>NC_064633.1:100439245-102839245 GCF_023864275.1 Schistocerca cancellata
TTATTTAGTATTGTGACCGGTTTCGACCACTACTGTGGTCATCTTCAGACCAATTGGTAAGAAACACTTTCTGCTAGAGAATCACTACTCAGTAGTGATTCTTTCTTCTCAGTAGTGATTCTCTAGCAGAAGGAGGTTCTTACCAATTGGTCTGAAGATGACCACAGTAGTGTTCGAAACCGCTCACAATACTAAATAAATTGTGATCAAGACTGTTTTTAATAGTAAATATCTGTAACATATTGATCAGGGTCACTCCCATAATGTATTCAAAAGTAATTTTTATTTGATTATTTAAAAGAAATAAATAGCAAGCATTCGCAAACACGTAAGACAACGATCTAATTATTTATTTACACGTCTCGAATGAGTCATATGAGTTATGTCTGACTATATTTTAAGTACAAATTTTTTGCTGCGCTGTTTATTTATTTACTTCTTTTTATGAACAGTAGGAAAACTGTACCAGTAATCATAAATAACAAAATACAAATCCTATTAATTAATAGTGAGAAAAGAGACTGTCAAGTGTTTTCGGCTTTTCGTCGGAATGTAAAGTAAACTGCAAAGAGATAAATAAAAACTCTTTACCTATTGTAATTTAATTTGAGTGAGGCTCGCTTACATTTCCTGTGCCTGATTTACTTTAGCCAATATTACAGATGAGGAGGAATAGTTTACTTAGTAATGCAGAAAAGTCTTCTTTGTCAACGATTACAACCCCACCGACTCTGTTTTGGCGTTTGTTTGACCAGTAGGAACAGAACATGCAACTGTGTTACATACGTTGTCCTTGACATCAGCGCTCTCAAAAGTCTGGAGCATGTCACCAATCAAGCATTGATAGTTCTTGTTTTTAACAATGTCGGGATTAAACCAGATATTTGTTCTCTAAGCCAAGCATATGTATACGTACCTCACAGTCTTAACAAAATTAAACCTATCATGAGTTTGCTGATGCTTTATCCCCTGAATAATATTAAAAATCTTTAACGTGTAATCCACGTCGTCATCTGCTTCATTACTTCTGTTTACATCTCTCAAAAATGTATTCTGCACCGCAACTATTGTTGCTTTTCAAAGGATTTTATTTTCCTAGATGCTGAATAGATTAATGAACTATAACAGTAAAGAACTAGTTACAAAAACTCCGTCTAATATAAGAAACTGTGTAAAAACAAGAGATGTGAACGGCCAAGGAGTTCTAAATGTTGTTGTGGAACGGTTGGCCATCTTCACTGTGTGGTCAGATAGGGTGGGTGTAAACCTATTGTCGGATCTGTTTTATTTTTCAGCTTACCAGTGTTTCGACTGGTCTGATATTCTTCAATATGGGCTGATACTCTCAGCTCTTTACACATAATATTCCCAATTCCCTCAATACATCTGTTTTTATATTGTGACCTTTGTCCGTTTTTCCAATAACAATGGTTTTTTCCTCCTGTCCTCACCTTTGGTGTCCAATATCTGTTCATTCCGTAAATTGTCTGTCCTCTCAGTTCTGACATACCATCAGAGCTGCATATTTCAGTTTCTTCTTCCGTTTTCACATGCCGCAAGTTTTATTTTGAAGAAATTCTGTGATCCAAGCGTACATTTTCAGGAACTTCTCAATTTCTGTTACTGTATGGTACACGCAAAGTTCTATCGCTGAAAAAAAAACTTCGCCAATCAACACTGGACACATGGTAGTTCGTAATGTACTGTTAATCCGGCGCTGCACACGGGTAAAACCACTCTCCACACAAATTGACGATGGATATGTCGTGCAAGTATTGCACTGTGTCAAAAGATTGCCCCGTTGGGCTCTCGTATGTATGCTATAGATCAGACACCCCAATTACACATCAGTAATCGCATTATGTCTGTTATTTTACTTGCTTCAGCCAAACTGCGTATACTTGCTTACAAGAGAAGACATAACTTCACTTTTTGTACTAAAATGCATCTCCATTAATTTCGATGATAAGTAAGTTACCATTTTCTTTCCGATACCCTTTATCAATTACCTGTTACTAACCTTAACCCAAACACTATGTTCTTCACTCCGTTCAACACGTCTTAGATGTATTTCTTACTTCCAACCACAGCGATTGTTTTATCTGCTAACTTAAGCATTCGCATTTCTTCTGCTTACTGATTTATTCGTGTTGAAAATTTCCTGTGATTGAACCTCAAGTTTTTAGCTTCAATGTTTATTTATTTACTCGTAGTGACACAAGTCACACAAGTAACACTACGAGCTCGTTTCGACGATTTGCCATTATCAAGTGTACCTGTCAAGATGTTATAGGTAGTCCTACGTTCTCCATTTTTTCAGCAGATCCTTTAAGTTTCTCTTAAAAGACGCCATAAGGGCTATAAAATATTATGGGGACCTGAAAATAATGCAAACAGATAAATTTTTAACAAGTTTTTTTTCCATCGATGATGATATCGCGTTCGCTATCAACAACCTTTTGACATATTGTGTGTAAATTTCCAGTGACGCATCGATAATAATCAATTGATTTTTGGGCAAAAATCTGGAAATGGCATTTTGGACATCATCCAAAGTTTAATTTTTGTTTCCACGTAGAAAAAATTGTTGCGATCGGAATAAATGGAAATCCGATGTCGCAATATCGGGCGAATTTATTATGTATGAGGCAACACTTACCACCCCAAATCATTAATTTGTTTCCAGCGTTCGTGTTGCGCAGTGCGGCCATGCATTAATGTATTTGCATGTTAACATGTTTCCTCTTGATAATCGCTGGATAATTTTCACCTAAAGATTGAAGTTCTCGATCAAATTTTTCACAGTAAAGGTCGCTATTCATCATTCGCCCAGGTTTCAGCACTCCAGAACGAACGATCTCATGGATATTCCACCAAACCAACAGAAACGCCTCGTTGAGGTGTAAACCTTGAATAAGTGTACTTCTTGGCGATTGATTCGGAGAGAGCCAGTGCTTTTTGCGTTATGGGTTATCAAAGAGGTCCCATTTTTCCTCTTCAGTGATCAGGCGATCGAGAAAGCTTCTATATTGTGCCGCTGAAGCAATGAGTTGAATGTGGTTGATCGGTTAGCTTTGTTTTCTTCGCACAGATTAACTGTAAATGTTCTTGTGCAGTCCATCAAGGTTGGTTGAGAGTGTCTGGCAATTCGTCGATTGTGCATCATGGATTCGCTTCCACTTCCGTCCTTGATATTTCATTGTCTGTAATTGTCGGTCTTCCTTATCGATACAGGTCGGGTCGGGTTATGTAGATATAAATGTAGAAATATCAGTGTTACCGCGTCTGAACATAGAAAACCATGTTTGCCATTTAAGAATGCCTGATGCACTTGGATAGACATTAAAAAATGTTTTTGGTAACAACTGTTGTCTAAAATTACGATTTAATTAGTTACTAGTAAAGAAGTCACTCTAAGCTTGAAATGGCACGAAGTACATAATAAGATCATATATGACGAACGAATGTCGTCATCTGCAGAAGGTACATTACTTTCCTGCTCTCCTAATACAATATTTCCCAAATTTAGCTGTCCGCCTTCTTTCAACACTCAAACATTCTTGGTTGAAATATCAAAAGTAAAGAAAAGTGTGTTAAGAGCCTAAAGAAGAGCAGTGACAGCTGAAAAACTGCAGCGTGCAAGCGACTCAAACAGTAGTCGCCGCTGAATAGAATTGCCCTTTTGACGAAGAGACCTTGGTCGTTCAAATTCAAAGGAAGTTCAAAATGTCATACCGAAATTGGCCCTCCTGTGCACAACCG
Source organism: Schistocerca cancellata (assembly GCF_023864275.1). Classification (NCBI taxonomy): domain Eukaryota; kingdom Metazoa; phylum Arthropoda; class Insecta; order Orthoptera; family Acrididae; genus Schistocerca; species Schistocerca cancellata. Next base: position 100,443,008 of record NC_064633.1, read on the forward strand.
AATGGCGATATCCTTTTTACAACGATCAAGGAAGGATAAATCACTCCTAGATTGTATTTTTACCTTTTTTTAGTGGCGTGGCTTTGAGGAGAGAGAGTGAGAATTGAGGATATCAGTGAACAGTAACATGTAGAAGTTGGGCACACGAAGGTCGACCGAGCTACTCCATACGGTGCTAAAATTTTCTTAGAAATATCAGAAAATGAAGCATCACATGAAATACTCTGATGTCGACTCCAAGATAGAAGAGAGAGAGGAAGGATTTTCAGTCGAGAGACTAAATAGACAATGAAGCCACGGAGTGGAAAGTCATACAATACTGCAGGTGTGGTCATGAATAGATGATGTATTCAGGCCACAGGGTAGAAAAAGAGTAGCTTAAATGATAGTCCTGGAAAAGACAAAGGCGCGTTGTGCTTCTTATCTCTCGTCTTTCTTTTCGTGTACCACTGAACGTACTGTCGAAAGCCTCACCGTTGCGAGGAACAAAGTTGTTACATATTTCCACAGATATGTGTCATATTCTATTTGTGTTAGCTCCTGACAGTCTCTTTTTTCCACTTAGTTCATATGAAATTTGGGGTCTTTGCATTAAGTCTAAGCAAACGTTCATGTTCTTCATTGTTTCGTATCGTGAGGGATTTACTGATGATTTCTCGAGCGCTATAGAACTTCATGAATTCAGCATCAGCTCAGTATGTAATTTTACTCCGTTTAAAGGTATCGCTCAGAAAACGGTTATCCATATATTGACTTTTTTGACATAGAAAGATTTTCATTCTGCAAAATAATGTCCTATGTTTTCTTATTCTTGTCCACATCTGCGTTTTACAATCACTTTCACAACTGAAATGCCAGGAATTTACGTAAATCCGACTAATATTTGTAACTGAAACAACAGTGAAAGACCGGTCTGCAAAAGAAAGTAGCTGTTTAAGTTCAAAATGGTTCAAATGGCTCTGAGCACTATGGGACTCAACTGCTGGGGTCATAAGTCCCCTAGAACTTAGAACTACTTAAACCTAACTAACCTAAGGACAACACACAACACCCAGCTATCACGAGGCAGAGAAAATCCCTGACCCCGCCGGGAATCGAACCCGGGAACCCGGGCGTGGGAAGCGTGAACGCTACCGCACGACCACGAGATGCGGGCAGCTGTTTAAGTGATAGCATTAAATATTATTACAGTGGATCAGGATATGTAACAGAATAAACAAAATCCAGCTCTCTGAGATCAGTTTCACTGAGAACACCGTGCCCTGAGGTTCGTCTGGACAGTTGCCAGCGGGCCCACGCACTTGCGCAGAGTTGGAGTCACGTTTGAGCAGCGTCTTCTCCCGCTTCCGGCTACTTGGAGCGTGGCTCTTAAATATTTGAGCACTGAGTATCAAACAGCCAGAGAGCCCAAGCTGCCAGACTCGCGCGTGAGAAGAGCAATCTGAGTTGTAGTAGGTGGTATTCTCCATGTGACCAGGGGTGGATCCAGGAGGGGGGGGGGGAGCAAAGGGGACAATTGCCCTCCCCCTCGCTGCGTGACCGATCTTTCCTTATTGTTAATATTTACATTCATGAGGAAAAACAGCTTATTATGAGCATAAAATGACGTAATTAACAATATAAGATGATTTCCTGAACACAGCCAAATCTCCTATTATAACTTTTCGCAGTCGTATCGTCATTGCTGCGTATAAACACATGCGCGAATTCAATGGCAACATTCTGTCAAATGAAAGCAATTGGTGAACTAATTTCGAAGATTTAAGAATGGAAACAAATGAACATTAGTATTTTTATAGATTATTTTACATTACCAGACAATCACAGAGTTTTTCAAGTGCACGTGTCGTATTTGAAGAATATTTTTTAGGTAATGCAGTAAGTTATTTCATTAAACACACCTAACACATAGCGATACTCAATTAAACACACACACACACACACACACACACATATATATATATATATATATATATATATATATATATATATATTATTTCAATTTCCAGGAGTGTATATATATATATATATATATATATATATATATATATACACTCCTGGAAATTGAAATAAGAACACCGTGAATTCATTGTCCCAGGAAGGGGAAACTTTATTGACACATTCCTGGGGTCAGATACATCACATGATCACACTGACAGAACCTCAGGCACATAGACACAGGCAACAGAGCATGCACAATGTCGGCACTAGTACAGTGTATATCCACCTTTCGCAGCAATGCAGGCTGCTATTCTCCCATGGAGACGATCGTAGAGATGCTGGATGTAGTCCTGTGGAACGGCTTGCCATGCCATTTCCACCTGGCGCCTCAGTTGGACCAGCGTTCGTGCTGGACGTGCAGACCGCGTGAGACGACGCTTCATCCAGTCCCAAACATGCTCTATGGGGGACAGATCCGGAGATCTTGCTGGCCAGGGTAGTTGACGTACACCTTCTAGAGCACGTTGGGTGGCACGGGATACATGCGGACGTGCATTCTCCTGTTGGAACAGCAAGTTCCCTTGCCGGTCTAGGAATGGTAGAACGATGGGTTCCATGACGGTTTGGATGTACCGTGCACTATTCAGTGTCCCCTCGACGATCACCAGTGGTGTACGGCCAGTGTAGGAGATCGCTCCCCACACCATGATACCGGGTGTTGGCCCTGTGTGCCTCGGTCGTATGCAGTCCTGTTTGTGGCGCTCACCTGCACGGCGCCAAACACGCATACGACCATCATTGGCACCAAGGCAAAAGCGACTCTCATCGCTGAAGACGACACGTCTCCATTCGTCCCTCCATTCACGCCTGTCGCGACACCACTGGAGGCGGGCTGCACGATGTTGGGGCGTGAGCGGAAGACGGCCTAACGGTGTGCGGGACCGTAGCCCAACTTCATGGAGACGGTTGCGAATGGTCCTCGCCGATACCCCAGGAGCAACAGTATCCCTAATTTGCTGGGAAGTGGCGGTGCGGTGCCCTACGGCACAGCGTAGGATCCTACGGTCTTGGCGTGCATCCGTGCGTCGCTGCGGTCCGGTCCCAGGTCGACGGGCACGTGCACCTTCCGCCGACCACTGGCGACAACATCGATGTACTGTGGAGACCTCACGCCCCACGTGTTGAGCAATTCGGCGGTACGTCCACCCGGCCTCCCGCATGCCCACTATACGCCCTCGCTCAAAGTCCGTCAACTGCACATACGGTTCACGTCCACGCTGTCGCGGCATGCTACCAGTGTTAAAGACTGCGATGGAGCTCCGTATGCCACGGCAAACTGGCTGACACTGACGGCGGCGGTGCACAAATGCTGCGCAGCTAGCGCCATTCGACGGCCAACACCGCGGTTCCTGGTGTGTCCGCTGTGCCGTGCGTGTGATCATTGCTTGTACAGCCCTCTCGCAGTGTCCGGAGCAAGTATGGTGGGTCTGACACACCGGTGTCAATGTGTTCTTTTTTCCATTTCCAGGAGTGTATATATATATATATGTGTGTGTGTGTGTGTGTGTGTGTATGTGTGTGTGTGTGTGTGTGTGTGTGTGTGTGTGTGTGTGTGCGGGCGCGTGCGCTCGCGTATAGAGTATTAATGGATTTATGTGAAATTATTTTTTCGGAAGGCAGGTACCAAAAAATTTGCCTCCCCCCACCCCCCTACCGCGATCCTGGATCCGCCCCTGCATGTGACTCATATTTACGTATCATGGTTTTGCCGTTTTCTCTTCGTGTACAGCTCTCTCGTCGAATGAAAGCCAAAACGATTTCTGTGACTGGGAGCTATCAAGCGAATTAAACTACTTCACATAATGACGGAAGGCTAAAATATTATGTTGTTAGTTTCAGTTCTCTTTATTTTATTTCCAAGTTTTTGGTAGATGAAGCATTAATCTTCTTGCAGAATAATGAAATTATTTTTGTCGGTTTGGTAAAGAAATTTGGCTTTTATTAATCAACTAAAATAAACTGTTCTTAACGTCAGAGGCGGTCGGTTTATTTGAAACAATTTTGTACCTCATTATCATTGGCTCACTCAATTTCACGTGCACACTTTCATCTTCTGGCACGTACGGCATTATGCCATAAATACAGAACCAACCATAAGAGATAATACTGCTCTGCCACTCCAAGGAAATTGGCATCCCGGAAAACGCAGTGAGAAGCTCAATACCAGGTAGTTCAGTGTGAAACTGAACAAACGAATGCAACATTAAAACCGAATTACGCATTTTAATATGGCATATGAAATTACAACGCACCGAGCATGAGGCTGCTATGTCATCGTAGCGGCGCATGCGCAGTAAACGCTAGTTTTCTTGTTCCTGAAAGTAGTTCTCTGGCAACTGCTCAAACGAAACCCTGGCCCACTCTCAAATCCAGTCGGCTTCCAGGATTTCCTGAGTTTGCCCCAATCTCACTGCAGGTAACTGTTTCGGCGTTAGTATCCGGGCAACAAGGCTGCTACACACACGACGCTAGACACACGGGCGACTCTCCCTGCCCCTCTGCCTCTGACACATTAATGCCCTTTTCCGTTTTGTCGCGCTCTGCCTTAATACCGCCGTTAAGCCTAACAAGATTAATTCGCTACCTTTCTTTTTTTTTTTTGCTGTTTTCCTAGCGGAATCTGTATCAACATGTATTCAGCTTTGAGTGCGATTTGTACGTTCCCAAACAACAAAAAATATTTATACAGGTCGGGGAAAAAGCGTTACCAATGAAAAATAAGACGTATGGCGACAAGCCATGGTCTCAACTTCTAGTCGCACAAATGAAACACGTTTCTGATAGGATTCTTGAGTTTCTCCCGGCGTATTTGATAATCAAAATATCCACGGTTGTGCTGCCGGTCTATAGTGTCCAACGGGCACAATATTTCGGCGATCATACATGTCGCCATCATTAGGTGAACTGACGGACTGAGCTCCTGTGAACGTGCCGGCACGGAGATCCGTACGCTATGGCTGCTCAGAGGGAACTGGGTTCGGTCGCGGCGGCGGCCGATTTAAATACCCGCGGCGCGCTCCATCCGCCGTCCGCGCCACGATCGTGCGGTGGAACAGATTGCGACGGCGTCTGAGATGACGTCGGTGTGATGGCTCTGTCCGCTGTGGTCGTCACAACTATACGTTTGCTAGATTTACTCTTGATCACAACTATACGTTTGCTAGATTTACTCTTGATAATCAAGAGTAAATCTAGCAAACGTATAGTTGTAACGACCACGGCGGACAGAGCCATCACACCGACGTCATCTCAGACGCCGTCGCAATCCGTTCCACCGCACGACCGTGGCGCGGACGGCGGAGGAAGCGCGCCGCGGGCGGAGGGTATTTAAATCGGCCGCCGCGACCGAACCCAGTTCCCTCTGAGCAGCCATAGCGTACGGATCTGCGTGCCGGCACGTTCACAGGAGCTCAGTCCGTCAGTTCACCTAATGATGGCGACATGTATGATCGCCGAAATATTGTGCCCGTTGGACACTATAGACCGGCAGCGCACCCGTGGATATTTTGATTACGTTTCTGATACTTTTCACCTGCCTGATGTGTGGCCTGTTTTCCTTAAGTGTTATATGCAGTATTAGCGTTAACTAGGTTAATGACGCCAAGGTGTCAGTTTACGTCCCCGGTACCCATGTCACATTAATCTGTCTGGAACGCAGGTCATTCAGCCTCTTTAGGCGAACTGAGACACTACTTGAATACAAAGCAGCGAAACTGACGTGCACTCAAGCAGCCAGAGTCGAGTCAAACAGAAAGGCTAGGAGCCATACGATATTTATTTCTTCACATACTTTGCACAAACCTGACAAAAATTAAAATACACCCAAGATGTTACCGTGCACAGCGTGGCCGAGCGGTTCTAGGTGCTTCAGTCCGGAACAGCGCTGCTGCTACGGTCGCAGGTTCGAATCCTGCCTCAGGCATGGATGTGTGTGATGTCCTTAATTAGGTTTAAGTAGTTCTAAATCTAGGGGACTGATTACCTCAGACGTTGTCCCACAGTGCTCAGAGCTATTTTTTGAACGTGCACAGCAAAATTATGCAGTGATATGGAAATAGCAGATATACCAGTTCGCGCTATGTTAATCTATTCTGTGTTATGGCCGATATGAATCTGAGGACAAACTGAAAAATGAGAATATTCTGATCCTATTCAGGTAACGGCGCTGCCGCAGTGGTAACACCGGTTCCCGTCAGATCACCGAAGTTAAGCGCTGTCGGGCTGGGCCAGACTTGGATGGGTGACCATCCTGTAACCCTAGCGCTGTTGGGAAGCGGGGTACCCTCAGCACTAGTGAGGTAAGCTGAGGAGCTGCTTGTTTGAGAAGTAGTGGCTCCGGTCTCGTAAACTGACATACTGTCGGAAGAACGGTGTGCTGGCAACGTTCCCCTCTATATCCGCATCCAGTGACACCCGTGGCCTGAGGATGACACGACGGCCGGTCTGTACCATTGGGCCTTCATCACCTGTTCGGGCGGAGATTAGCTTTTTAAACTAAGTGCAGAATTTTTGTTGGGCAGATTAATCTTGGGCTAAAATCAAAACCAAAAAGACATTTCAGATCTTTGAATTATTTGCAATTACTACTATTAATTTCTTTTAAAAGTAATATAATATTCGTTATCTGGTAGTTCATTCTACATTTAAAAAGATTAGCATAGTAATAAGGAATATGATTATGGGACTTCTAGAACAGGCTGCAATCACTTAAGGGGCTCCGGAAAGGCTCAAAATCATGAAAAGTTCAATTTTTACTTTTTTGCGTTTTCTGAATCTGCAGACTATTACCTTTTAATAGATATATAATTTATTCAATTCCGAACACTACAACTATTTTTAATTTTTTTTTGAAATGTATTCTACATGGGCGTGACCCACTGTGGCGCTGTTAAACTGCTGTCAAATGGTGTTATTATTAACCAATTTTTAATAATTATTAATAATAATAATTATTAATAATAATAATAATAATAATAATAATAATAATAACTGAACTGTTGAAAAAGTGTATTCACGGAAAAACTCAAAACCCCAATGAATCTGTAAATAGTGTTATATGGTCGAGAATCCACAAGATTGTATTTGTTGGAATAGAAACACATCACTTTGGTGTGTATGATGCTGTTGCGACTTTCAATGATGGCAACATTGTAAGGAGCAAGGTATTTAGAAATATGGGAATGAAGACAGGTTCTAACATGGTACGAGCGATGCTTGCTTTAGACAAGGAACGCCTTCGGGCTGCAGACAGGGCTGTAAAGAGTCTAGAAATACAAGCAAGAGTAAACAGGAGGAGGAACAAGAGGAAGCTGGAGGAGGAGTTTGCAGAGGATGAAGATAATCCATCCTATGGACCTGGAATGCACTAAAAAGTTAATCCAATCTTTGTCGCTCGATTCCCAAAACTTTTATTTTCTCATACTAATTACATGTTTTCTAAGGATCTTCCAAACATATTTGTTTCAAACTGTCAGTAAATGTTACACAGTACCTTCTGCATAATTTAACACAGCCTTTTTCCAAAAAACTGTATATTTTTGAATATATAAATAAAAAATTGCAAAAAAATGTTGTGAATTTTCATTACAATTGAAAAAAAAATCATCTTTAATAACTGAACTAAAATTTTGTAAAATCCCTGTGTTAAGTTGTAGCCCATATTCCAATAAATAATCTGTAAAAAGTTCAACTTCCTAACTCAAATAGTTTGTGAGGAAAGATGTAATTTATAAGCGTTATTTTAACATTGCAAGTATAGGGCGTTCCGGAGCCCCTTAACAGTGTCACTCGATCAAAGAGAGTATGGGATTTACGGGAAAAACTTCAAGAGAAATGCCTAAGATGACTTTAATTCATGAGCACTTGACTGTGACCTTTGTAATAAAGCATCGAGTATATTTTCCTTTAGTTCCGACTCATGCGACACGTAATGTTCTTTGAATGTAGGAATGAGTGATAATTCATCTTCATGTTGTCTATCGTATGTGCAAGGTTTCGTGACGGATCAAAGAAAAGTTAGGTCCTAGCGTCTCAGTCTAATTCGCATAGCAACAACGCAATGGAAAACCTAGGTTCGACCGACCATAGGAAGACAGAACCTAAGTTCCATTATTCGCTTCACAAGAGCTTCTGGAATTCATTACAAGTGCTTTGCAAATATATCTATTCTAAACTGTTCAAATCAAATGGTTCAAATGGCTCTGAGCACTATGGGACTTAACTTCTGAGGTCATCAGTCCACTAGAACTTAGAACTACTTAAACCTAACTAACCTAAGGACATCACACACATCCATGCCCGAGGCAGGATTCGAACCTGCGACCGTAGCGGTCGCTCGGTTCCAGACTGTAGCGCCTAGAACCGCTCGGCCACCTCGGCCGGCTCTAAACTGTTAACCTACTTCTTGGGGGAGTTGGATGACTATCAAAAGGACAATTTGGGCCACTGCAACTTGTACGTATTTGATACGGGACATGTTTCTGTATACCGTGAGCTTCACTTCAAACGTATTTATTTGCTAGATGGGGCATCCCGGTGTGTAGCTCACCAGGAATGGCGTGTACAGTGCACGACTGCATTGACGGACGCTTCTGTCACGCGGAAAACCTTCATGATGGTTTGTGGACTTCGAGAAAGTCATACACAGTGCAAGATGGATTTAGGTACCCCAAACGTAACAAAGAAAATGTGTGGGTGCGGTTTTGGGGAACTTCAACTTTGTGTCAAGAAGGGAGTAACGCCACTGTTTTATTTGTACTTGGAAGCAAGAATGAAACAATAATAGGAACTTCCTTTCCAGTGGGCCCGCAGCTTGAGTGAGCTCAAAGAATAACATGTTTTAGATGCAAGTTTTTTACTGCACTGTTTATTTATTTACTCGTAGTGCCACAAGTTACAAGAAGACCTATTATCAGTTATACCTGTGAATGTGGTATAGTAGTTATAATATTGCACCTTATGTCTATGTCCACGTATGGCATCTTATTCTTAACTGGTATGACGTGGCCCATATGGGATCTTGGAGCGTAGGTGTCGGTTGTCTTTTATTATGAATATGCGTATTTGTGCGAATTTGCGTGGCAAGAATTTTAGTTTATCATACTGTCAGTCGTGGTAGCAACCAATCCACATTTTACTAGCATTTAAAAAGCCAACAACAGAAAGCAGAAAATGTTTTAAAGATTTTACACGAGGTACCTAAAGGACGTACAGTGAGCATTTGGAGGAAACGAGAATTTTCCCTCATAAAGAAAAATATCCGAAAGACATCCTCAACGAACAAACATTTTAAATATAAAAAGTACCTCGAATATTTTATTGACGTTGTAAAAGGAAATGAGTAAATTATCGTGATTGCCACAAAACAATAGAACAATTATTACTTACGTGAAAACCTGAAAAATACTGTTCCTGAAAATTTAAACGTAATGACTGACTTCCCGTGAAACAGAGATTCTACTGTAAACACATAGCATCGCTCGAACCGAAGCAGTCAGAAAAGCTGTAAAAAATAACTTTACAATATCACACGAATAAAAAGTAAATATAAATAACGTGATCATATCATAACGAAAAGACAGCCGACATTTACACTCCAAGATGCCGTGTGGACCACTTCGTATCAGCTAAGACGAGATGTAAGGTGCCACATGTAGACATAGATTAATATAGACGTAAGGAGCTATATTATAGGCCTTAACCTGTAACGAAAATTGGCTTACAATTAAACAAAGTAAAGACGAAAATAATGCAGAGCAGTAAAAGCGGTAGTAGATCAGAAGGGGAATAATTGTCCTGCATTGTACTACCAAACTAGAGCAGGTATCAGGAGCAGACTGGCACAGCCGAAAAAAGGTGCTTCAGGAAAAGAGCTCTGCTGGTGTATAACTGAGCGAGGAAAGGTACGTCCAGAGCATAGAATTCTGTGGTGAAGCTTGGCCAACCGTAAATTCGAAATCGAAGAATCTGGAATCATTTGAAATATATCCGAGAATATTAAAATTGAAGTGGGAAGATAAAGTACTATAGGAAGGAGTGGTAAAACAAGTAGTTCATGGAATAAGTCTATGGGAAGTTCTTTACCAGAAGAAAGGTCAGCGTCCGGCTAGTGGGGTATTTGCTAAGGCATGCAGGGTAGTTGGTTTCGAGCTGGAAGAAGCAGCAGCGAAAGAGGGAGAGGGGCAAGCAGTGGCGGCATACCACGACCTGGGTATCCTGGACAGACTGTGGAAGACGCTGGTTGCATTTGGTGAATAGCGATGAAAGACTTAGCAGATGACAGAGAAAGATGCAGAATAGTTTCAAAGAAGACGAAAGACTTTAAAAGTGAAAAAGTTATCAGCTATCACTCCCGCTATAGCGCTGGGTTTAGTCTATTTTCCCTTCCACAATATAGATTTTTCTCCACTTCTTCACCCGTTACCTCATTTGACGTTCCCTGTTGTGCCCATAACGAAATATTCTCTCATGTAGATCCGTTGTGTACATGGTGTGGTGGAAGGAAGCTAATACTGAAGTGCTTCAGGCCCACCTGCAACGACGGCTGCTGCCTCCCCGTAGACGGCGTGCGTGTCTTTTGCAGCGTCGGCGCGGCGCGGCGCGCCGCGTCAGCAGCAGGTAAAGCGGCTGCGTGAGGAAAATAGCGGGGAGCTGGCCGTCACACCTGCAGACTGCGCCAGTTTTTGGCGACATCGCCCAAAGGTGTCTCGCAAACAGCTCCGCCCTCAGGGAAGTGCAGTAAAAACGCACCACGAAGGAATTATCCAAATGGGACGAAGATCGGTAGATGTGATGTAAGTGTACAGACAGACAAATAACTACACTTTCCAAAGGAAAGAGCTTCACAAATTGAGCAGGTGAGTAACGCGTTGGTTCACCTCTGGACCTTATGCAAGCAGTTATTCGGCTTGATGTTGACTGACAGAGTTGTTCGATGTGCTCCTGATGGATATCTTGCCAAATTCTGTCCAGTTGGACCGTTAGATCGTCAAAATCTGCAGATGGTTGGAAAGCCCTGCCCATAATGTACCAAACTGGGGAGAGATCCGGCGACCGTGCTGACCAAGACAGGGTTTGACAAGCATGAAGACAAGTGGTAGAAAGTCTCGCCATGTGCAGGCGTACATGCTTGGCATGAAGGGCCACGACACGGGGAGTAGAATATCGTCGACGCACCTCAGACCATCACTTCTGGCTGCCGGTCAATATGACGAGCGCCCCCCCCCCCTCCTTCCCCGTGCCCACAACCCTTCTTTCCTACGCTGTCCGGGGCGTCTCCAGCACGTCCTCAGTCAGGAATGACATTGGCTGAAGTAGAATTTTCTTCAGTGAGCCTCTCGCTTCGAATTGAGTCCTGATGACCAGTAAAGACGTGTCTGGAGGCACCACGCACAGCAGTGGGATGCCAGTCAACTGACATGCGGTCCGACATCCAGGAGTGATCGCCTGAGATGTCATTTCAGTTCATTGCGTGATCGATTTGGCTATCATCCGCGGCAAATGTACAGCACGGCACTAATGCAAAGCTATTCTATGCACCTTTTGGTTGCCTTTCATGGCAAGCCAGCCTAGGCTTACATTTCAGCAAGCGGGGCAAGTGAGGCAGCGACGTGTAGACAACCTCCAAGATGGGTGCTCCCCGGGCAACGCTGCAGTAAAATGCAACGGCAAAAAGTCTACACAATTCCGGCGACCGGACGCTCAAATGCCTCCCGGTCCACAAGAAGGCAAACGATTCAGAAGCGGAATTACTCCACGAAGATGGTGAGGGTGTGCCACTTCAATATAGAAGGCTACACAAGGACGAAAGGAGAAATCCTTGAAAAAATTGTAACAAGAGAAAGAGTAAGTGTCGTACTCTTGCAGGAGACACACCTGACGGATGAAAACATCGAACGATTATGCATACCAGGATACACCAATGTGGGATACTCAGGACACGACAAACATCGTATGGCGACCCTGGTGAAAAATGAGCTTCTAGGAAACCTCGAGAACAATGTGGAATCGGTTCCACACGCAATAGGCATTAAACTGGGAGAGATGACAATCTACAATGTCTACAAACCACCTTCGCAGCAATGGCCTATAGGAATCTTACCGCAGGCTAATCATCCAGCAATCTATGCCGGCGACTTTAATTCCCAGCACACCAGATGGGGATATCAGAGATCCACTCCGGAAGGCGTTGGACTAAGTGACTGGGCTAACAACCAGGACCTACACCTCCTGTTTGATCCCAAGGACAGAGCGTCCTTCAATTCAAAAGTATGGAGCACAAAGACGACACCTGACCTGACCTTTGCCACACGCGGCGCAACGGGCGTACCAATGCAAGCTACAAGAAGAGACCTCGAAGCTTTACCACGGAGCCAACACCTCCCGATTATTGTGGAGATCGGTCTTTCCATCCCGATCATAAAGAGCCCCCCGATTCCACGGTGGAATCTGAGAAAAGCAGACTGGGGGAAATATAAATCTCTTATTGACAAGACAATAAACCGAAGTCCAGAGAACTACCAAAGGTTTGTAAACCTGATATATAAAGGGGCCCTAAAGGCTATCCCCCCGAGGGGCCCTGAGGGAATACGTTCCTTGCTGGTCAGAGGAGTGCGAGTCATTGTTAGAGCAGTATGAGAGGAGCGGGGAGGACGAGACTGCAGAACGACTGATCAACACTATGAACGAGGAACGTAGGAACAGGTGGAAGATGGCAATGGAGAATCTGGACTTTACCCATTCTAGCAGGAAGAGCTGGGGTCTACTACGGAAACTGGGTGGTGCCACATCACCACGAAGATCGGCCGCGGGTGTGGGCCCATCCGAAATAGCGACTGCCATGAAACAGACTTCCAAAATACGCCTGAAGACTGAGGAGAAGAAAAGGATCTCCAGGAACCTAACCAAGGAATTAGCCAATAGTCCAACTAATATAGATATTGTCAAAGCAGTAGACTTCGAGGAGATTACCCAGGCCCTAACACTAATGAAAACAGGGGAAGCAGCCAGACCCGACGAAATCCTCCCAGGATTTCTGAGGGAGCTGGGACCCATTGGGAGGAAATGGGTGGCCAAGCTCTTCACAGAATGCATTAAATCAGGTGTACTCCCGAAGTTATGGAAAGAAGGTAAGGTAATAGCGGTACTGAAACCAGGGAAGGATGGAGATAATCCACAGAACTATAGACCGATCTCATTGCTTTGTACCTCTTACAAACTATTTGAGAGAATATTACTGGCCAGACTAGCACCGTACATTGAGGCGAACCTCCCGGACTATCAAGCAGGGTTCCGTGTGGGAAGGAACTGCTGTGAACAAGTTTTGTCCCTTACAACATATATAGAGAAAGGCTATCAGAACAATCTGAAAACGGGCCTGGTATTAATAGATCTTACATCAGCCTATGACACTGTCTGGACCGAAGGACTACTGCTCAAGCTTATCAAATGCAATCAGACGTACACATTACTAAAAAATATGCTGACAGGCAGGAAGATCAAGGTCTATCTCCATGGAAAGAGCAGCAAAAGCACGGTCATAAACAATGGCCTGCCGCAGGGGTCAGCCCTGGCGCCGACCCTTTTTATTTTATACATATCTGATACGCCGACCACCAGGTCGCGTAAATTTGCGTATGCGGATGATCTGGCCATCGCATACCAAAGCAAAAATTTCGAAGATCTTGAAAAAACTGAATGCGGACCTTGAAGCGCTGAACACCTACTACCTTAAGTGGCATTTGCATCCCAACCCCAATAAAACGACCAGTACCATAATGCACCTTAATAACAGAGCTTCAAGCAGGAAACTACAGCTTTCCCTGAATGACCGGCATATCAGACATGAAGATAAGCTCAAATATCTGGGAGTAAAATTAGACCGCACGCTAACGTTTAGCTCCCATCTGGAAGACACCAAACAGAAATTAAAATCTCGAAATGCCATTATGTCTAAACTGGCCGGAACATCATAGGGGTGCGGAGCTAATACACTAAGGATGTCAGCATTAGCCCTCGTGTACAGTGTACAGTCTGGGCGAAAAGTGCGCATGTAAATAAAGTAGACACCCAATTGAAAGAAACGATGAGAATTATCTCAGGCACACTTAGGGCTACCCCATTTGACTGGCTCCCAGTCCTTGCCAACATCGAACCCCCTGATATAAGGCGCTCCATGGCGACCTCAAGAATATATAGGAAGATCGTACACAATCCAGAACTCCCTATACACCAAGACTTATCACCCATCAACAGGCTAAAATCTAGGTCCCCCTTTTGGAAGATTAGCAGGGAATTACAGGACTTCGACCCAAAGCTAGCCAGGGGGGAATCATGGCGCAAAGGGACACACAAGAACCAAAAGCTTATCGATGACATCAGCAAGAAGATAAATGGTTTTGATCTCCCTCGGAAGCTCTGGGTTGCCTTAAATCGCCTTAGAACAAGCGTGGGAAGATGCAAACATCTAATGAATAAGTGGGGACTTGCGGAGAGTCCCGTGTGTGAATGTGGTGAAATCCAGACAATGGACCCCCCACTGGTGTGTGAAGTGGTAGGATATAGTGGTGAACTGAAGGACATACATTACCTGCCTGACCTAGCCATAGATTGGCTCAAAACTATAAGTAGCATTGTGTAGTGTTGTAATTTCCTGGTGGATTGTAATGTCACTGTAATATTTTCCTTGTATATGCCGAACGAATAAATAAAAAATAAAAGCAAGATAATGTTCATTCGCACACGGCGAGATTCTCTACTGCTTATCTTCGTGCTTGCTAATTCCTGCTTTGGCCACGAAGGTCGCCGAATCTCTCCTCAGTTGGAAACGTTGGGAGCATCATCGGCAGGGCCCTCAATCATGTAGGGATTTTGACGATCTAACGGGCCTGGTGGACACAATTCGCAAGATGTCTCTCGGGACGACTTCTGAGAACTCTACCAAGGTCAAGCCGAATAACTGCTTGTCTAAGGGCCAGGAGTGGACCAACGGGTTATTGACCTGCTCAGTTTGTGAAGTTCTAACTTTTGAATAATTAATCAAATTTTTCTAAAAATGGAGTCATTTTTTGTCTGTTCATGTGCATAACATCTACCGATTTCCGTTCCACTCGAATAATTCATTCGTGGCACGTAGTTCCTTTTTTTTGTCGTAGAGTTTATAAATGACTGATTTTCAATTGCTCACCTTTGCTGTAGCTTTGTTTACGAAGAGTTATAGAGCAAACCGAATCCTATCGACTGAGAATGGGGAAACAAGTATGTGTAGCCTACAAAAGTCTTGCGTATAATAGCAGTACCAAAAATTTGAGTACTGATTTAAGGGATCTTCCGGTGATCATTGATACATGACCGTAGCACAGTGTTGTTACTCTTATGTAGATATATTTCTCCACGAGTTTTACAGGTAAAGCCGGCCGCGGTGGTCTAGCGGTTCTAGGCGCTCAGTCCGGAGCCGCGCGACTGCTACGGTCGCAGGTTCGAATCCTGCCTTGGGCATGGATGTGTGTGATGTCCTTAGGTTAGTTAGGTTTAAGTAGTTCTACGTTCTAGGGGACTGATGACCATAGATGTTAAGTCCCATAGTGCTAAGAGCCATTTGAACCATTTTACAGGTAAGTAGTTGGCACCGGTGTCTAGAACTAGATTATTTAACCAGTAATCGAAACGCCCTATGTACGGGGTTAGAACACTGTCACTAGTTAAATTATGAATAAAAAATAATCAGCAATGGCACCCAAGGATTTTCGGTTTGAATGTCACCCTCCTTCTACCAATGGATTTTTCAAAGAGCGCAGAGGTGCGGAAAGAGACTCATGGCACACTTCTCTTGCTTCTCGGGTGGGAAACTGTCAGAAAAATGTGAAAAAATCAATAATATGAGAATGCAGAAGGCGATTGAGACAATTGCATTAAAGGCAGTTAATGCGCATTCTCAGAGCGAGTGCACTGCATCTGAAAAATTGTCACAATTATCTCCGTTTTTCCAAAATGATTCCAGATTAGTCCCCCATTCGTATCTCCGAGAGCTCATTGTCAACCAGGAGTCGACGAGGAGAAAAAGGTCGAATACCAAACAAAAGGCTAATTTTCTGTGAGTCGGGGCGTGGAATATTAGAAGGTTGTATGTGGTAGAGGAGCTATAAGATCTAAAAAGGGGCATACGAAGGCTCACTCTAGATGTAATGAGAGTCAGTGCAGTAAAATGGAAACAAGGTAAGGATTTCTGATCAGACGAGTATACGATAACAGCAGCAGTAGCAGAAAATAAAGTAACGAGAATAGGGTCCGTCATGGATAGGAATGTTGAGCAGAGAGTTAGTGCGAACATTTCAATGATAGGATTATCCTCAAAACATTCGACGGCACACCAACGCCAATAACAATAGTTCATTTCGATGTTATCAGCAGAAGATGAAGAGTTGGAGCAAGACTGTGAAGAAATTGAACGGTTTCTAAAGGAAGGTGAAAATCTGGTAACTATGGGAGATTGGAAAACTGTAGTAGGGGAGGTAAGAAATAAAAGAGTTAAGGGGTAATACCTTCTCGGTACTAGGAATGAAAAACGAGAAAAATTATCTGAGTTGTCTAATAAATTTCATCTAGTAATAGCAGATACCGTTCAAAAACCACGAATGGAATAATGGTTCAAATGGCTCTGAGCACTATGCGACTTAACTTCTAAGGTCATCAGTCGCCTAGAACTTAGAACTAATTAAACCTGACTAACCTAAGGACATCACACACATCCATGCCCGAGGCAGGATTCGAACCTGCGACCGTAGCGGTCGCTCGGTTCCAGACTGTAGGGCCCAGAACCGCACGGCCACTCCGGCCGGCACAAATGGAATAGACATACTTGGAAGAGACCTGGAGATACCGGAAGAATCCAGTTAGATTACTTCGTGGGGATTCATGGATTCTACATCAGATTCTGGATTGCAAGACAACCCAGGAGCAAGTACAGATTCAGATCAAAATTTAATAATGATGAAGAGCGCGCTGAAGTTTAAGAGCATCATCCAGAAAAATCAATAAGAAAAAGTAGGATACTGTACTACTAAGAAATGATGAAGTGCTTTGAAGATATCTACTTTTATAGATTCTTCGACAGTGAATAAACAATAGTTTAAGAGGAACAGACGTCTCCAAAAAGGACTATCATATGAGTTGAACAGATAAAGAGAGGTACAAGGAAGATAATTGCGAAGAATTCTTGGGTAACAAAAGCAACTTTTCAATTTATAGAAAAAACAAGGAAGTACAAAAATGCTGAAGAAATGATAGGAATACACCAACATAAGTCATTTAGAAATGAAACAAGCAATAAGTGCAGGGAAGGTAAAGTGCTTAGCAATTCATGCATCCAATTTGCTGACAATAATATACAGAAGAATAGAACAGCAAATTCAGGATCTGTTTGATATCGATCAGTTTGTCCTTCCGAAAGGTAAAGGCATCAGACATGCAGTTCTGACGTTACCTGTGATAAAAGAAGGAGGAATTACGAATGATCAAGAAACTTTCATAGCATTTGTCTACTCACAAAAACGGTTTTACATTGTAAAATAAGGCAAAATATTCAAAATTCTTAGAAAAATAGGTGTAAGATATAGTGAAATAGGCGAAGTATGCAATATGTACAAAAACCAAGAGGGAACAATGAGAATGGGAGACCAAGACGAAGTGCATAAATTAAAGACTGTGTAACAATGTGTAACTGTGTTTTGTTCAATCTACAAACCTAAGGAGCACTGACAGAGATTGATGAACTGAGTCGAAATTCAAGGTGAGAGAATATAGACGGTAACATTCACCGATGACGTGGCAATCCTCGGTGAAAGTGGTGAAGAATTACAGGACCTGTTATATCGATGAACATTCTAACGAGCTCGCATTATAGAGTAAAAGAGAAAAATGGAAGCGATAAGCACTAAGAGGAATGGACTTACTGATAAACTTCGTCTGACTACGAAGCAGACGAAGTTAAGGAATTCTACCTTGGAAGGAAAGTATCAAATGACAGACGAAGAAAGAAGAATATAGAAAAGAGGCTAAAATTGGCAAAGAGGGATTTCCTGGCCAAAAGAAGTCTACTAGCATTACAAATCAGTCTTAGTCTGAAGAATACATTTCTGAGACTGTAGCGTAACAGAGTGTGGAAGGGAATTGTGGAACGTGAAAAAGCCAGAAAATAAGAGAATAGAAATGCTTGAGATGTAGTACTACAGGAGGATATTGGAAATAAGGCAGACTGATACGAAACGAAGAGCTTCTCTGCAGAATCGGCGAGGAGAGGGACATATGATAACCATGACAGGAACAAGGTGTAAGTAGGCTGTTTATGTTTTCTTATTGGCAACGTTACGTAGCGCTCTCTGTATGAAAATCACTGGCTGTGCTGTGTGCAGTCTGTAGCTAGTTTGCATTGTTGTCTGCCATTGTGGTGTTGGGCAGCGGCAGCTGGATGTGAACAGCGCGTAGCGTTGCTCAGTTGGAGGTGAGCCGCCAGCAGTGGTGGATGTGGGGAGAGAGATGGCGGAGTTTTGAAATTTGTTAGACTGGATGTTATGAACTGCTATATATATTATGACTATTAAGGTAAATACATTGTTTGTTCTCTACAAAAATCTTTCATTTGCTAACTATGCCTATCAGTAGTTAGTGCCTTCCGTAGTTTGAATCTGTTATTTAGCTGGCAGTAGTGGCGCTCGCTGTATTGCAGTAGTTCGAGTAACGAAGATTTTTGGTGAGGTAAGTGATTTGTGAAAGGTACAGGTTAATGTTAGTCAGGGCCATTCCTTTGTAGGGATTTCTGAAAGTCAGATTGCGTTGCGCTAAAAAATATTGTGTGTCAGTTTAAGCACAGTCTTGTACAAATGTTCTAAGGGGACGTTTCAAAGGAACATGATGTTAGGACATATATTACGACATGAGGCAACAGTTTCCATGGTACTAGAGTCCTGCTGAGGGTACAGAGTGTATGGAAGGGAAGAGATTGGAATACAGTCAACAAATAACTGATGATGTTGGGTATGTTGGGTCGGTGGAGGGATGGGTACTGAGGAATAGTTGGGTGCTGAGTCAGAGAGCAAAATAATTAGAAGCAGAAATAATAAGTATGTAACGTCGTTTACTTAACTCTCTTCTGGCAACTCCAAATAGTATTCCACAATAGTCTGCAAAACAGGCACGTTCGTCATGCACAATCGCGATAACTGAGAGGCCAACTGGTCGCTCTGCGAAGGCTTCAAGTGAAGTGCACGATTATCGTGGCTGGGATCGGGGCGACGCTCTTTTAAGCCAACTCGGTGGTGGCGCTACTCGCGTGTCCAGTGGAGGGTGTGTCTACGAGCCGGTTGCGGATTGACCGGGCAGTCTTATTTGCTGCCAACCTCTGAACGTAGAACGCCCTCAGTTTTGTCGATAGTATATGACACCACAGGGTGCAAGTGCTACTGTGTATCCCGGATTCGATTCCCGGCGGGGTCAGGGATTTTCGCTGCCTCGTGATGACTGGGTGTTGTGTGCTGTCCTTAGGTTAATTAGGTTTAAGTAGTTCTAAGTTCTAGGGGACTGATGACCATAGATGTTAAGTCCCGTAGTGCTCAGAGCCATTTGAACCATTTTGCTACTGTGTAGCCAGTAGGGTGTCACAGGTGAGTTATCATAGCAGGCAGCTCGGAAGACAAAAGAAAAATAATAAGTTACGCAGTATCGTTAAGATGGCGATTTCCGTTACAACAGAGTCATTGCAGGTAAGAAAATGTCTTTACGAGCAATTAATACATCTGCAAGGCGAAACAGGGGTACACTGAGGACCTGCCGAGTCAGTTCTTGTACTCTGAGTAGGAGCTTTCAAATGGATTCAGAAGAAACAGTTGCGCTTTAGAGAAGCAACGTGTTCTTCTGGGATCCGTGGAATCAGTCGACATGGCAGCAGATTAAGAGCCATATTGGTAGTTGTACGAGAGCTGAAGCTTATTGAAGGTTACAGCTGCCGTTTCAATGAGCAAATACTTCAATTTCAGTGGCGGCACCTCGTTGACTAATTCACTTATAGCAGCACGAATGAATGAGAGACACTGACCAACTAGGTTATCTATGCTAACGCTCAGGTAACACCAAATTTTCCACTGCCTTTGTATCATTACTAGACTACATTTCTCGTCTCATTATCTAACGCTTTGACAGTGAAGAGTCAAAGAAACTGATACACCTGTCTAATATCTTGTAGGGTCCCCTCGAGCTCGCCCAAGTGCCGCAACAAGACGTGGCATTGACTCGACTAATGTCTGAAGTAGTGCTTGAGGGAATTGACACTATGAATCTTGCACGGCTATCCATAAATCCGTAAGAGTACGAAGGGGTGGAGATCTCTTCGCAACAGCACGTTGCAAGGCCTCCCAGATATGCCGACTAATGTTCATAACTGGGGAGACTGGTGGCCAGTGGAAGTTTTTAAACTCAGAAGAGTGTTCCTGTAGCCACTCTGTAGTAATTCAGAACGTGTGGGATGTCTCATTGTCCTGCTGGAATTTCCGAAGTCCGTCGGAATGAACAATGACCATGAATGGATACAGGTGATCAGACAGGATGCTGACGAACGTGTCACCTGTCAGACCCGTATCTAGACATATCAGGGATCGCATATCACTACAACTGCACTCGCTACACACAATTACAGAGTCTCCACCAGCTTGAAGAGTCTCCTGCTGACATACAGGGTCCATGAATTAATGACGTTGTTTCCATACCCGTACACCTCCACCGGCTCGATGTAATTTGAAACCAGACTCGACCGACCAGGTAACAAGTTTCCAGTCATCAACAGTCCAAGGTCGGTGTTGACGGGCCAAGGTCAGGCACAAAGCTTTGTGTTGTGCTGTCATCGAGGGTACACAAATGGGCCTACGGCTCCGAAAGCACTCATCAATGATATTTCGTTGAATGGTTTGCACGCTGACATTTGTTGACGGCTCAGCTTTGAAATCTGCAGCAATTTGTGGAAGTGCTGCACTCCAGTCACGTTGAACGATTTTCATCAGTCATCATTAGTCCCGTTCTTGCAGAATCTTTTTCCGACCACTGCTATGGCGGAATATGACGTTTTACGGGATTCCTGATATTCACGGTACATTCGTAAAATGGTCGTACGGATAAATGCCCACTTCATTGCTACTTCGGAGATGCTGTGTACTTTCGCTCGTGCCCCGACTACAACACCGTGTTCAAACTCGCTTGAATCTTGATAGCCAGCCATTGTAGCAGCAGTAATCGATCTAACAATGAGGCGAGACATTTGTTGTCTTATATAGGCGTTGCCGACCGCAGCGCCGTATTCTGCCTGTTTACATACCTCTGTATTTGAATACGCTTGTCTATACCAGTTTCCTTGGCTCAAATGGCTCTGACCACTATGGGACTTAACTTTTGAGGTCATCAGTCCTCTAGAACTTAGAACTATTAAAACCTAACTAACCTAAAGGCATCACACACATCCATACCCGAGGCAGGATTCGAACCTGCGACCGTAGTAGTCTCGCGGTTCCAGACTATAGAGCGTAGAACCGCTCGGCCAAACCGGTCGACGTTTCCTTGGCGCTTCAGTGTATTTGCCTGTGACTTCTATTACATAATTATCCATGCAATATGTGCTGTATTTCTTCTTTTACTGTACTTTACTGAATTATGAGCTCGTTGCTAGCCATCTCAGTGTATTACATTGTCCTGTCGGTTGTTATTTGTATGCGATTAGAAGTGTCACAATACACCTGATTTCTTCGAGTCTGAGTACGACTCTTATTTTTGCACTATTGTGAACGTCCCATCTTTCCTATAAGCAGAGCTTCAATCACGTCAACTGTGGTTAAGCAGAAATCCTAGGTTTTATTTGACGCTAGTAGTAGGAAATGAAATATTAAAATTTCTAGCAGAACCTAGCTGAGCGCAAGTGAGAGAATGGTGACTGTTCCGCCAGTCTTTGACCGCTGTTCTACAAAGTTATATTTATATTTTTACCTTATAGATTTCAGCCATGTAAAACGGTTTAGTGACAATGTAGGACCCTCAACGGCGCTAATCTGTATTATGCACATATATCTGACTATGAGTCACTGATACGATAAGCCAATAACGTAAAAATATGGGGATAACAGAGCCCAGAAGTAAAAACTGTTTTAAAAGTCTTAGCAGTCAATGTGTGCCTCCAAACTAACAAACACAAACCGCTTTCTAAATGTATTAGTTATGCGCATAAGGTAGTAGTTTTTGGCCCCCCCCTCCCCCCATGTGACACCTTGGTGCACAAAATAGCCACAGGAATATTGTCTAAGAGTAATACTGGATGCAAATATATTTACTACACTGGCCATTTACAGCTGGATTTTCAACATTAAAAATGATGTCTTTACATCCGGAAAGAACGAGGAACGAAAGGGACCGAAGGAATGTATATGTTGGACATCAGTCTGTTCCGGACAGAGACTGATACAGTGCGAAGGAATCAGGAATAGTGTGTGTTAGTATCCCCATGCCAGTCGCTTTGTTCTGTACGGACCAGATTTACAGCTTACCGTACGCTGAAGCTATCGGTTAGGCTCGACGGATCTTCAACTTTTTCCAAAACCTTGTTTGAGATTTTATAGGTTTTTCACGTCCCTATAATTTGAAGCAAACACATTTATCCCCCACCTACGTATCTCTAAATATCTTGTTCAGAAACTCTGCCTTTTACAAAACACGATATTTTCTCTTTTTCCAGTTCCTTACCTACACGTGTTTCAATACCTCTACGTCATATTCAGTGGGTCTCGTTTTATTCCTGAAATTGCAATCCGTCCTGCTTCTTTGCGTTTGACGGTGAGTCAGCACGTCACTGTTTTCACAGCTCTTTGAATCCTTGGTGTGGTTTAGGGGTTGTAATTATGCACGACGTTTGCTTGCCTTTCTCCAATTCCAACTTGACTAGCTTTCATATAAAAGCGAATTTTATTAAAACTTAGGCCTCCATGAGATGTCACATGCATTTTTTAAATTTAGTTTTGTGATACCACGTCTGGGTGAAATGGAGAGCGGTGTGAAAATACTGCATGTAATCACAACTCACAAAGAAACACCCCAGGCATGTACAATACGACGTTGCCTGGTGTCCAGCCATAACATGTAAAAAATCTGGCGAACCTGTACCGTCTAATCATTGATGTTAATGCTGATACAGAAATGAGACGGACCCGCTCAAGACTACATGCAGGTGTCGAGGCATGTTGGATGAGAAACTGAGAAAGGAATAAAACCATTGTGTTTTACAGAAGGTGGATTCTTTGAAATCAAAATTCACAAACTCGAAAGAACGGTAACAGGAGCTCTTTACTTCAGCAATATCGTTATTATGTATACCTGTGTAACTGTCAGTAGACCTGTTATTCCTCTTTCCCCCTTTAAGCTAAAGGAGATAACAAAGTGTGAAGAATGGATGGCCTATTGTTGCAGCTTAGCCGCACAATGACTGCCCAGCTACAGTTTTGAGGACAAACAAAGAACGTGCAAAAACTCAGGTAATACTAACAATGTGGCGTATCGAGTAAACATAAATTGCTCAGAACAGTTTACGGCCACTATGAGGACTTACGGCTTTAGTCTGCTGTAGATCAGGAAGCTCTTTGTCAATATTCTTTTCACCATAAAAAACTGCTAAGTTCGACCCTTGTCTAATGGAAATGAAAGTAAAGTTTCCATCTCAGAGGAGCTTAATAGGCTGTGTTGTCTCCAGACAAGAAAGGGACAATGCGGTATGTGCACTCTGTTCAGCCTGTCTTTTTAAAATGAAGACGAACTTTATTTAAAATTTATTTAATTTTCCTCCTTCATTAAGCGCTACTGTTCCGCTTAAGGGTACATCCGTTTTATAATTTTGCTTGAGTAAACCATAGCAGTAAGGGGCCCAAACGAAAAATCCAGAAAAATCAAGAGAAAAATTAAGTTAGCAAAATAAAAGTTATAAGTGAGGCACTGGATTTAGCATTTGACTGCATTAAAATATTCCTCCCCTAAAGGCACCGCTATCAAAGCAACTGCAGACGAAGCGTTAAATCCAACGAGTAAACAATTATCGCTCAACCCACCATTCAAAGGCAGCAAACAAAGCAAAATTATTGGAAAATAGATAGAGTGCACTATGAGTCAGTTTATTTGTGAAACTAGCTACCAATCAATAACTTAAAAAAAGTAATATATTCATACAAAACTGGACAGACACTGCGTTTCGTGGGAATAACTGCCCTTACAGCTTGAATCATAGTCGATGATAAATTAAATCGCGCTGTCCTGGCCCAGTTATAAACAGGTCAGTCCAGTATGTATACAGTACAAAATGGCTCTGAGCACTATGGGACTCAATATACAGTACAAAGACTGCTCTTTCACATTTAACTCATAACAGCTGCCGTTAAAAAATAAGACATCCGCAAGTGGGCTACGTAGTGCCTCTTGCTCCATGGAGATCACCCCGCGCTTATACCGCACCCACATCAGCTTCCCGCGTCCCACCAGCCTGGAATCCGATGCTGTGCTCTGGTTCGAACGTTCTTTGTAGTAAGTATGCAACAGCATCATTTTCCACTTCTCGCTCTTCTCCCATCAATCAGCAACCGTTTAAGATTCACTATATTCTGCTTTCTTCGTTATACCCCATTAGTGAGTGCATTTGAACTTGATAGCTTTTCTTCACAGCTTCCTTTTCTTTTTCTGTTCCCAAAATCTCTTCACTACTTCACATTGTTGTTCGTTGCTTTCTTCTTTCCACTGTTTTCCAGTTGTCGTCTCAGCTTTCTATGCGAATGCGTTATTTGTAACTGGGATTCCATAGACTTTTTGCTGTCTGATGCTGTCTTCTGTGCATTCGTTTCTCGTCAGTCCTGCTTAACTTACTCTAACCTAGTGATTTATCGTTTTTTTAATGTATTACACTGAGTAGCTTTAGGTTAAACTAGTGTTGTCTGTTCTGCATATGTGGCGATAGAACGCCAAGCATTTTCTGTGTATTCTTTCAGTGAAGTTGTGTAAATATGGTTTTCCTGCTGCTTTCCGACCGACCTGTAATGCTGCTACATCTCCTCCCCTTATCCTTATCAATGATCTATGACCCTCACACCCTCTCCGTGCCCCCCTCCACCGTCTCCATGCCCCCTTCCACCCTCCCCCTCTCACTTGTCCTACTGAAGGGCAGTTATCCTATTGGTTGCACAGCCTGCACAGTTGCCAGATCTCCCACATCCTTATTAACAATTTATGGCCTCCTCTCCACCTCACCATCTACCCCACCCCCACCGCTATACCCTACCTGCAGGTTTCCTCAAGGTCAAGATAGCTGCCTCAGCAACATTACAATCCAAGTTGGCTATTCAGTAGGACTGCCTCTGTGAATTGTCATATAAGTCCGCCACAATAGCGTCAGCCCAATGTAAAAACGGTGGATAATGGCGTAAGATAACTTATTTATTTAAACATTAGGAACGTTTTGAGCACAACGTACTGGACATGTGTGAAGTGATTTATAATAATTGGGTCCGCAGCTCGTGGTCGTGCGGTAGCGTTCTCGCTTCCCGAGGCCGTGTGCCCGGGTTCGATTCCCGGCGGGTCAGGGATTTTCTCTGCCTCGTGATGACTGGGTGTGGTGTGATGTCCTTAGGTTAGTTAGATTTAAGTAGTTCTACGTTCTAGGGGACTGATGACCATAGATGTTAAGTCCCATAGTGCTCAGAGCCATTTTTTTTATAATAATTGGGACCTCACAAACACACTGCAGGTCACAAGAGCTCTTCCAGTTAGAGCAGCAATCATATAGGGATGTTTCGAGAATGAGATTTTCACTCTGCAGCGGAGCGTGCGCTGATATGAAACTTCCTGGCAGATTAAAACTGTGTGCTGGACCGAGACTCGGACCTTTGCCTTTCACAGGCAAGTGCTGTACCATCTGAGCTACCCACTACGACACAGGCCCGGTCCTCAGAGCTTTACTTCTGCCAGTACCTCGTCTCCTACCTTCAAAAATTCACAGAAGCTCTCCTGCGAACCTTGCAGAACTAGCACACCTGAAAGAAAGGCTATTGCGGAGACATGGCTTAGCCACAAGCTGTGGGATGCTTCCAGAATGAGATTTTCACTCTGCAGTGGAGTGTCCGCTGATATGAGACGGGGCGTGAGTCGTGCTTGGGTAGCTCAGTTGGTACAGCACTTGCCCACGAAAGGCAAAGATCACGAGATCGAGTCTCGGTCCGGCACACAGTTTTGATCTGCCAGGAAGATTCATATCAGCGCACACCCCGCTGCAGAGTGAAAATCTCATTCTCGAAACATTCCTATATGATTGCTGCTCTAACTGGAAGAGCTCTTGTGACCTGCAGTGTGTTTGTGAGGTCCAAATTATTATAAAAAAATGGCTCTGAGCACTATGGGACTTAACATCATTCATTCTGGAAACATCCACCAGTCTGTGGCTTCCAGGAGAAGTAAAGATGTGAGGACGGGGCGAGTGTCGTGCTTGGGTATCTCAGATGGTAGAGCACTTGCCCGCGAAAGGCAAAGATCCCGAGATCGAGTCTCGGTCCGGTACACAGTTTTAATCTGCCAGGAAGTTTCATATAGGGATGTTATTAGAGCCTTTATATGCTACGGGGCTGCACCACGAGAGTGTTTTGCTGCTGCTCTCTGGCACTCCTTACTCGGGGGCAATGTGTCCGGCACTCCTAGCTGCGTCTGAGCAACGTGCGTTGCTGGACAGGCGACTGCAGCCACTATATCCCTCTAACTGCCGGCTCTGATCCCAATGTTTTGCTTCCATAAACTAAGGGGACATCTTACAAGCCCAGGGATAGCACGCTGGAAGAGGTAAGATATTCCATACATTTCACGTTTTATGAGTTTTTTAAATTCATAATTTGGCGCATGGTGACTGTACCAACTATGCGGAAACAGCTAGTGGGTGCGCACCACCGCGCCACCAGCCTGGGAGCTACGAGGCTGCAAGTTTTGTCATGGAAGCTGCCATAGCTGCCATGCCATTCTGCGAGTCCCTTTGTCTTGTTACATAAAGAGGGCGGATGTTATCTATGCTTTATTTGAACGTAATAAAGTCTACAGCAGTTGACACACAAGCTTAGATATTACAACTGCGGATCACGCAGCATTGGTCTTACTTCTATTTTATGAAATGATGCAGACAGATTTATTCGCCGGCCGAAATGGCCGGGGGGGGGGGGGGTTACGTCAGAACCCGTCCTCGGCCTCGCAACGAAAGCGAAATTCGCCCGGTGGGCGACACTAAAAGAATACTGCCACCAATAACAGCCCCCCCCCCCTCGAATCCAGATTCCTTAAGAGCAATGAATTACCACAGAGCTGCCGCCACGAGTACTATTCAGGAAACCAGATGGTTGATGCGACTCAGCAGATGGAATGAACGGAACAGGAGGCGAAGTAATCGACACAAAGTGTTCCGACCGCTGGAGTGGTTCAAAGGACACATCCGTGGAAATCGAAGGAGAACCCTACCCTTCATCTCAACTCTCTTTTCAATAGTGCTGACTCCATCCTTGTCCTACTGAAGGGCAGTTATCCTATTGGTTGCACAGCCTGCACAGTTGCCAGATCTCCCACATCCTTATTAACAAAAATGGTTCAAATGGCTCTGAGCACTATGGGACTCAACTGCTGTGGTCATAAGTCCCCTAGAACTTAGAACTACTTAAACCTAACTAACCTAAGGACATCACACACATCCATGCCCGAGACAGGATTCGAACCTGCGACCGTAGCGGTCGGGCGGTTCCAGACTGTAGCGCCTTTAACCACTCGGCCACTCCGGCCGGCCCTTATTAACAATTTATGGCCTCCTCTCCACCTCACCATCTACCCCACCCCCACCGCTATACCCTAGCTGCAGGTTTCCTCAAGGTCAAGATAGCTGCCTCAGCAACATTACAATCCAAGCTGGCTATTCAGTAGGACTGCCTCTGTGAATTGTCATATAAGTCCGCCACTATAGCGTCAGCCCAATGTAAAAACGGTGGATAATGGCGTAACATAACTTATTTATTTAAACATTAGGAACGTTTTGAGCACAACGTACTGGGCATGTGTGAAGTGATTTATAATCATTGGGTCCGCAGCTCGTGGTCGTGCGGTAGCGTTCTCGCTTCCCAAGCCCGGGTGCCCGGGTACGATCCCCGGCGGGTCAGGGATTTTCTCTGCCTCGTGATGACTGGGTGTGGTGTGATGTCCTTAGGTTAGTTAGGTTTAAGTAGTTCTAAGTTCTAGGGGACTGATGACCATAGATGTTAAGTCGCATAGTGCTCAGAGACATTTTTTTTTATAATAATTGGGACCTCACAAACACACTGCAGGTCACAAGAGCTCTTCCAGTTAGTGCAGCAATCATATAAGGATGTTTCGAGAATGAGATTTTCACTCCGCAGCGGAGCGTGCGCTGATATGAAACTTCCTGGGAGATTAAAACCGTGTGCTGGACCGAGACTCGGACCTTTGCCTTTCACAGGCAAGTGCTGTACCATCTGAGCTACCCACTACGACACAGGCCCGGTCCTCAGAGCTTTACTTCTGCCAGTACCTCGTCTCCTACCTTCCAAACTTCACAGAAGCTCTCCTGCGAACCTTGCAGAACTAGCACTCCTGAAAGAAAGGCTATTGCGGAGACATGGCTTAGCCACAAGCTGTGGGATGTTTCCAGAATGAGATTTTCACTCTGCAGTGGAGTGTCCGCTGATATGAAACGGGGAATGAGTCGTGCTTGGGTAGCTCAGTTGCGCGAGTGTCGTGCTTGGGTATCTCAGATGGTAGAGCACTTGCCCGCGAAAGGCAAAGATCCCGAGTTCGAGTCTCGGTCCGGTACACAATTTTAATCTGCCAGGAAGTTTCATCTAGGGATGTTATTAGAGCCTTTATATGCTACGGGGCTGCACCACGAGAGTGTTTTGCTGCTGCTCTCTGGCACTCCTTACTCGGGGGCAATGTGTCCGGCACTCCTAGCTGCGTCTGAGCAACGTGCGTTGCTGGACAGGCGACTGCAGCCACTATATCCCTCTAACTGCCGGCTCTGATCCCAATGTTTTGCTTCCTAAACTAAGGGGACATCTTACAAGCCCAGGGATAGCACGCTGGAAGAGGTAAGATATTCCATACATTTCACGTTTTATGAGTTTTTTAAATTCATAATTTGGCGCATGGTGACTGTAGCAACTATGCGGAAACAGCTAGTGGGTGCTCACCACCGAGCCACCAGCCTGGGAGCTACGAGGCTGCAAGTTTTGCCATGGAAGCTGACATGCCATTCTGCGAGTCCCTTTGTCTTGTTAAATAAGAGGGCGGATGTTATCTATGCTTTATTTAAACGTAATAAAGTCTACAGCAGTTGACACACAAGCTTAGATATTACAACTGCGGATCACGCAGCATTGGTCTTACTTCTATTTTATGAAATGATGCAGACAGATTTATCCGCCGGCCGAAACGGCCGGGTGGGGGGGGGGGGGGGGGGGGAGTTACGTCAGAACCCGTCCTCGGCCTCGCAACGAAAGCCAAATTCGCCCGGAGCTGCCGCCACGAGTACTAGTCAGGAAACCAGATGGTTGATGCGACTCAGCAGGTGGAATGAACGGATCAGGAGACGAGGTAATCGACACAAAGTGTTCCGACCGCTGGAGTGGTTCAAAGGACACATCCGTGGAAATCGAAGGAGCACCCTACCCTTCATCTCAACTCTCTTTTCAATAGTGCTGACTCCATCCTTGCCACCCAAAGAATCAACAAAAGGACGAAGTTGAGGGCCTGGGAGCACCTCTTATTTTGAATCACTTATCCGTGGGGTGAGTGGGTTGGGTGGGGGGGGGGGGGGGAGTTACGTCAGAACCCGTCCTCGGCCTCGCATCGAAAGCCAAATTCGCCCGATGGGCGACACTAAAAGAATACTGCCACTGTTAACTGACCAAAGAGAGATCGCAAAACAAAAGCCCGTCTCGGACAATTGGTGAGAAGGTGACCACTCTCGTTACACGAAAAGCACGTGCCCACCTGGCCACAGTATGTAATTTGTATACGGTGACCACATAATTGCAAATGATATGGAATATTCCGTTTCATCTGCATTTCTTCGGAACTAGTCTATCTATAACACTGAAGTCTGTGCTGGCAGGACCATCGTTCAAGGCAAAGGCTTTTGATCTCGCTATGTTCAACCAAAACGTTTTTAAAAAATGGTTCAAATGAACCTGAGCGCTATTGGGCTTAAGTTCTACTTAAACCTAACTGACCTAAGGGCATCACACACATCCATGCCCGGGGCAGGATTCGAACCTGCGACCGCAGCGGTCACGCGGTTCCAGACGGTATCGCTTAGAACAGCTCAGACACCGCGACCAGCAAAACGTTTTTAAGGTAAACGTTATCTACGTCGTGAGGCGTGTATTCTACTGCAGCTTTCGTAAAGAGGATTGTACTGTGTCATCTCTGTGACACAAAAAACCTCAAAACCAAGTTCAAGCACAAATTTTCCGAATTGTAAGGGATTCACAAATTTGACAAAGATAACATAGAGTTTGGTGTCAGAAAAAGCTGCGCGTATCTGATCTGAAGTCAAACGAAAAGTAAGTAACGAGCAATCGTAGATTTACAGAGAACTGGCCTGCACGTGATCGGTCAAACCGCACGGTACCCTTACGTGGAACAGACCTCGATGCAATGGGAAAAAGATAAGAGTTCACTTAAACTATTACAAAGACGAATTTGACCTAGGGTATACACTTACAAACCACAAACGTCACGTAAACATTAAACTTCCAATACTCGTAGCGCTGTGACGTAGCCGAAGTAAACGACGTCCTATCCGTACGGCGTCCGCAAGCGGAACTCGGCCGCTAGGCCACCGCATCAGATAAGGAACTGTTCACGTGTGCTGCTCACTCGACTCGGTGCTGCTCTGTCAAGTTATGGCGGCTGCTCGCTGTGTGGCAGATGGTCCTTTACACAGTGGTGAGGAATTTTTAATTCATTCAATTTCTATGAAACATTTGTAAATTGTATAATCAAACCTTTCTCGTGAATCACTGTAGCTATTAGTCAAAACTAAAGCAAAATCCCTAAAACTGTTCCTCAGATTGCCTGCGTATAGGTACGGAAGTGGAGCAGGAGACATCAATTTATGTAAAGAGTTTGGCGGAAAAATGTACTCTTTTAATTAGTCTCTAGTAGTGGAATGGTATTATTGGTAACACTGAATGATTGTAATATATTTCAGGTAAGTATGTCGTTTACTGAGATAATGCGCTGGAGCGAGCATGAACGTGCTGTGGCTGTGAAGTTCTTTTACGAAATCGATGAGTGTGTGGCTGCTGTTAGACGGGAATATCGACGTGATTTCAATCTTAGACGGAATGATTCCGTACCATCGGTACTTGCAGTCAGGTTATGGGTGAAAAACTTTGGAGCAACAGGATTTGAACTTAATCAGACTCACCAGTTGCCGCTCACAGGAATGACTAGAGAAGGGTCAAAATGCTGCAATCAGCTGTACAAAGCGCTCTGTGAGACAAAGTGCGGCAGTAGTGGCAATGTCCAGTCGCAGTGGGTACATCGTTTTACGAAAAGGTTTAAATTTGCAGCCGTACAAGTTACAGGTTGTATAACGGCTAAGTGAAAGTGGTTATGAGAAGCAAATGACTCTCTCTGTCTGCCGGCCGCAGTGGCCGAGCGATTCTAGGTGCTCCAGTCCGGAACTGCGCTGCTGCTACGGTCGCAGGTTCGAATGCTGCCTCGGGCATGGATGTGTGTGATGTCCTTAGGTTTAAGTAGTTCTAAGTCTAGGGGACTGATGACCTGAGATGTTGAGTCCCATAGTGCTCAGAGCCATTTGAACCATTTTTTTTTTTTTACTCTGTCTGTTGACTAAAGTAACGAACGACGAAGGATTCTTAAATTTGCTGTGAGCGACGGGACACATTTCCATCTCAGTGGTTATGTCAACAAACAAAACTACCGCTATTTGTGAGAGGATAATTCTCACGAACTCCATCTACGCCCCTTACACAGCCAGAAAGTCACAGTGTGGTGCACTGCCTCTTAAGTGGGCACAAACGACCCATTCTGTTATAAGGATAACATGGACAAGCAACCACAGTCACATCTCAGCGGTATGATGCCACGATTAACAATTCCTCGCATCTGAACTTGCACTATGCTTTATAATTTTTTTCAAACTGTTGCATCTTGAGCCCCCGGTTCGAGATGTACCCTTGTCCGTAGATCACACTTCATTAATAATTATAGTACAGAGTTACATCACCAGTTAGAGTTACATTCTCAGCAAGTACACCAAGTCTTTTAATCCATACATGTATTTTTTCATCATTACTAACTTTACGACAGGAACGGGTATACAATGGTTCAAATGGCTCTGAGCACTATGGGACTTAACTTCTATGGTCATCAGTCCCCTAGAACTTAGAACTACTTAAACCTAACTAACCTAAGGACAGCACACAACACCCAGCCATCACGAGGCAGAGAAAATCCCTGACCCCGCCGGGAATCGAACCCGGGAACCCGGGCGTGGGAAGCGAGAACGCTACCGCACGACCACGAGATGCGGGCCCGGGTATACAATGTAAAAGGCATATTGCTATATACATAACTAGGTCTAGACTGGGACTTAGCATCTATTCCACAATGCCAGGTCTTGTAAGCGATGACATCTCGGTCGGCAAACGATTCGAGTCTAGGTAGAAACGCATTCTCACATCGGACAATAGCTAGAGTAAACCATCCACTTCCATTATTCCCAGTGCCAGGATCGAGACTAAAATTAACTCGTCATCCACGGAAAAATATGGGTCCATTCAATATAACACTTTGTGCGGTTCCATTTGTGCCAAGTTTATTTTCGAGGCTTATTATGTGTTTGTAGACAGGCATGCGGTGGCGGCGTTGACGATACACACGTCGACGAGGCATAGTGCTTCAATGCTGTTGCAGATAGAGCTCTCAGCGGAATGGTTCCGCTGGCTTTTTTTTTTTTTTCCTTTATTGTGTTTCGATTCCCCCTAAAGGGGGCGGGCTGGCAGCAGCTTATTACGCCGCTCTTCAGCCTACAGAATTTGTTTTAATAAGAGGAAGATAATATAAAATAATAACAATTGGCGATAAAATCGGTGACTTAAAGGTAAAAATGGCAGAAAATTCTGGAGCGTAAAACATAAAACACAGGGTCGATGAAGCTAATAAAATACATAGGAAGCAGAAAAATAATAGACAGACAGTTAAAAAAACATGGCGACAGTCTGGGTTCTGTTCGCAAGAGATATAAAAAGCACACCCAGCGACAGCATGATTTCTGTTCGCAACACTGTGGAAGGACGCACAACACTGAACACTCACTTAAACACTGCGCTAAAAGTTGGCACAAATACGACATACCACACCCGAGAGCAGGTGGGGGGAAACTGGTCAGATGACAGGAAAAAGGGGGGGGGGAAGGAGAGGAAAAGTGAAGGGGGAGGGGGGGAAAGGAGCCAATGGAAGAGGAGGATCCATAAGAGGGGTGAAGTGTGCTGAGCAGACGTGCCAGGGATTGGGGAAGGCAGAGGAGAGGAGTACAAAAGGACTCGGGGGGGGGGGGGGGGAAGGATATGATAGGCGGGGAGAAAACACAGGATGGAAGGGGGGAGGAAGAGGGAGCTCAGGGAAAGGACGGAGGAAAGGAGGGGGGGTGAGGATCAGAGTTGATAGGAAGGATAAAAGGAGGGAGAGAGGGCATCATCCGGGAGGGGGAACTGATGGAAGCCGCCTTGGGAAAGGAGATGTAGGGTGTAGAGATGGAGGGTAGGGGGGGGGGCAATTCCGCTGGCGTGCACTGCCCGCTTATATACAGAGCGAACTACCTTGGTTACGTAACGGGGCTGATAAGGGACTTTGACTCTGCAGGCGCCAGCAAGCGAGCGTTATCCCGGACGCGCACATGAGTACAGGAATGGTCGTATTTTGTGGCCTCCAAAATCTCCCGACTTATTCGTCTGTGAAAACAACCTTTGGGAATTCCTGATATACAAGCTGCTTGCTAGGTGTCTACATACAGTTGCGAAACTGAAAGACACTATCGGAGCAGAAAAGAGAAACATTCGTATACAGACGCTTGAAGGTGCTGTGAAAGATTTATAACTTGAAGGTGCCATGATCGATGTACAAGCTTGAAGGTGCCACGAACGATTTATAATAGCAGATTGTTGAACTGTCAACGTAAAAATGGTGGCAACTTATATGACAGCATCTTAAAAACTTGAACAGTGTGAGTCCTTGTGATTAAGCGTTATTCACTGTGTTGGCCGCCACACTTATTTTGCGGTGTGAACGGACAGAGTTATAGTTAAGCGCCTGCGAGCGAATTTTTGAGTGGCATCGCGGTGAACTGGTTATCTGACCGGTGTACCACGCCAATAGTTAGACTAGGGGCGAATGGGAGTCCTTGACTTCGTCAAGGCGTAGGGAGAGTTTGATTGGCGAAGATCAATCCAGATAGAACGAGAGTTACGTTATTTGTCAGCAGCGAGCGGCGCAGACAGCAGTCATCGCAGCTTACGGTATTGTGCGCTACATGTCTTGCGAGCCCCATATTTCCTCCACAACAGTACACTTCACTGCATGTCACACACGACAGCCTCGACCGTACCTAGCAACATTCTAACGGATAATTATTCAAGTTGAGTAGGCGCGGCTCTCAGCCATTCTGCCAAGTCAATAACGATCTTAAACTTTGTATTGAAATTTCATTAGCGAATCCTATCCTTAAGAGGTAACCTCACATTCCGAAAAAAAAAAAAACGGAAATAACTTGCTCAGTTCATAAATAAAAGTGCCATTGTGATTTCTTAGAATTTTTGCAAAAAAAAAAATTTGTTAGTTTCATGTTTTTCTTACACTGACTAGCACTATTCCAGTACACAAGTATCCCACTAGTTAGGTAAGAAATTTTGTGAATTTTTGTCTCATTTCCTTACAGCGGACGACTCCAGAAGATATTTATTGCTGAAAGTTTTTCAGGCATTTCTCTTTAGAACGTTAGGAGCGTCTGTCTGACTTCTGTAGTAGTGTGGGGGTGGAAATTGCATCTTTCAGGAGCCACAGGGTAAAGGGTACATCTCATGTTAATCCGTTGCGCAGAATGACAGAATAGCACCCACACGTCGCTCACACTGTCAAACTCATTTTCTAGACATTTGTATTCCCTTTCGCCTGATTCATTAACTGCATTTTTATGTTTTCTCGTTTCATCAACGAAATTGAAAGTCTCCTGTGTTATCCTAAGATCCCTATTAGACATTTTCTCTTTACCTGTTTGACCCTCTGCTGCCTTCACAATGTCATCTCTTAAAAGTACCCGTTGGTGCTATACTGTACTCTGTACACCTTTCCCCTATTCTTGTCAATCGTTGCCTAGCGCTCCCTCTGAAACTTCTCTCAACTTATCCAG
The DNA here is from genome assembly GCF_023864275.1 of Schistocerca cancellata. Classification (NCBI taxonomy): domain Eukaryota; kingdom Metazoa; phylum Arthropoda; class Insecta; order Orthoptera; family Acrididae; genus Schistocerca; species Schistocerca cancellata. The sequence goes on from NC_064633.1 coordinate 100,478,535, forward strand.
GTCCAACGTTCTCAATTTGCCACCATTTTGAAATTTCTCAGTTTAAATACACAATTCATAACCGATAAATAGTGGCTCGAATTCATATTTGTCCCTGGAAATGTGTTAAAATTTAAAATCTTGTTCCGAAATCCCTGTCTTACCAATATATAATAAATCTACTATTGCCTTTCTTGAATATTGCTGTGACATGTGCAACTTTCCAGTCTTTGGGTACCTAATTGGTATACAATCTGGACTGAAAGACTTGCTTTCATTCAGTGATTTAAGTTGCTTCACTACTCCAAGGTTATCTACTTCTATGCTACTCATGTTAGCAGCTGTTCTAGATTCGAATTATGGTACATTTACGTCGTTTTATTTTGTGAAGGAACTTCGGAAGGCTGTGTTTAGTATCTCTACTTTAGCAGCACTGCCATCGATAGTATTTCAACTGCTGTGGCGCGGGGAAGACATTGACTGTGTCTCGCCGTTAGAATACTTTACATACGACCGGAATATCTTTGGATTTTGTGCCAGGTTTCTAGACGAAGTTTCGAAATATAGAAAATGTCTTTCATTTTTGGGAATAATATCGGTATTCATCGTCCGATATTATACTGATTATTTGTGAGCAATATTGGTACACATTCCCATTATAATGGGCTTTCAGAGGTCCGTATTCTATATATTTTATCAGGTCTTGGAAGCTAGTAATCGATATTCTTTTTATAAACTGTCAAATAAACTTAATGAAAAAGAAGACTAATTATGTCTGCTATAATGTTGCAATTTGGCGACTCAGCTCATCTGTTGAGTAAGTAAATGGCTAATTTTTAAGAGTTCATTACGTTTCTTGGCAGTTATATTTGATGTATACGTTTCCCTTAGTAATATTAAAATTTGAAGAACTTGGTTAATTTGTGATGTATTCAGAGCTTCCCACCTGTAACATACCGTGTCGATCTGAATCCATCGAAGTCAGCAACTCCTCTGCGTGAATGAAGCAGATCATACATCTCCAAGAGTTCGTTTCAGATACAGTCACATAGATGTAGTGTGATGCAAGTGAATTGATGACTTGTAAAGGGAGAGGAAAATATGATAATTACGCGTGACTGGAACGCTGAAGTATGGAAAAAAATAGAAGTCAGTGTTACTGACGAACAATGGCTCAGTAGTAGAAATGAAAGAGGAGAAAAGCTGATTGATTTCTGCAATAATTTTTTCGGCTAGTAATAGCGAATACATTGTTCAGAAATCACAACAAGAAAAAATATACTTGCAAATGCCTGGATAAATGGAAAGAATCCAACTGTATTACGTCATGGTCGGACAGATATTTCGGATATTGGACAGTGAGGCGTTCCCCAGAGCAGATATTGACTTAGATCACACAGATGTAGTAATGAGAAATACGATAACGTTTCAGAGAATAATTCGGAAGGCTCGGTGTGAAACAAGTTAGATACTGAGGGGTAATGAGGCGCGTTCGAACACTCTAATCAGTTTTCTTGAAGAAGGAGACCGACAGACAAATATAAAGACAAGAAAATTGCTGCGAAGTATCCTCAATAAAATGTGAGAAACTGCAGTTGATCGACAAAAGAAGAGAAAGTTCAGAAGACGACACGAATACAAAAATGTAATTCACTAAGGAATGGAATAAATAGGAAATGAACGGAAGCTGTGGCGAAATGTCTGCACGAAAAAAGCGAAGAAATCGAAGAAAAAATGGTTATTGGAAAGTTTGGTCCAGCGTATAGAAAAACAGCAAAGGTGTCACCATTAAGAATGGCAGAGGAATTCCACTGTAAAAGTAGATAAGAGAGCTTCCGGAAAGGTGGTAAGAGTGCACTGAAGGCCTCTGTGAGGGAGAGGAACTGTCTGATGAGATAGGAGAAGAAATTGGGAACTGCTATTCAAGACATTTCAGATCTAATATAAGAGTCAGATTTTAGCAGAAGTTTGTATAACTTGCGATCAAAACAAATGGAACGCACAGGTAGCATTCCTGTGGAATTTATGAAATTATGGGAAGAAGTGACAACGAAACGACTTTCAAGCTGATTTGTAGACTCTCTGAGTCTGGTGATATACCGCCATCCACAAAAGTTCGAAAAAATTAAGGCACATAAGTACGAGAATTATCGAACAGTTCGGCTTTGGGGAAGGTATCAGCGAAGGAATCCTGGCGTTGCGCTTGATAATGGAAACTAGATTTAGGAGAAGACAAAACTCGTTAATAGGATTTATCGACAGGTAGAAAGCGCTCAACAGTGTGTGATGCTGCTGCATCTACACAACTCTTTGGAAAACAAGAGTAAGCTATAGTAAAAAAGAGTCAGGAGGGAATAATAAGAATGCAAGACCAAAAGATGTTACAAAGAGTGTAAAACAAGAACATAGGATTTCGCCCCTAGTAATGAGTAGCAGGAATGAGATTAGGGGTGAACTTAACAGCAAAATCTGAGATCACAGATTAGGCGAAGTGAAAGAATTATGCTGCCTTAAAACCCAAATACCACCTAACGGACGAAGCTTGCAGGATTAAAAAATCAGATTATCTTAGAGAAAATTTCGGTTAAGAGAAATGTACTAGCATCAAGCATTAGCCTTAGTTTGCGGAAGATGTCGGAGACTGTAAGTTTGGAGCACTTCATTGTACAGCAGTGTATTATGGACTGCTGGAAAACCGGAAAAGAAGAGAATCGAAACTCCGAAATGTGATTCTGTAGAAGCATGTTGGAAACAGGTGAATTGATAAGATAAGAAAAGAGGAGGTCCTCTTCGGAATCGGTGAGGAGAAACTTGCGGAAGACATTGACAAGAAGAAGGGACATCAAGGAACAGCTTTATGGTGTTAGAGGGAGAGGTTGAAGAAAAAGCAGTGGGAAACAAACAGACTGGAATATATCCAACAAAAATGCCGCTAGCACAGGAGACGAATTTGTGGCTGGCCACATCAAACCAGTCAGAAAATAACTAAAAAGATAAGGAGACGTACTGAGTCTTTCGAAAATTTTTGCTGATTGTGGTGTAATTTACTAACCTAGTGTGTAGCTCAAAAATAGATTCATATATGTGCTTTACAAAAACCGGTGTACTCGTATTACTTGCATTAAAATTTTGAAAACTCTGTGAATACATCATACATTGGATTTCAAAGTTAAGAAGAAAGTGTGTAATAAGCGAAGATCAGCCATGAAAGTCAGAGATAGCAGAAAATTATTGCCTAGCTCATTCCTGAATTAATAACATTTGGTTTGTATTTAAACTGACCTGCTTTTTAATAGCGTTTCTTTGATCCAGTATTAATTTCAGATATTGAGCAGAACTTTAAAAAATGATGATGTGGCTGATATTTCTAAATACTATTTTCCTTTGGGAAGGACTATCTAAATTATAAACTATAATTAGACAGGTCTATAAATTCTCTTTAATTTTAAAACATTGAAAGTTTTTAAAAATTAACGAACTTTTAGACAAAACTTTCATGTAAATCAGAAGTGACAGGCTACTCACGCCACAATTTTAAATGATAATAATTTCCTGTGCCACATATAGTATTTTTTACAAATATAAACGTTGTTTCTGTTAAATTTGAAATTAATTATATCGGAGATACCTGTTATTTGCTTAATATGTTGTGATCACAGAGATGAGTTCCTGATAGGGGCCGACGATGTCTCCCAAAATATACATTTTGATGTTAATGCTGTTTTTACATATGGCTGCACTGTGTATTAATCCACAATACATTTAACATCTCCGAATGTATGAACAAGTTTATACATAATAGCCGCTCGGAGTGGCCTCGCGGTTTCAGACGCCATATAACGGATTGCGCGGCCCCTCCCGCCGGAGGTTCGTGTCCACCCTTGGGCATGGATGTTTGTGTTCTCCTTAGCATAAGTTAGTTTAAGTAGTGTATAGGCCTAGGGACCGATGACCTCAGCAGTTTGGTCCCATAGGCCTTACCACAATTTCCAAATTTATACATAATTACTTTGAAAATAAAAATAAAACATAAGTTACGTAAAAGCTATGACATACCATATCTGGCTTCTCAGTAAAATATGCACATGTCAATAATTACTTAGAGAAGAAGTTGTAATAATGTGCAAAGGGTGTAAAATCTTAAAAAGGATAATTTCTGGCGTCTCAGTATAATTTGCAGATGTTGGTTTCCTTCTGTGCTTCTTCATACGAACCTGATCATATCACCATATTTCTTCAATTGGTAACACCGGCTTATAAATACTATATTCATTTGTGGGAAGTAGCCCTGTCCTGTTTAGACCTAGGACTAGGCAATCATGTGCCCCGTTGTTAGTCGAATGTTACGTACTGCTTCATTTCTTAGTTTATTCCTGGACGGCTTACAACGGTCTTGCATGCTTCCCAAATTTTCCTTTTTGTTCCGCGTGTTAAAACAGTTAAATGGGATTCGAAAATTGTTCTGTTCATAACTTTCTTAAGAGTGGAAGGTGGAATGAGTTTTTTGTTAGCTTGTGTTTCCGTTTTTCACCAATACCTCAGCAGTCTCATTTCTGTTGATTTCTCCGTGTGAAGATAATAGTGAAACACTCTTTCTTTATCTTCGTCTATGATGTGCTTTAAGGCGTCTCTTACTGTAATTTCGCTTTATAACAGTACCGTCTGTAATAACGTAAAATTTGCTTTGTATTTTGCATCTAATTTCCAAGAGCATGAACTGTTAACGTAAAATTATTCTGAAAACTTTGTTTTTGCAGTAGCGTTATGTGAAAACTGGGATCTGCTACTGTTTTGTTTAATCTCAATTACTTACTTAAAAACAAGAATGATAAAAATAATGTTAACTTTTATTCCCCATGCTTCGTACAAATTGATAAGTGCGGACGCGTTGGTTTTGGAGAGTGAGGGGCCAAGTGGGGAAGAGTGTATTTTAGTTGAACAGTTCCAACTTAGAAAGACCGAATCTCAAGCTCTTGGGGATCCATCTCAGATTCTTTTGCTAAATTGCCGAATCCTATTGTGTGCTTATTAAATGGTATCACTGAAGAAGCGATTGACCAATTGAACCATGTTCGTGAACCGTTATGACTGATCGTGCGGGTTGAATTACACGTTAACGCCTTGCAGATCTTACATCTAGTCATTCTTTATCTTCTTTATCCTTTGTCTAATGATTTGTTAATCAAGTTGCTGTCAGACGTAGTCCGAAAGCGGGGAAATCTGGGGCAGCTTAGGGCCCGTATAATTGAAAGGAAGTTACCAGCACGTATTATGATCGACTTGAGCCCAAGTATTATTGGCAAGTACAGGCTTCTGATGAAACCTTGTTTCAATACATCCAGCGTCTCCATATCGCTGTTTCGGCTTTGAATATGAATGTTACCTAAAACGACTGTATTTATAACATCTTGAGGGGCATGAGGTGTGAAGATCGGGCACGCTTCGTCTTTGCTCGGAAGACGCTCGTTTAGGCTGCTAACGCCATCGTAAGCGAGTAATCGCTCGAGTGAAAAGGCCAGCACGGTTTTGTGCGCGTATTCGCTCTTGTAATGAACCACTTTGTCCTTACGATGTGCCCACATTAATAGAGAACCAATTTGCTGTCTGCTTGATCCCGGAAGTACTGTTTCTTTCCTCGGTTATAACTGGTACCTTGAGTTCCGCCGTTTGTTTAAGTTCACATCTCTTAGACCGTCCACCCGAGAAATGCGTTTCCAATGGGCAGGAGTTGCCACTGGTAGGTGAGGTGCGGATATACTTTGTCCCAGATTTTATTTTAAATTATTTCATTTAAATTCTTCGTGTAAGCCGTAAAGGCGAACTGTTATGTCTTGTTAAATGGTTAATATTTTCCTTTGGACGTCTGCCCAATGTCTTGGTTTTGAGCTCGCTTTCAGAAATTTATCTAATTTAATTGTTTGATAGTTTATTTAACATTTTTTTAATTTTAAATTTTTTACAGGCCAATAATGTTAAAGTGTTATCTTGTTGCATCTTGTTTAATGCCATTAAAGGGATAACTGTATTATTCACCGCTTTGAACGCTTTCCAAGTCTGTAAATTTCACACGGCAAATTAACTTGAAACTTTCCTGTCTGTTTTTATTAGGGGGGACCTGTTCCTGCTTTGAAAAATAAATTTTTCAAGACAATAAATGATGTTCGTTAAGGGGCCTAGTCCTTCCATGTCATTTAATTGTTTTGTTTTTGTTGATGTTTATTTTATATTCCGATTTCAAGACACTGTGCATTCCGTTCAACTGCTCTTCGAAGGCCTTTGCTGTCTCTGACAGAATTACAATGATGTCGGCAAATCTCAACATTTTTATTTCTACTCTCTGCATTTTAACTGCTACCCGAATTTTCTTTTGACTTCCTTTGGTGCTTTCTGAATGTATGGATTGAATAACAGCGCTATAGGCTACAACCCTGACTCACTCACTTCTCAATCACTGTTTCCCTTTCACGCCCCTCGACTCGTAACTGCCGTCTGGTTTATGTATAAGTCGTAAATAGCATTTAGATCCCTATATTTGTGGCCTGATACCTTCAGAATTTCAGAGGGAGTATTCCATAAACATTTTTAAAAGGTTTCTCTACGTCTACAAATGCTATCAACGTAGTATAAACGTAGGTTTGCCTTTGCTTACCCTATCTTCTATGAGAAGTTGTAGGGTCAGTATTGCTTAGCGTGTCCCTACACTTCTCCAGAATCCAATCTGATCTTCCCCGAGGTCGGCTCCTATCAGTTTCCCCTTTCTTCTGTAAGGAGCTCGTATTTTGCAACCATGGCTTATTAAACTGATAGTTTGCAGTTATTTACACGTGTCACATCTGCGTTGTTTCAGATTGGAGTTACCATACTCTTATATAAATCTGAGGGTATTTCGCTTATCTCATACATGTTGCACACTAGATGGAATTGTTTTCTTATGGCTGGCTCCCTCAAGGCTGTCATTAATTCTGGAGGCATGTTATTTTCTCCTGAGGGCCTTGTTTCGTCTTAGATCTTCCAGTGCTCTGTCAAATTCTTCTCCTAGTGTCATATCTCCCATATCATCTTCATCTGCTTCTTTTCCCATTTCTATAACATTACTTCATGTACATCTTCTTTGTACAGACTCGCCTCTCATCTTTGAAACTTTCCTTCTTTTCTCAAGACTGGTTTTCCATATTCATACGGCTTCTTCTCTGTTCTGCATAAGCCTCCTTAATTTTCCCGTAGGTGGTATCTGTTTTTCCCCGAATGATATATGCTTCTAACACAGTGCTTACATATATCCTCTAGCCATTGCTACTGAGACATTTCGAACTTCCTGTCAACGTCGTTTCTAGACCTTGGTATTCCCTTCCGTCTGATTCATTAACTGTATTTTTATATTTTCTCGTTTCATTAATTAAATTCAACGTATCCTTTGTTATCCAAGGATTTCTACTAGACATTTTCTCTTTACCTCTTTGATCCTCTGCTGCCTTCACTATTTCATATCTCACAGCTAACCATTTTTGCTCTACTGTACCCTTCCTCTATTCTTGTCAATCGTTGTCTAATGCTGCCTCTAAAACATCCAACAAGCTCGTCGTTTCAACTTATCCAGGTCCCAACTTCTTAATTTGCTACCATTTTGAAATTTCTCAGCTTTAATATACAATTCATAACCGATAAATTGTGGTCCCAATTTTTATATGTCTCTGTAAATGTGTTGAAATTTAAAATTTTGTTCCGAAATCTCTGTCTTACCATTATGTAATAAATCTGAAACCTTCTGGTGCCTCCTGATCTCTTCCAGCTGTACAATCTTTTCTCATGATTTTTAAACCAAGTGTTAGCAATGATTAAATTACGCTCTGTGTAAAATTCTACCAGACGGTTTCCTCGTTCATTCCTTTCCCCCATTCAATATCAATCTACAATTTTTCCGTCTCTTCCTTTCTCCAGTATCGAATTCCAGTTCCCCTCCTTAGCTGTCTGAATAATTTCTTCTATCTCATCAAACACATCTTGAATCTTTTCATCATCTGTGGAGCTCGTTGGCATATAAATTTGTACTAATGTAGTGGGTGTGGCCTTTGTGTCTGTCTTGGCTACAATAATGCGTTCACTATGCTGTTCATAGTAGCTTACCCATATTCCTATTTTCTTATTCGTAATTAATCCTATGCGTACATGGCATCTATTTGATTTTCTATTGATAAACCTCTATTCACCTGAACAGAAGTCCCGTTCCTCCTGCCACCTAACTTCACTAATTCTCACTATATCTAACTTTATCCTAACCATTTCCCTTTTTAAATTTTCTAAACTATCTGCCTGATATACGGATCTAGCCTTCCATGCTACCATCCGCAGAACGTCAGTTTTGTTTCTCCTGATTTCATCTCTCTGACCAGTCCCCACCTGGAGATCCATCATCAATTAACCATACAGGAGAGCTGCATGCCCTCGGGAACAATTACACGTGTAGTATGTCTCTGCTTTCAGTCACTCGCAATACCAGCACAGCAAGGCCGTTTTGGGTGACGTTAAACGGTCTGGTCAGTCAGTGACCCAGACTGTTGCTTCTGCTACTTCTGAAAGTGCTGCTGTTCCCCATCAGCAACCAAACGCGTGTCTGCCCTCTCAACAGATATCCACTCCAATTGCGGTTGCACCTGTGGTACAGCTATCTGTATTGCTGAGGAATGCAAGCCTCCCTATCAGTGGGAAGCTCCATGGTTCGTAGGGATAGGATTTAGTTCATACTTCCTTAGTAACATCATTAATACACAAGTGACCGTGCATGTTAAATTCTCATGACTGAACTGCTCAACTGATTTCGATGAAAATAGTATGGTATTAGCTTAAACGTTGAAGGAGTACATATGTTACCAATAAATAAATAAATAAATAAAAAGACCCCTAAGATTGTGAAATAGGGGATGAAACATCTTTCTTTACATCAGTGAACATATACTATGTTAAAAAATTATCAAATTTGTTGCATAGCGTCCACATGTTTTTTAAAAGACGTATACTTACTTCAGTAGGATGACGCTTAGATGTGCACTCCTGCCCATGCCCCTCTGCATGCAATGATACTACACATGTCTCAGCATCGTCCACTGGGACACTGAAGCGGTGGAGGAGAGGTGAGTACTATGCTTACCGGAACAGGCAAACTGTTGATGGCAGCCGACATTATTGCACACACAACAGCTTACTTATTCACCATCACTCATCATAACAAAACTGCTGCAGTTGTGGTAAACAACTAACAGCAAATAAAAAGTGTCGACGTAATTAGATGGAAACTTTTAACGGAATTTCATATGTTTATTCGTAAACTTTAAGAGTTTATCAATTTTATTATACAATGCATGAAATTTTTACACAAGTACATCACAATATTAGAAAATAAGTGCAATTTATAATTAGTTATATACATTGTAACACGTGTGTTCATTACTCTTCAGTATGGATATTGTCAGAGTATTCGTTCTACTTTACACATCTTGTATGTTTTCTTTGGTATCTGAGCGTATAGCTACGGCCCGTTTGTGGTGTGCCTGTCTTTTTTTCTTCTCGTTTTGGCTGTGTCTGCAGTGCTTGTACTTGTGCTGCATCTGTTTTAACGTTTGATATCCCAGTACGGCATTATTACTATAAAGAATCTGGCGACGACTTCATTCTGTTCATGATGTTTCCGTATTTTTTATGCTTCATAGTAATGGAGGCACCGTGGTAATCGAGGATGGCTTCGTTTTGCCTCTGTCACTTACTATTTATAAATATCCAGTAACCAGCAGCACGCATTGTTTAATTTTTGCGTCCAATGTTATGTTCATAAGCAACGGATCTTATGTAGCTGTTGCGTGAGGCGCGATGTCCTAACAGCCAGTTCACACTGCAGTGTCTTGTGTGTTACACAGTGTATCAGTCTATGCTCCATTGAAGCTTGTAAGTTGCATAATGGCTACATGGATGAAAGTCTGAGTATTATTTTTAAGATTTTACTGTTCGTTGTCTATTTTCAAGCGCTCTCTGTACCATATTTAGCGAGCATGGTTTCTATATGTTAAGCTAGTTGTGTTTCCAGTTTCGCATTTCACATAGTACCTATCGTCTTGTGCTATACACTTCTATTAGCTGTAAGAAGTTCTTCAGTGCCTTATCCTGACTGCTTAAACGATTACTGTTCGAACGTTGTTCCAACCTCAAATTGTTTTTTCGCATTAAAGTACACTACTGGCCATTAAAATTGCTACACCACGAAAATTGCTACAGACGCGAAATTTAACCGACATGAAGAAGATGCTGTGATATGCAAATGATTAGCTTTTCAGAGCATTCACACAAGGCTGGTACCGGTGCTGACATGAGGAAAGTTTGCAACCGATTTCTCATACACAAACAGCAGTTGACCGGCGTTGCCTGGTGAAACGTTGTTGTGATGCCTCGTGTAAGGAGGAGAAATGCTTACCATCACGTTTCCGACTTTGATAAAGGTCGGATTGAAGCCTATCACGATTGCGGTTTATCGTATCGCGACATTGCTGCTCGCTTTGGTCGAGACCCGATGACTATTAGCAGAATATGGATCTGTGGGTTCAAGAGGGTAATACGGAACGCCGTGCTGGATCCCAACGGCCTCGTATCACTACCAGTCGAGATGACAGGCATCTTATCCGCATGGCTGTAACGGATCGTGCAGCCACGTCTCGATCCCTGAGTCAACACATGGGAACGTTTTCAAGACAACAACCATCTGCACGAACAGTTCGACGACGTCTGCAGCTCGGAGACCATGGCTGCGGTTACCCTTGACGCTGCATCACTGACAGGAGCGCCTGCGATGGTGTACTCAACGAAGAACCTGGGTGCACGAATGACAAAACGTCATTTTTTCGGATGAATCCAGGTTCAGTTTACAGCATCATTTCGGTCGCATCCGTGTTTGGCGACACCGCGGTGAACGGACATTGGAAGCGTGTATTCGTCATCGCCATACTGGCGTATCACTCGGCGTGATGGTATGGGGTGCCATTGGTTAGACGTCTCGGTCACCTCTTGTTCGCATTGACGGCGCTTTGAACAGTGGACGTTACATTTCATATGTGTTACGATCCGTGGCTCTACCCTTCATTCGATCCTTGCGAACCCTACATTTCAGCAGGATAATGCACGACCGCATGTTGCAGGTCCTGTACAGGCCTTTCTGGATACAGAAAATGTTCGACTGCTGCCCTGGCCAGCACATTCTCCAGATCTCTCACCAATTGAAAAGTCTGGTCAATGGTGGCCGAGCAACTGGCTCGTCACAATACGCCAGTCACTACTCTTGATGAACTGTGGTATCATATTGAAGCTGCACGGGCAGCTGTAACTGTACACGGCATCCAAGCTCTGATTGACTCAATGCCCAGGGGTATCAAGGCTGTTATTACGGCCAGAGGTGGTTGTTCTGGGTACTGATTTCTCAGGATCTATGCACCCAAACTGTTTGAAAATGTAATCACGTGTCAGTTCTAGTATAATATATTTGTCCAATGAATATCCGTTTATCATCTGCATTTCTTCCTGGTTGAGCAATTTTAATGGCCAGTAGTGTATTTATTTCTGCACTATACAGGTGGAAATCACGGTCTCTAACATTTATTTGTGTTTAGTTTAGCAAACTAATATTTACGAGTTCCAAATTAGAAATAAAAAGGAGAAAAGGAAGAAAATTACAGATCACAAAAGCTCCAAAGAGAAAGCTCACATTTAAACTTAAATAAGAAAATTTAATACAGTAACAAATTCTACGAAACAATTAGCGTTGACACAGCATTAAACATTCACAAGCCTGTATCGGAATTTGATATATAAGTAAGAGCCTGAACTGTAGCGTCTTGGATATCACTCTTTTTCTCTAGACTCTCCCCTCATGGAGCGCTGTTGAACGGTGTGCCCCACGACTTGCTGTGCTCCACACTCTCATTCAGTGCAAGGGACGCCCCACCTATTCTTCCGTGCCCTGCTGGGATCCTGTTTAGGTGGCACCAGATCATCCTGAATAGTTCAGACGCCAGCGTTGCTAGAGTCTGATTTTCGTCGTCATTAAGATTGTAACCTCAGTTACATTTCCATGTCGCTTTCATGCGACCTCTAGAAGGACGGGTTGACGCTGCGAAAGGTCATCATCTTCCCACACGGACCCGTGAGGCCTTAGGCAGAAGCTTAAAGCGTTGTCCAACGAAGTGTGGATTGGAAATACTTTAGGGTGTACGTGTGCTTGAAGCTTTTTCCGCCTGTAATTGTGGCATGTTTAGGGGAGTGATGTCTGCAACGGAATAAAGCCAATGTGTTTGTGTGGGTCTCAGATTTTCAGTGACACTGCACACCGATTCTGTTAGGTGCAAATATATTTTGTTGGTGAGCTTGCTCCTACGAACGGAGTCTGTTACTAAGTTTCCAGAGGTTAGTGACAATATAGACAGTTCCACAATTCTAAGAAGCAAAATGTTGCCGGAAGTTATCCACAACTACCGTCGCCCCACCAACATTTCTTTGATGTGATTATTGTGCCACAATATAGAGTGTACAAGCCAACGGAGACAGGAACTTTCCTCATTAACGGTCTGCTGTACTAAAATAAACCGTGCTCCTGTCTGTCGAAAAGTCGCTTTCCCGCGATATTCTTCTTCTCACTCTATTGACGTTATTTGCCGAATAAGCCGTGATATTTTCACAGTCCATTTTAGCAGCTAACAAAGAACGTTGGCCTCTCTCAGCCATTTGATTTTCGAATGAAGTCTCAGCCGCAGACAATGGAACGAAACTTGCTCGGCGATACACAAAACTTTTGAGACATTTGTTGAATAGAGTCAGGGGGCCCCTGCTGAGACAGGCGAGTGCCAGAAGCGGCCAACAAGTCGGCGGCTAATTAATTTGTTTCGGGCTCTCCGTTGTTAAATAAAAGACGCAGTTACAAGGCCCACAATGCTTGCAGATCCTCATTAAGGAATCAAATTACTGGCATTTCCGGGATAAGGTTGGAAGCGTTAGAAGAATGAGGAATATTGCAGACCTTTCAAATTCTATGAATACCTTGTGCTCTCTCAAGGAAACGAGAAACAAAAAAGTAAGTGGTCAATAAGCAAAATACGGCTATTTATGTCACATATTTTGAGACTCACAAACTAAAACCCTATAGAGTATTTCTCTCTGACCTAGAATCGTGAAATTTGGCACGAATAAAGGTTTCGCCGTACAACTAAAGTAAAAATTCTTAAAATTGTTCATTAAATCACACGAAAAAGACTGTCAGTCCATCCGTTTATCACGACGCCTTTTTCCAGAAAATGGTAGGCGTATCGATCTAAAATTTGTGTCGCGTGCTTAGGTCTATAGTCCCTTGCTGGTTTGAAAACGTTAAGCTTCTAAGTCAATGTAACTGAGAAATACGGCCATTTGTCACATATTCTGACACTCGCAAACTCATTCACCAAAACCTGTAGCATATTCCCAGTTGATGCAGAGTTATGAAATTTGACACAAGGTTTCACAGGACAGGTAAAGAAAAAAATCATCAAATTGTTCATGTGGAATGACAGTGGTGTCCAAAATTAACGAAACAAACCGAAATTTTGCAAGACTGCGTTTCTTCTACCGCAAAACAGTATAAACAGGTGACAGCAAAGTGGAAACAATGTAAAGAATGCAGAACGTAAATAACTACAATACGCTTAATGGCAGACAAAAATTTTCTTTCTTTTTTCCAACCTAACCGATTTTCACACACATTCCGACAACTGGTTAATGTGCTCAGTTTGGGGTGTGCCCACCTCTGCCAGAAATACAGGCCTAGCAACGACGAGGCATACTGTGAATGATATCATCAGTCTCACGTTGAGGCAATAATGCCCATTCTTCCTGCAGGGCTGCTCGCAAGTCTTGGAGAGTGGTTTGCAGATGCTGACATTATGCAACCCGTCTTCCTAATGCATCTCAGACATGCTCTAAAGGATTCAAATCTGGAGAGCGAGCAGGTCACGCAATGTGTGCAATATCATTCGTTTTCTAGAAAATATCAACCACCGGTGCTCTACTGTAAGTAGGCTGTTTATATTTTCTTATTGGCAACGTTACGTAGCGCTCTGTATGAAAATCACTGGCTGTGCTGTGTGCAGCCTGTGGCTAGTTTGCATTGTTGTCTGCCATTGTAGTGTTGGGAAGCGACAGCTGGATGTGAAGAGCGCGTAGCGTTGCGCAGTTGGAGGTGAGCCGCCAGCAGTGGTGGATGTGGGGAGAGAGATGGCGGAGTTTTGTAATTTGTCATGAACTGCTATATATATATATATATATATTATGACTATTAAGGTAAATACATTGTTTGTTCTCTATTAATATCTTTCATTTGCTAACCATCCCTATCAGTAGTTAGTGCCTTCCGTAGTTTGAATCTTTTATTTAGCTGGCAGTAGTGGCGCTCGCTGTATTGCAGTAGTTCCAGTAACGAAGACTTTTGTGAGGTAAGTGATTTGTGAAAGGTATAGGTTAATCAGAGACAAACACAGCAAAAGCTTCAAAAGTTAGACACAGTGGAACAAAATCAGAGACAAACACAGCAAAAGCTTCAAAAGTTAGACACAATGGAACAATACCAGAGACAAACTCAGCAACAGTTAGACACAGTGAAACAAAATCTTAAAAAGTTAGACACAGTGGAACAAAATCTTCAAAAGTTAGACACCACACTTGAACAAACACGTGAAGATTTAACCACTGAGTTACATAACATCGAATCGAAATGTCAAAAGGTCTGTAATGACGTAAAAACACAAATTTGTGAGCATTTCCAACCTATTTTTTCGCGTGATGAAAATGCATTACAGAATCACGAAGCAGCCGTAAAAGAACTGCAGACTATTGTTCATGAAAATCATGAGACCTTGCAAGCTAAAATTGACTCAGTTGCATCTACCGATTCGGTTACGCAACTTAAAAAACTCAGGAAAACTTAAAGGACACAGTAGATACCCTGAAAATTGGTTCAGAAAGACACATGGAGGAAATAAGTACACTATCGGAGAAAGTAGCCGAACTTTCGGATCAGGTCACTAACTTATCTACAAAGGTAGATGATGATCTGAATGACACAAGACCCGTAGCCTTCACTGACACGGAAGAGTATGAACAAATAAGAAAATTCAAACAAAATCAAAATCAAATCAATACGCAACACCAAAGAGTAATCCGGGAAGTACAAGATAAGCTGACACAGGTAATACAAGAATTACGTATTTCAGAGGACACTCGCGCTCCAATACGGGAAGAGGGACATAGAAATACGGAACAGCCACAAAATAATAACACAGGGCATTTCGGAAGTTATGAAAGAAATTGGCAATGTGCACCGAATTTTGAGATGGAACCGCCGACACGACATAACAATGACCGATATGCTACTCGCCGACACGATGATTTTGACTATAAGCTGTTCATTACTACACGTAAATTCAAAACACTTAAGAATTCTGCCAACGACATTCATCCACAAGCGTGGCTCCATCAATTCTCTCATTGTTTCCCTCCCAACTGGTCATTGGAGCACAGGTTAGAATTTATGTGTGGCTACTTGGAGAATGAACCAGCTGTAAGAATGCGATCGGTCATTCACGATTGTCACAGTGAAGGAGAATTTTACCATGCCTTCCTCTCAGCATATTGGTCTCAAGCCACACAAGACCGAGTAAAACATGGCATCATAATGATGAAACATTTCGAACAATCTGAATTTTCCAGTCTTATGAAATATTTTGAAGACATGTTGCACAAGAATCAGTACCTGTCAAACCCATACAGCCCCTCAGAACTGATCCACATTTGCTTAATCAAACTGCCTGAACATTTACGACATATTATTTTAGCAGGACGTTGCAAAGACGACATTGAAGCTTTTCAGGGACTCTTACAAGAATTAGAAATTAACACAGACAGTCGTGGGATGCGAAAACAGGAAAACAATCATTACAGGTCACATCCATCGCAATTCCGCGATGAATGAAATAATAACTGGACATGACAAGGCTATTCTTACAATGTAAATCGTGACCAAAACAGACACCACCCGTATGACAACCGTTGGCAGAGTAGTAATAATTACAGGGAAAGATCACCTCTCCGCGGTAATGACTATCACAGAGACAATCAGAGAAACAGACAATATGGGAACCAAAACAATTATTATCAAGGGAGACAGAATATCTTTAGACACAATGGTCCAGCGCGCAGTTACGACTCAGGGAGAAATTCTCCACCACGTGACCGACACGAAAGAAACTGTGTAAACTACCGAAAAAACGACAGATCTGAATTCCATCAGAACTGGCGAGCTTTAAACAGAGCTGGACCCTCTCAGCAAGGCGAATTTGTGGAAGTTAGGCCTCCTAATCCCAGTAACAGCACGCACCAACAAAGAAACAGACAATGACTCGCACCGCAGGCAGCCACCTGCGCCCGCTGGCTCAGGGAAAAATAACATTGACGCTAACCTTGAGAAATATTCCAGTATTCCTTACCGACGTATACCACATGATAATTGCGTTGAAGTTGAAACTCTGCGTACTAGGAAGAGTAAAGGTTTACACCACATTTCACATGTAAAACCATTTATTAACAGATAATCTGCTTTTTAACTTAGTCTTTGCAATTTTCACTTCACGCTACTTGTACAATTTGTCACACTGAGAAACTGTTAACATGCAACAATGTTTTGAAGTTCAATATCCAGTCAAGAACCAAGAGAACTTATTTAAACAGAAATTACGACTGCATTGTTATTGCGAACAGACGACACAGTGTTATTGTGTGTGTACATTCTTGCTTGTTAGTTGCACGATTACGTAACGACTATAAGGCTCACATACTTAGAACATATCTGGTGCTGCTAATGAGATTTTAATGCAACATTTTGGTGTACTTGAAAATACATTCTGAATTAAAGTACTTTCTGGGAGATACCAGATGACACAGTGGTTAGTTAATGTGACAGCTACACGATTATATCACGACATTACTAATGTGTGACACAATTTACATTATTGCTTTTGCGGTGTTTCTGTTTCATATCTGCACGGTTTTTCTGAATTCTTCTGGAAAGTAAAACATCTTTAATAGTAACTTTTGTGGTATAGCTACAATGAGACAGCCTTTTCCGTAGCACAACAATACGTTACAGCACAGTAATTTCTTTATCACAACAACAAGCGTAATAACTAAGAAATCTATACCCAAAGCATTTCACTTTTGTTTATCATTAGGTAACTTAGCTTTCGGAGGACAATAACTACGAGACTTCCACAGAGATGATCTTACAGCAAGACGCACATTTAGCGCTACAGGACATGTATTTGAGTGATTAATTTTGTACTTAAAACATTTATTTTTAAAGATTTTTGAATTACAAAGAAAGTTTTTCGTGATACATTTCATTCCATTGCTGTAATCTATAACACCTGAGGGTATAATTACAATAATCCTCAGGGGGGTACACGCCTACTTTGTGTACCATGTGTTTGGCAAGCACAAGGAGTCCTAGCTAATATGGTATTTGCTTATACAACTTTACACATCGGTACCATATTTCTCTAAAACATAAATTACACAGCTATCTGATCATTTAACTAAGAGGTAAACATGTTTTTTACTACATCAGTGACACATGTTTACGTAATTACACCGTTGGATAGCTTCACACTTACGAAATTGTATTTTGTCTGTACTTTGTGAACTGTTCATATTTTTTCGGAACCATTGTGATACTACGAGAGCTTTGAATGATGTATTTGGTAAGGGAGAATGATTTTAAAGTACGTTTCAGGTAGATGACGCTATTGAAATGAGCAGAGAATATTTTTTATGGTTTGAAATTATTGCAGAAAGCTACGACTTTTTTGAGATTTGACTGAGGTGTTATGATGTTATTTTTACGACGACGATGTGTATTATGCTGTTGAGGTATGTTTATGATCAATAAGCTGATGCTATATGAATTATTTGATTATGCTACATATGTGTTGTGAGGAAATATTGAAGAAGTGTCGACGAATATGTATATATGTAATAAGGTAAGGAATAATGAGTAGTGTGTGTGGTTTATGAAAAAGGATGTTCGAAACCAAGAATCGTACTTTAAGAGTTATGAAATGTGTGTAAATGCGTGAATGTATCACAATGCTGGCGAAAATTTTTTTGGACACTGCTATATTCATAGGATTTTGTTTCTACACATTTGCAACGTAAATTCTCGACCTGTGAAATTTTTATATGAGACTGTCACTGTAGTGGAAACTGCTGTCGTAAATATTTCCGTAAGAAAGTTAAGTGACCACCTGCACGTGCGTCGTCGGCACACAGCTGTGTCAGACACCTGGAGAACAAGCTATTAGGGTGTGTCTTTCTGGAAGCACAGGTAGAAAAAAAAAAGGGAGGCCATTATCCTCGCTATTGACATTTCCTTGTTGAAAGCATACTGTGGAGCTCATAATTTATGATATTTACTGAAATGCCTAATGAAATGACGAGAAATATTTTTACATCTGCACACCTGATTACGACAAGCATTTTTCTACGACAGTTGAGAGAATTTCTACTAACTTATGAAATGTCACATGACTATTGAATGATATTTTTATGCTTTGCTTTTCATAGTTGCTTATTTCATTTGATATCTGGTTTCCAGCTGTGTTACAGCATTAGTTTTATAAAATAAACTTAGATGCATTTGCTAATGTGAACACTTTCTGTCAACAGATCTATTAAATGATAATTTTGTAATCCACATTCTTTAAAAAAGGAGCACTTGGAAAGGAAAGAACAATAAGAAGGGACTAGTAACAGTAACTGGACACATAATTTTCTTTTCAAGTACATGGTAATATTTCTTTTACAATAAGTTGTTGTGGTGCACCACTTTAATTACATAGACATTAAGATGTGAATAGACATTTCCCTTTTCTGCATTGTTGTTTTTACTGTAATATTTTTTTCTGCTTGAGCTTTGTCATGTTTAGATATAAGTTACTGCTGCTGTTTGCCAGGCATAGTGCTACTGAATTTTAAATTGTGTTACTCTAACAGAGTAACAGAGCTAGTTTTACTACTGACTTATTTTTCTTGTTGCTGCACATTGGCTCATATTAGTTGTAATGTTGCATTGCTTGGTAATTTAGATTTACTGTAGCTTGCTTTGCAATTTTCCATTTTTTTTTGCATTGCTGTTTGTGTTAATTTGTTATATGCTGCTGCATTGCCTCGTCCCTTAGTTTAGCATCTGCGCTCAGTAGATTTAAGTTAGCTTAAGAGGGGTAGACTATATAAGAAACTAACTATGAAGACTTGGAAGAAATGTATTGAGAAGCTATATGAAAATGGTTTGGGCAAAAAAAAAAGGATACTGTACAGTGGAGAAAAACTATTTTTGACAGAGGATGTGAACAGAATACAGAAAGCAGGCTTAGATAGGACTTTTTGGGAATAATGATGAACGAAGGGAGATCTCCATGCAAAATACTGCAGTAAAACAAACCCTGTCCTGACCTTTTTGTCTTTTACTGCTCAAACTTAGAAAAAAAAAAACACTGAAATTTTCCTGTGATGAACAATCTGGACTGTCTTTATAGACTGTGAGAAAATTTTAGCTTTTGACCAGCATTGTATAAATAAGAGTGTGCATTTGATATCTTTGTTATTGTAATTATGAAAATTTTTTTCAAATCATTATTGGCCACTGCCCAAAAATATTTTGTAAAATTTTTTTGGGGGAGCATGGGGGCTATGTAAGTAGGCTGTTTATATTTTCTTATTGGCAACGTTACGTAGCGCTCTGTATGAAAATCACTGGCTGTGCTGTGTGCAGCCTGTGGCTAGTTTGCATTGTTGTCTGCCATTGTAGTGTTGGGCAGCGGCAGCTGGATGTGAACAGCGTGTAGCGTTGTGCAGTTGGAGGTGAGCCGCAAGCAGTGGTGGATGTGGGGAGAGAGATGGCGGAGTTTTGTAATTTGTCATGAACTGCTATACATATATTATGACTATTAATGTAAATACATTGTTTGTTCTCTATTAATATCTTTCATTTGCTAACTATCCCTATCAGTAGTTAGTGCCTTCCGTAGTTTGAATCTTTTATTTAGCTGGCAGTAGTGGCGCTCGCTGTATTGCAGTAGTTCGAGTAATGAAGATTTTTGTGAGGTAAGTTATTTGTGAAAGGTATAGTTTAATGTTACTCAGGGCCATTCTTTTGCAGGGATCTTTGATAGTCAGACTGCGTTGCGCTAAATAATATTGTGTGTCAGGTTAAGCACAGTCTCGTGTAAAATTGTTCTAAGGGGACGTTTCATAATTGCGTTGCGCTAAATAATATTGTGTGTCAGGTTAAGCACAGTCTGGTGTAAAATTGTTCTAAGGGGACGTTTCACTACGAGGTCGAGCATTATCGTCCATCAGTACGAAATCTGGGTCCACAGCACCTCAAAACAGCCACACATGAGACTCCAAGATCTCGTCACTATACCTGCAACAGTTAAACCTTGTCGCCAGCTGTACAGTTTAATGAAGAGATGTTCCATTGTCAACATAATCCCTACCATCAGGGATTCTCTTCGGTATCGGCTTCTTCCGACGATGTTTGGTCCCGAAATCTTGTTCAATGTTCCCACCAGATGCGAATCCGTCGGAAATCATTCTCTAGACCAAATCGGGACTCGCCTGTGAAAAAAACATTTGCGCACTGTTCGACCGTCCGTGTGGCATGTTGACGAGATAACTCTAGACGTTCCCTTCTTTGCTGACGTCGCTGGTACTCATACAGCAAGTCTCTGACAGTAAAGCGACTCTGCCGAAGCCTTTTGTACACAGTTTTCCTCGATACAACACGTCCAGTGGATGCTACGATGTCAGATGCCATTTACCATGCAGTAATAAGGCAGTATAGCCGTGCCCTTACAGCCAAATAACGGTCTTCTCTTTCTGATTCACACGTGATCGGCCATGCCCCGGTCTTCTGGATACAGTTACGGTCTCTATAAACTGTCGCCATACCCGAAAAACAACAGTACGATTCACATTAATCCACGGGCCACATCAGTTTGCGACAGTCATGATTCCATTCTTCCTATGGCTCTCCACAGCAGAGTGTCTTCTAGGCGTCTTCTCTGTGTCGCACTGCACCATCTGTGATTGGGTACACAGCGATTGTGGTTGTGGGACTACCCAACGAACAGTACCCCATTGATAGGTGCCCCGACGTTATCGTCGGTGTGGTTCTCTGTTGACCCGAATACCATTTTCCGTACAGAACACGTATGATTATATTGTGAATTAGACACAGGGCAGGGAAATGGCGGTTTATCGCTTTAATTTTGGACGCCAATGTACAGGGTTATTACAAATGATCGAAGCGATTTCACAGCTCAACAATAACTTTATTATTTGAGATATTTTCACAATGCTTTGCACACACATACAAAAACTCAAAAAGTTTTTTTAGGCATTCACAAATGTTCGATATGTGCCCCTTTACTGATTCGGCAGACATCAAGCCGATAATCAAGTTCCTCCCACACTCGGCGCAGCATGTCCCCATCAATGAGTTCGAAAGCATCGTTGATGCGAGCTCGCAGTTCTGGCACGTTTCTTGGTAGAGGTGGTTTAAACACTGAATCTTTCACATAACCCCACAGAAAGAAATCGCATGGGGTTAAGTCGGGAGAGTGTGGAGGCCATGACATGAATTGCTGATCATGATCTCCACCACGACCGATCCATCGGTTTTCCAATCTCCTGTTTAAGAAATGCCGAACATCATGATGGAAGTGCGGTGGAGCACCATCCTGTTGAAAGATGAAGTCGGCGCTGTCGGTCTCCAGTTGTGGCATGAACCAATTTTCCAGCATGTCCAGATACACGTGTCCTGTAACATTTTTTCGCAGAAGAAAAAGGGGCCGCAAACTTTAAACCGTGAGATTGCACAAAACACGTTAACTTTTGGTGAATTGCGAATTTGCTGCACGAATGCGTGAGGATTCTCTACCGCCCAGACTCGCACATTGTGTCTGTTCACTTCACCATTAACAAAAAATGTTGCTTCATCACTGAAAACAAGTTTCGCACTGAACGCACCCTCTTCCATGAGCTGTTGCAACCGCGCCGAAAATTCAAAGCGTTTGACTTTGTCATCGAGTGTCAGGGCTTGTAGCAATTGTAAACGGTAAGGCTTCTGCTTTAGCCTTTTCCGTAAGATTTTCCAAACCGACGGCTGTGGTACGTTTAGCTCCCAGCTTGCTTTATTCGTCGACTTCCGCGGGCTACGCGTGAAACTTGCCCGCACGCGTTCAACCGTTTCTTCGCTCACTGCAGGCCGACCCGTTGATTTCCCCATACAGAGGCATCCAGAAGCTTTAAACTGCGCATACCATCGCCGAATGGAATTAGCAGTTGGTGGATCTTTGTTGAACTTCGTCCTGAAGTGTCGTTGCACTGTTGTGACTGACTGATGTGAGTGCATTTCAAGCACGACATACG
The DNA here is from genome assembly GCF_023864275.1 of Schistocerca cancellata. NCBI lineage: Eukaryota > Metazoa > Arthropoda > Insecta > Orthoptera > Acrididae > Schistocerca > Schistocerca cancellata. The sequence continues at coordinate 100,501,056 of NC_064633.1, forward strand.
CTTTCTCGGCTCCTGTCGCCGTTTTGTTTCACTGCGCTCTCGAGCGCTCTGGCGGCAGAAACCTGAAGTGCGGCTTCAGCCGAACAAAACTTTATGAGTTTTTCTACGTATCTGTAGTGTGTCGTGACCATATGTCAATGAATGGAGCTACAGTGAATTTATGAAATCGCTTCAATCATTTGTAATAGCCCTGTATATTACATAAAAAAAATTTGTGTTACTATTCGTTATGCAATTTCAAAACTTAAAACATTCTTGAATGTCGATAACAGACTAAAGTTATCGAGCTTCTCTATTCCGGGGATGGATGAACTGTTTATATAAATAATCAAATCTGTGCAGAACCCTCCGATGGCGAGTGGAGCTCCGAAGTGGCGAACGATTTTTCTTATTGAAACAAAATTTTCAGAGAAACTCACGTCGACTGTTGAACTGCTACAGCGAAGACAGATCATCTTAGTCATCAAAACAGTTGGCATCCTCTGATGGATAAATCTCTTCTCCCCCTCCCCCCCCCCCCCAAATACACACACACCTGTGCATGCAGTGAAGCCCTCAGCGGTATATATCCGCGATTGCCTTGACGTCTTAACCCACTGCCATGTTCTCTGTCACACGCAGACACAGCGATACCTAGGGAGGGCACCTGGAAGCAGGCGCTGTCCGAAACGGAGACCACTTACTTCCCATTTGTCGCGACGCTGATGGCGGTCATCAACTGGAACCTATTTATGCTCCCTCCAAAAGTATTTCCAAGAGTCTGCTCCGTACGTCGCAAATTATGTCAGCTGCAGCGTGGGATGCTGAGACTTGGAACTGCCCTCCTCTTCGTCAAAACAGAGCGCTTATGGAGATCATTCAACCAACCTTGCATCAATAGAGGCACACAGCTGCGCTTGGTCAGTTCTAGCTCCAATTCCCAAAGCTGCAGTAAATATACACTTATCGTAGATGCAGATCATAATTTCCACCGTTGCAGGCAGGGGCTATGACCCAATGATCGTCGGGCAGAAACCACCGAGTGTGACACTGTTATTAAATATTCAAAGCCAGTACTCAGAACTGAACTGAACTGAAAGAAAATGCAGCCCAGACTGAACTTCTGTAGATTAGCTAGTTCCCCTTCAGTGTTATAGGTCATATTAGCATGTAGGTCTTGGATTAGAGGCACGTTTTATTCACCACTCAAAGCGGAGTGCTTACTTGTATGTAGTGTTTATAAATGTTTATTACTTGTTTCATTTTGTGTTGGCTATATAACATGCTTTAGATATAATATTTTGTGAACTCATCAGTTGTTGGCGTACAGAAACTAGTTTTCTGTATTTATAGAATAAAACTTTACTTCAGATGCAAGTAATTTTGTTATTTTGTTTCATCATCGGTTTCCAAGATTAAAGGTTCATCTTCAGGGTGCCACGAAATGATTATGGGAACATAAATGTGTGGCCGTCGGGCCAGTCAGAGGACCGCATCCACGTCCCACGAGTGTCTTGGTGTGGGCGTGGTCCCATGAATTGACTGGTCCGACGGAGACAGTTTTTTGTTCCCATTATGATGTGGCAGCACGTGAAGATGAAGCTTTAAATTCCTAAACTGATCGCTCAACAAATTAATAACATTACTGGCAACACAAGCGGAGCTTTATTCTGTAAATATATTCCGCAGCTGCTGATGTTCTCTAGATAAAATACTCTTCAGTTTTCTGTAGCACGGTGTTCGTTTCCTGCTATCTTGGATGTTGGGCAGCAGGCTTGTTTTAATGAATGAAACACTCGTTTATCTGCCTTTCGTTAAGTATTTTCTTATCTCTTAATATTTACTTAAGACCTTTAGAAACATAGCCATTTAATTTTCATTGCAGTGATGAATAATTATAACCCAGAAGTCGGTTTCCTGGTGCACTTCTTTATTCTCTTGTCACTAGTAACAATTTTCAACAAGCTTTGAGTTTTTGAATATATTTATCGTTAATAGTTCATATATCCCTGGTTATACACAATGCTTCCAAGCAATCCGTTACAAAAATATCGGAATATTAGTGTTTTAAATTATGGATTGTTCATCAGGCCCATATTTAGTCTTCTGTTTACCTGTTTTTTTTTGTTTTTCATTCATCCAGTCGCTGTGTTAGATCTATGTGTCCATTGTGAAATCGTATTATTTTATTTTCTCTGTGTTTATCTGCAAGGCACCACTGGGCTACGGCTAAACAGTGCCCCTGATGTGTATCGAGTGAACCCTCTCGGTATGTAGATCGCCCCAGTCCAACTCAGGTGTATAAATTGTGTGCAACGGAAAAAAGTTTAAAATAATGGCCTGGCAAGTGAGTCGTGAGTGTGGTCCTGTCGCGTATGTGTCGTGAACGAGTAGCATGAAGTATTGTGAGTGTTCAGCTAAGGCTACAGTATTGCACAAGGTGTACCAGTGAGTACCCTAACGTCAGCAGGGACGCTAGGAAGCAGGCAAAACTGCGTTTCTGTGGTAATGGTAGTGCGGGCTACGTGAGCAGCAGCATGAAAGCTTCTGGAAGAGCGCAGGTTACGGGCACAGCGCGTGGTCGCGTGGGAGGCGCGTCATGCGAGCATATACAAGCGGCGCCACCGGCACTGCTGGAAGATTCCGGTTCCGATCACAGTCTGCCTCAGATGCTGGAGCTGGGTCACTCTGTCCCTGGGACGGGACTTAAGTTCTCGAGGCACTTGGCTGCAAAGGGTATATGTAGGATTGCACAACATAGACAAGGTCTTCGTGCCTCGTAGGATTCGACAGTAGTTTCCAAAAGTAATTTGTTGTACAATCTCAGTTATTATCCAGATATCCTCGTCCTTTTCTCATCGAACTTCCTTACCTGAAAATATTACAGTTTGTATTCTCAGGCACCAGGACTAAGAGTTGGACGAGCCATTTCGCAACTGGAGCGTCAGCTCCGATCCTGATCCGCTCACGGGACGTTACAGCCCTTTATTAATATTAATGGTAATGAAAGGGTTTCCTCCATATCCTGAAATTATAAAAACGTTCCATATGGGAAAAACACATCATCAGCAAATTCGGTTACTAACTTACCCGATGCAGATAAGTGAAAGTGGGAATATAAAGTGCGTATAATTTATACGGCTGACAAAAAACTGTGCAGCAAAGTCTATGGGGAAGGGAAGAAAATATCCTGGTAACCAACTTGCGATATAATCTAAATGCGTCCAGTGTTCTGTTCCACAGGAGTCTTGTGGGTTGTAGGAAACGACATGCAGGTATCACAGTTATGTCAGTCATGAGTAAGCCATCAACTGCTAATGCGTAATTTGTAACAGCATCCCCGGATAATACTGCAGCCGCTTTCGCCAACTCGCCGCGAGCAGCCGTGGAGGAGGAAGGTGTCGGACGCACTGGAGCGAGCCCCCGGGTGCAATAATTCTGCAAGCGCACAGCGGGAAGCCGAGCCGACGTCCGCGCCTCGCTCATGGACGGACACGATGCGAAGGGCCTGTCTGACAACGAGAAGCGTGCCGTGCCGAGAACTGATCGACATCTGCAGCCATTAGAGCAGAACACCAATAATGTATGCGCGAAAGCATCTGAGTTATCCGAATGAGATTTTCACTCTGCAGCGGAGTGTGCGCTGATATGAAACTTCCTGGCGGATTAAAACTGTGTGCCCGACCGAGACTCGAACTCGGGACCTTTGCCTTACGCGGGCAAGTGATCTACCAACTGAGCTACTCACGCCCGGTACTCACAGCTTTACTTCCACCAGTACTTCGTCTCCTACCTTCCAAACTTTACAGAAGCTCTCCTACGAAACTTGCAGAACTAGCACTCCTGAAAGAAAGGATATTGCGGAGACATGGCTTAGCCACAGCCTGGGGGATGTTTCTAGAATGAGATTTTCACTCTGCAGCGGAGTGTGCGCTGTTCGCAGGAGAGCTTCTGTAAAGTTTGGAAGGTAGGAGACGAGGAACTGGCGGAAGTAAAGCTGTGAGTACCGGGCGTGAGTCGTGCTTCGGTAGCTCAGTTGGTAGAGCACTTGCCCGCGAAAGGCAAAGGTCCCGATTTCGAGTCTCGGTCGGGCACACAGTTTTAATCTGCCAGGAAGTTTCATCTGAGTTATTCTGGCCTGGCAGTAGTCATTTTACCTGAGTTAAAACGCAGGGATTACCGACAATTCCAGCACCCCACGGGCACAGGGAGCAGCGAACAAAAAGCTCGGAGAATTGGAGCAGGGAGGCGTATGAAAGAAGCCAGCATTCTTTAGAAGGTGTTTTTCTCGACAGTGAGGACATTCCTTTCAATAAAGGACGCCGGCAGAATTTGACGCGGAGCCCAAACATGAGTCTGTCCAGGGCTCACGCAGGAGAGCGGTTGTAAAGAAGCGTTGTGTAGCTGCTCTCCCGACAGCCGCGGAATGAAGGAGTGTGAAATCCTGAGAACGATGCCAATTCATGTGGCACACGCCAGCCCGCGCCAGATAGAAAATTTCCACCCTGCATTGGAGAGGCGTGGGGATGAAACGGCGATGTGTCATTGGGATCCATTGAAAATTTCGTCCGCCAATGACAGCGCCAAAAGGAATAATGTTTCGAAGAGGAGTTGTATGAGAAGCGAAAGAGGAGGGGGGGGGGGGGGATCGGAGAGACACGGCGGCAACGAGAGAACATGGACGCCCTTCCACGCATCGCCAACACCCCCTTCTGATAATACCGTGATAGCACAGCTTCGGCCACGCAACCACTTTAAAATAAAAACGTGTCTACTGCTGCATATCACTAACATTTCGCCTCGTTGTGCTGCGGAGAGTTGTTGATTTCGACTTCTGGACAGAGACTGGCGTGAGGCAGCACCTGCAGCGCAGACTTCTTCTGTGGTTGCTATTGTAGCAGCCCATATTCTCACAGCACATTTTTGACTAGTTCAGGCAGCACAACGAGGCGAAATGTTAGTGATATGCAGCAGTAGACACTTTTTTATTTTAAAGTGGTTGCGTGGCCGAAGCTGTGCTATCACGGTATTATCAGAAGGGGGTGTTGGCGATGCGTGGAAGGGCGTCCATGTTCTCTCGCTGCCGCCTTGTCTCTCCGATTCCCCCCCCCCCCTTCCTCTTTCGCTTTTCATATAACTCCTCTTCGAAACATTATTCCTTTTGGCGCTGTCAAACGTGTATACTGCTGCATATCACTAACATCTCGCCTCGTTGTGCTGCCTGAACTTGTCAAAAATGTGCTGTGAGAATATGGGCTGCTACAACAGCAACCACAGGAGAAGTCTGCGCTGCAGGTGCTCCCTCACGCCAGTCTCTGTCCGGAAGTGAAATCAACAACTCTCCGTCAATGCTCCATCGAGAAGTCTTCTCTGTTTCGCGCCAGTGTCATTCAAGAACTAAATTATCTACGAAGAAGGCTCCAGAAACTGTTTGTTGGCCAACCTGAAGCATTGTTAGAGGTACTGCCAATGAGAGGCCACATTGCCCATTGGGCTACATTGCAAATTTCGTCCGACAATGACGACACCGGAAGGAATAATGTTTAGAGGAGTAGTTGAGCGGAGAGATGGATGAGAAGCGAAAGAGGGCGGTAGTCGTGGAGACACCGCGGAAGCGAGAGGACTTGGCCGCTCTTCCACCCATCGCCGCCAACATTCGCCTTCCGATGCCGTGGAAGCACAGCTTCGGCCACGCAACCGACGACGGACAGACAACGCGGAGACCGTTCCCGGGACCTGCCGCAAACCCCAAATGCTGATGAGGGCAGCCAACCAGTGCAGCACAGCTCCGACGCGATCCGCCCCACCGACGCAGCGCCTGCCGCCGACAGCAGTATACGACGAACGATAACAAGAATGATGAGGCGATTCGTTCCATCCTCCTTCCTCTTAATAACTGAGTTGTGTCCACGCCCAGGCAACTGGGCCCTGGGATTTATAATTTTGTTTTGTTTTGGATAAACAGCACGAAAATAAATACATTTCTTTCATGTTTTGAACATATAAGCAATCTTTTATATTTGTACATGAACCCCTTAATTTCGTACCCTTTGTGTTTGATTTCAAGTAATTTCCCGAGTTCATCACTACAATTTTTGGCGACCAGCGTGGGCTGACCTCATGGGTAATGTTCGTGGTACCTGATCTCACAAAATAATTTCTCCAGAATTTACTTCAGTTTTTGGCGCCCAACGTGCGACTTCGATTTGACTTCATTCTCAATTTGTTGTTAGTGTGAGAACTTCTAAGTTTCGAGACACGAGTCAGGAACAATCCCCATTCCATTATTAGCACATAATAACCTCACTGTGTGAGATGTCAGGCGCCCGGATGGTGTGTTTCTGTGTGCTAAGTGCGTTGCAAATGAGCATAAAGTAGATGTAGCGGTAGCTAGTGTAGTCCGTTTTGGTTCCCATAGCCTCAAATGGCTCTGAGCGCTATGGGACTTAACTTATTAGCATTAGTCCCCTAGAACTTAGAACTACTTAAGCCTAACTAACCTAAGGATATCACACACATCCATGCCCGAGGCAGGATTCGAACCTGCGACCGTAGCGGTCGCGCCGTTCCAGACTGTAGCGCCTAGAACCGCTCGGCCACTCTGGCCGGCGTAGTTTTAGAATGTGTAGTTTGTTGTGAATATTCTGTTCCACGATTTCCATTGTTCTGTTTGCTCTTACCAGCGTTGTCATCGGCGTTGTACTGTCTCTGTTCATTCTGTGGAGTGCTTTTAGTTTTTAGTTTAGTTTCTCTATTATTCTCAGGTCTGGGGCACTAATAAATATGGAAACAGTCAAGCCATGCGAGGAAAGTTCGGGGGCTTGCGAGGAAACACAAGGCACGCTGATGGGAGACACGCAAAGTCCACTTGATCGAATCCTTGTGATACTAGAAAACCACCCATCTCAGTTAGCATCTATAAGCGAGGAGAATAAAACACGGTTCCAAAGACTGAAGCCTTGCAATCGAAAGATTTGTCGGCAGATCGCTGAAGTTAGGCACGAATTGTCAACCGAAACCAAAAAAGATACGGATCGAAGTCACCAGCGGCCTGGAAAAGGTGAGTAAAGAATGTGAAACCAAAGTTGACAACTTAGAAACGCGGGTAAACGCAAAGATGACTGACACCTCTGTGCGTATAGATGTGCAAAGTAAATCATCCAAGGAAATACAAACACGAGTGTCAGTTCTCGAGCTAGAAGTGTCGGCAGTGCGACAAGGTGATGTCTTTGTAACGCCGGTCACGCCAACGAATTCGTGGGCCGCACTCTCGATGTGTTGAGTGGACATACCACTGCCGAAGTTCGGCCGAGCGCGCAGCACTCACCTAAAGAATTTAGACGCGTATCTGCGTGCGTAGGGAGTGGCGGAATGTAACGCTTTACTCGCTGGACTCCAGACGCTCGATCAGGAGGAGGCTGCCTGGTTCGACGTTACAATTTGCGAGAACAGTTCTGCACTAAATTTCTAGCAACGTACTGGAACCGGCATCACAGGCGAGTGCAAAGATGAGTATATATCGGGGACAGTATGCGCCACGGTCACCCCAATCCACGGCAACCTACGCTGCTCACTTTATTATTCTGGCAGGATACTTGGATGACAAAATGTCAGATGTGGAATGGTGCAGCGCGATGCTCTCACATTTCCTTGCTCACGTACAATGTGCCCTCGTCGGGGCACTGTCGAGAGAACAGTCCCTCGATATTTTTAGATCATCACACAACACCCAGTCATCACGAGGCAGAGAAAATCCTTGACCCCGCCGGGAATCGAACCCGATAACCCGGGCGCGGGAAGCGAGAACGCTACCACACGACCACGAGCTGCGGACATTTTTAGATCCTTGGACGAAATCGAATAGCAGGAGAAGCAAAGGACAGCAAATGGACACGCAGTTAGGACAGAAAATGGGGCACCGCAGGTGTTTGTGCACCGCAGTGACAGAATTGGCGCAATTCCGGACGAACGTTAGAAGAGGGGAATAGGCGAGAGTGAGATAGACGTCATGGTCCACACCATGGAGAACAAGGCATGAATGAGGTGCCAAACGAAAGACGCCACGTGAACTGCATGCAAGAGTCGCATTAAGTGAGAGACAGTAAGAATAGTGCAGGTTCACCACCTCTGATCCCACCCATGGTGAAATCACGCAAATGAAAGATCAGAGAAAATGAGATACTGCAGGCGACCCCACGGTCCAGAAGCGCCATCACTTACGGAAAGTGCAGTACTGTCAATCACAAGCGCAAGACGACATTGACCAGTACTGTGATGAATCACAGTTGCCGGAAAAAGCGTACAATTGGTGTCCCCTCATTGAAATAACTGTGGAAGGAATTAAGACGAGAGCATTTCTCGATTCTGGGTCGGAAGCGAGAGCACTTTCAACGTCTTTTTACTCAAAGCTGGTGGAAAGTGGTAGTAAATCAGCTGAGATACCCGTAAAAAGAATCTTACTAATTCCCGCTTTTGGGGCGAGAAGAAAGAATGTAGAGAAACAGGTCTTCGTGTCGTTAAGCAACGGAAGAAGTACCTTTCAGGTAAACGCAATTACCATCTGTGGGTTGTCGCTCGATTTTATAATCGGGAATGACGTACTCTCCAGCAGAGCGGTGATCATGGATTGGACCATTACAACTGTGGTCAGTTGGTTCGAAAATCCGATCGCATGGGGTGCAGAGGGTACAAAGAGCACAGTTAATTAAGTAAAAAGTAGGGAGAACGAGGAAATTTTCATTGATGGGCCTCGGGAGCTAAAAGGTGATTTATTAGAGGGAACAGCCAGTTTGCCGTCTGCAAGTCGTGATGATAATTCCACGAACACAGCTGACGAAAGTGAATCTGACGGATATGATGCGACTGGTTGTGGGTTAGAGACACTCGCACTTGTACTATTATTGTTTAGTGTGCCAGAGGCCGTAAACGAGTCCGCTCCCCTGACACTCCATTCCGCCCATGCGAATATAGATGACGGGTTCAAAACGGAACATAACGATATACAGAAAGAGACCACAGTCAAATGTCGTGGTAAGAGTGTCGAGACAATGACAAACGTTGAAGGTGAAGGCCCTACAGCCACAGAGAAGCTCATGTGGAGTGTAAAATGCGAGAGCGATTGCACAGTGTCAGAGAAGCACTATGAAGCACACCACAGAAGTACTAATGCCCACTCGCCAGCAGTAGAAGGTGTTCCCTTCACGGTCGCAAGATTTGCAAAAGTAAGACGGTTTTCGGAGGACTGCAGGTGTTTTCAAGTGTCGAAGTGGCGAGATAAATTGATCACGTCTCCTCGGAAACAAGGCACACAGTAGATGGCGCCCTGTGTACAGATGATCAGCCAGAAGTATGCGTGAATAACTCAGAGGTTGATCCGGCGGGAATACTTAGAGTATTTAAGCTAACCCACGGGTGAAACTGCAGCAGAGACAGGAGGTGGAGAAAAGAATCATGGAATACAGGGATACATTATCGTTCCTACTGGAAGATTTCGGGGAGCGGTCCATAAGTTTAGAGTAACGTGTGACCGGCTGCCGAGAGGGAAAACTTACCCAGGCTACTAGGGAAGCGATACGGGCGATGGAGGCAGCCGGAGTCATATTGCGGGCCACGTCGCGATATGTGAACCAACTCGCGATTGTGCCCAATAAAGATGGGTCGGTACGTTGTTGCCTCGGCGCGAGGATCTTAAATGATCATATTGAGGCAGATGGAACAAGGGCAGAACCTATCCAGGACATAATGCGCCAGTTCTCTGGAAAAATGTAGCTGTCAGTCTTTGACATTACAGCCGGTTTCAATCAAGTTGAGCTGTATCCATTATGCCGAAAATAGGCTGCCTTCTTATTCGACGGGGAACATTACGTGTACAACCGAGTACCATTCGGGCTAATGGTATCATTTGTAGTGTATGGTCAGAAAGTTGGAAATTGTGGGTCTCGCGGGGAGCGTGCCAGAGATAAGTTCATCCAGTCGCACTATTATCTGTGTCCTCGGTGGCTCAGTTGGATAGAGCGTCTGCCGTGTAAGCAGGAAGTCCAGTGTTCGAGTCCCCGTCGGAGCACACGTTTTTCAACTGTTTTCCTGGATATTTATCAACGCCTGTAAGCAGCGAAAGGTCTAGATTTAATTATAACTTCATTCTTCGAGCGCTGCAAGATCACCAACGATATCTGTACAGATACCAGCTTCATACAGGAGAGAGTTACCCACAGCACAAGACCAACAACCAGAAATTCGGAGCGTAAAGTACTTACTCATGTACGGCGTTGGGGGAGAGGATGTGCGAATTATATATACTGCTCTATTGTTTGCGATAGAGCGGAGGCTATGTTTCCGTACGGCGTTGGGGGAGAGGATGTGCGAATTAGATATACTGCTCTATTGTTTGCGATAGAGCGGAGGCTATGTTTCCGATGGAACGTGAGAGAACGAAGGTGGAAAAATTGGCTACCTTACGCCCTTTTAGAAGATTTAATCAATCGCTATCACCAGCACCTTGGCCATTGTGGGGCAACAAAGTTTTATGCGGCAATCGCCAAGGAGTGGGAACATACCGTTCCCAGACGGAAAGTTACGGAGGTAGTTAGAAAATGCGACATGTGCCAGCGTGTAAAACATAGAAACGCGGTTGAGCGAGGTGAACTGCATGCCATCACACCAGAAGCACCGAATGACCTGGTATGCGTTGATCATTATGGCCCTCTGCCGAAGGGGCAGTTCGGGCGGCGTTTATTTTCATTGTTGTGGACGCATTTACTAAGCACGTCAGGCTTTACGCTACGAACCGAACCACAACGAAAAGCTGTGTAAGAATTTTGACGGAAGATTATGTGCGAACATGTGGGAAGCCCAAGAGAGTCCTCTCAGACCATGTCACAATTTTCACATCTCCGAGATGGAAGGCAGGATTAGAAAAGGAAGTGATCAAAGTGATATTCTTCTCAGTTAGGAGCTCTCAATCTAACCCTGCAGAACGATACAGTTGGGAGTGTTCTTTAGCCACAATGCCTGGATACAGCACCTACCGAAGATAGAGAGATGCTTAACAAATTCATGCATTGCAGTACAGGGTACAGACCAACAGACTTACAGCTCCAAAAAGTCTGTGGCTGACAGGATCATCGTACCGCCGACAGGAGGAGAAGCAGAGACACATCAAAAACGCGTGAATCGAGCCCGAGAGTTCATGATGGAGAAGGTGACGAAGGGAATCGAAAGAGAGCAGGGAAAACGGACGAAGACTTACGAGATTGGTGACCAAGTCCTCGTAAGAATGCATAGGCCGTCGGATGCCGAAAAGAATAGAATAGCAAAGTTCTTTCGCCTGTATGAGGGCGGAAACTCGGTTTGACAGGTAGTAGCATCCAATGCCTACGCAATTTATGAAGGCGAGCGCGAGGTTGGAATTCTTAACGCCCGCATCCTGCGAACGTACGTGGCTCAATAGAGTATTGCACGACAGTAGTGGTACAGAAAACTGTAGATGACTGTTAATAGCACGCTGCATTCTGTGAATAGATTTTCTGCTGTAATAATTAATATGTAGTTTCTGAGCTTAGATAGTTATTTTTCAGTGTGCGTGGACTATGAGCCACTTAGTGTGAATATGGAGAGATGATATGACGGTTACATGTGTGTGTGCGCGCGGGTTCTGTGCGCCGTCGCAACGTGCAGCGTGAGGCTGAGAGGAGCCGCTCGCTTTTGACAGAATTATACGTCCCATAGCGCGGGATTATCGTGCAGCTCACGCAGGCGCATTGCCATGTCCATGCCATTCAATTTTTGTTTGTTTATTTGTTGTAGGTACTTAACTGTAACGCAGTGCGATGGACCCATGTTTTATTGTGTAACCATGCGAGGTGTTCAGTGTAATGACTCTAGCGTGAAAGGTGAAAACCAGACACGCACCAATGTTTGATGAGATTTCTGTTGCAGAATACAGAGACGTAACAAAGCTACCTTGCCGCTGGCGAAGAAGACATTTTACCTTTGAAAAGTAGTGCATGAATGGTGGACTAAAGCATGTTACGATTATTTTGCATGTACGAATTTAAAGGTTGGGTAAAATATTGCGAATGTACAAAGTAAAGTACACAAAAGGTTTCCTTTTAGATAATAGACAATCTAGGCGTCGGCACGGCTCACACAGCTGACACTATTGAAATTAGTTTTTTTAATGCATTCTAAAGTTATGGCAATAGAAAGTTAAGTACAAGAACAATTATTTTTTCTTGATATTCGAGTCCGTCCACTCGGCTCGCATAATTGCCACTATGCAACCTAGTAAATTAGAAGGAGGCCTCCCATAGATCGGTGAGGAGTACTTTATATATATTGACTGTGAGTTCTGCGGAAGAAAGAAAGGTACAAATGTTATTTTTGTACGTCTTATAAGGCAACAATACATATGCACTGTTGATGAAAACGTGAAGGTGTTACACGTCCCATCCTATATAGCGTATCCTTATCGTACCAACGAAGTGTGTTGTCGAAACATTTATTGTGTTGTGTCACTAGAGGTTTGAACTGACATCCATTATGTATCGATTTAATAGCGTCTTTCGATGAACAATGCCACTTATGGGCAACTTTTATGTCACTTGCCTTAATTCCGTATTGTGTAATTCCCGTGTTGGCACTACTGACAAATAAGTCTGTTATAAATATTATTGCTGCGCAAAGTAAACTTTTGTTTCACATGTCTATGTGTAGCCTAGATGTATTGCATTCTCATCTGTGATGTCATGAACAGTATTATTGTGAGCGGTTTATTTTTGATCTACACTCGTCTTGAATACATGTTTATTTTGCATACATCTTGCATACGTCTGTGACGTTATCATTACGTTCACCTAAGTTCAGTGTCATTTGTGTTACACAAGTATTGTTTATTTGTCTTGATCTTCATATACTTGTGCATGTCTTGCCTAATGTACATACGTGACGTTATCATCATGTTCATTGGGTTCAATGTTATTTGTCTTCCTCATGCACTGTTTACTTGTTTTGGTCTTCATTTATTTGTGCATATCTTGTCTTGTGTACATATGCGACGTTATCGTCAAGTTCAGTGTAATGCTGTTCTTCTAATTTGTAAGGAAATTATTTATCCGTACATGACTTGTACCTCTTTACTAATGGCAGCCATATATGTAAATGGTCGACTGGGTTTCACATTCTAGGTCACGACTGAAAACGTAATATCCGCAAAGTTTCCCATATCATTGAATGAAGTGTTTGTGTAACTGTTAGGGAGTGAAGATTTTTGTTTTGTTTTGTAGTGTGCGTGCGGCGGGCCAAGTGAACATAGATGGGTCACTTTGCCATGACTTTCAACCATCTGTATCAAAAGCTTAATAGTCATGACGAGGAGCTGTGTAATACCGCAGCCGCTTTCGCCGAGTCGCCGCGAGCCGCCGTGGAGGAGGAAGGGACCGGACTGACTGGGGCGAGGCGGTGGGTGCGGTCATTCTGCAAGCACAGAGCAGGAAGCCCTGCAGACGTCAGCGCCTCACTCAAGGATGGACCGATGCGAAGGGTCTATCTGACAACGAGAAGCGAGCCGTGCCAAGAACTGATGGGCATCTGCAGCCATTAGGACGGAACGACAAGAATGTACGCGCGAAAGCATCTAAGTTCTTCTGGCCTGGCAGCATTCATTCTACCCGCCTCGGAAAGCAGGGATTGCCGGCAGTTCCAGCACCCAACGGGCACAGGGAGCAGCGTACAAAAAGCTCGTATAATTGGCACAGGGAGGCGCGTGAAAAAAGCCAGCGTTCTTAAAAAGATGTTTTTCTCGACAGTGGTTATTCCTTGTAAATGTCTGACGCGGTTATAAAGAAATGTTGTGTAGCTGCTCTCCAAACAGCCTCGGAATGCAGGAAAACATCTTAAGAACGTGATATCGTGAGAAAGATGCCAATTCATGAGGCACACGCCAGCCCACGAAAGACAGAAAATTTTCACCCTGCATTGAGAGGCGTGGAGATGAACCAGCGATCTGTCATTGGGCTATATTGAAAATTTCGTCCACCAATGACAACGCCAAAAGGAATAATGTTTCGAAGAGGAGTTGAGGAGCTGAGAGATGTATGAGAAGGGAAAGAGGGGGGGGGGGGAGGAGTCGAGACACGGCGGAAGCGAGAGGACATGGACGCCCTTCCATCCATCGCCAACACCCGCTTCTGATACCGTGATTGCACAGCTTCGGCCACGCAACCACTTTAAAATAAAAACGTGTCTACTGCTGCATATCACTAACATCTCGCCTCGTTGTGCTGCCTGAACTTGTCAGAAATGTGCTGTGATAAGATGGGCTACTGCAACAGCAATCACAGAAGAAGTCTTCACTGCAAGTGCTGCCTCACGCCAGTCTCTGTCCAGAAGTCGAAATCAACAACTCTCCATCAATGCTCCATCGAGAAGTCTTCTCTGTTTCGTGCCAGTGTCATTCAATAACTAAATCCTCTAAGAAGAAAGCTCCAGAAACTGTTTGTTCGCCAACCTGGAGCATTGTTAGACGTACTGCCAATGACAGGCCACATTGCCCTCTCTCTTCCGAAAACTTTATTCTTACTGGAGCCAATCTCTTAATTTCTCACAATACTTGCAACGGTGTTGTAGGAGACCCCTCACACTGTCTGAAAGTGAGAGCTCAGACTAATATGGGGAAATTCATGCTTCGTGTCCTCCGTATGGCGACAGTTTTTCTCCATCTCTGGAAAGTTCTTAAGGCACCATTCGTTGAATGTGTGCCGCGCTTCATATGCCAGAGCCACGCTTCTTGCGGGTCGCTAACCTCCGAGTCTCGGTGACAGAGTATAGGGGTGATGAAATTTCACGGTGGACCTACTTTGTGTGTGTTTGCTCACCCGCAGGTCTTGCAAGTTAGCACTACGGGGACACTACTCTTTCGTGATCAGCTGCCGACCACTGCGCACAAAAATCAACGGACGAAATTTGGTATAATAGTAACTCTGCTTTACAGAAGGAATTTCTTTTACACCACAGCACAGTCGCCAGCAAATTCTGTGAAAAACCATTGTCGGTCGCCATCCCACGACAGTGTGGGAACGGTCAGCGACCGCCGGCTGAACATCACAGGCGACGGGGGACAAATGAGCTTGCAGCGCAACATTCGGAAACTGGACAGGTTCCCTTTGGGAGCAAGGGCCGTTCCAAAACCAGGAAATTCTCGGCTGCAGTAGCTTCACCAAGAGTGAGAAAATACACCAGCCAGACACAGCATGCAAACCGGGTACACAAATTAGTTGGAAAATTTTAGAGGGATGATGTAACTTCTGCAGTCATCATCCATGCTTCATTTGAATATAAAATTCAATATTATACGAAAAAGAGAAACAGAATAAATCTATCTGCGACATTATCAAGCATGCGTCATTTGAAGATCAAATTCAGTGTTATACAAACAAAAGAATAAATCCAGCTATGACGTGACGATTAACAAGTATACGCAATTAAAATGAAACCATCGAGCTGGCTTCAGGCAGATGCGTTTCATGTTACACATTATTTTAGTTGCGTTAAATTTAATATTTACATGCGAACTTGCTCCATTAAGGTCTTTCTTTCATGCCTGAGGCTTATCTTCACTAAAGACAAATCAAACAATGTCATCAACAACACTAATTGACCACGGGCGCGGTGTGAGCTGCGCAAGTTGGAGAGAAGAGGAAGTACCTGACCGGTGGGGGCTGGGGTGGACAAGAGGCTGGGGGTGCCGTCTCGAGTTGGAATCATCGGTGAATGTGCTCGGATTCTGCCACGACTGTCATTATATTCTACGTAGTACGTTGTCACCAGCTGCAGTCCAGCAACAACCAGTTCTCCCTCCGAGAACTGTTTCAGGCAATTAAGTTATGTCAGTAGGTACAGTGATATATTACCATTTGTTGATGTGCCTGAAGATCAGTCAGTCTTGCTGAATGGAACTGGTATCTTTCCACTATTATTCGTGTAGTTAAATATTATATAAATTTTTATATGGTTAAATATATATACTGTTCAAGAGCTTTGTCTGCCTCAAAACTTTCTGGCTCGTTATCTTTGAAAATTATCTTATTCAAGAGTTAATCGAGTCCAAGGGCCGGCCTCGGAGACCGAGAGGTTCTAGGCGCTTCAGTCTGGAAGCGCGCGACAGCTACGGTCGCAGGTTCGAATCCTGCCTCGGACATGGATGTGTGTGATGCCCTTAGGTTATTAAGGTTTAAGTAGTTCTAAGTTCTAGGGGACTGATGACCTCAGATGTTAAGTCCCATAGTGCTCAGAGCCATTTTTTTTAACACCAAACGACGGAAGGAAATGAGTCGATGAAGCACATGTCTGTATCCAGTCGATAAGTTAATTATTCTGGAAATTACACGAAGAAAGGTGAAAAATTACAAAAATGCCTTCAGCTAAACTAGGATACTAGGTGCGAAACGAAAGTGACTAAACGATACTGAATGATTTAATTAAATAATATATACTTACATTAACGAACAACAGCGTGTTTTGTGAAACGGAAAAAAACCTGCTTCGCCCAGTAAGAACTACTCTTCTTTGGCCTCTGTCCCACATGTGTGCAGGATAGGCGTAATTATTAGCAGACATGGTTAGTTTAAGCAGTGAACGGAATACCAGAATCCAACTGCCTGTAATAGTATTCACGATAAAGTGAGAAAAAGTTTTCTAGATATTTCCAAATCATATAACTGAGGCGGGACTTGGATACCAGACGAGCATCCATTTATTGATGTGTGGAAACTGCCTAAAAGTCAGATCCACGCTCGCCGTCACAACGACCGTCGTCGTTAATCCACTGGTCAGATTGGATCCGGCGCCAGTGCATTTCCCGTCCCGGCAGTGATGCGTTAACGTGCACGGCAACCCGTACGGGATCTAATCAGCAATAATTAAATAAAAGTAAAAGCCATTGACAGTACGAAGTGAGGAATTCATGTTAAAGTTCGTAGAAAACTTATTTCGGTTAGCATTTTTTATTTCGGTTAGCATTTTTTATCATCAACGCAAAACGCCACTAATTGCCAGACTACACGAATTACCAAAATTCTGGAACCAGCGGGTAAAAGTTGCTCATATTGTGGTTTAAATTTACGTATAATACGTATAAGAATAAAAATTAGTGTAACTTCACTTTTAAAAAAGTTCGAGCTGTAGAAAGACTCCAACATGATTGATTACCGGCTGAATCATCGCTCAAAAGCGCTTGTAAATACACTCCTGGAAATGGAAAAAAGGAACACATTGACACCGGTGTGTCAGACCCACCATACTTGCTCCGGACACTGCGAGAGGGCTGTACAAGCAATGATCACACGCACGGCACAGCGGACACACCAGGAACCGCGGTGTTGGCCGTCGAATGGCGCTAGCTGCGCAGCATTTGTGCACCGCCGCCGTCAGTGTCAGCCAGTTTGCCGTGGCATACGGAGCTCCATCGCAGTCTTTAACACTTGCAGCATGCCGCGACAGCGTGGACGTGAACCGTATGTGCAGTTGACGGACTTTGAGCGAGGGCGTATAGTGGGCATGCGGGAGGCCGGGTGGACGTACCGCCGAATTGCTCAACACGTGGGGCGTGAGGTCTCCACAGTACATCGATGTTGTCGCCAGTGGTCGGCGGAAGGTGCACGTGCCCGTCGACCTGGGACCGGACCGCAGCGACGCACGGATGCACGCCAAGACCGTAGGATCCTACGCAGTGCCGTAGGGGACCGCACCGCCACTTCCCAGCAAATTAGGGACACTGTTGCTCCTGGGGTATCGGCGAGGACCATTCGCAACCGTCTCCATGAAGCTGGGCTACGGTCCCGCACACCGTTAGGCCGTCTTCCGCTCACGCCCCAACATCGTGCAGCCCGCCTCCAGTGGTGTCGCGACAGGCGTGAATGGAGGGACGAATGGAGACGTGTCGTCTTCAGCGATGAGAGTCGCTTCTGCCTTGGTGCCAATGATGGTCGTATGCGTGTTTGGCGCCGTGCAGGTGAGCGCCACAATCAGGACTGCATACGACCGAGGCACACAGGGCCAACACCCGGCATCATGGTGTGGGGAGCGATCTCCTACACTGGCCGTACACCACTGGTGTTCGTCGAGGGGACACTGAATAGTGCACGGTACATCCAAACCGTCATCGAACCCATCGTTCTACCATTCCTAGACCGGCAAGGGAACTTGCTGTTCCAACAGGACAATGCACGTCCGCATGTATCCCGTGCCACCCAACGTGCTCTAGAAGGTGTAAGTCAACTACCCTGGCCAGCAAGATCTCCGGATCTGTCCCCCATTGAGCATGTTTGGGACTGGATGAAGCGTCGTCTCACGCTGTCTGCACGTCCAGCACGAACGCTGGTCCAACTGAGGCGCCAGGTGGAAATGGCATGGCAAGCCGTTCCACAGGACTACATCCAGCATCTCTACGATCATCTCCATGGGGGAATAGCAGCCTGCATTGCTGCGAAAGGTGGATATACACTGTACTAGTGCCGACATTGTGCATGCTCTGTTGCCTGTGTCTATGTGCCTGTGGTTCTGTCAGTGTGATCATGTGATTTATCTGACCCCAGGAATGTGTCAATAAAGTTTCCCCTTCCTGGGACAATGAATTCACGGTGTTCTTATTTCAATTTCCAGGAATGTACGTATTAAAACAAAAAAAATGCAGTTCAGTAATTTTTTGGTAGTTCGTCTGTTGGCTACTTAAGCAAAGCCAATCTTAGCTCTGGGTCACTGACACGGAACG
Source organism: Schistocerca cancellata (assembly GCF_023864275.1). NCBI lineage: Eukaryota > Metazoa > Arthropoda > Insecta > Orthoptera > Acrididae > Schistocerca > Schistocerca cancellata. The sequence continues at coordinate 100,519,801 of NC_064633.1, forward strand.
CTCGGCGGGGTAACTTGGGTGTGAGTGGAGTGAACAACTAGGAGAGGCGATAGAACATCGAAGTGGCTGCAACATATCTGTCAGGGAAATGTAACTTCTTTAAGGGCAAAAAGGGTCACGTCCAAGGAATCAGTCCCGGCAATCGATATCGCCCGAAAATTTGGCACAATTTAATTAGTACTCACTGACCTTTTCAAAGTGGAGCTCTGAAACTTGCGAGCGTCCCGATTGTCTGTGCGTCGCTCCGTCCCTCTGCAGCCGCCTGATACCCGAGCACGCAGGCTACGGTGCTGCGGAGTGACACAACCAGCGCCCTCCTGTTATCGGGATGTTGCAGTGAGGACAGATTAGAGGTTGGGGAATGGATCACGTCTGCCCAGGGAGTTTTCAAATCTTGTTCGAGAACACACGTTATTCCGCGCGAAAAATAGTGAGTAATATGAGCGCATTGAGCGTGCGTGCCTCGTGTTGGTGCCATATCTCATTTGACATCCTGTTTTTACAGTATTACCACCTCGTTATGTTGATTTCAATTATTGGTGTTACTGAGTTGCCTCCTTGCCGGCGTGTGAGCAGCAGCAGCAGCGCTTATCGGTGTAAGGCCTGGCGTATTATCTTTGCTGACTGCTATTACTTCCCGGTTGTCGTGTGTTCGGGGTTAGTTCGGATCTGCCAGCGAATTGAAATGCGCTAGCAGCGCAGTTCGGACATGGCAGTGTTTGACTTAGGACGAGACAGACGTTCAGTCGGGGCGCGGCTGCAGTGAGGTCCGGACAGCCGTGACTTGCCCGACACTTGCCGATACACTTGAGTGCGGACCACCTTGGTTGATCGTCGGTCGGTCGTCTTGTCGGACGACGTGTATGTTGGCCGGCGATCGCTTTTGTGCGACTTGTGATTCGTCCTTGTTATTGCACAGTCGCTGCCTTCAGTATCGTCTAGTCCTTGGTGTAAGTGTTCGTGAAACTGTATGTACCTTGTGATGTCGAATGCTCAGTTATTTTAGTGCTGTCTCCGTGCTGATGTGTGGCAGTCGGTCGGTTGGTGTGGAGCAGCCAGGAAACCTCCTCACCCACTGGCGGTCTCTACGCAGTGTCGGAGTGTGTGAGAGCTGTTCCGATTGCTACGTGGCTCACCGACCCAGGACATCAATGTTGTGGTGATTTAATAACCGAAGCCAGACTCTTCACATTGTGCCTTTGGTTTTCACGGTTGGCTGTTGGGGGTATTACTGTGAACAACGACGAGCGTTCGAGTTAGCGAAAGTTTGGCCACCATCCGTTTGAGTTTAACAGTATTTTGGTTATCTGAAGTCGAAGTGCACCAGCGGAATTTTCTGCCTTGTGGCCGATAGCGTTCCGGTTACCTGCCCTGGCCGCTGACGTAAAATTCAGGCAGTGTCGTTTCCTTACCGTGTTGTCGCTGTCCAACACGTGTGTGTAGTTTTGACAGCTTATGTATACATGGTTCTGGGCAGCTAGGCCTTTTGCGTTTTGGCTTTGGAGTTCCTTGTGCACTGGTCGGGTGGAAAGTAAGTCGTCTTGTCTGTGGGTCCGTTGATTGACTCTTGGTTGGGTTGCCAGCGGATCGGATATAACTGGGCCGACTACCTGTCGCCCTTAAGCGAACGTCAATAATTCAAGTGCAGACAACCCCTGGAAACTTCTGAGCGCCGCTGGCTGTACTGCCCTTTCTCACTGGTGTTTGATTATTTTAATGACTTATAGCCGATGGTTGGAATTTGTATGTTTCTAGTTGGGTTTTAAATAACGGGCCTTCAGCCCCTTTGAAATTGAAAGTTCCTTACTTGTCAAGTCTTGCATTGTTTGGGCTTTCAGCCTCATTTAAAATATTTTTGGCTGAAGCTTTGGGCCTACTGCCTTTTCAAAATTTATTGCAGTTCTGTTTTTCAATAATGGGCCTTCAGCCGCTTTACAATTTAAACTCCTTACTTGTTAAATCTTAGATTGTTCGGGCCTTCAGCGTGTGTAAAATATTGTTTAAAGGTAAAGCTTTGGACCTTCTGCCTGCTAAAAATTATTTGAGCTATTTTAAGTAATCAGCCTTCAGCCGTTTTTAAGTTAAAGTTCTTGTCTTTCAAGTAACAGTCTGTGTGGGGCCATCAGCCTAATTGAAGATAAGGACTTCTGCCCTTTTTTTAAAAAAAATTAATTTTACCTGCAGTCTTAGATCATGGGCCTTCAGTCGTCTTTAAATTAAACTAGTTTGCTTTTCAAGTGTTAAATTTGTTGGGCCTTCAGCCAAGTTATTGAACTTACTTACGTGAGGCCTTGTGCCTTATAAATATTCTGTTTTGAGTCTGAATTTTAAGTTAATGGCTTTCAGCCGTTTTTAAAGTTAAGTCGTTGTGCCCTTAAGGCACAAAATAGTGTGGTCTGTGCAGCCGATAACTAATTTTTAAAAATTTTGCTGTATTGTTTTGACAACTAAATAAAGTTATATGTGTTTGAGTGTAACTGACAGCCCCCTTGTGGCCCCATTCCACAATTCCAGCTACCTGTTCTGCCCTGCAGACTTAAGCAGGGCGTTTCACGGATAATATTTCAACCTCATGCACACACACCAGTACTATTTTAACAATATTTTCGTGGTGATATTATGCAGATATATATCAAAAATGGATAAAGATAAGCACCCGAGGTACTATTATGAAATAAAATTATGGATTTTCGATTTACAATTTAATCATACAAATCACGTTGAAGAATACCGCATCTGCTGAAATTGTGCGTCACTTTAAGATTGTTTGATTTATAACCCACAGAAAATAGCACTTAATAGGGAAGATAATAATTAAATAGCGCTACTCTGATTTTTTAATGACACGCTCTTTCGTTTCATTTGTTTTCACCGCATTTCTCAATCACAACACAAAAATATCCCAAACAAATAATCTGTGGTACCGATTAGCTTAGAAACCACGTACTTTGACACAATGAATAAAGCATGTTTCCAACGACAGAGAAGTATTTCACAAAGCCCTTAATCACTTCGGTGTACAGTACTTGGCGCTAGGGCATTAAGTGGCTGTAGAGTTGTGGAGGGTAAATTTAAAAGCTCTGTTTTCAAAACGTCAAAAGTGCGTAACCTGTGGTAAGGGGTAGCGTCTTTGATTACACCGTAATCACCATCGCTAAAATTTTTATCAATAATCAGCATTAGCGGCCGAATGTCTTCGGCATAAGAAGTCACCCTCACTCTGCCAACATCATGGTCAAAGAAGACGGAGGAGCGAACAGAGGTTCAGGGCACTCTCTTATCCTTCGGACCGGAAACCGTTCCTAAAGGCGGAAGAATCAGCAATGATCAACGGCATGAGGATGCAGAAGGTAATGGAAACCACTGCATTAAATATGCATAACGTGTATCCACAGGAATACGTGGCCAGTAGTTCAAGAAGTGTCATGGTCTCTCCATTGGCATTAGTTCTATCAAGATATAGTAGGAGTCAGTGAAGTGAAATGGAAAGAGGTCAAGGATTTTTGGTCAGAGAGGCACTGGGTAATGTCAACAGCAGCAGAAAATGGTATAACGAGAGTAGGATTCATTATGAACGGGAAGGTAGGGCACAGAACGTGTTACTATGAACAGTTGAGTGATAGGTTTATTCTTATCAGAATCGACAGCAAACCAACACTGAAAACGATAGTTCACGTATACAAGCCAAGGAGCTATACTTGCAAAAGGCCGGGTGATACAAGCAGATTTCAGTTAAATTACAGCATGGTCAAACAGAGATTCCGAAATCAGATATTGTACTGTAAGGCGTACCCAGGAGCAGATATAATCACAATGCAGGAATGATGAAGGGAAGTGAGAAGTTTAAGTAACAAGCCAGGAAGAATTAATACGTAAAGAAGTGTGATACAGAAGTACTAAGGAATGATGAGGTACGCTTGAAGTTCTCTGAGGCTATAGATACAGCAATAAGGAATAGCTCAGTAGGCAGTACGGTTAAGGAGGAATGGACATTTCTAAAAAGGGCAATCACAGACGTTGGAAAGAAAAACATGGCTACAAAGAAGGTACCTGCGAAGAAACCGTGGGAAACAGATGAAATAATTAAGTTGATCAATGAAAGAAGGAAGTACAAAAATATTCAGAGAAATTCTGTAATACAGAAATATAAGTCGCAAAGGAAAGAAATAAGTACGAAGGGTAGGAAATCTAATACGACATAGCTGCTTGAAAAATGCGAAGACGTCGAAAAACAAATGATTGTCGGAAGGACTACTCAGCATATAGGAAAGTCAAAGCAACTCTAGTACCTCCCGCCGCGGAAGTCGAACACGCGCCAGAACAAATGGACGTGGTCAGCCCATAGAGGGGTCCGCGTCCGCGGCGGCTATTCCGCGCAGTGGCTACACCACGTGCAGACAGCGGCCAATAGCCGCTCCCTCCGGTTTCATATATAGGGTCCCGCTCTGCCCTAGTCCAGTCAAACCCACCTAAAACCGGGAATAAAAGCGACAGTCCCCAACTATGTTAGCTGTCGCAAAGACAGGCCAACCCAATGCGGAGGAATGGCCATATACATAAAAAGAGGGATCCCCAACCACCAGGTATTCTTACCAGCTACCAATAAAATCGAAGCAGTGGCGGTGGAAGTAACCACTGCCACCGGACCCCTAACAGTTGTTGCAGTCTACCGACCCCCACATGACCAGATAGATGAGGGGGACATAGCTGCTCTAGGGCAAATTGAAGGCAAACTCGTTATAGGGGGAGACTTCAATGCCAAACACCCTGACTGGAATTCTAGAGTAACCTCCAGAGCAGGCGCCAAACTGCAACAACTAGCGCGTACCCACCACTTCGAAACATGGGGTCCAGTCGAGCCCACACATTTTCCGAAAAACGGAAGCAGGCCCGATGTGTTAGACATAGCTCTCACTAGGAGGATCGCAGGATTTGTGGCCGCAAGGACAATCAACAGAATGCCCTCCGACCACAACCCAGTGATTCTAGAAGTCGATGTGGGAGAAAGGGTAGCACTCCCACGGTACCAGACGTCTTACAAACGTACAGACTGGGAGCGATACCGAGAAACTGTCGCCTCTGATATCGCTCGCGCTCCGCCACCTACTGCCGAAACAGTAGAACAAGCGCTACAAGACTTGACAGGCACCATCTTGCAGGCAGCGGAAGAGGCCACCCCTCCACAAAGGGATGACCCTCCACCGCAAATACAGCTCCCGGAACACTTGCTAGCTCAAATCCGACATAAGAACAGAGTGGCAAAAGTGTGGAAGATCACCAGAAATCAGGCCACCAGGAGGCTGCTCAATCGTCTACAGAGAGAACTGAAGGTAGCGCTCAATGAGCACAGAAACCAGCAATGGCAAAACCGCCTCACAGCTCTCAAAGTAGACGATCATACACTATGGCAAGCAACCAAACAGTTCACAAAAAAGAGGCGCTAGGATGCCGCCACTGCACGGCGAGCGTGGACTGGTCTACAGCCGTGCTGGGAAGGACAACGCCCTCGCCGACTCCTTCGAGAAGCAGTTCGAAGCGGCAGAACCCCAGGATGAAGAGCATGAAGAGGTAGTCAGTCGTCAACTGGCTGTATTCCTCAATGCTGAGGAGGACTCAGAGGACAAACCCATACTTTTTGCTACCGAGGACGTGGCAAGAGTAATCCTCCTACAAAAAAGGCGTGTCACGAACCAGTTAGTCAAAAAACTCCCACCCACAGCGATCACACACCTCGCTAACGTCCTCAACGAGATTAGTCGTTCCCGCGAGTTCCCAGCTTGCTGGAAACATGCGGAAGTGGTCGCGATACACAAACCAGGGAAAGACTTTCTATTCCCGCAGCACTACAGGCCGATTAGCCTCTTGCCAACTCTCAGAAAGATCTATGAGCGCCTCCTGCTAAGACCCATACAAGAACATATTACCAGAGAGCAAATTCTGCCGGATTTCCAATTTGGGTTCCGTCAGAACCACTCTGCCCCACACCAGGTCATAAGAGTGGTTGAAGCAACCACAGAGGGCTTCAACCACAGAGGCTACTGCGGGATAGTGCTACTAGACGTAGCCAAAGCCTTCGAATCAGTATGGCATACTCTACAAGTTGTACACACAAGGGTTTCCCGGGAGCATAGTTCAGCTGATCAAAAGCTATCTCACGAATAGGACTTTCTCCGTCAAAGTAGAAACTGCCACCTCCACCAAAAGGCGTATTTGTGCGGGGGTGCCACAGGGATCGGTCCTGGGGCCCGGTTTGTTCAGTTTGTACATGGCGGACACTCCAACGGCCCCCCTGGTGCGAACAAGGACCTGGTCATCCGTAGGCTACAAAGGGTTTTAGACGACACAGAAACCTGGGCCCGTCGCTGGCGCATCACTATCAACTCAGAAAAGTCGCAGGCAATGCTGATTACCCGCAGGCTCTGAAGGCGTGAACGTCCTCGACGTCCCCTCCTCCACCTTCACCTAAACGGAACCCAATTCCCCTGGCGCAGAACCACCAAGTACCTTGGCGTAACCTTGGACTCTCGTCTTACGTGGAAACCCCACATAGACGAGGTCCACAGGAAGGTCTGCGACAGAATGTCCATCCTATACCCTATCCTGAACTCAACCAGCTCCCTTCCCTGCCCAGTAGCAGTAAATGTGTACCAGGCCCTGATCCGGCCAGTAATGGAATATGCGTGCCCTGTCTGGGGATACGCGGCAAAGCAGCACCTGGACAAACTCCAGAGGCTGCAGAACCACGCCCTCAGGAGGGCACTGCATTTACCCCTTGGATTCCCCACAGACGACCTGCGCGCCGCAGCCGAAATCCCACTCCTAAGAGAGCGTTTCCAGGATCTGGCGAGAGCATTCTATGAGGGTTCTTCGAGATCGGGAAACGCCCTCATCCACTCCCTAGATCGGTATGACATGTCCCGCGATAAGCACAAGCGGCCTATGACGATCTTCGACGATTACGTCGAAGAGAAAATCCCAATACCAAATCCAAAATCCCGCTCCTTGCTCATATAACACCAAACATCTCGCCAACCCCAGGCAAATACCAGACACATACAGAACAGTCATCACATATCACAGACACCAAAAAAGTACAGACAAAATCATACACACAAGTACACAGGGGAGTAAAAGCCGAAAGGCTACAAACTCCCACTCACACTTCCCCAAAGAGGGGAAAGTAAAAGATGAGAGCAGCTAGTCCAGTCAGTCTGGTACTCGCTCTGATTGCGTCTCTATCTCGGCGGTACTGCGTCCTGATCGTTGCTCGTTGTTGACATTTGCCTGGCTCTGGTTCTGAGTGGATTTACTGTTGGTGTTTGGTGTTGTGGTTTCTACAAGCCTCCGTTGTTTCTCTCTTCCTTGTTGTGTCGGTCATAGTCGGTTGTTGTCGGTTGTCGTTGGTCTTTCGTCCGACTTGCCCTTGTGTTTACCTGGTGGTGCGTGCTCCACTACCGGCGGCTTCCCCGCCTGGTGGCTCCGATCCCGTAGCCCAAGGCGTTCCCGCGGTTGGTTTTGGTTACTACAGCAACATACGGTGAAATTAAAGGCTCCGGTGGTAACATTAAGAGTGCAATGGGAATTACACTGGTAAATGCAGATGAGAAAGCAGACAGGTGTAAAGAGAAAAATGAGGAGGATTTGTCTGATGTGATAGAAGAAGGAACAGGAGCCGATTTAGAAGAGACAGGTGATACAGTATATGAATCAGAATTTCAGAGAGGTTTGGGGGACTTAAGATCAAATAAGAAAGAGGCAAAAAAACAACTATTGACATTGGTGTGCGGAATGCATGAGTTTTTCGACATACCATCTCACTTTCGGAAAAATGTCATCCACATAATTCCGAAGACCGCAAGAGCTGACAAATGCGAGAATTACCGTACAATCTTCTTACCAGCTCATGCATCTAAGTTTATGACAAGAATAATATGCAGAAGAACGGAAAACAAGTTTGAGGCTGTAAATGAATACGATCAGTTAGGCTTTAGGAAAGATAAAGGCACCAGCGAGGTAATTCTGACGTTGCGATTGATAATGGAAGCGAGACTAAAGAAATATCAAGACACGTTCATAGGATTTGTCGACCACGTAAGACGGTGCAAGATGTTCCAAATTCTAATAAAAATAGGGGTAAATATAGGAAGAGAAGGATAAAAATATTCTACATGTACAAGAGGCAAGAGAAAATAATAATAGTGGATGTCCAAGAACGAAGTGCACGGATTAAAAAGAGTGTAAGACAGAAATGTAGGCTTTCCCTCCTATTGTTCAATCTGTATATCCAAAAAGCAGTGATGGAAATACAAGAAAGGTTTAGGAGTGGAATTAAAATTCAGGGTGAAAGGATATCAATGATACGATTCGCTGATAACATTGCTATCCTGACTGAAAGTGAAGAAAAACTGATAATGAAACTCAAAAGAGTACGGGATGTGGATTGAGAGTAAATCGAAGAAAGACAGAAGTAATGAGAAGAAGCAGAAATAAGAACAGCGAGAAACTTAACATAGGGATTGATGGTCACACAGTAGATGAAGTTAGCGGATTATACTACCTAGGCAGCAAAATAAAGCGTGACGGACGGAACAAGGACATCAAAAGCACAATAGCACTGGCAAAAAGGGAATTCCGGGTCAAGAGAAGTCAACTAGTATAAAACTTAAGCCTTAATTTGAGGAAGAAATTTCTGAGAATGAACGATGTATGGTAGTGGAACATGGACTGTGGGAAAAACGGAACAGAAGAGAATCGAAGCATTTGAGTGCGGTGCTACAGACGAAAGTAGAAAATTAGGTGGACTGATAAGGTAAGGAATGAGGATGGTCAGCGCAGAATCAGAGAGGAAATTGTGGAAAACACTGACAAGGAAAAGCGAGAGGGTGATAGGACTCCTGTAGAGGAAGACAGATATAGGAATAGATGCAGCAAAAAATTTAGGATGTAGGCCGCAAATGCTACTCTGAGATGAAGAGTTTGGCACAGGAGAGGAATTCGTGGCGAGCCACATCAAACCAGCCAGGAGACTGATGACTCAAGAAACTGCATGTTGTCGTAATCATGGCCAAAAATTTCGTGCTGGGTCGATTGCTGGAGCTGATACCTTGCCTGTGCACTTTCTCTGAAAACTATGAGGTCAATTTAGTGATGTTTCCTTCTGAGTGTGAAGACTGGGGACTTTCAGCTAGTATGTTTCCGAACTTGTAAAGTTTTCAGACGTTATCTACTGGACTAAAACTTTGAACAGCAGAGGTTCTAGCGAACTTACAATCTTCTCAGTCAATTTGCGTGAATACTCGGAAATTTGGCGTAGTAAATCAGCGACTTGGACACTGAATTTTAACGAAGATTAGCGGCACTTGAAGCAAAAGCTTACAATGTCCGCAAAACGTTCAGCTATACTTGTGTTTATTTTTCTGAAACACCTATGTGACGTAAACGGTATGCTAGCGTAACCTGTCGCCCGCATACCAGGTGGCAAAGAGGTTTGCGAGAAGATCGATAGTTCACGCAACAAGGGAAAAAACAGACTCGCAAGCATCGTGCCACCAACGCCCTCTACCGCCTGTATATAGAACTCCACCACGGACTGGAGAACCAGTTGATGATCCACTGAGTCAGCGAGTCGAGTCTCCAGTCGCAGACCAGTGAGAGTCGCAGTCGCAGCTCAGAGTCAGTCAGTACCTAGAGACCAGAGTATTGTACACAGCGGATTGGTACTTCACCAGCAATGACTATTACGGAAGAGCTTGTACACAATACCTGGATTACCTTAAGTTAAGTAGCTTTCTGTTTAAATTAATAAAGAACCCTGTTAATACATGCGTGCAGTTTGTGTTATGGAAAGAAGATACCGGCCGCCAAACAACATCCTCTCCTTGCTTCCCATGGGATCAGCCCATAGTGCCAACGAGATGACACAAAAAACGGTAACGATGTTTTGATTCAAAATTGTACTGTTTGTAAATCGTTTTTAACCTTTCCGTTGTGGCAGGGCAAACCAATTCGGGACTTAAGAACGTTCAAAAATGTCTACTGAACTTGTTGAAGTAAGTTATTTCTCCTTGCCACGTGTCATACACTTCAATAGACTTTCATAAATGTTGATAACGATGGTTTTTTCGATGATCTTGCCGGGATTGAATTTGCAGCGGTTCTCTTAGAATCTCTAACAAGCCAGACAAGGATGCATGCGTTCACACAGCTCGTTTTTGTATACACCCGGTGTCCCTGTTAGACACGACATGATATGATTGACATAAACTTATACAGTGGCCAGGTACGAGCCGAAGAAATGTTCAATCCCTTTCGTAGAGTAATAGAAGGCAGAGTTCAGACTACCTAACAGATCAAAACGAAAATTTCTGTTCCGACACTGACAATGTTGAGTGTTTATGGAAAAAATTCAAGGCAATCGTAAAATGCGTTTTAGACAGGTACGTGCCGAGTAAAACTGTGAGAGACGGGAAAAACCCACCGTGGTTCAACAACAAAGTTAGGAAACTACTGCGAAAGCAAAGAGAGCTTCACTCCAAGTTTAAACGCAGCCAAAACCTCTCAGACAAACAGAAGCTAGACGATGTCAAAGCGTAAGGAGGGCTATGCGTGAAGCGTTCAGTGAATTCGAAAGTAAAATTCTATGTATCGACATGACAGAAAATCCTAGGAAGTTCTGGTCTTACGTTAAATCAGTAAGTGGCTTGAAACAGCATATCCAGACACTCTGGGATGATGATGGCATTGAAACAGAGGATGACACGCGTAAAGCTGAAATACTAAACACCTTTTTCCAAAGCTGTTTCACAGAGGAAGACCGCACTGCAGTTCCTTCTCCAAATCCTCGCATAAACGAAAAATGGCTGACATCGAAATAAGTGTCCAAGGAACAGAAAAGCAACTGGAATCACTCAACAGAGGAAAGTCCACTGCACCTGACGGGATACCAATTCGATTCTACACAGAGTACGCGAAAGAACTTGCCCCCCTTCTAACAGCCGTGTACCGCAAGTCTCTAGAGGAACAGAAGGTTCCAAATGATTGCAAAAGAGCACAGGTAGTCCCCGTCTTCAAGAAGGGTCGTCGAGCAGATGCGAAAAACTATAGACCTATATCTCTGACGTCGATCTGTTGTAGAATTTTAGAACATGTTTTTTGGTCGCGTATCATGTCGTTTTTGGAAACCCAGAATCTACTCTGTAGGAATCAACATGGATTCCGGGAACAGCGATCGTGTGAGACCCAACTCGCTTTATTTGTTCATGAGACCCAGAAGATATTAGATACAGGCTCCCAGGTAGATGCTATTTTCCTTGACTTCCGGAAGTCGTTCGATACAGTTCCGCACTGTCGCCTGATAAACAAAGTAAGAGCCTACGGAATATCAGACCAGCTGTGTGGCTGGATTGAAGAGTTTTTAGCAAACAGAACACAGCATTTTGTTATCAATGGAGAGACGTCTACAGACGTTAAGTGTAGTGTAACGACGTAAGTTTCTTATAAATGATTTTCTTTCGACATATGACCATGTGTAGACTTCGTCACCTACGTCAGTTACAACCCACTTCAAAATTATTTATATTCTTTTTAAATTGTCTCAGAATGGTTCTTGAACGAAACTGTAAAACATCATTTGAGTCGTATGCACAGAATTACGTCTCTCGGGCCAATTGGTTTTCGTAAACTTTTTCAATTTTAGACGTCGTTTGTTTCTCCTCAGAAATTATATTGATATACGTTATCTGATTTAATCGATATTAGAACCACATTGAATAAACTTTTGAGATTCAAAGTCGCGATGAACGCTGTCAAAATTCAATAATCTTGTCAAATATATTATTAATTCATTCACATAATTCTTCATAAATAAATCTTCGGAACACATATTTCAACTTTAGTAGCATCCACTAGTTTATTATCTTCCTACATACAGACTTGAACCTGAGCCTTGACAAGATAGTACTAACATTTTCAATAAGATTAAACTTCCTATGACGTCATTGTTGTACAAAACATTACAAATTATTCATTATCAATTTTTAGAAGCACGACGCAACAACTCGGTTTCAGAATCTTCTGTTGCTCCTTGGCTGTCGACCCGCGACGTATAGTGGCCAGCAATTTTCCCTCTGGGCCCGGCAACGAAGATGCTGTCTCCGTTCGTTGCGCCGCCCTCTCCGTACATGAAACATAAAAAATTAAATACAAACTTTAGACAATTCACAACTATTACAAATATTACAAAAATACATAAAAAAAACACTAAATTAACTTATATTCACCTGCAAACTGGGCTGACACTGGTGGATGGATGACGCTTCAATTTCGCGTCCCACTACATAAGGTAACCTCTGGCGTGCTACAGGGGAGTGTTATGGGACCATTGCTTTTCACAATATATATAAACGACCTAATAGATAGTGTCGGAAGTTCCATGCGACTTTTCGCGGTTGATGCTGTAGTATACAGAGAAGTTGCAGCATTAGAAAATTGTAGCGAAATGCAGGAAGATCTGCAGCGTATAGGCACTTGGTGCAGGGAGTGGCAACTGACCCTTAACATAGATAAACGTAATTTATTGCGAATACATAGAAAGAAGGATCCTTTATTCTATGATTATATGATAGCGGAACAAACACTGGTAGCAGTTACTTCTGTAAAATATCTGGGAGTATACGTGCGGAACGATTTGAAGTGGAATGATCACATAAAATTAATTGTTGGTAAGGCGGGTAACAGGTTGAGACTCATTGGGAGAGTCCTTAGAAAATGTAGTCCATCAACAAAGGAGGTGGCTTACAAAACACTCGTTCGACCTATACTTGAGTATTGCTCATCAGTGTGGGATCCGTACGAGGTCGGGTTGATAGAGGAGATAGAGAAGATCCAAAGAAAAGCGGCGCGTTTCGTCACAAGGTTATTTGGTAACTGTGATAGCGTTACGGAGATGTTTAGCAAACTCAAGTGGCAGACTCTGCAAGAGAGGCGCTCTGCATCGCGGTGTTGCTTACTGTCCAGGTTTCGGGAGGGTGCTTTTCTGGATGAGGTATCGAATATATTGCTTCCCCTTACTTATACCTCCCGAGGATATCACGAATGTAAAATTAGAGAGATTCGAGCGCGCACGGAGGCTTTCAAGACAGTTGTTCTTCCCGCGAACCATACGCGACTGGAACAGAAAATGGAGGTTATGACAGTGGCACGTAAAGTGCCCTCCGCCACACACCGTTGGGTGGCTTGCGGAGTATAAATGTAGATGTAGATGTAGGCAGACTGCAGTTTCACACTACTGTGCAGATGAATTGATATCCAGCAATCTGCTGTACCTTCAGCTGTGTCCATGTGATCCTTTAACGGCTTTGCGTTTCTGTATGTGATATGCTAGTTGTTATCAGTCTCTGCACCAGACTTGCATCTCACTGACATCTAACAATGACACCTTTCGGACTTTGTGCTATATAACTAGAGAAGGAGGCCGAAATGCACGCTATAATCTAACGCAGACTGGCGTGAGGTCTGGAACAGGATACGTAATGAATGCTATAAAGAAAAGTACGTAGCTGCTGGAATACTTAACTTTAATCCATCATTTGTATACAGCATTCTGGATGATACAAGTGAGACTCTCTCTAGATATGGTTAATGGCGCCTTGCTAGGTCGTAGCCATGGGCTTAGCTGAAGGCTATTCTAACTGTCTCTCGGCAAATGAGAGAAAGGCATCGTCAGTGTAGTCGCTAGCAAAGTCGTCGTACAACTGGTGACGATTCCTAGTCCGTCTCTCTAGACCTGCCGTGTGGTGGCGGTCGGTCTGCGATCACTGACAATGGCGACACGCGGGTCCGACATGTACTAATGGACCGCGGCCGATTTAAAGCTACCACCTAGCAAGTGTGGTGTCTGGCGGTGACACCACACTTTGCCCTTTTTGTTTTCTTCATACTTATAGGACTTGCGTTGCAGTGATTGGATTACTGTACAATTCTCAAATATACACGAAAATCTGAGACTGAAGAGTATTGCTAAGTGAAAGACGATTTGTTATCCTATATTAAACTGCCCAGTCTACTACCGGCCGGCACCGGGGGCTCCTCGTACTCTAATCTTCCATTTCTAACCTCGGAAATGTTGGTACCTGTGGTGGATAGGCACATTGAAGTGCTTGGATGCAACCAACATCAGCGGCAGAGCATTACGAATTGTTTAGGATACAAAGCAAATCCGTGGCCCTTTCCTCTCCCAGCTCTCCCGGCTTATCCTATACGAAGAATTTGGCAGCCTTAGCGGACGGTCGCACTGAAGTGCTCGGAGGCAAACAACCACTGTGACAGAGCGTTACAAGTTGTTACGGACGTGTGGCGTTCTCGGCATGTGCCGGAGTAAACAACGCTAACATTGAGTTCAGCGCGCCTCTTGGCCGGACGTCTTCCTTCTGTACACAATGAGGAATGACATCAACACATGCTGAAAGACGACAGGAAATCCTCAGATTCGAATCTCCATGAAGGTAACAGCATCCACGTATCAATACCTTTGACAGCTGGTTGCTCGAAAAAAAATCCCATGTAATCCATTAGTATGACATATACAGAACATAAATACACTCCTGGAAATGGAAAAAAGAACACATTGACACCGGTGTGTCAGACCCACCATACTTGCTCCGGACACTGCGAGAGGGCTGTACAAGCAATGATCACACGCACGGCACAGCGGACACACCAGGAACCGCGGTATTGGCCGTCGAATGGCGCTAGCTGCGCAGCATTTGTGCACTGCCGCCGTCAGTGTCAGCCAGTTTGCCGTGGCATACGGAGCTCCATCGCAGTCTTTAACACTGGTAGCATGCCGCGACAGCGTGGACGTGAACCGTATGTGCAGTTGACGGACTTTGAGCGAGGGCGTATAGTGGGCATGCGGGAGGCCAGGTGGACGTACCGCCGAATTGCTCAACACGTGGGGCGTGAGGCCTCCACAGTACATCGATGTTGTCGCCAGTGGTCGGCGGAAGGGGCACGTGCCCGGCGACCTGGGACCGGACCGCAGCGACGCACGGATGCACGCCAAGACCGTAGGATCCTACGCAGTGCCGTAGGGGACCGCACCGCCACTTCCCAGCAAATTAGGGACACTGTTGCTCCTGGGGTATCGGCGAGGACCATTCGCAACCGTCTCCATGAAGCTGGGCTACGGTCCCGCACACCGTTAGGCCGTCTTCCTCTCACGCCCCAACATCGTGCAGCCCGCCTCCAATGGTGTCGCGACAGGCGTGAATGGAGGGACGAATGGAGACGTGTCGTCTTCAGCGATGAGAGTCGCTTCTGCCTTGGTGCAAATGATGGTCGTATGCGTGTTTGGCGCCGTGCAGGTGAGCGCCACAATCAGGACTGCATACGACCGAGGCACACAGGGCCAACACCCGGCATCATGGTGTGGGGAGCGATCTCCTACACTGGCCGTACACCACTGGTGATCGTCGAGGGGACACTGAATAGTGCACGGTACATCCAAACCGTCATCGAACCCATCGTTCTACCATTCCTAGACCGGCAAGGGAACTTGCTGTTCCAACAGGACAATGCACGTCCGCATGTATCCCGTGCCACCCAACGTGCTCTAGAAGGTGTAAGTCAACTACCCTGGCCAGCAAGATCTCCGGATCTGTCCCCCATTGAGCATGTTTGGGACTGGATGAAGCGTCGTCTCACGCGGTCTGCACGTCCAGCACGAACGCTGGTCCAACTGAGGCGCCAGGTGGAAATGGCATGGCAAGCCGTTCCACAGGACTACATCCAGCATCTCTACGATCGTCTCCATGGGAGAATAGCAGCCTGCATTGCTGCGAAAGGTGGATATACACTGTACTAGTGCCGACATTGTGCATGCTCTGTTGCCTGTGTCTATGTGCCTGTGGTTCTGTCAGTGTGATCATGTGATGTATCTGACCCCAGGAATGTGTCAATAAAGTTTCCCCTTCCTGGGACAATGAATTCACGGTGTTCTTATTTCAATTTCCAGGAGTGTATGACATATACAGAACATAAATACTCCAACGAAGCCTATAAATAAAGTCTTCCACAGATCGGATCACTTGACTTACGTTATTGCACCGGTAGCATTACATGGCATGTACCAAAATGACGGAACTAAATTCTGTTGATATCAACAACACCTCTGTCATAGGTACAAAAGCCTGAAACAGGCTCTAGTTTACTTAAATTTGTGCTTCGGTTACCAATAAAACGTTTTCTATCCATAGTGATCTCACTTTTCAGGAGTATACTATAAATGCAGAAACTGTTCTTTCTATGAAACCAAGTTTTACCCTGTAAAGAAGTTACTTTTTTGCATACTTGCCACTGTACCGTTTAAAACGCTTTCTCTTCATTGTTACTAATCTGCATGACGCTTTGGATAAGCTCTCCACTTTTCAGCTGAATCCGTTCTGTCACTTCTCCGAAAAGAGCGTTAGCGATAGATTTTTTCGAGAGTTTTTATCCGCTCGCTGATCCCTGCTTTTACCGCTGTTCTCCAGTCGGAGTGAACAAGCTTCTGTGGCGCTGCCATCAGTCGGAGTTCACAGCCCCCTGATCACCGACCGGCGCCAGTAACCTCACTGCCAACTAACGCCGCGTGAGCGCAAGCCGCTCGCAGCGCCCTCCTCGCCCAGCCGGCTGGCGCCAGTAACCCCACCATCAGCCCCGGACCGCAAGTGCTAAGCCAGTTCGCCGCGCAGTGCTCCCCTGTAATACGGCTGCGGCCGGTAAGCAGATTAACACGGAACTGAGATTAACTTTTTCGCAGTCTCCCGAGAGAAAAATCGCCCGCCGGGTAATGTGACAGGCTCGTCGTGTCTACATAAATTTAGCTGCGAATGCCAGCCGGAGCTTAATCCGTCCGAACACGCGACTGGTACCTGTTAATTACTGTTTATCCCCCAGAGGCACCACTGAAAGGGTCAAAGCGTTTCTCGGACCTTCTGTGAGAGCTCTCTACTCTGTTACCTGGTAATGAGTATTCGGAAGAAGAGACTAAATCTGTATTGGGAAAAAGTATGGAAAATTTTACGCTGGACGACTCTGTAAAACTTAGAAAATGCCTTCGCTAGCGAAAAAATCTTCTTATAGCTCGTACTGAAGGATATAATGCCAATAAGGCGCTTAAGGAGAATAAAACTACTCGGGTATATTTTTTATTACTCACTTCTAGGATGCATGAGCAAATGAGGAATTCTAGATATTGATATGCGATACATTTTCCTTATATGTACATATTTTTGTGTACATGAGGGTGTGATTGGATTTCAAAACAGAAAGAGCTGCCGAATCTAGCAACCCAGGACATTAGAGACCTGACAGTGGGTAAAAACATGGTGCCAGTCGTCGGCCGCATGAATGCCACTCTGTGGTCGCAGCTGAGAGAAGAAGGAACGTCCCCATGTCATCGTATTATCTGACACCGACTTCTCATGTTCGATGTAGTTTACAGTCTGATGAAAACTGTTGTGGTCGTTAGATGTTTTAGAGTTTAAGAACATAATCCAGTTTTTTGAAAACAGCATGGAGACGTATTTACCAAGATACTGTCGTTTGGAAGAACAATCAAAACGATTAGAAAAAAAAGTATTTAGTTTGGTCTATAGTTAAAATTTTTATTATATCTACAGGGTACTGGTTTCACTACCAATGCCATCATCATCCCAGCCTATGACCTTACATGTCTGGAACATATATTGTGTTCGAACATTATGAATACCTCGAAGAAAACCGTCTATTGAAACACAGTCAACATGGATTTAGAAAACGTCGTTCTTGGGAAACACAACTAGCTCTTTATTCGCATGAAGTGCTGAGTGCTACTGACAAGGGATTTCAGGTTGATTCCGTATTTCTGAATTTTAGGAAGACTTTTGACACTGTACTACAAAACGGCTTGTAGTGAAATTGTGTGCTTATGGAATATCGTCTCAGTTATGTGACTGAATTTCTGATTTCTTGTCAGAGAGGTCACAGTTCGTAGTAATTGACGGAAAGTCATCGAGTAAAGCAGAAGTGATTTCTGGCGTTCCCCAAGATAGTGTTATAGGCCCTTTGCTGTTCCTTATCTATATAAACGATTTGGGAGAAAATCTGAGCAGCCGTCTTAGGTTGCTTGCAGATGACGCTGTCGTTTATCGACTAATAAAGTCATCAGTAGATAAAAACAAATTGCAAAACGATTTACAATAGATCTCTGTATGGTGCGAAAAGTGGCAGTGGACTCTAAATAACGAAAAGTGTGAGGTCCTCCACATGAGTGCTAAAAGGGATCAATTAACTTCGGTTACACGATAATCAGTCAAATCTAAAAGTCGTAAATTCAACTAAATACCTAGGTATTACAATTACGAACAACTTAAATTGGCAGGGACACATAGAAAATATTGTGAGGAAGGCTAACCAAAGACTGGGTTTTATTGACAGGACACTTAGAAAATTTAACAGATATACTAAGGAGACTGCCTACATTACGCTTGTCCAGCCTCTTCTAGAATACTGCTGCGTGGTGCGGTATCGTTACCGGATAGGATTGACGGGGTATATCGAAAAAGTTCAGAAAATGGCATCACGTTTTGTATTATCGCGAAATATGGGAGAGAGTGTCACTGAAATGATACAGGATTTGGGCTGGACATCATTAAAACAGAGGCGTTGTTCGTTGCGGCGGAATCTTCTAACGAAATGCCAGTCACCAACTTTCTCCTCCGAATGCGAAAATATATTGCTGACACTGACCTACAGCCCGCATCTCGTGGTCGCGCGGTAGCGTTCTCGCTTCCCACGCCCGGGTTCCCGGGTTCGATTCCCGGCTGGGTCAGGGATTTTCTCTGCCTCGTGATGGCTGGGTGTTGTGTGATGTCCTTAGGTTAGTTAGGTTTAAGTAGTTTTAAGTTCTAGGGGACTGATGACCATAGATGTTAAGTCCCATAGTGCTCAGAGCCATTTGAACCATTTGAACTGACCTACATAAGGAGAAACGATCACGACGATAAAATAAGGGAAATCAGAGCTCGTACGGAAAGATACCACGCTAAATACTACGGAAGTGGAAAATGAGATGGACCAGATCGTGCACAGGAAGTTATTAAACTTAAAAGGAAGCTATCCGAAGAAGATCTGGACGACGAAGAAAAATCAACTGAGGCAGCTCTCAGAGTGAGTTACAAAATTGCTTTGCTTTTAACAAAATCCCTGCTCCCCATCACTGATGGCGATTTAATAAAAGAATGTTCGGTAGTTGCCGCAGAACATTTGTGTCCATCAAGTTGAACAGTTTCGGATTGTGCCATTATCTAACATGACCATTATGCGTCGCATACAGGACATGGCAGACGACGTCCAGAGCCAGCTTGCAAATATCCTTAAAGATTTTATGGCGTATTCTCTATCTCTGGACGAAGGTGTTGATATCACAGGAACAGCGCAGCTTACCATATTTATTAGAGGTGTTAATAGAGATCTTCAGGTGAGGGAGGAGCTCCTTGATGTAGTAGCCATGAAGAACACTACAACCGGAGGTGATATTTTAAGTAGTGTTGAAGAAAGTGTTGAAAATATAGGATTGTCGTGGAATTCTTTAGTTTCAGTGTCTACGGACGGTGCACCAGCGATGACAGGGAAAAAATCAGGTTTCGTCGCGCTGTTGAAGGAGAAAATGCATAAACTGACCGTGCCGAATGAAACAAGGGGCGTTCACTGGCTGATCCACCACGAAAACTTACGTGCAAAGAGTATCACTCTAAAAAATGTAATGAGTGTTGTTTTTCGTACAACCAATTATATAAGGAAGCATGGTTTACAACACAGGCAATTTAAAAGCTTTCTTGAGTATGTAGAAAGCCAGTATGGTAGCCTGCCTTATTACAGCGAGGTCCGCTGGCTTAGTCGTGGCGAATTATTAAATCGAATTTTTTGCCTATTAGATGAGATAAATATGTTCATGGAAATAAATAATATGCGTGTTCCTGAATTGAAAGAGCCTTCAAGGAAATGTGATCTCGCGTTCTTAGCAGATTTAATTAGCCATCTGAATGCTTTGAACATTTCACTACAAGGTAAAGATCTGCTAATTACACATTTCATAGATCGAATACGAGCTTTCAAAATGAAATTGACACTTTGGGTGAGTCAGCTGGAAACAGGAAATCTAGCTCATTTTCCTACATTATCATCTATGCAAGATGTTCATAAAGACAGTGAACGTTATTCACATGCCCTTAAGGAAGAATTTGATCAACACTTTCAAGATATGACAGCATTAGACAGTGATTTTGATCTGTTCTCCTCTCCATATTCAGCGAATATTGAAGAGATTCGTCCTGAGCTGCAACTAGAAATTATTGACCTGCAGTGTGACAGAATACAGAGACAAATTTCAGAACAAGAAAAACATTTTGGAATTCTACAGAGGCTTTCCTCAGGATAGATTTCCTCGTTTGCACAAACTGGCAGTTACAATAATATCAATGATAGGTTCCACGTATGTTTGTGAACAACTGTTCTCTGCAATAAAATGTAACAAGACGCGCCTGAGAAACGCATTGTCTGATCGAAATTTAAACTGCACGCTGCACCTACAATGCACAAGAACAATTACTCCGAACATAGACGCAATTGTAAAGAGCAAAAATTACAAGATAACCGAGAACCCCACACTTCAGTGACACCTTTTATTGTTTAACAGTTCACAAATTAATACGAATGTAGAGGCATACACAGACTAATAAAATTATGTGGCACGTGTACATTCTCCTTTATTTGTTTCATTTGTCGCAGTAATAATTCGTGAGTGATATCCCTGCAGGTGGCCGCGGATTTACATTGACTGGCGGCAGCTGTTGTGTGCCCCACGTGACTCTCCCCACTCTCCACTCTGGTTCGGTAGTGGGGGTAGCGTGCTCGCGCTGCTCCGTGCTCGTGCGTTGCTGCTCACAGCTTGCTCCGCGAGCAGGTATGTTGTGAAGCCCTGGAGTAATAGGTGGTTCAATGAATCCTCTGCCAGGCACTTAAATGTGATTTTCAGAGTATCCATGTAGATGTAGATGTAGACATGTCGTGAGAATGAGTGAGAGTGAGTGTCACGGGTATAGGTCAGCCTGTATTTTGAGGTTGCACCCCGTTTTATGCTTTCGTTACTACACAGGGGGCTCTTAGCACTATGGGACTTAACTTCTGAGGTCATCAGTCCCTTAGAACTTAGAACTACTTAAACCTAACTAACCTAAGGACATCACACACATCCATGGTCGAGGCAGGATTCGTACCTGCGACCGTAGAGGTCGCGCGGCTCATGACTGTAGCGCCTAGAACTACTCGGCCAATCGGCCGGCCGTTATTACAGATAGAAAATGTTTCCGACATGCTTATTAAATGATAATTTTACTAACGTACTTTGATTTTTTTACCTTAGTGTAGCCTGATGATCGTACTTGCTACCGAAACTGGTAGCAAGTAAAGAAAATAAAAATTCCAGCTGCAGACTTAAGCAAATATATTTTTATGATTATTATTTACACATGGAATACCGAAAGAAAAATACCCATATTTCCGTTTCCCCATGATGACTGTGTGTAGCTCATGTTGTAGCGAGAGTATGTTGATGATTCCCGTGATTTTGTTCCAGTAACAAGTGTTATTAAAGGACACATTTAAGTGTCGTTTTAAATACTTTCCATTGTTACGAGAGCTGAATTTACGGATGACAGAAAATTTTGCGAAAGATCACGGTAAAATTTGTACAAATTCTTGCTAATTATCTAAATTCACAGTAAAAGTGAACAGCATTAGTATGCTTCCATTGCCATCACGCTTTTTGTGATCCAAAATAGATCGAAAAAAGTTTAGCATCACGCCAATTCCCAGACCTCCTGCAGATAGACGTTGACTGTGGATATTGTATCACAGACACAGTTCCTTTGACTGTTCAGAGATGTCACTAAACCCGCCCAAAGATGTAACCAACCATGCATGAGCAGTGCCTATTAGACGGAGGTGGTCCGACAGCCGATCAGTTCTAGTCATTCCACCAGGAAGGAGGTAGACAGCTCGCGTGGTCTATAGATCAGCTTTGCCTAAACGATCAACACCGCGGTTAGATGGCGCCCGGATTCTTACTTTGTGCCAGGAAGGGCTCTCAACAAGGGAAGCGTCCAGGCGTCTCGGAGTGAACCAAAGCGATGTTGTTAGGACATGGAGGAGATACAGAGAGACAGGAACTAAAGATGACATGCCTCGCTCAGGTCGCCCTAGGGCTACTACTGCAGTGGATGACCGATATCTACGGATTATGGCTCGGAGGAACCCTGACAGCAACGCCACCATGTTGAATAATGCATTTCGTGCAGCCACAGGACGTCGTGTTACGACTCAAACTGTGCGCAGTAGGCTGCACGATGCGCAACTTCACTCCCGACGTCTATGGCGAGATCCATCTTTGCATCCACGACAACATGCAGCGTGATACAAATGGGCCAAACAAAATACTGAATGTACCGCTCAGGATTGGCATCACGTTCTCTTCGCCGATGAGTGTGATATGCCTTCAACCAGACAATCGTCGGGCAATCGTGTTTGGAGGCAATCCGGTCAGGCTGAGCGCTTTAGACACACTGTCCAGCGAGTGCAGCAAGGTGAAGGTTACCTGCTGTTTTGGGATGCGATTATGGGGGCCGACGTACGCCGCTGGTGGTCATGGAAGGCGCCGTAATGGTTGTACGATATGTGAATGCCATCCTCCGACCGATAGTGCAACCATATCGACAGCGTACTGGCGAGGCATTCGTCTTCATGGACGATAATTCGCGCCTCCATCGTGCACATTTTGTGAATGACTTCTTTCAGGATAACGACATCGCTCGACTAGAGGGGAAAACATATCCAGAAATGAACTCTATCGCTTATGCCTGAAATAGTTTGAAAAGTGTGACCCACCAACCACTCTGAGGGATCTACACCCAATCGCCGTTGAGCAGTAGGACAATCTGGACCAACAGTGCCTCCATGAACTTGTGGATAGTATCCCACGAAGAATACAGGCATTCATCAACGCAAGAGGACGTGCTGCTGGGTATTAGAGGTACCGGTGTGTACAGCAATCTGAACCACCACCTCTGAAGGTCTCTCTGTATCGTAGTATAATATGCAACGTGTGGTTTTCAAGAGCAATAAAAAAGGCGAAATGATGTTTATGTAGATCTCTATTCCAATTTTCCTTACAGGTTCCGGAACTCTCGAAACCGAGGTGACGCAAAACTTTTATCGATGTGTGTATTTAACACTATACATGGTCACCCTTCTATTTGGCCTATACGTGTTTCAGCGCACCCTGTGCTGTATTTGATATTTGTCTACATATTTGAATAAAATAACTGTATGAACACTGCTCAGTGGCACGTTCTTAAAACTTCTTCCGTAGAATTCACGTAAATAGAAGTAAACAGAAGAAAAAATAGTTTGCACTGCGTGTCTTACGTCTGGGCACGTATTGGCATGTTTCCACGTTTTGATATAGCCCTTCTGTGTGCCGCGCATTAAATTAATAACTGCCTACTAATTAAATACCATGTTTAAGCAGAACACAAGTAATGTGACTCACTACTGCTACTACTACCACTACTACATTTGTCAGACATTCAAGACGGAGGAATGTCAGATATTCATAAATATGAAATAAAATGGTATCTTCATAACAATACCTCGCCGTAAGGGATGCGGTGAGTGCATCAGCAGATTTACCTCTGCTGATAATACCTCTCGATTATCTAACAAAGTGAATTCCAAATGTTGGTGACGGACTCGTAAAATCAAAATTTTCGTCAAAACACTTTTGACTGTAAACTCTTAGTAATAACAGAAAGTTACGGATTTTTAATATATTTGTTAATGTAGGCATTTCTCCTTTTTGATCTAAGGTATACGCTCGAGAATCTGATACATGTATATGGTACATACGTATATATATGTTTGTCTCTTGTTTTCCAGCAAATTTAGAACCAATTTTATCTGTCGCTAGAAGTGGCCACACTATTACAATGCGCTGTTTCCTCATTTTATTCTGATAATTGTGCTTTGTTAACTTTGTTGCTTGGTTATGTAATAAAGATACTTTTTTTTAGTTTATTTTACTTGAAATGGTGGCGTCGAGATCGTCGTCTAGCCAGCTACTCTTTGAATGGAGTAGCATATGGAAAGTTCCTGGTTTTCTCCATCCACCCCTTATTGAAACGAATGCAAACACATCACTATGACATGTTGAAATTTTATTCCACTAATGAAATGGAAAGATTATTAGATTGAATTACTGGTTTCATTATTCTAAGCAATCATATTTACTTTATGTACTTTTTACTGAAGCATAAAACTAAATTACTGCATGTTAAAACACATGCGAGGTTCAAATTAAAACAAATTCAGTTTTGACTTGGTATTTATTTAAACATGGAGTAAGTGGTAATATATTGCTATATAAGTTGAAGATAGTCATTGTGGAAACTGAAATTGCTAACACAATACAATGATTGTTTCACTTATCACAATTAATTAACCTTTACAAACCATACTGCACTCTACAGTTACTCATCATAGTCATTTTCAGGTTGAAGGTAAACAATCTTTGCCACATGGAGAGATTAAATCATTAATTCTTTGTAGATGTGCACTGTAACATGCATTGTAACACCCATGTGCGTTCAGCATTCTTACCAGTTTCCCCTGTTCCTGATAGTTTAAAGAATCAAACGCTCATGCAGAAAACAGCTTCAGACTTACTAAAAATGAGTTTATCACGCACCTCAATGTTTATGACGTCATATATCCTGAAATGTGTGCCGCGCAACGATGTTTATGGTTACTGTCAGCGAAATGTGAGTATAATAGCAGTAGTATTAAATAAATAATAAGTGAAAGCGTCACGCTTGTTGCTGAAGTTTCACTGCATGAACAGCGGACAAAAGGGCTAATGATAAACTTTTTTCCTTTCATTATTTTGTGGGGGTGTATCAGCAAAAAGAATTTCGAAAAAATGTGAAAGAATGTGTAACTTTTTTCTAAGTTTCTAAGTGATCTCACTCTTAAATACTGGAGGAACGTACTCTGTGTAATTTGTGTGCCTGGGTTACGCTGTCCCAAGACGCCTACACAGTTTGTAACATTATTTCTTAACTTCTTGTATTAAACCTTTGACGCAAGATTCTGCCTCTTAATAAGCAGATGATGACATCATTTTAAATTTGTAAATCCTTTCAATACTTGCGATAGTGGTGGAAGCAGAAGAAGTGATTTAAGATTTGTGCCGTGGCTGGGACTCGAATCCGGTTGTTCTTGTTTGCTAGACAGAAATACCAACCATTACATCACTGCAGCACTATGGCCAACATTGTTGTACGAACTACCCAAGCCGATGCCCTCCTCAAAATAAACTTCAATTCACATCTTCAGCTTATTTCCCCCCCCCCCCCCCCCCAACATTATCATCATTGCCAGGGCTCCCCCGTATTGAAACAGTACCACAGCGATGGACGTAATGGGTTCGAATCCTGGCCGCGGCGCAAATTTTAATTCGCTTTTTCTGCTTCCATCATTATCGCAGATGGAGATGAGACTTAATGTCTCAGGGATAACTTTAATTATAAGGCCGTTCAATATTTATATGAAATACTGAAAATGAAATTTTTGTTGATCCTAAACACCGTTAAACTGCCGATTTGGTGATCGGGTGACCGTTTTAAGGTTTGGTGATATCGATTAGTAACGTTATATGACACGGGGCAAGCTTGAAATCTGAATATCATGACGTTACAGGAATAACTGTCCGATCGTTGCAAAGTGCCGTCTTCTAGTCACCTGAAAGGATTCCCAGAGTCAACTCCAGTCTTAAAGTAAATGCCGCTAACGTTACTGTAGCTACGAAGTTTGCACAAGGCGTACTTACAAGGACAATTGTCCCTTCGTGACAAGTACTCTTTCCTAAATGCTCTAGCATTTCTTTGGATTTGGTTCCAGAGTACTATTTGATGTTGAGAAGGTGTGCCCTTTTGTGTTGTTTGATACAGCGAAAAATTATTTCCTCTTCACTAAATAAGTTTTATTTTTAGGTTACAGGCTTGATGTTCTAGTTTTTCAAGGGCTCTATGACAATCTATTATGATCATAAGTCGTTAATATTATTTTATACCTGAGTGATTTATGTCTTTTCTATAATCTCGACCATAAAGCTGCTCATTTAAGGGATAGGCATATACATAGCTCTGGTGAGACCTACCCATCTAAACCTCTTCTTCGAATCAAACTGCATCCGTCGTTGTATTGCGTATTTGTTCTTGGTCACATCATCGCAACGCAATGGATGTTGCTGACTTCGACCACGACAGAAGAGAAGGACATTGTTTGTTTTGCATACACGGTTTGTAACGAAGGATTTCAGCAGTTAATATTGGTTTTCCGTCTTGAGTAGAATGAGAAACACACATAACTTCAATTTAGTTTACAAAAGTGAAGTGAATATAATGGAGCGCAAGAAATACTGCAGATGACAAAAACTGTCAGGCGCATATGTGGAGCTAACACGTTCGACGCTAACCGCTGCTAGCTAGGAGGGAAGAAGCACCAATAAGCACGCAAGATGCTTTATAAATAAAGGAGGAACGCGTTTGGTGTAATTCTCTTTAATTAAACTGCAGTAAGCTGAAGACGGAAAACTAAGAGTAACTGATTTTAACAGCTGCTCTGGAAAATGGTCATGCAAACAAACGCATTTAGTATGTCGTACTCTGAATATCGTTTGTGCCACATTATCTAACACGATTAGAATTATGTATTTTATGGGCTTTACCTGTAACACTATAGCTCATTTCGGTCTGCAAATCCCTCGTTTGAAGCCTGAAGGAGCTGATGTCGGTAGTGGGGCTATACCGGTGAGCAATACTGCCTGATTCCTCTCCCCTCCCCTCCCCCTCTCCTTTCCCTCTCTTCATTCCTATTACCTCATTGGTCAATTTCCTTATGTATTAAATGGCAGGAAATTCAAAACTGTTGCATAGACCAAAAACAGACAAACTGTGCTGCAGGATTTTTCTGCCACCACTATGACGTCTCTGTGGAAGTAGAGTAGGTGTACTAAATGTAAAACGGCGAGAAATTTAAAATTTCAAAATGTGGCATTGTCCTGTTGATGTGAAATTTAGATCACCCAAAACTATGTGTGGACCTGGGGAACCGAACACAGTCCTGTGACACCGCAATCCAAGATGGAGGACTTGGTGATACGAGGGGTCCTGCATGGTTGCCAGAACTCACATATCCTACGTTCAGAAACCTATCCTAAGTTTATAATGGCGGAAAATTAAAAAAAAATCATTGGTTTTACTCACGCCTATGACGTTATAGTCCACCGGTGTTTTTGTCAAATTTAATATTCAAAGAATTTCTGCTATTGCTAGGATAGGATAGGAACAACTGCGTCTTTATTTAAATAAGCATGCGGTCTCCAGATCATCGATCGCGGATTTCGTTACCGCTGAAGGTCTGTGTCACACCAACTCGCCTCACCCATACTGCCGCTTGATGGCCCCCATGTGCTACAGAGCTACCAACGGGGAATCGGAGCCGCGAGCGTACTACCCCACTCGCATGGTGTTGAAAAGGCTGCCTAAGCCACTCTGCCGACTCGACTAACACGATGCGCGTGTTAGCACAAGTGATGTTCAGAGGATACGTTTACTAGATTGTTGCCGGCCGGGATGGCCGAGCGGTTCTAGGCGCTGCAGTCTGGAACCGCGCGACCGCTACGGTCGCAGGTTCGAATACTGCCTCGGGCATTGATGCATGTGATGTCCTTAGGTTAGTTAGGTTTTAGTAGTTCGAAGTTCTAGGGGACTGATGACCTTAGAAGTTAAGTCCCATAGTGCTCAGAACCATTTGAACCATTTACTAGATTGTTATATTCTCTTAGAGAAAGTGTATATTTAAAAAATTACAAAATAGTGTCAGTATACTTTTTGACTGTTTTTCCAGATAATCAGCATCATGTTTAATGCACTTGGTGAGTCGTGGTCGAAGATTCTTTATATCCTCCTCGACGAACCATCCCACCAGCTTCTCCCCATCCCGTCTCCCCCCTTCAGAACCTCTTCCTATTCCTGTTTCTCGTTTGAAAACTCAATTCTACTGATCTATGCCTTAAAGAAGGTAAAAAGATGACAATCTGAAGGCGACAATAAGAGGTCTGGTTCAAACATTCAAACTAAATTAATTCAAGAGCGCCTTAGTGGCTATGTCTGTGTGAGTACGTGTGTTGTGCAACATACTCACTCCTCTGTTTGTAATGCTCCGTTTGAGTTTTTTAGGGTCTCACAATATCGTCATGCGTTGATCGTCTCTCCTTGAGGCATGTATTTTACCCAAATTAGGCCTTTTCGGTTCCAAAACATTGTGGCCGTGATTTTTTTGCCCGAAATTGTGATTTTGAATTTTTTGAGAGTTGGGGAATTGGTGTGACGCTAATGTTACGATTGTGTTTTTGTCTCAAGCGTGTAATGAGCCACCAACATACCATCTTAAGCTCTATAGAGCTCAGAAAACCCGCACGTTCCAGTTCACATCGATCAAGAAATTCACGGGTGCTATTGACCTGATTTTTCTCGTGCTGCTTTGTCAGCTGTTTTGGGTTACATCCTGGGCACGGTTTCCGGTATCACAGCGTTTCTGTGAGTGTCTGGTACAGGAGAGTCCTGAAAAGTTGTGGAAACGTCGCAGAAATTTCTTTCACCGTGAACTGGAGGTCTTCACAAACAGTTTATCCGATGTTTTGTAGCAACTCATTAGTCAAAAGGAAAAGTCTTCTATTTCTCTGTTCGTCATGAACATTTTTTCTGTCTCCACTCAACTTCCTACTCCACTTAAAAACATTTGTTCTATTCACAACACCTTCACCGTTAACCTGTTTGATTCGCTAAAATGTTTAGATAAGTCTTATTTTTTTTCACGAGTGGGAAGGAGATCACAGCATGTAGCTAACACTAGGCGAGATTTCTTGCCGACATCTTTCACACGACTCGACACCACAACGTGAATTTACGTACTACCATGTTCCAGCGATGCTCGCTGTGGCTAGAGGATCCCGCTATACCACTCAGTGTTACCAAGCCTCAAAAAACAAAAACAAAAAGATAGCCTGTTATGGCCATAGTACACTTACTTTCCAAGCAAGCCTTACAGTCCCGAATTTTTGCTTTCAGACTCAAGCCATAACTCTGCCGTAAACTCACCGATCGTATGTGCACCTGCCGCGTTCGAAAATGAAACACACTTATTTTCAAATTGAATCACGATCGTCAAAATATGGTATGTTCCCATGAACAGAAAGTGATCTAAATCTCTAATTAGGACTACATTTTAAATGACTTTTAGGTGATTTCTCATATAACCTGTAAGCGTTTTAACTATATAAAAGGCGTTTAGCATTTACAGCTGGATTCCCCCCGGTAACGAGGAATCTCGAAGTATTAGCGATATGTGAAAGGATTTAAACATCGTAGTTTACTCGTGGGGTGGTGGGACTTCTATCTGCAAACTTACACACTTCAATAGGATTTTCAAATCATTTTCTGACGAATATCACTATGATTTCTTCAACATGGGTGATTGTGCCGAAGGCTGTTTGCTTTTCGCGGTAGTGAGTATCTAGAGAGGTGTAGTGAAACAACCTCACGTGCGAACTTATAGGAATTCTGCAAGCCTGCTGGTCTATAGGAGATTGAAATATATTCGACTGTAGTGAAGTATTTCCTACAATCATTGAATTTAGAATTACTCAAGTCTACGAGGAATTCAGTTTTATGAAGGTTACTTTGAAATGTATCGGACGATGTTTGGACTTTGAATATTTTATGTGAAGCGGGAATCAGCATTAATTAAAGGATAACACGGTTATCTATCAGAACTTCTGTGGCCGCTGTAGTAAAGCTAGTTGAAAACATATGAAACAAATCAGGTACTAACACTACTATCACCTGCTACTATTACAACTAGATAGGAACCAGTTACAATATATAAGATGAATCTATTGCTCCAAACATACTGAATTCGCCATGAATCTTCTGCTTGAATCTATGGAATCGATGAGCTACACGACAAACACTACCACTCTACCAACTGCACTACTCTGACCACAAGTCTTTATGAAAGATTATAGCACGTTTTCCTGTACATGTAGCCGCATAATTGACTGTGGCATAAGGGTTAAAAAATGGTATAAGAGTCTGAGGACCGTTGATGTCTACGCCACCACATTCGTCTGATCTGAATGCTTCTGAGACGTTGTTGGACGTCAGATCTGCACCCTCAGTTTGTGGAAATTGTGTAAACATGTTATGCCAGACACCAAGAAAACCAGAATAATTCGCTATAGCACTGATCTGTTTGCATGTTCGATCTGTTGCCAATCATAAGCCGGCAGGTGGAGTGCAGTGTAAGTCGTAACAGCCATCATGACGATCCGCAACATTGGCCCGCTAAGAAATTTCCCGAGGAAACATGTGATATATATACACTCCTGGAAATGGAAAAAAGAACACATTGACACCGGTGTGTCAGACTCACCATACTTGCTCCGGACACTGCGAGAGGGCTGTACAAGCAATGATCACACGCACGGCACAGCGGACACACCAGGAACCGCGGTGTTGGCCGTCGAATGGCGCTAGCTGCGCAGCATTTGTGCACCGCCGCCGTCAGTGTCAGCCAGTTTGCCGTGGCATACGGAGCTCCATCGCAGTCTTTAACACTGGTAGCATGCCGCGACAGCGTGAACGTGAACCGTATGTGCAGTTGACGTACTTTGAGCGAGGGCGTATAGTGGGCATGGGAGAGGCCGGGTGGACGTACCGCCGAATTGCTCAACACGTGGGGCGTGAGGTCTCCACAGTACATTGATGTTGTCGCCAGTGGTCGGCGGAAGGTGCACGTGCCCGTCGACCTGGGACCGGACCGCAGCGACGCACGGATGCACGCCAAGACCGTAGGATCCTACGCAGTGCCGTAGGGGACCACACCGCCACTTCCCAGTAAATTAGGGACACTGTTGCTCCTGGGGTATCGGCGAGGACCATTTGCAACCGTCTCCATGAAGCTGGGCTACGGTCCCGCACACCGTTAGGCCGTCTTCCGCTCACGCCCCAACATCGTGCAGCCCGCCTCCAGTGGTGTCGCGACAGGCGTGAATGGAGGAACGAATGGAGACGTGTCGTCTTCAGCGATGAGAGTCGCTTCTGCCTTGGTGCCAATGATGGTCGTATGCGTGTTTGGCGCCGTGCAGGTGAGCGCCACAATCAGGACTGCATACGACCGAGGCACACAGGGCCAACACCCGGCATCATGGTGTGGGGAGCGATCTCCTACATTGGCCGTACACCACTGGTGATCGTCGAGGGGACACTGAATAGTGCACGGTACATCCAAACCGTCATCGAACCCATCGTTCTACCATTCCTAGACCGGCAAGGGAACGTGCTGTTCCAACTGGACAATGCACGTCCGCATGTATCCCGTGCCACCCAACGTGCTCTAGAGGGTGTAAGTCAACTACCCTGGCCAGCAAGATCTCCGGATCTGTCCCCCATTGAGCATGTTTGGGACTGGATGAAGCGTATATATATATATATATATATATATATATATATATATATATATATATATATATATATATATACAACGGTTATAGGTATACATGGAACAGAGCAAAGACACTGAGACCAGTGTTCATCAGAAATCTGTGGTGAGCTTTCAGCTCCCTAATAGTAGCGGACAACTTCACGTGATAATTCAGTGGATAATGCTGTCACCTGAAAAAACTACACTAGCTAATCTGATCCTGTTCTTTTATGTGTGCTGCTCCCCTAGAAGTACTTTCCACCGACGTCCATTTATAAACTGCTCGAGGATATTATGCATTTTTGCTGAACGGTAGAAAACCACTATTGCTGAGCCGGAATCAGACCGTAATTTCGTAAACACTGTCATGTATCTCCTGAAGTTTACCAAGGACTTGAGTAACATATAATCTATATTATACTGTCTACCGACGTGCTATTTGCCATATACCCGGCGTCCGTGTAAAGTATTCGGCAATCCCCCAGACACTGGAGAATCACTGGTTGCTTATGTGCCTCTCCGGACTGCGTCGATCGCAACAAGGGCGACGCGCAACCAGAGATTTCCCGAGCCAGGGACCTGTTTCCTCCGCCGTGTCATGTGGGCAGAACTGGATCGGCACGAATTCCCCCGTGCCCCGACTATATAGGGCGGCGCAAGCCAACTCGTTAGCAGTTCTATCCACCGGATCTCTGTGCCAAGTTATGCGCCAGTTCTTAGCAGCCCATGAGTCAGAAGCCAGTCGGAAGCCACAGCAGCGGGATCTGAGACTCTCCAGCGATATTCTGAGACGAACCTGTTGGCCAACTACGCCGAACTCTCAACTTCCCTCGTTAGAGATTATCAGTGGCATAGTCTCCTCGTTGCACTACGTTTATTCACTGTGTGTTCCAGCTGTATACTTGAAGCGTGTGAGAAGTTGTATTCTTTTTTATTGAGAAGGGTTTCCATTTGTCATTAAATGTCTCTATTGTGGTCGTAAAAAAAGCGTGTCATTGTTTGCCTGTGTCTTATTATTTATTACCAAGCATCTCACGGTGGGAGATACAACAGTGGCGACGATTCATTTGGAACCAGATGGTCATGTGTGTGTGTATTGTCTGTTCCTTACTCTCCCAGTTCACCTGATATTTGATTTCTATTGCATGTTTCACAGAGGCCGAACAGCCAGTATCCAAAACCCTTGACATGACACAACAAATGTAGCTCTTTCTGCAGAACGTGCAGGAGGCCATGCAAGGGTTGGTCGCCAAGGTAGCGAGCCTTACAGCAGCGTCCGCCCGTGGCTCCCAATGCTCGTCTCGAGCGGACCTCACGGCTAAAGACTTTCGCGGCGCGACGCCACTCTTTCCCCCCTTTTTACAAGGAAGTCAGAACTTGGGCGAACTATGTGGCGCGCCTTGAGCAGCATTTTCTGACGTATGGTATCTCAGGCGACGCTCACCGTAGGGAATTTCTCCTCACCTATGTTGGACCAGAGGTTTATCTCCTTCTTCAGCAAACGAAACCTGAATTAGAACCGCATGCTTTATCATACGAGGAAGTCAAATTTTGCTTGTAAGAGTACTTTGACTCGCATGTCCAAGTTGCTACGGTGCGGCACAAATTTTTAAACTAACTTCAGCCACAGGGTCAGTCAGTCCTACCGGTAATGGATCAAGATGCTGCAACGTCTTTTTCAATGAATTCTGTAAACAGTCTTATGCCTTGTCACTCTATCGGGACATGATCCTGGTACACGCACTCAATGAGGGGCTTTGGATGGACTTACTCAAAGACCCCACATTGGACGCTTCTCTCCAGATGGTTCGAGCATTCGAGCAGTCCTCCGTGCGATGCAGCCAGCCACACCCACCGCCCGCTACATCTGCAGCCCAGCTCTCTAAGGACTCTACGCCTATTGGTAAACAGGCATTCCCTGCACGCCGCCCCCAACAATTGCCCTCCTACGTTAACTGTTTCATTACGTGTTCTCAGCACCAGTGCCATTTTCGCCGTGCCTAATGTGCCTCCTATGAGAAGACGAGTCACTAAGCGAACAACTGTCAGGAATTCATGAAGATGCCCATTGATTTGGCTCAAGTGGATACTTTCCCAGTTTAGGAATCGGACATGTTGACCCCAGAGGTTCAGAGGTACCCTGTCTAGGTTCGACAAATATTCTTCCCGGTGTTAGTCAGTCATTATCCTGTCGATTATCAGGTGGACTCCGCTTCTACCGCCTCGATAATCGTGTGGAACTCCTATAGTGGCTGGGTTCTCCTCCATTGCAATAACCCTCCCCGCTCCTCAGCAGTTACAGCAATGGCGGTCAAAGGACAGTTTACAGCCTTGTTACAACGTGAGATCAAAACCTCTTTGTCGTCGATACCACAGTGGCGACGGGTATATTACGATTTGACCTCTTTGCCGTTTTGGCGCTAGTAGTGCACGATTCGGCCGGAAGCTTCTAGCCAGGCACTCACAATCCTTACTTCTACAACAACATCAGGAGACAAGAAAAATCGGATTCCAGTGAAGAGTGTTGCAGCCCTCGCTCTCGTTGATGGACCTTGTGTGTTTTTTGGATGTTCTCTTAATTTTAGCTTGGATATAATCGACACTTTCTCACATGGAAATGGATGGTTCACCACTGCCATAGTAAGAGGTGGTAGCGGAGTTCGTAGTGTACCTGGTCTTGAAAGTTTTAATGATAGAGATGTAATTGCCTATCGTACCTATCATATGTTTGAAATTGGTAGTAAAGATTTTGGTAAATCAGCTTATGACTCAACATCTCCTCTTGTTTTGTATACTCGTAGCAAAAGAAAAATTAATCAAAATGAGTGTATTTATTTGGGTTAAAGGTAAAGATGTATGTGAATATGTAAAATTTGTAGCTGATTGTACTGTATATTTCCATAAATAAAGATCTGTAGTTTCAGCCACTAATCGGACAAGGGTACATCTAGACGAGACGTGTCATCAGTGTTTGAGTCTTTTATACGGCAATCGTGGGATTTAAAGTACATCTCACCCTCCTCCCAGTAACTTCTTGCTTTTTCAAGGCTCAGAACATCCCATTCACCCTGAGGGCTAAGTTAGGGGTGGAGCTGCAACGTTTTGACAGCTGTTTCCATTAATCAGTGGGCAATACCCATAGTGGTGGTCGACAAACCAGACGGTACACTCATCATATGTGCCGATTTCAAGAACACGGTTAATGCACAATCCATTGTGGATGCTTACCCTACCCAGAAGGTGGACAAGGTACTTACACGACTGACTGGGCCAAGATCTTCGTGAAAACTGACCTCAAGGATGTACATCTTCAACTCCGCTGGATCAGGCGTGGCACGATTTTCTGGTAATCAACACAATTTTCGATCTTTTGAGTTATAGCTTTGGGATTGCGAGTACCTCAGCGATATTTCAGTAATATTGGGAACACATAGCATGGGAAGTGGTGGTCACAGCAAGCTACATAGACGACATCATCGTTGCGGGGCGGTCCACACAAGATCTGACTGATAACATAGTCTAGATGCTCTTTTCTCCCTCCAACTGGAGAAGTGAAATATCTGGGACATATCCTCAACGCCTTAGGAATCCTGCCGTCGCTGCAATATGTCCAGGATACGCAGCATTTACTCCAACCGACGATTGTCAAGCAATTTAAATCCATATTGGGCCAACTGAATGACTATCATAAGTTCATACTCCATGCTGCAACTATCGCTGCTCCGCTGCACCATCTTATGGAAGAAGGTGGCATGGATTTGAGGCATGACTTGCACTTTCCAGGACCTTAAATAGATGTTCCTTCAGCCCACCTGTCTGATGACTTACGATCTATCACTTCCTGTGGTCATCGCGGCAGACGCATCTGATTATGTTGTAGTAGCAGTATTCTCGCATGTAGTCTGTGGGGTGGAACAACCAGTCGCCGTCATCTTGTTGGAGTCGGGCCAGTACAACTGTGGACAAATGGAAAAAGAAGCCCTGGCCATTGTCTTAGCTTTAAAAAAATTCGATGATCGTGTCTACGGTCGTCAAAACAATGGCTCTGAGCACTATGGGACTTAACAGCTGTGGTGATCAGTCCCCTAGAACTTACAAATACTTAAACGTAACTGACCTAAGGACGTCACACACATCCATGCCCGAGGCAGGATTCGAACCTGCGACTGCAGAGGTCTCGTGTTTCCAGACTGTAGCGCCTAGAACCGCTCGGCCTATCCGGCCGGCTACGGTCGTCACTTTAGCCTGCTGACCGATCACAAACCATTGCTGCCACTATTTCACGTCGATGCCGATACCCCCACAACATCACATAGCCGCCTTCAACAATGGGCTCTGTTACTTGTCAGTTATTCCTATGAAATACAGTACCGTTCTACGAGTCACCATGGTACCGTCTACGTACTTTCATAATTGCCAGTGAATCACAACTCTTCCTTTCATTCCTATATGGAAGTTCGTGGCCAGTTAGATATGAAAGACGAAATAGCCCTCTTCATACTCCCTATTGATGCTAAGCTTTAGGCCCAGCATTCTGTGAAAGACCCGGTTTTCGCGAACTTCTCCTTCTCGACTAATGGGGATGGCCATCGGTTGGAAAGCAGATGCTGAGTCCAGACGTTATTGGCATCACTGGATGGTTTCCCTGCCCTCAATGGTGTCTTCTTGCTTCGGGGCGGAAATGGCCGGACTCGAGTGGTCATCCCATTTTCTGTTCAATGCCGGGTTCTACATCTCCTTCAACAAGGTCATTGAAGGGGCGGGGGGCAGCATGTATATTGGGAAGAGATAGAGAGACATTCCTGCCTTTGTGGCTTTGTGCATATCTTGCCAAAGCAAATAAGCAGCTCCGCCTAGTTGATATTTTTCATGGCTGCAGATATAGACAGTGTGATCATGAATCCAATCGGTTTTTTGCGGGCCCTTTTGTCGACCATTCATGGTTCATCGTGGTTGACGCCAGACCTGGGTTTCCATACACCTCCCGGATGTCTTCTGCGTCATCACAGCATCAGATTCAAGCCTTGATACACATCTTTGCGATTGAAGGTCTCGCAGAAACAATGGTCACGGGCAATGGGACTAAGTTTACGTCAGCTGAGTTTGGAGTGTTTATTAGTGATTGATAATTGTTGTATTTAGTTAGTGCGGCGATGATTTGACTGCTTGAGCAACGTCTGTTGTAGAACTATTACGCCATGATGCTACACCTACCACCGCCCCCTTAACACTCCGTTGTTAGATTGATGCTGACATTCAACCTTGCAACTCTTGTGATTTATCTCAGTGTCCAGCTATGCTGTGCCATGTTTCTCATCGGCATCGAACTTCTTTCTTCTCTACAGATTTCTGTAAGTGAAATGGCTATAAAACACTGCTTCTCTACTTAAATAAAGTGTAATTGGTTCCAATTATCACTGTATATTGTCAAGAACTTTCACAAACGGTTGCATGTTACATAAAAATTTACTACCCAGAACCGACTAATGTTACTGTCTGAAAGACCTCTCA
Organism: Schistocerca cancellata; assembly: GCF_023864275.1. Taxonomy (NCBI): domain Eukaryota; kingdom Metazoa; phylum Arthropoda; class Insecta; order Orthoptera; family Acrididae; genus Schistocerca; species Schistocerca cancellata. The sequence continues at coordinate 100,556,989 of NC_064633.1, forward strand.
TTAACATGTCTGTGAATAATATATAACAACAATCGCTTATATAATAATATTCGTCTTCCTTGGTGACGGACATCTTTCATGGTACAGAACTCCTTTATACCTCCTTGCATCACGAAGATTACAAATGCTCTCCAGCAGATGGTCGCCGCACGTGTTGAGTAATATTTTCCCACAGTATGTGGTCCGATATTTACAAACAAAGTGCGATCCCGCACATCTTTACTCCGAGCTTATATTTGTCGTAAGTGATACATGCTCTTCCATGAGGGCATGGGTCACTATGTATTCTTTCTCTAAGAAAAAATGTGTCGTGATCACATATTTAAGAATCAATCCACACGAACGTACATTTCGTCTAATTAGAATTTTCATTTACTTGATTGTTTTATATTTAATAGTTCCTCTACTCTGACTAGCAAAGTGACATAGAGAATTATAATTACATTGTTTTCTTTCAGAGCACTTTCAGCTCTTTAACCATTAATTCCATTAACTTGTATTCTTACCTTTGGAGGAAGTAATTATTATACACACTTCTAATATCAAACATAAGATTACGCAGAGTCTCAAATACTCATGGTAACCTACAGCGTTAGCTACTTATTACTTTCTCAATTCATCGTCCAGTTTGGAGGCGATGGTCCTTTAAGCAGGTTCCTTATTCGTTTTCTTCGCTAATGAGACCCTTAAGCATTTCTCCCTTCTTGAAAGCTATCTTTCAAAGAAGTAAGTACTCTTCCTCCCATTTCGGAGGTCCGGTCGGTGTGATGTACCTCTCCACTTCTCTAAAGGTTTTGGGGTCCCCCTTCCACAGGTCTCCCCGAACGTGGCATAAGCTCCTTTCTTTGGGGATTACTTATCCATAAAATAGTGCTTTATTGAGTACTAAAGTACTTCTCCCCTTTACTTCTCCTCATGGGTTGGCTGCACCCTCTATGAAACTCCAGCTATCTCCAGCTTTTCCACTACAGGTTCTCCTGTCTATTTTCCTCCCTGCAAAACCCCGTTTCTTTCTTTGCGTTGGCTTCTCATTTATATATCAAGCTTATCTGTAGGACACACTGTCCTATTTCTCCTCCCTCTTGAAACAGTGACAAGCCTAGCAAATGAACACCCCTCAATTATTTTTGTTTATGCATAGTCTGTAGGTGTGTACATGCTTGTGGGTGGGTGTGTTTGTGTATGTTCGCGTATATATATACTTACACACACACACACACACACACACACACACACATATATATATATATATATATATATATATATATATATATGTATGTATGTATGTGTGTGTGTGTGTGTGTGTGTGACGTGTAGTACGCACATATCCCACACTTTCCCTATGAAAGTTAAACACCAACCCACACGCAACACAACAAATTACTGCAAAAATTAACGAAAATCATCAATTGCGTCCTCCATAATGGTGATGTAACACATTTTGTACAATGTCATAGAATAGTCAATTGCCGTCGTCACGCGTGAAATATCCACCAGTACAATCTTACTGCTGTAGGTTGTAAATTCTACTATATGAACTGTAAAAAGAAGAGACCTTGCGATAGGAACTTTGCGTACGGACAGAGGGAAGATAGATCTGGTACTCGAAATGGAGAAGTATTAAAAGGAAATAGAGAGACAGGTATGTTAGAGTCGAAGAAGAAAAGATGACAGTACCCCATGGATGGATTCCCTTACCATCTCACAGCGACCCCATCTGCTAAGGTACTTCACCGTTGCGTTGGAGGGAGGTGTTCGGCGTTCCATACAGAACGCACTCGCCACTGCTTCACCATCGCAGAAACCCCGAAAACTGATACTAAAAAATCCCTATGAAATGATGGAATAGGCAAGTATATTTACGTAAGTCGTCGTCAGGGGTCATTATAGCTTCTCTGGTCCGTCTGCTCGTCGGTCAATACTCGGTAGACGTCATATCACCACCCACGACTAAGCCTTTAGGTATTGTCGGGTAGAACTTACGTATTATCACTTAATTTTTTTTTTTCATCTTTTGGCAAATTTCACATGTACGTAGTACAGGAAGTACTTTTTTTTTTACTTAAGTTCCTAAAGTAGTAAAATTTTTCCAAATGTTGAACGCGTTTTCGTATCCCAGAGTGTCCATACTCTTGACGAATAAACGTAATTAAATCAAGTTCCACAGATTTCTGTGTACATAGTCTTCATTTAAGTTTCATTTTCTTTACTCTCCAAAATAAAACATGACAAAAATCCATTCTACTATAACGTTATCCATTTTTCTTCCATCCCCAAGATACGGATCGTCACTGAGGTCCTTGTTTATTCTTAAGGCTAAATTTCTTACTTCATTATTAGTATAAGTTTTGAAAAAAAAAATTGATATTGGAGGTAACTCGAGGATCTTCCGTTCTCACCAATCATTAATGGTCAATGGTAAGCACGATAACGCGTCAGGAACTACATTTTTCGAACTCTTTATAAACTTAATTTCAGTCTGATATTCTTGCAAAAACTCACGTATTAACATAATGCAGTGCTAGGCTTGGTGATTAGTATACACTGCTATTTTAGATCCCAAAATCAGAGTTTGAAATTTTTTAATATCCACACTATAGCAAGTAACTCTTTCTCTGTTGCTGTGTATTTCAACACAACAGAAGCTAGTGAATATGTGCTCTCATGCTAAGATCCCATTCTTCTTGAAACAACTCACACGCTATTCCATACTCTGAGGCGTCAGTACTTAACTTGAACGGTTTGTCCATCTGTCTGTGTTTTAAAAAGATTGCCTTTTCAATACGTTTAATAACTAAGGATTATTCATAGGTTGATGTCGAATATATTTCCTATGAAGCCAGTTTATCCCTGAAACGATTTCAGTTGTTTCGTATCTTTAGCTTCTGGACATATTTTTTACGGATTTATCCTTCCTCGTTCTGCTTTTATTCCATTTATGCCTACCAAGCGACCAAGAAACTTAGGTTCTTCTCTCCCAAAAATTGCTATTGACAGTGTTATAGCGATTTCTTTAACGTAAAACCTTTCTAATGTCCTAATCAGTAAATCACGATGATCTTCCCATGTCTTGGACACTAGGAGTATGTCATCTGCATAGTTCTTCCAATAAATCCGAATCCAGCTTAGCATCCAAGGTTCCTTTGTAAACCGAGATATGTAATCCAAAGGCTATCTCTAAACTGGCATGACTTACCCTCATACGAAAAAGCAGTAAATTTCTTTGAGGTCTTATCAAGTTTGACTTGTCAATACCCTGACTGAGACCCACCGAGCTAAAATATTTTGCTTGCTCAAACATCATCAATATTTCGTCCATACTGCCAGGTAGATCTCTTTCAGGTTCTATGTGCTTATTTAGAGTTCGTGCCTCGAACACTAGACGTACTCCCCTTCACTTTACGCACTGCTAATAACGGGCTATTGCATACACTAGAACTCCTCTCTATTATTCCTCCTGCTGACATTTTATTAATCTTCTCTTGTACGGGTGGTGGTACACTTTATGGTACCTGATAGGGTTTACAGAAAAAAGGCGATTCATCCTTCATCTTAAAACATTATACATAGTTACCAGGTAGTCCAGGTTTATCTAAGAAAAATTTTCTGTACTTCATATATATATTTGGTACAGATCATTTTTCTGTAACACAGTTAACAGATCAGATTCATAAACTTTTATCACAGTTCTTGCAGCGCACTTTGTGCATCCAAAGTGTTGTCCAAAATCATCAAAGTGCTCGTTCCTACAATTCGGATGTTGTGTGTCTCGGTATTACCAGTAATCTTCCTACTAAATGGCATTACAAATGCTTGGTCTTCATAGATACTCTTTAATAACTATGCTGAGAAATTCGGTAATACTTGAAATGTTATCAGCTAGTCAATACGTAGTAATAACTGCAAATTTAAATTAGGCACTACTACCCAGGTCTGCATGAACGTAAAATTGTTTAATACTATGGTAACCACACTCCAGGCATTAAATTGTCTTGCTTTGGTTCCAGTTATTCCTGCTACGTATACCCCACTAACCGACAGTACTGGATACACTCTCTTATGTTTTAATACTCCAAACAATGAGTCAGATGCAATAGTAATTCCACTTCCCGAATCTATGTACACACTCACTTCGAATGGCAGTTGTTCCCCGAATTATTGGTTTAGTAAACTCGATACCAATTTCTTTGTCTTCTTCAGCGAATAACCAGTTTCGTAGTGGTGTTACTTTGCCAAAGGGAGCCTACACATAGTTGGACACGTCCCAAATCAAGACTCCTGGATCAGGACGTCCATAGTTTTCAGTTACTATTGTTGTTTTTTGTTTGTCGAAAACGACTGCAGTTTTCTAGCACCTTCCCTTAAGTCATTATTTGTAAACGTTTGTGTACGAGTATCAGCGCTTCGTATTCCCTGTCTTTGTTGTTTAGATTTACTATTGTGACTTATTCACCTGACAATAATGAACCTCTAGCTTTTTCTGGTGTTTTGGGCAACATTTACCGACTTCCTGGCACGTATCCTCGTGACTGGAATTACTGTGCTCGTTATTTATAGTATCTAGGGTTTCAACAAACGACAGCATTTCATTCATGTGAGACCAACCTGCACATAAAATTCGCTATCTTACATAGTACGGTAAATGCCTTTGGTAGATGTACTTCGTCTGTTGTCTTATCTAAGTACTGGGATTCTGTTAGATGCCATTCGATATCCTTTTTGAAACTGCCACATGAACTGTTAGAACGATTCGAGTCCCACAATTCTAGCGTAATTTCTCTTGCGTTGTGTTTAGGCATGAATTTGTCCAGAAAATCTTCCCTTGAGGTGAAGTCCTGCTTGTGGGTGTTTCCCGCCGGCCGGAGTGGCCGAGCGGTTCTAGGCGCTTCAGTCTGGAACCGCGTGACCGCTACGTCGCAGGTTCGAATCCTGCCTCGGGCATGGATGTGTGTGGTGTCCTTAGGTTAGTTAGGTTTAAGTAGTTCTAAGTTCTAGGGGACTGATGACCTCAGCTGTTAAGTCCCATAGTGCCTAGAGCCATTTGAACAATTTTGGGTGTTTCCCCACGCAGCTGCGTTCCTCCGCAGAAATAACTCTTCCCACTTTTGTGGTAATGACCTGGAAAACACTCGCATGAAGTACGTGCATGTTGTTGTTTATGATCCCTGTTGCCCTTAGCAACACGTCTTTTTTGCTGGTTTATCACGGAATTACTTCGTTTCAATCTGTTTTTTACCTGCCACTCTCCACTTATAACCACAGGCCCGCCACGTGCAGTGTTTATTAATGGTGGATGACTGCTGTATTTAACTAGTGTGGCGATGTTTTGACTGCTAGAGCAACGTCTGATCTAGACCTGTTACTCCATGCAGCTACACATAACACTGCCGCCATAACACTACCTTATTAGATTTGTGCACATATTCGACCCTGCAACTCGTGTCACCACATGGTCCTGCAATGCTCTGCCCTTTTCTTCCTCGGCATCGAACTTCTTTCTTCCGACAGATTTCTACACTACTGGCCATTAAAATTGCTACACCAACAAGAAATGCAGATGATAAACGGATATTCATTGGACAAATACACTATACTATAACTGACATGTGATTACATTTTCACGCAATTTGGGTGCACAGATCCTGAGAAATCAGTACCTAGAACAACCACCTCTGGCCGTAATAACGGCCTGGGCATTGAGTCAAACAGAGCTTGGATGGTGTGTACAGGTACAGCTGTCCATGCACTTTCAACACGATACCACAGTTCATCAAGGGTAGTGACTGGCGTATTGTGACGAGCCAGTTGCTCGGCCACCATTGACCAGACGCTTTCTTAAGAATATGCTGGCCAGGGCAGTAGTAGAACATTTTCTGTATCCAGAAGGTCCCGTATAGGACCTGCAACATGCGGTCGCGCATTATCCTGCTGAAATCTGGGGTTTCACAGGGATCGAATGAAGGGTAGAACCACGGGTCGTAACACATCTGAAATGTAACGTCCACTGTTCAAAGTGCCGTCAATGCGAACAAGAGGTGACCGAGACGTGTAACCAATGGCACCCCATACCATCACGCTGGGTGATACGCCAGTATGGCGATGACGAATACACGCTTCCAATATGCGCTCACAGCGATGTCGTCAAACACGGATGCGACCATCATGATGCTGTAAACAGAACCTGGATTCATCCGAAAAAATGACGTTTTGTCATTCGTGCACCCATGTTCGTCGTTGAGTACTCCATCGCAGGCGCTCCTATCTGTGATGCAGCGTCAAGTGTAACCGCAGCCATGGTCTCCGAGCTGATAGTCCATGCTGCTGCAAACGTCGTCGAACTGTTCGTGCAGACGGTTGTTGTCTTGCAAACGTCCCCATCTGTTGACTCAGGGATCGAGACGTGGCTGCACGATCCGTTGCAGCCATGCGGATAAGATGCCTGTCATCTCGACTGGTAGTGATACGAGGCCGTTGAGATCCAGCACGGCGTTCCGTATTATCCCCCTGAACCCACCGATTCCATATTCTGCTAACAGTCATAGGATCTCGACCAACGCGAGCAGCAATGTCGCGATACGATAAACCGCAATCACGATAGGCTACAATCCGATCTTTATCAAAGTCGGAAACGTGATGGTACGCATTTCTTCTCCTTACACGAGGCATCAAAACAACGTTTCACCAGGCAACGCCGGTCAACTGCTGTTTGTGTATGAGAGATCGGTTGGAAACTTTCCTCATGTCAGCACGTTGTACGTGTCGTCACCGGCGCCAACCTTGTGCGAATAATCTGAAAAGCTAATCATTTGCATATCACAGCATCTTCTTCCCGTTGGATAAATAAATCTATAGCACGTCATCTTCGTGGTGTAGCAATTTTAATGGCCAGTAGTGTATAAATGAAGTGGCTATAGGACACTGCTTCTCTACTGGAAGTGCAGATTGGTTCCAATTAACTCTGTATATTGTCACAAATTTTCACAAACAGTTGCATTTTGTCTGTTACAACTCCCAGAACCAACTAATATTACTGCCTCAAACATCTCTCATTAACATGTCTTTTAATAACATATAACAACAATCAGTTATATAGATCATATTCGCCTTCCTTGGTGCCGAAGATCTTCCATGGTACCAGAGCTCTTTCATTACTCATTGCTCCACTGAGATTACAAACGCTCTCCGGCAGGTAGACTCTTCACCTGTTGAATAATACAGTATGTTGTCCGATGTTTACAGAGAAATAGCGATCATACACATCTTTGTATTTGACTCACGTGATACACGCCCTTTTATGAGTGACATGGATCACTACAAGCTCAAGCCCTTTTGTGGATCCAATGGAATTGCCATTGTCTCCATAGTCCCTTTCCACCCAGCGTCCAACGGTCCGGTGGAGTGGTTCTTTCGAAAATTTAAGGATCAGCTACCGAAGCTTCGCCATCACCACTCTCTGGACGATTCACTCTCCACCTTTCTAGCCTCCTATCGATCGACACCACAGGAGGGGACCAGTGCTACTACACGACTCCGTGAACGGCCGCAGCGATAACTTCTCCCCTTCCTCCGCTCACAGCAGCCAAAGGAGCCGCCAGCACGAGGTTGTCCGCACCGCTTTTCCATCTGCGATGAAGTCTGGGTCCTGACGTTCGGCCTACAACGCCGCCATTGGAATCCAGCGGTGGTGGCGCAGCTGTTGGGATAAGCGACGGTCGAAGTACGACACCTGGACGGTTCGTGATATCGCAAACATCTGTACCAAGTCCGGCCCAGAAAACCACCTCTGGAAACCGGCACAGATTCAGAGCCTATCCGTGTTCCAGGTTCATCTATACCACAACAGGACCCCACTGCCCAGGCACCTTCTTTGTTTTCTCTTTTGGAGCGTGATCATCCAATGCACACACCCCAAGCCAAAACCTATGGACGTCGACGAGGGTGCTCGGGTCTCGCATCCGACAGGAGGGTCTGCTGACGCCACGGAAATCGGCCCTGACGGCGAAATTTACTAGTGTCCCTCTCAACCTCTTGCAGTGAAGGAATGCCATGTATCCGCCTCACTCCTACAGCGAACGGCAACCCTTCAGACAATGAAGCATCGCGTGGTTGCATAAGCACAAGGCGTTGCTCCTCAGACTGCGTCGGTTAGGTCATGGACGACAGAAGGCAGGAGAAGACCCACCAAAAGTCTTCCGTGTCAGGGATCTATTTCCTACACTGTGTCAGGTATGCGGAACTAGACTGGCATAAATTCCTCAGTACCCCGGCTATATAGGGCGGCAAGACAACACGTCGGAAGTTCGCTCCTCCGGAGCTCTAGGCCTCTTCATGCACCGGCTCTTAGCGTTCCATCAGCCAGATCCCAATTGGAAGCCACCGCAGTGGGACCTACGAATTTGCAGCGATGTCTCTAGACGTACCTGTCAGCCAACTACGCCGAACGCTCAACTTCCCTTGTTAGCGCTTATGAGTGGCATACTCGGCATGTACCACTATGTTTATTCACTGTGTGTTTCAGGTGCATGCCTATTATTGTCTGAGAAGCTGTATTATTTTTTTGAGAAGAATATTCGTTTGTTATTAATTCTCTCTACTGTGGTCGCGATAAAGCCATGTTCTTGTTTACCTGTGTCTTACTATTTCTTATCAAGCATCTCTCTGTGGGAAGTATAGCTCTATTAAGCACTCATTCTTATTTTTAAGAATTGTCATCGATGTGATGTAGGCAACTATGGGTCTGTACCACGGTTGTCAGTTAGTTCCCGTTGGTAGAAAATCCATAATATATGTTTAGATAGCAGTAGATGCGAAAACATTGCTACTGAGTGCTCCATTTTGTTGTTTGCTCAGAACTTTCGTTACAAATCGCACTAACGTATCATTGTACTCCTTTTCAAATTTTACTAGTGCCAATGCTACTATTAACTCTTAGGTAACTCCGAAGGGGTACGTCATGCCTGTGCATCTTCGGTGGATGCAGACAGATGCGTATACGGCACAGCATGCACGCCACCTGATCACGGAACAGCAGCATGTGTCTGTAACTAATGAGAGTGGATGGCGTACTCAGAAGCACGCATTGACTTGTATGTGGTGCTAGGAGCTGTACTGGACAGCAAGGCTCATGTCTCGTGAGTGTCTTAACAGATTTCGCATTGTCCTGGCCACTGCACAAGTCCTCCATCAGGACGAATGTACTTTAGTGATTTTCCAATTGCTCTGCAGAACGTATAAATCCGCTATCGTTCATTTTAAACTAAGAAGCGTTGTGGAATTTCCACAGTATTTCATTTCTGGTTAAAAGATAAATGTGCTTCTTAAATTTCAAGTTTTCTTCCCATTTTTAAGGTCAGATGTGAAGAGACTGCATCGCCTTCGCAAACAACACGCCAATGGCGAAAATCAGAACTACTTTCATGCATTAGGCAGTCGAATTGGCAAAATTACGTGGCATACCAGAGTGCAGAGCTGCCAATAGCTGGTGAGTGGGACTCGGTGCACATGGCCCTGACATTTTGGCAATGGCACAGTGCCCTACTGGCAGCGGTATGTGTGTGTTGAGTCCACGCGGTCCGTAACCCTATCAGCAGTGAACTTCACGACTGGTGCGTCCAGGGACCAGAGAGATATTGCATTTTTATGTAAATAAAGATGCAACTCTCACAGGTGACTTCGCCTTATCGCAGGCACTTTAGTGCCATATGGGAGTATTTGTATGTTTCAGTGACGTCGAGAGCTGTGCCGGCGGTAGTATAGCTACCGTCTGGGTCACTCAAACCAGTCTCGACTGTGGAGCCAGACAACGTGTTACTGCTGCAGCAGATCTGGAGGTGCGGAGAAGCCAGCTTCCCTAAGAGAGACAACCCCAACAGAAAATGAGGCAGGTTGTGATATCTAGAGGTGGCACCCTATCACGTGACTTCATCTGCGTAGTGCTTGTAACGCAGCCAGCGTACTGTAAAATTACTGGCAAACTTACAAACAGCCATCTATACAGGACTGAATCAACTGGTGACAACTGGAAAATGTTAAATGATAAACGATTCGGCAAAAACATTGTAGGTCCTTGTAGATAATGTCAGAGAGACTACCTTCGTATCTCCAGTTCACCATTTTGGATCACCATATTCGATTTTGACGTCATAGAGATGTCGTCATATATCTATTGGGCTATGCCGATGTTTCCAGGTCGCTCGTCTTCATTTGTGACGTCATAGTCCTGTTCCCATCTTCCCAGGTCCACCAGCTTAGATTACCATCTTGGATTTTTTGAATTTCACACCAACAGGACAATGTCCCATCTTGCAATATTCTTTTTTTCCTGCCATTTTAGACTCAGAGCAACTGTCCTCTTCCACAGTGACATGATAGCAGAGGGGGAGGGAGGGGCTTAAGAGACACAGTGAAAAACATAATAGGAGCACAAAACATGCGTGCTGCCTTGGCACAATGTAATCGACACCATGATACGCTGGTGAGCTACTGTGGCGTAAGAGCCACTACAGATATCTGTAATATCTTGGTTCACTTTATAGGAAGTACAAAAAGTTAGTTGTGTGTGGTGACTTCAGTATTAATTGTGTAAGTGAGTGTGCAAGGAAGAGGATGCTGGTAGATCTCCATACTTCATATCACCCTAAGTAAAATTTAGTCTTTCCATCGTGATTGCAGCGGAATAGTAACACAACCATAGACTAAATTTAGTTCATTCTTCATTACTAGAAGGGCATTCTGATATCAGAAAGGTGAATGTCCTTTCAGACCATAATGAACAGATTTTGACGCAAAAAGTATTTGTGCTCAGTCACCTGTTAAATATAACTCTAAACTATTTTTGAAAGCTAATTCAGTCACATAGAGACCTTTTCAAACCTCATTAAGGAACAAGATTGGGAGGATGTTTATAGTGTCAAAACATATACAACGAATATAACACTTTACTCACTTCTCACGCTCTTTGAAAGCTGTTTCCCATTAGAACGTTCAGAAGATGGTACTAGCACAAACCGGCAGCCTGGATTGCAGACTAGTTGGAAAAGAACACCATGTAGAACAAAGTGAGCATTATATCAAAACGTTAGAAGCAGTCACAATTGAGGTGCAGCAGATCTTTACAAACAGTACTTTTAGGTGCTTAAGAATGTTATTCGGAAAGCGAAAGGTGTTTAGTACGCAAATACGATAGTTAATTCTCATCATAAAATTAAAACTATATGCTCAGTAGTGAACGAAGTGTCTGTGCCAGCAGCACCAGTCTGAAGATATAAAGTCAGTGTGTATCAGGAATGTTTCAGTTACTGATAAGTCGGGTATATGTGCGGTATTTAATAATCCCTTTGTGAATACAGCAGTGAACTAAATAGAAGCTTGGTTCCTAAAGAGAATCATACAATTCTCTTAGTAAATAGCTTTCCGAGACTGTCATCTGAAACGCATCACCATGATACTGCCGGGGAGGAGGGGGAGGGTGGGAGAGTGAGTACGTAATTAAATCACTAAGGGCTAAGGACTCTTATGGATATAGCGGGGTATCTAGTAGAATAGTAAAGAACTGTTGTGGATATGTTAGTCCAGTACTTAGCCATGTCTGTAACTTTTCCTTTCGGAATGGTAAGATTCCAGACCGATTAAGGTACTCAGTCGAGAAGTCACTTTATAAAACAGAAGAAAGGGATAATACAGATAATTGTAGACCTATTTTTATGCCACCGGTGTGCGCTGAATTTATGGAAAAGGCTGTATGTACAAGTATAATTGATCATTCAAATTTATATAATTTGCTGTCGAGTGTACAGTTCGATTTTAGAAGTGGTTTAACAATTGAAAATACTATATCCTTTTTTCTCTGTGAGGCTCTGGACGAATTAAACAAAAGGTTGCAAATGCTTGGTATCTTCTTTAATTTAACTAAGGTGTTTGATTGTGTTGACGACAAAATATTACTGCAGAAGTTGTACTTTCGCCTCTTACTTTAACACCAGACAGCAGAAGCTCATACTCTGCAGTACTGAGAATGGCTACGACGTGTAGTCACAGTGGGGCACAGTTAAGTGAGGGGTTCCCCATGAATCAGTGCTGAGGCCCCTACTGGTTCTTATTTGTATAAATGATACGCCTTCTATTATTAAAGGAGATTCTAAAATATTTCTGTTTGCTAATGACAATAGCTTGGAAGTGAAGGATGTTATGTGCAGTACTGACACAGTATAAAATAATGGAGTTCAAGACGTAAGTCCATGGCTTCTTGAAAACAATTTGATGTTAAATAAAAGAGGGTCTCAGTTTTCACTGTTTATAACACACAATTCAGAAAAAAAGACTGACAGTTTTATCACAGAGAACGAGCATGTAATTAACGAGACTGGACAGTTCAAATTCCTAGGAGTTCAGATAGTAAGATATCGTAGTAAGCCCATGTTACGACGAACCATGGACCATGCCGTTGGTGGGGAGGCTTGGGTGCCTCAAAGTTACAGATAGCCGTACCGTAGGTGCAACCACAACGGAGGGGTATCTGTTGAGAGGCCAGACAAACGTGTGGTTCCTGAAGAGGGGCTGCAGCCTTTTCAGTAGTTGCAGGACGGCAGTTTAGATGATTGACTGATCTGGCCTTGTAACACTAACCAAAACGGCCTTGCTGTGCTGGTACTGCGAACGGCTGAAAGCAAGGGGAAAATACAGCCGTAATTTTTCCCGAGGGCATGCAGCTATACTGTATGGTTAAAAGACGATGGCGTCCTCTTGGGTAAAATATTTCGGACGTAAAATAGTCCCCCATTCGGATCTCTGGGCCAGGACTACTCAAGAGGACATCGTTATCAGGAGAAAGAAAACTGGCGTTCTACAGATCGGAGTGTGGAATGTCAGATCCCTTAATTGGGTAGGTAGGTTAGAAAATTAGAAAAGGGAAATGGATAGGTTAAAGTTAGATATAGTGGGAATTAGTGAAGTTTGGTGGCAGGAGGAACAAGACTTTTGGTCACGTGAATACAGGGTTATAAATACAAAATCAAATAGGCGTAATGCAGGAGTAAGTGAACGCATTATTGTGGCCAAGATAGACACGAAGCCCATGCCCACTACAGTAGTACAAGTTTATATGCCAACTAGCTCTGCAGATGAAGAAATAGATGAAATGTATCATGAGATAAAAGAAATTATTCAGGTAGTGAAGGGAGACAAAAATTTAATTGTCATGCATGATTCGAATGCGAGAGTAGGAAAAGGGAGAGAAGGAAACATAGTAGGTGAATACGGATTGGGGGTAAGAAATGAAAGAGGAAGCCGTCTGGTAGAATTTTGCACAGAGCTTAACTTAATCAAAGCTAACACTTGGTTCAAGAATCATAAGGGAAGGTTGTATACATGGAAGAATCCTGAAGATACTAGAAGGTATCAGATAGACTATATAATGTTAAGACAGAGATTTAAGAACCAGGTTTTAAATTGTAAAACATTTCCAGGGGCAGATGTGGACTCTGACCCCAATCTATTGGTTATAAACTGCTCATTAAATCTGAAGAAACTGCAAAAAGGTGGGAATTTAAGGAGATGGGACTTTGATAAACTGACTAAACCAGAGGTTGTACAGAGCTTCAGGGAGAGCATAAGGGAACAATTGACAGGAATGGGGGAAAGAAATACAGTAGCAGAAGAATGGGTAGCTCTAAGGAATGAAGCAGTGAAGGCAGCAGAGGATGAAGTAGGTAAAAAGACGAGGGCTAGTAGAAATCCTTGGGTAACAGAAAAAAATACTAAATTTAATTGATGAAAGGAGAAAATATAAAAATGCAGTAAATGAAGCAGACAAAGAGGAACACAAACGTCTCAAAAATGAGATCAACAGGAAGTGCAAAATGGCTAAGCATGGATGGCTAGAGGACACGTGTAAGGATGTAGAGCCTTATCTCACTAGGGGTAAGATAGATACTGCCTACAGGAAAATTAAAGAGACCTTAGGAGGACAGAGAACCACTTGTATGAATATCGAGAGCTCAGATGGGAACCCTATTCTATGCAAAGAACAGAAAGCAGAAAGGTGGAAGGAATATATAGAGGGTCTATACAAGTGCGATGTACGTGAGGACATTATGGAAACGGAAGAGGATGTAGATGAAGATGAAATGGGAGATACGATACTGCGTGAAGAGTTTGACAGAGCACTGAAAGACCTGAGTCGAAACAAGGCCCTGGGAGTAGACAAAATTCCATTAGAACTACTGGCAGCCTTGGGAGACCCAGTCCTCACAACTTTACCAGCTGGTGATCAAGATGTATGAGACAGGTGAAATACTCTCAGACTTCAAGAATAATATAATAATCCCAGTCGAAAAGTAAGAAGGTGTTGACAGATGTGAAAATTACCGAACTAGTAAGTCACAGCTGCAAAATACACTCATGGAAATTGAAATAAGAACACCGTGAATTCATTGTCCCAGGAAGGGGAAACTTTATTGACACATTCTTGGGGTCAGATACATCACATGATCACACTGACAGAACCACAGGCACATAGACACAGGCAACAGAGCATGCACAATGTCGGCACTAGTACAGTGTATATCCACCTTTCGCAGCAATGCAGGCTGCTATTCTCCCATGGAGACGATCGTAGAGATGCTGGATGTAGTCCTGTGGAACGGCTTGCCATGCCATTTCCACCTGGCGCCTCAGCTGGACCAGCGTTCGTGCTGGACGTGCAGACCGCGTGAGACGACGCTTCATCCAGTCCCAAACATGCTCAATTGGGGACAGATCCGGAGATCTTGCTGGCCAGGGTAGTTGACTTACACCTTCTAGAGCACGTTGGGTGGCACGGGATACATGCGGACGTGCATTGTCCTGTTGGAACAGCAAGTTCCCTTGCCGGTCTAGGAATGGTAGAACGATGGGTTCGATGACGGTTTGGATGTACCGTGCACTATTCAGTGTCCCCTCGACGATCACCAGTGGTGTACGGCCAGTGTAGGAGATCGCTCCCCACACCATGATGCCGGGTGTTGGCCCTGTGTGCCTCGGTCGTATGCAGTCCTGATTGTGGCGCTCACCTGCACGGCGCCAAACACGCATACGACCATCATTGGCACCAAGGCAGAAGCGACTCTCATCGCTGAAGACGACACGTCTCCATTCGTCCCTCCATTCACGCCTGTCGCGACACCACTGGAGGCGGGCTGCACGACGTTGGGGCGTGAGCGGAAGACGGCCTAACGGTGTGCGGGACCGTAGCCCAGCTTCATGGAGACGGTTGCGAATGGTCCTCGCCGATACCCCAGGAGCAACAGTGTCCCTAATTAACCGGGAAGTGGCGGTGCGGTCCCCTACGGCACTGCGTAGGATCCTACGGTCTTGGCGTGCATCCGTGCGTCGCTGCGGTCCGGTCCCAGGTCGACGGGCACGTGCACATTCCGCCGACCACTGGCGACAACATCGATGTACTGTGGAGACCTCACGCCCCACGTGTTGAGCAATTCGGCGGTACGTCCACCCGGCCTCCCGCATGCCCACTATACGCCCTCGCTCAAAGTCCGTCAACTGCACATACGGTTCACGTCCACGCTGTCGCGGCATGCTACCAGTGTTAAAGACTGCGATGGAGCTCCGTATGCCACGGCAAACTGGCTGACACTGACGGCGGCGGTGCACAAATGCTGCGCAGCTAGCGCCATTCGACGGCCAACACCGCGGTTCCTGGTGTGTCCGCTGTGCCGTGCGTGTGATCATTGCTTCTACAGCCCTCTCGCAGTGTCCGGAGCTAGTATGGTGGGTCTGACACACCGGTGTCAATGTGTTCTTTTTTCCATTTCCAGGAGTGTACTAACGCGTATTCTTTACAGTCGAATGGGAAAACTGGTGGAAGCCAACCTCGGGGAAGATCACTTTGGATTCCGTAGAAATGTTGGAACCCGGGAGGCAATACTGACCCTACGACTTATCTTAGAAGAAAGATTAAGGAACGGCAAACCTACGTTTCTTGCATTTGTAGACGTAGAGAAAGCTTTTGACAATGCTGACTGGAATACTCTCTTTCAAATTCTAAAGGTGGCAGTGGTAGAATACAGGGAGCGGAAGGCTATTTACAATTTGTACAGAAACCAGATGGCAGTTAAAGTAGTCGAGGGGCACGAAAGGGAAGCAGTGGTTGGGAAGGGAATAAGACAGTGTTGTAGCCTATCCCCGATGTTATTCAATCTGTATATTGAGAAAGCAGTAAAGGAAACAAAAGAAAAATTCGGAGTAGGAATTAAAATCCATGGAGAAGAAATAAAAACTTTGAGGTTCGCCGATGACATTGTAATTCTGTCAGAGACAGCAAAGGACCTGGAAGAGCAGCTGAACGGAATGGACACTGTCGTGAAAGGAGGATATAAGATGAACATTAACAAAATCAAAACGAGGATCATGGAATGTAGTCGAATTACGTCGAGTGATGCTGAGGGAATTAGATTAGGAAATGAGACACTTAAAGTAGTAAAGGAGTTTTGCTATTTGCGGAGAAAAATAACTGATGATGGTCGAAGTAGAGAGGATATCAAATGTAGACTGGCAATGGCAAGGAAAGCGTTTCTGAAGAAGAGAAATTAGTTAACATCGAGTATAGATTTAAATGTCAAGAAGTCGTTTCTGAAAGTATTTGTATGGAGTGTAGCCATGTATGGAAGTGAAACATGGATGATAAATAGTTTGGACAGGAAGAGAATAGAAGCTTTCGAAATGTGGTGCTACAGAAGAATGCTGAAGATTAGATGGGTAGATCACATAACTAATGAGGGGGTATTGAATAGAATTGGGAAGAATAGGAGTTTGTGGCACACCAAGAGATGAATACACTAATCAGATTCAGAAGGATATAGGTTGCAGTAAGTACTGAGAGATGAAGAAGCTTGCACGGGGTAGAGTAGCATGGAGAGCTGCATCAAACCAGTCTCAGGACTGAGGACCACAACAACAACAACAACAACAAATCTTCTGCGACAGAAAGGGTTTTTTTGGCTCAGAAACGGGTGGTCTGAACAATACCTGATGTAAGCCGCGAACCTGTTGCCGACAGTTCTGACATTAGCCTCTCAATACATATTTTCTTCAATGATATTCGTTGTTAATCTTACCTTCTCCCCAAGAGATAGCTCTTTTCGCTCAGTTAATACTATGCAGAAATCCACTCTGCATTTGTAACGCAGCTTCTTGTCTCTTGATCTGAAAGGTTTGCATCTATTTTCAATCAACTGGCACAAGAATTCAAAAATCTTAGCAGTTGTCCAGGTACTTTCAAGTCTAAACTGAAGAGATTCTTGCTGGCTCACTCCTTCTTTATGCCGACGGACTTCTGGAAAAACCAAAAGATTACAATAATTCCTGTATTACGTTGTTGGTTATGTTGATTTAAAACTTATAGCTTGTGAACTTCATGGGATTCATGTACGTTTAATTTTATCTATTCCTAGTCTTCTTGTACTGTCTCGTTCCATGACCATGGAGACTTGTTCCTCAGTTTCATCCTAGGGAACATCTCGTACGAAATAAAATAAAAGAGACCAACAGGCAAAGCCCATGTCCGTTATTATTAAGAGACTTTCCCATAAATAATCCTGCTATTCCTTGTATGGGTAGGTTTCAAACTCTTGCATTAAAATAACCATTTGCAACAACATTGTCTATCCTATTTATATTGTTCAGTTCTTTCTGCAAACCATCATAATAAAAAGTACCATATCACCCTTCCTTCCCTCCTCTCGGCCTTATACGTATCTAACTGTTAGGTGGCTTCTTTGAATTTGAAATCTGACTGCCATTATTCTTTCCTTTATCCTTTCACTTTTCTTTCCTCTCCGCTTCTCTCCGCTTAGCATTGACTGAAATTGCTACTCCACCACTACTTAGTTTCCTTTGAGGTACACAACTGTATTTCATCCAGTAGTCTGTCAAATATTTTGTTACCTTTAGTATTTCTCAGTTTCTGTTATTATAGCAATGTTTTCTTTCATCTCTTCAAGTATTTAATTCAATGCGCTCTCTTTTTCCGTCCATCCTCGAATACTGGTTGGATGCAGCTCTCCATGCTGTTCTATACCGTACAAGTCTACTCGTTTTCAGGTTACTACTGAAATCTACATCCTTCTGAACCTGTTTACTGTATTAATTTCTTGGTCTCCATCTAGAATTTTTATCCCCCCTCCCTCCCATGCTTCCCTCCATTACTAAATTGGTAATCCCTCGGTGTCTCAAAATGTTTCCTACCAACCGATCCCTTCTCCTACTGAGGTTGTGCCACGAATTTCTTTTCTGCGTGGAATCTCATCATTCCTCACCTTACCCATCCACTTTTCAACATTCTTCCGTAGCACCACATCTCAAACGTTTCGATTCTCTTCTGTCCTGGTTTCCCCATAGTCCATGTCTCACTGTGCTCCAGACGTAAATTCTTAGAAATTTCTTCCTTAAGTTGAGACCTATGTTTGATACTAGCAGACTTATCTTGGCCATGAATCCCATTTTCGCCACTGTAGTCTTCTTTTTATGTCTCCTTGCTCCGTCCGTCATGGCTATTCTACTGCCTGTACAGGAGATTTCCTTAATTCCGTCTGCTATGTGAAGCCCAATTTTGCTCTTAACCTTCTCACCGTTCCCATTTCTGCTAATTCTCATTAGTTTCGTCTTTCTTCGATTTACATTCAATCCATATAGTCTACTGTACTCATTAGACTGTTCATTTCATTAAACATGTCCTGTAATTTTTCTTCACTTTCACTGAGGATAACAATGTCATCAGTGAATCTTATCATTGATGTCACTTCACCCTGAATTTTAATCCCACTCTTCAAAATTTCCATTGTTTTCCTCGTTGCTTTTTCGATAAATTGAACACTAGGGGCAAAAGACTACATCCCTGTCTTACATCCTTTTTAATCTGAGCACTTCGTTTTTGGTTTTCCAGTCTTATTGTCCCCTGTTGGTTCTTGTACGTATTGTGTATTACCTGCATTTCCCTATAGACATCCCTATTTTTCTCTGAATTTGGAACATCTTTCATCATTTTGCGTTGTCGAACGCTTTATCCAGGTCGATTTATCCTATGAATGTGTCTCGGTATTTTTTGTGTCTCGCTTCCGTTATTAACCGATACTTCAGAGCTGCCTTTTGGTGCCTTACCCTTTCCTAAAGCCAAACTGATCGTCATCATTTTCTTTTCCATTCTTCTATGTATTATTCTTGTCAGCAACTTGGATGCTTGAGCTGTAAAGCTGACTGCGAGATAATTCTCGCATTTATCGACTCTTTCTATCTGCAGAATTGTGCGGGTGATGGTTTTCCGAAAATCTAATGCTACATCATCAGTCTCGTACATTCTACACGCCAACGTGAATAGTCGTTCTGTTGCCACTTCCCATAATTATCTTAGAAATTATTATGGAATGCTATCTACCCCTTCTGCCTTGTTTGAGCTTAAGTCTTCTAAACCTCTAATTATAGAACTAGACCCCCTATCTCTTCCCTTTCCACTCCTGTTTCTTCATCTACCACGTCATCACACAAATCTTATCTCTCGCAGAGACCACCAGAATATTCTTTCCACCTCTTCGCTCTCTCTACTGCATTTAACAGTGGAATTCCCGTTTAAATCTTAAGTAAACGCCCTTGCTTTTAATTTCACCGAAAGTTGTTTTGACTTTTCTTTATGCTGGATCCCTGCTTCTGACAATTTTCTTTTTCAATTTCTTCATATTTTTCATGCAGTTCAAAAAGTTCAAATGTGTGTGAAATCTTATGGGACTTAACTGCTAATGTCCTCAGTCCCTAAGCTTACACACTACTTAACCTAAATTATCCTAAGGACAAACACACACACCCATGTCCGAGGGGGGTCTCGAACCTCCGCCGGGACCAGCTGCACAGTCCATGACAGCAGCGCCCAGACCGCTCAGCTAATCCCGCGCGGCTTTTCATGCAGCCATTTTGCCTTAGCTTCCCTGCGCTTCCTATTTGTTTCATTCCTAATTAACTTGTATTTTTGAGTTCCTGAATTTCCATGAATATTTTGTACTTCCTTCTTTCGTCCGTCATCTCAAGTATTTCATCTCTTAATCATGGTTTATTTGCAGTTCCTTTCCTTGTACGTACTGTTTTCTTTCCAACTTTTGTGAATGCTTTTTTAAAAGATATCCATTGTTCTTCAACTATACTGCCAGCTGAGCTGTTCATTATTACAGTGTCCATAGCCTCAGAGAACTTCAAGCTTATCTCTTCACTCATTAGTACTTCCGTATCCCATTGCTTTGCGCATTGTTTCTTCTTAACTAGTCTCTTAAATTTCAGCCTGCTCCTCATTATTACTAAATCGTGATCTGAGTCTATATCTGGTTCTGGCACCCCATACAATCCAAAATCTGATTTCGGAGTCTTTGTATGACCATGACGTAACCTTTGAGTATTCCCTATTACTAGTTGAACTTTATTACAGAACTCAGTCAATCTCTTTCCTCTCTCCTTTCTATTAACAAGCTCATATTCTCTCCTAAGCTTTCCTTCTACTACCTCCCCTACAACACCATTCCAAACACCATTACTATTAGATTTTTATCGCCCTTTAAGTACTGAATTACTTGTTCAATATTCTCATATACTTTCTCTACCTCTTCATCCTCTGCTTGTGACGACGGCATGTATACCTGGACTATTGTTGTAGTGTTGGTCTGCTGTCGATTCTGATGAGATCCCTGTTACTGAATTGTTCACAGTAACTCACCCTCTGCCCTACCTTTCTATTCATAACGAATCCTGCTTCTGTTATACCATTTTCTGTATCTGTCGAAATTACTGTATACTCGTTTGAGCAGAAGTCCTTGTTATCCTTCCATTTCACTTCACTGACTCCCACTATATCTAAATTGAGCCTTGGCATTTCCCATTTCAGGGATTTTAACTTCACTACCACATTCAAACTTCTGACATGCCACCCCCCCGATCGTAGAACATTATCCTTTCCTTGGTTATTCAGTCTTTGTCTAATGGTCACCTCCCCATTAGCAGTTACCTCCCTGAGATCCAGATGTGGGCTAGTCTGGAATCTTTTTCCATTTGAGAGATCATCATGACACTGTCTCAGTTACAGGTAACATGAGTAGTGGGAAAAGGTTGGTGTGGCCCCACTCTGCATTGTTGCCAAATTTATTCAAAATGGCGGATCCAAGACGGCGGCGACAGATGTGGCAACGTTGTAATGACATCATGGTGGGAAGTTCAAAATTTGGCAGGAAAATGGTCAGTTGGGCTACCACCACTAACTGAACCCCCTCCCCCTCTCGCCAAGAAAATGGGGAAAAGTTCAAATTTTGACAGGAAAAAGGTCACTTGGGCTACCTCCACTAACATAAGTCATCCGACCGCCACCTCTTCCTTGGAATTGGTGGGAAAATGACTAAGCCTGTGCTGGATAGAATGGACGTAAGTCTTTATTTTGCATGCAGTGTTTATTTAAACAATTTGAGTTGTCACAGGCAGTAGCTTCATCCACTGTGCTCATCATGAGGCCCAGAATCCAACTGACCTAGTACACATTACTGCCACCAGATGGCACTGTCCTCCCATGGTGGTCTGGGGAAAAATGGCGCGAAAAGGACTCAGTGTCCAGTTGATAGAGAGAGGAATGTGTGTACTTTATTTTGGAACAATTTATTTAGTGATGGATTTCACATAGTTCATTTGATACACTGATACAAAACAATGTGACCTGCTTGGTGTCACATTACATTGCCTACAGACCTGCAGACTACTCGTAAATCACCAAAATAATGCAGTACACTGATGTGCAGACATGAAAACAACTCGTAAATTGTTAAAATAATGCATGTAAAACGCTCTGTAGACACACTCACTAATTGTAAACTGTCGACATAATGCAGTACACTGATGCACAGACATGAAAACAACCCATAAATTGTCAAAATAATGCATGTAAAAGGCTCTGCAAACACACTTACTAATTGTAAAAAGCTGACAATGATGCACTGCACAAACACTAATTGCACATATAAGACCCTTTCGAACTATTGGTGAGAAATGGCGAATCAACGAATTCTTTCCTACAGAGCTGCAAGGAATGAGTGCCAGAGAGCGCGCTCACGCCGGTCCCATACTAAACATACCTCTGGACCACATGCATGTTTTTTCAGTTGCTGGCATGATGCCTTCCTACCTGTGGTCCAGTGAAGATCTAATCACCAAGTGACTCACCATCGTAGGTGCAGCTAAAAGGTTCTCAATGCTATACTGACATGACATGGCTATGTAAATAAGAGGCAAGTGTACCTCTCAGAAATAGTAAAGTGACACAGAGATAGATAAGAGTCGCTTTTGTAGGAGCTTTCGTAATGTCTCAGCTTGCCTGCACGGAAATTCTTGCCCTAACAGGAGCTTTTCACAAAAATAGCCCAGAATAACACCAAATGCATTCTTCTCAATGGTCACAAAGAGGCATCCTGTGCTACCCTTCCTGGAAATCTTCATGTCTTGCTCCGAACATACATCTCAGAAATGGTAAACGTTCTCACCGCTATGTGGAGGCTCCTATGTCCCAGCACAAAGGATGTCTTATGTCTTGTGAATGAATGGAGCATTCTGATTGGCTTTTACTGAATTTACCCACCAAACTGCTGCTGCTGCCAGTGCGGTGGAACTGTCTACCATTTTATTCTGCAGACGAGAATTTTTGTACAGATCGCTACATTGCACTGACAGTTAAATCTTGTAAAACTGGCCTACAGATAATGAAATATGGAAAGACAAATCCGTAGTTGCACCTCTCTGCCGCTGATGATGGAAACTTGAATATTTCAGTGTGAAAACGATGTCCACATACCATATCAATGCAGTAAACACACAATTTCTATTCTGCACCATAAAAAATCGCCACTTCTGGATTCCACATATAGCTATCAACCATCAGACACTCGTACATATACCATGAAGACTGTTGTAGAAAGGCTGGGTCGATTACTATCAGCACAAAGGCGTTCCATTTTCTGGCCCCTACCTGCTTGCTTGCTGCACCCATATACAGACTCTAGAATTGAAAGATCATTTGCATTTCCACATGATTTACCCAGAATTTCATGCCAAATTCACGATACTTTTCGAAATCAAGTACATAGCAGTGTGCTAACTATGCTTGCACAGTATAATTCTGAAGACATAGACTGGAAATTATTTCTCTATAACCCAAAACTTTAGTGAGGTGCAGTGTGCTGTAAACCATTGAGTAACTAGAAATTTATCCAGACTGAAATATCTTTATGTGAAAACTCGAAAAAAATATTGGAAATTGATATTTACATTTGAAAACACCAACACCAATGACGGTGACATAAAAGATTCCAAATCGTCTATATAATTTACAAAATCAACTAAGGTGTTTCTCATGTCTAGAGAATGAGCAAACATGTCTTCCACCAGTCTTTTATCTGATAGATAGTCTATATTGTCTCAACCAAATAAAAATAGGAAATGTGCTGAAGTAGTCTAGTGGAGAATTTACATGGGAGGGAATAATGATCCAGAGCAAACACACGTCCATATTCAATCTTCCCAAATTCTCAAGGAGAACTCACATGATCACTTCCCGTCATAACATCTTTGCAATGTTGCCACATCTATCATCACCATCTTGGATCCGCCATCTTGAATAAATTTGGCAACAATGCAGAGTGGCGCCATACTGCCTTTGTCCCGCTACTCATGTCTTGTGGGCACACATAATGTGACTTAAATGCATTGGTTTCCATTGACTTCTGTATCCTCATGGAATTGGTCATTGCTGATTCTTCAACCTTTAGGGGCAGTTATCCACCTTCATCACAAGAGAGTGACCTGAACCTCTACCTAATCCTCAAACTTCTTTGACAAAGACGTTGGGTGAATGAGGGCAACTTCTTATGCCAAAAGTCTCTGACCATCATTGATGACGATTTTTGTTCAAGATCTAAGTGGTGTTGGGTTTCAAACCTGGGACTGAGGATATTTTCAATACTACTTAAAGACACCAACACTAGACCATGGATGTAGAACTTTCAGATATACTAATTGTTTTCCTTTAATGCCTGCTTCAATTTTTATGTGCCAAATTCTGAGTCGCTTTTCCCATCTCTTTTCTTTCATTTGTCAAGTGCTTCAGAGGGTGCTTCAATGACGCATGTCGTAATATTACTCTGTTTTATAGCTGCATCTTTATTGACTGGTAGCTGGTAGTGCTGGAAGGTTTACTTGGAATATACTATATACTGACTAGTGATGTCCTCCAGACAACTCATGTTTTGGATTTGTTAATTTTTCCTTGTTTTCTTCCATTACAATAGTAGCCTTATCTTACTGCATAAAAGGAAATGGTCGCTATTTATGGCGCTTCCTTTGTAAATATGTGTAACTTGCGTAAGTTTCTCTATTTTATCACCAGTTTGTATGTAATCGATCTCAGACATTGGACCCTGTGTACTCCATGTCTCTTTTCTCTAAAGTATGTTAATAATTTTAAAATTACAAGGGGTAAATTATTATGTGTATTAAGCACTCAAACCTCAGCAGTTAAGGAGCCTAAGTCGGCTTCAAATTCTAAAAAAAACATAAGGTTCTGCTGTTAGGTAGTTCTTGTGGCAGAGGTGTAGGCCAGCTGTTGCAGTTAGTTTGGGGAGTGAGTACTAGGTGACCAGCATTGTGAAGCCTAGTGCAGAGTTGCTGCAGGTGAGTGTTGGCATAGGGGAGTTATGTAGAAATTTTACAAAAGAGGATCAGGTGGTGATTGTGGGTGGAAGTGGGAATAATTTTGATAGGGACGGGTAGTATGACATAGGTAATGACCTGGAAAAGATAGGTACTCAACCTGGTTGCACAAATGGCATTTACTGCAAGTGCTTCAGCGCCATAGTAGGCCTCATCCTGATACAGCCGTCAGGCATATTAACATGAGGCTTGAGGGGCTAGTGATGTCAGAACATGGCTCATATTGCAGTGGTGTCAGTTGAATGTGTCAACAGTGCAGGTTTCACTAGGTGTGGCCTGCACCACAGTAAATATGGGAAGGGGCAGTTTGCAAATTTAGGTAGAAATTGAAATGAGCGTGTGGCAGCATTGGCCGGGAGGCCCCAGTCGGGGAAGTTCAGCCGCCAGGTGCAAGTCTTATTTCATTCAACCCGACATTGGGCGATTTGTGCGCCGGTGAGGAGGATGAAATGATGATGAGGACAGCACAACACAAAGTCCAAGAGCGGAGAAAATCTTGAACCCGGATGGGAATCTAACCCAGGCCCACGTGCATGGGAGGTGAGCATTTTATCACCCAGCTAAGCCGGCGGACTGCAAAGTTAGGTATTCCTGCTTAAAGGAATTCTCTCTAGCAAAGGAACCACTTTCGACTCAGGATAAGTATGCAAAGTAATGAGGGAATCAGCGTGTTCCATCAGCATATACAAGGTACTAGAAATAAAGTTAGTGAACTGCTTATAGATTTTGACTCTGACACTATTGGTATATAATAGTACTTCTCGAGTAATGTGATATTTCAGAGGCTTCCTTTACTAGGATACAGATTGACTGGTAGTTTTTCTAGGAGATTTTTTGTGGTGTGGGACAGTGGCCACGTATGTGAAAAACAGTATTCCATTTGAGTTCTTTTCTTTTACAAAATGTATAACAGTGTGGGCTGTCTGTGATAATGATATTTATTCTGCTACCGGTTTCGGTCTTAAACCATCTTCAACGACAGAAAAATTTTCTCAGATTTGTCATATGCCATACATGCAATGGCATACTTTACTGCTGGAAACCATAATTGTTAATAAAAATGAAAGATCGTAGCAAGATTACAATACGATGACCCTTTGGTCAATGACCATCGTATTGGGATTTTGCTACGATTTTTCATTCGGAAACATGGGGTTACCGTACGGATAGAGATACTGCTTTTTTTTCCTTTTTTTTTTCTTTTAATATAGAGGATACCCATGGTCAAGGAGGAGCGTCTTTGAGTAGGATCCGGTACCGTCCCATCGCTAATAGCGATTGGTCACGTGGTTGTTTATTTGTGTGCACTGCATTCAGTTTTTACGAAGTTATATTGGTGACGTCACGCATAGCGTCCTTTACACAGCTGCGTTACGTGGAAAGCGATAGTCTTTATACTTTTATAAGTGTGTTAAAATGTATGACCCATGATGAAAACCTACCACAGGAAGAATAGTATGTGATTGGAATCCGTCATGTAGAACGACAGGCCAGTAACTCTCTAAATTCAGAACAGGCTAGCTACCACCATGAAACTAGCAACACATCATGTAGCCAGTGTGCAGTATAATACTAAGGAGTTAATCTAGTATGTCAAATAGTATTTTAACTTTGCATCCATGGGTGTGTCTGTAGTTTGGTTGGAGCAAACCTTTTGAAACTGATTCTGTCTCAAAGTTTACAGTTAGTCGATTCGATGGCAATTTGACTACTGTTCGCCGTACTGTTAATTCGGAGCATCCAGAGTTCAATATACATCGGGAAACTACTAACATGCTTGATATGAAACAAAGCAAGTTTGTACCATTTGAGACAACAAAACAGCAGGAACGTGTCAAAAGCGTAATAGTGCAAAATGTCCGTGAGTTGCAGTACAAGTAGATGAGAACTATATCAACGATGTGCTAGCAGAAGCAGAAAACAATAGTGGCAGTGAAATATTCACCGAAGGTAAAAAATTCGAAGCGTCACTCAATAGCCAGAAAGAAAAGTCATCAGCAACATGTGGTACCAGCTGAATTTTACTTGTGGTATTGGAATATAATGAAAGAAGAGCTGATTGGCGTATTTTACGACTTATGATACACCCAATTGCTTTCTCCAGGCCTCTACAAGGGGCAATCTTATTCGTGCACCGGAAATAGCCGGCAACAAATATCAAATCCATTAGGCCAATAATCTTGTTGAACGCCAACTGCAGAATATTATCTCGACTAGTAACGCAAGATCATGGGACGTATTGAAAAGTACAATAGGCGCAGTGTAGTCGCAGGATAATCGACATCTTGAGTAAGTGTTACAAAGTCATAGCCACTAAGGACATCTAAAAAATATCAACAGATATTACAGAACCCCTTATTTCGCAGATGTCCTTAGTGGGTATTACGTCGCGATAGCCACTCAGGGTGCCAAAGTATCAGTAGATATTACCCTTTGGTTTGTAAAGCTTTTGAACAGACCTATCGCAGTTGTCTGCTCAAAGCAATGCAAAAATGAGAAGTCTGCATCAAATTCTCCAGCTCAGTGTAATTTTACTAAGAGCATACTCGATGATCATGATCAGTGGGCAA
The DNA here is from genome assembly GCF_023864275.1 of Schistocerca cancellata. Classification (NCBI taxonomy): domain Eukaryota; kingdom Metazoa; phylum Arthropoda; class Insecta; order Orthoptera; family Acrididae; genus Schistocerca; species Schistocerca cancellata. Next base: position 100,584,327 of record NC_064633.1, read on the forward strand.
CTAATGCGTACATCCAATATGAAGTGGTCAATTCGTCGGAGTTCTCCGATGTCTATGGTATGGCGCTACACACAACTGTAATCGATCTTCTGCTCGGGAAACTTAATAAATTGCTTGCTCCACAGGAACAGAGATACGGCGTCTAGTGCTCTATCTGGTATCGAACATCATGCAAGGTGTAAACTAACGCTTGTTATTGGGGTGAGTTACGGCCAGCATAAAAAACATTCTGAACGTGATCTCGATGTAATCCAGAAGGAAAAACTAGTGAAGGACTTCCTTCTATTTACCCAGCACTAGTGCCATTATACAAAAGTCTCCCATCTGTGATTTTATGTTTTGTACGCCATGGAAATATTTTAAGAGTTAAATAATCTTTGTAGATAATGGCGTCTAATTAACAGATTTTCACTCAAAATGCAAAGAATAATAGTGCATAACGCCTTAAAAATATCAAAGTATACTTATAAAAGCGGCTTAGCGAGAAATATATCGTAATCGCAAGGGACTTGATTGCTTTGTTTCCTATTTTTCCATTCCACAAACTTAACAATTTTGGTTATTATTTAATTTTGAGTCAAGAAAGATTTAAAACAAGAAAAACTAATAAATAATATTAATAATAAATAACATTTAGTAAAACCTTAGTTAATATCTTCCACCTTCCAGAATAGTTATTATGTTTTAACAAACAAGAATACTGTTTTTTTCCATTAAAAAATGTCCATATGAAAATAAAGGCACAAAAAAGTAAAAGAAGTGTAGTGACTTTGACTGCAAATCAAATAGCTCTGAGCACTACGGGACTTAACTGCTGAGGTCATCAGTCCCCTAGAACTTAGAACTACTTAAACCTAACTAATCTAAGGACGTCACACACATCCATGCCCGAGGCAGGATTCGAACCTGCGACCGTAGCAGTCGTGCGGTTCCAGACTGTAGCGCCGAGAACCGCTCGGCCCCAACGGCCGGCGACTGCTAATCAAAACGTCGTGGATTTCGGGTATGATTCCAGTCAGTAGAAAATGTTTTCAGCAACGGCAACCAGAGATTTCAGCAGAAGGAGACACACCCCATGTGCCAAAGGCGTTCTCAGAAAGAGCAGAGAAATGGAAATATTTTCAGAATTCCCTCTTACGACTGGGTTGGGAAACTGCCCCTAAAGGACGGAAAAATCAGCAGTGATCAACGACATGAGGATGCAGAAGACAATGGGGACCACTGCATTAAAGAAACAGACTGTTGAGAGTTGGCAATACTCTCTTAGGATGTAAAGGTTGGCTACAGCGCGCATACACAAGCTCTGGAATCTAAGATATTGTTGTCGCGCCTCGCAGCGCACGGATTAACTAGTGGCAGTTTGGAAGCCAGTGTAGGAGCCCGTCAGCTCTGGTGCGCACGTGTGTTGGGCGAGGGGTCGTCGCCGAGCTGCCGTACTGCCGTGTCCGCCAGCAGCGACACAGGATTTGGTATTTAGTTTATATTTTTTATAGTTTTCAGCGCACTTATTAATTTAAAGAAAAGGGTTTGTGTATGTGCGTAGCAGCAGACGGTAATTTTGATAATGATAGGAGTTGAATTACTAAGGGGAACCATTGTTAGATTAAGTATTGATTTTTGTCATTGATTTCTTTTGTAATTGTCAGGGAATTGTTTCACTATGTATTCAATTGAGAAGTACTTCAGTCTGTCTCAAGAGTTTGATTAATTTGTAATATTGCTTTAATGCCACTGGAGGCAGATTTACAAACGAAGCGATTGTTCAAAGAGCTTCTAGCGGTTTGTTAATTGAATGAGAAAGAATCGCTTTCAGAATATAGTTTTTTGTTTGGGTTATCATTTATCGAGTTTAGATTTGACCATACCCTTTCTCTTGAATTATAAGTAGTTGTAGAAAGCAGCAGCAGCCGCAGCAACAGCAGGAGCCGCCATACGGAACATGCATTGCACTCAGAATGAATAATAGGTTTTGCTATGTTTTTGTTAAATAATGGAATGCAGCAGATCAAACAGTGGCAGTGGAAAGACCAAGTAATTTATTTGTTGCGCACAGGACCAATAAAAAAATAAAGTTTAGGCGATCTCTGTAATAGTAAAGTTAACAAGAGTACAAGCACGAGATTTTCAGTAGAAAACACGAGATAAGAAGAAAGAGCTCGCGACTTTCACCTGTCGACATGTCTGACAGGATACGTTTTTTTTGGATGAGTCGTAGTTAGAGATATGCTTCGTCTTTCTACTGCCAACTCCAAGCTTACGCAACAGTAATCATTCGTGGAGGCACAGCATTTTGATCGCTTGCGCACTGCTTTGTATTAACACAAAATTTTATTTCAGCAGATTTGCCTTCGAATTTGTTGGTGCATTGTGTAATAGTTATTTGAACAGTGGAATTTTTAGGTTAGCGGTGTATTTTAGTGTCATGTTTTCGTTCGTATTGCGACAATGAGGACGCGAGCACAAAATGAAATGGAAAATAATGCAGATGCTATTGCAAACGCGAAGGTAGATACGGATGCGAACATGAATGTAGGAGCGGTTTCAAACGCAGTTTCCGAAAATTCGGAAGAGAAAGTAGAAAATTCTTTTGAGAATATTGAGATCCGGGAATTTTCGTACAATACTGCGGAGAATCGGAATGTAAGCGATCATTTGCCAACAATGCGTGATGAACAACTGTGTGCTACACGCAACTTACGACATGACAATACAGTGACGCAAACCGAACTCATTATGAAAAATTCCAGCGTTGCTTCCGCCCCAAAAGTGCAGAGTAATTTTGTTTTCCCCACTTTCGGTGGAAATTCGGGTCTGGTTGCCACTCCGATAGAGCAGAGTAATTTTGCCTTTCCTTCTGTTAGTGGAAATGCAGGTACTGCTTCTGCTTTAACAGAGAAGAGTAACGTTGTACTCCCTGCCCACAGTAATGATGTTTTACAATTATTACTGAGTAAACTCACTGAATTTAATGACAGACAGGAGAGTAAACTCACTGAATTTATCAACAATAATGCAAAGAATTTCAAAACGCTTCAGAACGAAAGTAACGAGAATCTCACATTGTTTCAGTGTGAGGTGAATGACAATTTAAATAGTAAATTTGAAGAAATGACCAGTCAGTTGAAAAGTCAGTTACGTCAAGTATTCAAATCAGATTTTAACAATCTTGTATTCCGACTTGATCACGTACAAAATGTTGATATTGCTGAAGTGTAACGACAGACGTCACAACAAGAACTGCAAGTAGAAGAATTAGCGAAAAATGTTGAGTCATTGCAATTAAAGACCACCAATGAAGCTTCAAAGATAGAAACTCAATTAACGACAGTAGCTAAACAGGTAGATGAATTATCCATAAAAGTGACGGAACTGAGTAGCGGGCTAGATACGAGGTCAGATGACACTCATCCGGTACCGATCGCGGATACCGAAGAATTTCAGTCTCTGCAACGTTTTAAACAAGGACAGATGACAATTAATCAGCAAAACAAACGTGATGTAAAAAAAATACAGGAACAGCTTGCCAACATCGAAGAAAAGATCGATCGCAGCAATGACACGGGTAGATCCGATAATTACCAAATTGGTAACGACAATGAGCGCGGTAATTATGGAAATGCCGACCACTTTTCTCGAGGATATGACACGTTTGCGGGACGTAATGAAGGAAACGTCAGTCATACTGTAAACGAAAACTCATTCGTTAAGAAAAATGACGAGTTTGACTATAAGCATTTTCTCACAGTTAGGAAATTTAAAATTTTTCGGAATGCTAGTCACGAAATCCACCCTCGAGAGTGGTTACAACAATTTGACAATTCTTTACCACCAACATGGCCAATTGACCACAAACTGGAATTCATTTGCAGTTATCTTGAAGGAGAGCCTGCAACAAGAATGCTCTCAATAGTACATGAATGTCACACATATGGTGATTTTTATCACGCATTCTTATCTGCTTACTGGTCAGAGACTACACAATTCTACACTAATGTAAAACATTACATCGTTATGATGCAAAGTTATGTGCAGTCGAAATTTTCAACTCCAGTGCAATATTTTGAAAACATGATGCGCATGAACAGATATTTAACGAATCCGTACAGTCGGTCGGAATTAATTCGTATCTGTTTGAAAAAACTGCCGATCAGATTACGCCACATAATTTTGGCAGGTAGGTGTAAAGATGACTTGGAGGCATTCCAAGCTCTTTTGCAAGAATTAGAATTTGACAAATATGAAAACACACAAAGACATAATAGTTCTCAGTATTGGGAAAATAATAATCCGCGGCGTGACCGTAAACGCGTATGGAATTCGTACGAACCTCACGCGTACGGGGTGGAAGAAGATAGGCGCGATATGCGGCATCAACCGTATAACAAAGATCATACGCGCCAGAGAAATCATTTTTATGATCATAGGAACTCTCAGTACAGTAATAGAGATCGCGGACCGCGAGAGCAAAGGCGCTATGGAATGTTCACGGTAGAAACGACCGAAATCGGCGCGGACACGCAAATTGCAATTCGAAACGCGGTGCTCATGCAGAATACAGAGCATCGAGCCCACGTGATAATTATAGTCATAACGATTATGAGAACCAAAACAGTTATGATGAGGGGACAAATCAAAATTGGCAGTATCACAGAAATTCCAATTTAGAGCGTGGCGATATTGTAGAAATCAGACCACCCAACCCAAGCAATAATTCGCGGCAATACGAGCCGGCACAACAATTACTAGCAACAAGGACTACAAACGAACCGTTTGTAGCGGCGGAAAGCCGACACACAGATTATGTTAACTTTGTTGGAGGACACATTATTACAAGAAAATGATAACAGCGAAAGTATGTATGCTCACCCAATTATAAAAATCTCGGTAGGAAATATTCTGCTTTCAGCTGTACTTGATTCTGGCAGCCCTGTGAATGTAATTAGCGAGACAATGTTTAAGAAGTGTGAACAGGCATCTGTTTGTCCAACCTTGCCATTATTAAAGACCAAATTAAAGGGATTCATTCAGGGAAAGAGTGTAGACGTACGCAATCAGACTTCTTTAGTTTTCAAGTGTCAAGGACACGAGTTTTCTGCAAATTTCTTAGTAGTCCCTCTTTTATCAACAGAAATGATTTTGGGTGTGGAATTCCTACGTGAATATAAAGCAATGTTAAACTTTTGTAATGCTGAAGTCATGTTATGAGTAAATCAAATGAGAGTCACGCTTAAATTTCCAGGATGGCTAACAAAGGAGGATGTGGAAATGAATTATCTGCGTTTTCTCTTTCCGCTTGAGGCCCAACAATCACTGAATTTGTCCAATAGTTGCACAGATAACATCACTACATTTTACTGTGAAACACAACAACCCGTTAGTACAGAACAATTAATTAAAAGGAAAGTTTACCGAGACGAAGTTGATCCTAATGCAGGCACTGATGAGTTATTTGAAATATTACAAACAAATTGTGAATTTTTTTCTCACAAGACAGGAACAATACGTAACTTTCTTTATGAATTCAAGGTCAAGAAACATGATAAATATTTTGTACCACCATACGTCATCCCATTGACATACAGAGACAAAGTCAAACAGGAAATACAATACATGTTAGAGCAGGGAACATCGAACCTGCCGTGAGTTCATATAACAGCCAATTACACGTGGTTAAGAAAAGGGATAATTCCATTAGACTGGTTCTTGATTCCAAACAAATTAACACAGTAATCCAACCTGAAACTGATGGACCACAGATTCTAGATAAGCTATTGCAAAAACACCATGAAGTGGTAAGTATAGCATTACAGAACATCAAGAAAGCTGCAGACAGAAGAAAGAAGCTGCATAATCCACGAGTCAACGTCAAGAATTTAGAGATAGGTCAAAAAGTATTGCTTAGATCACATCGACTAACTCATAAGGGAAAATATTTGAGTAGGAAGCTTTTCTTGGTGTATGAAGGACCCTTCTGTAAACGACGCATTGCACACACAAACGCTGTGGAACTTGAGACAATACGAACACATAAATCGCGAGGTCTTCATCACTTATCGCACATTAAAATTTTCAAGGAATAAGGCCCTAGGGGGTTTACTGATCTTTAGTAAATATATGTTTGGCGAGCATAGGTGCCCCAGCCGTTACAATATATTCTTCCGATTTTAGTTTTCAGTACTGTTTCATAATGTTTGACTAACCTGTTTATCTAGTAATCTTTTACTATCAATCTATCCTGTGTGAAAGACCAAGAATGAATGATTATGAATGATTTGTATTGTTTGACAGAATGAGAACGTTGCAAAGGGACATTTCTGACGAAAGGATTATACCAGCTGTTGACATCTTGCGTTTGTTCACAGAAAGAATGAAATTTTCGTGACTTATTTGAAGAAAAATGCAAGAAATAACTATGTACGTTTTTAGAGAGAAATAACATGAAATAACAGAAACTGTTGACATTATCTTCAGGTAAAATATAGTGTATAAGTGGCTCTGAATTGAGAAGGTATATTTGAAGGGCAGTAGTATAATTAGGAAAAAAATCGAACTGACACTTGTTCTGATTTATGAGGTAGTTTGAAGAGTGATGATTTATGTGGATTTTTCGTGTTTATTAGTTTGCCAGGTAAGGCGTATTAGGATTTATGGACCACTCATGATTAGTGTGACATAATGAAGGAGCACTTTGCAGACATATATAGAACAAGAGAAGGTAAGAAAGATACACTTCTAAACGAAGAAACCCACAACGGTATTCTATGAAGGAAGATATAGCTTATACACATTTGCGTAAAATTTAAGTCACAGTACTGTCAAGATAGAGTACACACTTACTTAAAATCTAAGTCACAGTAAAGTTAAGATTTGGCTATGAGTCACGAAAGGGGTTCTAATAAAAATACACAGCAAAGTGTTGAATTATGTGATGAATGAGTGCCAAGAATAATTTTTTTTGCTCTGTGAAATTGTGGAATGGTAAGAATGATAGTGTATTTTCTCTTCTTGTTGTTGTTAAGGTTGACTTTTTTGCAGGACTTTATTACAGGAAACATGATTGCAACGGAAGTTTTCTCCATTGTAGAAACGAAAGCACTTAATGTGACGTAATTTTGTGTAGTAGACGATATTTTCAGATCGGAGCGTAGCACGCTTACCGTTAAGGGTCGCGAGAAGAAAGACGTTCCAGAAACAGTCGGCTGTGACAAAAACACCGAGCTATGACCTAGATAATTATCTCGTGCATTAAACGATTTCCGTTCTCTTTCCAGAGCGAAATGACTCTTACGCCAAGAGGCGAGAGTATCTGCCATATTTTATGAATGTGTAAATAGTAGTGTAACATAATTTAATATTTATCTTGTGTTTTTCTATTCCATGACTGTAATTTAGTGATGCAGTGCCGATTCCAGCACGAGGTTAACTGGAAGGTGATGATTTTTCTCTTGTCTTGTCATAAATTTATTTCTTGTCAGCTTGATGAATAAACCATTTCTTTCAGTTTCTACTGAACAGATGGAGGGGTTGTGTGTGTTGTATTTTGTAAATAATTTTTTTTATTATGTACTTTGTAGGTTGATTCTTATTCTTGCTCTTTGTGACCGTCCAAGATTCATACAAAGACTATGGAGGCCTCCAAACAGAGACAATGAGGACTCCATATATAAATCATTGAGACGCTATACCACAGACATTGACCTTTGACATCGGAAATATTAAGTCATTACAGACTAATAATTATAAATTTTGATATAACTTAGTAATTAGAGTGTAAAAATTCTGACGCAAAATCATGTAATTATTCACTAAATTTTGTACATATTCATGAACTGATTTGGCGAGCTGTTGGCTAGACTTTTTTAAAATAATTCTGTAACTTTTATTATATATAATAACATCACTATGGAATTATTTCTCTATTTGTAGGATTATTTAAATATTTTATAACCAAAATTTACTTAACAATTATTGTAACATTCTTTTTCAGCATCACTAGTAATGTAAAAATAGTGGGTAATTAAAGTTCGACAGCACAGAATTTATGCCTTGAAATTAAATTGATATTCTTTTGTGTGGTGCCATATTTGTAATGATTCGTGGTCACAATCAAAACTTTGCCACTGTTATTGGCCAAACTAATCGTAAGAAAATTAACTTGCCACCATGTGGTGAGCCTCATATTATGACTGAATTGAAATATACGTGCCACGAATCAGTGATTGCGGTGGCGAGAAATTTAAAGAAAATTGACTTTGCCACCGTGTGGTGAGCCTCACATTATTCATGAGTTGAGATATATGCCACAAATCTGTAATTGCTGCGGCAATAGAGTTAAAGAAAACATTTAAATGAGCTCAGAGCTCACATGCCTGTTTATATAATATAACATTATTCCTTGCTTCATTTCTGTAACTAGGTTAGAGATATCGTATTTTAAAGGAAGAATCTATTTTCTATAAAATATGACTTTTCAGTATACAGAAATACTCGACCGAGACTTGTTCTACATACGTTTCAGGAGGTACTTATGCAATAACGCAGTGACGTGTGGTTGTCAGTGGACACGAGGTCCCCGAGTCTGCCACCACTGTCAAACTGTGTCATCTTGGGAGAATGGACGTTACGTATGGTTGTCAGTGGACGCAAGGTCCCTGAGTCTGCCTACATTATCAAACTGTCTCACCAGAGGAAAATTTGACTTTAGGTGTGGTTGTCAGTGGATATGACGTCCCTGAGTCTACTGCACTTAAAACATGTAGACCTGGTTTCTTTTGAACAGAGGGAAATGCGAGCACAAAAACATACAGTATCATGTAGTCAGACCACTACTTATTAATGTCATGGAAACGTAAGTGCCAAATTCAGAAAATAAAATATTTTTTACTGGTTATTAGGTTATATTAGCTAATTGAAGACTATTCCATGTTCAAGTAGTTACTATTACACATCTGTTAAAACTTTATGATCTTTTTTATCTACTTATGTATGAAACTTGTTATATTTCCTTAGACGTTTTCTTATTACATACATACTAGGCTATCAACATTTTCATATTATTTTGGTAAAAGGAGCCATGTTTTCTCCTTTCCAATCAATTAGGCAAGCAACATGTCTGCCATTTTGTACAAAATTTTAAAATTTTTCTCTTGCCTTATGCCATGCAAGAAAATATTCGCCCTTTTAAAAAAAATTTTACTTACATGCTAAGCACGAAATACTTTTAGTCATTGGATATAAATTGTAACATTTTTTCTATTTGCCTAATTTTTCGACGTTTTGTAAAAAAAAAAATTTACTGTTTGTTCCTTGCCAATATGTTAGGCAAGAATCACCCAGCAAAATTTTCAAAAATGAGGTTGGGGGTTATGAGAGTTGGCAATACTCTCTTACGATATAAAGGTTGGCTACAGCGCGCATACACAAGCTCTGGAATCTAAGATATTGTTGTCGCGCCTCGCAGCGCACGGATTAACTAGTAGCAGTTTGGAAGCCAGTGTAGGGGCCCGCCAGCTCTGGTGCGCACGTGTGTTGGGCGAGGGGTCGTCGCCGAGCTGCCGTACTGCCGTGTCCGCCAGCAGCGACACAGGATTTGGTGTTTAGTTGATATTTTTTATAATTTTCTGCGCACTTATTAATTTAAAGAAAAGGGTTTGTGTATGTGCGTAGCAGCAGACTGTAATTTTGATAATGATAGGAGTTGAATTCTTAAGGGAAACCATTGTTAAATTAAATATTGATTTTTGTCATTGATTTCTTTTGTAATTGTCAGGGAATTATGTCACTATGTATTCGATTGAGAAGTATTTCAGTCTGTCTCAAGAGTTTGATTAATTTGTAATATTGCTTTAATGCCACTGGAGGCAGATTTACAAACGAAGCCATTGTTCAAAGAGCTTCTAGCGTTTTGTTAATTAAATGAGAAAGAATCGCTTTCAGAATATAGTTTTTTGTTTGGGTCATCATTTATCGAGTTTAGATTTGACCAAACCCTTTCTCTTGAATTATAAGTAGTTGTAGTAAGGAGCAGCAGCCGCAGCAACAGCAGGAGCCGCCATACGGAACATGCATTGCACTCAGCATGAATAATAGGTTTTTTTATGTTTTTGTTAAATAATGGAATGCAGCAGATCAAGCAGTGGCAGCAGAAAGACCAAGTAAGGTATTTGTTGCGCACAGGACCAATAAAAAAATAGAATTTTAGGCGATCTCTGTAATAGTAAAGTTAACAAAAGTACAAGCACGAGATTTTCAGTAGAATACACAAGAAGCAAGAGCTCGCAACTTTCAGTGTGTATCCAGAGGTTACGTCGATTGTAATTGAGAATGGTGTCATCATAATGTCATCATTGATCAAAGATTTCGCATCAGTCTCCAATTCGGATCTCCGGCGGAGGTCTCTGCTAAGGAGGGAGTAACTCTGGGAAAAAGGACTGTCACATTCAATTCCTAATGAATGAGTAGCATTCTACAAGTTTTAGCATGAAATGTCAGAGAATGTTGTAGGAAAGGTAGGTGATTGGAAAGGGGTGACGCAAATGCTCAGTCTAGGTATAATGAAAATCAGTGAGGTGAAACAGAAGGAAAATTTCTCCAGATAAATGTAGGGCAATATCAACATTCACAGAAAATAGTATGGCGGGTGTAGGATTCATCATGAAGAAAAATGTAGGGCAGGCGGTTTGTTACCGTTAACAGAGGATTGATAGGATTTTCCTCATCCAATTTTTACGGTTATATTTAGGACATACATGACGATGTCACAAGCAAAAGCTGAGGAAATACCGTAAGTATATGAGGTTACTGAACGTGTAATTCAGTATGAAACAGGAGATGAGAAGATTGTGAAGATTCTATCTGAATAAACGTATAATGGCCAATGTGAAATTCCGACACCAGATATTGGAGCGCAAGGTAACCGGACAAATCACTGTGGAAAGAAATGGGGTAGTGAAGTACTGAGGAATGGTGAGAGGCGCTTCAAGCCCACTAACACTGAAGATGCTGCTATAATAAATACAGCAACACGCAGTTCAACTGAAGGGGACTGGACTGCTTTAAAAAGGATAGTCATAGACGTAGGCCAGACAAATGTAGGTACAAAAAAGATCATTGTGAATAAAACTTAAATAATAGAAGGAAATCGACGGAAAAAGGCAGAAAATGTGGAAGAAATAGCAATACTCTACAAATAACTTGGGAACGAAAGAAATAGGAAATGGATCGCAGATAGTGCAAAATGTCTGCAGCAAAGCTGACACGCAATTAAAACAGAGAAGTGTTTTGGAAGGATTTATTCAGCGTACAGAAAAATCAAAATAAGCTTCGCTGTATTCGCAGCGAAGATGTCAACAGCAATAGTGCATGAGGAATTCCACTATCGAACGCTGAAGAGATAGCGGATGGATGGAAAAAGGGCAATGAAGGTCTCTTCGAGGGAACGAACTGTCCTAACGTGACAGAACAAGCAACGGGAGTCGACATGTAATACAAAGAAGATCCGGTATTAGAGCCAGAGTTTAACAGAGACTTGTGATCAAAGGTGGAGGGCACAGGTAGAATTCCTTAGAATTTTTTTTATATACATATGGGAAGTGGCAGTCAAACGACTATTGAAGTAGATTTGTATAGTCCATGAGTCTGGAGACATACCATCATACTTCCGGAAAAACATCGTCCACACAATCCCGAAGACAGAAAGGACAGGTACGTGTGAGAACCGTCGATCAGTTCATGCGGCCAAGTTCCTGACAGTAAAAATAAACACACCAATTTAAAGTAAATTGAGGATCTGTTAGATGACGGAGCTTGGCCTTCGGAAAGGAAAAGCCACTGGTGAAGAAGTTCAGACATTGTGCTAATGATGGATGCGATAATTAAGAGAAATAAAAACATGTTCGCAGCGTTTGTCAACGTAGAGAATATTCGACAATGTGATATGGTGAAGAATGTAGGAAATTCTTGATAAAATAAGTACACGCTGTATCAAAAGACAAATGATAACGGTATGTTGAAGAATCAAGAGGAAAATGGAAAATATAAGTATGACCGGAATAAATTAACAATTGGTTCCTTTGAGTGACGCGCTTTCTCAGATGATACAGCTATTGAACAGAACAAAGAAAAGTTGAATCTCTTTTCAAACAGGTAACCCACTCAAACAATTAGTCTTAGAGTTGGTGGTGACTTCAATCTATCCTCAATATGTTGGCGAAAACACATGTTTACTGTTGGTGATAGGCGTAAGAAATGGTTCGAAACCGCAGTGAATGCTTTCTCAGAAAATTATTTTGAACAGTTAGTCCAGGAGTCCACTCGAACTGTAAATGGTTGCAAAAACATATTTGACCACTTAGCAATAGGGATTAGTGACCAAAAGTTGTTGTAGCTAGACAGTATGTAATAACATCCAATCTCACCAAAGTAAACACAAAACACTTCTATTTAAAAAAGCTTGTCGCTTTCCTAACAGACAGTTTTCACTCCTTCCATTCTCCCATGTAAGCACAGACAAGATGAGTTTTAAATTCAAAGTAGTAGTGTCGACCGCAGTTGAGAGATATATACCAAATAAATTAATAAGAGATGATAATGTTCTCCAATGGTGCACAAAACAGCAGAGAACACTATTGCAGAAGCAACTAGAAAGGATTCTAAGAACGCAAAATTCTCAAGAATGGCGAACTTTTTTTATAGAAGCTCGAAAATTGCACGAACTTCAGTGTGAGTTTCCGCAACGAAACTCTATCTCCAAATCAGGCAGAAGACACAAAGAGCTTCTGGTCGTATGTAAAGTACACGAGCGGCAAGACGCAAACAGTACCTTCACTGAGCGGTATCAATGGTGATTTTATTGATCATAGTGCCAGGGAGAACATAAGGGAACACTTGACAGAAATGGGAGAAAGAAATACAGTAGAAGAAGAATGGGTAGCTCTGAGGGATGAAGTAGTGAAGGCAGCAGAGGATCAAGTAGGTAAAAGGATGAGGGCTAGTAGAAATCCTTGGGTAACAGAAGAAATATTGAATTTAATTGATGAAAGGAGAAAATATAAAAATGCAGGAAATTAAATAGGCAAAAAGGAATACAAACGTCTCAAAAATGAGATCGACAGGAAGTGCAAAATGGCTAAGCAGGGATGGCTAGAGGACAAATTTAAGGATGTAGAGGCTTATCTCACTAGGGGTAAGATAGATACTGCCTACAGGAAAATTAGAGAGACCTTTGGAGAAAAGAGAGCCACTTGTGTGAGTATCAAGAGCACAGATGGAAACCCAGTTCTAAGCAAAGAAGGGAAAGCAGAAAGGTGGAAGGAGTATATAGAGGGTCTATACAAGGGCGATGTACTTGAGGACAGTATTGTAGAAATGGAAGAGGATGTAGATGAAGATGAAATGGGAGATACGACACTGCGTGAAGAGTTTGACAGAGCACTGAAAGACCTGAGTCGAAACAAGGCCCCAGGAGTAGACAACATTCCATTGGAACTACTGACGGCCTTGGGAGAGCCAGTCCTGACAAAACTCTACCATCTGGTGAGCAAGATGTATGAGACAGGCGAAATACCCTCAGACTTCAAGAAGAATATAATAATTCTAATCCCAAAGAAAGCAGGTGTTGACAGATGTGAAAATTACCGAACTATCAGTTTAATAAGTCACAGCTGCAAAATACTAACGCGAATTCTTTACAGACGAATGGAAAAACTTGTAGAAGCAGACCTCGGGGAAGATCAGTTTGTATTCCGTAGAAATGTTGGAACACGTGAGGCAATACTGAACTTACAACTTATCTTAGAAGAAAGATTAAGGAAAGGCAAACGTACGTTTCTAGCATTTGTAGACTTAGAGAAAGCTTTTGACAATTCGGACTGGAATACTCTCTTTCAAATTCTAAAGGTGGCAGGGGTAAAATACAGGGAGCGGAAGACTATTTACAATTTGTACAGAAACCAGATGGCAGTTATAAGAGTCGAGGGGCATGAAAGGGAAGCAGTGGTTGGGAAGGGAGTGAGACAGGGTTGTAGCCTGGCCCCGATGTTATTCAATCTGTATATTGAGCAAGCAGTAAAGGAAACAAAAGAAAAATTTGGTGTAGGTATTAAAACCCATGGAGGAGAAATAAAAACTTTGATGTTTGCGGATGACATTGTAATTCTGTCAGAGACAACAAAGGACTTGGAAGAGCAGTTGAACGGAATGGACAGTGTCTTGAGAGGAGGATATAAGATGAATATCAACAAAAGCAAAACGAGGATAATGGAATGTAGTCGAATTAAGTCGGGTGATGCTGAGGGAATTAGATTAGGAAATGAGACAAAGTTGTAAAGGAGTTTTTCTATTTGGGGAGCAAAGTAACTGATGATGGTCGAAGTAGGGAGGATATAGAATGTAGACTGGCAATGGCAAGGAAAGCGTTTCTGATGATGAGTAATTTGTTAACATCGAGTATAGATTTAAGAGTCAGGAAGTCGTTTCTGAAAGTATTTGTATGGAGTGTAGCCATGTATGGAAGTGAAACATGGACGATAAATAGTTTGGTCAAGAAGAGAATAGAAGCTTTCGAAATGTGTTGCTACAGAAGAATGATGAAGATTAGATGGGTAGAACACATAACTAATGATGAAGTGTTGAATAGAATTGGGAAGGAGTATGTGGCACAACTTGACAAAAAGGAGGGACAGGTTAGTAGGACATGTTCTGAGGCATCAAGGGATCACAAATTTAGCATTGGAGGGCAGCGTGAAGGGTAAAAATCGTAGAGGGAGACCAAGAGATGAATAGACTAAGCAGATTCAGAATGATGTAGGTTGCAGTAAGTACTGGGAGATGAAGAACCTTGTACAGGATAGAGTAGCATGGAGAGATGCATCAAACCAGTCTCAGGACTGAAGACCACAACAACAACAACTACAGTGCCACTAAAGGAGAATACTTCAAAAATGGTTCAGATGGCTCTGAGCACTATGGGACTTAACATTTGATGTCATCAGTGCCCTAGAACTTACAACTACTTAAACCAAACTAACCTAGGGACATCACACACATCCATGCCCGAGGCAGAATTCGAACCTGCAACCGTAGCGGCCGCACGGTTCCAGACTGAAGCGCCTAGAAGCACTCGGCCACAGTGGCCGGCAAAGGAGAATACTAATCAAGGTTTTCCGAAATTCCTTCACAAAA
Organism: Schistocerca cancellata; assembly: GCF_023864275.1. Classification (NCBI taxonomy): domain Eukaryota; kingdom Metazoa; phylum Arthropoda; class Insecta; order Orthoptera; family Acrididae; genus Schistocerca; species Schistocerca cancellata. Next base: position 100,599,507 of record NC_064633.1, read on the forward strand.
GAAGATGAAGTAAATACTTCATAATTCGAATGAAGAACAATCATCAACAAGAGTCACTTAAAAGTAGATACCTTCGATTTAACGAAGCTGATTTAAACACTTAACGAAGGCAAGGTCTCCGGTCCAGGTTATAGTCCCACACTTAGCACTCATATGCAGCCGCTCGCTCGTGGAAAGGTCTTCACCCAAAGAGTGGAAACTTGTACAAGTCATACCAATGCACAAGAAAGGAAATAGCAGTAATGCCATGAATTACATGTCCATATCACTAACGTCGATTTTCAGTATGATTTTGTAACATGTACTGTGTTCGAACATTCTTAGCCACCCCGAAGAAAACGATTTAATAACAAATAAATGGGACGGATTCAGAAAATATCGTTTTTGTGAAACTTAACTAGCTCTTCTCTCTCACTGGGTACTGAGTGCTATTGACAGGGGATGTGAAACTGATTCCATATTTTTAGATTTACAGAGGGCTTTTGACACCGTTTCTCACAAGAGACTTCTGAGCAAACTGCGTGCCAATGGAGTATCAATTATGTGACTCGTGATTTCTGTCAGAAAGATAACAGTCCACAGTAAACGACGCAAAGTGAACCAGAAGTACTATCTGGCGTTCCCCAAGGAAATGTTACAGTCGTGTGCTATTCCTGATCGACATAAACGATTTAGAAGGCAATTTGATCAGCCCTCTTAGACTGTTTGCAGATTTCGCTGTCATTTTACGTCTTGTAAAGTCATCAGATAATGAAAATCAAATGGGGAAACTTTTAGACAAGATATCTATATGGCGTGAAAAGTGGCAGTTGACTCTCTATAGCGAAAAGTGCGAAGTCATCCTCGTGATACTAAAAGGAATCCGCCAAAGTTCGGTTACACAACAGCCATACAAATCTAAAGGCTGTAAATTCAACTAAATACTTAAGCATTTAAATTACGAATAACTTAAAATGGAATGACCACAAGGATAATGTGGGGAACGCAAACCAAAGGACAGACAAAACATAGAAAAAGTTGCAAGAAGGGCTATCATTAGACAGGGCAGAGAGTGCCACGGAAATAATACAAGAAATAGGCTGGTAATAATTAAAACAAAGGTGTTTCTCGCTGCGGCAGGAACTTCGCATGAAATTTCAATCACCAGCTTCCTCCTCAGAGTGTGAAAATATTTTTTGGCCCCCACCTACACAGGGAGAATTAATCATCTTAATAAATGTAAGGAATCAGATGTCACACTTTCCTTCCTTGCACTTTTCAAGAGCAGAACGCTAGAAAAATAGCTTGAAAGTTATTAGATAAACCTTCCGCCGTTCATTTACTTGTGAATAATGTAGATGAAGACGTAGATGGAAGACAAGAACGAAGTAATCGAATTAAAATGGGTTAAGACAGTGTTACAGTCCCCCTCTCCTTGTGTCAGTATACGCTACATATGGAAAAGGAATGAGAGAAATAAAAGAACAATTCAGAAATAGGATTTAAACTCAGGAGCAAAGCATATCACTGTAAACATTCGATGATGGTGTTTATATCTCCAGTGAAAGAATGAATTATACGACTTCTTGCATACAACGAACAGTCTAATGAATCTAAGAAATTGAGAATAAACTGAGGGAAGACGAAAGGAATTAAAATTAGCAGCAATTAAACCAGCGATAAATTTAAAGTCGAAACCGGGTACCTGGAAGCAGACAAAATGAAGGAATTATCCTACTTGGAAACAACATAACCCATACCGGAGCAAGCATGGAGGACATAAGAAGCAGAATAGCACGAGAAAAAGGCATTACAGGCCAAAAATGGTTGTCTAACTTTGGCGTTAATGTGAGGAAGAAATTTCCAGGCCTGTACGTTTGGAGCAACTGAACTGTATGAAAGTCAGTCATGGATTACTGCAAAAATTGGACAGAGTAGTATCAAACCGTTTGAGACGTGTTTTTAGTAGAAATAGGATGAAAATTAGGTAGACTGATAAGGCAAGAAATGAGGAGGTTCTGTGCAGTTCTGCGAACAGAGGAACAGAGGAACACGTAGAAAACACTGACAGGAAGAAGGAACAGGATGCATGATGGAATAACTTGCACAGTACTAGAGGGAGCTGCAGAATGTAAACACTGTGGGGAGAGAGAGAGAGAGAGAGAGAGAGAGAGAGAGAGACAGACAGACCGAGATAACTGCAACAAATAACCGAGAATGATGAAAATATAGATTGGCTAACAATGTTGAGGATCCTGACTCCAGTAAGACACATGTACAGGTTATGACTCTGTTGCCTTTCTTGGTTTCATTTGCTAGAAAGAAATAAAGAAATTCGCTGTATATGACCAATTACGTGGAAATTCTGGTACATCAACATTTTGGTCAGACATATGCATCATCAATAAAACGGAGAATAGAGGTTATTGTAACATGGAGTATCTCTAAGCTACTTGGATTCAGTATGAGTTCTTAATGTTTGTGACAGTGTGCCTTCCAGTAATCACAGTGTAAAACTTCTCTTACACTAATATTTGGCGAACAATGTACTTTTTGTACAAGGAGCAACAAATAATGTACGCCGATGACGATTTAGTTTGTTACGGAAGTAAATTATACCGTAAGTGGTACAGCCATGGCTGGATTGTAGTAGGCTTCTAGAATGTCAGTATAATTTCACAGGAATTCAGGGCCAGACGGGTTGCAGATCCAGAAGTGTTTAATTGACTCAAAAACGATTCTCTAATGGCCATCTATGTGTTTCATTCTGCAACGACAGTGGGCTGCCGGAGACAGAGGGCTGCCGGAGACAGAGGGACATATTCCCTGAAGAAATGGAGGAGCTAGGAAACACGTCTGCAGAGGAGGAGAAGTGGCAGGCAAGAGGGTGACCTAATGGCATCAAGGGGAGGAGGGAGGGGGTCTCATCAGGAGAGCTGTCAGGCAAGATGGCGACCTAATAATACCGGGGCACTCTCATCACGAGAGCTGGCAGGCGAGAGTGTGACCCCGTGGTACCAGGGCATTGTCATCATTGGAGCCAGCAGACAAGAGAGCCATCCAAAGGTACTGCAGCACTTCACAAAGAGAGCCAGCAGGCAAGAGAGAGACCTAGTGGTATCAGGGCATTCTGATCAGGAGAGCTGGAAGGCAAGAGAGCAATCCAGTGGTACTGGGGCACTTTCACCAGGAGAGCCGGCAGTCTGCTCCACATTCCTACGTGATTCTTTGCAGCCCTACTTTGGGCGCCCATCGGCCAACAATACTCGCATAACAGCGTCCCATAGATAGCAGCGCTTGCTGTGGAAATGCTGCCCACATGAACAGAGTATAGGCAGGCGAGAATCTGGCAGCGCTTACTACTATACCGTTCCAGTTGAACGAAGTGTGATAAAGTAAAATACGAAAAAAGTTATCCCGCAGTCCTTTCTCTGATCTGTCTATCTGACTGTTCGCTGGGCACAAGAAGTCGTACGAATTGTATAAGCCGTAGCAGTCGTATAGCTTCTACATCTTTGATTACATGTTGTAACGGGCCCACATTGACACGTTTGGTATTGCCTTATTTCATTTGTAAGTAATCGCAGACGATATTTTCTTTGTTCTGTTTGAGTAATGGCTAAGAAACTTGGAAAAGAATGCGTTGGGGCGAATTTCTGTAGTTTATTTCAATATTAGCAACATATTTCCTTTTTCACTATCAACCTGAAAAGTTTTCCAAAGTCTGGCAGAGTGGTTGAATGATTTGGAATGTGCTGACTATGTTTCATTCATAGGCTGATAAAGTTTTATCTATGACTGACGCTGTTGCGCCATTTGTATTATACCTGACGTACAGGCAATTACTGTACCGTATATCACTGTGTCAAGTGGTTCTAATTCAGTAACCGACTCACCATGAAGATTCCTGTACATTTAACACCAAAAATATCGGGAAAAAGAAATACTACTCTGCCAGATACACGCCCGAAACATGATGGAATATTCATAGACGCAGCTTGTGATGCTTCTTCATATCGTACAATACACAACCAAAATTTTCGAAACATTTCCAGACTCTTCGTCTCTTGCTTTGACTGCACACTGGTATGGACATGTCGTCGGCGCCCCAGCGCGTATCTCTGCAGCCTGATGGACGCAGGTCGCACCTCGTCTGCTCCGGACGCCGTGCAGCGTGCAGTGTGAGCCGAAGGAGCGGCCGCGACGTTAATCTTGCAGTCATCTCCCCGGAGCAATTACGAGAATCCTGCCAGCGGCCACACGAGGGCTCCGCGGGCGGACCTGCCTAATGGACACGCGGAGCAGGGGATTAGGCGGCCTAATGACTGCCGTTAATGGATATCTGGCGGAAAACTTGGCCGCCCTACCTGGGGGCGAGGCGCAGTGCCCGGCCGGCTGAGCCACTAATGGCCGCTAATGGCTGCGAACCCGCGCCGCGGCAGTACCGCTGCGTGTGCGGCAGGTGCACCCCGCCCGTGCTTCACGGCGACGGCGGTCACGTGTCTCGTAACGAACCCCCCAAAAACAGCCTCAATGCGTTGCGAAACAACTGGTCTCGGTTTCCTATCTCCGTTACCTCAGATGCGAGCCCAGTAGGCCCTTACTGGAGTTCCTGCACCTTCCGCAACACGTACGTCGTTCCGTTTTACGGGTTCAGCCTTCCTCCGTTCCTGATGGCTGTTCGCAGCGCTTCGGTGGCGCAATAGCAGTCTTGCTTTAGTACACTCTAATGCAGGGGCGGGCAAACGTTGCACGCGGCTCATGAGCGCACAGCGCTGCACGTGTGCCGCTCGCGTGCAGGCGTCGACCGGGGCTGTGGAGACAGCCAGCAGGTTGCGGCAATGTAGTGCCAGGCTAAACTGCGGACGTTGACGCGAAGCGAGCACTACGTAGTGAACGTTGTATTTCAAGAAACGGAGAAGTGGAGATTTGCTATCTTTTAAAAAGTAATGGGAGAATCATTTTTTCTCTGTGCAAAAACGTGAAAATTCGAAATGTTTAATATGTGGCAGTATTCTCGCTGGTCAACGGAAGTTTAGTATTGAAGGCCATTATAATAAATTTCACAAGGACAAGTACAATTTATTGTCGGATTCTGAGCGGATGGGGAATTAAATGAGCTTAAGAAGAGCGATCTGACGATACCAGATGAATCTGTCGTAGTTGGCCGGTCGGAGTGGCCGAGCGGTTCTAGGCAGTACAGTCTGGAACCGCGCGACCGCTATGGTCGCAGGTTCAAATCCTGCCTCGGGCATGGATGTGTGTGATGCCCTTAGGTTAGTTAGGTTTAAGTAGGGGACTGATGACCACAGCAGTTAAGTCCCATAGTGCTCAGAGCCATTTAAATTTGTCGTAGTTGCTGTTGTCAAGAGAGATCTGCGACTTTCTCTCGTCATGTCTCTCATCTAACTGATTTAACATTTTATGGAGCACTGTTTTCAAGTTATCAGGACGACAACAATAATAGCCCAGCGGTATGTGCAGGTTATAAGATTGCGCTTAATATAGCGAGAGCTGGAAAACCGTTTGCTGAATTAATAAGTCTCGGTTAAGAGCAAACATCAGTGATGAAAATTTACGGAACTGTTTGTGTTTGTCTGTATGTAGAAATTTTATAAACTCCACCTGTGATAATTAAATAAAACGTATCGTAGGTAATAGGTACTCTTTCAACCCATGATTTCTTTCAAGCACTCCTACTAACCTTATTGATTCACTCAATAAAGCAAGCTAGGAAACAAAACGCATTACAGAGGAAGGAGCGGACAGAAGGTAAGGTGGGGATGGGAGATAAGCGGGTGGCCAGCTTGCCCCTGTGTGCACGCGGAATACCTGTTAACTGCACGCGTGCAAGTGCACCGCAAATGTGCAGTTTTGGGGGATAAAATAGACGGATGGAAGTTGATGCACACGTTGTAGAGATACCAGACTGCAGTTACAAGAGACGAAGGACATGAAAAGAAGTATTAATGGAAGTGGTGAGACAGGAAGTGGCCCGTATCCATATTATTTGTCCTGTACATGGAGCTAGCACTAAAGAAAATTTACGAGAAACCTGGAAAATGAAATTAAAGCTCTAACAGAAAAAAAACAAGGACTTTAGTGAGAAGTAAGTCTTTCTCGATGGCACTTTTCTACAAAAGATTCTCGGACTGCTTGTCGCGTCAGTTCAGGGTAAAACTCGTGCTTTCGACGATTGCCTGCATCGCCTTCGTCAGGAGCAACTGACTGTCAACACTGCTGCTGTGGTCGGTCAGATTGGTCGGTAATTACGCAGTGCTGTCGCAGATGGTGTCAACGTTTGAGCTGGTGGCGCACACATCGTGGCGTAAATATTGCAACGAATATCTGAGCCTCTTCTCTGCATCGAGAGCTTGCTTCCATGTACCGTTAAAATAACATCCACTGTCACGGTTGCAGTTCTTCTCACACATTCTTATTTCTGCAGCTTCTTTAACTGCAGAGTCCCAGTTTGTAGAACCCTTGCACAAAAATTATGTTTCGTCTGGCAATATTTTGTGTTTGTTTGTGAGGCTGTGCTCAGAAAGTGCAGGTTTCTTCAGTTTAATATGAGGTTGAAGTTCTGCACAGTGGCCGGAAACAGTATTACCGCCGTACCTGCTTCTCCGCTCACAAGGGGTGTTACAAATCCGGGGAGTCCCGAGACCGAAACTGTCCTTAACGGGGCGTATAATGTCCTTTATCTTCCTAAGAAGTCGGAAAATAGATCTTATACCTCGTCTTCTCAGGACCTGCTTATTTTGCTGGATGTAGCATCGCAGAAAGGAAGGAATGTAATCGGTGGTTCATCACGTGAATATTCAATATTTTCAGGTTTCTTTTTCTTGGAGAACGCTGATTTCATATCACGTGACCTATAACCGTTCTTTCAGAACACATACAGATGACTAATTTCGGAATCCAGGTGGTTCTCGCCAGAAACAGTTTTCGTTCGGTACATTAGTGTATTTAAAATTGTTATTTATTGAACTGGAGAGTGAAAACTCTGAGCACAAAGATATAGACCAATATGCATTGGATTCAGATAAACTGGGTCCATCCGACTTATGTTGGACCACAACATCTAAAAATGGCAGCCCCCCTTGTTTCTCTGTCTCGACAGCGAACTGGATGGTTGGGTGCCTGCTGTTTATACTTTCAAGGAAGAGTTCAAGAGCTTCTACACAGTGTGGACAGAACATAAACGCGTCGTCAACACAACGGTAAAATGAAAATGGAAAAAAGTTGAGCTAAATTTAATGCACGTTCCTCAAAATGTTCTATGAAAGGTTTGCTACAGCTAGAGCCCATAGACACTCCGTCCGTCATATCATAAAATTTACCGCCACACAAGGAGCAGGTGGTCGTCGTACCATGTCGGAAGAACTTTTTCGTTTCGGGAGGAACATGATCTGCCAACAGTTTCCGTGTGTCCTGCCCACTAACTATTGTAAACAATGAGACCACACCGAGGCTGACCAAAATATCCTTTGGGGCAATTCTAATCTGTTTAATTTTCTCAATGAACATCTGAGTTTTTCTCAGACTTTTTGCCTGGAACCGACCTCTATATGAGATTGTTACACGGGCGATGAGCAGCACAGGAAACGAGAGAACATAATGTTTTCGAAAGCGATGTCACAGAAAAATGCAAAAGTTTACGTGGATAGATTGGATAACACAGGAAGCGGTACTTAACCCTACATGGAAGAAATGGAATTAATGCTACAATTTGACGTGATAGATCGATAGGAATCATCTTAAGGGATGGAGGAAGATGAAGTGGATCTGAAATTATGCACTAGCGGGAAAGCTGCATAAAACCTGTACTTAGACTGAATACCACAACAACAGACACGTATGTATGTATGTATTTATTGGACTGAGGACCTAGAAACGACGGAGAGGCTACGTCCCTGTCGTAGCCCTCAGTGGTACACAACCCCACAACAGGCTAAAGCACTCCACTCACCCCACCGCCACCCCACACAGCACCTAGGGTTATTGTGCGGTAACACCCCCCCCCTACCCCTCGTAACGTCCAGACGAGTGTAACCCCAGTGTTTGCGTGGTAGAGTAATAACGGTGCACGCATACGTGGAGGATGCTCGCTCAGCAATCGTCGACATAATGTAACTGAGGCGGAATAAGGGGAACCAGCCCGCAATTGCCGAGGCAGATCGAAAACCGCCTTAAAAACCATCTACAGACTGGCCGGCACACCGGACCTCGACACTAATCCGCCTGGCGGCACGCCTTTCTGCTCGGGAAGCAGTGCGTTAGACCCATGGAGGTATAAGGAGGGGAGATGCCATGACGTCACAAACTTGAAGCCGACAGAAACCGAGCTCCGCCATTGCAGTTTGGTCAGAAGACTCGTTTCCGATTGTGCTATTGTGTAGAGCTGCTGAAGGTTTTTTCATTTTAAAATGCCGGTTTGCGTTGTTTACGGGTGTACTAACCGTTGGAATAGTGCTACCAAGTTAAAAGGAATCACGTTCCATGCGTAAGTGGCCCCGTTCGTAAAATATTGTCGTTTATATTCGTGAGATGTGCGGCCTTGTTTACGTTTTGTGAAACTGTTTTCTTCTTATTTTATTTCAGATTTCCGATCAATGAAGCTCGTAGGGCTCTGTGGGTTCATATGCTTATTTTTCTTGACAAAGCACAAACGATGTTTGTATTTACAAATGAAATTTTGTATAAGTGTGTAAACGAGTAAGAAATATCATCCGGTATGTAAACTAGCATAGCTTTCGGGTTCTGCTTTCAGTTTACATCGACACAAATACAGTAAAAGGTGATTTGAGTTTGAAAAGAGCTTTGTACACTGTTATTTTTCATCATTCGAAGTTCGTATCCAAAAGAAACACTTAAGTTAACGAGGCCAAATCAGTTGTACTGCTGGGGCAAAAACGCATTAACAACAAAACGAAAACACCTGAAAAAGCTATTCTGACGTTGTGTTATGCATGTAAACATTGTAACACTCATCATCTGAAATTATTTCGCAGACATAACGTTAAATAAGAAGAACACGCAATTCTAATAAGAGCTTTGTCACTATTTTGACCAATAAAACATGACGGCCCACCGGCTTCAAACAGACGTACAGCAGACGGCCATAGTGCCATCTCCCCTCCTTATACCTCCATGGTTAGACCCCACGGCTAGCCGGGTGGGAACAACAGACATATGGGTAACAGCTGCCACTGGATGATGTACCTAAACATGAGTTTGAAAGATACTGAGTTAAAGCTGTGGGGGCGATATCCTGTTACTGTTATACTATTCTTTAAACAATGAATATTTAAGTGTTGATGGTCAAGGTTCGTCACACTAACGGCTTATACTGCATCTGGTAAAACTATTATTTAAGCATAACGGAATATAACCTACCCACGTAGGAGATAAAATTATTACTCGCAACGCAATTATTTTAGTATTATTCAACCAAAGAACACACCAGATATCATTTGTGATTGCATAAATACTTGCCACACTATCCTGAATCTAATCACATCTGTAATATTCTAGTAGCTTTGTGGAGTCAGCGCAGCAACTGCCAACTATCAGTAGCCTTGTTCATTGCCTGCTTCACACCAAAAGAGATACGAAAGAAATACGCTTCTACTGCACCTTGTAGCAAGCGATCGTGCGCTGCAGTGGACTCGTTTCGTCCTGACCATGTCGTTACTAAGATCTCGTATTAATGCGTTATATGCTTTAAATATTCTCTTACTAAGCATCCAGCCGCAATACACTGAAGAGCCAAAGAAATTGGTACACCTGCTTAATATCGTGAGCACACAGAAGTGCCGCAACATGACGTGGCATTGACTCGACTAATGTGTGAAGTAGTGCTGGAGAGAATTGTCGCTATGAGTCCTGCAAGGCTGTCTATAAATCGGTAAGAGTACGAGGGTGTGTGTGACATTCACCTGCTTTATTTCTTTGTCGATAGTCCTCAGTGTCAACATACTGAACTTTTATACTGGAATGTCGCATTGTCCTGCTGGAATTTTCAAAGTCCATCGGAATGTCCAATGGGCATGAATGGATGCTGGTGATCAGACACGATGTTTACGTACGTGTCATGTGTCAAAGTCGTATCTAGACTTATCAGGGGTCCAATATCACTCCAAGTGCATACGCCCCACACCATTACAAATCCTCCACTAGCTTGAACAGTCCCCTGCTGAAAAGCAGGGTCCATGGATTCATGAGGTTGTCTCCATACCCGTACATGTCCATCCCACTCGGTACAAGTTGAAACGAGACTTGCCCGACCAGGCTACATGTTTCCAGTCATCAACAGTCAAACGTCGGTGTTGAAGATACCAGACGAGGCGTAAAGCTTTGTATCGTTCAGTCATCAAGGGTACACGAGTGGGAGTTCGGCTCTGAAAGCCCATATCGTTGATGTTCCGTTGAATGGTTCGCACGCTGACATTTGTTGATGACCCAGCGTTGAAATCTGTAGCAGTTTGCCTAAACATTGCAGTTCTGTCACGATGAATGATTCTCTTTAGTCGTCGTTGGTCCCGTTCTGGCAGGATCTCTTTCCGGCCGCAGCGATGTCGGAGATTTGATGTTTTACCTGTTACCTGATAATCACGGTGCACTCGAGAAATAGTCGTACGGCAAAATCTCCACTTCGTCGCTAGCTCGGAGATGCGTCCCATCATTCCTGCGTCGACTATAACACCAAGTTGAAACTTAAATCCTGATGACCTCCCACTGTAGCAGCAGTTACTTATCTAACTGGGCCGACCGGGGTGGCCGAGCGGTTCTAGGCGCTTTAGTCTGGTACCACACTACCGCTACGGTCGCAGGTTCGAATCCTGCCTAGGGCGTGGAGGTGTGTGATGTCCTTAGGTTAGTCAGGTTTAAGTAGTTCTAAGTTCTAGGGGACTGATGACCTCATGTCGTTTTTGGAAACCCAGAATCTACTCTGTAGGAATCAACATGGATTCCGGAAACAGCGATCGTGTGAGACCCAACTCGCTTTATTTGTTCATGAGACCCAGAAAATATTAGATACAGGCTCCCAGGTAGATGCCGTTTTCCTTGACTTCCGGAAAGCGTTCGATACAGTTCCGCACTGTCGCCTGATAAACAAAGTAAGAGCCTACGGAATATCAGACCAGCTGTGTGGCTGGATTTAAGAGTTTTTAGCAAACAGAACACAGCATGTTGTTATCAATGGAGAGACGTCTACAGACGTTAAAGTAACTTCTGGCGTGTCACAGGGGAGTGTTATGGGACCATAGCTTTTCACAATATATATAAATGACCTAGTAGATAGTGTCGGAAGTTCCATGCGGCTTTTCGCGGATGATGCTGTAGTATACAGAGAAGTTGCAGCATTAGAAAATTGTAGCGAAATGCAGGAAGATCTGCAGCGGATAGGCACTTGGTGCAGGGAGTGGCAACTGACCCTTAACATAGACAAATGTAATGTATTGCGAATACATTGAAAGAAGGATCGTTTATTGTATGATTAGATGATAGCGGAACAAACACTGGTAGCAGTTATTTCTGTAAAATATCTGGGAGTATGCGTGCGGAACGATTTGAAGTGTATCATATAAAATTAATTGTTGGTAAGGCAGGTACCAGGTTGAGATTCATTGGGAGAGTCCTTAGAAAATGTAGTCCATCAACAAAGGAGATGGCTTATAAAACACTCGTTCTACCTATACTCGAGTATTGCTCATCAGTGTGGGATCCGTACCAGATCGGGTTGACGGAGGAGATAGAGAAGATCCAAAGAATAGCGGCGCGTTTCGTCACAGGGTTATTTGGTAACCGTGATAGCGTTACGGAGATGTTTAGCAAACTCAAGTGGCAGACTCTGCAAGAGAGGCGCCCTGCATCGCGGTGTAGCTTGCTCGCCAGGTTTCGAGAGGGTGCGTTGCTGGATGAGGTGTCGAATATATTGCTTCCCCCTACTTATACCTCCCGAGGAGATCACGAATGTAAAATTAAAGAGATTAGAGCGCGCTCGGAGACTTTCAGACAGTCGTTCTTCCCGCGAACCATACGCGACTGGAATAGAAAAGGGAGGAAATGACAGTGGCACGTAAAGTACCCTCCGCCACACACCGTTGGGTGGCTTGCGGAGTATAAATGTAGATGTAGATGTTAAGTCCCATAGTGCTCAGAGCCATTTGAACCATTTGAACTGATGTAACAACTGCACCAGACGTTGTCTTATATAGGCATTGCCGAAGGCAGCGAAGTATTCTGCCTGTTTACATATCTCTGTATCTGAATACGCATATCTATACCAGTTTTGCGCTTCTTTGTATGAAAGACTAAGTACCACACAGATTTACTGTTTCAACAAAGACTTTTGTCCTCGGTGTCTTTCATGGCGACATGACTGGACAAAATCTTCTCAGTTTCTACACTCCTGGAAATTGAAATAAGTACACCGTGAATTCATTATCCCAGGAAGGGGAAACTTTATTGACACATTCCTGGGGTCAGATACATCACATGATCACACTGACAGAACCACAGGCACATAGACACAGGCAACAGAGCATGCACAATGTCGGCACTAGTACAGTGTATATCCACCTTTCGCAGCAATGCAGGCTGCTATTCTCCCATGGAGACGATCGTAGAGATGCTGGATGTAGTCCTGTGGAACGGCTTGCCATGCCATTTCCACCTGGCGCCTCAGTTGGACCAGCGTTCGTGCTGGACGTGCAGACCGCGTGAGACGACGCTTCATCCAGTCCCAAACATGCTCACTGGGGGACAGATCCGGAGATCTTGCTGGCCAGGGTAGTTGACTTACACCTTCTAGAGCACGTTGGGTGGCACGGGATACATGCGGACGTGCATTGTCCTGTTGGAACAGCAAGTTCCCTTACCGGTCTAGGAATGGTAGAACGATGGGTTCGATGACGGTTTGCATGTACCGTGCACTATTCAGTGTCCCCTCGACGATGACCAGTGGTGTACGGCCAGTGTAGGAGATCGCTCCCCACACCATGATGCCGGGTGTTGGCCCTGTGTGCCTCGGTCGTATGCAGTCCTGATTGTGGCGCTCACCTGCACGGTGCCAAACACGCATACGACCATCATTGGCACCAAGGTAGAAGCGACTCTCATCGCTGAAGACGACACGTCTCCATTCGTTCCTCCATTCACGCCTGTCGCGACACCAGTGGAGGCGGGCTGCACGATGTTGGGGCGTGAGCGGAAGACGGCCTAACGGTGTGCGGGACCGTAGCCCAGCTTCATGGAGACGGTTGCGAATGGTCCTCGCCGATACCCCAGGAGCGAAAGTGTCCCTAATTTGCTGGGAAGTGGCGGTGCGGTCCCCTACGGCACTGCGTAGGATCCTACGGTCTTGGCGTGCATCCGTGCGTCGCTGCGGTCCGGTCCCAGGTCGACGGGCACGTGCACCTCCCGCCGACCACTGGCGACAACATCGATGTACTGTGGAGACCACACGCCCCATGTGTTGAGCAATTCGGCGGTACGTCCACCCGGCCTCCCGCATGCCCACTATACGCCCTCGCTCAAAGTCCGTCAACTGCACATACGGTTCACGTCCACGCTGTCGCGGCATGATACCAGTGTTAAAGACTGCGATGGAGCTCCGTATGCCACGGCAAACTGGCTGACACTGACGGCGGCGGTGCACAAATGCTGCGCAGCTAGCGCCATTCGACGGCCAACACCGCGGTTCCTGGTGTGTCCGCTGTGCCGTGCGTGTGATCATTGCTTGTACAGCCCTCTCGCAGTGTCCGGAGCAAGTATGGTGGGTCTGACACACCGGTGTCAATGTGTTCTTTTTTCCATTTCCAGGAGTGTATAAAATTCTCAAGCTGTCGATGGCTAGCTCCTCCATTCCGCCATCGTCGTCAGGAGGAAAACTACTGACTGCCAGGACTGGTTTTTTTTTTCTTTATTGAATTTCAATTCCCCCCGAAGAGGGCGGGCTGGCAGCAGCTTAGTATGCCGCTCTTCAGCCTATAGATTTTGTGAGAAAGTTCAGGAGAATAAATAATAAAAAACAGGCGATAAAATCGGAGGCTTAAAGAGTAACATGGCGAAAAGCCAGGACTGGCTCTATTTCCCGCTTATATACATACGATGACGGCCGCTGTCACTAATCGGAGAGCAGCTCATAGCAGCTCCGGCCCGCTGCTTGACCGAGTGACGTCAGGTGGCGAGAGAGGCCGGCGCCACGTTTGAAACTACCGCTCCCGCCTCCCTACAGGCGTTAAGCGTCCACCGCTGCTTCCCTTCGACAACCAAAGCCCACCCACGCGCTCTACTCATTGTGTAGTCCTGGTCTCTGTTGAAACTGCTGCTGCTCATTATAATCCCAGCCGCCTCTTTTATGTGACGCATGAGCCAGAGCTCTTGTGTCCTCAAACAGTATTTTGTGTCCTGAATGAGATTTTCACTCTGCAGCAGAGTGTTCGCAGGAGAGCTTCTGTAAAGTTTGGACGGTAGGAGACTTTGTACTGGCAGAAGTAAAGCTGTGAGTACCGGGCGTGAGTCGTGCTTCGGTAGCTCAGACAGCCTTCGGCGGCGCAGCGGTTCGGACGGTGTTTACGTCCCTGCCGCACGTCTGCGCGAGAGGTGTTTACGTTAAGCGGTGTGTCACGGTATACATAGAACGAATCATGGCCTTGTCGTTCCGTAAATCGACACTGAAATTTAGTTTTGTTAACGAATATGCTCGACCGAAGGCTTACGAGATCGAACGTTATTTACGGGACGAGGTGAAAATCGAACCTGACGTTCTAGTTGGAATACACTTATCTATAGTCAGCAGCGTGGTCTATGTCAAGCTCATTAATGAAGCGGCCTATGACAAACTACTACTTCGACACCGACAAGGACTTCGTTTCTGTCATGTTGGAGCGGTAACAGTTGAACACGCCGGCATGGGCCTCCGAACGATCCGCGTCTTTGAGCTTCCATTAGAAGTGCCAGAAGAATTGGTGACAGACGCCCTGCGTCCTTACGGAACGGTCCTATCCCACGTGGCTGAAAAATGGGCGAGTTTCAAGACGTATCCTGTCCTCAATGGCATCAGACAAATACGGATCGAACTCGTCCCGTCATATTTGTACATCGCCGGTTGTAGGGCGATTGTCATTTACGACGGGCAACCAAGGACGTGCTCTGGATGTGGGAAGGAGGGCCACATACGTTCTGAGTGTGCTCAACGCAGGTTATTACAGCTGCCACGGGATGATCCACCCCTCACTCCGCGTCCGACTGTGCTCCCCATGACTTACGTCGCCGCATTACGCGATGACGTGGGCCGCGAGACCGACGCGTACCAGAACACACAGAGAGCGGCGGATCGTGGCGAGCCACAGAAAGCCGACGTTGCGCTGGACCGCCTGCAGCAGTCACAGGACGCCCTCTCTTCGGTTCCGCTTGCGGCCCCTTCAGATAAGGCTCTTGGAGACGTCGATAATACGACGGCGCACGATTCTGACGCCCCCCACGAACAACTGGAGACCATGCTGACCTCTGATTCCGAGGCCCGGCAACGTAAACAGCGATCACCAAAACGCCGGAAGAAGCGCCGCCTCACGGTGGAGAACGACACTCTGATCTAGCAGACAATTCTGAGAAGTTTACGGGTACAGAACAGACGACCATGGATACAGAATAACTGCCTAGCGTGGATGCAACGGTGGCCAGCGGGACGGCGTCACGACCTACCGCTGACGATGCTCCAGACACAGCGACGGCAACAGGCTACTGAGGAGGCTACGGCGCCTGCACCCCGTGGGGAACAGATGATGCCGGAGGAACTGCTCCCACGCACTCTCCCGGTGTAAGACCGACAGAGTGCACGGACTAATGACAGACCATATGAGGGGACGGCGGGGGACGTTAGTCCGACAGCAGCCTATGTACGGCAAATTAGCGACCGTACGGTACCCTATCTACGTTGACAGCCATGCAACAAGCTTATCGGATAGGGTCTGTTAACATCAATAGCATTGGGACGCCGGTAACAATCAAGATGCTCAGTGACATGATAAAGGCTGCGGATTTAGACATAGCACTATTACAAGAAGTTCGGGTACTTCCTCCCTCGGACTTTTACGGTTACGACATTTACTGTTCCCCGTGTGACGAGAGAGGCGTTGGCACAGCTATACTATTAAAGGAAGGGATACGTGCAGACGAAGTAGAGTATTTGCCTTCTGCCCGTGGTACGGCCGTGACCATAGGTGGAATACGTTTGATCAACATATACGCACCGTCAGGCTCGGATAAGAGAAGGGACAGAGCAGATTTTTACGCCCATGAGGTTACACCGTTGTTCCAGGGACGATACGATGGTTGCATACTCGGCGGAGATTTTAATTGTGTGCTCGACAGAAAGGACCAACAACCTAACTATACAACTAGCCAAGAACTTAGAGAGCTGATCAACGGGATGGAATTAGTCGATACATGGGACCTGAAGTATCGCAACCAACCAGGATATACATTTTTTACTAGCCACTCCGCGGGCCGTTTGGACCGAATCTACGTTTCTAGGGCGTTAGCAATGTCGACGGTGGACGCAGAAATATGGCCGACAGCGTTTACAGACCACGAGGCATATATTTGTACCGTTAACCTTGATAGACAGCAGGTGTGGAGACGGCGGGGTAATTGGAAGATGAACGTCTCCCACCTGCGAGATGCAGAATGCCGATGCATGGTGGAGGACGCGTGGCATGGCTGCCTCCGTCGACGAAATTCTTTCGATTCTGTCCTGCAGTGGTGGATCGAGTGCGCGAAGCCAGCTTTACGGAGGACGTTAATAGGTTATGAGAAGGAGGTTTCTCAATGGCAGCGCACGACCACTGAGTTTTACTTTACGGCTCTCCGGGAACTGTTAGCTCAACCACCTACACCAGTACGCCAGACGGCAGTCCACTGAGTTAAGGCGAAGCTAGTACAACTTGCGACGCAGAGGATGGCAGGTACGATGCTACGCGCAAGGTCGCAGGATTTCCTGCCCAACGAGGTTCCCTCGATGCATTATGTGATAAAGGAAAGACGAAGAAGACGCAGGAATTTAATACATGAGATCGATCTCGGCGATGGCCGTCGTTTTAGCACACAAAGGGGCATAGCACAGGCGTTCACGGATCATTTTAGCAGATTCTATGCGAGCAGCGGGGAGGATCAGAGGGAGCTGGGGAACGTCCTGGAAGAGATCCCAGACGCGACGAGTGTGAACGTGGAAGCGGACGGGTTATCTGAAATTACGTGTGAAGAGCTGGAAGAAGCGATTACACGAGGTGCTTGCAATAAGTCCCCAGGTCCAGACGGATTCCCGTTGGAATTTCACCGTGCCTTTGTGACCATTATGACACCGATGTGGCTATGTATGTTTAATGAGCTTCTGCGGCAAGAAGTACCGGTTCACATTCAATTCACGGAAGGGCTCATGATACCGATACGGAAGCCCCGTGGTGGCAAACGGCCTTGTGATTATCGCCCCTTGACCCTCCTTAATAGTGACTAGAAGATCTTCATGCGCATCCTGGGAAGTCGTATCAAAAAGTCGCTGGAGAATCGAATACATGCCGATCAGACTTGCCTTGGCGGCATCAGTAATATCCACACCGCCTTGGGAGACTATCGTGACGTCGTCGCCCTCGCGGCTGCATGCCGCCTCCGGGGGGCGATGGTTGCAGTAGATTTCGATCATGCTTTTGATCGCGTGGATCATGTGTACCTCGCGGCGGTGATGAACAGGATGGGTGTCTCGCCATTATTGACCAATACTGTGATGCGACTGTTGCACGGCGCCAGATCAGCGATGGTGGTCAACGGAGGGAGAACTGAGTATTTTAAGATCTTAAGATCACTGAGACAGGGTTGCCCCTCGTCGATCCTCCTTTATGCGATCGCCTTAGAACCGTGCCTCGCAGGCCTTCGCCGCCGTCTTACCGGGATCTCCCTACGGCATTTGTCATTCAAATGCAGAGCATACGCGGATGATATTGTGTTCCTCGTACGGAATGGGAGGGAGACTCAAATTGCACTGGATTGGCTACAGACGTATGGGATGGCAGCTGGCAATGTGGTCAACTACCGAAAATCACAATTCATGCATGTGGGGCGTGGACTAGAACCAGGAACGGAAGGACCCTTACCTGCGGTGGAAACCCTCCGCTGTTTGGGTATCAACTTTCATAAAGAGACAGCGAGAACGGCTGCGGACAACTAACGAAGACTGTTACTCAGAGTCCGCACGGCAGTACGACTAAACGCCCTACGGTCGATGGATATGCTGCAGCGAGTGTTACTCGTCAATCTTTATCTCGCGGCCATGATGTGCCACCTGACACACCTTCTCCCCTTGACGCGCACGATGGCTATGAGGATTCAGGCGGCTTTTGGGTACTATGTGTGCCTGGGACAACTCTTTAAGGTACAGTACAACACGCTTACCCTCCCAGCGCGAGAAGGGGGCGTTGGTTTAGTGAACGTGCACGAGAAGGCGCGTGCCATGTATATTAATACTATGCTCAAACGGTGGCGCAACAGGAATCACTCGCTTACGGGGACGATCATCGAAGAACTCGTGCCAACATCGCATCTTCCTCCAGTCAGTGTCGGCCATTTATCGCCCCCTTTAACGTATGTGCGCACGTTCATCGTGGAACACAGTTATGTTCGGGAGCGTTTACCGACGACCCGACAGTCGACATCGAAGGACGTGTACCATCTGCTTCTTCGACAGATCGCCCGGAATAGGGTGGAACGCAAACATCCAGCTGTTAATTGGCACGTGGTGTGGCGCACGGTCCACCACCCCCACCTACCTACATCAGTCAGATCAACATGGTACATTGTCGTCAACCGAAAATACCCTACAAATGATAAAAAGTACGCAATACATTTGGCGGATTCGCCCTTGTGTCACCAATGCGGCGTGCTGGATACGGACGACCACCGGCTGGTCTGCGCCGAGGCATTGGCTGTCTGGACTCTCGCAAGAAAGATAATAGCGTTCATGCGGCGCACTATCTATACAGCAGTCTGTTCTGACATAGTCTTTTTTCCAGGGGAAACGTATTTTCCGCGTCATAAGACGAACGCAGTGGCGTGGATCGCAGGTATGACGGTCCATTACATCTATAGAGACACACGTACGAACTTACTGAACGTCCTGGATTACTGGCACTACTTGCAAGATGGACACACAAAACTATTACGGCTACAAAAGTACAAGGATTGGTATGCCAATTTCCTAGTAACGGTTTTTGCGGACCCGCCATATACTTGGGGTGTGCCGGGTGCGCAAAGATGAGCGGCGGTGCTTTCGTTGTGAAACCGACCAATGTAATGTGATCGACTAAGAACACTATGCGAGTATGCGACCTACGAAAAACACAGGCTTGAGCAGTTAGCAAATGGATGTACTTCATATTTTGTTTTCATATCCATAAATACTTTTCTTTAGGGTGCCGGAGGTGGCCCCACTTTGATTTTGTTGTTATTTCATGCTGCATGGTAGGACGGCAGCAAGGTTCCTTCCCAGACAGTTATCATGTGTCAGGACGTACTATGTTTATTTTCTGAATAATAAAGTTTTCTGTTTCTCCTACCTTCCTTCATATAAAATAAAGTAAAAAAAAAAGATGGTAGAGCACTTGCCAAAAAAAAAAAAAAAAAAGGTCGTAGAGCACTTGCCCGCGAAAAGCAAAGGTCCCGAGTTCGAGTCTCGGTCGGGCACACAGTTTTAATCTGCCAGGAAGTTTCAGTATTTTGTGTCGTTTCCGAAGCAATGCTCAGCTATGGCCAATTTGTTGGGCTCTCTTTGCTTAATGCACCCATCATTGAGCCGTAGTAAAGTTAGCTTTGAAAAGCGCCCTCCGTCTTCTGGCGATGGCGCCGTTGTCGCAATTGAAGGCTTCGGTGTCTCCCTCTAGCGGGAAAGGGGAAGTGGGCTGCTCGCATGGGTTTAAGAACTGGCTGTATGGGCTCTCGTGGAGAGTTGGCAGTCGGGGCATCAAGAAGCGACTTCTCTGCCAGTGCCAGAGAGACAGCACGCAGACCGCTGAGGAGGTTCTGAAAATCGGCGCGCCTTCCTGCGTCCGTTGAAACGGCTGGCAGCGGGCGGCTCGGCAGAACATTTGGAGGTGCTGCGTTGGTTCAGTCCTGGGAGTCGTAACGCACTAGAAGTTGAGTACTGATTGTTAGCAGATTTATGAAGTTTAATTGAATTCAATTTACTTATTCTTGTTAATTATACCAGCCGTATATTTTGGGGGTTTCCCGTCATTCATTCTCATCTGCCCACCCGCGGGAAGGTAATATTAGAAAGGGTGGTCTGTTTGTCCCCTTTTGAGGAAGAAATGGGGGAGGGGGAGTCAGAGTAAGTCTGTGGTTCGGACTGCTTCTTTCCCCTCCCAGCTTACCTACGGGTTATTCGACTGTTTACCATGTCTGTGAAAGTCTAAGGCACCAATGGCTGTACTGTTGGAAAAACAAGGCACTAAGACCTGATTCTCTCGCATGACATAACTAGTATTACTAGACGCAGGTGTAAAAGGTACCATGTCTTGTGGCACTTCGAAAGGGAACTCAAGGACCAGAATTGATCGAAGACTGTAACCAGTGTAGTCTACTGTCACCTCTCCAATATGCCCGTCAGAATGCTTAAACTTGAGTCCGCGAGCGGGTTGTCGAACTATGGCAGCACGAACTTCATTCGTTGTCAACGTCCGCTATGGCCGAGCGGTACTAGGCGATTCAGTCCGGAACCGCGCTGCTGCTATGGTCGCAATTTCGAATCATGCCTCGACCATGGATGTGCGTGATGTCCTTAGGTTAGTTAGGTTTAAGTAATTGTAAGTCGAGGGTACTGATGACCTCAGATGTTAAGTCCCATAGTACGTAGAGCAATTTGAACCATTTTGAACCCTCGTCGTCATTTTAATATATACGATACTGCCAGTGATAGGGAAGTGAATACCTGTCATTTTCTGTGGGCCCAGACGTAGCTCTTCGTGAATGAACTGGTCGATTTAATAAGCGCGTGGTCGTGCATCTTCGACATGGAATGTTACTTTAAGTGTCGCTCAGCGATAACAGTGCACCATGAGGTACTATAGTGATGGACGCTACAAACACAAATACCGCGAAGGGGAGCGTAAACAACTCCGATGCGCTGTCGGGCGCGTGTAGCGGTCCGCACGCAACCATGGCCAAATGCCGTCTGACCAGAGTCTGCAGCAGTGTTTCTCACAGAAACATTCAATGCCGGGTCCCAAGCATTGCTGATATTGTAACCCGTGTTTTAAACATTACTGAGAAGTGTGAAAGATGACTTCGGTTTGAGGAAGGCCGGCATATACCCAATTCCCTGTGAGTGTGGGAAGACTCATATCGGACAAACAGTACGCACCATCGTAGATCGTTGCCGAGAACATCAAAGGTACACTCGACTGAAATATCCAAATAAGTCGGCGGTAGCAGAGCACTGTTTGTTCGAGAAACACGAGATGGATTACGAGCGTACCAAGATCCTGGCTCAGACCTCTAAATATTGGGACAGCGTTATAAGGGAGGCTATCGATTTTCGCACCAGGAAAGATCTTATCAACCGAGATTGAGGCTACAATCTCAGCAAGATTTGGGACGCGGCATTGAATGTAATTAAGAAGACTCTCAGCAAGAAGTACGAACTGGCGACCAGGGCGGACGTAGCAAGCACATCGACGCTACGACAGATTCCGACGCCCACGTCTTCGCGACCGCCGGCGCGCTGGCGCGGACGGCGAAGAGAGCGGCCCGCGGGGGGAGGGGATTTAAATCTGCCGCCCGCCCTCAGGAGCTCAGTTCGTCAGCGCACCTGACGATGGCAACATGTCTGGTCACCGAAATATTGTGCCCGTTGGACACTATCAACCGGCAGTATACTGTTCGAGCAGTCTGTAAGTGGTTCTATGCACCCACAACCAAACACTTTAGCATTGATTGCAGAGCCTCATGTAGATATACACTGGTGTCCAAAATTAAAGCAACAATTGGAAATTTTGCAAGGCTGCGTTTATTTTGCCACAAAACTGTATAAACGTGTGATGGTAAAGTAGAAACAATGTCAAGAATACAGAACGTAAGCATCTTCTACGTGCATAGCTGTAGACCAAAAAGTTCATCCTATTTCTCCAACACAAATTCTGACAACTGATTAATGTGCTCAGTGTGGGGTAAGACCACCTCTGGCAGGGGGCATACTGTGAATGACGTCGTCAATGTCATTTTGAGGCAATAACGCCCATTCTTCCTGCAGAACTGCTCGCAAGTCTTAGAGAATGGTCGGTGAATGATGTGGTAATGCAACCCGTCTCCCTAGCGCACCCCAGACGTTCTCTATGGCATTCAAATTGGGAGAGCGAACAGGCCACCCCATGCCTGCAGCATCTTACTTTTTCAAGAAAAATCAACCACCCATGCCACATGAGGTCGAATATTATCGTCCATCAGTACGAAGTCTGGGCCTACAGCACCTCGTGATAACTGCACATGAGGTCCGAAGACCTCGTCACAATAACTGACGGCAGTTAATTCTTACCTATTGACCAGTACAATATCACAGAGAAGTGTTCAGGCTGTCAACATAGTCCCTGCCCATATCATTAAGGATTCTCCTCGATACCGGTCTCTTTCCAAAATGTTTGGGTCCGGAAATCGTGTTCCTTCAGATGTGAATCCGTCGAGAACCACTGCCCAGACGAAATTGGTACTCGTCTGTGAAATGGACATTGGCCCACACTTCGACCGTCCAGGTGGGCTGTTGACGATTCCGCTAGAGGTTCCTTTCTGTGAAGACGTGTCAGAATATAAAGATCACTCTGCCGAATCCTTCTGTACTCTTTGTCTCGATACTGCGGTCAGATGCCAGTTGCCTTGCTGTTCTATGGCGGTACCGTTGTGCCCTTACGGCCAATGACCGGCCCTCTCTCTCTGTTGTTACACGTGGTCGGCCCTGTTCTGGTCTTCGGGATGCAGCTTCGGTCTCTATAAAACGTCGCCCTCCGAGAATCAAGAAAACGATTCACATTAATGCATCGGGCCACACTTTTTGACTGACATGTTTCCATTCCTCGCATGGTCTTCCACCGTAGAGAGTCTGCTAGGCACCTTTTCTGTGCCATACTGATCAGTCTATGACTGTAAACAAAACACAGCGGTTGCAGATGTGAGACTACCCGGCAAACACTACCCTGTTTGATAGGTGCCCTGACGTCATCGTTGGTGTGCTTGTCCTTTGACCAGAATCCCATCTTCCGTGAAGAACACGATCTTATTGACGGCTCTTGACAGTTTGTATGATTATATCGTGAAATAGACACAGAACGAGAAAATAGCGGTTTGTTGCTTGAACTTTGGCCGCCGATGTAGGTATAGAACATATATTCAGTCAAGCAAGTCTTGTCGTTTCAGAGAAAAGGAATGCAGTAATTGTCAAAAACGACATTCAACATAAAATGACGTTCGACTGACACACAATTTTCTCTAAGGTTTTCACCAAAATAATTTACTGTAAAATTATATATTTACCTTGAATGTAAGTACAGGATGAATTAATATTTTTTTGTGTTATTTTTTTTTATTCTTTGGTTACAGGTTAACCGGGGTTCCGTGGGATCACCGGTAGTAATAGATGACACCGTGACAGCTGTGGACTACGTGAACATTTTTCTGGGCCACCTGCATCCCCTTATGCTTGGTGTGTTGTTAGAAATCTTTCAGACGGGTACCTATGTTGTGTATAAGGCAGAACTATGGGCTTCATGGGGAAAACGGTGACCCGGCTGAGTCACGCAATTTGACTCTTGGTCTGATCACGAGGTGTGGCCATTAATTGCAGGCGTTGATCACGCAGGCTGACGTGGGGATCAATGAACTGTACTTGACGGGATGAATCTGGAACATCTTAGGTGATTAGAAAGCTAGTAAACAGGAATACAATTAAATACGTAGCTTTAATTCAGCATCAGCGGTGAACGTCGATCTTTACTTTCTACAATAATATTTACAACTGCGGTTATAGGCTGAACTGCGAATACATCTTTGCAATTCTGATTGCTTCACAAATATAGGTCAATTGTGAACGCATAAACTCTGTGTGGCGCCTGGCTAGGTCGTAGCTACTGACTTAGCTGAAGGCTACGCTAACTAGCGTCTCTGCAAATGAGATCTCTAAAGCTATAACGAGTGAACCATTCCTATTAAAGTCGGCTATAGAACAGGGCAGTGCGCTAGCTTGTCTCGTAAGACCAGCCGAGCGGTGGCGCTCGGTCTGCTAGCATCGACAGTGGCAACTCGCGGGTCTGATGTGTACTGACGGACCGCGGCCGATTTGAAGCCTACAACCTAGCCAGTGTGGTGCCTTGCGGTGACACCAAAACCTATACGTGTCATAAGACCGGAATAATGCCATAGTGGATTCAGGACCATTACAGTTAATTCACATCGGTGTATAGGCCAGCAAATTTGCCTGCCGGCCGCTAGTTCCTTGCCCACAAACTACCGGACTGTTAGTTTACGGGAACTGTGTGACGTGTGCCAGACATCTGGTGCTACACACCCTCAGAAATGTACCACGAATCTGTCGAACCCATGTGGCGCAGGATCGCTGCTCACTTGTGCTCCAAAGGGGTTCCGACACCCTAGTAATCAGGAGGTCATAATATTTTCGCTCTCCGGTGTATCTCACTCGATGTGAGAGGCTCTGCCTACCACACGTGTCATTACGTAGTGGCCAGTGGAAGGTCATCAACGCCCTAGGTGTTGTGGTCAGAACAACGATCGTATTCATGTCCGGCAGCTGCAGGACAGCCTTTTGCCATTGTAGTGTCAAAGCTTGACGAACTACCGGTGAATCCACTCTTCCCATCCTAGATACCAGCCGCGAGTCTTCATTATTCCCGTCAGCTAGGACAAAAACATTCTTTGTTGAGTTCCCGTCTAGGAGTTTGTGCCGCATGTGTGGAGATGGAACGTGTTGATATTTCTGTGGAGCCTAAAATTCTTCAGGTAACTTTTTGATTTCATATTCGTTACCTTCGCCAACTCACAACCAGAATGGGATCTCTTCTGAGAATCAGCAGACCAACATGACACTGATAACAGCAAAATGAGTTGTCATAAAAGGTGACTGGTCACATTTTTTTTCAATCTTTCAGCATATACTAAAGGTAATTCCTAGTAACACGTGTCGCAGGCGACAGAGCTCTGTGCTACATTGCTAGACAGGAACAATCTTTGTGTGCCTGTATGGATATGAGCAACAAGAGCTGTGGCTCCCAAGAAATCTCTCTCCACACAAACGTTCGAGCATCAGCCCGCCCTTCCTCTAGGAGGCAAGGGAAAGAATATGGGATCTCATCTGTCATCTGAGCACAATTATATCTGGAACCCCACAAGGGGGCTACAATAGATTCCAAGATGTTTCCCGTGTTTAACCGTGAAAGGTCTCTGTTGGATTCCTTTCATGTTTAATTTCTTAAATCTGTTGCCATTTATGGAATAAATTCCTCTTCTAAATGTACTGTGGCGTTTCTGACTATCTGGGAGGAGACTGAGCAGTGGAACGTGTTACTTTTACACATAAACAAGAACGATCTGTCACACTACTACACTTTAAAGCGCAGTTTATATGTAATTCATGTCACACAGTCTCATACGGAACCTACATCCGCTTTCTTTTATATACTGTATATGATAAGATACTGTCATCCCCCTTCCCTTTTGTGTGAGAGGATGAATGAGCATATGTATTTCTAGTTGCATGCTTGAGGGTAGCAGACAAGGCTGTCTGCTAGAGAACAGTAGGACCAATGTCGGAACAGGTAGCTATGCTTCCTAAAAGCAAAGAGGTTTCTATCCTTAGTATGGTCCTGTCCGTCCGTTGTCATGTTGGTATAGGAAGCTGCCCCTCTGGCCACTTCCGTTGGTCTTTGTGAGCCACCCTCAGGAAGCACGCTGGGCAGTAGGGCAGTTGCAGTGTGGCCGTGGCGAGCGTCTGAAGTGGTAAGATCTCCGGCTAAGTGCGTGGCTGTTAAGTCCGTAGGACAATGGATTTCTTAAGTTCAGCCTAACTGAAAATTTAATCACTTTTATTTCGGGTTTAGGTCTAAAATATCCGATGTTATCTTAAATTGCAGCGCAGTGTAATTATCGTGTGAAGTTCAGATTATTTTTCGGTAGTTGCTTTGTTACTACTTTGTGAGTAAAGTGGAACCACGTGTTGATCAGTAACTCTAACTAAGTTCATCAATCTTAAATCCGAATGTGCGTGAGATTATAACGTCTCGTCTTGAGAATATTTTTTTAATATAGCAACTTTTCTTTATGCTTTTCTTTATGTTCAACCCACGTGGGGTGTACTTTGCGAGACCAGTACCACGTGCTTATATAACTGTTTGACCCATCAGGTTAATAGTAAGACGTTGGTAACCAGTTCAAGGTTTTTCTTTTGTCAATTGCTTTTCGATCTAATGTATTTTAATTATCAAAATTATTGTGGAGTTGTACGCTTTGTGTAAACCAAGTTAACCACGTGAAGGATGTGGTGTAATCATCAAAGTAGCCCTCAGCTATTCTTTTTGCGAAGACTTCACAAAGAGTTAATATGAATTTAGTATACCAGTGTGTGGTAATTACATGACGGACAGGATTGTGGTATGAACGTAATTTCTTTGGGAAAAAAACTGAATCTGTTGGTTGTGGTTAATTTCTTCTTGCTTATGTTTCAATGTTCTTCGTGTGTTATTTTATGAATGGAGTGTTGTATGCAGTTTTCCAAATCTTGGCTCCATATTTTATGTGTTCCGTAAGATTACAATCTCACATTCTTTTCAATCGTAAATAAGGCACCAGCTCAGTTATAACTCACGTATAATATGCTGAAATTTCAATGAACAATCTTAAAATAAATTTCCAAATATAAACTGATTTCTTTCTTTTTATTTAAATTCTCCTTTATATATATATATATATATATATATATATATATATATATATATATATATTACCGGTTTTGTATGACTATTAGAAGATTATCATTAATGTTAGTCTGCTTGGTAAACCTAGACTAAATATCTGATGAAACAGTTGCCCAGTAATCCACGGTTAACGTCCCCAGACAGATCACGGCTTTTAACCCACTTTCATTGTCAATTAGCACCGAATTCAGCATACAAAATTAAAGTTACAATCTTACACATGGCGACCCTGTTCTGTGATTCCGCTAGACTCTGGAATCTCTGAAATGTTAGATTGCGAGCGTGTTATAATCTTAATTTTTTTTCCCTACAGCGCTCAAACAACTTCTGCGTTGTTTCCGAGCAGACTTTCAAAAGATTCACGGCGTTGTTGATCGGCGTTGCGTTGTTTGTCTTGTTTTGTTTTTTATATTTGTGTGTTTTATATGTCTGTGTGCTTTTTTTTCTCGCTTGTAAATTCCACTGTTTCGATCTAAGATAAAAATTTGTTTTGCGTGTGAAAAAGTGCGTACTAGGTTGGGTATCTTTCGTGTGACTGTCGTAATTTTTGTGGGACACATTTATTTTGATTAGTGTGTCGCATACCGGTTATAAATTGCACTAATGCAGACACGTAACCAAACTAAAAGTAAGCGGTCCAACAACTTAAGCAACATGGACCAAGGGGATAATTTGATTTCCAATATTAACGCGTCGGGCGGTTCCGAAAATGCAATGGGGAATACTTCAGACGAAATGCAAAACAGCACGAACGGGCTCACATCAGAGCCAGAAATAAATTTGCCTCCTAATTACCAAATTGATTTGGCAGAACTCATGAAAGCCTTATTGCAACAAAATAAAGAAAACGCAGAGAAATTTGAAAAATCGATCCGCGAGCTAGGGGAACAAATGACCCAGAAATCTGAAAAATCGATCCGAGAGCTAGGCGATCAAATGTCGCAGAAATCTGAAAAATCGTTCCGAGAACAAAAAGAATCATCCGAAAAATGGATCCGAGAGCTAGGCGAACAAATGACGCAGAAATCTGAAAAATCGATCCGCGTGCTAGGCGAACAAATAGACGAAAAACTAATACAGCAGACAAATAAGGTTGGCAGGTCGATGCAGAGAGTGTCCGATGGTGTCGCACAAGGAATGAGCGGTCTGGCAAGTGAAGTGAAGGGTGATATTATGAAGGAGTTGGGCCATGCATTTGAACAAATCGATGACCATCTGCAAGCCTTGGAACGGGGCAGGCGTAGTGGCGATGCCGAGTCTGAAGAAAGCGAAGAACGGCTACTTAGGAATTTCCAAGAGCTGAGAGAAGAATGCCAAAGGGAACACCAGCAGGTACTCTCGAGCGTCCAAGAGGCGGAAACGCATTGTCCCACGTCCGTTAGCAACACAATAGCGGACAACAGTCTAGCGATTCATGCGCTGGAACAGCAAGTAGAACGATTGAAGCAGACTGGGGCGGAAGACAAGAGACAAATACATGTTAAGATGAAACTCAGGGGAATATCCGATCTGTGGGTATTATGGGTCTGGCAAACCCAGGTCCCCAGCTGTTAGTAGCCTTGTTTCCGATTTTCTGCTTTCAGTGCTACTATCTATCTATTACTATTCTATATCTGTCAGTATAAATGAGGATCTCTTACTATAGTATGTCCCCAGCTGTTAGTAGCCTTGTTTCCGATTTTCTGCTTTCAGTGCTACTATCTATCTATTACTATTCTATATCTGTCAGTATAAATGAGGATCTCTTACTATAGTATGCGTGCTGTATGAATATTTTAAGATAGGAGAACTCTGAGAAAGGAATGAGTAAGTTTGGAATCTTGAAAACAGGATGCGATAATACGATTGTTGAACCATT
This sequence comes from Schistocerca cancellata, assembly GCF_023864275.1. NCBI lineage: Eukaryota > Metazoa > Arthropoda > Insecta > Orthoptera > Acrididae > Schistocerca > Schistocerca cancellata. Next base: position 100,628,370 of record NC_064633.1, read on the forward strand.
GGCTTCCAATATGCGATGATATGTTAATATTGATGATATATGTCTTTTTTGTTCTTTATAGCTGAGTACGTAAAGTGCTGTCTGTGGATTTCGTAAGCATATTGATTCCCTTCAAGGTGAAAGAAGAATTGTGGTTTGTGTAATTTACGTGGCTCTGAAATATTATTGTGGTAGTCAAATACGAGCAGCTTTTCAGCAAATGGAGAATGGAACGGAAATATGGATCCTTTTTGTAGTCTTGATTGATGTTGAGCCAAAGCCTAAAAAATTATTCTGCGTTAATACTTGTCCTAGAAAAGCGACGTTTATGTGTTTTGCTGATGCTGTGAGCATTACAGCTTACTGTTTTCGCTGGTGCGGGATGCACTGCAGCCTATATGATTTGTACTGAGGAAATTTCCCTCTTGAAGGTAGAGGATGATTAAATAATTTTGATTATGGGAACAAAGGAAAGCTTGGTTTAAGAATAGAGGTGACCACAATTTTGCCATTCATGAGAAATGAATCCAGAATAACCACCACAGGCGAAATAACTGATTTGGAAGCGAAAGGTAACGTAAAGAAGGAACGAAATCGCAGCAAAATGGGTAAGAAAATGTAATATAACCTGTATAATGCAAATATTTTTAACCTTCTCAGAGTCATCTGTGTGATTAATTGTTGTGATAACGTAATTTTAGGTGAAATTTTCTTACTGTTTTATGTGTGAATATATGAGTATGATAAATGTATAATTGCGAGTCTCTTTTCAGGTGTGCGAACTGGTATAAATGTTTTGGCGTGTAAATAACCATTGTTCTTTTTAATGTGTATGTTTAAGGAAAGTTCTCCATATTTATCATGTGACAAGACGTATGGCGCGAGCGTCAAGAAGAGGACGAATTAGAACAATGTTGTAGTGGTATATACACGGTGTTGAAATAGCATTGAAGTAGCTTATTGGCTTAACTAGTAGTGGATAGAAGTAGAATATTGAGTAATGCATGTTTATGGGTAGTTAGTTTGTAGAATAGACAACAGGTGTGCATGTATGTGTGTGTAAATAACATGTGAACCCTATGCTGTCCTGACCTATACTTGCACAAGGCATAATCCTATTCATTTTAGTGAATTAATAAATAGCATTTGATTTGTTAAAACGTAAGTGAACCACATTAGTGTTGTGGATTTAAATATTATATTGTCAGTTCATTTAAATTTTTATTTTTATACTGTCAAGTCATTTCACATCTAATTTTTTTACATTGTCAAGTCATTTAAATTTTATTTTATATTGTCGATTCATCTAATTTTTTTATTTAAAAAAAATATTAAGTCTCACTTTGTTCTTAAAAATTGTGAAATACAATACTAAGTGGTATTATGTATGACATTTTGTAATCACATAAGGATGATGAAAAATTTCTGTGAATGCAGTTGAGAACATGAAAGCGAACCGGCAAAAATCTTAAGAGACAGCGGGAGCAGCCAGACTAGTTGTAAACTGGCGGGTTTCCCAGCAGGACACGCTGTCAGCCAGGCCACTTTGGGAGCACGGCCGACAACAAAAGAAGGTACGCGGCAAACACTTTCCCTTGTACCTGGAGCTAATAGGCGGCCGCCCCGGGCGACCCTTCCTAGAGGCGATGACCTGAGATGGGCGAGCGGTCCACCGCGCGGAAATCCATCTGCTGGCAACGCACCACACGCACGCGACCGTGACGAGACGGCCGCGGTGAAACAACACAAGGGGCGTGGAGCCTTTTGACAGGTACTGCCCAGAGAAACTTGCAGACGTCAACGACGCCTATCGACATTTCCTGATGGATGCCTACTGTCAAGCGACAGTAAATCATGGTTCGATGTTCTCTGGTCGCTAAGGGTGGCACAAAAGAAGAGCCATTAAGTGTCATCCTTGCCCAGGAATATCAAACCGGCGAGCCAATTGAGGATAACCCAAGAATGTAACAACACAAAGGGCGTGGAGCCTTTTGACGTATACTGTCCAGAGTAACTGGCAGACTTCAATGACGCCTATCAACATCTCCTGACGGATGCCCACTGTCAAGCGACAGTAAATCATGGTTCGATGTTCTCTGGTCGCTAAGGGTGACACAAAAGAAGAGCCATTAAGTGTCATCCTTGCCCAGGAATATCAACCTGGCGTGTCAAACGAGGATACCGCACGAATTTGACAACACAAACATGGAACCAAATCGAGATGACGTGACACGGGAGAAACTTCATGAGAGGGCAGAGACGGCGGGATCGCACGCAACAGATGGACAAAAAAATCCCTACTGACAGCTGCGGCGACGAACCCCCCCTCTTTCCCCTATATTGTGCCTCGGAACAGTGGAAGTACTGAGTGTGTTAGTGAACAGTGATTATAGGGTTCTTAGTCCAGTGCAAATATGTGTGTTTCTGTCAGAGAAACTCTGACTCGTGTGTTTTGCAGGAGTTCGATTTATTGGTGTTTATTAGACTGACTCTTGTATTTTGCAGGTGTTCTATTTATCTTTTTTAGACTTTGAATCTTGTGTTTTGCAGGTGTTTTATTTATAAGTGTTTTTTTTTGTTTTAGATGTTGACTATTGTACTGTTTTATTTATCAATGTTTGTTTTTGTGTGATGTATTAGATTTGTGATATTTTGTTTCGTAAATTCATTGCTGTGGCATTGCTTCGTTTATCAGTCAGATAGCTTTTTATTCTCATTGAACTGTGATCGATTAGCCTTTGCATGGGGCATATTTACTGTGAGGAACCCCTTAAGGGTAACAATCACATAATTATTGTAGTTTCAGTATAATGACACAGTGCTCATTGTTTGCTAGCTAATTGAAATAAAGTAGAGTGATTAAATGAGTGCCACATAGTTATTTTAATTCTACAAATTATTAGTTTTATACGATATAGAATTTTTTTGCGATAACCACTTTGTAAAACATGTTTTTTCTCTTATCATTTTGTTGCTTTTGCAGATTGTGCATTGTTATGTTCTGCTTTTTAATACCGATGTTATTTGATGTTCTTTATTTAATTGCTGTGGCACCTTTGCTATTTTCATAAATTTTGCTTGTTAATAAACAGTTATAAATTTTCCTGTGATCAGTTGGCTCTAGCAATGAGCAAATACTGGTGAACTCCATAAGGGTAACAACCAGAAATTGTTTTCATATTAATGACACAGGAACCATTGTTTTTACTTGCTGACCGAATTAGGTCTACACTACCTTTTAAATAGGTGTCACAGGTTGTGTTCTTTTTTTTGTTTGAAATTGGTAGATTCTAAAGATGTGTTGAAATTATTGTGTCTTAGCAAGTAGCTGGTGTCCTTTTGCCTTTTCTTTTACACTTTTGGTTTAAGTAGGGTGTGAGAAGCCTGCTTGGGAATGTCCTAGCATGGCCAGAAAATTCCCTGCACAGTCTTTTCCCGGAGCGTTCGGGTTATGAAAGGTCTCTGTTGGATTCCTTTCATGTTTAATTTCTTAAATCTGTTGCCATTTATGGAATAAATTCCTCTTCTAAATGTACTGTGGCGTTTCTGACTATCTGGGAGGAGACTGAGCAGTGGAACGTGTTACTTTTACACATAAACAAGAACGATCTGTCACACTACTACACTTTAAAGCGCAGTTTATATGTAATTCATGTCACACAGTCTCATACGGAACCTACATCCGCTTTCTTTTATATACTGTATATGATAAGATACTGTCATCCCCCTTCCCTTTTGTGTGAGAGGATGAATGAGCATATGTATTTCTAGTTGCATGCTTGAGGGTAGCAGACAAGGCTGTCTGCTAGAGAACAGTAGGACCAACGTCGGAACAGGTAGCTATGCTTCCTAAAAGCAAAGAGGTTTCTATCCTTAGTATGGTCCTGTCCGTCCGTTGTCATGTTGGTATAGGAAGCTGCCCCTCTGGCCACTTCCGTTGGTCTTTGTGAGCCACCCTCAGGAAGCACACTGGGCAGTAGGGCAGTTGCAGTGTGGCCGTGGCGAGCGTCTGAAGTGGTAAGATCTCCGGCTAAGTGCGTGGCTGTTAAGTCCGTAGGACAATGGATTTCTTAAGTTCAGCCTAACTGAAAATTTAATCACTTTTATTTCGGGTTTAGGTCTAAAATATCCGATGTTATCTTAAATTGCAGCGCAGTGTAATTATCGTGTGAAGTTCAGATTATTTTTCGGTAGTTGCTTTGTTACTACTTTGTGAGTAAAGTGGAACCACGTGTTGATCAGTAACTCTAACTAAGTTCATCAATCTTAAATCCGAATGTGCGTGAGATTATAACGTCTCGTCTTGAGAATATTTTTTTAATATAGCAACTTTTCTTTATGCTTTTCTTTATGTTCAACCCACGTGGGGTGTACTTTGCGAGACCAGTACCACGTGCTTATATAACTGTTTGACCCATCAGGTTAATAGTAAGACGTTGGTAACCAGTTCAAGGTTTTTCTTTTGTCAATTGCTTTTCTATCTAATGTATTTTAATTATCAAAATTATTGTGGAGTTGTACGCTTTGTGTAAACCAAGTTGACCACGTGAAGCATGTGGTGTAATCATCAAAGTAGCCCTCAGCTATTCTTTTTGCGAAGACTTCACAAAGAGTTAATATGAATTTAGTATACCAGTGTGTGGTAATTACATGACGGACAGGATTGTGGTATGAACGTAATTTCTTTGGGAAAAAACTGAATCTGTTGGTTGTGGTTAATTTCTTCTTGCTTATGTTTCAATGTTCTTCGTGTGTTATTTTATGAATGGAGTGTTGTATGCAGTTTTCCAAATCTTGGCTCCATATTTTATGTGTTCCGTAAGATTACAATCTCACATTCTTTTCAGTCGTAAATAAGGCACCAGCTCAGTTATAACTCACGTATAATATGCTGAAATTTCAATGAACAATCTTAAAATAAATTTCCAAATATAAACTGATTTCTTTCTTTTTATTTAAATTCTCCTTTATATATATATATATATATATATATATATTACCGGTTTTGTATGACTATTAGAAGATTATCATTAATGTTAGTCTGCTTGGTAAACCTAGACTAAATATCTGATGAAACAGTTGCCCAGTAATCCACGGTTAACGTCCCCAGACAGATCACGGCTTTTAACCCACTTTCATTGTCAATTAGCACCGAATTCAGCATACAAAATTAAAGTTACAATCTTACAACCGTTTATTCATTAGGCTACCTTCCATTCGGGAAGCGGATGCACTCAGTGCAATAGTGCATTGAGAATGGCTAGCTACTAGCCGAAATCTGGATTTGTATGATAAAATCTAACAAGGACGACTGATTGCTGCACTCTGTAATTTATAGGCCTTTATTTTTTGTCCTCACAAGAAATATAAAATCAGGTTTAAAAATTTTTGCTTAGATTGTTAATGAACTGTTATTGAATTAATATCAAATCATTTTATTTAAGTCAGTAAAGCACATTAAATGTTCAGAGGACTTGTAAATGCAGGCAGGATACCACCATTTCATATGATCGAAGTTCGTATCTTCCCCCCTGAACAACAAATATTGGCCAGCAACACCCTGCATTTCGAAAACGTACTTCGTTTGGCACCGAAAATGCTGTCTTGCCTCTCCCCGGAGCTGAAAGAGGAAAATTTTGATCCTTTGTGGGCAGTTCCCGATTTTTGGACACTGCGTTCCAATTGTATTCTACGTTTGGAATCAGTCCAAATGTCCCTCTTACGTCACACTATGAAATATAGGAATTCACGCCGGCCGGAGTGGTCGAGCGGTTCTAGGCGTTACAGTCTGGAACCGCGCGACCGCTATGGTCGCAGTTTCGAATCCTGCCTCGGCCTTAGGTTAGTTAGCTTTATGTAGTTCTAAGTTCTAGGGCTCTGATGACCTCACCAGTTAAGTCCCATAGTGCTCAGAGCCATTTGAACCATATTTAGGAATTCGCGAGCGCCATTTCCACCATCGTACAGAAATCTTCGTTGATCCATTATGGACAATGGGACAGCGGCTGGCACGTATTTCTTGATGGAATAATTTATCAACAGCCGTATGTATTGTAGAAATTTATTTTGTGAACTTCTTATGTGCTACCAGTTTCGGCATTACATTGATGCCATCTTCAGGCACCACTAGTCATAGTCGTAAAATCGCTATACACGGAATGAGCCACCAAGAGCTGTTGCATGAAGATTTGATTCATGGATCCAGTTACATGGCTCCTTCCGTGTATAGCGATTTTACGACTATGACGTGTGCGGCCTGAAGATGGCATCAATGTAATACCGAAAAGCTGGAGCACAAAGAAGTTCATAAAATAAATTTCTACAATACATACGGCTGTTGGTAAATTATTGCATCAAGAAAAACAAAAATGTACAGAAAAGTGTGTATCAATACTTTTTTCATGATCTATCTTGGAAACAAATCTCGTCATGTCAGCGTTAATAATCGTGTACAGCTCTCAGTGCCTCCACTTCAATCTCTGTTCCGTCTTTCTGGGTTCTGGATACACTGCCACTTGATGTCCATGATAATTTGAAAGAAAATGAACTGCACTAGTGTCCACCCATAGTCTGTGAAGTACTAGCACACACCTGAAGACATACAATTTGAACATTTTCTTGTTTGAATACTGTTGGACTCTTCCTTATTGGAACTTAGTTCAGGTTCCGTAATATTTTGTGGAGTACTAGCACACCCTGAACAGTTTTTTACATTATTATTCTCCGAAGTTCATCTTTATTTCCATCACCACATTCAGTTGCTGTATCACTACCATCTGAAAAATTATCACGCTAAGTACGAATTTCTTCGTCTGTAAGACCTCTCAAATAATACCTTACGATACTGAAGTGCGTCTGTTATTCAGAATTACGACGCAAAGTTCCTTTGGACATGCAGGCAACTTTTGAAAAAAAATGTCTCACCTGTACGGGAATATACGTAATGGATGTACGAGTATGGGCTGCAGAAGCATGGTTGACGACATATGGAAGTTTCGGTCAGGTCGTCAGTCGTGCCCGGACAGACAAATGCTAGGGCAACCGCTCGCGAGAAGCGGAATTTCGGCTTCGAGTCCCGGTCCACCACAAATTTTCACTGTCGTCATTCTAGGCTACAACTGATGGTTGTCCATCCCATTCGCAACTGCGCATTATGTATCCAGAATGAGATTTTCACTCTGCAGCGGAGTGTGGTATGAAACTTCCGGCTGATTAAAACTGTGTGCCGGACCTGGACTCGAACTCGGGATCTTTGCCTTTCGCGGGCAAGTGCTCTAGCATCCTCCAGGCTGTGGCTAAGCCATGTCTCGGCAATATCCTATCTGTCAGGAGTGCTAGTTCTGCAAGGTCCGCAGGAGAGCTTCTGTAAAGTTTGGAAGGTAGGAGACAAGATACTGGCAGAAGTAAAGCTGTGAGCAAGGGGCGTGAGTCGTGCTTGGGTAGGTCAGATGGTAGAGCACTTGCCCGCGAAAGGCAAAGTTCTCAAGTTCGAATCTCGGTCCAGCACACAGTTTTAATCTTCCAGGAAGTTGCATTTGATGTATCTTAAGTAAGGGGCAGCCGTAGCCTTAAACAATCAAAATCTGACTAACTTCACTAATGTTATACAAGTCTCTCATTATTACTTTTTGATAAAATGAAACATCGAATTCTCCTCAGCAAGGACAAGTTTATATTTACAAAACATCATGAAAGCAGGAAGAACTATAAACATCAAAACAACCCAAAATCAATATAACCTAAAATTGTGATGTTGGTGGCCTGGACCTTATGGGGACTCTAAGTACGAATCGTGTTTTACATTATAACTGAATATTACAGGGGTATAGACATTTTAACCAAATTAGTATGTATAAACGTAACCATAGAGAAATTTATTAATCGCCACCGTCTACATACAAACTTTATTTTTACTTACGTAAACCGAGCGAGATGGCGCAGAGGTTAGCACACTGGACTCGCATCCGGGAGGACGACGGTTCAAACCCCCCGTTCGGCCATTCTGATTTAGGTTTTTCGTGATTTCCCTAAATCGCTTCAGGCAAATGCCGGGAAAGAGCACGGCCGATTCCCATCCCCATTCTCCCCTAATCCGATGGGACCGATGACCTCGTTGTTTTGCCGGCCGCGGTAACCGAGCGGTTGTAGGCGCTTCAGTCCGGAACCACGCGGCTGCTACGGTCGCAGGTTCGAATCCTGCCACGGGCATGGATATGTGTGATGTCCTTAGGCTAGTGAGATTTAAGTAGTTCTAATTTTAGGGGACTGATGACCTGAGCTTTAAGTCCCATAGCGCTCAGAGTCATTTCAGCATTTTGAACCTCACTGTTTGGTCCTCTTCCCCCAAACCAACGAAACTCTTTTTTGATAAGTTTGCAGCATTGTTTCACACACCAATCAGCCATTTGCAACACAATGATCAAATTTCAAGCAGATTTATAGGTTTCGGAACAGCGTGCAGACTATTCTGACATCTTTTGGTCCCTACAGGTCTAACGGTTTGGTGAGTTACATAATTCAACACCAAATTCGCCGGGACTGCAAATCCCCGCCAGTAAATAAAGGGTTACTTCTACGTGCCATATGAATTCCTTCCTCGAAAAAGCCTTTGCGCTCGCCTGAAAAATCACTAGTGGAGTACGTCTGCTATCGGAAGTTCATTCGTCACACATCTATGTAACCCACCGGTTACGATTTGTGGACAGGCTGCAGGAACATATCCGTGTCTCTGTGAAAATAAGTTCGATTTTTAAAGACTATAACTGCAAATGTGACGGTGCTGATTTCTCATAGTCAGCGAATGCAACTATTGTGCAATTGTAATCAACAGAGAGCATTCAGGTACCAAATCTGTGGAGTGAATTTCATATCAGTGCTACAATGTAAGTGGTTTACGTGATTTGTGCACTACCTGAGCAAATTGTAGCACATGTACGTCCGCTGTTTTACGTACAGATCTTGTGTATCGCGATTCTATATGTCTAGCGCAAACGGTCACTTCCTATCATGAAACCCTTACCGTAGCAGATTACTTTCTTTATCCAGAAGATCGCGTCTCGTTCTCTTCTTGCAATACGTTGTCAGCCTGAAGTGTGTCGAACACCGATAATACTGTGTTAATTAACGAGCGGCACTTATTTGATGTCTAAGATGTGAAAGCCTTCCCTCGCCAGTGAGAAGTAATCCTCTTTAAGACTCAGTCATCCTATGGCGTAATGTAATATGTCTCGCAAAAGTTAAGCGAAACTGGAAAGTTGTCGCCGAGACTGGAGGCGTGGCGAGCAGCAGTCCTGTGGAGCGCACCGCCGCCAGCGCAGATATGGCGAGGGGATTTTTCGTGAGGATAACCGGAGGAACAAACAGGAGAGCCAGCGGGAATCAATAATGCCGATAATGGAGGTCTAACGCTGACGAGGCCGGGGGGCCGACTGCATACTTGCGGCGTCGTCATTTTTGAAAATCAGGCCTCTGAAATTAAAATCGGTTTGGAGGAGAGGCGTAGCGTAGTTGTTGGACCTCAGTTGTGGTTCGCAACAAATCGAGTAAGAAATGCACGTTATTTATTGCTAATATGGGCTCGCCACGCGTGTAGTGTCGAAGTTGGATGGTTTCATACTAGCGTACGTCCGGAAAATAAACACTTTTTAAAATCTTTTTACATACTCTGGATGATTATTTCACCCTGCAGTATGTGCGTTCATTACGTCGTAATTTGGCTTTCACAGAAAATAAAAAAGGCGTATGCGGCAAAGCGGCTAGTAGGGTATTCTTTTGAGTCTGACAACAATATAGATAATACGTACGGGTGTGCAAGAAACACTGCAGATACAAGAGGATTCTTAGAGAGGAAAATAATATCTTTTATTATGGGCTCTACTATTAATATCATCTGTACAAATATCTAATGGGAAAAATTTAGTAGCACGTGCTAGAACGGGTTCGCTATTCGTCACTAAGCTCTCCTTCTGACGTACTTGCAATTTGCTGTTTCGTCTTTATGTAGAGCATGCAGTAATTCAGTACTGGTGATCTGTAAGTGAATATCTTCTATTTGTATGTTAATGTTGGTCAGAATAGTAATTCTTCTTCGTGCGTTCATTACATAAGAAAAAACTGAAAACAGAATATTTGTTGCTACGAGTCGTTAATTGTCGCAGATATTATGGACGGGCTTGCTTTCGAAAACGTGACGCAATGCAACAAAGGGCTATTCTGAACTAAGAGTATTGCACCAAAGTCTTGCTAAACCCTAGTAGATGCAGCAATCTCTAGCAACATCACTGTATTTTCCATAATGCGTACTAATAAAGGGGTTGAGAAGGGGTGGGGCGGGGCGGGGGGGGGGGGGGAGGCGGTAGGAGGCACCTAACGTCCACCATAGAAAAGTTAAAAAAAGAAAAATTTCATTAAGTGGTGTTAACTCTTATTAATAGCATCCTTCTCCAAACAGGTACTGATATATAAGAAGGGCACAGAAGCTGAAAATTTTGCAGTACCAATGCATTTTCCGTAATCTTTTTGAAATATAGATTTCGTTAATTATCGTTAAGTTTATTCACAGCACACTTTTTACAACTATATACATGTGTAACAAGGATCATGAGCGTCAAAATATGAGTATTACATTTGTTGCGAAAAGTCTAAATTGCTACTAAGAATTAAATTTTGGCTTAGGTTTAACTGAAAATTTCAAAACAATTTCTGAATCTGGTATAAGAAATCCTTAAAAACAACATTCCCTTCCAAAACTTTAAAATATAAAGTACTTGACTAGATTAACATATTTTCTAAAGGAGTACGTAGACAAGCCCCCTATTGGTACTGTGAGGATTAAGCTCACAGAAGAAAAAAATCCTTAAGCCCAGCATACAACGAATTAGACATATTCAGAGAACATCGGCCTAACGCTGCGTAACACCACGTCGAGACTTGACATTTAGCTCGATTCGAAGGGAAAGAGAGTGAATGAGTTTCTTCTTGTGTGCAAAAACTCATTGACAGCATGATCCCTTAGACCTACAAAGAGGCTCAAAAGGGGATTGCTACGTTTCACTCGAGTATCAAATAAAGTCAGATATTGTTTGTGGGTTTAAGATCGAGTCATTTAGTGGAACACTTCGAGTAGGGTAAGATGTCTTAGTGTCCGTCGAGTCACGAACGTTCAGCTCTGCCAACACGGATGATGTTGCCCTGGAAGATGGGAATATCTGCACTATATTCTTCATGATGGTGCAGAAGAAAGAGCAAGACTTTCTGGCCGAGAATGTTGACACAAACACTCAGGTTCACGCTCACGGTAACTTCAGAGAGTGTGCTCAAGTCATGGTACGAAAGACGAAAATACTGAGTAATCGCTTCGTTGCATTTTCCGTGCCTCGGAGCCAAACATAATTCGAGCAGACGCAAAATCGCGGGCTACACTACACGCTTGCAGTGAGCTACACTCTCGCTTCTGTGTTGTGCACAATGAGTGTCAACTGTTTCGAGCTCAATCTCAGTTTGAAATGCAAGCAAGTTTGCTACGCATATCAATAGAGGCGGACCTTACATTGAAGTTCCTGCCGCGCTGAGAACGTAAGTACGAGGGTTGTCCACAAAGTAAGTTCCGATCAGTAGCGAAATGGAAACTACTGGGAAAATCCGGTAAAGCTTTGCACAGATGTGTTGGACAGTGGCTCTTATGGCCGTCGATCGTGTCGCGTTACTCTTTTTAGTTCTGAGTGAACAGTGAGCACGTAAAGCTGCGTAGGGAATAGCGTCTCCCGCCAAGTATGAGGGCCTGGTTAGAGATTTCCCCTGTGTCATGCAGCCCACATAACACAACTGTCAAGCAGTTCCTTCCTCATGTCAAATTCGGCCGTACACTGCAGGGGCAATGAAGACGGTCCTGAAGCGTTTCCGATGAGAAGTGTTTGATCACCCACAATGCAGTCCGTAATTGGCTCCCCCTGAGCCTCATCTCTGCTCACAAGAACCGCTGGCTGTGAAGACAAAATTTTTCCACAGACAACGAGCTGCAGACCAGTGCAGATAACTGGCCGAAAGCACAGGCGGCTGCTTTCTATGACGAGGATATTGGAAAGTTGATACAACACCACGACAAAACTCGAAGTTGGATCGGCGACTAATGTAGAGAAGTAGGTGGAAGGTGTACCTAACTATTGCAAATAAAACATTTCCGGTTTTCATTGTAGTTTCCATTTCGCGACCGATCGGAACTTATTGTCTGGACAACCCAGGTATTACGTCAAGTGCAAGACCACGTCTTATCAGGTCGCAGAGGTAAAAGAACAACCGAAAGCCGTGTAGCTGAAAGATTTTGGAGGAAATCGGGTCGCAGTGGAATACACTCCTGGAAATGGAAAAAAGAACACATTGACACCGGTGTGTCAGACCCACCATACTTGCCCCGGACACTGCGAGAGGGCTGTACAAGCAATGATCACACGCACGGCACAGCGGACACTCCAGGAACCGCGGTGTTGGCCGTCGAATGGCGCTAGCTGCGCAGCATTTGTGCATCGCCGCCGTCAGTGTCAGTCAGTTTGCCGTGGCATACGGAGCTCCATCGCAGTCTTTAACACTGGTAGCATGCCGCGACAGCGTGGACGTGAGCCGTATGTGCAGATGACGGACTTTGAGCGACGGCGTATAGTGGGCATGCGGGAGGCCGGGTGGACGTACCGCCGAATTGCTCAACACGTGGGGCGTGAGGTCTCCACAGTACATCGATGTTGTCGCCAGTGGTCGGCGGAAGGTGCACGTGCCCGTCGACCTGGGACCGGACCGCAGCGACGCACGGATGCACGCCAAGACCGTAGGATCCTACGCAGTGCCGTAGGGGACCGCACCGCAACTTCCCAGCAAATTAGGGACACTGTTGCTCCTGGGGTATCGGCGAGGACCATTCGCAACCGTCTCCATGAAGCTGGGCTACGGTCCCGCACATCGTTAGGCCGTCTTCCGCTCACGCCCCAACATCGTGCAGCCCGCCTCCAGTGGTGTCGCGACAGGCGTGAATGGAGGGACGAATGGAGACGTGTCGTCTTCAGCGATGAGAGTCACTTCTGCCTTGGTGCCAATGATGGTCGTATGCGTGTTTGGCGCCGTGCAGGTGAGCGCCACAATCAGGACTGCATACGACCGAGGCACACAGGGCCAACACCCGGCATCATGGTGTGGGGAGCGATCTCCTACACTGGCCGTACATCACTGGTGATCGTCGAGGGGACACTGAATAGTGCACGGTACATCCAAACCGTCATCGAACCCATCGTTCTACCATTCCTAGACCGGCAAGGGAACTTGCTGTTCCAACAGGACAATGCACGTCCGCATGTATCCCGTGCCACCCAACGTGCTCTAGAAGGTGTAAGTCAACTACCCTGGCCAGCAAGATCTCCGGATCTGTCCCCCATTGAGCATGTTTGGGACTGGATGAAGCGTCGTCTCACGCGGTCTGCACGTCCAGCACGAACGCTGGTCCAACTGAGGCGCCAGGTGGAAATGGCATGGCAAGCCGTTCCACAGGACTACATCCAGCATCTCTACGATCGTCTCGATTGGAGAATAGCAGCCTGCATTGCTGCGAAAGGTGGATATACACTGTACTAGTGCCGACATTGTGCATGCTCTGTTGCCTGTGTCTATGTGCCTGTGGTTCTGTCAGTGTGATCATGTGATGTATCTGACCCCAGGAATGTGTCAATAAAGCTTCCCCTTCCTGGGACAATGAATTCACGGTGTTCTTATTTCAATTTCCAGGAGTGTAGAACAATATGTGAGAAACTTCATCCCGTGTGCACAAAGAGCAGATTGGAGTTACCAGAAGATTCTGTTACAGAGACTACCAGAAGCTGATAAACCATTTTCTATGTTAATATTCAATGTCTTAGGATACTTTCATAGAACGCAAACAGGTAATAAATATGTCTTCACCGTGTTAGATCTTTTTCACGATATTTAGTTATGGTAGCCATCCCAGATCAGAAGGCGAATGCAGTAGTTAGGTTAAAACCAACAATCGAGATCGCAATAACATTTGTTTATTTACCGGTTTCGGCATATGTTAAACCCATCTTCAGGATTTTTGGGCCCCCTATGGCTGGCACTGGCGGCTCCGTGGTTTTCTCGTGTACCTCGACTGTTGTTAACCTAAATATAGCACCAGTTCTCTGTGCTCCACAGACAATGTAATCTAAATTTACGAATTCAGTAGCACAGACCGTGGTAAACAGCTTCTTACTGACATTTGGCGTATCAGACACAACTATTCCGGACCAGATTACTAACTTTTTTATTCGAACCAACGAAATAGTTAGTCGTTTATCGAAAATTAAAAAGTTACGTGTCAGCCCGTTGTATCCTCAATCAAATGGATGGAGCGAATGAGGTCACTGTACTTCATGCAAAATGTTAAACTATTACATAAATTCACAGCATTCACATTGGGACGCATGTTTAAGATTTGTCGTCAGCGCATATAATTCAGAAGTTCGTAATGGAATTAGTCTCTCGCCGTACGAGGTAGTATATGACGAAAATTGCCGTAACCTTTTTAGGTAATTCGGCATATACAGGGTCCACAGAGCAAACAAGTGAAAAATTTTGCGAAGAAACAGAGAAAAACTTCACAAAGGGTAAGTCGTGTTAACACAAAAGCTTTACAGGAGCGAGAACGTATTGGGCAACTGACAATCCAGATGCCATAATACAGAATAGGACAGTGGGTGTTACTAGCTAGTCCGTATACTTGGAAGGGCAAAACGAAAAGGCCTGTAACGAAATGTAATTGTCGAAATAATTCACCAGCCAACGTAAATGCTAGCTAGAGTTTCTGTAGTCTCTGTAAGCAGAATAAAACTGTTTAGAGGTAAGACTGGCACGTTGCCACAGATTTCTTCATACACTTAGGCCTAGGAAATAGCGTAAAATCAATGTAAACACAAATATGGTATTTGTTAGTTACTTAGGTAAGAATTAATGTTCTTTACTTGTCATGTTCTCTGTTTGTGCTCTTGATTAAAGGAGCGAGGGTACCGACTGTATTTCGTTCCTCTCAGATGGCGTACCAAGATGTTACTTGGGGAAACTTTATCTGAGTATAGTACTCCTACGCTATAGCAGAGGAGACTTGATACGGAATCATAATCTGTACATATTTGCTAGGGAATCAGGCGTTCTACTAACGAATCGTAGATGCGCTGTACCGTTTACATTCGATATCGGGGAAGTAAGGAATGACATACGAAGACTACAGGATAGATTCAGAGCGTTACAACGGACCAGAGGAAGGAGGATTATTGGAAGATATGCAGAACGAGTATCAGGAATTAAGACATTGAGACGTTGAGGACTTAGTTGTAATAGTTAGCAGAACTTGTACTAGGAACATTACTACGTAAAAAAGCACATTAGTTGATGGCAGGAGAGGAACTGTTAAAAACTGTTTGGAACAGTGGATAATGAAGATATCAAAAAATTAGACAGCACACAGTTGGCGGAAGACATAAAAGCGAAAATAGATTGGCACACAACACGTATAGGAAACATGGAGCACGGAATACTCATTCTTACTAAACAGTACGGAACTTAACGATAGCATAAGAACACTGCACATAACACCAGGAATATATTGAATAGTGATCTAGAGAAAATACAAACTCAACTAAGCAAACTTGATAAAAAAAGTGCTAATAGCTACATTGCCATTTATCTTAGAAGACGGCTTAAATGATGCAAGGATTGAGGTCGAAGCTCTGCATGAAGCAGTACATCACGATTCTCATGGAGAACTGAGTGCAACGTAATTAAATCAATGCTCTAGCATTTGTCTGTCTGGGCACGACTGACGACCTGACCAAAGCTTCGTACATCCATTATGTATATTCCCGTACAGGTGAGACATTTTTTTCGAAAGTTGCCTGCATGTCCAAAGGAACTTTGCATCGTAATTCTGAATAACAGACGCACTTCAGTATCGTATCGTATTATTTGAGAGGTCTTACAGACGAAGAAATTCGTACTTAGCGTGATAATTTTTCAGATGGAATTGATACATCAACTGAATGGGGTGATAGCAATAAAGATGAACTTCGCAGAATAATAATGTAAAAAACTGTTCAGGGTATGGTAGTACTTGACAAAATATTACGGAACCTGAACTAAGTTCCAATAAGGAAGAGTCCAACAGTATTCAAACAAGAAAATGTTCAAATTGTATGTCTTCAGGTGTGTGCTAGTACTTCTCAGACTATGGGTGGACACTAGTGCAGTTCATTTTCTTTCAAATTATCATGGACATCAAGTGGCAGTGTATCCAGAACCCAGAAAGACGGAACAGAGATGGAAGTGGAGGCACTGAGAGCTGTACACGATTATTAACGCTGACATGATGAAATTTGTATCCAAGATAGATCATCAAAAAAGTATTGATACAGACTATTATGTACATTTTTTTTCTTGATGCAATAATTTACCAACAGCCGTATGTATCGTAGAAATTTATTTTATCAACTTCTTTGTGCTCCAGCTTTTCGGCATTACATTGACGCCATCTTCAGGCCGCACACGTCATAGTCGTAAAATCGCTATACACGGAAGGAGCCATGTAACTGTATCCGTGAATCAAATCTTCATGCAACAGCTCTTGGTGGCTCATTCCGTGTATAGCGATTTTACAACTACGACGTGTGGTGCCTGAAGATGGCATCAATGTAATGCCGAAACTGGTAGCACATAAGAAGTTCACAAAATGAATTTCTACAATACATACGGCTGTTGATAAATTATTCCATCAAGAAATACATGCCGGCCGTTGTCCCATGGCCCATAATGGATCAACGAAGATTTCTGTACAATGGTGGAAATGCCGCTCGCGAATTCCTAAAAATGGTTCAAATGGCTCTGAGTACTATGGGACTTAACTGCTGAGGTCATCAGTGCCATAGAACTTAGAACTACTTCAAGCTAACTAACATAAGGACATCACACACATCCATGCCCGAGGCAGGATTCGAACCTGCGACGATAGCGGTCGCGCGGTTCCAGACTGTAGCGCCTAGAACCGCTCGACCACTCCGGCCGGCGAGAATTCCTATATTTCATACTGTGACGTAAGAGGGACATTTCGACTGATTCCAAACGTAGAACACAATTGGAAAGCAGTCTCCAAAAATCGGGAACTGCTCACAAAGGATCTAAGTTTTCCTCTTTCAGCTCTGGGGAGAGGCAAGACAGCATTTTCGGTACCAAACGACGTACGTTTTCGAAATGCAGGGTGTTGCTGGCCAATATTTGTTGTTCAGGGGGGCAGATACGAACTTCGATGATATGAAATGGTGGTATCTAGTGTTCGTGGTGCAGTACTTCTTGTGTGGCAATTAATAAAAGAAATGTGTTTGTACGTACGACTAGCAACAATAATCCTAGCTTTATGATTCTGTTGGAACTTCAGCCCCTTAATGTACTTCACCTGTATAACACTGTCTGCATTTACAAGTCCTCTGAATATTTAATGTGCTTTACTGACTTAAATAAAATGATCTGATTTTAATTCAATAACAGTTCATTAACAATTTAAGCCAAAATTTTTAAACTTGATTTTATATTTCTTGCGAGGACAAAAAATAAAGGCCTATAGATTATAGAGTGCAGCAATCAGTCGTCCTTGTTAGATTTTATTATACAAATCCACATTTCGGCTAGTAGCTAGCCATTCTCAATGCACTATTGCACTGAGAGCACCCGCTTCCCGAATGGAAGGTAACCTAATGAATAAACGGTTAAACACGGGAAACATCTTGGAATCTATTGTAGCTCCCTTGTGGGGTTCCAGATATAATTGTGCTCAGATGATAGATGAGATCCCATATTCTTTTCCTTGCCTCCTAGAGGAATGGCGGGCAGATGCTCGAACGTTTGTGTGGAGAGAGATTTCTTGGGAGCCACAGCTCTTGTTGGTGATATCCATACAGGCACACAAAGATTGTTCCTGTCTAGCAATGTAGCACAGAGCTCTGTCGTCTACGACACGTGTTACTAGGAATTACCTTTAGTATATGCTGAAAGATTGAAAAAAATGTGACCAGTCACCTTTTATGACAACTCATTTTGCTGTTACCAGTGTCATGTTGGTTTGCTGATTCTCAGAAGAGATCCCATGTTGGTTGTGAGGTGGCGAAGGTAACGAATTTGAAATCAAAAAGTTACCTGATGAATTTTAGGCGTCACAGAAATGTCAACACGTTCCATCTCCACACATGCGGCACAAACTCCTAGACGGGAACTCAACAAAGAATGTTTTTGTCCTAGCTGACGGGAATAATGAAGACTCGCGGCTGGTATCTAGGTTGGGAAGAGTGGATTCACCGGTAGTTCGTCAAGCTTTGACACTACAATGGCAAAAGGCTGTCCTGCAGCTACCGGACATGAATACGATCGTTGTTCTGACCACAACACCTAGGGCGTTGATGACCTTCCACTGGCCACTACGTAATGACACGTGTGGTAGGCAGAGCCTCTCACATCGAGTGAGATACACCGGAGAGCGAAAATATTATGACCTTCTGATTACTAGGGTGTCGGAACGCCTTTGGAGCACAAGTCAGCAGCGATCCTGCACCACATGGGTTCGACAGATTCGTGGTAGATTTCCTAGGGCGTGTGCAACAGAAAACGCAAAGATGATTTCCAAAGGAACTACAATGTGTGGCAATAACCAGTAAGATATCGCTTTATTTTATGGCCACCTGATGGAAGATTGGATACCGATTTAGCCAGATTGCACACTAAAATTCAGTTTCCAGCAATAAGTATAAACGCGCAATACTAGCGTTACACACTATATCCCTACCCCATTAAATGGAATGAAATTTGAAAACGGATGTAGATAAAAACTCACGAAGTATTAGTAATTTCTAGATGGAGAGATGCTAAGGTCATGATGTCTGTAGCAGATTTAAACGATTGTATTACAATAAATGTTATTATTTGTCCAACAATGGTGTTACAAACGAACAAACAGTCGTTTGAAACGGAGCTATTCTTAGGGAAAATCGAAACAGTAAAGTTGTAAGTAGACTGTTAGGTTTTCTTTATGGTAACGCCGCGTAGCGCTCTGTATGAAAGATCACTGGCTCTGCTGTGTGCAGTCTGTGGCTAGTTTGCATTGTTGTCTGCCATTGTAGTGTTGGGCAGCTGGATGTGAACAGCACGTAGCGTTGCGCAGTTGGAGGTGAGCCGCCAGCAGTCGCGGATGTGGGGAGAGAAATGGCGGAGTTTTGAAATTTATAAGACTGGATGTCATGAACTGCTATATATATTATGACTTTTGAACACTATTAAGGTAAATACGTTGTTTGTTCTCTATCAAAATCTTTCATTTGCTAACTATGCCTATCAGTAGTTTGAATCTTTTATTTAGTTGGCAGTAGTGGCGCTCGCTGTATTGCAGTAGTTCGAGTAACGAAGATTTTTGTGAGGTAAGTGATTTCTGAAAGGTATAGTTTAATGTTACTCAGGGCCATTCTTTTGCAGGGATCTTTGATAGATTGCGTTGCGCTAAAAATATTGTGTGTTAGTTTAAGCACAGTCATGTATAATTTTTCTAAGGGGACGTTTCAAAGTGCAAGGCAAAATTCCAGAAAATGGGATATCTCTGGATTTACTCCATATTTACACATCACCATCCATCAGATACTTGCAGAGTGGTACCAACTTGCAATAAGCGATGTAACTGGAAAGGGTAAGTAGTGTTTTCGACAAGGACAGAATGACACAGCAGACTGAAGAGTTAGGTTGACAAGCATTCGAGAAAACAGTTACAGGATAACTTTTTTTAAATCTAAAGTAGGTGTCGGATAACTACTAAAAAGTAAAAAAAAATGAAAATTCGGGATGAATTTCTTTTAAAGATGAGAGCTCTATTACGGCACCGAATAATAAGGAGCAGAAATTAGAAAAAAAAATATTGAAGCTCACCCACATTGCATCGGACAAATTCAGGTCATGCCAGAAACAGTGGCGGAAGCAGGAAGAGAGCCATTACGTCACAAGTGGGTTAGGTCGACAACACTGTCTGCCGATTAAGAATAAGCATTCAACAGAAAAGAGGACGGAAAATTGAAGGAAGTGAGGCAACCATATTCGTTAGCTCGTAAGGTTGTTGCAAGAAACTATGTTTCATAACAGTATACACGAGTGACCGACACAGCAGTTAACAGCATGTTAAGAGAGTGTAGTAGAATAAGGAGGACACCTCAAGTCCCTACCAATCGAGCTTTGCTTCATAGCCTCACGCTAGCACCCTTTAAATACTACAGATCGCCAGCTCCTCTCATGAGTTAATCATTGGAATCGATGACATTCACAGTCAAAGCACTTGATTCTATGATTACGAAACTGTAGTGGATGCATGTTCTAGATTCTCCGGCACGGTCTATGAACTAGCAGAAGATGTACGCAAAATGATGGCCTCCATTGGGTCATCTTCTTGTTGCTCGCCGCTTACCATCTACTCATGGAGAGTCTGTTTTACAACACCACATAGCGGAATGCTGCCAGCACTAGACTTCAACGCAGAAGCCAGCAACAGGGCCTCTCGTGGTCCACATTACAGTTCAGGTGCTGTAACCTACCAGGTGGAGTGAAGAGATAAACCGAACACACGACTACCGAAAATGGCTCTGAGCACTATGGGACTTAACATCAGAGGTCATCAGTCTGCTAGAACTTAGAACTACTTAAACCTAACTAACCTAAGGACAACACACACATCCATGCCCGAGGCAGGATTCGAACCTGCGACCGCAGCGGTCGCGCGGTTCCAGACTGAAGCGCCTAGAACCGCTCGGCCACTCCGGCCGGCCACACGACTACCAACGACAGGTACATCGCGGATGGGTCATCAAGGGTCATCGTAGAATTCGGAGTGAGACCGAGTGTATTCCACAGCTGCTGCGAGAACCACTTCGTGCTCGGCAGCCGCAGTACGCTCGCCGGCTGCAGCCGCTCCATCAGGCTCGCAGACATCACCTACTGGGCGTGCAAACCCTGAGCTGACTCGACACACGTCAACTAGAACCCAACACGCTGCTGAATCAGCAAGAGCCGAGGCTGCTGCAGAAGAACATTGTGAATAAACGTAAAGAATGTGAAAATATGAGTGAACTCTTAACAATAGTCCGCAGCTCGTGGTCGCGCGGTAGCGTTCTCACTTCCCACGCCCGGGTTCCCGGGTTCGATTCCCGGCGGGGTCAGGGATTTTCTCTGCCTCGTGATGACTGGGTGTTGTGTGATGTCCTTAGGTTAGTTAGGTTTAAGTAGTTCTAAGTTCTAGGGGACTGATGACCATAGATGTTAAGTCCCATAGCGCTCAGAGCCATTTGAACTATTTGAACTCTGGTAGCAGATATTAAACTGGAAATTCACCTAGGAGACTAGTTCTAAGTCTGGACTCGAGGAACCTCTGCTCACAATGTTGGCCAAATGCTGACAATGACGATTTTTTGTTCTCCGCTGCGACTGTACGTGGCTGCCCGTGGACAGAGGAGCTCTCTGAAGCCTTGCTTAACGATCTCGACGCCACGCCAAAAAATTCCAATATGGGAGTTTTCAGAGGTTCTGAACATTAAACACAGCAACTAAAAAATTTGTTGGACCATACATACAGTAGATAAAGCAGCGTGAAAATATTTCGCTACAAAAGCAATAGTAAATACATTGTCTACGGTTTCGGAGTGAGCTACCATTTTGGAAAAGTAAAGAAATTCATAACAGGTAGGAACAGACGCATCCTCCCTACTTCAAAATTGCTGTGCAAGCGTTGTATGAACTACCAACCATTTTCTGGCAGTATGAATGAAGCTTTTCGCTAAAAATAATCAAGTATAAAAAACTGACAACTACGGAAATTTCCAACTGTAAATACAATCAGAATAAAACGGTATCAGACATTACCGCTGACCAGTAAGTTGTATGTATGAGAACATTTTCATTTTATTCGCAGCTGAAATAGTCCCTAGCGGTCTTCACTGTTGTATTGATATCTAGTAATTCAATGCTATTCAGTGCAATTAAAGTTGTTTAGAACTGTCTACCATAACATATACAGTTGTGACAGTTAAATTCAATTCGTTACTGCTATTATCTCCCACTTGTGGAACCAATGTCATTCTGTCCTCGTAAGAACCCAATTGTTGAAGGAATTTCTAAAAAAAAAAAACTCTACTTTCATTACATTTATCTTATCCTCGTCATCATCGTTGTTATATTATTTATTTATTTTTTCATTTGTTTTATCATTATGTTATATTCATGGTACGGAGATAAAACAGAGAAAAAGTCTTGAACTTCAAAGAAAAATTTGATGAGAGGTATAATGATGTTTCCGTCGGTCTCTTCTTCAAACGGAGGAAAACTGTTCCAAGAAATATCGGCTGCATTTTACAAGAAAGCCATTTCGGATGCCGATCTACCGATCTGCATTGCCCCGGTTTAAAGCTTGCTTAAAAGCGGACCGCCAGTGCTCCAGTAGCATCAGAATATTGTGAATGACCGCAATTGGAGGAGAGACTATCTGGATAATCAGAAAAATAGATAGCTGTGTGGCGTACGAAATTTTACACACGGGAAAGCTCTTAGCGGGATTAGTTCTGCTATGAGAGACTGCTTATTTGATTGGCAACTTGAGAAGGGAATTATGATCGATTTTCAGGATACTGTCCAACTTTCTTGTGTCACACTCACACTCTGTACAGTGGGGGCCATTACTGAATGGATGTAATATTATACGAGGTGCATTCAAGTTCTAAGGCCTCCGATTTGTTTTCTCCGGACTGGAAAGAGATAGAAACATGCGCATTGTTTTAAAATGTGGCCGCGTTCATTGTCAATATGTCCCAAAGATGGCAGCACCGTACGGCAGATGGAATTTTACCACCAGCGGCGAGAATGAGGTTTTAAATAATTAAAATGTCGACGTTTTCCTTACTTGAACAGCGTGCAATTATTCGTTTTCTGAATTTGCGTGGTGTGAAACCAATTGAAATTCATCGACAGTTGAAGGAAACATGTGGTGATGTAGTTATGGATGTGTCGAAAGTGCGTTCGTGGGTGCGACAGTTTAATGAAGGCAGAACATCGTGTGACAACAAACCGAAACAACCTCGGGCTCGCACAAGCCGGTCTGACGACATGATCGAGAAAGTGGAGAGAATTGTTTTGGGGGATCGCCGAATGACTGTTGAACAGATCGCCTCCAGAGTTGGCATTTCTGTGGGTTCTGTGCACACAATCCTGCATGACGACCTGAAAATGCGAAAAGTGTCATCCAGGTGGGTGCCGCGAATGCTGACGGATGACCAGATGGCTGCCCGTGTGGCATGTTGCCAAGCAATTTTGACGCGCAACGACAGCATGAATGGGACTTTCTTTTCGTCGGTTGTGACAATGGATGAGACGTCGATGCCATTTTTCAATCCAGAAACAAAGCGCCAGTCAGCTCAATGGAAGCACACAGATTCACCGCCACCAAAAAAATTTCGGGTAACCGCCAGTGCTGAAAAAAATGATGGTGTCCATGTTCTGGGACAGCGATGGCGTAATCGTTACCCGTTGCGTTTCAAAGGGCACTACGGTAACAGGTTCATCCTACGAAAATGTTTTGAAGAACAAATTCCTTCCTGCACTGCAACAAAAACGTCCGGGAAGGGCTGCGCGTGTGCTGTTTCACCAAGACAACGCACCCGCACATCGAGCTAACGTTACGCAACAGTTTCTTCGTGATAACAACTTTGAAGTGATTCCTCATGCTCCCTACTCACCTGACCTGGCTCCTAGTGACTTTTGGCTTTTTCCAACAATGAAAGACACTCTCCGTGGCCGCACATTCACCAGCCGTGCTGCTATTGCTTCAGCGATTTTCCAGTGGTCAAAACAGACTCCTAAAGAAGCCTTCGCCGCTGCCATGGAATCATGGCGTCAGCGTTATGAAAAATATGTACGTATGCAGGGCGATTACGTCGAGAAGTAACGCCAGTTTCATCGATTTCGGGTGAGTAGTTATTTAGAAAAAAATCGGAGGCCTTAGAACTTGAATGCACCTCGTAAAAATTTAATTTTTATATATTTCGATTGACGTTCGCTAGTACCTACTGCCTGGCGGCTAGTTTCAGCTCGAAAGTCACGTTGCAGTATACCGGACAGAACCACTTCGAAACTCACGTGTTGAACCATAAGCAGGTAAACTCACGTGTTGCTGACGAAGTAATGCTGCCGAACAGGACGTCTACAATTTGGCTGTCCAGTAGGGAGGTTTCGAGGTGGTCACGTGGGGGTGGAGCGGCGGCCAGCCGCCGGGAGCAGACACGCCGTCCTTTCTCTTCTGCTGGCAGCTTCTGACCCGTTTGGACGCTCGCACCACCTGCTTTCTTGGGCAGCAGCCCTTTCAGTTTCGGCGGCTTCTATAGGCCTGCCTTCAACCACTTTTTACTGAAATAAACCACCATGCCTATCATAAAATGCTTAACTTCGTCACCTACTGCTTTCCCTTCCTCGCCAATCCTGACACATCAACATCTGGCGTCAGAAGTGGGATCGCTCACCACTAGGCCCGTGTTATCGACCTAATTGAAGTTCACCATGCCGTACCCCATGAAGCTACCAGCTGTACTTCGCAGTTCACGCGCCTGACACGACGTGCAATAAGAAGAGCACGCATTCGTGGTTCGCCAGACAGCTTTCCGACGTTTCGGCGTTCTCTCCTAACAGCTGCCGGGCACCTCGCCGCGCCACACAGCCAGCCGACGCCGCTGCCGTTTCCAGGCAGTCCGGTGCTACGCCACGGCGCAGGTAGTCTTCCTCGCCGCTCCGATGTAATGCTGTGGCGTGTTCTGGCCGCGCGCCGCCATCCAGGAAACGCGCATGTTCCGCCCGACTAGCTGAGGCACGTCGCACAGCCGTCGACACCACTGACATCATCTTCGCCTCTGAATACAACTTTGTTCAAATAATTTACGGGAATGCTGCCGGGTGACGACGTCGACC
The DNA here is from genome assembly GCF_023864275.1 of Schistocerca cancellata. Classification (NCBI taxonomy): domain Eukaryota; kingdom Metazoa; phylum Arthropoda; class Insecta; order Orthoptera; family Acrididae; genus Schistocerca; species Schistocerca cancellata. The sequence continues at coordinate 100,653,393 of NC_064633.1, forward strand.
ACCACCGATATTTCGACAGGAGCATACACTACCATTCTCGAGGCACAACTCCAAGGAGGAAGCAGTGTGGAAGGGAATTTAATACCTCGGTTCACAGAGGAGAAACAAGGAAGATACCACACACAGAACAAGTAACCGCAGAGTCAACACAAAACCAAAGATAACCAACATCAGACGTATCTGTAGTGACTCTTAATCGGCAGGTGAGGTAGCAGTAATTCTGTCCCTCTGTTTTTTGACGATAGAGTCGGATTCCAAGCAGCATTTAAACAAAATCCACCATCTCTGTTTATAAGGTTGATTGACAGTTTGATTTCAACAGCTTCCTTAACAACACTATCCCAATAACTGGACGTGCAAGCCAGAATCACAGAGTTGTTGTATTGCGTAGGATAACCGGTGTCAAGGAAATGATCTGCAGTAGCGGATTTTCAGATATATAGACGATACTTTTGTTGTTTAGCCTCATGGTAGTGAGAATTTAAACCGGTTTTCGGAGCAGCTGAATTCAATCCACCCGAATATTCAGTTCACTGTGTAGGAAGAAAAGAATGGATGCCTTCCCTTCCTTGATGTGTTGATCAGAGGGAAGACTGATGGTACGTTGGGACATTCTGTTTGCAGGAAGCCTACTCACACTGACTTGTATCTGCGAGCTGATAGTTGTCACCATCCAGGGTAGTGTGAAAAATGAAAGTTTTATAAACAGTATGGTGGAAAAATAGCATTTTTCAAAGCATGTATGTAATCCAGCGTCTCCTCCCAAACCCCTGTATCGAGTTCAACCAAATTTGACACTGAAACAGCAAACTTCACTGGTATTATCATTTAGGGACTTATAACCTTCTAGCTTCAACGGGATCGGAGACACACATAAAAATCTTCTGTGTACACTGCTTTGAATGACAGGAGTGTTATGTGGCAATAGTATGTGCCTGATTTATCTATCTGTTTTACAGGTGAAACTACAAGTTAGGGGAAAGAAACGGTTTTCCATCGCCCCCCCCCACTCCCTCACCATATATATAAGCTGCTCCACACAACAGGCGTTTTGCATTAGTGTCAACCTGCTTTATCAACCTGGATGGTATCACATTTGTAACGGTAAAAACACGTGCTTTTCGAGCCCCTGAGCTGAAAGCTGCCCTGTATGGCAGGCATATTTTGGCAGTAGTATCAGTTCGTTTATCAACCTGTTTTGTGGGGGCTATAGCTGTAAATGGGAATGGGTAGCAGAGCGTTACAATGGACGGGAATAGACAGACAGAGTGACAGGAGGGAATGTATAGCGAGATGGAGGGAGAGATGGTGGTGGGAATGAATGCACAGAGAGAGAGAGGGAAAGGAGGCAAGGGACAGGGAGTGTGAGGTGGTAATCGGTAAGGAGAGGGGAAGAAGGGGATGGATATGGAGGAGTTGGAGGCAAACAGAAAGAGATGGGGAGGAGTGAGTGGATATGGAGAGAATAGCAGGAGAAGGTGGATAAGGAGGAGGGCACCAGTTGTTGTTGTTATGGTCTTCAGTCCTGAGACTGGTTTGATGCAGCTCTCCATGCTACTCTATCCTGTGCAAGCTTCTTCATCTCCCAGTACCTACTGCAACCTACATCCTTCTGCATCTGCTTAGTGTATTCATCTTTTGGTCTCCCCCTACGATTTTTACCCTCCACGCTGCCCTCCAATACTAAATTCGTGATCCCTTGATGCCTCAGAACATGTCCTACCAACCGATCCCTTCTTCTGGTCAAGTTGTGCCACAAACTTCTCTTCTCCCCAATCCTATTCAATACTTCCTCATTAGTTATGTGATCTACCCATCTAATCTTCAGCATTCTTCTGTAGCACCACATTTCGAAAGCTTCTATTCTCTTCGTGTCCAAACTATTTACCGTCCATGTTTCACTTCCATACATGGCTACACTCCATACAAATACTTTCAAAAATGACTTCCTGACACTTTATACTCGATGTTAACAAATTTCTCTTCTTCAGAAACGCTTTCCTTGCCATTGCCAGTCTACATTTTATATCCTCTCTACTTCGACCATCATCAGTTATTTTGCTCCCCAAATAGCAAAACTCCTTCACTACTTTAAGTGTCTCATTTCCTAATCTAATACCCTCAACATCACCCGACTTAATTCGACTACATTCCATTATCCTTGTTTTGCTTTTGTTGATGTTCATATTGTATCCTCCCTTCAAGACACCATCCATTCCGTTCAACTGCTCTTCCAAGTCCTTTGCTGTCTCTGACAGAATGACAATGTCATCGGCGAACCTCAACGTTTTTATTTCTTCTCCATGGATTTTAATACCTACTCCGAATTTTTCTTTTGTTTCCTTTACTGCTTGCTCAATATACAGATTGAATAACATCGGGGAGAGGCTACAACCCTGTCTTACTCCCTTCTTAACCACTGCTTCCCTTTCATGTCCCTCGACTCTTATAACTGCGATCTGGTTTCTGTACAAATTGTAAATAGCCTTTCGCTCCCTGTATTTTATCCCTGCCACCTTTAGAATTTGAAAGAGAGTATTCCAGTCAACATTGTCAAAAGCTTTCTCTAAGTCTACAAATGCTAGAAACGTAGGTTTGCCTTTCCTTAATCTTTCTTCTAAGATAAGTCGTAAGGTCAGTATTGCCTCACATGTTCCAACATTTCTACGGAATCCAAACTGATCTTCCCCGAGGTCGGCTTCTACCAGTTTTTCCATTCGTCTGTAAAGAATTCGTGTTAGTATTTTGCAGCTGTGGCTTATTAAACTGATTGTTCGGTAATTTTCACATCTGTCAACACCTGCTTTCTTTGGGATTGGAATTATTATATTCTTCTTGAAGTCTGAGGGTATTTCGCCTGTTTCATACATCTTGCTCACCAGATGGTAGAGTTTTGTCAGGACTGGCTCTCCCAAGGCTGTCAGTAGTTCTAATGGAATGTTGTCTACTCCGGGGGCCTTGTTTCGACTCAGGTCTTTCAGTGCTCTGTCAAACTCTTCACGCAGTATCGTATCTCCCATTTCGTCTTCAACTACATCCATTTCCATAATATTGTCCTCAAGTTCATCGCCCTTGTATAGACCCTCTATATACTCCTTCCACCTTTCTGCTTTCCCTTCTTTGCTTAGAACTGGGTTTCCATCTGAGCTCTTGATGTTCATACAAGTGGTTCTCTTATCTCCAAAGGTCTCTTTAATTTTCCTGTAGGCAGTATCTATCTTACCCCTAGTGAGATAAGCCTCTACAGCCTTACATTTGTCCTCTAGCCATCCCTGCTTAGCCATTTTGCACTTCCTGTCGATCTCATTTTTGAGACGTTTGTATTCCTTTTTGCCTGCTTCACTTACTGCATTTTTATATTTTCTCCTTTCATCAATTAAATTCAATATTTCTTCTGTTACCCAAGGATTTCTACTAGCCCTCGTCTTTTTACCTACTTGATCCTCTGCTGCCTTCACTACTTCATCCCTCAAAGCTACCCATTCTTCTTCTACTGTATTTCTTTCCCCCATTCCTGTCAATTGTTCCCTTATGCTCTCCCTGAAACTCTGTACAACCTCTGGTTCTTTCAGTTTATCCAGGTCCCATCTCCTTAAATTCCCACCTTTTTGCAGTTTCTTCAGTTTTAATCTACAGGTCATAACCAACAGATTGTGGTCAGAGTCCACATCTGCCCCTGGAAATGTCTTTCAATTTAAAACCTGGTTCCTAAATCTCTGTCTTACCATTATATAATCTGTCTGATACCTTTTAGTATCTCCAGGGTTCTTCCATGTATACAACCTTCTATCATGATTCTTAAACCAAGTGTTAGCTATGATTAAATTGTGCTCTGTGCAAAATTCTACCAGGCGGCTCCCTCTTTCATTTCTTAGCCCCAATCCATATTCACCTACTACGTTTCCTTCTCTCCCTTTTCCTACACTCGAATTCCAGTCACCCATGACTATTAAATTTTCGTCTCCCTTCACTATCTGAATAATTTCTTTTATTTCATCATACATTTCTTCAATTTCTTCGTCATCTGCAGAGCTAGTTGGCATATAAACTTGTACTAGTGTAGTAGGTGTGGGCTTCGTATCTATATTGGCCACAATAATGCGTTCACTATGCTGTTTGTAGTATCTTACCCGCACTCCTATTTTCCTATTCATTATTAAACCTACTCCTGCATTACCCCTATTTGACTTTGTGTTTATAACCCTGTAGTCACCTGAACAGAAGTCTTGTTCCTCCTGCCACCGAACTTCACTAATTCCCACTATATATAACTTTAACCTATCCATTTCCCTTTTTAAATTTTCTAACCTACCTGCCCGATTGAGGGATCTGACATTCCACGCTCCGATCCGTAGAACGCCAGTTTTCTTTCTCCTGATAACGACATCCTCTTGAGTAGTCCCCGCCCGGAGATCCGAATGGGGGACTATTTTACCTCCGGAATATTTTACCCAAGAGGACGCCATCATCATTTAATCATACAGTAAAGCTGCATGCCCTCGGGAAAAATTACGGCTGTAGTTTCCCCTTGCTTTCAGCCGTTCGCAGTACCAGCACAGCAAGGCCGTTTTGATTATTGTTACAAGGCCAGATCAGACAATCATCCAGACTGTTGCCCTTGCAACTACTGAAAAGGCTGCTGCCCCTCTTCAGGAACCACACGTTTGTCTGGCCTCTCAACAGATACCCCTCCTTTGTGGTTGTACCTACGGTACGGCTATCTGTATCGCTGAGGCACGCAAGCCTCCCCACCAACGGCAAGGTCCATGGTTCATGGGGGGCACCAGATGATATGGAAAAGAGAGATGGGCCAGGAGGACATTGAGAGAGAGGGAGGGGGGTGGAGAATGTGGACAGGGAGATAGGGAGGAGGAGATGTGCAAAGATATGGATTGAGGACTTGGAAAGAGAGAAATGGAGCAGGAGCAGACAGAGGAGGATGGGAGTAGTAGATGAGCAGAGAGGGAAAAGCAGAAGATGGGTAGAAAAGGTGAAGAGTGAGTTGCATGAGGCAGTTGCCAGGTGAACAGGAGGTACTGTACAGATTTTAGAGTGAGACGAGGAGATGGGCAGATGCAAATGGGAGGAAGCGGTGGACAGAGGGACGGTAGGAGGAAGACGTGGCCAAACAGAGGGGGAAGGAAGATGTGTGCAGTATATATGTGGAACATATACGGAGAAAAGCAACAGAGAAAAGGCAAACAAACAGTTGACTGGCAAGTACTGTTGTTATGGGCATTAAAATAGCAGCTACAATAGGGCCAGAGATAAAGGAGAAAACATGTTCTTTCGGCCCTGCTGCATAGGATGTATTACATGACAGGCGTCTTGTATTGGAGTAACCTGCTTGCCTCATTGAGTGGCCCTGTTGTGCAGCCAGTATCTCATGGGCAAAAAGGCGTTTGCAAGCTCCTGATATGTGGGCAGATGGAGTTGGGTGTATGATGTGGACAGAGAGGCAGTGAAAGGAAGAGGTGACCACAGTAAGGGAGGAGGAGCAGATCTGTGAACTATATACTCATGAGAGTTTTATCCATAGTGGATGCTGATGAACTCCGTAACTGTTCCTTTATAGGGTGTAGAAAGATTTTCGTCATACAACCGGTTTCGGGCTTGTGACCATCCTCAGGTGTTTACACATTCATGTACATGTTTATGTTGCTGGAGATCACTGTATAAATACAAACAAAATTATTTACTGGTGGCTAAACAGATACAAGAGGAACAATTGTAAGTGGCAAGGCAGCACTTGTCGAAAATATATCTGTGCTTAGATAAAGATGAAGCCACTCAGTGGCATATTTGTTATCATTTACACAACCATGTTTCAGTTTTATAAAATATTATAAGACTGAAACATTGACGTTTAAATGATAAAAAATGAAATAAGCAAGTATTTCATCTGAAACACAACTTAGCTAACGCCCGAAAAGAACAGGCAGTAATTACATATAAAGAAATTCTTTTTTAATTTATGAACGTTGGACCAATACATGACACTTATTGTCAGCGTTGGCGGTCCAGGTAAGGCGTTAAGTTTTGTGCGGCGCAGTCATCAAGGGTACACGATTGGGCCTTCGGCTTCGATAGCCCAAGTCGGTGATATTTGGTTGGTTCGCAAGCTGACACTTTTTGATGGCCCAGCATTGAAATTTGCAGCAATTTGCGTCGTTGGTCCCGTTCTTGCGGAATCTTTTTTCAGCCGCAGCGATATCGGAGATTTGATGTTTTACCGGAATCCTAATATTCACGGTACACTCTTGAAATAGTCGTACAGGAAAATCGCTACTTCATCGCTATCTCGGACATGCTGTGTCCCATCGCTCGTGCGCTGGCTATAATACTACGATCAGTCTCACTTACATCTTGATAACTTGTCGTTGCAAGCAGCAGTAACCGATCTAACAACTGCGCCAGACACTTGTTAAATAGGCGTTGCCGGCCGCAGTGCCATATACTACCTGCTTACACATCTTAGTATTTGAATACGCATGCTTATACCAGTTTCTTTGGCGATTCAGTGTATGTTTGTACAAGCGAAAGTGACAATAGCTGCCGTCACATTAATGTCTTATTTGGAGTTGTTTTCCGTCGTTTTCTCTTGTCCTGTAATGAAATATGGCTGTATCCTGCGTCCTTGGATGTGGGTGACTGCGATTAACGCTTGTGCATAATGTGTTGGCGGTTGTGAAAGAAAAATGGAGGCGCAGTGAAAGGTGGCTACACTGAGTCACAGCGCCAGAGATTGCGCCAAAGAGCATTATTCAGCCGCCTCCACTGGCAGTGCTTGTCGTGAAGTCGTCGTGGAGAGTGCTTATTGAGAAACAGCAGTAGGCAGTGCTTGTTGAGATGTAGCAGTAGCGTGTCGTTGTTGAGAAGTTCCCATGGAGAGTGCTTGTTCAGATGTTGTCATATTGTTTTGATGGGCTAGACACCAGATATTGTTGGATTGGGGATGCTGTAATGATCAGAGTGTGCTTTTCGCCAATATATATGCAGGTAAAAAAATTCCTTTTTTTATTATTTCAATGTCTTAAACAATAATGCCGCTTGGTCACAGTTTCAGTCAACAAAGCATCTGGCTCGTGTTCTTGTATTAGACTGTATTTGTGGTTTCTATGTGCAATTATAGTAATTCTGGTTTTTTTAATTACTTCAGTATAAATGGTGTTTAAAATACCTTGTCTTATTGAGGAAGAACCGTGCCAGATGTGTAAGTTGAATCACACTTCCACACACAGAACAGTTACACTTGTGCTTTGTGGTTTCCTAGGTTTTATAGTTGCTGGGGACTTAATTAATTAATTGTGTTAACAGAAATTTTCTTTCATTCTTTGTTGTTGTTCTATGCAGTCAGATTGCGTACTAATACCAGTCAGGGCCAACCGGTTACGAGACTGCGTAACCGGACAGACAGTAAAATTATTTGCATTCCAAATTTAATTAAGCCCACATGCCTAAGATTAAAATTATTTGCATAATAAAATTTAATTAAGCCCCCATGCAACAGTCATAAGAGATGATTGCACTGGATGAAAATTAAAAGGAACTAGGAAGAGGGTAAAAACCTATGTCAGTAAATAAATTACTGTTGTTGATCGGCGTTGGCTTCAAGACAACCAGCTAACAACAGTTTACATAGTTTACATGTCACCAAATCTGAAGATTGATATTAAACAAGGTCAATATCGTAAGGTTTGATGATTAGGAACTTTACTCTTCCATGTCTCGTTTCTTGACCGGACAGTTACTGTCGGTGATACCTTTTCCATCACTGGAATTCGAACCGGCTGCCTCCGAAGACAAAGTCGCTAAAGTACCTCAGTTAAGCAGTTCCTATAAGTTTGTGTATGTTTGCACGTGGGGTCATTCAGACGCCAAATAATTGTTGAGATTTATAGTGAACTTTAAGCTATGCTTTATTTTGCACAATACTCTTCGCTAATAGTTTCGGTAAAATGACCATTATCAAGAATTATCAAGCTTAAGCTTGATAAAGGTCATTTGACCGAAACTAGTAGTGAAGCGAATTGTGCAAAAGAGAGAACAGCTGAAGTTTCACGCCGGCCGCTGTGGCCCAGTGGTTCTAGGCGCTTCAGTCTGGAACCGAGCGACCGCTACGGTCGCAGTTTCGAATCCTGCCTCGGACCTGGAAGTGTGTGATGTCCTTAGATTAGTTAGGTTTGAGTGGTTCTAGGGTACTGATGACCTCAGATATTAAGTCCCATAGTGCTCAGAGCCATTTGAACCATCTTTTTTAAGGGTCGCCATGAATTTTAACAGTTCCTTCTAATATACAGTATTAAATTATTTCGTTATCGGTACAATAAATTTGTAGATGAAAGCGTGTAAGGTAACATTATTTATACCTCAGTACTCTCCAACTGATGCAATTCAGCAGGAGAGTATAGTCGGTTATATATGAACCAACAGCAACAGTTTGACAGTAGCTGTTGATTTCATTGCACAGAAAAATGTCCATTCTAGTTGAATGCGTTATCAATTTCTTCAGTTTACAACGTAATCAATTTAAGAGTCGTTTCAACTCATTCTCTGGCACCTGCACAATGACCTTCCACAAAAATCCTTCAAACATTAACCGTAGATAATCGTATGAGACCTAAAGCGTGTACACAGTAATCTTAACAACGAAATAAAGGTCACAGTTGAAAGGAGAAACACTGTCAAGTAAAAACAGAAACTTAGCCCTCGTCTTTTAATGAAGGGCCCACAAAACGCTTCGCAGCACCTGTATATCTGCAGTCATTTGTGCACTTAGGTTCAACAGCAGCAAAGAATAACAGAATAAGCTTGATTTCCGGCCGGCGTGCTGCCTTCTAGGTGTTGGATAAGTCGCAGCACAAACCAATGCCGCTCTTTGACGGTAGCCTTCTTGACGCCCATATGCTAGTGCATTTTCATCAGTAGGTAAAACGTTACCGTGGTGATGGAAATAGGTTGGTGGGGTCCTGTTCTGTTGCTGCACAACCCTCAAATAAGCCTTGATAGCAACTAGAAGCGAGTGACATCTGTAAATGATACCAGGCCAAAACATCCTTAAATGATTCCAGTCCAAAACATGACTGGCCCAAGTCTGTTGGTTTATGACAAAGCGCAATATTCCGTTAGTAATGCCAGACTTCCACAGTTCAACGCCTGCCAGTGGCATCTACAGTTCATCTATATCTGCAGCGCCAACAGATTGTCGGAGTCAACAAGAGTTTCGACACTGGCAGCATTCTCCATCCACCACAATTTTTTTTTAGTGTGAGCGGTGCCAGAACAACAGATCCTGTTGAGTGCTGAAAACGAAATGTTGAAAAAATAAAGCGCACCACACTGCTTTGTCTGCTATATACACCATGTAGTTTCGTTTACCTTCGACTACACTGAATGCAGCCCAGGTTTTCCTAAAAGGGGGTTGGAGGCATCTGAGAACTCATTCAACCATAAGGAAATGGCGTGAGTGGGTAAGACTCACCGATAAACTGAGGTAAAGAACTTTGAAAGGCAGTATCATCATAGACCACTGGTTGATTAGCGAATTACTTTCGATCAACTGCCAGAACTGTCTGGTACAGGCTGAAATGTGTGTGTGTGTATGTGTGTGTGGGTTTATGTGTGTGTGTGTTAGAAAAAGCTTCAGCTGCTCTCATAGACAGTGATGACCTAGCGCTGAGATTCAAGTGATGTAGAAAAATAAAACTGTAGCGGCCAGGAAAAAGTGTTTAATGCTACTCTATCTGACTCGAATAATCACGTCAAAAGTAGTCACACAATGCAAATCTCATGTAAATGAGTGCAATGAAATGGCTAAGGGCCTACGTGTCTTAAAATAACAGAACTCACACGGATAAATAACTTCGTGAAAGCAACAACAGGTGATAACACGTATTGTCTTCTCGCCTGTAGCGATCAGCTGTGTATGGGTTGCTTAACCAAACATGTATTCATCAGTTCAAAGTTACTGCAATACTTAATTATCTGAAAAGTCATTTAACAGCCCCCAAATATTTCTTGTATGTGAAGCGACAGTAATTCAGTGACACTGTGTTACCACACTTAACACTCCAGCAACCACCAGTACTAGAGAAATAGACATTATCTTACCTTACGATTCATGAAAACTAGCTAGCGACCAACAACGTTTCATCGTCCTTAAACATAATCATCGCAATGCCCTTGACCTAAGCAGTTATTGTATGACTTCACGACAAGAAGGCGGCGCTCTACTTCAGGCACATTTAAGTAAAGCATGAATATAGGGAACGATCTTCCTGGTAAATCGTTATGCAACATGTCTTGTGGACTATAAATGTATTTTTCCTTATAAGCATATATATACAGGGTGAGTCACCTAACGTTACCGCTGGATATATTTCGTAAACCACATTAAATACTGACGAATCGATTCCACAGACCGAACGTGAGGAGGGGGGCTAGTGTAACTGGTTAATACAAACCATAAAAAAATGCACGGAAGTATGTTTTTTAACACAAACTTACATTTTTTTAAATGGAACCCAGTTAGTTTTGTTAGCACATCTGAACATATCAACAAATATGTAATCAGTGCCGTTTGTTGCATTGTAAAATGTTAATTACATCCGGAGATTTCGTAAACTAAAGTTGACGCTTGAGTACCACTCCTCCGCTGCTCGATCGTTTGTATGGGAGAGCACCGAATTACGTAGAGATCCAAAGGGAACGGTGATGGATCTTAGGTACAGAAGAGACTGGAACAGCACATTACATCCACATGCTAACACCTTTTTATTGGTCTTTTTCACTGACGCACATGTACATTACCATGAGGGGTGAGGTGCACGTACACACATGGTTTCCGTTTTCAATTACGGAGTGGAATAGAGTGTGTCCAACATGTCAGGCCAATAGATGTTCAGTGTGGTGGCCATCATTTGCTGCACACAATTGCAATCTCTAGCGTAATGAATGTCGTACACGCCGCAGTACATCTGGTGTAATGTCGCCGCAGGCTGCCACAATACGTTGTTTCATATCCTCTGGGGTTGTAGGCACATCACGATACACATTCTCCTTTAACGTACCCCACAGAAAGAAGTCCAGAGGTGTAAGATCAGGAGAACGGGCTGGCCAATTTATGCGTCCTCCACGTCCTATGAAACGCTCGTCGAACATCCTGTCAAGGGTCAGCCTAGTGTTAATTGCGGAATGTGCAGGTGCACCACCATGCTGATATCACATACGTCGACGCGTTTCCAGTGGGACATTTTCGAGCAACGTTGGCAGATCATTCTGTAGAAACGCGATGTATGTTGCAGCTGTTTGGGCCCCTGCAATGAAATGTTTGTTACAACACGCAACTGAACGTCGGAGGTTTCAAGCGTCAACTTTAGGTTACAATATCTCCTGATGTAATTAACATTTTACAATGCAACAAACGGCACTGATTACGTATTTGTTTATATGTTCAGATGTGCTAACAAAACTAACGTGGTTCCATTTTAAAAAGACGTAGGTTTGTGTTAAAAACATACTTCCGTGCATTTTTGTATGGTTTGTATTTTACACTAGCCCCTCTCCTCACGTTCGGTCTGTGGAATCGGTTCGTCAGTATTTGATGTGGTTTACGAAATATATCCAATTCCAGCGGTAACGTTAGGTGACTCACCATATATATATATATATATATATATATATATATATATATATATATATATATGGACTCCTTCTCACATTACTCGTTACGAAACCAAGCCACTCTCACCGGAAAAGTAATTCAATACCGTCCACACAAATCATATCTGGAAATCATTGTAATTTTAACATAGAAAAACGGAAGAGATAATAAAATGAATTCAGCTTAAAATGATGTAGCAACCAGTCTCTAAATAATTAATAATTCGATACCTCCTGAAGTCTCCTCCACCTAATATGAATATGAGGAAGAACATTGACGCGCAGAATGATACAAAACACATGATCTACTAGCTTCAGCTGCAGAACATATCACAACATATAAACTGTAATCATGTTACCGGTCATTCTGCATGTCGCACATACTGTTCAAAATCTTTGCACTGCCTCAAACCATAGTAATTTCATCAGAACAGCTTGGTTGCTAAAATATGCATCTGGAACCAGACATGTCTTAACACTTCAAGAAACTGAACAACGGAAGTATTGCAGCTTTATCACGACTATAATGGCTGGTTTCCTTTCAACAGGGAACCACGTTGCAAACTGAGCTGCTATAATACAATAAAATAATGGAATAGATGATGATAAAATGTTGAAATGCGTGGCTTTTTAAAATGTATTGAATTAATGAGATTAATTTTTCGATATGAATGACAAGCACAATAAGCTGAGCTATGCCTGGAAATAAGTTCGTATTAGTTCATATTATTTTGCAGGGCGAAGTAGTTTCTTTCTCCGCTGTAGATTTGTGCTTACCATTCTTTATAATGCTACGTTTGGTCGCCGTGTTCACCTTTGAAGTCTTGACCGTGTTCCCATTAAGCTTATCGGATCTTCGTAATTTTCCAAAGTGCACAGGTGGGCTTCAGTTCTTTTAATTATTGTACTATTTGATATAACAACTCACACGATCTTTCTGTTAATAAAACAATACTGTATTTTTCTAAACGGTGCACATATGAAATACATACTCCTCACCTATTCATAGCGACCCCAAAATGGCGGTCTACAATTACTCGCTAAAAATGGCGTGCTTCTCACTCGTTCACTAGCTGAGCGCGAATCCTTCCTTCCTCCTACTGGTACCACAAAAAATCCTCTGTTTTTTAACAACTGAAAGTCAAAAAATACATGACGGTAGTCATAGGCTCTATGATGGGCTACCGCTTCATCTTCTCTCTTTGCCTTTAAAGAAGACGAAAACATAAAGGAAATGCAAAAGGTGTATCACACTGCCAACGCACGCAACTGCCTGACGAATAACCGCTACCTAACACTAAAATTTCGAAGCAGTGGCTGAGCGGAGAGATTGCAAGAGTAAGAGATTCCATATGTATTGAAGGTGGCTAACTTAATATCTCAGAAATGGGTGGTGAGGAAAAGGATGAACCAACAAACAGACACTTATGAAGGTCTCGCAGGAAGTACAAAATGGAAATAAATGAACAATAAAAAGGGCTCGACATATAGCAAGAGATCCTATTTTTTCTTCCTTACTGATTTGCTTGATTTCCTGACAACTAAATATCTGAGTCGTCAACACCGTATTTTGCCAGTTGATGACCTTCGTCAGTTGACGAATGCAGTCATTGAATGCGAGACTTGTAGGCATGACTGTGGTATCACGCTCCATATAGGTCAGGCGTGCAGTACATGTAGGCCGCGGCAACAAGGGTAGCGGAGTACGTGTGGAGTGCACATGTGGGTTTTTTAGGTTAGAGAATTCTCTTCCTAGGCCCGACAACACGCCTCCGGAGACGCGACAAGGTAGTAGTAGGCAAAACGCAACAGGGAATAACAATATTAATGTGCTAATAGTAAACTGAAGGAGCGTCTGTAGAAAGGTCCCAGAACTTCTCTCATTAATAAACTGTCACAACGCCCACATAGTGCTAGGGACAGAAAGTTGGCTGAAACCAGATGTAAACAGTAATGAAATTCTAAACTCAGATTGGAATGTATACCGCAGAGACAGGCTGGACAGTGAAGGGGGAGGCGTGTTTATAGCGATAGAAAGTACAATAGTATCGAAGGAAATTGATGGAGATCCGAAATGTGAAATGATTTGGGCGAAGGTCACGGTTAAAGCAGGCTCAGACATGGTAATTGGATGTCTCTATAGGCCCCCTGGCTCAGCAGCTGTTGTGGCTGAGCACCTGAAGGAAAATTTGGAAAATATTTCGTGTAGATTTCCCGACCATGTTATAGTTCTGGGTGGAGATTTTAATTTGCCGGATATAGACTGGGAGACTCAAACGTTTATAACGGGTGGCAGGGACAAAGAATCCAGTGAAATTTTTTAAGTGCATTACCTGAAAACTACCTTGAGCAGCTAAACAGAGAACCGACTAGTGGCGGTAACATATTAGACCTTCTGGTGACAAACAGACAGTTAACGTAGAACAGGGAATCAGCGATCATAAAGGGGTTACTGCATCGATGATTTCAACCATAAATAGAAATGTTAAAAAAGGTTGGAAGATTTTTCTGTTTAGCAAAAGTGACAAAAAGCAGATTTCAGAGTACTTGACGGCTCAACACAAAAGTTTTGTCTCAAGTACAGATACTGTGGAGGATCAGTGGACAAAGTTCAAAACCATCGTACAATACGCATTAGACGAGTATGTGCCAAGCAAGATCGTAAGAGATGGAAAAGAGCCCCCGTGGTACAAGAACCGAGTTATAAAACTGCTGCGGAAGCAAAAGGAACTTCACAGCAAACATAAACATAGCCAAAGCATTGCAGACAAACATAAATCACACGAAGCGAAATGTAGTGAGAGGAGGGCTGTGCGAGAGGCGTTCAATGGATTCGAAAGTAAAGTTCTATGTACTGACTTCGCAGAAAATCCTAAGAAATTTTGGTCTTAAGTCAAAGCGGTAGGTGGTTCAAAACAAAATGTCCAGACACTCTGTGACCAAAATGGTACTGAAACAGAGGATGATAGACTAAAGGCCGAAATACTAAATGTCTTTTTCCAAAGCTGTTTCACAGAGGAAGACTGCACTGTAGTTCCCTCTCTAGATTGTTGCACAGATGACAAAATCGTAGGTATCGAAACAGACGACAGAGGGATAGAGTAATAATTAAAATCGCTAAAATGAGGAAAGGCCGCTGGACCTGATGGAATACCAGTTCGATTTTACACAAAGTACGCGAAGGAACTTGCCCCCCTTCTTGCAGCGGTGTACCGTAGGTCTCTAGAAGAGCGTAGCGTTCCAAAGGATTGGGAAAGGGCAAAGGTCATCCCCGTTTTCAAGGAGGGACGTCGAACAGAAGTACAGAACTATAGACCTATACCTCTAACGTCGATCAGTTGTATAACTTTGGAACACGTATGATGTTCGAGTATAATGACTTTTCTGGAGACTAGAAATCTACTCTGTAGGAACGAGCATGGGTTTCAAAAAAGACGATCGTGTGAAACCAAGCTTGCGCTATTCGTCCACGAGACTCAGAGGGCCATAAACACGGGTTCCCAGGAGGAAGCCGTGTTTCTTGACTTCCGCAAGGCGTTCGATACAGTTCCCAACAGTCGTTTAATGAAAAAAGTAAGAGCATATGGACTATCAGACCAATTGTGTTATGGGATTGAAGAGTTCCTAGATAACGGAACGCAGCATGTCATTCTCAATGGAGAGAAGTCTTCCGAAGTAAGAGTGATTTCAGGTGTGCCGCAGGGGAGTGTCGTAGGACCGTTGCTATTCATAATATACATAAATGACCTTGTGGATAACATCGGAAGTTCAGTGAGGCTTTTTCAGATGATGCTAGGGTACATCGAGAAAATTGTACTGAAATGCAGAAGGATCTGCAACGAATTGGCGCATGGTGCAGGGAATGGCAACTGAATCTCAATGTAGACAAGTGTAATGTGCTGCGGATACATAGAAAGAAAGATCTTTTATCATTTAGCTACAATATAGCAGGTCAGCAACTTCAAGTAGTTAATTCCATAAATTATCTGGGAGTAGGCATTAGAAGTGATTTAAAATGAAATGAATATATACGGGCTTTTGTTGAAGTTTCGAGAACATACCTTCACCGAGGAGTGAAGCAGTATATTGTCTCCTCCTACGTACATCTCGCGAAGAGACCATGAGGATAAAATGAGAGAGATTAGAGCCCACACAGAGGCATACCGACAATGTTTCGTTCCACGAACAGTACGAGACTGGAATAGAAGGGAGAAAGTACCCTCAGCCACACACCGTCAGGTGGCTTGCGGAGTATGGATGTAGATGTAGATGTAGATGCATCGAGAAGCCAAGAGTCATATGGTCTCCACCTCGGTTCGATGTGGAGGATTTCTCACATAGCGGCACGTCAGCAGAACCACTCTTCCTTTTTACTGGCCAGAGGACACATTAGTCTGCTCCCACAGGATGTTAAAGATGTAGCTCTGTTTCGTGGTTCCACAAGGGGCAGTTAATGTATGAATAATCTTTCACCCATGTGACCCGCCCGGATAGCCGACGGCATTAACGCCCAACTTCTGGGATTCATGGAGACGAGCTTTCCGGATCCAGTCCACCTCACTGGTCGACGAGGGCTGCATCCATGTGTTTTTACGCTAACATACGGCTAGGTGAATACTGGGCTTGTATCCGTGTCCCGCCTCATATATATGTACTACGAAAACACATAAAAACGTTTTCCCACATAAACATGAAATTTACTATAGACACAGCATCACCTGGCGACGAATCACTGCTAGACAGACACACGCACGGCGCATGTGGTATCAGTGAGCATGCTGTCTGTGTGGGATGGGTAAGGTGAGCGATTTATCTGAGATTGACCCAGGGCAGATTGTGATGGCCCGGAGGATCGACACGGGCATTCGTAAACTGCACAACTTTTAGGGTGTTCGAGGAGCGCTGTGGTGAGTAACATCGACACTTGGCGAAACTAACGTGAAACTACGTCCAGACGTCGTGGCATTGGGCGGCAACTACTCATTACGGATGTAGTACATCGCAGGCTGGGCAGACTTACAAAACAGGATAGATGGTGAACTGTGGCCGAAGTGAAATCAGACTTTAATGCTGGGCAGAGTTCAAGTGTGTCTGAACACACAGTGCACCAGACACTCCTAACGACGGGCGTTCGTAGCCGACGACCCATGAATGTGCCACGACACCACGACTTGGGCACGTGACTGTCGGCACTCGACGTTGGCTCAGAGGCAGGGCGTCACACGGTCCGGTTGAATCCTGATATCTTCTACATCACGCCTATGGAAGGACACGAGTCCATTGTCTTCCAGGGGAACAGCTCCTCGACACCTGCACTACGGGATGGCGACAGGCTGGCGGCTGCTCCGTTATGCTCTGGGGAACATTCACATGGGCGTCCATGAGTCCAGTGGAGCTCGAGAAAGGCATCATGACGGTCAGGGAGTATCTTACACTGGCTGCAAACCACATACTCCCCTTCATAACGACCATGTTTTCCAATTCCAATGGCATTTTTCAGCAGGACAATGCGCCATGTCTTAAGCAGCTTGATGGGGTTGTTCGAGGAACACAGTGGCGAGTTCCAAATGATGGCAGCTCCTTCCCACGACCTACCAAATCCTAGTTGCTTCCATGTCACCACGCGTTTTGCCGCTGTTATTCGTACCAGTGGTAGACATGCTGGCTATTAGGTACATGATCATTATGTACTGACTCATGAATGTATTTTATGTACGTCTGGTAGTTTTTGCACATTCGTGTTCTGAAAATATGCATTCTGTATAGGAAAACGAACGACTGCTTGCGAAACTTACAGCTGCAAACTACCGGGTGATCAAAAAGTCAGTATAAATTTGAAAACTGAATAAATCACGGAATAATGTAGATAGAGAGGTACAAATTGACACACATGCTTGGAATGACATGGGGTTTTATTAGAACCAAAAAAATACAAAAGTTCAAAAACTGTCCGACAGATGGCGCTTCATCTGATCAGAATAGCAATAGTTAGCATAACAAAGTAAGACAAAGCAAAGACGATGTTCTTTACAGGAAATGCTCAATATGTCCACCATCATTCCTCAACAATAGCTGTAGTCGAGGAATAATGTTGTGAACAGCACTGTGAAGCATGTCCGGAGTTATGGTGAGGCATTGGTGTCGGCTGTTGTCTTTCAGCATCCCTAGAGACGTCGGTCGATCACGATACACTTGCGGCTACAGGTAACCCCAAAGCTAATAATCGTACAAACTGAGGTCTGGGGACCTGGGAGGCCAAGCATGACGACAGTGGCGGCTGAGCACACGATCACCACCAAATGACGCGCGCAAGAGATCTTTCACGCGCCTAGCAATATGGGATGGAGTGCCATCCTGATAAACATTGTACGCTCCAGCAGGTGTTTATCAGCCAGGCTGGGGATGATGCGATTCTGTAACATACCGGCGTACCTCTCACCCATCACGGTTGCAGTTACAAAACCAGAATCACGCATTTCCTCGCAGGAAAAAGGCCCGATAACGGTAGATATGGTAAATCCGACTCATACCGTGACTTTCTCGTCATGCAATGGAGTTTCCACGACAGTTCTAGGATTTTCGGTAGCCCAAATTCTGCAGTTGTGGACGTTGACAGACCCTCGGAGCTTCGTCGGTCCACAACACTTTACTCAATAAATCGTCATCTTCCGCCACCTTTTGAAACGCCCACTTCGCAAATGCCCTCCGCTTCATTTCATGATGCCGATGGATTTTGTACGGATAGCATCGGAGGGTACGCCTAAGTGCCAACCAAACAGTAGTGTATGCAATGCCGGTGCGACGTGCGACTGCACGAGCGCTGACTTCCCCGTGCTTAGACCAACCCGCTACAGTCTCCATTTCTTCCTGAACTGTCTCACCAGCATTACGCCTTGCGCTCGGTCAGCCACTACCATGTCTGCCGTCTAAACAACCAGTGGCTTCGAACTTCGAAATCATACTCGCCTCAGTTGCATTTGTCAACGGACCTTTACCCGTTCGAATCACCTTCCTATGGCGATAGGATCGTAACGCTGAACTAGCACATTCCCCATTCTGATAATACAGCCTCATTAAAAGCGCCTTTTCAGGTAACGTCAACATGCTGCGACTGCTGGCGCATCTGATTCTCTCTCTCATTACA
Organism: Schistocerca cancellata; assembly: GCF_023864275.1. Lineage (NCBI taxonomy): Eukaryota > Metazoa > Arthropoda > Insecta > Orthoptera > Acrididae > Schistocerca > Schistocerca cancellata. Next base: position 100,672,198 of record NC_064633.1, read on the forward strand.
GCTCCTTTTATACACGATTGTCACGCGCAGTCACTGACGCTTTGATGTCCAGAGCCATCTGTCTGACATTTTATGGCGTGTGGCCAGCAGTACTTCCCGCCGATGCGAGACAGCTCGGCGGCAGACTTTTGCTGGTGAAAGCAGGTCGCCTCAATACAGTGCTGTTCCACCGCTGCGACCGTGTTTTCTGCCTGCCATCGTAACTTAGACGTGCACGGCCATAGCTCTCTTAGAGCCACATCTCGCTGTCCCGCGCACCACATCTCATGACCCCCCCCCCCCCCTCTTCGCCACCGCCCGTCCCACAACCCGCAACTGTGGCGCCACACAACACGTCATCGTGCACTGCACAGTCGTCTCCCCTCTCTGCCGCAGGGTTCGCCTCGGTCCTCCTTCCGGATGCTGCTACTATTTCACCCATTAGGCGGTGCGCGGCAGAGTTTCGCATTCACGATATGTTCGGAGGCTCCATTCCTCCCGCCGCCTAGGCAACGCTGTTGTTGTTGAGAGGAACACGCAGGCCGTAAATCGAGGCACGAGCGCCAGGGAAACCTCGGGACGACGTGAAGGAGCCCCGGTTGCCACCAAGACACGGCAGAGCCGCCGCGGAAACAAACAGGGAGCACCGCCGTGAATAGAGGAACAGGTTGACCTAGTCCGGCGCTAGTGATGCATGCGGTATGTACAGTGATTGTGACGGCCACACATGAGCTTTTCTTTGTTTAGCAATTTCTGAGAACATTTCTCTTGGAGGACAGCAGTTTTTTATTACCTAAAAATGATATGAACAGCTACAACCGCAAGAACTTCCTTCTTTATAATGTTATCGTTTTCCGTCTGTTTTAGACCATCTTTAGACCTCACACCATGAAGATGGCGGTGAACAGAGCAGAAGCTAAGACTCCGTGAACGCTAACTGCGTTCCATTGTTTAACTCTTGCAATACTAACGCATTGTATCCATGGTGTCTAACACCTTTCGGGTCAAATTGAAACAGGTGATACTGGGCCCACTGCCAATTATATTCAGGTAGGTAACCAATGGTCGGAAGGGCATGTTTATTGTGTTATGGACATATACCGAGTACACCGCGTGACGTCCGCAGCTCGTGGTCTTGCGGTAGCGTTCTCGCTTCCCACGCCCGGGTTCGCGGGTTCGATTCCCGGCGGGGTCAGGGATTTTCTCTGCCTCGTGATGACTGGGTGTTGTGTGATGTCCTTAGGTTAGTTAGGTTTAAGTCGTTCTAAGTTCTAGGAGACTGATGACCATAGCTGTTAAGTCCCATAGTGCTCAGAGCCAACACCGCGTAACAACAACATAGTTCACAGTAATTGTTCAAAGTAACGACTTCCAGAGTTAATTTATGCATGGCAAGGGCACATGACGTTCTGCTGCACTGTTGCAAAGATTCCAGGTGTCTGATGTACACTGGAACATGCAACAGGTGGTAAAAGTGTACAGACCCGACCGCTAAAACAGATATGCTGTATCCAACTTAGGTCATAGGATGTGCGTCATGTGAAAAATGCATGCATCATGCATCGCACATGCGCATTAACCAGTGCTGCATGCACACCACTATCCCTGGTGTCAGTTTTCCATTTCAACAGACAGCTTGTGATGGGTCCATGATGAGGCGTATTGCTGTGCATAGTGCATGACGTGTACTCAAACATGGAACGTTACTCGTTACGAGAGTTGATACACATGCATTTAATGTACGTTGCCGCAGGATGTGGTACCCGGAAACCAGCGCGAATCTTGGGTTACGTCAAGACGTTTATGTATGAACCCGAAGAAATAGGTGAAGTCCTACTTACTGGGGTTGAAGCTGCCTCTCTCCTGGTACATCAGACACCAGGGATCTTTGAGAGAATGCAGCAGAGTTTCATGCGCCGTTGCCATTCGTACATTAACTCCGGCGGTCGTCACTCTGAACAATTACTGCGTGCCACGTTGTTGGTATGCGGTGTATTCAGTGTATGCCTCTAACACAACCGAACACAATAAACACGAATTTCGAGTCTTCGGTTGCTTATCTCAATATAATCGGTTGTGTATCCTATCATCTACTGCAGTTTGACCCAAAAGGTTCGAGACATTGTAAAACATGTACCCACGCACTACCAACGGGAGGGCTACTTACAAAGTGAAGACAGTTCTCATAATTTGTTGTAAACTTTCAATAACGATGTACTTTGCAAATAGGTACTGATGTGTAAGTGGAGTTCAGAGCCTGAAAATATGTTTAAGCACAATCTTAGCTTTCACAACACATCTTCCGCGATGTGTACAACGAAGGGTTAATACTTCATGACCAAAATTAAAAAAAAAAATTTGATAGTGCACATTTCGTTAACTGTCGCTGATTTTTATTCACAACATATTTTTTAAAGATATACTGATGTGTAAGAAGGGTCCAGAGTCTGAAAATTTGAATATGACATTTGTAGTGAAAAGTCGCATTCACCACTAAGACAAAAATTTTTGGGTTAAGTTTAACTCAAAATTTCAAAACACTAAATGGTCTACAAGTCAATGAGGCATAAGCATAAGGTGACAAAATGAATAATTATCTTACGTGTTTTTACGTTAGAGCCATAATCTCTCGAAGATAGAAGGTGATTATAATTACGTTTTCGCTACTTGAGAAGACACCCATGAAAAAAAAAAGTTATCGTAGGACAATGAAATTTTGTAGTAACATTTTTAACGACGTTCGGGGGAGAAAAAACGAATGAAAACCACTGATGGAAACACATTTTAATTTGCACATGAGAGGGTAATATTTGTTAATTACGTACCATTGTTACGTCCTGGGTCACAAAAGTTGCTCAGTATGATGACCATCTGCAAATACGACAGTGTTGAACCGCACTAGAGACTGGAGACTGGAATAAACCGCTGTACACTGAACAGTCATTTGCAACAACCCCGTAAGTAGAGTCTCCGAGCATGCTTCTGCGCAGCCTTCGGGCAAAATGTATTGATGAGACTGTTAGCAATGACCGGTCAGGTGAAATAGGTATAAGGATTAAACGATTGCATATTGACTGAAATAAACAGTAATAATCCCAAACCAACTAGAAAAAGTCTGCTAGCCACAAAACAGGAAACGTATACAAAGTTACGATGACGAATAAACCAGTCCTGAATGCAAGTGGCTCCTTCAAAGCACGGCATAATGATGTATTTTTGCTCAAACATTTGATAAATGTAAACGGTTTGATCTTTGGCACGATAATGATGTAGGATTTTGGGCATGAAGAAGAATCCAGACAAATATGACAACAGCACTCAGTGCAATAATTGTTCTACCAGAGCTCCACATGTAACAAAACAATCTGCTACAACAGCGGACAGAAATTGAGGATTTGTTGTTTCGCACTAGTTGTGTGAATCAGAAATGGTATCGCGTGCATTGCAGAAAGAAAGGATGGAGACGAGGATCGAATGAAGGAGGATGACTGACTGTGGAAGCAAGGAAGATGAGGAATTAACGCCCCGTCGACATAAGGTCATTAGAGATGGAGCACACTGTCGGCTTGTTTCAAGGATGAGGAAGGAAATCAGCTGTGCATTTTCCTGGGCTGGTTTTGGGCAAATTATGTGAATCTTAAATCTGGTTCGCCGGACGTGGATTTGAACCGTCGTTCTTCAGAATGCAAATCAGTGAGATAACAGTGTCTCATCTCGCTCGGTGTGAGGTTCGAAGGATGCAGCAGAGTACCAAAACGTGTGGAAATGTTAACAGGTAGCGTTTATGTAACAGTGGAGGAGAGAGCAACTATCCTGCTGCTGTTGCCCGAATGAGGTATGGGACTGAAACGGAATAACACGTTCGTACATTGCGCCGATGACTGCAATTCTTGCCGTGGGAGGGCTCCACCGGACAAGCAACAGAACACGATTGACTCTTCACCAACACGACTATCATATTAGACTATCGAGAGCGGTGAAGAAAGAAAGAAATATGATTTGTCGGTAGCAAAACGTGTGAAGAATAGGGAGTGACTTTTGATGTTGATTTGGTTTCATGAGTGGATATGTTTTCGAAGGAAGTAATGTACGTAAACCCTGTCCACGGGCCGTAGCAGGCCCACAGGTATCGACCTACCACCGTCTCATCCTCTGCCAGTGGTGTCGTTGGATACGGTGTGGAGGGGCAAGGGGCCGGTACAGCATCTGATGTCTATTAACTGTTTTCATGACCTGGAGCCGTTACTACTTGGTAAAGTAGCTCCTTAGTTGGCATCACGAAGGCAGCACCTGGAGACGAATCCAGGTTCTCCGCATCACAGTCAGCCGCGCTGACCACTCACGTATGGACGCGGAGATTGAAGGAAGTTAACTGGAAGTAAATTTAATTTTTTAACATTAAATACTGTCACCATACTGACGAACATTAAAGACTAACGAAAGTACGTCAATAAAAATAGTTGTTATTAGAGGTAATTAGGCAACTTTCCTTTTTTATGATAATTGCTACTAAAAATAGTGGTTTTCAGAGGTAATCAGGCAACTTTCCTTTCTTATGGTAATTGCTACTAAACAAAAATTAAAGTGCTGACGAAGATAATAGTGAAAGATTCTTAAATTATTTTGAATTTTTGAAATACCGATTGATAATCTATCACTCAATAAGTTCATATCCAGTATGCAAGTTTACATTATTCATATTAATTAGAGCAATCAAAGAGTGTGTTATAACCATAAAGATTTATTCATAGTGCCCCTAAAATACAATCACAATCAAAGTACAGCAAAACAGAGAATGGTAGGTATGTTTCATCTCTATCTCGTCCAATCCTTGTTGACCACTAGCAGATGTTGTTATCAGATGGTTTCTGCTCCTCAAATATGTATTGTAGAATTAATTTTACATCGTATGTTTTCTTTCTTGGTGATTAAGTCCTCCGGTCCTGAGAATTTCCGTTCTTGCTTTGTGTGTGTGTCCGCTGCAGAGTATTCTTCACCTGAATGAGATTTTCACTCTGCAGCGGAGTGTGCGCTGATATGAAACTTCCTGGCAGATTAAAACTGTGTGCCCGACCGAGACTCGAACTCGGTAGCTCATTTGGTAGAGCACTTGCCCGCGAAAGGCAAAGGTCCCGAGTTCGAGTCTCGGTCGGGCACACAGTTTAAATCTGCCAGGAAGTTTCTTATTCTTCACCTGTGTGGAGTGCATCCACTCAGGCCAAATAGGTTGATACTGCAATCAATGAGACTATCCGAATCTTGTCGGGATGTATGAAGCCAACTCCAGTCTATAAAATCTATCTGAATGTTGGAATAGCTCCCCCCACTATTAGAAGGGCTGTTGCTGCTGATGTAGAGAGGGCTAAGCAAACTTATGAGCCCCGATATCCGCTCCATTATCATCAGGCTGTAGTCCGTCTGCTGAAGTCGAGAAAGAGCTTCATCGCCAGAACTCAACTACTAGAGGAGACACCAGTGTAACCGCATCACCAGGTGGAAGAACGAGCTACCAACTAATAAAGAGCTACTCCAGGAAATGACTTGCCCCACCCTCTTTGGAGATCGCTCAATCGTCTCAGGTTCAAATGGTTCAAATGGCTCTGAGCACTATGGGACTCAACTGATGAGGTCATTAGTCCCCTAGAACTTAGAACTAGTTAAACCTAACTAACCTAAGGACATCACAAACATCCATGCCCGAGGCAGGATTCGAACCTGCGACCGTAGCGGTCTTGCGGTTCCAGGCTGCAGCGCCTTTAACCGCACGGCCACTTCGGCCGGCAATCGTCTAAGGGTGAGTGTTCCTCTTTGCAAGACCAACATGCGAAAATGGGGCATTCTTCCAGCTGATGTAGATGCATCCTGCGAGTGCGGAACAACACAAAATCTGTCCCATCTGCTAATTTGTCCTGAACTTCAGCAATCCTGCACAACACAGGACCTGATCGAAGGAAACAACAACGCTACCAGAGTTGCTACCTTCTGGAAATGCTGACTGGACACGGAAATGAATGAATAAACTGGAATAGGTCCACTATACTCTTGTTTATCTTGACATGGTCCCTTGTCTACCTCAATACCCATGTAACAAACAGTTCTGTTGTAGGGAAATTATCCCTTGTTATACAAAACGACGCGCAGACTGGTAAAGATCAGTTATCGTCAGTAAACATAATCTGACAAAAAAAAAAGAAAACAAACGAAATGCATATACCCCTTTTCCGACTCACTGATTCAGATGAACTTGAGGATTTTTGTGTAGCAGGTGATGCGTGTTGGGTACTGTTCGCATTATCACGTAATACAGAGATAATTTTTTCTGAAGTTTTAAACGTAATTTTGATTGAGTGAACTGTAAAGATCACTTGGTGACTGGGGCAGCCACAGGTGTCGAAATACATTTAAATAACAAATAATCGCAACAGCTGTCGTGAGATAATTTATTGAGATCATCTTTGTTCTCATAGTTTCGTGACTATAATGTCACATCCTCAGGTGCCAAACAGTTGACCGGAAAGAATACCTTTTTGTAAACCTAAAAAGGCCAAACTGTATTTAAAAAATTAGTTACGTTGTAAATCCCCCCCATGAACCATGGACCTTGCCGTTGGTGGGGAGGCTTGCGTGCCTCAGCGATACAGATGGCCGTACCGTAGGTGCAACCACAACGGAGGGGTATCTGTTGAGAGGCCAGACAAACATGTGGTTCCTGAAGAGGGGCAGCAGCCTTTTCAGTAGTTACAGGGGCAACAGTCTGGATGATTGACTGATCTGGCCTTGTAACATTAACCAAAACGGCCTTGCTGTGCTGGTACTGCGAACGGCTGAAAGCAAGGGGAAACTACAGCCGTAATTTTTCCCGAGGACATGCAGCTCTACTGTATGATTAAATGATGATGACGTCCTCTTGGGTAAAATATTCCGGAGGTAAAATAGTCCCCCATTCGGATCTCCGGGCGGGGACTACTCAGGAGGACGTCGTTATCAGGAGAAAGAAAACTGGCGTTCTACGGATCGGAGCGTGGAATGTCAGATCCCTTAATCGGGCAGGTAGGTTAGAAAATTTAAAAAGGGAAATGGATAGGTTAAAGTTAGATATAGTGGGAATTAGTGAAGTTCGGTGGCAGGAGGAACAAGACTTTTGGTCTGGTGAATACAGGGTTATAAACACAAAATCAAATAGGGGTAATGTAGGAGTAGGTTTAATAATGAATAAAAAAATAGGAGTGCGGGTTACCTACTACAAACAGCATAGTGAACGCATTATTGTGGCCAAGATAGACACAAAGCCCATGCCTACTACAGTCGTACAAGTTTATATGCCAACTACCTCTGCAGATGATGAAGAAATAGATGTAATGTATGACGAGATAAAAGAAATTATTCAGGTAGTGAAGGGAGACGAAAATTTAATAGTCATGGGTAACTGGAATTCGTCAGTAGGAAAAGGGAGAGAGGGAAACATAGTAGGTGAATATGGATTGGGGGGAAGAAATGAAAGAGGAAGCCGCCTTGTAGAAATTTGCACAGAGCATAACTTAATCATAGCCAACACTTGGTTCAAGAATCATAAAAGAAGGTTGTATACCTGGAAGAATCCTGGAGATACTAAAAGGTATCAGATAGATTATATAATGGTAAGACAGAGATTTAGGAACCAGGTTTTAAATTGTAAGACATTTCCTGGGGCAGATGTGGATTCTGATCACAATCTATTGGTTATGAACTGCAGATTGAAACTAAAGAAACTGCAAAAAGGTGGGAATTTAAGGAGATGGGACCTGGATAAACTGAAAGAACCAGAGGTTGTAGAGAGTTTCAGGGAGAGCATAAGGGAACAATTGACAGGAATGGGGGAAAGAAATACAGTAGAAGAAGAAGGGGTAGCTCTGAGGGATGAAGTAGTGAAGGCAGCAGAGGATCAAGTAGGTAAAAAGACGAGGGCTAATAGAAATCCTTGGGTAACAGAAGAAATATTGAATTTAATTGATGAAAGGAGAAAATATAAAAATGCAGTAAATGAAGCAGGCAAAAGGGAATACAAACGTCTCAAAAATGATATCGACAGGAAGTGCAAAATGGCTAAGCAGGGATGGCTAGAGGACAAATGTAAGGATGTAGAGGCTTGTCTCACTAGGGGTAAGATAGATAATTCCTACAGGAAAATTAAAGAGACCTTTGGAGAGAAGAGAACCACTTGTATGAATATCAAGAGCTCAGATGGCAACCCAGTTCTAAGCAAAGAAGGGAAAGCAGAAAGGTGGAAGGAGTATATAGAGGGTTTATACAAGGGCGATGTACTTGAGGACAATATTATGGAAATGGAAGAGGATGTAGATGAAGACGAAATGGGAGATAAGATACTGCGTGAAGAGTTTGACAGAGCACTGAAAGACCTGAGTCGAAACAAGGCCCCGGGGGTAGACAACATTCCATTTGAACTACTGATGGCCTCGGGAGAGCCAGTCATGACAAAAGTCTACCATCTGGTGAGCACGATGTATGAGACAGGCGAAATACCCTCAGACTTCAAGAAGAATATAATAATTCCAATCCCAAAGAAAGCAGGTGTTGACAGATGTGAAAATTACCGAACTATCAGTTTAATAAGTCACAGCTGCAAAATACTAACGCGAATTCTTTACAGACGAATGGAAAAACTGGTAGAAGCCGACCTTGGGGAAGATCAGTTTGGATTCCGTAGAAATGTTGGAACACGTGAGGCAATACTGACCTTACGACTTATCTTAGAAGGAAGATTAAGAAAAGGCAAACCTACGTTTCTAGCATTTGTAGATTTAGAGAAAGCTTTTGACAATGTTGACTGGAATACTCTCTTTCAAATTCTAAAGATGGTAGGGGTAAAATACAGGGAGCGAAAGGCTATTTATAATTTGTACAGAAACCAGATGGCAGTTATAAGAGTCGAGGGGCATGAAAGGGAAGCAGTGGTTGGGAAGGGAGTGAGACAGGATTGTAGCGTATCCCCGATGTTATTCAATCTCTATATTGAGCAAGCAGTAAAGGAAACAAAAGAAAAATTCGGAGTAGGTATTAAAATCCATGGAGAAGAAATAAAAACTTTGAGGTTCGCCGATGACATTGTATTTCTATCAGAGACAGTAAAGGACTTGGGAGAGCAGTTGAACGGAATGGACAGTGTCTTGAAGGGAGGATATAAGATGAACATCAACAAAATCAAAACAAGGATAATGGAATGTGGTCGAATTAAGTCGGGTGATGCTGAGGGAATTAGATTAGGAAATGAGACACTTAAAGTAGTAAAGGAGTTTTGCTATTTGGGGAGCAAAATAGCTGATGATGGTCGAAGTAGAGAAGATATAAAATGTAGACTGGCAATGGCAAGGAAAGCGTTTCTGAAGAAGAGGAATTTGTTAACATCGAGTATAGATTTAAGTGTCAGGAAGTCGTTTCTGAAAGTATTTGTATGGAGTGTAGCCATTTATGGAAGTGAAACATGGACGATAACTAGTTTGGACAAGAAGAGAATAGAAGCTTTCGAAATGTGGTGCTACAGAAGAATGCTGAAGATAAAGTGGGTAGATCATGTAACTAATGAGGAGGTATTGAATAGGATTGGGGAGAAGAGAAGTTTGTGGCACAACTTAACTAGAAGAAGGGATCGGTTGGTAGGACATGTTTTGAGGCATCAAGGGATCACAAATTTAGCATTGGAGGGCAGTGTGGAGGGTAAAAATCGTAGAGGGAGACCAAGAGATGAATACACTAAGCAGATTCAGAAGGATGTAGGTTGCAGTAGATACTGGGAGATGAAGAAGCTTGCACAGGATAGAGTAGCATGGAGAGCTGCATCAAACCAGTCTCAGGACTGAAGACCACAACAACAAACAACGTTGTAAATAAAAAAGAAAGGCATAGCAGCCGTCCCTCAATATGTGTCACCTCTTGTCATTATGACCACAGCGTAAAGACAGAACTGTCAAACACTTAAAAGGGGACTACATGCGAGATATAACCTAGAACAAACAAGTATATTAAAAACGTAATGCAGTTATAAAAGAATCCTGTTTAGAAAAAGTGATTACTCAAGGGGAGCTGAGAACACATTTCAAAAAATTCCTGAGTAATAAATAGTGTTTACACAAGCAGCGGTTAGAGGGCGTGCGCGGAGCGGCCCCATCCACAGCATAGCGTTTACCACCAGCTCGGGAGCAGCTCATAGAAATAGCGTCGACTCGCGCATGAGCCACAAAATAGCCATAGTCATAGTCATAAGACGCGATGGAGTGCCAGTTTTATCTAAATTAAAAGCCCACTAGAAACAAAGGCAGGGGAACATCTCTACAGTAAAACATCGATAGAGAATACTTATAGAAAACCTGCACCGTGATTTTATAGTGTTAAGGGGGTAATGTTCAGTTTACGTTACGAGTAAACACCAACTCACGTCAGAAAGGCCCATAAGGCTCATCCATAATAATATTCGCGAAACGGACTTGACAACGCTCAAACTCTGGCCACTCAACTGAGGCCTTAAATTAAGAATTTTAGTATAAGATACCTGGTCGTCTAACGTCTACAAAAACTCTCTAAAATTAATTAATTCATATCATTAGGAAGGATAAGGTACTGAAGAGAATAACTGTTCCCCTTAGACTTACACTGGTGCCAAAAAATAAAGCAACAAACCACTATTTCCCCGTCCCATGTCTAATTCACGATGTAATTATACAAAACTATTAACAGATGTCCGTACGATCGTGTTCTGCATCCCGGTCAACGAACAGCCGCGCCAAAGATGACGTCAGGGCACCTATCCCGGTAGTCTCACATCCCAAATCGTTGTGTACACACTCATAGACAGTGCTGTATGGCACAGTGAAGACGCCCACCATATCTCTGTGGTGGAGGGACATATGAAGAATGGAAGTAGGGGAATCGCAAACAGATGTGTCCCGATGGCTTAATGTGTATCGTTCTCTTGCTTCTCGGATGTGGCGACATTTTATACAGACTGAAACTGTATCCCGGATATCAGGACTTGGCTGACCATGTGTGACATCAGAAAGAGTGGACTGTTATTTTGCTGTAAGGGCATGACAGCACCGCCTTAATACTGTGTGGCAAGTGACGTCTGACTTCTCAGCATGCCTGGTTGTGTTGTATCGAGGTAAACGGTGCAGAGAAGGCTTCAGCAGAGTCACCTTTGGTGTTGGAGACCTACTGTACGTGTACCTCCGTCGTGTCTTCACAGAAGGCTACGTCTAGAGTAGAACTGTCAACATGTCACCTGGAGGGTCGAACAGTGTAGAGTGATTTTTCGACAGATTCTCATCTAGAGGGAACATGGAATACCCGATCTGGGGATCCAAACATTGTTGAAAGGCACCGATATCGAGGAGGATGCCTAATGGATGTGGGCAGGGATTATGTTGACCACTCGAACACTTGCCTGTGAATTAGCAAAGTTTAGCTGCTGTCAGGTACCATGACGAGATCTTGGGATCTCATGCGCGGTTGTCGAGAGGTGCCGTGGGCCCAGACTTCGTACTGATGGACGATAATGATCGACCTCATACGATAATGCTCGACCTCATACGTGGCTGATTTTTTGTTTTTTGAAACAGAAGATATTACACGCACGTCGTGGCCTGCTCGCTCTCCCGACATGAATGCCATAAAGCATATCTGCATTGCACTACGGACTAGGGATACGAGTTGCATGACGCCAGCATGCACCAACTACTCTCCAAGACTTGTGAGTAGCTCTGCAGGAAGAATGGAAGACTGAGCATTATTGCCTGAACATGAAATTGATGACATCATTCACAGCACGAGCGTCGTTGTTAGACGTATATTGGTGCCAGAGGTGATCACAGCTCATACTGAGCACATTAACCGGTTGTCAGAATGTGTGTGCAAATCCGTTAATTTGGAAAAAAAAAGAAAATTATTTCTACCGTTATGCATGTTGCAGTTGATTACGTTCTGTGTCCTTTACATTGTTTCTTCTTTACTATCACCTCTTTATACTGTTTTGCCACCTTGCGAAGTTTGCTTTTGTTGCTTTAATTTTGAACACCAGTGTACTTTATTACTAATGAAGTATTTGAAAACACAGAAATAAAGCATTAGTCACACTGAAACGAATCAAAATCGACGGACGCGGATGACATTGACAGTTGAAAAAGTTGGTAAAGTTCAGCCCCAGTCAAGATAGCACGAGGGCTCCCACAAAGTAAACGCAACGCTGCCTCACTGTTATACAGGGTTTTTCTAAATGACGGACCCATTTTCAAAACTTCGTATTTATTCAAGTACAAATCCAAAATGTACAAGCTTTAGCCAATATTGTAATTAAATAGTTTTTAATAATAATTTAATTATTAGAAAGGTGATAACTTTTATATACGTTTAATGTGGCCACCGTTGACTGCACGGGAAACATCGGCGCAGAAGCCAAACTCGTCCCAGACACGCGAAAGCATGTCTGCTATTAGTGAGTGCACGGCAGCAGTGATCCGGTGTCACAGATCCTTCAAAGTGGTTGGTAGGGGCGGGAAATAAACAGCTTCTTTCACAAAACCCCATAAGAAATAGTCGCAAGCTGTGAGATCAGGGGACCTCGGAGGGCAGAAGTTCAGAACCGGGTCCTCAAGTCCCCTACAACCAACATTGAGAAAGGGAGTCATTCAAAAAGTCACATACATCACGGTACCAATGGGGCGGAGCTCCATCCTGTTGGAAAATGATGTCCTGGGAATCTTTCATAACTTGAGGGATCAGCCATTGTTTCAACATGTCCAGGTACGTCATTCTCGTTACAGTTCCTTCCAAAGTGGTCCAGAAACCTTTCTACAGGATACGATACAGAACACATTGATCTTCGGTGAGTCTCTTTCATGTAGCAATGGTGGATATGGATTCTGCAAACCCCATATGTGAACATTGTGTCTGTTGACTTGTCTACTAAGGTGAAACGTCCCTTCATTTCTAAAAATTGCACACTGTAGAAATGCGTCATCCATCTTTGCTAGCGCATAACCACAAAATGCGAGGCACTTCTCTTTGTCATTGGGGTTGAGACCCTGCATAAGTTGTAATCGGTAGGAATTGTACAACAAACGGCGTCGCAGAACTTTCCGTATAGTTGGTTGGGATATTCCAAGTTCTCGATTGACTTTATTGGTAGACTTACTGGGACAGCGCAAAAAACTTTCTTGAATCCGTCAGACATCACCCTCTGAGACACGCCGTCGGCCTGTGCTTTTTTTCTTTGCACACACTTCTAGTCTGTTTAAATTGCTTAAACCAACGGTTGATGCTTTTGCGAGTTGGTGATTGAATACCGAATTTGATACGAGATGCCCGCAGCACTGCAGTTTGCGACTCACTTTTCGCGAACGCAAGAACACAGGAAACTGTGTACTCCGCCGTCGCCATCTCACTCACAACTGACAGTGAAACGGAATGTCGGCCCTATTGCCGCGCCAACTCCGGCCAAAAACTTTGAAACTTCATCTTTTCTTTGGTATTAATCTTGTTCATTTAGGATTTGTATTTCAATACATTTTTGAAAGTGGGTCAGTTATTTAGAACAACCCCGTATTTTGAACTGACAGAGACTGTGAACCTCTAGCCAGCAATTCAATACGACACACTTTGGCTGAAAACAAATGCTACGGCTAGGATGGAATCAGTGCAGTGAAGATTAAACTCCTCAAAGAAGAATCCCTAATACACACAGGTTGCACATATGCCGACCAATGTACTGCTGAACTAGTGATAAGCAGTCTGTTCTTAGGTGTGTGATTGCTAAAACAGGAGGCAGTGCATCCGTGTTGCGAGTTGAATGGAGAGCGCTGGTAGGCGCCTGCCGACAGCCGCGACCATGCTCCCGGATGGTCTTCGTCCGAATGCCAAAAAAGATCCCTCTCCGTTTCCCTTCTCAACATCGTCGCTCCACGAGGAACATCACCAAAAAGATTATCCTCTCCAACAGTCGAGTGGCGCTCGTAAATCGTCCCAGAGGCATAGTCACAACCCCGTGCCAGAACTCCCTCGGAGACACAGCATAGAGCATTCTCTCAATAGCAAAGCTTGCCGCCAAAAGCTATGTACACCCACAAAACTATAGGCCTATATTTATGACATCGATCTGTTGTAGAATTTTAGAACTTGTTTTTTGCTCGCTTATCATGTCATTTCTGGAAACCCAGAATTTACTCTGTAGGATTCAACATGGATTCCGGAAACAGCGATCGTGTGAGACCCAACTCGCTTTATTTGTTCATGAGATCCAGAAAATATTAGGTACAGGCTCTGAGGTAGATGCCATTTTCCTTGACTTCCTTCCGGAAGGCGTTCGATACAGTTCCGCACTGTCGCCTGATAAACAAAGTAAGAGCCTACGGAATATCAGACCAGCTGTGTGGCTGGATTGAAGAGTTTTTAGCAAACAAAAAAAAATGGTTCAAATGGCTCTGAGCACAATGCGACTTAACTTCGGAGGTCATCAGTCGCCTAGAACTTAGAACTAATTAAACCTAACTAACCTACGGACATCACACACATCCATGCCCGAGGCAGGATTCGAACCTGCGACCGTAGCGGTCACGCGGTTCCTGACTGAAGCGCCTTTAACCACACGGCCACAACGGCCGGCTTAGCAAACAGAACACAGCATGTTGTTCTCAATGGAGAGACGTCTACAGACGTTAAAGTAACCCCTGGCGTGCCACAGGGGAGTGTTATGGGACCATTGCTTTTCACAATACATATAAATGATCTAGTAGATAGTGTCAGAAGTTCCATGCGGCTATTCGCATGGAACTTTTCCGTTCCTCTAGAGACTTGCGGTACCCGGCTGTTAGAGGTGGAGCAAGTTCTTTTGCGTACTCTGTGTAGACAAATGTAATGTATTGCGAATACATAGAAAGAAGGATCCTTTGTGTGATTATATGATAGCGGAACAAACACTGGTAGCAGTTACTTCTGTAAAATATCTAGAAGTATGCGTACGGATCGATTTGAAGTGGAATAATCATGGACGAGCGGTTCTAGGCGCTACAGTCTGGAACCGCGCGACCGCTACGGTCGCAGTTTAGAGTCCTGCGTCGGGCATGGATGTGCGTGATATCCTTAGGTTAGTTAGGTTTAAGTAGTTCTAAGTTCTAGGGGACTGATGACCTCAGAAGTTAAGTCCCATAGTGCTCAGAGCCATTTGAACCATTTGTTTTTTGGAATGATCATATAAAATTAATTGTTGGTAAGGCGTGTGCGAGGTTGAGGTCCATTGGCAGAGTCCTTAGAAAATGTAGACCATCAACGAGGGAGGTGGCTTACAAAACACTCGTTCGACTTATACTTGAGTACTGCTCATCAGTGTGAGGTCGGTACCATGTCGGGTTGACAGAGGAGATAGAGAAGATCCAAAGAAGAGTGACGCGTTTCGTCACAGGTTATTTGGTAAGCGTGATAGCATTACGGAGATGTTTAGCAAACTCAAGTGGCAGACTCTGCAAGCGAGGCGCTCTGCATCGCGGTGTAGCTTGCTGTCCAGGTTTCGAGAGCGTGCGTTTCTGGATGAGGTATCGAATATATTGCTTGCCCCTACTTATACCTCCCGAGGAGATCACGAATGTAAAATTAGAGAGATTCGAGCGCGCACGGAGGCTTTCCGGAGTAATTCTTCCCGCCAACCATACGCGACTGGAACTGGAAAGGGAGGCAATGATAGTGGCACGTAAAGTGCCCTCCGCCACACACCGCTGGGTGGCTTGCGGACTATAAATGTAGATGTAGATGTAGAAAACGTGTACTGAAGGCGAAGGCGGTCTTCCTATTGCACTACCATATTACCCCACGCGTGCGGAGATCGTACCGCTTCAGAAACGTTTTGATGGGCTTTCGGCTCCCCGCACTATTCTGACGCCAGTTAGTAGCGCCAGAATTTTTCCTCCAGAAAGCTACTTTAACATGCTGCCAGAATGTTGCATGTGACATCCTGAACTCTGAAATGGCCAGCGCTGCCTGAGCCGGACAATACTTCCCATACTGCAAGCTTGAGAATGACGGCCAGTGGCCGCCGTTAACGGACCTGACGTCCCAACGGACCCGCTGGTCAAACATGAAAGGCGCCGGACGCCGGCTGTGTCCACCGTTCCCACTATTATAACTCGCCGGGAGATCCAAACGTACTTTCCGAGAAACTACTAACCGCGACGGCCGCCTCGCCTTTAACCTCAGCCTTGTGTCTCTTTGCACAACGCGACAGAAGCATCTCCCCGGCATACCTGCTAATAAGAATAAATATTCACACACTAATTATCCACAGCCCCCCAGCGATCAGTACTAGCTGAAAACGATCTCTGTCATTCCATGTTATGCATTCATTTAATTGCTCTTATGGTTCATTAAATAACTGAGATGGTAATAGTGCCTCTGCGCTGATTACATGAGGAAGCAATCCCTAAGGCTTAGTCACCTTTCAAAATTGTTATTAAACTCATGTAAATTCTCCTAAAACTGGGGGCACACTGAGTGGACAGATTAAGAATTAAGATGCCGAACTATTGGCAAAAAATGAATAGCAGCGGACCATTTACATATTATCAATGAACATTTATTACTGGAACAGGTTTTATAGCAATAAAACGAAAATAAAAATAAAAGGATAGGACTGTGTGCCGCCAAAATGTTCATAAGAGACGAAATCCCAGTCGCATTAAGCATCAGGTTTTGAGTGAGATGTATATAAACCATACCACTTTGTATGGGGCTGTCACTTGCAAAAGATCGGTGGAAATCAAAAGAATAAAAGTTACAATAATTTGAAAAAAATCACAACAGATACATAAGTATCTATACGGTAAGGATTATAAACTTCCAAACGATGTTTTTTCTGTAACCTAAGAGTTACTAACAACAGCGGGTGAACACATAGCTAAGATGGGAAACCAAGGTACAGCTTTCTAGAATGAAATTTTTCACTCTACCGCGAAGTGTGCACTGATATGAAACTTCCTGGCAGATTAAAACTGTGTGCCGGACCGAGACTCGAACTCGGGAGTCGTGCTTGCGTAGCTCAGTTGGTGGAGCACTTACCCGCGAAAGGCAGAAGTCCCGAGTTCGAGTCTCGGTCCGGCACACAGTTTTAATCTGCCAGGAAGTTTCAAGGTACAGGTACCTGGCCACAAATACCAATTGTATTTAGAGCAAAAAAGAGCGAGGTGAAACAAATATATTGAGTATCCAACTTAAGAATACCGAACCGGGCAGTAAGCGATTGAGAAGTGCACAGCTCACCTCCATGTAATGGTCACTTATCATCCGTGTGTGTCTCTTGTAGATAATCAAAATTAGCCAGCAGAGCACGTTGACGTAATTCCAATTGCCCAAAGAGGCATGACTTCAGAATTCTTGTATTACTTCTGCCTCTTTCAAGACACGAAGAAAATAGCCCTTAGATTCCCTAAGCAAGATATTTAAATTTTTATAAATTTTGGTTGCGTAATATCCTTCATTTGGAGATGTGAAGCCATTGATGTTCCGCAACATCGGACAGCTTTAAGGTCAAGTTTCAAGAACTTACCGAATAGACGAACTCTAGAAAGGAATAAATCTTCCCTTATTTCAATGAATGAAGTGTATTTTGTTGTATTTTCCCTTGTTTCATAATGAACTGAATTTGAGAATATTGGCTACATTTGGAGTTGCGGAAGTTCGTTTTTGGGTCAGCGTATCGTGTAAGCCAGTCAATTCTGTTAGCGCCACCAACTGAAAGCCAAGTTTCCCGTTAGTAGCGGCCATCTAACAGATACGACCACATCACCGAGTGCACGAGCGACACCGTCAGGAAAGCACGAACGGAACAACGTGAGGTACCGTGGTGAGGATTTAGAGTTAACAACGTGTATCTTATTGTGTGTATGTGTGTGTGTGTGTGTGTGTGTGTGTGTGTGTGTGTGTGTACGAGGGCAGTTCAATAAGTAATGCAGCACATTTTTTTCTGAAACAGGGGTTGTTTTATTCAGCATTGAAATACACCAGGTTATTCCCCAATCTTTTATCTACACAACACTATTTTTCAACGTAATCTCCATTCAATGCTACGGCCTTACGCCACCTTGAAATGAGGGCATGTATGCCTGCACGGTACCATTCCACTGGTCGATGTCGGAGCCAACGTCGTACTGCATCAATAACTTCTTCATCATCCGCGTAGTGCCTCCCACGGATTGCGTCCTTCATTGGGCCAAACATATGGAAATCCGACGGTGCGAGATCGTGGCTGTAGGGTGCATGAGGAAGAACAGTCCACTGAAGTTTTGTGAGCTCCTCTCGGGTGCGAAGACTTGTCTGAAGTCTTGCGTTGTCATGAAGAAGGAGAAGTTCGTTCAGATTTTTGTGCCTACCAACACGCTGAAGTCGTTTCTTCAATTTCTGAAGAGTAGCACAATACACTTCAGAGTTGATCGTTTGACCATGGGGAAGGACATCGAACAGAATAACCCCTTCAGCATCCCAGAAGACTGTAACCATGACTTTACCGGCTGAGGGTATGGCTTTAAACTTTTTCTTAGTAGGGGAGTGGGTGTGGCGCCACTCCATTGATTGCCGTTTTGTTTCAGGTTCGAAGTGATGAACACATGTTTCATCGCCTGTAACAATCTTTGACAAGAAATTGTCACCCTCAGCCACATGACGAGCAAGCAATTCCGCACAGATGGTTCTCCTTTGCTCTTTATGGTGTTCGGTTAGACAACGAGGGACCCAGCGGGAACAAACCTTCGAATATCCCAACTGGTGAACAATTGTGACAGCACTACCAACAGAGATGTCAAGTTGAGCACTGATTTGTTTGATGGTGATCCGTCGATCATCTCGAACGAGTGTGTTCGCACACTCCGCCATTGCAGGAGTTACAGCTGTGCACGGCCGGCCCGCACGCGGGAGATCAGACAGTCTTGCTTGACCTTGCGGCGATGATGACACACGCTTTGCCCAACGACTCACCGTGCCTTTGTCCACTGCCAGATCACCGTAGACATTCTGCAAGCGCCTATGAATATCTGAGATGCCCTGGTTTTCCGCCAAAAGAAACTCGATCACTGCCCGTTGTTTGCAACGCACATCCGTTACAGACGCCATTTTAACAGCTCCGTACAGCGCTGCCACCTGTCGGAAGTCAATGAAACTATACGAGACGAAGCGGGAATGTTTGAAAATATTCCACAAAAAATTTCCGGTTTTTTCAACCGAAATTGGCCGAGAAAAAAAATGTGTTGCATTACTTATTGATCTGCCCTGGTATGTGTGCGTGCGTTCTAGACACGATCTCTCCCCCACGTCGGAGCGCTGCGGCCGCGAAAGTGGGCTGATCTGCGCCGGCTATCGGCCAAGTCAATTGCGGATCGCATCTAATTTTGGCCGCGGCTGCTGCTGCTGCCGCCGTATGCTTGCCCACAGGTTCCCGCACGTAATTACAGAGGAGCTGCAGCTCACAGGGGGCGCGTGGCGCAGCTCGTGGGCTTGTGGCGGCCGCGGCTGGCGCGCCTCTGCTCTG
Organism: Schistocerca cancellata; assembly: GCF_023864275.1. Classification (NCBI taxonomy): domain Eukaryota; kingdom Metazoa; phylum Arthropoda; class Insecta; order Orthoptera; family Acrididae; genus Schistocerca; species Schistocerca cancellata. Next base: position 100,691,726 of record NC_064633.1, read on the forward strand.
CTCCGGGCGCAATTAATTCCAACCGCGGCCTTGCGGTTGCGGACGGCATATACCGCCTCACCTCGCCGCTAGTGTTCCGCCGCCTGCAGAGCAACGCCCTTTGTACAGCAGCAACACGCGAGTGTTGCAGAGGGCACTTGTTACTGGCGGCTGCGGTGGTGGCACCTCGCGTCGTGCTGTGGTACGAGGCCTAAACCGTGTCACCAAGCGTGTATCCGCCTTCAGGGTACAATATGTTACTTGTAACCTCCCCCTCGCTTATCGACCTTAATGACAGTGACAAATTGAACCGCGTGTACCTAATGGAAATTTGGGAAAAGCAATCGTCACCGAAGTTAATCTGTCGGTAAAGAGGGAGGAAAGGGTTACATCTAAATGAAAGGAAAAATGCAAATGAAACTGGTGGTAATTAATTTTGAAAAGGGGTAAAGTTAATAAATAAAGTAAATGTGCGGCCGTTACGTTAACAATTAACTAGCGGTAATTAGATATTTGAGATTTGGGGAAAATTACGGTCGCCAGTCCTAAGGACAATTAATATAGTAACTGAAAAAGAAAGATTATTACACATATAATTAGCACTAGAAGCGTGGCAACTGAAGGTAGCCAAGTGTAGTGTGAAAACTGAAAGTTTGTCAGAAGTAATAAATTTCGCTACACTCTGACTTAATTTAGCAAAAGAATTAATAAAACCGGAAAATCGAAAGTTAATTTAGTGACTCAAGTTAATAGTGAGCTTTCTTTCTGAAGCACATCGAAATTCAGTAAAATACGGTTAGTCTTGGACTACCTCAACAATCATTTCAAAAGCTACTTGAATCTACGCAATTTAGAAATAAGAGATTTAACTTTGAACCTGAATTAAATGATTCTGAACAATTAACAATAGTAAAATTTAGTACGTACCAAGCTGAGCTGCAGTCACAGGTAAGCTAAAATACGGTAACAAAACTCGCACTCTTAATTTGTGCTTGTGTAATCTAAATATTGTAGCCAGCTATGAATACTTTAACAGAAACTATGAAATTAAAGGAGTGAAATAGAATAATGTTGCTTTAATGCTGGCATTTGAATTTCAACGACACTCGGTTTCATTCCGGAAAAGGAAGGGACCCTGCTTGGTAATGCAATTGGGACAATGAGCAACAAAGGTTCATGCTACGTTGCTGTAATTTAGTGAGAAAAATTTAACAGTTTGAAAAGCTGAGGTCTGCCATACAGTTCTAAAACTTTACGTGCTTCCAGTCTTCCTTGTTGGTTGATTGAAGGTTTGAAGCCGTCGATCGAGGAGGTGGCGACAGTCACTCATTGTCGGCCGTCGCTGTTGCAGAAGCTGGATGTCGGCGCGCCTTCTTCTCCGGTCACCAGGCGAAACGGGCTCTTGATGTGCGCCAGCTAATGCTTCCCGTCCGCGACGCCGTGTCAGAAACTATCATAGCAAGTCCAGCGCAATTACATGCTGCCAAACCCCGAAAGCGCGGCAACTCGCGGGAGCGTCACACAACACACCTGCTCCACTCGCTGCTCCAGCCAGACTCCCCCTCTGCCCGCGCTCCACGCGACAGAGTTAACACTACCAAAGATCCTACACACTTTGATTCTTCACACGACCTATCGATGTATTCGTGCGATAGCATAGTTTTCCCTAGGCCAGACCCAGCGTATAAATACAAATAATATTCACAAAATAAACCAATTATAAATCGACATAAATGCATATACATACAAATAGTAAAACAATTACAATATATAAAGAGACAGAAATGTCATATCTTGAGGTAATAAAACAAGGAAAAAAATTATAGTACAATAGATGGAAATAGGAGGATATGCATTTCCGGTGTTACATACTACACTACTTAAAAAGTAGACACTTTGGCGAAATACAAAATTGTTAAGGCTTTCGTGGCCACTTGATGACAAGCTGCCTATTGGTTCTGTCTCGGGTTCTTCGGCCGACGTTCACGTAATGATTTTACTGACGTTTACGGACCGGTACCTGCACAAACTATTAAACCACCACCCGAGCCAGAAAAGCGACATGATTAATACGCAAGCAGGCGAAATATGTGAGCCGCAACACCTCAGACGCGAAATGCAACACCTCGAAAGTGTTCTGACGAGCAATGGGTACTCCACAAACTATTTTAGAAGAGTAACAGAGCCAAACATTCGGCGAAGTAAGTAATCAGAAAAAGAAATGTCGGGTACGGCCTTTCTGCCATACATTCCCAGAGTGATGGACAGAATCGGTCGTTATATTGCGCAAACATGGCGTAAAGACAAATTTCAAACAGACAAGGAGGAACAAAGAGTGTCTTAGATCGGGAAAGGAGAATAGGGGCCCAATTGCAAAATCGGGGATATACCGTATACCATGCACATGCGGAATCGTTTATGTCGGAATGACTGGAAGATCAATCAACAACAGGATCAAAGAACATCAGCGACACTGCAGGCTGGGGCAGGTGGAGAAATCGGCCGTGGCAGACCACGCACTGAGTGAGACCGACCACGTAATAAAATTCGCCGAGACGGAAGTTCTGCCTGTAGAGAAGCACTATCACACGCGCTTGTTCAGAGAAGCTGTAGAAATACAAAAACACGCGAACAGCGTCAACAAGAAAGAGGAAAGCCTTAAGGTAAACGGATCCTGGCTTCCCGTACTGCAGCGAACGACCGTCGCAGGTAGCAAGAGGACAACCGCACCGGAAATGACCGCGGAGAAGCCCTCGGACGCTGGCGCGACAGGTACATATAGTCTGCGACCGCAAGCTCGGCTCCAGTCCAGCGTCGGCAATGGAGGTTGAAGCTTTGACAATGCCAGCCACTCGTGCTTGCCGAACGTCAGTAAAATCGTTGGATGAACGTCGGCCGAAGAACCCAAGACAGAAGCCAATAGGCACTTCGGCGAAAGCATGTAATTGTCTCCCATAAAGTTCTATGTACTGACTTGGTAGAAAATCGTAATAAATTTTGGTCTTATGTCAAAGCGGTAGGTGGATCAAAACTAAATGTCCAGACACTCTGTGACCAAAATGATACTGAAACAGAGGATGACAGACTAAAGGCCAAATAATAAATGTCTTTTCCAAAGCTGTTTCACAGAGGAAGACTGCACTGTAGTTCCTTCTCTAGATTGTCGCACAGATGACAAAATGGTAGATATCGAAATAGACGACAGAGGGATAGAGAAACAATTAAAATCACAAAAAGAGGAAAGGTCGCTGGACCTGATGGGATACCAGTTCGATTTTACACAGAGTACGCGAAGGATCTTGCTCCCCTTCTTTCAGCGGTGTACCGTATGTCTCTAGAAGAGCGTAGCGTTCCAAAGGATTGGAAAGGGGCACAGGTCATCCGTGTTTTCAAGAAGGGACATCGAGCACATGTGCAGAACTATATATCTCTAACGTCGATCAGTTGTAGAATTTTGGAACACGTATTATGTTCGAGTATAATGAGTTTTCTGGACACTAGAAATTTACGCTGTAGGAATCAGCATGGGTTTAGAAAAAGACGATCGTGTGAAACCCAGCTCACGCTATTCGTCCACGAGACTCAGAGGGCCATAGACACTGGTTCCTAGGTACATGCCGTGTTTCTTGACTTCCGCAAGGCGTCCGATACAGTTCCCCACAGTCGGTTAATGAACAAAGTAAGAGCACATGGACTATCTGACCAATTGTGTGATTAGATTGAAGAGTTCCTAGATAACGGAACGCAGCATGTCATTCTGAATGGAGAGAAGTCTTCCGAAGTAATAGTGATTTCAGGTGTGCCGCAGGGGAGTGTCGTAGGACCGTTGCTATTCACAATACACATAAATGACCTTGTGGATAACATCGGAAGTTCACTGAGGCTTTTTGCGGATGATGCTGTAGTATATCGAGAGGTTGTAACAATGGAAAATTGTACTGAAATGCAGAAGGATCTGCAACGAATTGACGCATGGTGCAGGGAATGGCAATTGAATCTCAATGTATACAAGTGTAATGTGCTGCGAATACATAGAAAAAAGAACCGTTATCATTTAGCTACATTATAGCAGGTCAGCAAACTGGAAGCAGTTAATTCCATAAATTTTCTGGGAGTAGTGAAACGCGTACGTTTCATATGTATTCATTACCAGCGATGGCGAGCGAGGCATGACAGAATCTCTGACCAGAGAGTTATTTATCGTTGCTAGTCTGCGCTTGACCGCGCGAGAGTTCAGTAGTAGTAGCGCGCGCGAGATGACTGTAGTAGCGTGTTGCGAGTCGGCAAGAGCGGTTGCGAGTTGCTCTCTGTCGGCAGTAGTTTTAGCGAGTGGACGGTTGTACTGAGCGGGGGTCGACATGGGTCGGCGGCGTGCTCTCCCTCCCTCTCTGGTCACGATTCAGGACGAGGTATATTGTTATCGAAGGTAATGAAGCAGTGTTGCACTCAGCCAATAACATCTGTTAATTGTAATTAATTTGTTCAAGAGATGCCCAAATTAATAATTTTTTTTATAAAGTAAATCTTTTAAAGAAAGTAATCTTTTCAATTTAAAGAATTTTTCCATCCTTTTTTTTAAATAAAAGATTCATTTCAATTCAAAGAATATTTCCTATGGATTTCCTCCAAGAATCAGAATTAAATATACGCCAGCATTGCACGAAGCTGTGCCAAAAATAAGAGCAGATGGAGTTTTACTGAAGTAAGAATTTATCAGGTTTAATTATTTGACAGGGCCGTAGGTCAGCGCTGCTGTACCTATAAAATTTATCAGATTTAATTATTGCTGTTGAGATGTTACATACAGTTCATGATTCATTATCTAATTAACATTATTGTGGGTTTAATGAGCAATCTTCATTTCTTAACGTTAATTTTGTGGGGAGTTAACATACTGGCTCATTTGTTATTCATTTAATATTTTAAATTTTCGCGGGGAGGTTACACTTGGCGACATCCGAACCAGGATCGTATTTCTTTGAGAATCTTCTGATAAGTATTCATATATCTGCTCTTATTTACTTAAAAATAATTAACATTTGGCGCAACGCTTTTACTAATTTTGTCACTTTCTTCCACAGATCATCAGCAATTCGTTGCTCTTTGTTGTATTTGTGTTTGTTGGATTTTGCATTGGCTTTGTTTCATTATTGAATAATTGTGATTTGTGTTAAAATGCCGCGAAAAACTGTTAATAGTACATCGCGAGGTATAATGAATGAAATAACCGACTTAAATAACTTGAACGATAGTACTTGTGACACGCAGTGCAATGATGACAATCCTCCATGTTCAGACAATCAGTGCGTAGCGACCACTAATAATGATTTTGATCCTAGTGATGAACAGGCGAATTCAATTGTGTCCTCTGTTAATTTAATGACAATTAATGACGCGGGGCGTTCTGTTGCAATGAGCGCTGCCCAGCTTAACACACCCGGTTTGCAGAATTTACGTGAAGAACGGACAGATTTTTCTAACGAAAATGAACAGTGTAATCAGAGTACGACAGAGTTATTTAATTCCGAGGTAGTGACTAAAAGTCGACATCCGATTAGCAGACATTTTCAAGAATCACAGAATATCCAAATGGATACACTAAACGTGACAATTGCAGATACACTATCACACAGTACAGAGAATATAGCGGGTAATATTAGCATGGATCAAGTTATGGCATTATTGGTACAATTCAGTGAAAAATTCAGTAAAAAAAAAGACAACACTTCCAAACAGTTGAATGAAATGATAGACAACCATTTCAAGCAGCGGAATGAAATGCTAGATAACCGTTACAAACAACTTAATGAACTAATTAATGAAAGTTTCAATCTGTTGAATGAAAAACACGACAACCTTAACGAACAGAACAAACAAGTTAGTGAACAGATTACAGCTATTACCGTGCAACGTCACGACACGAAAGAAAAATCATGTGAAGAAAGTAAGGCTCATGCTAGGGAAAGTAGTGAAGAAAACAGATCTGTTGCACAAGAATTAATTAATACACATGTAGCCACAACAGAATCACACAGCGATGAAATTAGTGCGGTCACTGAACAATGTTCTGAAAATACGACTCTGTTACACGACGAGTTTAATTTAAAGTTACCAGAAGTTTCCCAAACTCTGAATACGGAAGTCGACAAGAAATGTGAACAACAGATCAGCCAAATTGACGAACGTATTAAAGTAGCAGAAATGAAAGTTGTTTCACTCACTAACACGTCACAGCATACGCCACGTTGCGAACATTTCTCACACTCACACAGCCAGTGTAACTTAAACAATTTACAGAGACTACGCTACTTAAAATCCGAAAAGCTACGCGATTTAAAATCTGAAAAGCTACGCAACTTAAAATCCGAAAAGACACAGACAAACAGATTCTTACGTAATCGTGAACTGGTTCTCACATTCAGTGACGAGAACGTTGATTATAAGCAATTTGTATCTGTAAAAAAATTTAAGGTATTTGTAAATGACGGAGCACAGGTACATGCTTGGAACCGTATACGACAATTTGTTTTTGTATTTTTAACAGCATTGCCTGTAATGCAGAAACTAGAATTAGCAAGGATACAGCAATTTATTTTTGAATTTTCACCGGCATTGCCTGGAACGCAAAAGCTAAAATGTATTTTCAGCGTGTAATTGACCTCAGGGGATTCATTATGCTTTAATGAATATGTGCCGTACCGTGCATAGGGCCCCGAGCTGTAGTAGTGCTGTTTCATCTTTAGTTTTCTGCACTGCTGCCTTCTCTTCTACTATCCTTTACATCTATCAAAATAGCTCTTTAACTATTACTCTACCTAGGATTAAGAAATAAGTCAAGAAAACACGATAAGACAAGTATTTACCGAAAGTGACGATTTTTCATTGGACGCTCAAGAAATGACAACCACGAGAACTTTAATAACAGATAAAATTGTAATCATCAGTATGTGTAAAAATTATAAGCAACAGGAACCGCATTTTGGTAATAATAGACGTTTTTCTACGCTACAGCATCAAAGCCAGCCGGTTAGCATACCTAACCAACAATGTAGTCTACAAGTCAACCAAGCTTTAATATTTCGCAGCTTGCACTTATAGTCTCAGCTCCAACAAATAGTAACGCACGGCAGCAATGAAATAACTTCGTCCTGAAAACACAGCATTTCAATTCCTATCGCAATGCACCGTATAGAAATGACTATCACGACAGACGTAAAAACAATGAGCACAATTATCAACATACGTTTAATAACAGTCGGTCTTACCAGCAGCAAAATCATCCGCAAGAACATATTCTCATGAATGAACCAGACAGTAGATATCATCCAGAAAGTAATACGTCAGGAAGAAATAACAGAACAGTACAAATAGTGGAAATGCCACAGCATCCTCCCGCAAATAATAGCGCGTCAGATAGAATTTGACTAGATACAGTACAGGTTGCCTCTTACAGTAACGCAAGCAATGCTTTTGACACGCAGGATCATGTTCACGAAAATGTTATTTGAAACAAGCTTTGTTGAATGCACCACTTTTATCGCACCCAGATCTTACGAGAAATTTTTCCATTGTCACCGACAGTTCTAACACAGCTTTAGGCGAACACATTTCTCAGGAAATTGAAGAAGATGGCTCAACAATAATTAAAAACATCGCATTTGCAAGTCGCATTCTGTCACCTGCTGAACGTAATTATTCTGTCACAGAACTGGAAACATTATGTGTTGTTTGGGCTTTCACGAGATTTCGGCATTTTCTTTATGGAAGACGTACTACCGTTTACACAGACCATAGACAATACAATTTTTACTTTCGGCTAAATTTACACACGACAGTCTAAGTGGATGGAAACTTTATCTACAGGAATTTAATTTTACAATAGTTCACATTCCCGGCACACAAAATATCGTAGCAGACGCACGATCACGTTCTCTCAGCAACAATCAGCAAGACTTCGCAACCAACTTCTGCAAAGCAAATTTCAGCGTCATGTACATTCAACAAGTTGCATTTGAAAATTTCATTTCATCGTCATTACAGGACATAGCACAAGAGCAAAGTAAAGACAACGTGTGGAAAGAAATTAAACAGCTTTGGCAAGATAGGAATAACGTTACGATTAGAAACCATTACACTGTACACAATGACATTTTGTTTCGCCGCTCTCATCCTGACAGCAACAATTGGTTATTATGCATTCCTGACGAATTGGTTAACAAATTAATCTGGTATACTCATTTAAGTTACGCACATTACGGAGCTAGAAAATGTTTTCTTATACTGAGACAGAACTGTTATTTTGCCAACATGGAGAAACGTATTCGACGAGTTTTAGCGTCATGTAAAATCTGCCAGAAAGCTAAATTAGATACGACTTCACATATTCCTCCATTCCATCCCATTGTACCTGTTAAATTAAGACATATGGCCGCTGTAGACATTTTTGGTCCGATTCCCAGAACTAATAGAGGTTTTTGCTACATCTTTGTTGCTGTTGAACTCACTTCAAAATTTGTTACCTTGACTCCGTTACGCAAAACTACTACTAAAACTGTTTCGAAAGCATTTGTAAAACATTTTTTATTTCATGTAGGGCATGTGTTGAAAGTAATTTCCGACAATGGACCACAATTTCGATCTGCTATATGGACACGTATGTTACGAGCTAGAAACATTACTCCGATCTATATATCCAGGTACCACGCTTCTTCGAAACCTTGTGAACGATTAATGAAAGAAATTGGTAAACTGTGTAGAATATACTGCCATAAAAGACATATTGATTGGGACACACACATACACTCATTCCAGGATGTAATTAATTTCATATCAAATGAATCTACTATGCTATCTCCGTCTGTTATACTGAAAAATGTTGAACCACATAACAAAATTAAAGAATTAGTAAACTTTCCTACATCTCGTCGACTACGACACCATGAAATAATTGACATTGCGCTGAACAACATCAAACGTGCCGCAGAGCGCCGGAGAAGACACCAAAAACAGGTTTTTACACGCCGTGACTTTTACGTTGGACAGAAGATATTAGTACGTACACGCTATTTATCCAACAAAATAAAAGGTAGGTGCAGTAAATTTGAACTTCTATATGCAGGTCCATATCGGATTCGCAGCATTCCTCACCCCAATGTTGTACACGTCGAAACTTTGAGAACCAGAAAATCTAAAGGAAACCACCATGTCTCCAACATCAAACCCTTTATTGAATGAAGATACTTTATGATTTGACATCTTGTAATGCCATTTGCTAATTAATATGATCACGTATGCAATTATACTCACATGAATACTTACTGATGATTATCGTATTTTTTCTTGGCAAGTGCCCGGCAAGGTAAGGTTAGCAGGTCGCTCTTCTTGTTGTTACACATCAGACCGTGCATATTTTTCCAGATGAACTTACACATTTTATGACCACTTATGCAATTATATTTATGTGAATACTTACTGATGATTGTCGTATTTTTTCTTGGCAAGTGCCCGGCAGGGTAAGGTTAGCAGGTCGCTTTACTTGTCGTTACACATCAGACTGTGCACATTTTCCATTTTTTTATGTATGTACGATTGTTTCACGTTTTGTTTGTATGCACTATGAAATAGTTAAGATATAGCAAACACCAGTTGCCTTGACATTTTTGCCCTATGATATCTCAACATCGTGACTGCTTTACATGTTTTTTTGCTGCTGCATTGTGATATTCTGTGTACATTTTTGCCTCTGAACACTATATATGTTTTTCACATGTTACGTTTTCTGTCATGTTACGCTGTATGCTTAATTATGTTACTATAAACCAGTCATTGCTTAGTGAGTATATAATCTAAATGCAAAACATTAATCTTTGTTCATCATTTTCAGAAAGAAATAACGTGTAAAGGAAATGAATTAAACAAAATGGGAATTTCACCTACGGAATGAACGAAAGAGAATGCAATACTTCGTGATGAAGAGTAAATGGATCAGAATTAACAAGAATTAACAAGAATATACTATACACATTGTAGAATAGCAGTCTTAACTAATTTTTTCTTTCAGAATACGAGGCGATTGATCCAGGCTGTCAGACAGAACTACACATCTTAGTTTTAGTGATGAAATATGCTAGAAATAAGGAATAGTTGTATAATGAGTAATGAAGTGACTTTTTTGCAGATGATGATGAATGGTGATGAATAATGATGAAGAATATGATAATATGGATAATGAAGTTTTTCTTTGCAGATGAGGATATGAATAATGAAGTTTTTCTTTACAGGTGATGATGATAATGGAGTTATGATAATATGGATAATGAAGTGATGGATAATGAAGTTTTTTTCTTTACAGATGAGGATGATGTTGAATTTTATGTATTTATGCTATGTAGTTATTTAAGTATTTGTTGCAGTTCGTTTTGACAGTATGTGTTATATTGCATAGTAGGATGACTGAAGGTTTTGGAAAGGACAGCTAGGAAACACACATTTTTTTATATACGCATTTCACTACCTGTTAATTCGAAGTTCACTACTTTTCAGCATGAAATGCGTTTCTTCTTTCAGTTTAATATTCCATTTTTGTATATTTTTGCAGGAGAAATTATTTATGAAATTAATGAGCAATAAGCAGTTGTTCATTAAGTCTATGTCATTTATGAATGTGATTACATATACTCTACTTATTTCATAATTTTGCTACAGCTGACTCATGACGAATGACGTTACACATTTTCATTTACAGCAACAACCCAAAAGCAATTCTTTTTTCTATCCCCTGTAATTACCCAACGCAATGCATTGCTAGCACAAAAAAACAAAAAAAAGGGTATGAGTAATACTGAATGATGTTTTGCTATCACAGACTTTGAGTAATAGTTACAGTAGAATAATAATGCTATGTAACTGGGAAATGAATGCTACTGATTACTGTATTGAGATGACCAATGATTAATTATGAACATTATTCTGTAATACTATGTTATTGACTACCTCCTGTTTTATGCTTTGTAACTGGAAATTAATGCTACTGATTACTGTATTGAGATGACCAATGATTAATTATGAACATTATTCTGTAATACTATGTTATTGACTACCTCCTGTTTTATGCTTTGTAACTGGGAAATGAATGCTACTGATTACTGTATTGAGATGACCAATGATTAATTATGAACATTATTCTGTAATACTATGTTATTGACTACCTCCTGTTTTATGCTTTGTAACTGGAAATTAATGCTACTGATTACTGTATTGAGATAACCAATGATTAATTATGAACATTATTTTGTAATACTACATACATGGTACAGAAATGTTCAATAACTGGCAATGAATGTCGCAAACTACTAATGTAATTTTCAGTGTAGACTAGTATGTGACTTAATGTCCTTCACCTTCTGGCCTAACTACCTTGAATTACTGCAATATCCGTTTGTCCTGTATATCCTCTTGATCATGGAGCACTATATTTGGTTTTTGCACTAATTCTACGTTGGTGTACCTTACAAGGACGTGGTGTTGACACTACGTGCTGTCCACCACCTTGAGCGATGGAGATGTTATTATGGTCCCACTGTTTGGTGTACCTAATGTACTGCCAAAATAATAACATGGAATATTACTACGACATTTCAGTGTCTTGGCTACACTGATTAATACTTCAAGGAAAAGAACTTCAGATTGTCTCACTTGGTGTTGTGCTTCTATAGAAAGATATGGACTTTCAGTGTAGCTGCGTGCAACCTAAAGTGCTACAACCATGATGCAATCCTTCCCTTTCCTATCCTAATTCTTGAAACATAGTAAAGAAAAGTATATACAGTACATGTACATTTGTGTCATTTGTTAATATGATTTGTATCCATTGTTTATACATTTTTTTTTGATTTGCTGATATGTTCCGTACAAATAAGCATGTGCACGTATGTCATTTGTTAATATGTTTTGTACTCACATTTTGTTATTGCCTAATATGTTTTGTACTTGGTGCATGTGCACCATATGTACTTCATGTTCTGTACCTATATATCTGTATATATGCTGTAATTGTAAAATTAATTAGTTAAGAAAAAATTTGTTGCTCATGGCAAGTCCAAATGACTCACCATCGCTGCCAAATTTTTGCCCCCCAAGTGGAGGGTTATGAAACGCGTACGTTTCATATGCATTCATTACCAGCGATGGCGAGGCATGACAGAATCTCTGACCAGAGAGTTATTTATCGTGGCTAGTCTGCGCTTGACCGTGCGAGAGTTCAGTTGCTAGTTGCACTCAGTTGGACACAGTAGCGCGCGGGAGACGATAGCAGTAGCGTGTTGCGAGTCGGCAAGAGCAGTTGCTCTCTGTCGGCAGTACTTGTAGCGAGTGGACGGTTGTACTGAGCGGGGGTCGACATGGGTCGGCGGCGTGCTCTGCCTCCATCTCTGGTCACGATTCAGGACGAGGTATATTGTTATCAGAGGTAATGAAGCAGCATTGCACTCAGCCAATAACATCTGTTAATTGTAATTAATTTGTTCAAGAGATGCCCGAATTAATAATTTTTTTTATAAAGTAAATCTTTTAAAGAAAGTAATCATTTCAATGTAAAGAATTTTTCCATCCTTTTTTTTTTTAAAAAAAGATTCATTTCAATTCAAAGAATATTTCCTATGGATTTCCTCCAAGAATCAGAATTAAATATACGCCAGCATTGCACGAAGCTGTGCCAAAAATAAGAGCAGATGGAGTTTTACTGAAGTAAGAATTCATCAGGTTTAATTATTTCACAGGGCCGTAGGTCAGCGCTGCTGTACCTATAAAATTTATCAGGTTTATTTATTGCTGTTGAGATGTTACATGCAGTTCATGGTTCATTATCTAATTAACATTATTGTGGGTTTAATGAGCAATCTTCATTTCTTACCGTAAATTTTGTGGGGAGTTAACATACTGGCTCATTTGTTATTCATTTAATATTTTAAATTCTCATGGGGAGGTTACAGTAGGCATTAGGAGTGATTTAAAATGGAATGATCATATAAAGTTGATCGTCGGTAAAGCAGATGCCAGACTGAGATTCATTGTAGGAATCCTAAGGAAATGCAGTCTGAAAACAAAGGAAGCAGGTTACAGTGCACTTGTTCGCCCATTGCTTGAATATTGCTCAGCAGTGTGGGATCCGTACCAGGTAGGGTTGATAGAAGAGATAGAGAAGATCCAACGGAGAACAACGCGCTTCGTTACAGGATCATTTAGTAATCGCGAAAGCGTTACAGAGATGATAGATAAACTCCAGTGGAAGACTCGGCATGAGAGACGCTCAGTAGCTCTGTACGGGCTTTTGTTGAAGTTTCGAGAACATATCTTCACCGAGGAATCAAGCAGTATATTGCCCCCTCCTACGTATATCTCGCGAAGAGACCATGAGGATAAAATCAGAGAGATTAGAGCCCACACAGAGGCATACCGACAACCTTTCTTTCCACGAACGAGACTGGAATAGAAGGGAGAACCGATAGAGGTACACAAAGTACTCTCCGCCACACACCATCGGGTGGCTTGCAGATTATGGATGTAGATGTAGATGTAGAAACATAAGCTTGAAATTTGCCTCAAAGGTGCCCACAACTTTCCACTGTAATAATGAAAAAAGCATCTCGCCCTACTACCTGACTCGCCGACACGGTGATGTTTGAAACAGCAAGGTGATGAAACAAGCAAAAAAAAAGGACACTGCTCTCAAGTTCATGAGAGGTATAAACTGGGTTAATAATGTTCACTGGAACAGAATTTCATCACAGCTCTGCCGAACGCTATCGTGGACGTGCCACCTGATTTGAAGGTTGTCACACCACCTCTGACCCACGTTTCAGCCCGTCACTTGAAGCCTCTGCGATGGACGCTTCACTCAAAACATCCAGGGTTTGGAATAACGCTGTTTTCTTATTGTAGGCCGAGGGAAACGATTGAGACACACCTCCGCTCAGAATCGATACGAAAAGCCTTCAGGAGGTGCAATAAATGTAGTCAATGGAACCACCCCTTTCCGTGGGACAATGGTCGCCATATACACTCCTGGAAATGGAAAAAAGAACACATTGACACCGGTGTGTCAGACCCACCATACTTACTCCGGACACTGCGAGAGGGCTGAACAAGCAATGATCACACGCACGGCACAGCGGACACACCAGGAACCGCGGTGTTGGCCGTCGAATGGCGCTAGCTGCGCAGCATTTGTGCACCGCCGCCGTCAGTGTCAGCCAGTTTGCCGTGGCATACGGAGCTCCATCGCAGTCTTTAACACTGGTAGCATGCCGCGACAGCGTGGACGTGAACCGTATGTGCAGTTGACGGACTTGGAGCGAGGGCGTATAGTGGGCATGCGGGAGGCCGGGTGGACGTACCGCCGAATTGCTCAACACGTGGGGCGTGAGGTCTCCACAGTACATCGATGTTGTCGCCAGTGGTCGGCGGAAGGTGCACGTGCCCGTCGACCTGGGACCGGACCGCAGCGACGCACGGATGCACGCCAAGACCGTAGGATCCTACGCAGTGCCGTAGGGGACCGCACCGCCACTTCCCAGCAAATTAGGGACACTGTTGCTCCTGGGGTATCGGCGAGGACCATTCGCAACCGTCTCCATGAAGCTGGGCTACGGTCCCGCACACCGTTAGGCCGTCTTCCGCTCACGCCCCAACATCGTGCAGCCCGCCTCCAGTGGCGTCGCGACAGGCGTGAATGGAGGGACGAATGGAGACGTGTCGTCTTCAGCGATGAGAGTCGCTTCTGCCTTGGTGCCAATGATGGTCGTATGCGTGTTTGGCGCCGTGCAGGTGAGCGCCACAATCAGGACTGCATACGACCGAGGCACACAGGGCCAACACCCGGCATCATGGTGTGGGGAGCGATCTCCTACACTGGCCGTACACCACTGGTGATCGTCGAGGGGACACTGAATAGTGCACGGTACATCCAAACCGTCATCGAACCCATCGTTCTACCATTCCTAGACCGGCAAGGTAACTTGCTGTTCCAACAGGACAATGCACGTCCGCATGTATCCCGTGCCACCCAACGTGCTCTAGAAGGTGTAAGTCAACTACCCTGGCCAGCAAGATCTCCGGATCTGTCCCCCATTGAGCATGTTTGGGACAGGATGAAGCGTCGTCTCACGCGGTCTGCACGTCCAGCACGAACGCTGGTCCAACTGAGGCGCCAGGTGGAAATGGCATGGCAAGCCGTTCCACAGGACTACATCCAGCATCTCTACGATCGTCTCCATGGGAGAATAGCAGCCTGCATTGCTGCGAAAGGTGGATATACACTGTACTAGTGCCGACATTGTGCATGCTCTGTTGCCTGTGTCTATGTGCCTGTGGTTCTGTCAGTGTGATCATGTGATGTATCTGACCCCAGGAATGTGTCAATAAAGTTTCCCCTTCCTAGGACAATGAATTCAGGGTGTTCTTATTTCAATTTCCAGGAGTGTATTTTGCGCTCGAAAATGACAGTTCGTAGTGCGCAGTGCGACGAGAAACAGTACGACGTTCTTGAGAACGTTCGACAATGGTGATACCCCAGACGATGTAACGCTGCCATAAGGACGTCGTGGGGGTTGAAATCACACTGTACGTCACCTGACCCCTTTGGAGTGTAGTGCCACCGCAAGCTTTTGCTCTGAAATGCAAGGTGGAACCACTAGGGACCATTCACAACCAATTCGACGGAATTTGAACGTGATCCACTCCTATTTTGCGCCATCCTTTGGTGTGATCCTGGAGACGTGCAACATTGATACGTACGTGAATAAAACGACAAAGGGTTCATCTACGGTCACTTAGTTCGGCAACACCCTCGGTGCCACCAACGCCACCCGTGCACATGTCAATTTTGCAGCCCTCCGTCATCACGCCATTTAATACATAGGAAACATAAGGTTTGAAAAAGCATTAACACCCTTTGCTGCTTCAGATTACGTCCAAATTTCTTTGAATGTTTTCAGTGGTCCCCAGTAGTTACACTATGCACACCAGTGCAAAAAACTGCACTCCAAACGATTCAGTGTGGTTGCGGTCCCACGTTGTCCTTAGCATAGAATTGAATCATCTGGAGGTGTCACCACTGTCGGACGTTAAGAACGTTGTATTTTTTCCCATAGCATTGCGAACTCTCGTTTTCGGCCGCGAAACGTGTGGTAATTAAAGAAAGGGGTGGTTTCATTGTCACCTGAGGGGTTTTAATGTCGATTCTGAGCGACAGTGCATCTGAAATGTTTTCCTCGCCCCATCGTAAGGAAACCGCGTGATTTCAACCCTGGGTGTTGTGGTTGTAACCTCCATCGGAAAGGCGTCAAAAGCTGGGATGAAATGTGGGTATGACCAGATATGACGACCCTCCAGTCACGGGAAACATTCGCTATGGGGTTCTTCATTAATCCACATTGCACTATCTATAAGCTTCTGAGTGGTGGCCTTTTTTGCATGTTCGCCTAGAGCGAGGGTGTCGTAGAGTGCCATGATTTTGCATCATCACAGAGGAAGTATGTATACACCCTTGAGCCATGTTTCAATCTTATGTTTTGCAGTGGGAGACAATTACTAGACTGCAGAGGCGCCCTGGCTGCAATATTGTGCTCTATTGTGAGTGGCAGAATACACATGTATGTGGTAAATAATTGTATATATAGTTGTGTTGATTCCGACGTGTCGATGCATCAGTCTTCTAGTCTGCCACGCACTTACCAGTTCATGAGAAGGGATATGCTTTCTGCTATTTTAAGAAATATGCAATAACCTGTCTGTCGAGTTCTGAAGATGGTAACACTGATTAATTAAACCTGTTGCCCTGAATAAGATTATTATTAAAGATCTTGGCAAAAAAGTTTATCTTCTCTACTCTATTTTCACAGATTGCCACTTGCGGCTCAAAATGAGACGTTTAATCTGTTTCGTTATTAAATTGGCCAGTCGACAGAGCACGTTTCTCTAGCTCTTTGCACAAGAGGCACATTATATGTCATTACGTGCCAAATATCATGTATCCGATAAGTTTTGCAACCCTTGTTCACTCAAGTACGAGCAGCCCTTAGCGGCTCACCATCTTATTTAAAACTATTCATGACGTTGCCTTTCCGGCTTAGATCTTTTTTAAAATGTTACTTGTAAGTATTGCATCTCTTTCCAGTCAGTAACAACTTTAATTTTATTAATGTATTATATACCTAATATGTTTTAGAACAGTTCGTTTAATTCTGAAGACGGCGCTTATAGTAGCGTCGAAACCTGGTCAATTTTGACTTAATATTTGTTACCAAGGTCTTATTTGTTCTAATATAACCACTGTTAATTGCTTTTGAAGAATGGAAACTTTTGTTACAACTTAAATTAAAAAAGCTTTCACGCCACATGCAGCCTTGAGTAATGAAGCTGGTTTCTGAAACACCATTTTCAAAATATAACTGTGCATAATGTACTGTCGGTGTATTTGCAACATACCTAACTTACAAATCTAAACGTTCTTATTATACTAATTATTTATTTTACTTATTTTTTGTTTTACGTTTCATATTGTTGTTTTACGCTTTACATTACTTTTTGTTTTTCACAATAATCATAATCTGTAAATAAATTCGTAAAACATAACTTTTTTACACCATGAACATAAAATGAACGACATTCTTTCACGTACTACAAACGATGAACAACACAATGTGAACAAAATTCAGCAGGGTTTCCAGTTGTCGTGGATGAACCTCCAAATACCCTGACTTATACCATGCGTATTTCAGTACACTGAAAAAAAATGGCGAAGGGAACTAATTACGTACTGGTGACTGCAGCCTGATTGTATTGTTTGTCAAATGCGGATTGACATCACAATCATTTAGCAGAAATGTATCTGATAGTTCTCTCATAAAGTTCTTCCAACGTCGAAAGCGGTATACATCCCACGGCTGCACCTGTGACGTCAAGCCCTTTGGGATCACCAGATGAACATGTTCCTTGTCCTCGGGTACGACGCTCTAAACGGTTCTTTTACGCTGACCATCTCCCACCCCCTTCTTTATTGTTTTAAAAGAAACTAATGGAGAGTTTGGACCGAAAAGCTAGTTCTGCTGAATGATTATGACGTCAGTTCCCACTTGAGAAACAGTACAATCATTCTACAGTCACTAGCTCATAATCTGTTTTCTTTACCAGGGTCTCCAGTGTACTGAGATATTCCTGGTACGATTCAGGGTATTTAGAGGATCGGCTGTCACAGTTTGAGAATCCTGCTGAATTCTACTTTATTTAGTGTTGTACGTCGTGTTTATTATGTGAAGAATTTCTTTTATTCTATGTGCATGGTGTTAACAACGTTATGTCCGTTATGTTTTAAGCATTACTTTACAGATCATTAAGTAATGATTTTATATCGTAATAAAAAGTTACTTGTTATTTGAAAGTAACAAATACACAAATGTGAAACTGCAAACTAAAAACAAAGCAAAGAGACCATAAACGTAATTGAAATAGTAAAACAAAAATAACTAAAATAAATGATTAAAATAATAATGAATGTTTTGATATTTGAATTAGGCATGTTGAAAATAATGCGACAGAACATCAGGTACAATCTATCTTCCAAAAATAGTATTTCCCTACGTAGCGTAAAAGCTACTTTAATTTATGTTGTAACAAGTTTTCCTTTTTCATAATTAATTTATTTTATTTTATAAAATTTTAAATTATCACAAAAGTTGATTATACGGTTTTCAAGAACGTAAATTACTTGCAACTTTTATATGAAACACCTTTTTTACATACAACTATTTTGAAGAAATTCCCTCGAATACTAATATCCCAGATTACCTTTGGGGATGTGTTTTCCCCGTAAAAAGTGAAATTGGACAAAAACGAAAAACGAGGTATTGCTAATTTTTTTCTTTTTTACTGGCTCCCCACATACTCGACAAGTTTCATGAAGATCATTTGTTTACAACTGGGATGTTCAGTTGTAGGTGTTGCACAGGACTGACATGAATGAAATGGAACATGCATGATTACAATAGGAACATGCAAAGAGGAGCTCTTACTTAATATACTACGCAAAAAAAGACCTGTCTGTTTTCTAGAGCTATCACAGTCATATATAAGAGCTTTTACGCAAATAAAGTACACTGTTATAGCACACACTTAGCAAGAAAAGTTTGTTCGTCTTCAAGTTTCGACTGATCTCTATTTTCCTCTCTTTGGAAGAATCACGTAGTGCACTGAAAACACTCTTCTTTCTCGATGATACAGTTACTTTTCCACAATAGATGCAACAGCTGAACACTGTAAATTAATGTGTGTTAATTTTCCAAAATAGATATAACAGCTAAAGACTGCAAACTAACGACGGTCGCTTGTGGTGGCAATGTCATTCATATTTTAACGATTTACACGGTCTCATAGTGGCGACGAATATTTTTAGTGACTGATGACTTGTGTCATAACAGAGTAATACGGGAGTTTGTAACGCAGCAAGTTATTACGTGATAACTTTCGTTGCAGTAAGGCAGACATCCGTCTAGTACGGTGGCTCCAGGTTGGCAAAGTTTTTTTTTTCGCTCTGCTCACAGCACAGCTGACGTTGCCTACTGTGAGAACTGCATAGCAACGTTCAGTCGATACGAAGATTCATACCGTCTACGAATCTAAATAATCCATATTAGTTATTATCCAATTTTGTACACACCCTTTCGTAATTAATGGAATGATGCTGTCAAAATTACAGGTTTTTATTTATTAAAGTTCCAGAGATAAAGAGATTTACCTAAAAGTCCAGAAACCTACTTTTTTTAAAACCATGTTAGGAACAATAACAGATTGACTTTCATTATCATTTGAAGCGATTACAAAGTTGTCAGTGCATGAAAATCAATTAATTAGAATTTTCTTTTGAAAACTTTAGTTACTTTGCATTACGTATCGGTCAGGTCAAAATTATATTTTGATTATATTTTGTTGTGTGAGTGCGTGAGAATGATTGAGAGAGTGTATATGGGACGTACGTTAAAATATAATATTTCATTTTACTTAACATCTTGTACAAACGAACTGTGGGAATGATTTTGCAACCACGATTCAGGTGAAGAGTGACTGTGTGAGAATGCTTTTGTAGAAAGCCAGAATGGAAGTTAGAGGCTTAATAAGTTCATTTATCAATATGAAGAATAATTCGCACTTTGCTTATTTTGATTAAACATAATACAAGAAACTGAAGTTTTACTGACATTAATTACTATCAAATTAGTGATTGGATAAGGCAAGATTTTCTGCCAGAATGATCACGGAGGAACGTTCTGATTGGTCGTTTATATCAACAGCCAATCATAATTAAACTGTTCCTGCGCAAATAGAGGAGTGTGCAGAGAGGAGAGTACCTTGGGAGAGTCGCTTGCTAGCCAGCCTATGGGTAACACGACGTTCTGACGCTTCTTAAAAATACTCTATAAAACGAGGAAATAGTGAGCTAATTTCGGTTCGAACATATCATGACTGAAGCGACTGGAATTACGAACACTTTAATGACAGTTAGGTGTTTGTAAGTTAAATACACTCCTGGAAATGGAAAAAAGAACACATTGACACCGGTGTGTCAGACCCACCATACTTGCTCCGGACACTGCGAGAGGGCTGTACAAGCAATGATCACACGCACGGCACAGCGGACACACCAGGAACCGCGGTGTTGGCCGTCGAATGGCGCTAGCTGCGCAGCATTTGTGCACCGCCGCCGTCAGTGTCAGCCAGTTTGCCGTGGCATACGGAGCTCCATCGCAGTCTTTAACACTGGTAGCATGCCGCGACAGCGTGGACGTGAACCGTATGTGCAGTTGACGGACTTTGAGCGAGTGCGTATAGTGGGCATGCGGGAGGCCGGGTGGACGTACCTCCGAATTGCTCAACACGTGGGGCGTGAGGTCTCCACAGTACATCGATGTTGTCGCCAGTGGTCGGCGGAAGGTGCACGTGCCCGTCGACCTGGGACCGGACCGCAGCGGCGCACAGATGCACGCCAAGACCGTAGGATCTTACGCAGTGCCGTAGCGGACCGCACCGCCACTTCCCAGCAAATTAGGGACACTGTTGCTCCTGGGGTATCGGCGAGGACCATTCGCAACCGTCTCCATGAAGCTGGGCTACGGTCCCGCACACCATTAGGCCGTCTTCCGCTCACGCCCCAACATCGTGCAGCCCGCTTCCAGTGGTGTCGCGACAGGCGTGAATGGAGGGACGAATGGAGACGTGTCGTCTTCAGCGATGTGAGTCGCTTCTGTCTTGGTGCCAATGATGGTCGTATGCGTGTTTGGCGCCGTGCAGGTGAGCGCCACAATCAGGACTGCATACTACCGAGGCACACAGGGCCAACACCCGGCATCATGGTGTGGGGAGCGATCTCCTACACTGGCCGTACACCACTGGTGATAGTCGAGGGGCCACTGAATAGTGCACGGTACATCCAAACCGTCATCGAACCCATCGTTCTACCATTCCTAGACCGGCAAGGGAACTTGCTGTTCCAACAGGACAATGCACGTCCGCATGTATCCCGTGCCACCCAACGTGCTCTAGAAGGTGTAAGTCAACTACCCTGGCCAGCAAGATCTCCGGATCTGTTCCCCATTGAGCATGTTTGGGACTGGATGAAGCGTCGTCTCACGCGGTCTGCAGCACGAACGCTGGTCCAACTGAGGCGCCAGGTGGAAATGGCATGGCAAGCCGTTCCACAGGACTACATCCAGCATCTCTACGATCGTCTCCATGGGTGAATAGCAGCCTGCATTGCTGCGAAAGGTGGATATACACTGTACTAGTGCCGACATTGTGCATGCTCTGTTGCCTGTGTCTATGTGCCTGTGGTTCTGTCAGTGTGTTCATGTGATGTATCTGACCCCAGGAATGTGTCAATAAAGTTTCCCCTTCCTGGGACAATGAATTCATGGTGTTATTATTTCAATTTCCAGGAGTGTAGTTTGAGTGATATGAGCGTGTGACCTTTCTGGTCGTAGTAACAACTCCGCGTGGCGTGTTTCGTGCTCTGTACGGAATATTTTGGCGATCACTTCTTACGAAGGAGACCACTGAAACGACCGAATGTTTAACTCGCGAATAGTTGTGGGTCTGTGACTGGTAGAACGTAAAAATTCGTCGGGTCGGATTCGTTAACATTCTGGCTTTTTTTCGAGTGAATATTTGTCACACAGATAGTGAACTTTCTATGATAACGTTTCACCATATTAAATACGGACTTGATAGCCATTTCATGTGTGTCAATGTTAATAAAAAAGAGTTAATGTAATTTTAAAGGCTTTTCTGTAAGTTGACTGAATATCCCGAACGCCCGATTATTTAATCATGAACTTTCAGGAACTATCAGCTAGAGTTATGTGGCACACGTGTGGCAGGTATTCGGTAGTGGTTTCATCAATGCTGCTTCACACTGCATACTACATATCTGCTACCACAGAGTGAAGGGATATCGGCTAGAATCCTATCATGATGTTGTTGTTCTCTTCAGTCCTGAGACTGGTTTGATGCAGCTCTCCATGCTACTCTATCCTGTGAAAGATTCTTCATCTCCCAGTACCTACTGCAACCTACATCCTTCTGAATCTGCTTAGTGTATTCATCTCTTGGTTTCCCTCTACGATTTTTACCCTCCACGCTGCCCTCCAATGCTAAATTTATGATCCCCTCATGTCTCAGAACATGTTCTACCAACCGGTCCCTTCTTCTTGTCAAGTTGTGCCACAAACTCCTCCCCAATTCTATTCAATATCTCCTCATTAGTTATGTGATCTACCCATCCTATCTTGAGCCCTCTTCTGTAGCACCACATTTCGAATGCTTCTATTCCCTTCTTGTCCAAACTATTTATCGTCTATGTTTCACTTCCATACATGGCTACACTCCATACAAATACTTTCAGAAACGAATTCCTGACACTTAAATCTATACTCGATATTAACAAATTTCTCTTCTTCAGAAACGCTTTCCTTGCCATTGCCAGTCTACATTATATATCCCCTCTACTTTGACCATCATCAGTTATTTAGCTCCCCAAATAGCAAAATTCCTTTACTACTTTAAGTGTCTCATTTCCGAATCTAATTCCCTCAGCATCACCGGACTTCATTCGACTACATTCCATTATCCTCGTTTTGCTTTTGTTGGTGTTCATCTTATATCCTCCTTTCAAGACACTGTCCATTCCGTTCAACTGCTCTTCCAAGTCCTTTGCTGTACCTGAAGAAATTACAATGACATCGGCGAACCTCAACATTTTTATTTCTTCTCCATGGATTTTTAATACCTACTCCAAATTTTTCTTTTGTTTCCTTTACTGTTTGCTCAATATACAGATTGAATAACATCGGGGACTGGCTTCAACCCTGTCTCACTCCCTTTCCATCCGCTGCTTCCCTTTCATGCCCCTCCACTCTTATTATAACTGCCATCTGGTTTCTGTACAAATTGTAAATAGCCTTTCGCTCCCTGTATTTTACCCCTGCGAACTTTAGAATTTGAAAGAGAGTATTCCAGTCAACATTGTCGAAAGCTTTCTCTAAGTCTACACATGCTAGAAACGTAGGTTTGCCTTTCCTTAATCTATTTTCGAAGATAAGTCGTAGGGTCAGTATTGCCTCACGTGTTCCAACATTTCTGCAGAATCCTAACTGATCTTCGCCGAGGTCGGCTTCAACCAGTTTTTCCATTCGTCTGTAAAGAATTGGCGTTAGTATTTTGCAGCTGTGACTTATTAAACTGATAGTTCGGTAATTTCCACATCTGTCAACACCTGCTTTCTTTGGGATTGGAATTATTATATTCTTCTTGAAGTCTGAGGGTATTTCACCTGTCTCATACATCTTGCTCACCAGATGTTAGAGTTTTGTCAGGACTGGCTCTCCCAAGGCCGTCAGTAGTTCCAATGGAATGTTGTCTACTCCCGGGGTCTTGTTTCGACTCAGGTCTTTCAGTGCTCTGTCAAACTCTTCACGCAATATCATATCTGCCATTTCATCTTCATCTACCTCCTCTTCCATTTCCATAATATTGTCCTCAAGAACATCACCCCTGTATAGACCCTCTATATACCCCTTCCACCTTTCTGCTTTCCCTTATTTGCTTAGAACTGGATTTCCACCTGAGCTCTTGATACTCATACAAGTGGCTCTCTTTTCTCCAAAGGTCTCTTTAATTTTCCTGTAGGCAATATCTATCTTACCCCTAGTGAGATAAGTCTCTACATTCTTACATTTGTCGTCTAGCCATCCCTGCTTAGCCATTTTGCACTTCCTGTCAATCTCATTTTTGTATTCCTTTTTGCCTGGTTCATTACTGCGTTTTTATATTTTCTCGTTTCATCTATTAAATTCAATATTTCTTCTGTTACCCAAGGATTTCTACTAGTCCTTGTCTTATTACCTATTTGATCCTCTGCCGCCTTGACTACTTCATCCCAGAGCTACCCATTCTTCTTCTACTGTATTTCTATCCCCCATTCCTATAAATTCTGCCGAAATTTTTACAAAGGTACAGACGGTGTTTAGAAAGGATAGATTGCATGCAACCGGTGGTGGAGTGTTCGTCGCTGTTAGTAGTAGTTTATCCTGTAGTGAAGTAGAAGTGGATAGTTCCTGTGAATTATTATGGGTGGAGGTTACACTCAACAACCGAGCTAGGTTAATAATTGGCTCCTTTTACCGACCCCCCGACTCAGCAGCATTAGTGGCAGAACAACTGAGAGAAAATTTGGAATACATTTCACATAAATTTTCTCAGCATGTTATAGTCTTAGGTGGAGATTTCAATTTACCAGATATAGACTGGGACACTCAGATGTTTAGGACGGGTGGTAGGGACAGAGCATCGAGTGACATTATACTGAGTGCACTATCCGAAAATTACCTCGAGCAATTAAACAGAGAACCGACTCGTGGAGATAACATCTTGGACCTACTGGTAACAAACAGACCCGAACTTTTCGACTCTGTAAGTGCAGAACAGGGAATCAGTGATCATAAGGCCGTTGCAGCATCCCTGAATTTGGAAGTTAATAGGAATATAAAAAAAGGGCGGAAGGTTTATCTGTTTAGCAAGAGTAATAGAAGGCAGATTTCAGACTACCTAACAGATCAAAACGAAAATTTCTGTTCCGACACTGACAATGTTGAGTGTTTATGGAAAAAGTTCAAGGCAATCGTAAAATGCGTTTTAGACAGGTACGTGCCGAGTAAAACTGTGAGGGACGGGAAAAACCCACCGTGGTACAACAACAAAGTTAGGAAGCTACTGCGAAAGCAAAGAGAGCTTCACTGCAAGTTTAAACGCAGCCAAAACCTCTCAGACAAACAGAAGCTAAACGATGTCAAAGTTAGCGTAAGGAGGGCTATGCGTGAAGCGTTCGGTGAATTCGAAAGTAAAATTCTATGTACCGACTTGACAGAAAATCCTAGGAAGTTCTGGTCTTACGTTAAATCAGTAAGTGGCTCGAAACAGCATATCCAGACACTCCGGGATGATGATGGCATTGAAACAGAGGATGACAAGCGTAAAGCTGAAATACTAAACACCTTTTTCCAAAGCTGTTTCACAGAGGAAGACCGCACTGCAGTTCCTTCTCTAAATCCTCGCACAAACGAAAAAATGGCTGACATCGAAATAAATGTCCAAGGAATAGAAAAGCAACTGGAATCACTCAACAGAGGAAAGTCCACTGGACCTGACGGGATACCAATTCGATTCTACACAGAGTACGCGAAAGAACTTGCCCCCCTTCTAACAGCCGTGTACCGCAAGTCTCTAGAGGAACGGAAGATTCCAAATGATTGGAAAAGAGCACAGGTAGTCCCAGTCTTCAAGAAGGGTCGTCGAGCAGATGCGCAAAACTATAGACCTATATCTCTGACGTCGATCTGTTGTAGAATTTTAGAACATGTTTTTTGCTCTAATATCATGTCGTTTTTGGAAACTCAGAATCTACTATGTAGGAATCAACATGGATTCCGGAAACAGCGATCGTGTGAGACCCAACTCGCTTTATTTGTACATGAGACCCAGAAAATATTAGATACAGGCTCCCAGGTAGATGCTATTTTTCTTGACTTCCGGAAGGCGTTCGATACAGTTCCGCACTGTCGCCTGATAAACAAAGTAAGAGCCTACGGAATATCAGACCAGCTGTGTGGCTGGATTGAAGAGTTTTTAGCAAACAGAACGCAGCATGTTGTTATCAACGGAGAGACGTCTACAGACGTTAAAGTAACCTCTGGTGTGCCACAGGGGAGTGTTATGGGACCATTGCTTTTCACAATATATATAAATGACCTAGTAGATAGTGTCGGAAGTTCCATGCGGCTTTTCGCGGATGATGCTGTAGTATACAGAGAAGTTGCAGCATTAGAAAATTGTAGCGAAATGCAGGAAGATCTGCAGCGGATAGGCACTTGGTGCAGGGAGTGGCAACTGACCCTTAACATAGACAAATGTAATGTATTGCGAATACATAGAAAGAAGGATCCTTTATTGTATGATTATATGATAGCGGAACAAACACTGGTAGCAGTTACTTCTGTTATCTGGGAGTATGCGTGCGGAACGATTTGAAGTGGAATGATCATATAAAATTAATTGTTGGTAAGGCGGGTACCAGGTTGAGATTCATTGGGAGAGTCCTTAGAAAATGTAGTCCATCAACAAAGGAGGTGGCTTACAAAACACTCGTTCGACCTATACTTGAGTATTGCTCATCAGTGTGGGATCCGTACCAGATCGGGTTGACGGAGGAGATAGAGAAGATTCAAAGAAGAGCGGCGCGTTTCGTCACAGGGTTATTTGGTAACCGTGATAGCGTTACGCAGATGTTTAACAAACTCAAGTGGCGGACTCTGCAAGAGAGGCGCTCTGCTTCGCGGTGTAGCTTGCTCGCCAGGTTTCGAGAGGGTGCGTTTCTGGATGAGGTATCGAATATATTGCTTCCCCCTACTTATACCTCCCGAGGAGATCACGAATGTAAAATTAGAGAGATTAGAGCGCGCACAGAGGCTTTCAGACAGTCGTTCTTCCCGCGAACCATACGCGACTGGAACAGGAAAGGGAGGTAATGACAGTGGCACGTAAAGTGCCCTCCGCCACACACCGTTGGGTGGCTTGCGGAGTATAAATGTAGATGTAGATGTAGATTATGCTCTCCCTGAAACTCTGTACAACCTCTCGTTTAGTCAGTTTATCCAGGTCCCATATCCTTAAATTCCCACCTCTTTGCAGATTCTTCAGTTTTAATCTACTGTTCATAACCAATAGATTGTGGTCAGAGTCCACATCTGCCCCTGGAAATGTCTTACAATTTAAAACCTCGTTCCTAAATGTCTGTCTTACCATTATATAGTGTATCTGCTACCTTCTAGTATCTCAAGGACTCTTCCATGTATACAATCTTCTTTTATGATTCTTGAACCAAGTGTTAGCTATGATTAAGTTATGCTCTGTGCAAAATTCTCCCAGACGGCTTCCTCTTTCATTTCTCTCCCCCAATTCATATTCACCCACTATGTTTCCTTTTCTCCCTTTTCCTACTGTCGAATTCCAGTCACCCATGACTATTTAATTTTTGTCTCCTTTCACTACCTGAATAATTTCTTTTATCTTATCATACATTTCTCCAATTTCTTCATCATCTGCAGAGACAGTTGGCATGTAAATTTGTACTACTGTAGTAGGCATGTGCTTCGTGTCTATCTTGGCCACAATAATGAGTTCACTATGCTGTTTGTAGTAGCTTACCCGCACTCCTATATTTTTATTCATTATTAAACCTACTCCTGCATTACCCCTATTTGATTTTGTATTTATAACCCTGTATTATCTTGACTAAAAGTGTTGTTCCTCCTGCCACCGAACTTCACTAATTCCCACTGTATCTAACTTTAACCTATCCATTTCCCTTTTTAAATTTTCTAACCTACCTGCCCGATTAAGGGATCTGACATTCCACGCTCCGATCCGTAGAACGCCAGTTTTCTTGCTCCTGATAACGACGTCCTCCTGAGTAGTCCCCGCCCGGAGATCCGAATGGGCGACTATTTTACCTCCGGAATAAAAAGGTTCAAATGGCTCTGAGCACTATGGGACTTAACTACTGAGGTCATCAGTCCCCTAGAACTTAGAACTACTTAAAACCTACCTAACCTAAGGACATCACACACATCTATGCCCGAGGCAGGATTCGAACCTGCGACCGGAGCGGTCACGCGGTTCCAAACTGACGCGCTTAGAACCGCACGGCCACACCGGCCGGCTACCTCCGGAATATTTTACCCAAGAGGACGCCATCATCATTTAACCATACAGTGAAGCTGCATGCCCTCGGGAAAAATTATATCTGTAGTTTCCCCTTGCTTTCAGCCGTTCGCAGTACCAGCACAGCAAGGCCGTTTTGGTTAGTGTTACACGGCCAGATCACTTAATCATCCAGACTGTTGCCCCTGCAACTACTGAAAAGGCTGCTGCACCTCTTCAAGAACCACACGTTTTTCTGGCCTCTCAACAGATACCCC
Organism: Schistocerca cancellata; assembly: GCF_023864275.1. Classification (NCBI taxonomy): domain Eukaryota; kingdom Metazoa; phylum Arthropoda; class Insecta; order Orthoptera; family Acrididae; genus Schistocerca; species Schistocerca cancellata. The sequence goes on from NC_064633.1 coordinate 100,720,282, forward strand.
TCCGTTGTGGTTGTACCTACGGTACGGCCATCTGTATCGCTGAGGCACGCAAGCCTCCCCACCAACGGCAAGGTATATGGTTCATGGGGGTAGGCCTATCGAGATAGAAGGTCTGAATGATAGTGTTAACAGCAACACAGACGACCGACCCCAACCCACCTCAAGTTTTGTGGCAATTTCTGACAAATGTACCACATTTCTTTATGTCGAGGGTCTGTTAACAGTCAGTGTACACATCCTTTGCTGGGATTCCTGAATTTAGTAACTGTTTCAGGTTTAATGGAAATGTCGTGTGATTAGGGCCTCCCGTCGGGTAGACCGTTCGCCGGGTGCAAGTCTTTCGATTTGACGCCACTTCGGCGACTTGCGCGTTTATGAAATGATGATGATTAGGACAACACAACACCCAGTCCCTGAACGGAGTATATCTCTTACCCAGTCGGGAATCGAACCTGGGACCTTAGGATTGACATTCTGTCGCGCTGACCACTCAGCTACCGGAGGGCGGACTTACGTTTAATGTCTTCGCTATATACAGTGACACGAGATCAGCCGTTGAAAATGTAATACGCTGAAACCGGTGTAACAGTCAGAACGTGGAATGCAAGCATACAAACGTGTATGTATTAAGTAGTATCGGTGCCGGATGTCAGTTTGTGGGATGGGATTCCATGCCTGTTACACTCGGTCGGTCAATACAAAGAAAGTTAATGCTGTTTTAGGATGATGCTGGAGTTGTCGCTCAGTGATGTCCCATTCGTGCTCCATTTGAGACAGATCTGGTGATCAAACAGGCCAAGGCGACGTGTCGACACTTCGTAGTGCATGCTGGGTGATGACGTGGTAAGTTATCCGGTTATCCGGTTGCAAAACGCCCATTGGAAATGTTGTTCATGAATAGTAGCTCAAGAAGTCGGATCACAGATTTATGTGCAAATTTGCAGTCTGGGTGAGTGGGATAATCACGAGAGTGCTACTCCTATCATACGAAATAGCACGAGAGACCATAGCTCCAGGTGTAGGTGTGTGTCTAACACATAGACATGTTTTTTGCAGGCCCCTCAATCTTCTTCAGCACTTTTTTGCCCCATGATGGCCCTGTGCTAATGAGAATGCCAGATAAGAACGTTATGATATGCGATGGAAATATACACAGAGACTGGACGTCTCTCCTGTAGAGCAACACCTTCTTACAATTGATAATATTTCTGTATCTTGGGATTATTCTTTTGCTGAAGAAGAAGCGTTACTCTGCTCCACACGGGGTCGGTATTTCCTAACTCCTTAATGTTCTTACACATGTCTTGAAAATATTTTTCGTATTTTGAATCTTTCATCGGCATAATTTCGGATTCAGAGTTTTGTTCTAACCAATCTTCAAATTCGTGTAATCCCTGAGCCAGTCAGTGATAAGGTGTCAGCAATGATATTGTCACTTTCTTTTATGTAAACAGCCTCCAAATATTATGAGTGAAGAAACGTTGTCCAATGAGCGAGATGATTGTGTAGCAGTTTACAAGACAATATAAACTCAAGGATAGGTGATCACAGTATACCTTGTCAAGTCTGCCAAACGAAGAATACGTAAATATTTAAAACCATAGACAATAGCCAATATTTGTAGTTCAGTTACCGAATATCCATGTATGCACTCAATGTCGTACTGGCGAAGCTAATTATCAGTATTTCATGTTTTTCTTTGTTGGGTATACGTTGAAAGAGACGTGCCCACAGCCAAGAAAATGAGGCATCAAAGGTAAGACAAAATTCTTTTGACATGTCGGGATTACGCAACTTGTCGATCGTCCTTACAAAACACTTTTCAGTACCGTGAACTATTCTCCTTTAGAAGGCCTGATAAGGCACTGCTACTCAACAAGCGACCTGGTTCAATTGCCTCAGTTGGCTTTCGGTAGCTGTTTGATCCTTAGAAACAGAAAGTTCTTAAAAGCACTCAGTTTTTCAAGATCGAGTGCTATGCACTCGAATGAAATTACAGGATCTAGGAATTTCATCTTGCTTTGCTCAAACATGGATTTTGATAAATTGGCAATAACTCCAGCGGATGAAAATTTCCGCTATGTTTTTCTAACAATTCAATGTATTATTACAAGGTAGGAGTGGCAGTTGGGATGTCAGCTACATACACATTTACTTCATCTAATAACTCCAGTTCAAGCACTGTTGAAATTAAGTTATGAAGACTCCATAACTAACATTCAGACAAAAGGGCAACACGTGGTATTGGCTACATCTTTCAGTACCGATAAATGCAGTCTATTCCTCGAGTCTTCCAGGAGAAAAGGTCGCATGTCGATGCTAGATAAATATCGTACACAGAAAAATTTCTGTAGTTTTCAAGACACGTTCTTACCAGAACAATTTACTTCCCTTGCTTCCAGTACAAGGCATACTCTCCCGATGGGCTTCGCTAAAGCAAGAAGCGGACTATAGTGTGGGGTGAACAAAGGCTCGATGGCACCCCAGTTTAAAGCGTGTCGTATTTCTTGAATCAAAGCCTATCTCTTCAACCAACGAACTGAATAGGTGTTTTTCCAAAACGTTTCTTGAGGTATCACCTCTGTGCTACACTTGGCTTCCTGTCAACCACACGACTATACTTTGGCAGTAAAGCAATGCTCCTGCTGTTGGTCTGTAATATCAGTGAACCCTAAGTTTTTATCTAGGGCTAATTTTTCATCTTCACAACTCGAAGTAGTATGATGAACTGAATCATCAACTAGTAATTGTTAGTTTGACAAACTGTAATCGAATGTTTTGTAAATGTATATCATCGCGCTTAGGAATTTTGATTAAATCTTCCTTCTCATCAACACGAAGATAGCATTTACCCGACTCTAAGTCAAAGTTGACACTCTTCTGCCTTAAGAACTCAATAGCAAAAATCTCCACTGCTGAAACATGCATTCTATGGCTGTGCTTCCTACCATTATGTTGACATGAGTTTGGATTTTTACTTGTTTCGGCTTACTAACTGCACTAACGATTCTACAATTTCGAACTGCTTAAGTTGGCAGTTTTAAAATTATACTTATTTCGTCAAATAATACCCCTGACATGACATTGATCAAGCCCCAGAGTCGAGTAAGATAACAGTTGGAATAGTTTCTATAGTAGCTTTGATACATGCTTGCACTATTTCTCTTGAACCCTCAGGACATTTCTAGAAATTAGCCAATAATTCGCCTGTCAAATCTACATCTTCATTAAACCTTAACAAGTGACTGCAAAAATCAGTTTCACCCCCCTTCATTCTGGGGCCAACATCGGCGGGTTAAATTTGGTCGACATAAGTTTCTTGAACCTGCCACTAAAGAATGAGTCTCATTTGTAAAGTCGACAATATTCACTATGAAATTTTGTTTACACCAACGAGTGTCATCATCACCATTTACTTCAGGATTCAGTTGCGGGTATGTGTTACTGCTTCCATTATAGGGCATCTGATTTTGCTTATTGGATTGCCATTGGATGTTTGAAATACTTTGTGCTCTTCTGAACTGTGGTGTTTTTTTTTCAGAATAGGAATACCACTGATTACGGTTATTGTGGCTATTACAGGGCGTACCCCGTTATTTTGATAACGTGGATTGTGCCTATCTCGGTCCTTCTCTTATGATTTAGGGAGCCAATATTCACATAACTAACAGCACCTGACATTTCAGGCGCCGGCTGCGGGCAACAAATCCGGCACATCAGCTGCTGGATCCTCATAGCTGCCGTAGTGCTGACGCGGCGGCGTTGCCTGATTCATTCCAGTCCCATTCTTATGATTATTCCCGTTACCATTAGCCCTTGCATCTTCATTTATGAAATCAACCGAGTCTAGTACAGATAAAGAGTTTTCCAAATTGAATTCAGGAACCAGTCCTAGCTTTCCTCTAAAGTGAATCGTCAAGGTGCCTTTCAGAACACGTAACAAATCTTTACCTCATATAGATTCATCGTCGACTCGAGTCTTGTTCAAATATTTATCAATATACTTTGTTAGGGTTCCTTGTTTAGGACTGAATTATTGTGGATTAAATAGTTCTTTTCTCAATTTTTCTTGAGCGTAGTTTAGCCAAGACTTGTTCAAATATTTATCAATATACTTTGTTAGGGTTCCTTGTTTAGGACTGAATTATTGTGGATTAAATAGTTCTTTTCTCAATTTTTCTTGAGCGTAGTTTAGCCAAGACTTTTGCCACAAAGGCATTTTCGAATTGTTCATACGAGTGACAACCTTCTGCAGTCGAGGCAGATCACAGGGCAGGCTCGCCGTGGACAAAGCCTGTGATGAACTGAATCGTTGTGAGTCCGACAATGTTTTAGGCAACAAGTATCTAAGAGATTTAATGAAAATAACAACTACAGTTTTCTTTCTGATATGTTTAATTAGATTTTCCTCCAACAAGGCAGATGTAAGCGCGGGTCCTTCCACTAAACTCTTACTGGTATACTTTTTGGCAGTTATCTGCCTGAGCACCCGTCATCAATGCATGCATTGTTTCGCGATGTCGGACTATGGTAGTGGTCATTAGCTCAATCTATTTGAGCTGTAAGTGATGTGTTATTACCATTTTTCCTTGCTACAGTATTTAGTTCCTTTTCCACACGATCAGTTTGAACAGTTAATCATGCACCTCTTGTTGTTCACTAACTTGCTCCACTCGTTGTTTCAAAGCAGAAAAATCATTAGACGTAGTGTCTTGTTCATGATTCATGAAAGATATGTTACTATTCAAGGTTTCTTGTTTCTGATATGCTTTCTGATTTTTGCAAAATCACTGCAAGAGGATCTTACGCTGTAGTAACTGATTCAGTTGTGAATGCTGATGCTACATTATCTGCTCCGACAATGGGGCTAGAAATCATCTGAATCAATCAGTGGACTGACGTACGTAGTATTAACTTCAGCAGTAGAATACCAGAGGTCATAATATCGGATTCTGTATAAGTGTCAGTTTCATTTGTCGACGTAAGACTGCTCCCCTCATCTGAGGAGGCAGTTGTGTTTACATTGGCGGACTCGCCGTCAACCACTTGAATATTCTCATTTACAGTGATAGTCTGCTCCATTTTCAGTAATTGCTGGCGAGTTAACACCATAACAAGCGATAGAACTTTCTAAACTTTATCAAATTTACGTAATACAACGAAAAATATTACAGACGGTAAGACTTGCTGCTAGTTAACGCTCGTGGCAAACTCTGTCTTTGGTAAAAGAGGCCGATCACATTAATCAGTGACACGTGCTTAACTACGTGCTGTGCCGATACGTCATCTTGTGGAATTTCTACAGATTGTAATTTTAATTACAAGAAATTCTAAAAATATAACTCAGTGCAAAGAAAAGTCTTATCGATTAGAAAATTTTTTGCTACTGAAGCGGATCTACTGAATTTAAAAGCATTAAGTAATTGTGTTCCCTTTACCTGGTACGGTACTGTATACGCCAACAATCATTATGACAGTAAATTCGTAACTCTTCGCTTTCAGATACCTTCCTTCCAGATTTTCCTGCTTTCTACACAGTTCGTTGAACTCTAAACTGTCTTTCTTGCTAGGTGCCAATTTCGCAGTGTATTTAATTACTGGCTTGTTGATTTCAGTAGTTATACATCGCGTGTCGCAGAAAAGAACCAAGTTATTGTAACCTATGCAGTATGAACATAAAGTCCTTCTCATGACGTCAACAGTGTGACTGTCCCTCTCCGACAGAAGAAGAGCTATATAGGTAAAGGAAATAATTTGAGAATGGTGATATGTAGAATGTAGACTTATACTCTGCTGCCGCGATAACAGGTTCACAGATTCTAATTCACGGTCTTCTGAATATGAATTATTAGGTGCATAGTAATTTCATTCGTGCTTGAACATCAGATTTAATATTGAAATAATAGCTGCAGGCTCTGAAAAAGTTTGCTACCGTTAGTTTGGATCTGCATTAGACGTAGAAATTCGTTGATAATTGTTCGTCGGCAAGCCATTACTCCGGAAAGCGTTACAAGTACTTACAGAAACCGGAACCTCTGATCCGTCAGCTGTGAAAATGATAATTATTACTCTTAAAATTAATACACTGACACTATTTCCAATTAATACAACTATTATTAACTAAAAATTACATATACTTACGTAAGCAATGGCCAAGGCAGGAGAGTGTAGGCTAACTGAAGAACAAGAAGAAAAGATTTGTGTGATGAACTTACAAAAATTCAGAAATAACATTTTGTTATTTTTGATCGCAATTACTGATACATGCTAGGTTCGCCATCTCTGGCCATGCACATAAAAGTTCATTAAATTACAGATACATAATAGTGTTTATAATGCTAAATATGTACCGCTTTACGAATTATTTTATGCGTCGTTTTATGTTCTACTTTCCATTACCATCTACAGTCAATGCTAATATCTTGAACTCCATAGTCGTATTCAAATTTTCCAATACAACGTGTTTAAAGTAAATTTCAAAGTTTTCTTTCACATCTGCAATGGCTTGTTCTCCAATAAAACAGTTTGTATTCTTCCTTCATGGCAGTTGTTTTCACTACATTCTCCAGTTAATGTTTCTGACTTCAGACTCTTTCATTTTCATTTACTTTCTCTGTGCACGTAAGACATTCATGGCAACTAAAGCAATAATTTCTGTAATGGGCAATGGTTTCAGTGTGTGAGATACACTTACCCATTCTCTAAAGATCCCTCAAATAATACTGTTCGTAAAAATAAATTCTAAATTTGGAATATGTATATTTAAGAATATTGTGGAGAATAGTGTCAGCAGTTGAGAAAAATATTTTTTTTGCAGATTTAGTATTACACTAGTATGTCATGCTGATATTGTTCTTCTCACAGTTTCTATTAACATTTGCCACAAAGGCTACACGTAAATACACTGACAGAGAAAACACAACGAAAAATAATTAATGTAAAGTAATGAAACGTCAGGAATAAATTTGTCTTGTTAACATTTAAGACATTAACATCGCAAGACCACAGTAAGTGTGAGGTCAGCCGTTGCAAATGTAAAATGCTTGTACATTAATAAAGAACCAGAATGTCGAACGGAAGCGTGGAAACGTGCATGCATTGTGTTGTACAGGTGCTGGATGTCAGTTTAAGCCATGGAGCGGCACGCCTGTTGCACGTCATCGATCAATACAGGACTTGTTAATGCTTCTTGTGGATGAAATCGTAGTTGCCTTGCGACGATATCCCATATCTGATGATCAAGCTGTCCAAGGTAACATGTCTGTACTCTGTAGAGCATGTGGGTGAGCGCTATCCTGTTGGAAAACACCCTCTGGAATGCTGTTCATGATCGGCAGCAGGTCGAATCGCCAGATTGACGAACGAATTTGCAGTCAATCATAATTACGAGAATGATCCTGCTGTCATACGAAATCACACCGCTGACCATAACTCAAGGTGTAGCTCCAGTGTTTCTACTACGCAGACAGGCTGATTGCAGCTCCTCAACTGCCCCCCTTCTAATCAACAGACAAATGCTTCTTGTGGATGAAACCGGAGTTGCCTTCCGACGATATCCCATATCTGATGATCAAGCTGTCCAAGGTAACATGTCTATACTCTGTAGAGCATGTGGGTCAGCGCTATCCTGTTGGAAAACATCCTCTGGAATGCTGTTCATGAACGGCAGCAAGCCGAATCGCCAGATTGACGAACGAATTTGCAGTCAGTCATAATTACGAGAATGATCCCGCTGTCATACGAAATCACACCGCTGACCATAACTCAAGGTGTAGCTCCAGTGTGTCTACTACGCAGACAGGTTGATTGCAGCTCCTCAACTGCCCCCCTTCTAATCAACAGACGGCCATCGCTGGCACTGAGGCAGAACCAATTTTCATCAGAAAACGCAACGGCTCTTCATCCTGCTCGCCAATGAGCTCTCGGTTGACACCACTGGAGTCGCAAACAGCGGTGGTTTGGGATCAATGGATTGCACTCTGCAGGTCGTCTGGCTCTAAGCTACGCTTGAAGTAACCAATTTGTAACAGTTCTTTGTGTTACTGTGGTGGCAACTGCTGTTTAGATTGCTGCTGCAGACGCCTTGAGATGCGCCAGAACCATACGCCGAACACGATGGTCTTCGCTCTCGGTAGTATTACGTGGCTGCCCGGAGACCGCTCTCCTTGCTACAGTACATTCTCGTGATCACCGCTGCCAGCAGTCAGGTACATTTCCTGTAAAGTCTTTCTGCATTATCGAACATCCAACTTCTCGCAGCCCAGTTTTACGACATAGTTCAAGCTGTTGACATTAGCTTCTGTATCGCCATAAAGGCTTTCTTAACTAACGTCCAATCTCGAAAGACACAGCGTGTATTTATAGCAAACCTGATTTGCATCCTCAAACTGGTGCTACTAGCACCTCTCTTACGATTCTGACACGAAATACGAATGAACATCGTCTTTCAGATGTAGAAACACACCTACCAAATTACGTTTACGACTCTGAACCCCAACTTGATGTTCTGTTTGTTTTTTCGTCAGTGCAATTAAAACTATAGGAAGTGTAGTATCCATCACTATTTCGACATTATTATTTCGTATCTGTTATAACAAATATAATATTGGTCAATGAAGGTAGACGGCTGGTGCGCATCTGTCTCGTACGTTGTCAGATGCTTGTAATGTATCGTATGTAACCCACTGTAATTAACCCACTTTCTGTTTTAATGTTTTTTTTTTGTAATAGTCATTTTAGTGTGTTATCCGATATCACTGATGACCTAAGCTGCTGTGAGAGAGATAGTGTATAGTTATCCTCATTATTCAATTACAAGCTAAAACGAAACAAATTAAATGGAAATAATTTTCAATAAAGACACCAAAACAGATCACAGTTTATAATCTCTTTTCTTTTTTGAGTGTCTGAAACGTTTACTGCACAGCGCAGCTCTGTGAAAGAAACGTTTTCGAAAGAGAGCTGGTATTACCAGAATTACATTATGTTACAACCTCCTGAACACCGGAGGGAACAGAAATGATCGCAAGTGAATACGCATTCATAGAGATTTCGCCAGTTTTCACTACGATCCACGTGTTTGTTCTTCCTTTTTGAAATTAATATACAACACGCTATAGTTAGAACAACAGCCAAACTTTTGAAGGTCAGCGAACTTTGTTTCGCTTGGTGGAACACCGCAGCTCCAGCTTTCCTTAGCGCTAGTTCAGTTCTTTGAACATGTATTTACTGATGCTTTTCTTTCGAACTGGGGAGAATATTTAAAAACAGTACACTACCGACGACCAACATAACCTGACGAAGGTCTAGCATTTACGCTTTTTTTATTAACAAACGGAGGCTTTTACATCTGTGATTATATCGCACTGCAGTAGCTGCTGCATATCAGTTTCTGATGCATGCAGTGAGATGTGCAAAACAGTTAAGGATTCTGATAAAGTGGACGTAACATCTACAGTGAATGATTAACCCCACCAGAATTAGGCCTTTCATAAAGGCTACTTGATGAAACCTGCTATATTGTCTGTCAGAGGGCAGATAGCGCGTGATTCATGGTAAACCATATTTACAGTGAGGTGAAAAAAACCATGGGATAGCGACATGCACACATACAAATGGCAGTAATACTGCATACATAAGGAATAAAAGGGCAGACCACTGGCAGAGCTGTCCTTACGGAAATCGTTAGGGTATTCAATATTTCGAGATCCACGGCGTCAAGAGTGTCCCGAGGATTCCACGTTCCAGGCATTACTTCTCACCACGGACCAGGCAGTGGTCAACGGCTGTCACTTAACGACCCAGAACAGCAGCGTTTGCGCAGAGTTGTCACTGCTAACAGACAAGCAAAACTGCGTGAAATAACCACTGAACTCAATGCGGGACGTACGACGATCGCTCCGTTATGATAGTGCGGCGAAGTGTGGTTTTACGGGGCTATGGCAGCAAACGACTGCCGGGAATGACTTTGTAACAGCACGACATAGCCCGCAGTGCCTCTCCTGTATGCACACATACAGATGGCAGTAATACTGCATACATAAAGAATAAAAGGGCAGACCACTGGCAGAGCTGTCCTTACGGAAATCGTTAGGGAATTCAATATTTCGTGATCCACGGCGTCAAGAGTGTCCCGAGGATTCCACGTTCCAGGCATTACTTCTCACCACGGACCAGGCAGTGGTCAACGGCTGTCACTTAACGACCCAGAACAGCGGCGTTTGCGCAGAGTTGTCACTGCTAACAGACAAGCGAAACTGCGTGAAATAACCACTGAACTCAATGCGGGACGTACGACGATCGCATCCGTTATGATAGTGCGGCGAAGTGTGGTTTTACGGGGCTATGGCAGAAAACGACTGCGGGAATGACTTTGTAACAGCACGACATAGCCCGCAGTGCCTCTCCTGTATGCACACATACAGATGGCAGTAATACTGCATACATAAAGAATAAAAGGGCAGACCACTGGCAGAGCTGTCCTTACGGAAATCGTTAGGGAATTCAATATTTCGTGATCCACGGCGTCAAGAGTGTCCCGAGGATTCCACGTTCCAGGCATTACTTCTCACCATGGACCAGGCAGTGGTCAACGGCTGTCACTTAATGACCCAGAACAGCGGCGTTTGCGCAGAGTTGTCACTGCTAACAGACAAGCAAAACTGCGTGAAATGACCACTGAACTCAATGCGGGACGTACGACGATCGCATCCGTTATGATAGTGCGGCGAAGTGTGGTTTTACGGGGCTATGGCAGAAAACGACTGCCGGGAATGACTTTGTAACAGCACGACATAGCCCGCAGTGCCTCTCCTGTATGCACACATACAGATGGCAGTAATACTGCATACATAAAGAATAAAAGGGCAGACCACTGGCAGAGCTGTCCTTACGGAAATCGTTAGGGAATTCAATATTTCGTGATCCACGGCGTCAAGAGTGTCCCGAGGATTCCACGTTCCAGGCATTACTTCTCACCACGGACCAGGCAGTGGTCAACGGCTGTCACTTAACGACCCAGAACAGCGGCGTTTGCGCAGAGTTGTCACTGCTAACAGACAAGCGAAACTGCGTGAAATGACCACTGAACTCAATGCGGGACGTACGACGATCGCATCCGTTATGATAGTGCGGCGAAGTGTGGTTTTACGGGGCTATGGCAGAAAACGACTGCCGGGAATGACTTTGTAACAGCACGACATAGCCCGCAGTGCCTCTCCTGTATGCACACATACAGATGGCAGTAATACTGCATACATAAGGAATAAAAGGACAGACCACTGGCAGAGCTGTCCTTACGGAAATCGTTAGGGAATTCAATATTTCGTGATCCACGGCGTCAAGAGTGTCCCGAGGATTCCACGTTCCAGGCATTACTTCTCACCACGGACCAGGCAGTGGTCAACGGCTGTCACTTAACGACCCAGAACAGCGGCGTTTGCGCAGAGTTGTCACTGCTAACAGACAAGCGAAACTGCGTGAAATGACCACTGAACTCAATGCGGGACGTACGACGATCGCATCCGTTATGATAGTGCGGCGAAGTGTGGTTTTACGGGGCTATGGCAGAAAACGACTGCCGGGAATGACTTTGTAACAGCACGACATAGCCCGCAGTGCCTCTCCTGTATGCACACATACAGATGGCAGTAATACTGCATACATAAAGAATAAAAGGGCAGACCACTGGCAGAGCTGTCCTTACGGAAATCGTTAGGGAATTCAATATTTCGTGATCCACGGCGTCAAGAGTGTCCCGAGGATTCCACGTTCCAGGCATTACTTCTCACCACGGACCAGGCAGTGGTCAACGGCTGTCACTTAACGACCCAGAACAGCGGCGTTTGCGCAGAGTTGTCACTGCTAACAGACAAGCGAAACTGCGTGAAATAACCACTGAACTCAATGCGGGACGTACGACGATCGCATCCGTTATGATAGTGCGGCGAAGTGTGGTTTTACGGGGCTATGGCAGAAAAAGACTGCCGGGAATGACTTTGTAACAGCACGACATAGCCCGCAGTGCCTCTCCTGTATGCACACATACAGATGGCAGTAATACTGCACACATAAAGAATAAAAGGGCAGACCACTGGCAGAGCTGTCCTTACGGAAATCGTTAGGGAATTCAATATTTCGTGATCCACGACGTCAAGAGTGTCCCGAGGATTCCACGTTCCAGGCATTACTTCTCACCACGGACCAGGCAGTGGTCAACGGCTGTCACTTAACGACCCAGAACAGCGGCGTTTGCGCAGAGTTGTCACTGCTAACAGACAAGCGAAACTGCGTGAAATGACCACTGAACTCAATGCGGGACGTACGACGATCGCATCCGTTATGATAGTGCGGCGAAGTGTGGTTTTACGGGGCTATGGCAGAAAACGACTGCCGGGAATGACTTTGTAACAGCACGACATAGCCCACAGTGCCTCTCCTGTATGCACACATACAGATGGCAGTAATACTGCATACATAATGAATAAAAGGGCAGACCACTGGCAGAGCTGTCCTTACGGAAATCGTTAGGGAATTCAATATTTCATGATCCACGGCGTCAAGAGTGTCCCGAGGATTCCACGTTCCAGGCATTACTTCTCACCACGGACCAGGCAGTGGTCAACGGCTGTCACTTAACGACCCAGAACAGTGGCGTTTGCGCAGAGTTGTCACTGCTAACAGACAAGCAAAACTGCGTGAAATGACCACTGAACTCAATGCGGGACGTACGACGATCGCATCCGTTATGATAGTGCGGCGAAGTGTGGTTTTACGGGGCTATGGCAGAAAACGACTGCCGGGAATGACTTTGTAACAGCACGACATAGCCCGCAGTGCCTCTCCTGTATGCACACATACAGATGGCAGTAATACTGCATACATAAAGAATAAAAGGGCAGACCACTGGCAGAGCTGTCCTTACGGAAATCGTTAGGGAATTCAATATTTCGTGATCCACGGCGTCAAGAGTGTCCCGAGGATTCCACGTTCCAGGCATTACTTCTCACCACGGACCAGGCAGTGGTCAACGGCTGTCACTTAACGACCCAGAACAGCGGCGTTTGCGCAGAGTTGTCACTGCTAACAGACAAGCGAAACTGCGTGAAATAACCACTGAACTCAATGCGGGACGTACGACGATCGCATCCGTTATGATAGTGCGGCGAAGTGTGGTTTTACGGGGCTATGGCAGAAAACGACTGCCGGGAATGACTTTGTAACAGCACGACATAGCCCGCAGTGCCTCTCCTGTATGCACACATACAGATGGCAGTAATACTGCATACATAAGGAATAAAAGGACAGACCACTGGCAGAGCTGTCCTTACGGAAAACGTTAGGGAATTCAATATTTCGTGATCCACGGCGTCAAGAGTGTCCCGAGGATTCCACGTTCCAGGCATTACTTCTCACCACGGACCAGGCAGTGGTCAACGGCTGTCACTTAACGACCCAGAACAGCGGCGTTTGCGCAGAGTTGTCACTGCTAACAGACAAGCAAAACTGCGTGAAATGACCACTGAACTCAATGCGGGACGTACGACGATCGCATCCGTTATGATAGTGCGGCGAAGTGTGGTTTTACGGGGCTATGGCAGAAAACGACTGCCGGGAATGACTTTGTAACAGCACGACATAGCCCGCAGTGCCTCTCCTGTATGCACACATACAGATGGCAGTAATACTGCATACATAAGGAATAAAAGGACAGACCACTGGCAGAGCTGTCCTTACGGAAATCGTTAGGGAATTCAATATTTCGTGATCCACGGCGTCAAGAGTGTCCCGAGGATTCCACGTTCCAGGCATTACTTCTCACCACGGACCAGGCAGTGGTCAACGGCTGTCACTTAACGACCCAGAACAGCGGCGTTTGCGCAGAGTTGTCACTGCTAACAGACAAGCAAAACTGCGTGAAATGACCACTGAACTCAATGCGGGACGTACGACGATCGCATCCGTTATGATAGTGCGGCGAAGTGTGGTTTTCCGGGGCTATGGCAGAAAACGACTGCCGGGAATGACTTTGTAACAGCACGACATAGCCCGCAGTGCCTCTCCTATATGCACACATACAGATGGCAGTAATACTGCATACATAAGGAATAAAAGGACAGACCACTGGCAGAGCTGTCCTTACGGAAATCGTTAGGGAATTCAATATTTCGTGATCCACGGCGTCAAGAGTGTCCCGAGGATTCCACGTTCCAGGCATTACTTCTCACCACGGACCAGGCAGTGGTCAACGGCTGTCACTTAACGACCCAGAACAGCGGCGTTTGCGCAGAGTTGTCACTGCTAACAGACAAGCGAAACTGCGTGAAATGACCACTGAACTCAATGCGGGACGTACGACGATCGCATCCGTTATGATAGTGCGGCGAAGTGTGGTTTTACGGGGCTATGGCAGAAAACGACTGCCGGGAATGACTTTGTAACAGCACGACATAGCCCGCAGTGCCTCTCCTGTATGCACACATACAGATGGCAGTAATACTGCATACATAAGGAATAAAAGGACAGACCACTGGCAGAGCTGTCCTTACGGAAATCGTTAGGGAATTCAATATTTCGTGATCCACGGCGTCAAGAGTGTCCCGAGGATTCCACGTTCCAGGCATTACTTCTCACCACGGACCAGGCAGTGGTCAACGGCTGTCACTTAACGACCCAGAACAGCGGCGTTTGCGCAGAGTTGTCACTGCTAACAGACAAGCAAAACTGCGTGAAATGACCACTGAACTCAATGCGGGACGTACGACGATCGCATCCGTTATGATAGTGCGGCGAAGTGTGGTTTTACGGGGCTATGGCAGAAAACGACTGCCGGGAATGACTTTGTAACAGCACGACATAGCCCGCAGTGCCTCTCCTGTATGCACACATACAGATGGCAGTAATACTGCATACATAAAGAATAAAAGGGCAGACCACTGGCAGAGCTGTCCTTACGGAAATCGTTAGGGAATTCAATATTTCGTGATCCACGGCGTCAAGAGTGTCCCGAGGATTCCACGTTCCAGGCATTACTTCTCACCACGGACCAGGCAGTGGTCAACGGCTGTCACTTAACGACCCAGAACAGCGGCGTTTGCGCAGAGTTGTCACTGCTAACAGACAAGCGAAACTGCGTGAAATAACCACTGAACTCAATGCGGGACGTACGACGATCGCATCCGTTATGATAGTGCGGCGAAGTGTGGTTTTACGGGGCTATGGCAGAAAACGACTGCCGGGAATGACTTTGTAACAGCACGACATAGCCCGCAGTGCCTCTCCTGTATGCACACTTACAGATGGCAGTAATACTGCATACATAAGGAATAAAAGGGCAGACCACTGGCAGAGCTGTCCTTACGGAAAACGTTAGGGAATTCAATATTTCGAGATCCACGGCGTCAAGAGTTTCCCCAGGATTCCACGTTCCAGGCAATACTTCTCACCACGGACCAGGCAGTGGTCAACGGCTGTCACTTAACGACCGAGAACAGCGGCGTTTGCGCAGAGTTGTCGCTGCTAACAGACAAGCAAAACTGCGTGAAATAACCACTGAACTCAATGCGGGACGTACGACGATCGCATCCGTTACGATAGTGCGGCGAAGTGTGGTTTTACGGGGCTATGGCAGCAAAAGACAGCCGGGAATGCCTTTGTAACAGCACGACGTAGCCCACAGTACCTCTCCTGGGCTCGTGATATCATCGATTTTAGGTCAGACTGCTGGGAAACCGTGGCCTGGTCAGACGAGTCCTGATTTCAGTTTGTAAGATCTGATGGAAGGGTTCGGGTGCGATGCAGACCCCACGAAGCCATGGACCCAAGCTGCCAACAAAGGCACTGTAAAAGCTGCTGGTGGCTCCATGATGGTGTAGGCTGTGTTTACGTGGAATGGACTGGGTCCTCTGGTCTAACCGAACCCATCATTGACTGCAAACGGTTATGTTCGGCTACTTGGATAACGTTTGCAGCCATTCATGGACTTCATGTTCCCAAACGATGGAATTTTCATCGATGACAGTGAGCCATGTCAGAACGTTCTGGTCAATTCTAGTGAATTATTTGGCCACCCACGTCCCCCACATGTATCCTATCGAACATTTGTGGGACATAAGCGAGAGGTCCGTTCCTGCACCGGCAACACTCTCGCAATGATGGACGGCTATAGATGGGGCATGGCTCAATATTTCTGCAGGGAACTTCTATCTACTTGTTGAGTTCACGCCAAGTCGAATTGCTGCGCTACGCAGGGCAAAAGTACCTCCGACAAGATATTACGAGAGATCCCATGACGTTTGTAACCTCAGTGTATTATCATCAAAACTCTCTAACATATCAGTGATGCATCAGACGTGTAATTATGCGTACCATGAATCTCAGCAACGAAAATGAGAAGGTCTACCACATATTTTTTATTTGAATCTGCTTAGTAGATATATATTTGTGCATGTGTGCTAACAAGAAAATTTATTTGTTTACTTCAAGGAAATCTATGGTGCTTTTCCGTTTTCGTTAAAATACACTCCTGGAAATTGAAATAAGAACACCGTGAATTCATTGTCCCAGGAAGGGGAAACTTTATTGACACATTCCTGGGGTCAGATACATCACATGATCACACTGACAGAACCACAGGCACATAGACACAGGCAACAGAGCATGCACAATGTCGGCACTAGTACAGTGTATATCCACCTTTCGCAGCAATGCTGGCTGCTATTCTCCCATGGAGACGATCGTAGAGATGCTGGATGTAGTCCTGTGGAACGGCTTGCCATGCCATTTCCACCTGGCGCCTCAGTTGGACCAGCGTTCGTGCTGGACGTGCAGACCGCGTGAGACGACGCTTCATCCAGTCCCAAACATGCTCAATGGGGGACAGATCCGGAGATCTTGCTGGCCAGGGTAGTTGACTTACACCTTCTAGAGCACGTTGGGTGGCACGGGATACATGCGGACGTGCATTGTCCAGTTGGAACAGCAAGTTCCCTTGCCGGTCTAGGAATGGTAGAACGATGGGTTCGATGACGGTTTGGATGTACCGTGCACTATTCAGTGTCCCCTCGATGATCACCAGTGGTGTACGGCCAGTGTAGGAGATCGCTCCCCACACCATGATGCCGGGTGTTGGCCCTGTGTGCTTCGGTCGTATGCAGTCCTGATTGTGGCGCTCACCTGCACGGCGCCAAACACGCATACGACCATCAGTGGCACCAAGGCAGAAGCGACTCTCATCGCTGAAGACGACACGTCTCCATTCGTCCCTCCATTCACGCCTGTCGCGACACCACTGGAGGCGGGCTGCACGATGTTGGGGCGTGAGCGGAAGACGGCCTAACGGTGTGCGGGACCGTAGCCCAGCTTCATGGAGACGGTTGCGAATGGTCCTCGCCGATACCCCAGGAGCAACAGTGTCCCTAATTTGCTGGGAAGTGGCGGTGCGGTCCCCTACGGCACTGCGTAGGATCCTACGGTCTTGGCGTGCATCCGTGCGTCGCTGCGGTCCGGTCCCAGGTCGACGGGCACGTGCACCTTCCGCCGACCACTGGCGACAACATCTATGTACTGTGGAGACCTCACGCCCCACGTGTTGAGCAATTCGGCGGTACGTCCACCCGGCCTCCCGCATGCCCACTATACGCCCTCGCTCAAAGTCCGTCAGCTGCACATACGGTTCACGTCCACGCTGTCGCGGCATGCTAGCAGTGTTAAAGACTGCGATGGAGCTTCGTATGCCACGGCAAACTGGCTGACACTGACGGCGGCGGTGCTTAAATGCTGCGCAGCTAGCGCCATTCGACGGCCAACACCGCGGTTCCTGGTGTGTCCGCTGTGCCGTGCGTGTGATCATTGCTTGTACAGCCCTCTCGCAGTGTCCGGAGCAAGTATGGTGGGTCTGACACACCGGTGTCAATGTGTTCTTTTTTCCATTTCCAGGAGTGCAGATACAAAATTTGTTCTTGTTCTTTACGTTCCTGCCTGACTGGATCATATATTGACTTTGTAGTCTTTCTCTGGTCTCAGTAAGGCGCTTGAAATCTTCTGCAGTTTTCCAGCAATGTTGTGTTGGAGTCGGCGAAATTTTGCAGCCGTCTTCCTGTATGGTCTTTTACTATTAAATTAGATCAGTGAAGGGCACCAGCGGTATTTTCTGCCTTGTGGCCATTAACGTCCCAGTTACCTGCCCTGGTCGTTAGCGTAGTTTTCCGGCAGTGTGTTTTTCCTCACTGTGTTGAGGCTATCCGGCACAGCGTGTAGTTCGACAGCCTATTGAGCTGTGGCCGGCTCCTGTTAATGCCGTTTGTTCTTTGGCATTTTGTCACAATCGAGTGGCGTCTTATTTCTCCCTGAGCTACTACCACAACGAGTTGCTGACTTGCCTCCATCAGTGGCAGCAGCAATACTTATCGTTACTAGTACAGCTGTACCATCTTAGGTGTGACCGCTATAGTTCCATGTGGTGGTGTATGTTGAGTCGGTCAGTTGGGACAGAGCAGCAGGGAAGTCTCCACGGCGCAAGGTCAGGCCGGGACCACTGGCAGCTTGCACGCAGGGTCAGAGTGTGAGGTGCTAGCTGAGAGAGCTACAAAGTTCGTTGCCCACCGAACCTGGACACTGAAGTTGAGTGATTAGTTAACCTATTATCAAACTTAAATTGCTGTGACATCTCTTCGTTCATTGCCGGTAGTTGCTTCCTGGGCCGTTGCGGCTAGCAGCAACGTATGGTGTTTTTCAGTCGGCGAAATTTTGCAACCGTCTTCCTGTATGGTCTTTAACTATTAAATTAGTTGTTACTTATCAGTGAAGTGCACCAGCGGTATTTTCTGCCTAGTGGCCGTTAACGCCCCAGTTATCTACCCTGGTCGTTAGCGTAGTTTTCCGGCAGTGTGTTTTTCCTCGCTGTGTTGGGCTGTCAGGCATGGTGTGTAGTTTGACAGCCTTTTAGTTGCTTGTTCATATTGTTTTTTGCTCGGTCCTTCAGCCATCCTTGGGTCGGGTTACCATGCGATTATTTAACTTTATTCTTGGCTGCCTGTCTCACCTCACCTTACGTTTGAGCTGCCACCTCAGGCCGACCCTTGGAACACTTCTGAGCACCACTGTTGGTTTTAGATTGTGATTTTCATTTTAGTCTGAAGTACTGTACGAGCCCTTCAGCCGTCTATTAATTTAGTTTATTTTAATTTTGAAATAAGGCCTTCAGCCGAGACTTAAATTAAAATTGGAAGATTCATTTGTTTAAA
Source organism: Schistocerca cancellata (assembly GCF_023864275.1). NCBI lineage: Eukaryota > Metazoa > Arthropoda > Insecta > Orthoptera > Acrididae > Schistocerca > Schistocerca cancellata. Next base: position 100,739,523 of record NC_064633.1, read on the forward strand.
AACTAAATTTTAAAAAATTTGCGCTATCTCTAATTCTTGTTATCCAGGCCCTAAGCCCTGAGTTGTTCAATGTCTTGTGTGTGGCCTTCAGCCGAGTATTTAGGTGAAATATTTTTTTAAGTAAGGCCTTCAGCCGTGTATATTCTTTAAAGCAATTTTTTTTATAACTTGTGTTCAGGCCTTCAGCCGTTCTTTCTTTTGGTGTGGTTTCAGGCCTTCAGCCCAGGAGGTATCTCAAGTTTTCTTAACTAGGCCTTCAGCCATATTGTTTTATTTTGATCCTTTTAAGGCAATGTGTAATTAAATGGTTCTTAGCAAAATAAAAGTTTGTGTGTTTTGTGCAACTGACGGTAACTGATTTCGCTCCCCCCCCCCCCCCCCCCCGCCCCACAACTACAGGGTGTTACAAAAAGGTACGGCCAAACTTTCACACAAATAAAGAAAAGATGTTATGTGGACATGTGTCCGGAAACGCTTAATTTCCATGTTAGAGCTCATTTTAGTTTCGTCAGTATGTTCTTCCACCTACGCTCAATGGAGCACGTTATCATGATTTAGCTCCTGCACATTTCAGTCTAAGTGTTCGTACGCTTCTCAACAACAGATTCGGTGACCGATGGATTGGTAGAGGCGGACCAATTGCATGGCCTCCACGCTCTCCTGACCTCAACCCCCTTGACTTTCATTTATGGGGGCATTTGAAAGCTCTTGTCTACGCAACCCCGGTACCAAATGTAGAGACTCTTCGTGCTCGTATTGTGGACGGCTGTGATACAATACGCCATTCTCCAGGGCTGCATCAGCGCATCAGGGATTCCATGCGACGGAGGGTGGATGCATGTATCCTCGCTAACGGAGGACATTTTGAACATTTCCTGTAACAGTGTTTGAAGTCACGCTGGTACGTTCTGATGCTGTGTGTTTCCATTCCATGATTAATGTGATTTGAAGAGAATTAAATGAGCGCTAACATGGAAAGTAAGCGTTTCCGGACACATGTCCACATAACATATTTTCTTTCTTTGTGTGTGAGGAATGTTTCCTGAAAGTTTGGCCGTACCTTTTTGTAACACCCTGTATAACCTGATCCGCTCTATCCTGCGAAACCAGAATTCAATTCCTTATCCTTCGGGACATGTGTTGCCAATCACGTGTATCCAAGAAGCACGTATGATATCTTTATTTTTCCATCAGCAACATTAAATTCTTGGGTGGCACTTACAAACAACAAAAGGTGACACAAAAAAATGGCTCTGAGCATTATGGGACTTAACTTCTGAGGTCATCAGTCCCCTACAACTTAGAACTACTTAAACCTAATTAACGTAAGGACATCACACACACCCACGCCCGAAGCAGGATTCGAACCAGCGACCGTAGCGGTCGCGCGGTTCCAGAATGTAGCGCCTAGAACCGCTCAGCACCCCGGCCGGCGAGGTGACACAGAACTAAGCTTCCTGTACTGTTACGCCGAGAAGGGAAACCCCCTTTCATTGTACGCTAAATGACCGACAACCAACGGGACACATGTGAACGCAAGCGAATGCGGAATGCGAAACGATCACGACCGAATGCCGTTCGCTGACGTGCGCCTATCGTTTACAACGGAGAGAAATCTGGTTCGCTGTTGCACCTTGGCTTGTATTCGCACTGATATAAAGAAGGCTTAAGTGGTAGAGTAGCACGCATTCGCTGTGTATCGCAGTTTTGTAGTGTGCTGGAATGTTTCAGGATCTGCAAGGACGACAGTCCTGTGGAGGAAGTCGCAGTCGCGCTGTTGCTTCTTGCAAGTGGATTACTCAAATTTTTCTGTCGCCTGCATTCCGGCAGGACCCCTCTCAATCAGTGGAAAGACACTAAAAAGGGGGTGCCCCGGGGATGCTAGTTGAGAGCACACACAATGAAATGTGAGGTTAGTCCCAGAGAAACAATTTCCAGTATATGTGAGTGAAATAACACGGTGTACCAGAATTAGAAAGCTGCTGTTTATGTTAGTAATTTACGCACGCAATAGGTGAATAATTTATGCCTTGTAAGGAATTCCACCTACTGCTAAAGGCAGGACACTAACCCAAAGTCGGCCGGAGTGGCCGAGCGGTTCTAGGACCTACAGTCTGAACCGCGCGACCGCCACGGTCGCTGGTTCGCATCCTGCCTCGGGCATGGATGTGTGTGATGTCCTTAGGTTAGTTAAGTTTAAGTAGTTCTAAGTTCTAGGGGACCGATGACCACAGCAGTTAAGTCCCATAGTGCTCAGAGCCATTTGAACTAACCGGAACAAAACCGTCTTAGAGAACTATAGTGATCACATGGCTATATTTTCCGATAGACACTGCATGCAGTTGTTCGGCCGCCGGTTACAAATCTTTCCATTAGATTAAATCCTCGACACTTTGGCGACTTGTGAGGCTGATGAAGTTGAGATCGAAGATGAGGATAAGGCACAAAGTCAACTTGATGGGGAGAATCCCCAACTCAGCCGGAAATCAAACTCGGGGCAACACGATCTAGAAGCAGCAACGCTAAACACTCACAACTGAATCATCACCATCCTGAGTGCGGCGCCGCTTGTTATGAACCGCGTGCGCCACCGCCCAAGCGGTACCAGGAACTGAGTCAGTCTTTACTTGCAATGGCGGAACATCACCTTCAGTGGTAGAGAAAGCAGTCGGATGATCACCAGAAACGAGGGCAGCTACAGCCTCGAGTTCATTACCATGGGGGACAACGTCAGCAATCGTTGATTTACGGCACTGCTCCAAGGAAGATCGTAAAAAAAGAAAAACACGGTGCGAGAAGTTGGTTTTTTAGTGACCACTTTCGTTGCACAGGAAACAAGCTCCATCTGTACGTTGTGAGTAATGTGAATAAGATTCCCATAAACCAGCAGATGACACGAAATGTTTCTTTGCACTTCCACCGAACGTACACTGATCAGCCAGAATATTATGACCACCTACCTAATAGCCGGTATGGCCACCTCTGGCACAGATAACTTCAGCGACGCATCGTGGCATGGAAGCAAGGAAGTCTTAGTAGGTCGCTGGAGGGAGTTGGCGCCACATACGCACACACAAGTCAGCTAATTCCCGTAAATTCCGGGGAGAGGTGGCGATGAGTTCTATTGTCATGTTCAGTCGCATCCGGAATTTGTTCAATCGGGTTCAGATCTGGCGAGCTTGGGGGTCAGCATATCAACTGGAACTTTGTGTGTTTCTCCAACCTCTCCATCACACTCCTGGCCTCGTGACATGGCGAATTATCTTGTTGAAAAATGCCAGTGATATCGGGAAACATGATCGTCGTGATGGAGTGTAGGTGGTCTGCAAGCAGTGTACGATACTCCTTGGCCACGTGACTGTTCCCCACGGCATAATGGAGACGCCACCAGTTTGTCTCTGTCCTGCAGTTGAAGTGTCAAGTTTCCGAAATGCTCGCGTCGAGCCTCCGTGCTATGGCAGTGTGCCCTCGGTAATACTCAGGTAGGTAGCCCGCCTTCCTCACTCTTCACAGGGCCAGTATGATCACTGATATTAGGAGCACCGTGTGTGTGTCTCACTATTAGGCATTCCCCGCCAGGTGACGCTGTTATCTCCTGGCTGATCAAAGTACAGGGCTATTACAAATGATTGAAGCGATTTCATACATTCACTGTAGCTCCATTCACTGACATATGGTCACGACACACTACAGATACGTAGAGAAACTCATAAAGTTTTGTTGGGCTGAAGCCGCACTTCGAGTTTCTGCCGCCAGAGCGATCGAGTGCGCAGTGAGACAAAATGGCGACAGGAGCCGAGAAAGCGTGTTTCGTGCTTGAAATGCACTCACATCAGTCAGTCATAACAGTGCAACGACACATCAGGACGAAGTTCAACAAAGATCCACCAACTGCTAACTCCATTTTGTGCAATCTCACGGTTTAAAGTTTACGGCCCCTTTTTCTTCTGCGAAAAAAACGTTACAGGACACGTGTATCTGGACATGCTGGGAAAATTGACTCATGCCACAACTGGAGACCGACAGCGCCGACTTCATCTTTCGACAGGATGGTGCTCCACCGCACTTCCATCATGATGTTCGGCATTTCTTAAACAGGAGATTGGAAAACCGATGCATCGGTCGTTGTGGAGATCATGATCAGCAATTCATGTCATGGCCTCCACGCTCTCCCGACTTAACCCGATGCGATTTCTTTCTGTGGGGTTATGTGAAAGATTCAGTGTTTAAACCTCCTCTACCAAGAAACGTGCCAGAACTGCGAGCTCGCATCAACGATGCTTTCGAACTCATTGAAGGGGACATGCTGCGCCGAGTGTGGGAGGAAGTTGATTATCGGCTTGATGTGTGCCGAATCACTAAAGGGGCACATATCGAACATTTGTGAATGCCTACAAAAACTTTTTGAGTTTTTGTATGTGTGTGCAAAGCATTGTGAAAATATCTCAAATAATAAAGTTATTGTAGAGCTGTGAAATCGCTTCAATCATTTGTAATAACCCTGTATTCCGCTATAACACTGGAGCCTATGTTGACATGACAAGCGCTCACGGGGAATACCTGAATTTTACCAAAACTTGTTTAAGAGGAATATCTTCTACGTCTGGAGGAAAACTGAGCATTCGAGTATTGGCACATTCAACGTACGCGTTCGTAAGGAGCACCACACTGCTCGAACCATCTTTATGCCGGAAGGGAACCTGATTACCGTCTTTTAATACTAACTTCTATGCTTGAAGGGGACCCAGGAGTTTTACAATAAACACATAAATCTCAATGTCAGAATAGGTGTTAAGCACTTAGAAGTATGATTAAATCAATTAAACAATCATGGATTTCTATTCATCCGGGTAGCACATTACGTGTCGACTAATCATATGGAAGAAGTCCGCCCCGGTAGCTGAGCGGTCAGCGTGACAGACTGTCAATCCTAAGGGCCCGGGTTCGATTCCCGGCTGGGTCGGAGATTTTCTCCGCTCAGGGACTGGGTGTTGTGTTGTCCTAATCAGCATCATTTCATCCTCATCGACGCGCAGGTCGCCGAAGTGGCGTCAAATCGAAAGACCTGCACCAGGCGAACGGTCTACCCGACGGGAGGCCCTAGCCACACGACATTTCCATATGGAAGAACAAGTATCTTTACATGGGACACTCTTGGACGCCATGAGATTCAACAGGAGTGGAGTAGGCCGCTATTAAGACACACATACAACGAAGGACGACAGGACTCGGGACAACGACGATTTCACACTCATAAATGCACTAACATCTTTCCAGTTCAACAAAATTTTTCTGGGTTTGTGACCGCATTGTCAGCATGTAAACCTACCTACGTTTCGGTCACTGTTGCAAGTGACCTTCAGAGTGTGAATGAAAACATCCTCAACAAGGTCACTTCCAACAGTGACCGAAACGTCAGCAGATCGTCGGTCACAAAGCTAGAAAAATTTTGTTGACTGTGACAATGGCCACGGAAGCCTATGTATACAAGTATTTCAGTTGTAAACCCCCAAAGACTTGCGACACTGCTTCGGAGAAGATGAGTAAACAACTACTCGCCCAACGCACAAGGTGGAATTGAATGCTACCCGGAGCACGAGCTCCTGACAAAGAACTGTAATAAAACACATCAACGTAATGAGCGTTTTCTTGCTGGCAATGGCGCTTAATAATAGAGTATTGTAAAATTTTCATAGCTAAACAAGCAAGAATTGCTTACATTATATTTATATTCGAGAATGATACTTAACAATTTATGACTTACCATTTATATGATGTAGTTAACATTTCTTCAAATAATTGGTGGAACTCTTATTTTATTTCTGTCTGCTTTACATATAAAACTGGAACTACACGTAAGGCTGGGTGATATTCCTGGCTGTGCACGCTAGTATTTTATTTTGCTAGAAGCACGCCTTGATGCAGCATGAGACACGTGAAGTAGCATAAAGTACAAAAGTGGAGTGAGGTACAGGCGACAGATGGTACAGTATGTACTAGTCACGTGGAAGAGTCCGCCGATTGTATTGAACTTGCTTCTGATTGATCGGCACATACGGGTGCTAGGCGCCAAAGCACCTAACTTCTCTTATTAATTATTTACATACCTTTCATTGCATTTAACTCAGTTTTTAGTATGACAATCTCTCATGGTTACCCTATGAGTCTATCGCTTTTGTTTATTAAATTCCACTAGTTTTGAGAAACATAAGAGTAACGATATTGCAACCGAAGTGCTTCTGACACCTTCGAGTCACTTGGAGACGAAGTACTTTGGCTGCGCTAGTCACTCTGTTTCCTACGTTCTGGAGGACACATATCTGTTTTACACGTTCCGGGGGGTCAGACACGTATCTCAGCATCGTTCATGACTTAGATGTGTTCTTCAGAGCCGAACATGTTGTGCTCTATATCGGGCGTATCTTAGTTGTGAATATGCGATACTCACTCTGTCTAGTGCTTACCGGAGAGCCGGGCATGTGTTGCATATTTCGGAAGTTGGATGGAAAGGTTACCATACAACTAAGAAAGCTATGCCGAGGGTTGTAAAAGACAGCGTAAATACGTGAATGTTTGAATAATAATATCCAAACAGGATACATTAATGTGAATTGTCGCTTACAATAATTGTCAGTACTACAGATCTTGCCTTGTGTAGATACAGACACCATTCTGGGCAAGGGGCGTCCCGCAAAAAGACCATCATAGGTTCGAACTAACAGTGTAGCGTCCTCCGCTGATGAAGATCCCACAACCTACGAGCCGTCATCTGTGCTCAGCACACAACTTTAGATGACAACAGGTTGATGGAACGGACTGTAAGAGACTCTTATTCAATCTCTCCAGCTTCCAGATCTGTCTTCCAAAGGGACACACAATATATACATGGCATTCCTTGTGGGGAAGGTGTATTTAAAGAGGACGCTACTATCCGTTAATAACAACTGTGAACTGGGTGTGACGTGAAAATCATAGTAACAACAGTGGACTATGATGATTAACACAAAACGCCCGAATGAATAGTGTATGAACAGTGAAAAACATAAAAACTGACCCTGTGTGAAGTGTGAAATTATATCCTGTTTGAACTTTTGTAAGTTTCTTTGAATTGTTAGGCAGCAAAATTTATAAATGCCGCTAATTAATCCGCGTCCCATAGTTGAAAGTGAAAACGCGAAAACGCAAAATCTAAGTGTAAAGTTATAATTGTGCGTGCAGTCCAAAGGGATTACATTTTATTTCACCGCTACGAGACACAATGTTTCAGAGAGCAGTTAGCAGAGCAGTTGTGAGTACCGGGCGTGAGTCGTGCTTCGGTGGCTCAGATGGTAGAGCACTTGCCCGCGAAAGGCAAAGGTCCCGAGTTCGAGTCTCGGTCGGGCACACAGTTTTAATCTGCCAGGAAGTTTCATATCAGCGCACACTCCGCAGCAGAGTGAAAATATTATTCTGGAAACATCCCCCAGACTGTGGCTAAGCCATGTCTCCGCTATATCCTTCCTTTCAGGTGTGCTAATTCTGCAAGGTTCGCAGGAGAGCTTCTGTAAAGTTTGGAAGGTAGGAGACGGGATACTGGCAGAAATAAAGCTGTGAGTACCGAGCGTGAGTCGTGCTTCGGTAGCTCAGATGGTAGAGCACTTGCCCGCGAAAGGCAAAGGTCCCGAGTTCGAATCTCGGTCGGGCACACAGTTTTAATCTGCCAGGAAGTTTCATATCAGCGCACACTCCGCTGCAGAGTGAAAATCTCATTCTGATGTAACTGATCGTTTACATGAATAACGTCAGGGGACTGTAACACTCTTGGCATTGGTAGGTAACTGACGCCTATCAGGTACCCGAGTTAACTAACAGTTTACTTCCTTTCTTTTCAAGCTGTTAGTTCTCCCCTCTTCATCATTCTGAATTCTGTCATCTATCCTTCTTCTCAATTCATGATAAAAAGATAGAAACATAAAAAAGTGACAAAACGGATCAGTTGAAACAAACGATGTACTAACTGAATAGTAAAGCATCTGATCACAGACCATACTTATGTGTAATAAAAATAACATGCAGCATGGAAGCTCGAATTCATGTTTAAAGAAAACGAGGAAAAAAGAAAAAAGAGAGGAAAAGGAACAGCAAAAGGAGAGGACTAGGAACGAATATTCTAATAATAATAATCGTAATCCTAATAATAATAATTTCAGGCAACAGCTCAGGACAGTGGCATAATGGAGGTAATTGGCATAGAAACGGGAACCAGAATAACTGGTAACGAAATAAGAATCGTAATGGACACTCATACAGTCGTGGATATGGGTTTAGGAATCAAAACGCCAACGGTCAAGGGTACTTTGAAAGAGGTCACGATGCCAGAAACAGCAACTGGCAAGACCAGGGCGCGAATAATTACAGAGGAAATCATGGTCCACAGAGACAAGAACAACAAAGAAAAACGTAAAGATTTAAGGGAAAATACGGAAGAGGTTAGGCAAACTAACGTCCACTCATTAACACAATCAAAACATAATATTCGTTTCTTCGAAGTAGATAAATCAAAATTATAAAAAAACTGACAGTAACCACAATTCAGATAAACAGGGACTCACGAAAACTTCCGACAAAGAGTCAGCACCAGGTACACTTGAATTACGCTACATAGCGTGGGAAAACAGCATAGAATGGGAAAATTCTGAAAGTGAGGATGAACTGCCACCACTTCCGTGTACTAAAGAATTACGCGATGAAGAATTGTTGACGGGACTTAGCGATATATTTGACGGGAATCAAGTAAAAGAACGTGATGGAACAAAGCAAAGTATCTCAAATAAAAACAAAACACAGACACCACGAATACAAAAGACGCGTAATGTTTACAGCATGGGTGACTATGAGGAGATAGAGAGAGAATATATCCGGGAATGTTTGGAAATGAAGGAAAAAGAGAGACAGGAACTCGAAAACAGACGTAAGGAGGTAGATAGGTCACACACGGTTTTGCTCACTGAGTTAACACAAAAGCAAACACTAACACAGAAGGAAGGTACAAGTATTTACAGCGATTCCCACAACAAAAACAAAAATCGTGACAGAAAACATCCTTAGAAGTCACTGTTGTTCTAATTTTACTATCTGACTTCAAGTATACGTGCAACAATGAGAAACGTGTTGCTAACAAAGTTGTTGTCATTTCTTTGAGAATTAGATGCATTTTCCTTCTTTCTGTAAATCTGAGGTGGGCCACACATCGTTACTCAGACGACTATTTCACTTATCTCCCAACTCACGTTGAAACTTCCCCTTAGAAAAATTGTATACGAGACTATGCTTAAACTGACACACAATATTTTTAGCGCAACGCAATCTGATTATCAAAGATCCCTGCAAAAGAATGGCCCTGAGTAACATTAAACTACACCTTTCAGAAATCACTTACCTCACAAAAATCTTCATTACTCGAACTACTGCAATACAGCGAGCGCCACTATTGCCAGCTAAATAAAAGATTCAAACTACAGAAGGCACTAACTACTGATAGGGACAGTTAGCAAATGAAAGATATTAATACAGAACAAACAATGTATTTACCTTAATAGTCATAATATATATAGCAGTTCATGACATCAATTTTTTACAAATTTCAAACTCCGCCATCTCTCTCCTCACATCCACCACTGCTGGCGGCTCACCTCCAACTGCGCAACGCTACGCGCTGTTCACATCCAGCTGCCGCTGCCTAACACTACAATGGCAGACAACAATGCAAACTAGCCACAGACTGCACACAGCACAGCCAGTGATTTTCATACAGAGCGCTACGTAACGTTGCCAATAAGAAAATATAAACAGCCTACTTACAACGTCACGGCCTTGAGTTGGCAACACTCTCCATTGTGGCTGTTCAAAGCTTTGACGTCCAATGCTTAATTAACGATTTTTAAAATCTAATTCTTTTTTCCCAGTGCGCAAGTGGAGTTACTTGACATCAGTGTTAACTGTGGCACTTATAGAGCTTTTCGATTTTGTAGAACTTGCTCCCGCTCATTCATTTTAAAGGACGTCGCCGAGAAAGGAGCTCCAAACAAATATCGAACAAAGGGTCCAGTGAACGAAGCTGCGGCTCGCCACCCGTACGAGTGGTGCAAAGCTCCCTCGGCGTCACATCAAAGGGCGCCGCTGCGAGGTCATGGCTCAGGGCGTTATTGGCCGCGCTGACCACTGTGCTTCTGCATGTGTGCGTGTGTGCGTGTGTACCTGTGTGCGTCCGTGCGTGTTTTACCGAGGGTCGATATGCGAGTGTGCTGGCCGTTTGTGACGCAGAGATGAGGAGAGACACACACAGACAGAGACGTGATTACAAATCACTTGGCCATGCAGCAGTCGCCCTTTGCGCTCCCTGCCAAGTGCCACACAGGTGTAGAGACGTAAAGTTTTTCAGGTGGATAGGAGTCAGAATATGTCACACTCAGCGGGGAAAGTAAGTGGTTCTTCAGTTGCTCTGTTCAACGGCGTTACCTGTGCGCTATTTGAAAAGGAGGAGCAACTCATATCGAATACCAGTGGCGCTGAGGAGGGATGGTCGTGGAGTTAAATGAGAAGCCAAGTACTGGTTTAGCCGACGCAGTAACTTAATGTAGGAGGATGGCGAGTTTGCTACTCGCTGGATAGCAGTATTACGTCTGTGTATTGCTTCTGTAACTAGCTGTGAAAGAAGAACTCTAAGGTGTATCTTTACAAGCATGGAACATTAAAAATATGCGATATCGACATCAAGGGTACGTATGATATTTAGTTTGCGTGAATAGAGAGAGCAATCATCCTGGCTCAATGAGACATCAATCTCTGCACTCACATTAAAAGCGAAAATTATCTTTATATTCCGCAGTTTTCGATCAACCGAACGTGTATAAAATTTTCCCCCGTTCGCCGCACAGCAGATGGTTATTCCCGGGTCTGTTGCACGTACTCTTCTCACCCTGGTTTCAGTTTTTATTATGTCTTATAATTTCGAAACCAGTAACCTGGAAGCTAATGCGGGTCGCATTTTCAGGTACCTAAAGAAAGTTGTATACAACTACAATTAACATTTGCTTGAGGATTTCTCATTTGACTGACGCAGGTTCAATAAGTTGTGAAATTAAGTATAAACTAAATAGAAAATTTATAATATATTAAATGAAAAGAAAAACACCCAGAACTCTTAAAACACGACACTACACTACTTAATCACTACGATCGCAGCAAGTGGCTTACATACAGTACGCCGACTGTTGTCGCCGAGCGGTTCTAGGCGCTTCAGTCCGCAACCGCGCTGCTGCTACGGTCGCAGGTTCGAATCTTGTCTCGGGCATGGATGTGTGTGATGTCATTGGTTAATTAGGTTTAAGTAGTTCTAAGTCTAGGGAACTGATGACGTCAGGTGTTAATTCCCATAGTGCTTAGAGCCATTTGAACCATTTTTTGAACGGGCAGTTACTAATCGTAATCACTGGTTGAACTCAGGGTTAGGGAAGATATGTTCTTCAATAGGCCTAGGTTGTGCAATTCTGCCATCATAATGTATGCTAGTATTACTTACTTCTATACGAGTGAACCCGGATTGCTGAGGATAGCATACTAAAACCCTAGAACCCGAGTTGTCGGAAACACATATTATCTTCAAACATTTTCGAGCATAACGCACTTCAGTCTTGAGACGGGGCCAGAGTGAACTAGAGCATCGTCGTCCACAGTCCTAGTGGACTCATCCAGTTTGGGATCTAATGGATTCTCTATCTGAACTCCCCACAGCCTGGTCTTGCTGGGAGACCCAAGTAAGCCAGCAAGCTCCCTTTCATTCTCCTTGTTTTGCCATAGCCAACACATTGTTGGTAAGTCACCAAGCTCCCTTTCGTTCTCCTGGTTTTGCGTAACCATCACGTTGTTGGTCCCATATCCGCGGATTCTGGTCGTCCTCTGAACAGGAATTAATTACGTCCTCGATGAATACTTGGTGATATTCACTCGCATACAGTATTCTCTTTAGCGTTATCACAACCAATTGAGTTCTCCATCACAGTTCAGTAATTTTCTCAAAAACTTAGAACTTTCCCACACACGAATTACTTACTACTCCATTCACCAGCTGCTAATTTTCGTTTTCACATTAATTTACTTACTGTACCAGCGTCTGTTATTTGATTCCACATGTCTTCATAGGCAGGGGACTCTGGTACTATGTCATGTGATGCACCAGTACCGCCAAATGTGCTCAAATTTGCTAGACGAATCTTTCTATTATATAAATAGCACCTGAGTACCTGGAGATGCCTGGGTATAAATTCCAATCCTGTCAATTTCCACCTTCCTCTTCTGTCTTCCCATCCTCTCTCAGTCTTTTCCTGCCCTTTCGCCGATATCTGCTCCTCCCTCTTCTTTATGTCAGTCTGCTCCTACCCCTTTTCTGTCGAGTATCTCCTTCCTCTATCTTCTTTTCCGCCCCCTAAATTCATCTCCTCACTCACTCTATGTAAACCTCCTCATCCTCACACTCTCTCTTCATCCCCTCCTCTCCTACTCTCTTTTCATTTCATCCCACGCTTCTACCTCTCTCTGTCCATCTGCTCCTCTCCCTCTCTATATCCACTTGCTCCTTGCCCCCTCCATCCATCACTTCCTTCCCCCTATAAGTACATCTCCTCTTCTGCTCATTAGTTCTTCTTCTGACCCCTTATAAGTAAACTTTCTCATTCTCCCTCTCTCTGTACATGTCTGCCTTCCATTCTCTCTGTCAATCCACCCACACTGTCCGTATCTCCTGTACTTCTACGTATCCATCTGTACCTCCTCCTCTCTTTGTCCACCCACTCCTTTCCTTATCTCTGCCGATCACCTCCTTGACCTTTTAAGTTCATCTCCTCAGTCCCTGTAAGTCAATCTCGTTGTCCCCTTTCTCTATCTTATTATTCCCACTCTCGCTGTCCATCTCCCACCTCCACATTCTCTATTTTCGTCTCCTCCTCAATACTTCCTTTCTCCTCCTTCTCTTCGTCCATCTCGTCTTCTTCCCTTCTTCTGATTAATCCCTCGTCCCCCAGTCTCCGTACATCTCATCCTCCCCCTATTTGTCTCCATCTCCTCATTCCGCCACTCTGTCCACATCCTCTTCTCCACCTTATTTCCCTAAGTTATAACCTCCACATCAGCGGCAGGCTGGTGGTTCTTAACGCCACACTATTTGTTTCCACGTATACTTGAGCGTTTTCGTTCAGTGTTGTTACCAATGGCTCATGGTTAAGATCCTAGAAAGCTGGGCGAAATACAAAGTATTATAGAGAGCCGTTTTTGATTCGCCCCACTACTTTACTGAATATTGTGCCCTACTGCACAGTGTACCTTTCATAATTATCTATGAAGCCCTGATACAAGCATTTTGAGAACTGTAGATGTCTCAGAAAGGCAACCACTGGTTTCAAATACGCTCCCAGCGATAACAATGATACCTACGGCATACTTCTACTGCAGTAATCGACAATGGTGATGGCGCAGTTAATTCCTTCGTACATGGATCTGCACATTCTGAAGTCGAATTGGCTTTGGCTGAAGTCGCGTAACTTTCTGTGGTACATTAAACTGCTCTACAGGAATTATTTCTTTTTTTTTCCAGTAAATATCACCAACTCAATCTCGAATGTTAAGGAGAAGAAAGCACACGTGCAATATATCAGGCCCAGCAGTCGACTGCGCCCAAAAATTTGAGCCATCATTCTGATAGTACTCAGTTATGACCTTTTCAAAGCACAGTTCTTAAACACGAATGCGCCCCACTGCGTCCGTTTAATGCCCGAGCGCGAGGCTCTGTGACAGCCATTGCCCTCCTACTGAGAAACAGCACAATCCCTGCAAATGTACTTTAAGAATGTCAGCTTTACGATCCAAAGAAAATAATACACAATAGAGATGTCTATAATTAAATAGCTCTAGGTTTACATCTTTAACAATACACTCATCGGTTTCATTCATTTACACCGTATTTGTGAATAGTAACATAAAAATGTTCAAAACAAGGAGACGTCTGACACCTGCAACGTGTTAGAAAGCGCGCACCTTCACACAATAAACAAAGCACGTTACCAACATCGAAACGATATTTCACTGGCCGTTCATTGTGATCTAGCCCGTCGTTACTGTAGCCGATTCGTACCGAGCGTACTGAAAGAGTGTCCGAAATATTGGTGCTCATAAATGTCTATAAAGAATAGATTGCTTTTGAAGGATGTTGAGGATGTTGTTACGCTGGCCAAAGTTCACATCGACGCCCCAATGACGTATTGAGTTTGAAAACCTGCGGACAAACCCCTTGAAACTGCAAAAGCCAAAACCAACCAGTGGGTAACAGCATCTTGTTCCATTCTTTGATATCGTCAATACAGAAACTGCAGTGTATTCTTTTTCGTCCTCTTCATGCATTAAATAGCTTTTGAGGCCGGTAAATGAATCTACGATTAAAACTGGTCTGCTGTCATTTTGCATGATTTTTGAAAACACCTTTCATCTCCACATCCATAAATTTTCCTTTTTGACTTTTCCAGAAGACGAGGCGACTGCTACAATATTTTGCACTGTGCGTCGTTTTACTAACGAACAGCACAAACTCTGCCGATGACTTTCGTCCCTTTTTTGGTAAGAGATAGAGCGGACGTGGTTTCTGAATTAAACCGCTCCGATCCGTACCTTACACATTATGTCGACAGACCGTTTCATAGTAGCTTTCGTGTTAGCGACCTCTTTACTTGCACTAAGTACGTCTGCCTCATTACCCAGCACTTTAGTGGTGGAAACGTGGGTTGTTTCGTCAAAATTTTATGTATAGAGCTTGTGTTGACCTTGAGACGGTTTTAAAGACGCCTATCATGATTTTCAATGTAACTACTCCAGATGTACAGATCTCTTTATCGTTACAGTAATATGAAGTTCCTCTTGGCGGTCCTGAAAGACAGACTCCCCTTCTTTCCACAGCTTACTTCATATACTGCTCTGTTACAGAGAGGAGCAAAGTGGTATTCGACGATATTAAATATTCAACGCAGGGTCCATCATCACTTATTGCTCGTTTTCACGTCCCTGTCCTTTTGTACCAGTGATGCTGTTCAACGAATTTGACAGTGGTGGATGAGCAGCCTCATTACCTTCATCGCCATCGTCACTTTCTAGTAAACAAGCAGCGAACGTCAGGCCACTATTTTACTCCATATCTAGCACATCTCCCTTCGCGCAGTTCTTTATGATTTCTGTTATGAAACTGAAAGGTATAAACAGTAACATAAAATATGTGGCACACACTTTCATTTGCCTTGCATAAAAGTTCAATGATACTTACCAGTCACAGGCTTTCTGGAGCTTTCTTTCTTTGACGTTTAAACGTTGCGATTTGGCCCTCACTCCGTACCGCCTCTGCAGGTGAAACACAATGCGGGCTCACCAGCATCATAAATGCAAACCTCTTACCCACTCCACCGTACAGCGCTTCTCTCTCTGGCATTAAGTGGAACCGTGGGGCGTAGAGACTCATGCGTGTCTGTGTTTCAATGACGTATTTTCAGGTCGTAACTGTCTGCAGAACAATGACTCAGATTTTCAAGCTGGATGGATTGCTAAGGCTGATACTATGCATGTATGTAATCGTCTGCTTAAAGTACGAGGTCGAGTTGGTCGTGTTTCGTTGTTAGTGATTCATTCAGTAAGTGTATGAACAATTGAATGATTTTGCTCTTTGCTGCATTCAGGGTTTCGTATGGAATGTAAGCAGGAACGGGAGCTTTTCCGTTCATTACCTGAGAGATTGAAGCTGCACTATCATCTCGTGAAAATACAGCAGGCAGGGGCAAACCGCAGAACTGCTGAAGCGTCTAAAAAAATCTCTATTTGCAATGCAAAAGTTGTCAGAAACAGGAGACATAAAATTTAAAAAGGTCGAATACAGTGCTTACTTTCATTCCATAATATCATGCAGGATAATGTTTTGGGGTAACTGACCAAGTCTAGCTAAAGTTTTCTGTATCCAAAAAGGTGCAATAAGGATTATTTGTGGTGTGAACTGAAGAACATTCTACAAAGGTCTGCTTAGGGAACTATCAACATTAACAACTGCTTTCCAATACGCATACTCTTTAACGAAATATGTAATTAGAAACATCTCTCTTTGTAGCCAAAATCTCAGTTCATGGAATCAATTCTAGAAAAAAGAGTAACCTTCACAAAGATTTGAATGCATTTACTTTGGTCCGGAATAGTGTCCTTTATTCAGAAATACACATTTTTAATAATTTGCGTGCAGCCATAAAAGTTCAACATGAATGAAGTTCAGTTTAAGAGAAACCTAAAGGGTTTTCTGCTGGAGAACTCATTATTCTCCACCAATGAATTTCTGAGTGGAACCAACTAATGTGTATGTGTTACTAATGATATCCTATAATGGCACTATTAATACAATCAGGCTTCTATACAAAATTAGTGGAGCACTACGATCATTGTTAACAAGCATTGTAAAATAGTTTTTCTATTTGGTGACCCATGGCTTAAATTGCGTACGAATCATTATCATATGCACCTCAATGTCTTCAACATATACACGTTTTCTGACAAGTTATTTATTACCTTTTAAATGTAAATACTTGTTAGACTTTCTTTATTTATTTCACACCCATATGGAAAATTCCATTTGCAGTCTTTGGAAGGTACATTAGCATATTTGTCTTTCTTTGTAAGTATTTTTGTTTAGTTGTTTGTTCCTGTTTTTCTGCCTGTTGTACGTTGTTCTCACTAAAGATCTGCAAGGAAGGATGACACATGTAATCTAATCTAAACATAAAGCACAAAAAAGATATACAGTGTCACTGTATTTTTCATACATTTGAAAATGTTAAGCTTATTCCAAATAACTCGAAAATATGTCAGACAGTTGTACAAAGGGCTGAACTAGTGTAATCATGTCCATCTTGTAAGTAGGCTGTGTAGGTTTTTATATTGGTAACGCCACGTAGCGCTCTGTATGAAAATCACTGGCTGTGTTGTGTGCAGTCTGTGGCTGGTTTGCATTGTTGTTCGCTATTGTAGTGTTGGGCAGCTGGATGTTAACAGCGCGTAGCGTTGCGCAGTTGGAGGTGAGCCTCCCGCAGTGGTGAATGTGGGGAAGTGAGATGGCGGATTTTTGAGAGCGGATGATCTGGACGTGTGTCCATCCGAGACAGTACATTTGTAAGACTGGATGTCATGAACTGCTATATATATTATGACTTTTGAACACTATTAAGGTAAATACATTGTTTGTTCTCTATCAAAATCTTTCATTTGCTAACTATGCCCATCAGTAGTTAGTGCCTTCAGTAGTTTTATTTAGCTGGCAGTAGTGGAGCTCGCTGTATTGCAGTAGTTAGAGTAACGAAGATTTTTGTGAGGTAAGTGATTTGTGAAAGGTATAGTTTAATGTTAGTCAGGGCCATTTTTTGTAGGGATTATTGAAAGTCAGATTGCGTTGCGCTAAAAAATATTGTGTGTCAGTTTAAGCACAGTCATGTATAATTTTTCTAAGGGGACGTTTCAATCTCTCTTCCAAAAGATATATAATATCCTGGTCTTTTCCATCAGACACTCTTACACGATAAATTTTAACTGTAAAAATCCGGAGCCCATTACGCGTTCATATGAGGGATGTGTGCACTTTTTAACCATGTGGAAATTATTAATTATTGGTAGCATACCCTTTGACAGCATTCAGATCTGGCAGGCTCTCTCTTTCATTTTTAATGGCATTCACTTTTCGCCTCGGATACATATTAAGGCACAAAGGAGCTTTGATTGATGTCGGTGTCTGGAATATTCATATGCAGCGTTAGTGTGTTACAGCTGAAAGTGCCTGTGATGCCAGTTTATACACGCTACTCCCTCCTCGTCTCATGAAAGGAAAGTCATGAATTGTCGTTTCCATTCTAAAGGTACAGCGTTTCTCATTCATACGTGTAACAAATGTGAACCTCGTTTGCTACAAATGAAACATTCCTCATAGACGCCACGAAATTATTTTGATGTGAAAAAGCACACCGTTTAATAATTACTGTCATTTGAGCCACAAATCATTTCTTTTAGAACTCAGAGCTAGAGACAACAGGATTATTTAAGAAATTTTATTTTCTATTGGCGAACCCGGCAATACTGCGTGAATGGGAGTTGGATATACGACCTACTCCGGAGTATCCCTGTGAAATGACACGTGCGTATAGGAATTGTCACGACGCAAATTTTGGCTTTTCCTTGCTACTTCAGCCACATTCAAGTTACTGAAACAACACTTACAAGTATTATGTTAAAACCAATTGCGAGAGAGAAAATTCTGCGCTGTTCCGTGAAAATTTGTGGTTTTGTTTTCTTTCTTTCCAAGCCATTTAAATCATTAGACAGAACGTTTTTTCCATATTCACTGTGAAGAAAAAAAATTGACGCAACACGAAGAATTTATCGGAACGTGAATAAAAGCGGTACAGACAAACAATGATTACAGTTTCGGAAATATTGGATGATTTACTCAAGACAAAGAGCACCAAAGACTTAGCAAGTTGGTCCACTTCTGGTTCTTATGCAAGTAATTATCTGGCCTGACATTGGATGTCCTCCTGAGGGATATCGTGCCAAATTTTGTCCGATTGGCGCGTTGGATCGTCAAAATTAGGAGCTGATTGGAGAGCCCTGTACATAATGCTTGAAACTTTCTCAATTGGGGAGAGACCCGGCAAGGACTCCGAGCAGGCATTATCTTGCTGAAGTATAAACCCACGAGAACTTGCCATGAAGGGCAACAAAACGGGACGTAGAATATCGTTGACGAACCGCTGTGCTGTGCTATAACGGTGTTGTGGAGTCCACGTCCTGTTGAGAGTGTTTGGGTCGATTTCGCTCGGATAGTTCTTTACAAGCTGTTCCGTTCGTGAATTCCAAAGACCTGGGAGATATACTGTGTTGTGTTTGTGAGCAAAATAATATGGCCTACGAGTTATTGATTTGTTCACTTTGTGAAGATCTTTCTCTTTAATAAATCATCCATTTTTTCTGCAGTTGTTATCTTTGTTTCTCAGTACATGTTCATCACATCTAACGATTTTCGTCCCATTCGAATAATTCCTTCGTGTGTTCTTTTGTCTTTCTTCGTACAAATAATTTTTAAGAAATATTTTATGCACAACAATGTGCTGTTTTGTTTTCTTTGGTTCAAATGGCTCTGAGCACTATGGGACTTAACTGCTGTGGTCATCGGTCCCCTAGAACTTAGAACTACTTAAACCTAACAATCCTAAGGACATCACATACATCCATGCCCGGGGCAGGACCTGAACCTGCGACCGTAGCGGTCGCGCGGTGCCAGACTGTAGCGCCTAGAACCGGTCGGCCACTCCGGCCGGCTAAAAGGTCTCTGCTGGATTCCTTTCATGTTAATTTCTTAAATCTGTTGTCATTTACGGCATAAATTCCTCTTCTAAATTTACTGTGGCGTTTCTGACTATCTGGGAGGAGACTGAGTAGTGGAACGTGTTACTTTTACACATAAACAAGAACGATCTGTCACACTACTACACTTTAAAACACAGTTTATACGTAATTCATGTCACCCTGTCTCATACGGAACCTACATCCGCTTTCTTTTATATACTGTATATGATAAGATACTGTCATCCCCCTTCCCTTCTGTGTGAGAGGATGAATGAGCAAATGTATATCTAGTTGCATGCTTGAGGGTAGCAGACAAGCCTCTCTGCTAGAGAACAGTAGGACCAACGTCGGAACAGGTAGCTACACTTTCTAAAAGCAAAGAGGTTTCTATCCTTAGTATGGTCCTGTCCGTCCCTTGTCAGGTTGGTATAGGAAGCTGCCCCTCTGGCCCCTTCCGTTTGTATTTGTGAGCCACCCTCAGGAAGGGACCAAGTCAGTCTGTCCGTGGCGAGCGTCTGAAGTGGTAAGATCTCCGGCTAAGCGCTTGTCTGCTAAGTCCGTAGGGCAATGGATTTCTTAAGTTCAGCCTAACTGAAAATTTAATCACCTTTATTTCTAATGTTATCTTAAATTGCAATGCAGTGTATTTCGAGTGTGAAGTTCAGAATATCTTCCAGTAGTTACTTTGTCACTACTTTGTGAGTAAAGTGGAACCACGTGTTGATCAGTAACTCTAACTAAGATCATCGATCTTAAATGCGAATGTGCGTGCGATTATAACGTCTCGTCTTGACAATATTTTTCATTATAGCAACTTTTCTTTATGTTCAACCCACGTGGGGTGTACTTTGTGAGACCAGTACCACGTGCTTATACAATTGTTTGACCCATCATGTTAATAGTAAGACGTTAGTAACCAGTTCGAGGTTTTTCTTTTGTAAATTGCTTTTCGATCTAATTTATTTTAATTATCAAAATTATTGTGGAGTTACACTCTTCGTGTAAACCAAGTTGACCACGTGAAGCATGTGGTGTAATCATCAAAGTAGCCGTCAGTTATTCTTTTCGGGAAGATTTCACAGAGAGTTAGTATGAATTTAGTATACCAGTGTGTGGTAATTACATGACGGAGAGGATTGCGCTACGAACGTAACTTCTTTCGGTGAAAATTCAATCGGTAGGTTGTGGTTAATTTCCTCTTGCATATGTTTCAACGTTCTTCGTGTGTTATTTTATGAATGCAGTGTTGTATGTAGTCTCCCAATCTTGGCTCCCTATTTGATGTTTTCTGTAAGATTACAAACTCACATTTACACAATCCCAAATAAGGCACCAGCTTAGTTATGACTCAAGTTTAATATGCTGAAATTTCAATGATCAATGTTAAAATAAATTTCCAAATATAAACTGATTTATTTCTTTTTATTTAAATTCTCTTTTATATATATCACCGATTGTCGTATGACTACTAAAAGATTATAATTAATGTTAGTCTGGTTGGGAATTTGGTAAGCTTGACTGGATACCTGGTGAAACAGTTGCTCAGTAATGCAAGGTTTACTTCCCCAGACAGCTCACAGCTTTTAAACCGCTTTTATTGTCTATCAGCACCGCTTACAGAAAAAATTAAAGCAACGACATTACACGGCTTTTGTTTTCTTTCTCGCACTCAGTAACAAAGGAAAAGCTATACATAAATTAAGATTTAAGTATACCAGTGTTTGTTCGTATATTATGTTAAAAGAGTTTTTGAGACTGATGGATATAAGCTAACAAGCTTTCTTCTTTATATATTAAATGTATGGAAGTAATCTATGTCCGCCCGAATGTTTTAGTGCACCATGGAAAAAGTGAAGTAAATCAATGAAGAACTTTTCGAGATTTTTGGTAAAAACCTTACCCCATTCGTACAACTGCTTAAATGAGAAAAAGAGAAGAAAAAACACATTATTTACGTAAACAATGATTTCCAAAAATTAAAACTAATTACCCATAATTAACGTAATTGTAAGTGAAAGCTATAATCTGAATTTAGGTATCAGACGGCAGTATATTTGTCAGTCTTATGCTCTTGTTGTCCCTAACGCTTCTGCTGCCTGTCGTTACACAGCTCCCCTTACAGCTGTCGTTTTATGCAATCCTGCCCGTCATAAACAACGTGCGAGATTTTCATGTTCTTTCGCTCGTTACGCGCGAACTATTAGCCCAACAGAAAAAATTAACGGGCCCCATTTGTAGAAAATTTAATTAGTTAAATTTGTACTAGGATGTGTTTTAGCTAGAGGCCGTAGTTTGCGACTTATTCAAGAAAAATATACAAAAGTGCCATTCGGACGCACCCTCACTCCCACATCCTGTACTCACCGGTCAGTATTTCTAGCATGTTGTTCACAGCACTCCATTCTCCCACTGTACTAATATTTGTGACACAGAAATTATTTCCCACATTCGACCTTTTGTGGTCTTCATTGATTGGCCGTATTTCGTCAAATGCTTAGTCGAGAACTTATAAATCGTAAAATTAGCGTTTCTGTAAGTTTTACCTAACATTGTATTCGTCAGGACTTTTTGCTATGAAACTGCAGTGCTTGGAATGGTCCGGTTTGAATCGGATTGTCACCATAATTAGTATTAGCGCATGTTTACAGAAGTCGTTTTTCTTTTATTACCCTCAAGCACACGTTTAATTTAATAATGTTAACGAAGTAACTGGTGCGCTGGTGGCGTAGTAGCTCATTTAACAGGGATAGGAAAGGTCGAACGTCGGGAGTAGTATGTATAGCAGGAAATATTTGTAAACTTGTAAGAGGAAGTGCCACGAACAACATACTACAGTGAAGAGCCAAAGAAACGGGTATAGGCATGCGTATTCAAATAAAGAGATATGCAAACAGGCAGAATACGGCGCTGCGATTGGCAACGCCTATACAAGTGTCCGGCGCAGTTTTTAGATCGGTTACTGCTGCTGCAATGGCAGGCTATCAAGATTTAATTGATTTTGAACATGGCGTTATTATCGGCGAACGAGCGATGGGACCCAGCATCTAAAAGGTAGGAATGACGTGTTAATTAACCGGTACGATCATTTCACGAGTGTCCCGTGCACATCAGGAATACGGTAAAACATCAAATCTCCGATATCGCTTCGGCTGGAAAAAGATTACACAAGAACGGGACCAAAGACGACAGAAGAGAATCGTTCAACGTGACAGAAATGCAACCATTCCGCAAATTTCTGCAAATTTCAATGCTGGGACTTCAACAAGAGTCAGCGAGCGAACCATTCAACGAAACATGATCGATATCAGCTTTCAGAACCGAAGCTTTAACCCTCACCTGGTCCCGTCAACACCGACAGTGGATTGTTGATTACTGGAAACATGTTGTCTGGTCGGACAAGTCTCGTTTCAAATTGTACCAAGCGGATGAAAATTTACGGGTGTGGAGGAAACCTCTTGACTCCATGGACCCTGAACCTCAGCACGGGACTGTTCAAGTTGGTGGAGCCTCTATAATAGTGTGGGGCGTGTACAGATGGAGTCATATGGCGCCACTTATACGTCAAGATGCGACAGGTGATACATACGTGAGCCTCCTGTTGATCATCTGCATCCATTCACGCCCATCGTGCATTCCAAACGACTCGGCATATCCTGCAGGACAATGCGACCACCCACACGTTCAGAACTGCTACAGAGTGGCTCCAGGCACAATCCAGGCTGAGTTTAAACACCTCCACAGGCCACCAAACTTCCGAGACATGAACATTATTGAGCAGTCTGGGTGACTTGCAACATGTTTTGCTCAGAAGAAATCTTCACCCTCACGTACTCTTACGGATTTATGGGCAGCCCTGCAGGATTCATGATGTCAGTTCTGAGGTGTCACCGCCACACACCACACTTGCTAGGTGGTAGCCTTTAAATCGGCCGCGGTCCGTTAGTGTACGTCGGACCCGCGTGTCGCCACAATCAGTGATTGCAGACCGAGCGCAGCCACACGGCAGGTCTAGAGAGACTTCCTAGCACTCGCCCAGTTTTACAACCGACTTTGCTAGCGATGGTTCACTGACAAAATACGCTCTCATTTGCCGAGACGATAGTTAGCATAGCCTTCAGCTACGTCATTTGCTACGACCTAGCAAGGCGCCATTACCAGTTACTATTGATACTGAATAATGTACCGTCAAGAGCGACTTTCACCATTAATGGATTAAAGTTATTCCACCAGCTACGTCCATTTTTTCTAAATTCTAATTTCCTTGTCCTGTTCCAGACCTCACGCCAGCCTGCGTGAGCTAAAACCCGTGCCTTTCGGCTTCCCCTTTGGCTCTCCTGCCAACCACAACAAGTTCCTTTCAGCAGTACTTCAGACATGAGTCGAGTGCATGCCACGTCGTGTCGCGGCACTTCCGCGTACTCACGGGTGGCCTATAAGATATTAGGCACGTATAGAAATTTCCTTGGCTCTCAGTGTAGAAATCTTGACTGATGAGGCATGGGTGTGGGGTGGAGGCGTGTTTCAAGGTCACTTTTGTACGTTTTCCTTAAATAATACGAAACGTGTGGGTTCCAGGAAAAAGTATCCCATTGCAGAATTGAACTCCCGTTCATCTTTCTATAGGACCAATTCTTCTCGCTCAGCGAGCGACAGAAAATGAAATTCTCACTATTGATTTATGAAGGTCGACTAAAACAATGAGAGTTGCCTCAAATGAGACTGATAGGGGCAGCTGAATCAAGTTTTGTGTATTACATATATACTTCCCGCATAATAGTCACAGCCTAGTATATTGCTGCTGAAGCGGTACGGAGTAAACTGGATGGTTGTCTTGCAATTTGTATGAACTATCAAGTCTCGGTGCCAACTCACGCTTTGCTTCCATCACGAGCCACCCTCAAGGTGCTCAATGTCACCCGTGTCTCTTAAAGACTGCTCCCAGAAACTGACATTCTTAAAATGTTTCGCACTTCCATCCGAAATGCGTAGAGAGCGTTGACCTAAATTGAACTGCAAATTAGTTCTCCGTTCCGTTTACCTGGATCAACCGCGTTGCAAATGTTATACCACCTTTTGCATATTATTAAATATATTCTATATGTTAGTCTGATCCGACCTCGGTGGCCGAGCGGTTCTAGGCGCTACAGTCCGGAGCCGCGCGACCGCTACGGTCGCAGGTTCGAATCCTGCCTCTGGCATGGTTGAGTGTGATGTCCTCAGGTTAGTTAGGTTTAAGTAGTTCTGAGTTCTAGGGGACTGATGACCTCCGAAGATAAGTCCCATAGTGCTCAGAGCCATTTGAACCATTTGTTAGCCTGAATTAATTGTAGATCTATTTTTATATGCAATTTATCCAAAATTTATGTGGCAGAGTGGAATACAATTTAGGAATGATAAACCGTCATTCTTTGATGAACAACATTTCCGTTAGATGTTACTTAATCGTTTCTCTTTCAAGGAAATGTAGCTTATTAGCAACATCTTCAGTTTTTGATGTCTTTCTTCTTGCTCTTGTTGGACTATATTCCAAGTACCATTCTTCTTCCTATTCTGCGGTTACCGTGAGAAAGTTTCACTTGTGTAGGATCTAAAGCTTGGTGTCTTCCTGTAGTTGAATCTTGTCTGTTCAGTACTTCATACACACCGAGGTGGCAAAAGTCGTGGGATAGCGACATGCACATATACAGATGGTGGTAGCATCGCGTGCAAAAAGGGATTTAATTGGCGGAGCTGTCATTTCTACACAGGGGGCTCATGTAAAAAGATTTCCGACGTGATTATGGCTGCACGACGGGAATTAACACACATTGAAGGCGGATTGTTAATTGAAGTTGGAAGCATGAGACGAACGCTCCACTTAGAAATCGTTAGGGAATTCCATATTCCGAGATACATAGCGTCGAGAGCGTGCCGAGAATAACAAGCGTCAGGCATTACCTCTACCACGCGCAACGCAGTGGCCGACGGCCTTCACTTAACGACACAAATCAGCGGCTTCCCCCTGTCAGTGCTAACAGACAAGGAACAGTGTATGAAATACCCAGGGAGATCAATGTGGGACGTCCACCGAACGTACTTTTTAGGACAGTGCGGCGAAATGTGGCGTTAATGGTCTATGGCAGCAGACGACCGACGAGAGTGTCATTGCTACGACTTCCCCTGCAGCGTATTTCTTAGCTCAAAAACATATCGGTTGGACCATAGCGATTGGAGAACGGTAGCCTAGTCAGATGAGTCCCAATTGCAGTGGGTAATAGCTGAGAGTATGGTTCGAGGGTGACGAAGACCCCACCACGAAACCGTGGACCTCTTTGTGAGTAAGGCAGTGTGGAAGCTGGTGGTTTCTCTGTAATGGTAAGGCCTGTGTTTACATGGAATACACAGGATCCTCCCGTCCAATGGAACCGATCGTTATCAGGAAAGGTTTATGTTCTGTTAATTGGAGATCAATTGCAGTGACGTATTATTATTCTCCTGTATTTGAATAAAGTGACTGAATTCGTAATAATCAAGTTAGGAAGGCAATATTGTTTTCTTCTCGGTCACTGTTGATATGGTGGGCATTCTTCATACGCATCTATAAAGAATGCAATGATTTCAAAATAAAAATCAGTCATCCAATTTTTGCCATTTCCGAACCGTGGTAATTTAACACCACCATCAGTTCTGCGGGGCCTGTGTCTAGAGCAGCACATTCAGAGTTTGGAGACAACAGTCAGATCATACGTAATTTTGCTTGCTCAAAATGATTGCAATCAAAGTTAAATTCTGCCCGCTGTGGCCGAGCAGTTCTAGGCGGTTCAGTCCGGAACCGCGCTGCTGCTTCGGTCGTAAGTTCGAATCCTGCCTCAGGCATGGATGTGTGTAATGTCCTTAGGTTAGTTAGGTTTAAGTAATTCTAAGTCTAGGACAGTGATGACCTCAGATGTGCTTAGAGACATTTGAGCCATTCTATTCAAAGTTAAATTCTCTGCAGATAACCTCAGAGAGGCGCTTTGCTCGTAGCAGAATTAAATCAATGACTGAATACGAACTGCTTTCGGCACGCTGCGTCTCTACCACGACCTGCAGAGCTCGCAGTTGCAGCTAGCTTTTCTGAAACAAATATTACAAAAATAATAAATCATGTACCACTTAGTAATTGCGGGGAGCACATTTCCTTTTAAATGAAACATAAATATAACCTGCCTTTAACATATTTAATTATAAATCAAAACTAATTCTACTACAGAGAGAGAATTACATAAAATACGTCTGCTCATTTCGATGGAGTCAAGAGAAAAGAGTATAGATGTTACGTTCTTCAAGCAATGCTTCAGCAGCCCATCATGGACTTCAATTGGGTTATATGACAATTCTCCATGTCAGCAGACCAAATTGTTCGTGATTGGGTGGAAGAACATTCTGGAAAATACCAGTCAGTGGTTTGACCACCAAGATCACCCTATATGAATCCCCTCGAACATTTTTGGGACGTAATCGGGAGGTCAGCTGTTGTATGAAACACTGCTCCCCCACCCTTTTTCACTTTTGAACTGCTGAAGAGGCAACAGGGCTCAGTATTTCTGCAGGGGTCTCGTTGAGACCATGTCACGTTCATTTGCCGCACTACACCAGGAAAAAGTAGGACCGACATAATATTATGACATATCCCATGACTTTTGTCACCTCAGTGTAATCCTGTGTCCGTAATTCTGTTTTAAACATTACTAGTTGTCAATAGTGTAAGTAGGCTGTTTATGTTTTCTTATTGGCAACGTTACGCAGCGCTCTGTATGAAAATCACTGGCTGTGCTGTGTGCAGTCTGTGGCTAGTTTGCATTGTTGTCTGCCATTGTAGTGTTGGGCAGCCGGATGTCAACAGCGCGTAGCGTTGCGCAGTTGGAGGTGAGCCGCCAGCAGTGGTGGATGTGGGGAGAGAGATGGCGGAGTTTTGAAATTTGTAAGACTGGATGTCATGAACTGCTATGTATATCATGATTTTTCAACACTATTAAGGTAAATACATTGTTTATCCTCTATCAAAATATTTCATTTGCTAACTATGCCTATCAGTAGTTAGTGCCTTCAGTAGTTTGAATCTTTTATTTAGCTGGCAGTAGTGGCGCTCGCTGTATTGCAGTAGTTCGAGTAATGAAGATTTTTGTGAGGTAAGTGATTTGTGAATGGTATAGGTTAATGTTAGTCAGGGCCATTCTTTTGTAGAGATTTTTGAAAGTCAGATTGCGTTGCGCTAAAAATATTGTGTGTCAGTTTAAGCACAGTCGTGTATAATTTTCCTAAGGGGATGTTCCAATAGATATCACGTTCATTTGCCGCACTACACCAGGAAAAAGTAGGACCGACATAATATTATGAGATATCCCATGACTTTTGTCACCTCAGTGTAATCCTGTGTCCGTAATTCTGTTTTAAACATTACTAGTTGTCAATGGCAAGGAAAGCGTTTCTGAAGAAGAGAAATTTGTGAACATCGAGTGTAGATTTAAGTGTCAGGAAGTCATTTCTGAAAGTATTTGTATGGAGTGTACCCATGTATGGAAGTGAAACATGGACAGTAAATAGTTTGGACAAGAAGAGAATAGAAGCTTTTGAAATGTGGTGCTACAGAAGAATGCTGAAGATTAGATGGGTAGATCACATAACTAATGAGGAAGTATTGAATAGGATTGGGGAGAAGAGAAGTTTGTGGCACAACTTGACTAGAAGAAGGGATCGGTTGGTAGGGCATGTTCTGAGGCATCAAGGGATCACCAATTTGGTACTGGAGGGAAGCGTGGAGGGTAAAAATCGTAGAGGGAGGCCAAGAGATGAATACACTAAGCAGATTCAGAAGGATGTAGGCTGCAGGAGGTACTGGGAGATGAAGGCGCTTGCACAGGATAGAGTAGCATGGAGAGCTGCATCAAACCAGTCTCAGGACTGAAGACCACAACAACAACAGTTGTCAATAGATGTGCCTCTCCATCCTTTGGTTGGCATATAGCTCACTCTATATGACGGCGTACTCAGGGGTCTCTGTCAGAGAACAAACACAAAGGAAACCTCCTGGCAGATTATAGTGTGTGCCGGACCAGGACTCTAACCTGGGACCCTCACCTGTCGCAGGTAAGTGCTCTACCGACTGCGCTACCCAAGCAGGACACATGACTCGTCCTCACAGTACCCCATATGCTACGTTCAAAACCTTACAGCAGTTCTCCTGCGTAACTTGCAATTTCGTTCTGTAAACATCTCCAAGACCATAGCATGGCCATGTCTTCGGAGTATCCTTTCTTGCGGGAGTGCTTGTCCAGAAACTTATGCTGGAGAAGTTCTTTGAAATTTGGAAGGTAGGATGTGAGGTAGTGGCGGAAATACGCTGTGAGGACGAGTCGTGGGAAGTGTTTGCATAGCTCAGTCGGTGGAGTGTACCCACTCGCAATAGACAAAGGTCCCAGTTTCGACTCCTCGTCCGGCACACAGTTTTGATTCGCCGGGAAGTTACATATCAGCGCACACTCCGCTGCAGAGTGAAAAATTCGTTCTGGGAACACAAACAACATTTGTCCTTCAGGAGATGGGACCTGGATAGGTTGAAAATACCAGAGGTTGTTGAGAGTTTCAGGTGGCATTAAGCCAAAGACTGGACAAGAAGAGAGTGGTGGCTTTTGAAAAGTGGTGCTAAAGAAGAACGCTGAAGGTGAGACGGCTAGATCACGTGGTTCACGAGGAGGTACTGGATAGAATTGGAGAGCAAAGAAACTGTACCGCTACCTGAGTACACGGAGGGATCGTTTGGTCGGACACTTTCTGAGACATCAACGGATCATCATTTAAGTACAGCAGCGAAATAGGATGGGAGGGATGCTCAAAATCGTAGAAGGAGACAAACAGATGAATACAATAACCAGATACAGAAGGATGTAGGTTGCAGTAGTTATTCGAAGATGTAGAGACTTCCACAGGATACAGTAGCATGGAGAGCTGCATCAAACATCTCTTCGGATTAAAGACCACAACAACAAAAACAATCCTTTTCACGTAGGTGAGATATCGAGTACGTCCACTTATAAAGTGAACGGAACCCTTTGACAGGCAAATATCGCCCGTTAACTTTTCTCGACACAACGAAAAACTTTCCTGAACATTAGGGCATATTTCATGCAGGCATCTCCCAGAAGTACTGCTTTCCTAGGTTAATTTTCACTCTATTAAAATTTTGTCCGTTATGTCCAACTTACTGTCAGCAGATTTTTCTGCAATGGATCGAACATTACCTCTGCCCCTGCCTCTTAGTCAATAAGCTGTGTATCTCTAGCATATGTTTTAATCCATTGGCCAGTACCCAACAATAATAAAAAGAGCATTTGTTGGTATCGTTCAATGTGCTGCACTTGTTGTTATCAGTGTACTTTCCTGCCCATTTGTATGTCCTGGGCCATTGTTATTGTCCTCTATCTGTGCGCCCGTACGCTTGGTCCATATCCTGGGATTCCTGTCATAATATAGTATGTACATGTTCTTATTAATGGCAAAGTCAGCTTATTTATTTCGTAATACAGTGGAATTTTCTCCATAACTACGACTGCTTTATTAGTCATTTGTTGTGTATTGGGTGGAAAATTTTATCTTTCTTCAATATCTTGGTATTTACTAGTAACGACTCATCATACCGTTTTATTACTAATGTTTATTGTTGGAGTTCTTCTCAGTGATAAGTGTACTAACAATATATGAACAAATCTGGCACAGGCAGAGTCTGGTGTGACGTCACAACTGGGCATGGCAGCGCCGTGGCTTCTCTGGGTACGAGTTCAGACTTGCAGCCGCACGAGCAGCCGCACGAAATGCCATTTCGCGCTGTGCTGTATTGTTTACATTTAATTAAACATTAAATGTTTAATTTATTTACGTCCTCCTTTTTATTTCTACCTGTGGGTTTATGTAGTTTGTTTTGTTGTATTTGTTTCTACTTTTATGTATTCATTTATATTGTTTCTTAACTTAACGTGTCGTTGATTTTTTTCTTAGTTTTTTAAATCTTTTTACATCTCTATTTTATTAGCTTGTTTAATTCTCTTGTATAAATGTTTTTTATTATCTGTTTTTAATATTGTTTATATTGTTTTTGCTTTAATTATTCTTAACTACACATTGATCTTGTCAAAAGCCGAGAAGTGATTCTTCTTAGTGTTGTAGCTCTCAGGGGCACTCTGGGATGCACTCTGTGTACCCTGGGAATATCACAATGTGTTATACTAAGTTTCAGTTTATTTAGTTGACTCTAAGCATAGAAAATTTACATTGCATTTGTTCCTTTTTCTTGAATCTGTGTCTTAGAAGCACACATAGTAGTACATACTACACAGCCATCGAATTTGCTATGGCAAACATTTTTTCGAATAAGTGTTCAACCCTGATTCCCGGAATAGGGTCCCACGGATTGAACAATGAGGACAACCTTTAGTAACAGCCTTTTGAATAGTTCTAGTCTGGCATTTAAAGTAAGTCTTATATACAAAATTATGCAATATTCTCTCAGCCTTCTGCAGAGGATGGTACAATATTTCAGTTCACATGGCAGCTAGAACAAAGCCGGCCCCCTCATGCTGTAAAATGCACCTGCGACATCGGCCAGTAATCCTTCTGCCTACGCATCATTAGATTTTTGAAGAAGCTAAACTGCTTGGTTTACGGCATATTCAGTCGGATGTCCTTCCTTGAATCCGCACCCCTTAACTCTCTTAGCTCCATGAGTGTATTACATAAAAGGCGCTCATAATTTTTTTTCCCAATTTGTTTACAATGCATATAGGCTGGTATGACATTGAAATAGTAGGTTATGTGTGTTCCTCTTTTTCAACGACGTTAAGTTCAGCTTTTTTCAGTTTGATCGGACTTTCTTGCTGCAAGCAAGGGTTTATTGGGCTTGTCGGCTGATGTTTCATCAAATATGGAGATTTTATTTTTCTGCTGTCACGGGACCACTGTCCTTTCTTCCTGAGCGAATGAGATATTATTTCTTCCTGGCAAAAGGAGATATCAGGTATCTCATGGCTTTGTTAGCTCAGTGTAAATTTGGTAGTATCTGTAGATCTTTACTTTTTCCTAGTTTCAAACGCAAAAATAATCTTTGTAGTTGCTTTGTCTACTACATACTCTGTTGCGCTTTACACTGTATTACCTTACACTGCAGAAATTCGATTCTGTCATCCAAGCGACATGTTAAAGTACATATGCCTCTGATTTTTATATCATCCTTCCGGTTAGGTGTCTGAGAGTTTATAACCATTTAAGAGCTATTCGGTCCAGTAAACATGCTGTTTCCGAAGTATTTTTCTTCCAAATTGTGTATATTTCTTGTGTCTGTGCCATGTTCGTCTTCCACACCAGGGATTTTTTCGATCTTAGATGGCGGCTGTCTAATTTCTCCTGTCATATATTGGAAGCTTTTAATCAAATTGATTATTGTAATATGTTGTTGACTTTCGTTTTCTCACTACGTCATATATCTTATTGAATTACTTTGTTTTCTTAACCTACGTTTGATCCCATAATGAACGCCAATTACATCTTGTGAACTATCAGATCGAAACCTTGCACTCATATTTTTTTCATTACTTGATATTTGCCCCAGAAGAAATATATTATCCCCACATCCTCTCACAGTACGCATTACTTCACTTTTTAGCAGTGTCAACGTCATGCATTATTTTCTTCAGCTCTGTTCTCTTCTTACAAGCAGCCCAAACTGTGGGAAGTTTCGTATTCTTAAATCACTCCTTCTCCTTTCTGTACCACTGCTCTTCGTAGTGTGAGCAGATTGCGTTCGGTTCTTTACAATACTTGACTGTGAGTCCGAGATCTCTACAGTTCGTGACCGATGACCGTAGCAGTCTGGTCCCTTTCATCCCCCAAACCAACCAATCTCTACAGTTCGTACATGTCACCAGTGGCGAATTATTTCACCCAGTCATGGGTCTGAAACTGAAATACACCTGTTCAGTCCTCACCAACAGCATCCATACAACTGGACTGACCTCTGTGAAGTGATGTACCATTGACTTTTCCCCAAGTCCTCTTGCGAATTTTGCTTTACTCTGTTGAACTAACTCTTTTGTTTTTATATCATTTTGTAAATATTGCTCGTATAAGTTATCGAGCATGTGTTTTCATCATTATCCGATTCCATATGAAACTGAATAAGCAAACTTACTTTTTGTGGGATTCACTGTTTCTGAGAAACGTTCTTGGTCTCTGTCGGTCTCATCAATAATAACATCGTCCGTAGATCTCACGTCCCTGATTTTATTCTTTCATTGCCTTGCATCAATTGGATCTGTCTCTTAACAAAGATACCAACATACGGAATACGTCCCCAGAAGACTTCTGAAGAAAGGAAGAAAGGGTATCGTCAGGAGTGTGTCAGGGAGGTGTGAGAGGACCGCTATTATTTTCTACATACGTAAACGATCTAGAGGGAAGAGTGGGCAGCGCTCTGTTTGCTGATGATGCTGTGGTGTGCGGGACGTTGTCGTCGTTGAATGGCTGCAGGAGGATACTAGTTCGTGTGATGAATGGTAGATGGCTCTTAATGTAGAAAAATGTAAGTTAATGCAGATCAATAGGGAAAACCAAACTCGTAATCTTCGAATACAGCAATAGCAGTGTGCTGCTTGGCACAGTCACGATCTTTATCTATCTGGGCGTAACGTTGCAAAGCGATATGAAATGGAACGAGGATGTAAGGATGGTGGTAAGGACGACGAATAGCCGAGTTTGGTTCATTGGGAAAGTCGTACAGTTTCCGAAATGTTCGTGCTGCGCTTCCGGGCCATCAGCATCTTCCGCCGGTCAAACTCGGATCGCGCGCCTTTCCTATTCTACATATGAGTAGTACGCTCTGATTTCACCGTGCGTATGTCTGACTAGCAGTCATTCCTCGGCAAATGACGGTGCTATCGCCTGGACGGGTCAATACGATGATAGGTCGGTGGTCAGAATGTTCTGGCTGATTAGTATATAGTTGCAGAAGATAGATATGGAGGAATACAGACAGCCGTTTTTCCCTTGTTCTGTTTGAGAGCGGACAACGAAACGAAATGGAAGGTAGTGGTGGAGGTTACTCTCCCCCACTCACCGTGCAGTGACTTGCGACGTATGTACGTAGATGTAAATGCAAATGTAGAAATGCTTTCTTCGTCTATTTTTCGCTGTTATTGTCTCTAGATGTCACAAAAGCTGTGCCACACTGTAGTCCTGTGTTTGCTTTTGTCTTCGTCGTCGTTACCGACAGGGATGTGGGTACTAGTCGACCCCCACTACACCCCATTTCCAACTGAACAAATCATCGCTCACACATCGTCTTTCACTGCCAGTCCTCCACCCCCTGTGCCCCTCCCCTCCCCCAACACACATATACTACATTCCAACAGTGTCCTACCCTCTCTCATGAATTTCGCGTAAAAATCTGAGATAAGTAAGAAAAACAAAAAAAAAAAAAAGAACGGAACATTCTGTATTACTTTAAATACTCTGGAGCAGCAAAATATGATCTTATAAACTTTTGCCTTATTTATCCACGCACGGAACAAATTATACATAAAGTAAATCATTTTTTTTGCAACTAGTATGTCAATTTTCGTACGTGCAGGACAAAAACGTAAAAACACTAAATAATGGAAAAACTGAATAATGTTATAATGAGGAAATAATATCTAATACTACCATCCAAGACTGTAGTGAATGGATAATTACAAAGAAGTACGTAAGTTTGAATAACCATGAAAAAATGTAAACTGCCAATCAAATGTATTCTATTTAGTTCGTGACCTAAATACCTGTGCTACTTCAACGGGTTTCTTAATGTTCTCCTAGTGTCAACTGGTCGATTGTTTTAGAATAGCCAATATGTCACGCTCTTTCAATTTATAGATAACTTACACACTGAAATCTGGTTTCGCAGGACAGAGCGGATCAGGTTGTGGAAAGAGGCCAAGGTTAATTACTGTTAGTTATACAAGAACACACACAACTTTATTCCTCAACCCATTCCTCAGTTTTCTCTTTAAAACAACAAAGGTCAATTCAAGGCTAAGGGTCCAAGTAACTTCGGCAGAACAAGTTTAAATGATTGCTTTTAAAAGAACAGGATTTAGAGTAACGGCTGAAGGCCTTACTTAAGTAAAATTACAATATCAACAAGGCCAAACTAATACTGTAGATCAGCTAAGGGAATTCTTTAAAAGCCAAGCATTTACAAATTCCGGCTAAAGGCCATATTAAGGAAAATTCAAGTTAATTCTTCGGCTGAAAGCCCAATTAAAAAAATTTTCTTTACATAATAAATGAGGGACTTTAAAGATAAGCCTTTACACAGCACAACAGAAAAATATCTCAAGAAAACTTGCAGTATCTTCTCGGCTGAAGGCCCAAGCAATTACTCAAGAATAATTAAAGACCACCTTGAGATAAACATTTACAGAACACGGCTGAAGGCCGTTTCAAGATTGAAAATAATTAAAGAGAAACTTTACAGACAAGGATTTACATATTAAAGCCACATATTCTGAAACAAACACGGCTGAAGTCCTGAATCCAGAGCAACAAGAACTTTAAATGAAACACTGCTGAAGGCCTAATCTTAAAGTTGTTATGATGTTCGGCTGAAGGCCATATACTAAACATAAAACACACAATATTAATACACGACTGAAGGCCTGGCACAGTACCTGCAACCAAATAAAACGACAATTACAACAAACAGTGGTGCTCAGAAGAGTTCCAAGGGTCGGTCTGGGGAGGAAACTCTAACAACAGGTTAGGTGAGACAGGCAGTCAAGTGTAACACTAAACAATCGGGTGGCAGCACGAGCTATGGACGGCTGACGAACCAACAAACAATCTAATCAATTCCCTCTGTCGCAACCGACCGGATGGCTACTCTAGTATGCAGAGAGCATTCATCTGCTCAGCGGAAATCACAGAAGCTATACACAGTCCCACATCAACACTTACACCAGGATCTCCGACAATCCTAAAACCAATCACCGTGGAACAACAATATGAAATGACAAGTCACACACACACACACACACAGAATATCCATAAGCGGTCGGCGACCACATACAAGACGTCCGATGAGACGACCGACAGAACGACCAACCGAGGTCGTCCCCACCCAAGTTATGAGGGTCGGCAACAGTCGTGTGAGTCTTGGCTGTCCTGAGCTCACTGCAGCTCCAACCCTGAGTCAATTCGATGTCCGTTCGGAACTCGGAGACACTACGACCCGGACACACTGTCTCTGACCCAACCATGAGGTAACATTTGCCCTTCGGCGACCCGACATCTCTGCACAAGGAAGGAACCGACCCACGTCCGGCAAGATGACCAACTGACGAGGCCCACAAACGGTCAAAAGACCAAATACACGTCGCCCCATGAGACGACCAACCGAACGACCAACCGGCGATCGTTCCCGCTTCAATCTCCTTCCGTCGGCCAGCGGTCGGCCAGTACTGGCTCTCCGCACCCCGACTGCTTCGTCTCGCCGACTGAACTCCAGACAGGCGACGACCCGGAAATACTAACGGTCGCTCCAGAGATGGTACTTCAGTGCCCTTATCGATAAGCGCTGCTGCTGCCACTCACGGGCAAGCTAACCAGTAACCTAGCGACGCCAGTAAATCGAATTAAACGGAAAACGAGGTGACACAACCACAGGGACAAGAAGACGAGCAATAAACAGCATAACCGACAGCCGACAGCTCATACACCTACATTTTTACGGATACTGTGCGAATCACTGTAAACTGCACGGCATATGGCTTAGGGTATTACTGAACACTTAAAGTACGGCTGTTCATATACTTTCCAGGATGTGAGGTCGTGGTCCAAGAACTTTTCTGCTCCTTACGTTTCGTCCAGGACTGCGCTGGACTTCCTCAGCGGAGCAGCGCCTCTAAGGAAGTCCAGCGCAGTCCTGGACGAAACGTAAGGAGCAGAAAAGTTCTTGGACCACGACGTCACATCCCGGAAAGTATATAAACAGCCATGTCACCCGGTCGTGAAAGCCTTCATTCTACTTAAAGTACGTTCCTTTCTGATTCAATGATGAAATGTGGGAAGAATCACTGCTTCTGCATCCCTGTGCAACCTGTTTCCATAACTGTTTTCCACACGATATCGTAAATGCGGGATAGACACGTAGAGGTCTGAAGAGCATTCGTGGTTCCCACGCTGAAGGTGAGTCTTGGGGTTTTCCATGGACGTTCGTGTGTGATGAACGGCTTCTTGCTCCAAGTCTCATCATCTAAGATTAGTCAACATTTCAGTTGCACTCTCTCGCCAGTCAAATGAGCCCATGAAGATTACAGGCTTTTAAATATGTATTTTTTACTCAGAAAAAGAACTACAGTCTCTTACAACAGCTATGGATTCTGTTAGGTACCTCAGAACGCCTTTAAACAAAGTTATTATCAGCATTAGCTATGCTCGAAACAAAAGAGAAATATCATGAAAAATTTGCGTTGAAAAATATAAGAGATTCATTTTTACGAATGACGTTATAGGCGATAGATATGAGTAGAGATTATATGTTTATGTACTCCTTAAAATCAACTATTTCCTTGCAAATAAATATTGTTAATCATAGCATAAAATGTGCTACCTTAAGCCAAGTTGTGGACTTTGGCAGCCACTAATCCTCGCAGAACTTATCCAAGTGCTTCTCTACTGCTCACGTTCGTTTGTCAGGTAATTTACATCAACGGCCATCCTTTCACATATGTAGGAAGTTTCGTCAAGTTATTAGTCACATGAGTCTATGATATATAGCAGTGGTAACACACAGGACCCGCATTCGCAAGAGAAATGATTCAAATCCCCGTCCCCCCCCCCCCCCATTTAAATTTTGGTTCACTCTGATTTCCTTCCAAATCACTTGACACGAACGCCGGAATGGTTCCTATGAAAAGGGTACGACAGATCCACTTATTCAACCTTTCCCCTACCATATTTTCGGCTGTGTCTCTAATGACATTATCATCAACGGAAAGTTGATCTTCCATCAGTGTCTCTGACAATCCAGTTCCTAAGAGGTGATGTGTAGCTCCAACGTACATTCTCTCCGGTGCCAAGGCCGTAGGTGACGCATCAATTCTTTGTAGAGGTGTATATTGAAGATAAAAAAGATAAGATTATTTTTTTAAGATCTTTTAACATCACCACTGGTTTTGGGTACATGAATAAAAAGATGACACCACCATGGTAGAGGCAATGGAGACTGGTCGGACCGAATCCGACCAAACACACGTTAGGGACCACCTGCTGCTGCAACAAAATCCACCACCATTATGTCGGGCATTACCAAAACACTTGGCTAGTCACGGGACCAGCGTTGTAATACAGACACAGCAAAGGGAGGCTGGCCGCCGTGGCCGAGCGGTTATAGACGCTTCAGTCCGGAACCGCGCGACTGCTACAGTCGCAGGTTCGAATCCTGCCTCGGGCATGGATGTGTATGATGTTCTTAGGTGAGTTAGGTTTAAGTAGTTCTAAGTTCTAGGGGACTGATGACCTAAGATGTTAAGCCCCATAGTTCTCAGAGCCATTTTGAGCAAAGGGAGCGCCACTTTGGCCTGATTATTTCAAACTCGTTGGGGTACATGACAGGAATCGATGGCTTGTCAAAATCAGTAAGCATCAAGCTCACATGAATATCCCGCATTTTTATGCAGGTCATTGCAGTCAGTGAGCCACAAGCTTTGAGAGCAGGCCCACTCTGGTCTACCAGATGGAATTAATCTACAAGTTGCCACCATGAAACGGCTTCCACTCATTGCAGGCCTACTACTGATTCTGAGTTTGATGTTGTCAATTTACCGCCTTCCAGTCAATGAGCTACAATGAGCTACCTGTGGGCCTACTTCCAATTGCTGCCAGCCTCCTACCACGTACGGATACGGTTCGAGATCAGGGCCGCGCAACTCCACAGCCACCATCGCCTGTGCAGTCATACATTCGCTGTCCAACCTCAACTACAAAGACAGGCAGCGCTGTTGTGAGCTGTCTTCCTCTACCCCACTCCTACAGCACTCAGGTTTGCAGACTCTTAGCCTCTGACATAATCACTTCATCGCTTCTCCTCCATAGTCAACCTCATCTCAGCTTTCATCTTCGACGTGGTCGCCGCTGAGTGTTATCACCAGACCTGATTTATCAAGGGACACAGAAAGATCTCGCATTGACTTGTAGCTTATTGTAGACAAGGTCGTTGGTGCCAACAATGACTGATTTTGCAGCCACTTCAGCCTTCATCTACAATGTTTCTGGTATCGAGCGCCGCCGGTTTCGAATCCGCGCCAGACGGCACGGACCTCGATTACCAC
Source organism: Schistocerca cancellata (assembly GCF_023864275.1). Classification (NCBI taxonomy): domain Eukaryota; kingdom Metazoa; phylum Arthropoda; class Insecta; order Orthoptera; family Acrididae; genus Schistocerca; species Schistocerca cancellata. The sequence continues at coordinate 100,778,336 of NC_064633.1, forward strand.
TGGAGACCTCTGCAGCCGTCTCGCCATAAGCCGTGGCTGCGTGCATTCCTGGCCAGCATACAACGTCAGGGCGCCATGGTGGTGCACATCTCCCAGCAGCAAATTAGCCAACAGGGCCTGCCTCTCACTCAGCAAGGTATTCCAATTGCAGATGCCAGCGAGCCAGCCAGCCAGCCAGCCAGCCAGCCAGCCAGCCACTAGCAGCAGCGATCCAGCCAGCCAGCAGCGGGCCAGCCAGCCAGCCAGCCAGCAGCAGCGGTCCAGCCAGCCAGCAGCAGCGGTCCAGCCAGCAGCAGCAGCGGTCCAGCCAGCAGCAGCAGCGGTCCAGCCAGCCAGCAGCAGCGGTCCAGCCAGCAGCAGCAGCAGCAGCAGTCCAGCCAGCCAGCAGCGGCAGTCTGGCCAGCAACAGCAGCGGTCCAACCAGCAGCAGCAGCGGCCCAGCCAGCAGCAGCAGCCGTCCAGCCAGCCAGTAGCAGCAGTCCAGCCAGCCAGCAGCGGGCCAGCCAGCCAGCCAGCCAGCAGCAGCGGTCCAGCCAGCCAGCAGCAGCGGTCCAGCCAGCAGCAGCAGCAGCAGCAGTCCAGCCAGCCAGCAGCAGCGGTCCAGCCAGCAGCAGCAGCAGCAGCGGTCCAGCCAGCCAGCAGCAGCGGTCCAGCCAGCCAGCAGCAGCGGTCCAGCCAGCAGCAGCAGTCCAGCCAGCCAGCAGCGGCAGTCTGGCCAGCAACAGCAGCGGTCCAACCAGCAGCAGCAGCGGCCCAGCCAGCAGCAGCAGCCGTCCAGCCAGCCAGTAGCAGCAGTCCAGCCAGCCAGCAGCGGGCCAGCCAGCCAGCCAGCCAGCAGCAGCGGTCCAGCCAGCCAGCAGCAGCGGTCCAGCCAGCAGCAGCAGCAGCAGCAGTCCAGCCAGCCAGCAGCAGCGGTCCAGCCAGCAGCAGCAGCAGCAGCGGTCCAGCCAGCCAGCAGCAGCGGTCCAGCCAGCCAGCAGCAGCGGTCCAGCCAGCAGCAGCAGTCCAGCCAGCCAGCAGCGGCAGTCTGGCCAGCAACAGCAGCGGTCCAACCAGCAGCAGCAGCGGCCCAGTCAGCAGCAGCAGCCGTCCAGCCAGCCAGTAGCAGCAGTCCAGCCAGCCAGCAGCGGGCCAGCCAGCCAGCCAGCCAGCAGCAGCGGTCCAGCCAGCCAGCAGCAGCGGTCCAGCCAGCAGCAGCAGCAGCAGCAGTCCAGCCAGCCAGCAGCAGCGGTCCAGCCAGCAGCAGCAGCAGCAGCGGTCCAGCCAGCCAGCAGCAGCGGTCCAGCCAGCCAGCAGCAGCGGTCCAGCCAGCAGCAGCAGTCCAGCCAGCCAGCAGCGGCAGTCTGGCCAGCAACAGCAGCGGTCCAACCAGCAGCAGCAGCGGCCCAGCCAGCAGCAGCAGCCGTCCAGCCAGCCAGTAGCAGCAGTCCAGCCAGCCAGCAGCGGGCCAGCCAGCCAGCCAGCCAGCAGCAGCGGTCCAGCCAGCCAGCAGCAGCGGTCCAGCCAGCAGCAGCAACAGCAGCAGTCCAGCCAGCCAGCAGCAGCGGTCCAGCCAGCAGCAGCAGCAGCAGCGGTCCAGCCAGCCAGCAGCAGCGGTCCAGCCAGCCAGCAGCAGCGGTCCAGCCAGCCAGCAGCAGCAGTCCAGCCTGCCAGCAGCGGCAGTCTGGCCAGCAACAGCAGCGGTCCAACCAGCAGCAGCAGCGGCCCAGCCAGCAGCAGCAGCCGTCCAGCCAGCCAGTAGCAGCAGTCCAGCCAGCCAGCAGCGGGCCAGCCAGCCAGCCAGCCAGCAGCAGCGGTCCAGCCAGCCAGCAGCAGCGGTCCAGCCAGCAGCAGCAGCAGCAGCAGTCCAGCCAGCCAGCAGCAGCGGTCCAGCCAGCAGCAGCAGCAGCAGCGGTCCAGCCAGCCAGCAGCAGCGGTCCAGCCAGCCAGCAGCAGCGGTCCAGCCAGCAGCAGCAGCAGCAGCAGTCCAGCCAGCCAGCAGCAGCGGTCCAGCCAGCAGCAGCAGCAGCAGCGGTCCAGCCAGCCAGCAGCAGCGGTCCAGCCAGCCAGCAGCAGCGGTCCAGCCAGCAGCAGCAGTCCAGCCAGCCAGCAGCGGCAGTCTGGCCAGCAACAGCAGCGGTCCAACCAGCAGCAGCAGCGGCCCAGCCAGCAGCAGCAGCCGTCCAGCCAGCCAGTAGCAGCAGTCCAGCCAGCCAGCAGCGGGCCAGCCAGCCAGCCAGCCAGCAGCAGCGGTCCAGCCAGCCAGCAGCAGCGGTCCAGCCAGCAGCAGCAGCAGCAGCAGTCCAGCCAGCCAGCAGCAGCGGTCCAGCCAGCAGCAGCAGCAGCAGCGGTCCAGCCAGCCAGCAGCAGCGGTCCAGCCAGCCAGCAGCAGCGGTCCAGCCAGCAGCAGCAGTCCAGCCAGCCAGCAGCGGCAGTCTGGCCAGCAACAGCAGCGGTCCAACCAGCAGCAGCAGCGGCCCAGCCAGCAGCAGCAGCCATCCAGCCAGCCAGTAGCAGCAGTCCAGCCAGCCAGCAGCGGGCCAGCCAGCCAGCCAGCCAGCAGCAGCGGTCCAGCCAGCCAGCAGCAGCGGTCCAGCCAGCAGCAGCAGCAGCAGCAGTCCAGCCAGCCAGCAGCAGCGGTCCAGCCAGCCAGCAGCAGCGGTCCAGCCAGCAGCAGCAGCAGTCCAGCCAGCAGCAGCAGCAGCAGCAGTCCAGCCAGCAGCAGCAGCAGCAGCGGTCCAGCCAGCCAGCAGCAGCGGTCCAGCCAGCCAGCAGCAGCGGTCCAGCCAGCAGCAGCAGTCCAGCCAGCCAGCAGCGGCAGTCTGGCCAGCAACAGCAGCGGTCCAACCAGCAGCAGCAGCGGCCCAGCCAGCAGCAGCAGCCGTCCAGCCAGCCAGTAGCAGCAGTCCAGCCAGCCAGCAGCGGGCCAGCCAGCCAGCCAGCCAGCAGCAGCGGTCCAGCCAGCCAGCAGCAGCGGTCCAGCCAGCAGCAGCAGCAGCAGCAGTCCAGCCAGCCAGCAGCAGCGGTCCAGCCAGCAGCAGCAGCAGCAGCGGTCCAGCCAGCCAGCAGCAGCAGTCCAGCCAGCAGCAGCAGCGGCAGTCCAGCCAGCCAGCAGCAGCGATCCAGACAGCCAGCAGCGGCGATTTGGCCAGCAACAGCGGTGGTCCGGCCAGCAGCAGTGGTGGTCCGTCCAGCAGCAGCAGCAGCAGTCCGGCCAGCAGCAGCAATGGTCCAGCCAGCAGCGGCAGCAGCAGCAGCAGCAGTGGCGGCCCCATCAGTGGCAGCAGCAGCTGCGGCGTTCCTGCCAGCAGTCATCAGCGCCAGCAGCATGGGACTTTGGCCCTTGTCTTCGTCCGTCTTTGTCTGTCCCCGGTTCTCCTCTCTCATTTTCGTCCTGTACTGTCTCAGTTCCTATCTGTCATCATGTCAGCCCCCACCGCCACTACACTACCACCACCACCGCAATAGTTTATACTTACCCCTCCGCCGCCGCCACCACCATTACATGGTGTGCCCAGTCGCCCCCCCTCTTTCTATCCCTCCTCTTCTCACTCTCCCTTCGCCCTCACTCTTCGTCGCCCCCTCCCCAGCTTCTTCCTCCCATGCCTCCACCTCCAATCCTTTCGCCCCACTCCCCCAGCCCATCACTGCAGTTCCAGCTTGGATGGTGGCCTGACAGGCCACTGCCCATGCCCAGCTCTCTTCCTCGCCTTTGCAATCACCGTCATCTCCGTCATCGCCATCGCCGTCGCCTTCACCATCGACATCTCCGGCGCTGGCTCCTGCGTCCCTCCTCAAGGCCCAGAACCCTCCTCCTCCGCCAACACTTCCCTGGAGCCCCATCTCCCTGAAGAGACTCTGTTCTCATCTCCTCCCCAAGCCCCACCCTTCATACTGTATACTTTCCCGTTTCCCCATCACCCGGGTTGGCCCCAATGCCTCCCTCACCCCTGCTCCTTCTCCGTCTCCTACCCACCAACTGCAACCCTCACGTCGCCTGCCGACCCTCACTGCCGTGATCACTCGGCCTAGTCTGATGATCACGGAGGAGGAGGTGTTGGTGGAGCTCAAGGTACATCCCTCGTTGGAGGTCCGAGCGGTCTGCCGCATTTTTAACTCTGCCAGCCCCACCCGCCTTATGCGTTTTTTTTCAGAAGACGCCCCCTCCGTTGACCACCTCCTGAAGGAGGGTGCCCTCATTTTCAACCAAAGGTACAAAGTCGACCCCTCCTGTTCCCCTCCTCAATCCCTTTGCTGCCAGAAGTGTCTGCACTACAAAGCACACACAACATCTGAGTGCTGCGAGGCCCCCACCTGTCCACACTGTAACCAAGCACACTTCCTCCGGCAGTGCCCTAATCTTCAGTTCCCTCCCTCCTGTAATACCTGTAAAATCCCACCTCCCAACTACTCCCAAAAATGTATAGTCCGACTCCCCACTGACCACTCCTGAACTCGCCATTCCTTGTCTGCCCTCTGGACGCCCCATCCCTCCTGGCAATTCCCTTCATCCCCACCCCCTCACCGCTGAGGACATCATCAGGTTCCTCACCATTGTTCTCCAGAATGTCCACCCTTTCCAGCGCCATCACACCCTCCATCAGATATCCCTTGCCACCCATTCCGTCTTCCACCTTAAAATGTATGCCACCTACTCCCACAACCAGGCCCATTTCACCTTCTCCCATCTCGACACCCTCGTCTAAATCCCTGTCATGGCGTGACAGCATCGTATCCTGTTCAACAACATCCGTTCCCTTCCCGCCAACAAGAACCTCTTCACATACACACTCGCCACCCACCGTGTGGACACCCTCCTCTTCAATGAAACCTTTCTTCAGCCCCACCACACCATTCACACCTCGCCCTACCTTCTTCACCTCTCCGATAATCCCTTCCCAATAGCACGTGGTGGAGTTGCCATTCGTCACCACCACCAGATCCAACCTCTCCTTCCCGACCACACAGAACACCTGATCCTTAGTCTCTTCTTCCCTGGCCTTACCATCACCTGAGCCACCATCTATGTCCGCCCTAACGCCCCTGTTCCTTTTGACTTCCTCTCACACATTGACTGTACCTTCTCCTCCTACGTGATCTCCACCGACCACAACACCATAGTCGTTCCGCCTCCCAGTTACGGCAGTGGCATCAGTTCCTCTCCTCCCTTCAAAGCGACCTCGTGCTCATTCCCCAGCACACCCACCCCAAATCCAACTCCACTCCTGATGTCGTCCTCTCCTCCCCTAACCTCCTTGGCCGCATAACGGTGGATGTCCTGGACCCCATTGGTAATGACCATCTCCCTGCCCTCTTCACCGTTTCAGACGGTCACCACCCCACCCCGATCCCCCTCATGACCCGCCTCCGAATTACGTCCATGATTATTCCTGTGCCAACTGGAATGCCTGCCGGGATACCTTATCCACCCAGGTCGATGGCTACCCCTTCATCTACTGCCACCCTGATGATATTACCCATGCCGCCTCCTTTCTCCAGCAGACCTTGTCTGAGACCGTGGAGGCCAACATCCCTTCTGTCGCCATCCACCCCCACAATCCTACCTTACCCCCACAGGCTGTCCTCCTCCTCCGTGAATCCCAGCATCTCTACTGTACATTTCTCTGCATGCGTGATCCGGACACAGTACGACGCCACCGGCAACTCCAGAGACACATCCGTTACTTGCTCGCTGCTAAGAAACGCCGGGACTGGCGACAGACATGCACCCATTTAATCGCTACCCTTCCTATCAACTCGTCCAAGTACTGGTCAGCCTTCTGCTGCCTTACCGGATCTAACCCCCCCCCCCACTACTATCCTCTCCTTCATGACAACCAACCCTTCCCTGATAACATTAGTAAGGCCAATCACTTTGCTCCCTACCTCTTCAATGTCTTTACCATCCCTGACGATCCCCAGTTCGATTACTCCCTCTTCCCAGATGTCCATGATCGAACTGACACCTCTGTCCCTCCCCTCGCACCGGGTTTCCAGTACTTGGACAACACTGCACACACAGAACTCAATGCCCATGTCACTACCCAGGATCTCATCACTACACTCCGCAGGAAACACAACACCGCTCCTGGTCACAATCGTGTCACCTATCGCCACCTTCGTTAAGCTCCTGCCTCTTTCCTCTCCACCCTGGCCAGGCTCTCCACTGTAGTCCTGTCCACTGGCTACTACCCTGACCTGTGGAAAACCTCCCATATCCTGATGTCCCTTAAAACCCAGTAAACTGCCATCCTCTGTCTCCTCCTACTGTCCCATCCGCCATGCCTTCAGCAAGGTCCTGGAATCCATCCTCACCCGACGCATCCACCAGCACCACCTCCCTCCCGTTACCCAGTGTGGCTTTCGGCCATCCTTCTCTTCCGATGACCTTCTCCTTTACCTCACTCATCTCCTCTCCGAGCAGCTTAATTCCCGGCGTTCCGCTATCTTCCTCTCCCTTGACCTTGAACGAGCCTGTGACCACATGTGCCACCCTTAAGCACCTTGATGTCACCCTCGACCGTCGCCTCTCGTGGACTCCCACCTCGGAACGATCCAAGCCAAGGCACGCTTCTGACTATGTCTCCTCAAACTCCTTTCCAGCCGAACTTGGGGTTTGGACCGTTCCACCATCCTCCATACCAATAAATCCATCATTCGCCCTATCCTTTGCTACACCCACCCTGCCTGGATCTTCGCTCCCCCAACCAAAGCCCTTCAGATCCCAGAACGCCATGCTCTTCGCCTTGCCTATCGCATCCGTCTCCCCTCCCCCATGCGGATCCTGTACGACCTAATTCCCTTCCCCCACTTCTTCCTTTTCCTTGAACGGATACGGATCCTCTACACCTGCCGCAAACTCGATCCTCCTCACCTGCTGGTCTCTCCCATCCTCTCCCGCCCCCATCTGCTGCCGCACCTGTACTTCCAAGTCCCACCTGCTCTCCATCTCTCCACTCTCCACACCCTCTCCCAAGGTGGCTTCTGCCAGCTCCCCCTCCCTGATGACGCCCTCCTCCCCTCCATCTACCCCTCCTACCAACTTTGATCCTCCCTCCCTCTTCCTGTGTTTGTTTCTTTGGGCACCCTCTCTCCCTTCTCTCCCCCTTCCCTCCCTCCTCTCTTTCTCCCCACTCCTCCACCGGGCTTCCCCTACCCCCGTACCTCCACTCCTCCTCCCATCTCCTCTGCCTTGGCATCTTTGCTCTACCCTCTCCCTCCCCCTCACCCTTCTTCCCCTCTTGGCAGGTCCTTGGACTCGTACACGTTACGTAGACATTCGCGCGCCGGAGATCATCGCCATCCGTTTCTCGTGTGTGCCATCGTGTTTTGTGTTTTGTGTTCGCCGTCACGCTCCAACGTTCACATGTGCCATCGAAATCATCAATGTTTGTGCGTCGTGTCAACATTTTGTAGTGTGGATTATCGTCGAATGTGAACGGCTCCGTGTTTTTGTATTCTGTGTCTACTGTTTTTTACCCACCATTATGTCAATTATGTGTATTCTTTATGTTTTCTCATTGTCTACTCTAAGGCTGAAGAACAGCGTAGAATGCTGCTGCCAGTTTACCTGTTGTACAGGTATTAAAATTACAATAAAGGAAAAAAAACTTGCTGCATCGTCCGTAGTTGTCCGTGTCCGTACTTTCCCATTTTTTTGTTTGTTCGCGGGCCACTCCCGTTTGGTCCCGCCGCGCTTCATTCTCGGCAACCTCGTGACCGGAACGGTCGCGGTTACAACAATATTATGGTAAGACAGAAGCACAACCGTGACATGATGTGCGGTGAAACTGAAGTCATTTTGTAACATTTTTATCGTTTGAAGCTTCACTTTGAAAGCTTCTATTTCAATAAGTGTACAGTCGGCTTTCAACTGTAACCACACGTGTGATATGTTTCCTTCTGTTTTCACTTAACATCACGACAGTCACTGGACACTTCATGATCACAGTTCACTTGGTGTATTATTAGTTTCTCTTTCCCTGACCCCTATGTTAGATATTCCAAGGTCTTATTACATTAATGATGCCACTTTCTATCACCTGATATGTCAATAACTTTATCGGAATAAATCAGATTGCATTCTCACAGAATAAGTTTCTAATTCCAATCACTGTAGCATGTTGTGGCCAAAGGAATTGTGAATTAGCTCGATTGTTTCGGATTACGAGGCTCTTTCTTTATTAGCTTACTAGCAGAGTAATCTGAGTTGCCTGGGTGTGTATTTATTCCAATCTTCGATTAGCCTATACCGTCACTCCCCCTATCCCTGTCCATCGCTTTCATCCCTCCTCCCTGTCCCACCCCGAACATCATGTTCATCTTTTAACCCTACCACTTCTGTTGCAATTCAGTATGGTTTTACATAAATAACGGATAACCCTCTCTCTGTGTTGCCACTATACCCGAACAGAACAGAACAAATAGTCCTGTCATGGGAAAAGCCACGTGTATCCCTCATACTAAAATTTAGTTAAGTTTCCCAATAAAGTACACTATGGGAGGGTGGTCCTGTTAATAGGAAAAGCTAATCAATGGAGTTACGCTTTATACAGGATTTGACGGTGTGTTGTGTCTAATGGAAAAGTAAATCAGACTATTCAGTTCTTTTCCTAGGTTCTTACCCAGCGGTTAGAAACAAATTCAGTATGAATAGTGTTATATTGAAGCTAGGACAATTCAGTTCCAAGTTCATTTAGTGGTTAAAACAAGTACTAATGGTCGCCAGCCTACACAGGCAATAAAACAGTGAAGTATGGGAAAAGCAGAAGTATGAATTTTGCCTACTTTCTTGCTACTGCTTAATTTGACTCTTCAAATAAATGTTACTCCACTTAAACAATGGTGCACTACACCCTTATACATTACGTTTTTTAAAGGGGAAAAAGCCCGGTAGATAGCTTCAAGGGAGCTAAATAAATTGGCCAGGGGGGACCTTTAGAAAAGCATTTCCTATAATCAACAAACTTAAATACTAAAATACTCAGATACTAAAGCACACACGTTTGTTACTGAACATTTCACTTCAAGAAAACTTCCTTCTTACTGGAATTTACTTTCAAAAGCTATTATTTTTTGAACTAGCTCTGTATGAGGTGTGCGCGGCTCGTGTTCATTCCGTTTATTGTTTGTCGTGTTCTCTTACTGTACTGCTGCCTCGTTTTCTTATCCCATTTACTGGCTTCACTAACTTTCTGCCTTACCTCCCCCTGAGTGGCAGAAGCAGCGCTTATCGATAAGTGCTCTGCCGTAATATCTCTGGAGCGACCGACAGTATTTTCCTGATTGTCGTGTGTCTGAAGAGTCGGGCAAGGAGCAGCAGTCGGGGACGGAGCAGCGGTCGGCGACAAAGGAGCGTCGGGAACGGAGCACCAGTGAGATGCGGACAGCCGGTACTTGCCGACCGCTGGCGACACCCATGGACTGTCCGACTGAGGCAGACTGGAGCGGGAACGACCGTTGGTTGGTTGTTCTGTCGGTCGTCTTATCTGCCAACGTGTATTTGATCTTTTGACGGTTTCCGGGTGTGGGCAGTTCGTCGGTGACGGCGGAGCAGTGGGGAAGTCTCTGTAGCTTGGGATCAGGCCGGGGCCACTGGCGGTGTGCAGGTGCAGTCAGAGTTGTGTGGCACTAGCTGCGAGAACTGCTAAGTTCGTCACCCACTGCACCTGCATACTGGAGTTGAGTAATCAGTGAACATGTCATAAAAGCTCAACCATTGTGACATCTCTTCGTTGACTGCTAGTTGTTGCTGTTGTGACTTGGCAAGACAGCCAAGCCACTATGATTGGTAGCCGAAAGGCACGCGTTTAAGCTCACGCAGGCTGGCGTGAGGTCTGGAACAGTTAAGGGAATTTATAGTAGCAAATAAAGTACGTAGCTGATGGAATACTTAACTTGAATTCATAATTGGCGAACATAGGTCTGACGGTACATGCATCACAAGATAAATAGCAAATCATACTGAAGCCTTGCTAGGTCGTAGCAAATGACGTAGCTGAAGGCTATGCTAACTATCGTCTCGGCAAATGAGGGCGTAATTTGTCAGTGAACCATCTCTAGCAATGTCGGCTGTACAACTGGGGCGAGTGCTAGGAAGTGTCTCTAGACCTGCCGTGTGGCGGCGCTCGGTCTGCAATCACTGACAGTGGTGACACGCGGGTCCGACGTATACTAGCGGACCGCGGCCGATTTAAAGGCTACCACCTAGCAAGTGTGGTGTCTGGCGGTGACACCACAGTTGCATCCTCAACTGTCCCCGCAAGCAAGCACCTATGTGGTTGATTATGTAGACCACGCTGACTTATTTGCCGCACGTGATTTCGAGCGACATTGAAAGGCCTGTTTCTCTAAACTTATCTATTTCTTACTCTTCATAATAACTTTCCCTTGTAATCTGTACTTTTGGTTACATCTGAGTTATGCCTTCACCGGTCTTTTGTTAGCGTGTTTAATGGTTGAGTTCTGCTTCCATACTTCACTCACTTGTATTTGGGGCATCGTTTTCTACGTAGAGCACAGCTGCAGTCCTTCTTGGGATCGTGGTGTGATCCCTTCTGCCATGTCTTCCAGTAGAAACCATGGGCGGCAAAACAGGTCAACAGGTGGCCGCGTTGAAATTTCGGTCCTTTCGAAGTATCTGAATTCATCGTTTAAGTTTTCATAATATCCATCGGTGCTTCCCTGGCTTTGTTGTTTCTCTCCTCGGTGACAGTTTTATATATTTGTATATCAAGAAGACTGAAGGATAGTCTAATATATTGTAAGTTTCTTAAGGTTTTTCACCGTCAGACAGGTCGAAATCTGCATGTGGCATCTGGCATTACTTTGAGATTGAACAGCGCTATCGCAATTGTCAGGAATAAATTTTGGAGCTTAGAAAAGTCGTAAATTGATTTTGTTGTGGCTGTCACTCACTCTTGTATATCCAGACAGAAAGTGTTTGTTTCTTTTATTTGGCCTCCCGGGTTTGTACTTTATTTATCCAATGAGAACACATATTTACATAGAATACGTAGCTGTGCAGAGAAAATATTTAGATGCATATTTGCAGAGTTTAACGTTCAAACCGTCAATTCTTTCCACAACTAATGTTTAACAATCGAATGATAAATAAATTAGATATTTGTATGTAACCAATTCACGTTACTTCTTATGTTTAATAATAAATAATAAAAACAAAAGGAAATATGAGTCCTACAGATTTTTCCCTCCACTCTTAAAAAATTGACAATCGCTTTATACAGACGAATGTCTTTAGAAAGCAGAAGAGAAGATGCTAATTGAGGGAATAGATAGCCAGTACTATAATAATCGCCAGACGTTCCGTACTTTCATTCGCATATTCTGAACACGGGGACAAGATGTGGCTTACATCAGGTTCTGAAACGCAATCACACTCACATGCAGGGGAATCGTAGATTTTGTTTCTATACAGATGAACAGGAAACGAGGAATGGTTAAGGTGGAGTCGAATGAGGGAAATCGTAGATCTTCCAAAATGCTTCCTCATAAACCACGGCCTTGTAGTAATTTCAAATCGAGAACAATTCCCGTGGATGCAGAAAGTGGTTCCAGTTGTTTTTGTCCTTATTCCCATCTTTTTGAAGCTGGACACGAATTCCAATGTTAATTACCGCTAATGTAAGCTTCTTCTAAATTTCGTTACTTTCAACTTTGAGATGTTTATTTTCATCGTGTCCTCTAGTGCCCATTTTCTGGTGGTTCCTATGTTTGCTTGAGCATTAGCTGTTCTAGGCTTCTGAAGAGAGTGGACATGCCATCTGCATATGTAAGCAGTCTTACTTTTGTTGTGGTCGGTTGGATGATCTCGGGGCGAGCACCGCAAAGGAGGAAAGAACGGAAAACTAGAGCAGGTGCAGTCAAGCCCTGACAGTCTACGTATCGTGGTGCGCCTTGTCTGGCGATGTGATCCTTAAGCAATAACAGTTCAGAGTGAAAGTGCTTAACATTTCGTGTGGCAGTGGTTTATAGTTCCTGAAGTCGTCTCCAGTTTATTTTGTGTCGGAAAACAAGAATACCTGACTGGTTCAATATGATGGAATATGGAGCGAATGATACAGCAAGTTAACATGGGTACCGCATGTGGGTGGTAGTTATTAACTAATTCACTCACTAGAGACGTGAAGAACCTATTCAAATTTTCATACAGCAAGCACAAGCGTCAACACCGATACGACTGCAACGATACAGGCACAACATTTGCTTATAAATAGTCTTTAGCAGCGTATCAGAATGTTGCAGTCAACCCCATTGCAAAGTTCTAATGTAGTATCGTTAAAAGTGTTTGTTAGAATCGTTGTCCCAAAGTCATATACCAACCCAAAGTTCCCTGGCATTTGTTAAATGTGAATTTTGTGTCACTCTGTAGGGTCAGGATAATAATTAATTGGTGTTACGAAAACCTTGCAGTGTCATATAAAAGTAAGTGTCAAGAATAATTGTTTACTTTCAATTTAAAGAGACAACAAGTATGGTCGCTTTGATAGATCAATTTAATGATATTTCTTACCTTTAAATGTATTTTATAAGAATATTAACTTAAATAATTATTCAGTGTAAAGACGGCAGCTATTAAGGCACGTAAAAATGTCAGTCTGCCTCCATCTTGTTTACAAGTAAAATTGTTGCTACAAAAGTCATTAATGTAAATTTTTTTCTGGTACATTTAAAGAAATATAAACTGAAATGAAGTACAGAAATTGCTCCTTCAGAGCTGGTGACCAAAAGAATCGTCGTAGATATAATTTTCTTGTAGTGAATCTGTCGTAAGGTAACGCTACTTAGCTGCAAACTGCTTGCTACATGGATGCGGATAAAACCAAATCCAGGTAGGTCATGTAAAGAGTTGTTTGTGTTTAATAGCTGTGTGGTGTACCAATCTGAAAATGAAACCCCGTTATCCACACCTCACTTTGGAGAAAAGTTTAAAACATAAATTGGTGCCTTGCTAGTAATAATATTCTGTTAGGTAACGCGTCGAAGTTTGTGTTAGAGATTGTTGTTAATATTAGTAAAAAGAGTGTAATGTAGTGCAGTTTTAATGAAAATGCTCTACTGGACGAAAAAGTGCTGCATTTTTCTAAGAAGCGATACATAGTGCGTGTTTGTAAGGCAGTCCAAGCAGGTAGCGGTACACGGGTGGGGTGCCGTAAACCCAACCGCTAAACTGATTCACTTTCCGTAGCGCTGTCAGCGCTACAGAACGACACAGAAATTATTCTGCGGATTATTTCTTCCATGTAACGCAATATTAGCGAGTCATACAGCTAAATATTGTTACGTTAGTAGTTAAAAAGAATTCCTTTCCCTGCTGTGTAATGTTAAAAACTGTTCGATTACACGCGATTTGGACATATAAAATACAAGGGCGAATCGGTCACACGTGCAACAGGCGGATCCAGTTACAACCTCTCTTGGTTAGTTGGTGCTCTTTAATATAGATATTCCATCGTATACTGCTACATGGTCTGTGTGTGAATTTCTAATTCATGGCTTGATTTACCTACTATATTCTATAGCTCCTTGATGAGGATATTCCTGTTGATACTGTCGAATGCTTTAGAGTATATAAAGACCACGTATAGTGTGGTAGCGGGTTGCGCTAGAGTCGTTGTTATTTCTTGAATGATTTCTTGAACAGGGTGCAGCGTTGATCAGTTTAGTGCGATTTCGTATTGATTCATTATGATTAACATATCGCTTTCCAGAGCGATTCCTCCGAAGTAATTTGGGTCGTCTTTCCTGTCTTGTAGAGTGATGTTGTGTCATCCTCCACTGTTGGGTGACTGAGTTGTTCTTGAAGCCCTCATAAATAGGCATGCCAGAGGTTTTGCCAGGTGTATCCCACGTGGCTTCGCGGCGTTGTTATTCTTTCCATTACTTTTGAGATGAGTGGTTTCTCCGGCTGTAAATCGACCAATGACTTGTATGTCTGCTGCGTAAAGTGTGAAGCGGTTTGAAATTCTGCCCTCCTCTCGGGGAAGGTTATTGAAGTGTAGTTGCAATTGCTCCATGTTTACAAAAATGGTTGATTTCAGTTTCTTTGATGATTTTAAGATTTTGTGTGGTTTCATTCCTGTCTAAGTAATTAATTTCTGTTCTGCAAGGAGATCAAATGTTTTCTTCTTTTCTTTCAGTAGGCATTCTTCAGCATACTCTGCTAGGGTGTCGTTTCCGTGATCCCCGGCTTCATAGAGGAATACAGAGTCCATTGTCTGGTAAGGCAACATTCTTCATGAAACCATGGCTTTCCGATGTGACTAAATCTGGTTACTTCAGTGGCGGCATGTGTGATTATGTTGTTCAGAGGTTCTGTTGCCTTACCTATGTTCCCTACCACATGATATGGATTACTGTTGGTGGCTCTGATTTGTTCGCAATCCATCTTTCTACATTTATGTTCCAAGTTGTAACATACGATTTAAATGTCTTACCTGGGGGCTTCTGTGTTTATTTGGACTGTAGAGTTGCAGGATGTTTCCTAGTAGTGACTTTTTCCACTTCCACCTGGGCCTTCATGAAGATCAGGTCAATTGTTCTCCATATGTTGCGTGCTGTATACATACACCCCTTGTTCTGATTTAACAGTCTCAGCCGGTAGTCCATGAGAAAATCTGTGACCATTTGGGTTAGAATTCCATTTATCTATCCTGGTAATTAAGAGCCCCTAGCAAATTTGTTGGCTTACCAACTTAATGTTCCCCAGTGCCTTTCCTAGCTAGTCGATGATGCTCTCGAGATCACTTGTGGGCATGAAGGAAGCGCCTATTATACCTTGTCATTGACTGCTGTTAGTGTATTATCTGTATGAGTTCTAGATAACAAATTTATTACAGTGAACGGTGTTCGTATGTAAAAAAGTTTAAACAATTGTACATCAAAGAATGCCCTACCGAAAGATATCAACCGCACTGTAAAAAAAAAAAAAAGAGAGAGAGAGAGAGAGAGAGAGAGAGAGAGAGAGAGAAAGGAACTGATGATACAGCATGTCTGTAGCACATGATATAAATACATGACAGGAATTACTATTTGAATAACACAAAAGTTTTATTATCCGTAACTGTTTATACAATATGAGAAATGGCTCTTATCGTCATAAATTTGAGGGCACTTAGATGTGCTTCTTTATCACTGCTACATGGGACATCAGTGCTTGCATATTTTCAATTACTTTAATGAGGTAATGAATTCTAGATAAAGACTCAAGATCTGGAATTAACCTCTGTGGATTAAAATACCAAGATTACAGTGGAATTAAATTGAACATCAAAATCAGTGTTACATGTCTTAGTGATTCGCAATAGCAGAGAAATAATTCATTTATTGCTAATCTTGAAACCATCAAAAAGCAGGAAAATGCGAGATAAATAAGAACTTATCATTTCTCTTACCTATTAATATATCGTATAGAAAACTCGAGACTGGCCCACGGTAAGAGAAAACTGCAAGTCAAACCCTATAAGGGATCATGCCGCTTTTCGAATAAGAACTACACATTTCAAACAGAGCTCACCAAGATCGCAGATTGCTTCAATTTTAATTGCTTTATACCACTTGACTGCACAGAAAATGCGATTCGCAAATACTTCGATATTACCGCTGATACAAACCCTGGCTGCAAGTTACACATCACTCATTTCTTTCGTGATATATTTCGTGGCAGCCTCCTTTCTTATGATCCCACAAAACACAACCAACCACGGAAAACATTGTGTGTTTCAAACTTGTAGGCCATACTGTCTCTACAGCCGCATTGCAATTTCATTGACTCAGGCCCGCTTGCCTCAGAGACCTTCGTCGGGATAAAATAGTGTAGCAGGACGCAAGTGACTACACAGGTAGTCGGTTAGTGGGAGCAGATGTTACAACAGAAGTCTGATCTTGATAGCAGATGCATTAAATTTAAATCATGGATGTTGGAAATATAACAGACAAGTTGCAGCGGAATGAAAGGAGATTTCAAATTGTTGTTTCGGCTGACGTATAATTACATATATAAAGTGAGGGAGTGTTATCGTCTTCGTGCCAGTGCATTTTCCATTCTCAACACGGTACAGTGCGCCCAAATTTTCTTGGTTTCTTGTCTCTCCAGTACTGAGTCGGTAGAGGTCGCTGGATCTTGAGCTGCTTATACACTGACGAGTCAAAGAAACAGGTACACCTGCCTAACATCGTGTAGGGCCCCCACGAGTACGCAGAAATGACGCAACACGACGTGGAATGAACTCGACAAGTGTCTGAAGAGGGAATTGACACCATAAATCCTGCAGGGGTGTCCATAAATCCGTTAGAGTACGACGGAATGGAGATATCTTCTGAACAGCACGTTACAAGGCATCCCGAATTTGCTATACAATGTTCATGTCTGGGGAGTTTGGTTGTCAGCGGAAGTGTTTAAACTCAGAAGAGTGTTCCTGGAGTCACTCTGTAGCAATTCTGGACGTGTGGGGTGTCGTATTGTCCTGTTTGAATTTCCCAGGTCCGTCGGAATGCACAATGGACATGAATGGATTCAGGTGATCAGATAGGATGATTACGTACGTGTCATCTGTCAGAGTCATATCTAGACGTGTCAGGGGTCCCATATCACTCCAATTGCACACACTCCACACCAACCATCTTGAACAGTCTCCTGCTGACATGCAGGTTCCATGGATTCATGAGGTTGTCTCCACACCCTTACACGTCCAGCCGCTTGATAAACTTTGAAACGAGACTCGCCCGACCAGGCAACATGTTTCCAGTCGTCAACAGTTCAATGACGGTGTTGACGGGCCTAGGCGAGGCGTAAAGTCTTGTGTCGTGCAATCATCAAGGATACAGCGAGTGAGTCTTCGGCTCCGAAAGCCCATATAGATGATGTTTCGTTGAATGTTTCGCACGCTGACACTTATTGATGGCCCAGTATTGAAATCTGCAGCAATTTGCGGAAAGGTTGCACTTCTGTCACTTTGAACGATTCTCTTCAGTCGTCATTGGTCTCATTCTTGAAAGAAGATTTTCCGGCCGCAGCGTTGTTAGAGGTTTGATGTTTTGTCGGATTCCTGATATTCACGGTACTCTCGTGAAATGGTCGTACGGGAAACTCACCACATCATCGCTACCTCCGAGATGCTGTGCCCCAACACCACGTTCAAACTCACTTAAATCTTGATAACTTGTCAATATAGAAGCATTAACTACGACAGACATTTGCTGCCTTATAAAGGCGTTGCCGTCCGCAGCGCAGTCTGCTGCCTTTTTTACATATCTCTGTATTTGAATACGCAGACCTATACGAGTTTCGTTGGCGCTTCAGTGTTTGTTGGGATTCTCGCTGGTAACTTAGGAGAGCAAATGATACTGTGTCCAACAAGTCTGATACTACCGACATTGTTAGATGCTGCATTTCATTTCGAAGATATGTTATTTGTAACTGTGAATATCGTTCGTACATGACCCATTACGCCATTGTGTACCACCTGCTCTGAAACGACAATCATGTGTTGCTTGAGGCTTTCCCGACGGACTCGTTATAAATATGGTCCTCGGACGAGACGTCGAGGTAGTGGTTGACGGTAGTAGCTGTCTGTAAGGAAGTCTAAAGACTATACGACTTCGACACTCCCTTGTCTCCAGGAGCTATATATCTTCGCTGCCAATATCGTGTGCCTAGAGTACCTACATTTAAAGTATAAATTAAGCTACACCACTTCAAATTCAATTACATATAACATTTCTGTGATTGAAAAGTCCATATGTCATGTTTGCTTTCGTTTACGAGTACACAGACGCACAGACCAAAGAAGCATTGTCTGGAAACTAAAACTGACTAAATGATTCACTTATTGTTAGGTCAGAATAGTCTCTAGAACTCTCTTTCGTTAAATATTTATTTATTATTACTATTATTATTATTATTATGTATATTAAATGTTTTTAATTCATCACTTGAATGATCAATGTTATTGACTTCGCCATTTTTAGTTTTGCTTGTTTTTTTTTTCGTTTGTTTCTTTCCGACATCAGCAGCAATGTCCAGGTTAACTATCTAAGTCTCGGGTTGTTGCTTTGGAAGCAGACAACAAAACCAACGTAGGAAATGATGGAGAAACCTGCACCACTGTGTTATTGGAGACATCTTGCCATTCTAACCTCAACAGAAACACTGGCCATCACGAGAGCCTTTTCTTCAATCAGTGTATAGTCGTTGTAGTTCGTTTCTTGGAAGTTCTGTTATTCCACTCAAGAAATTGGCGGCCGAAGACATCCGGCATAAGAAGTCAGCCTCATTCTGCCAATGGCCTTGTCAAAGAGGGCGCAGGAGCGGATAGAGGTTCAGGGCACTCTCTTGTCCTAGGGGTGGGAAATTGCCCCTAACGGCGGAAGAATTAGCAATGATCAACGACATGAAGATGCAGAAGGCAATGGAAACCACTGCATTAAAGACACGTAACGTGTATCCACAGAACATGTGGCTTGTATTTGAAGAAGTGTCATGATGATCTCTCCATTGGCAAAAGATTCCGGAATAGTCCCCCATTCGGATCTCCGGGAGGGGACCGCCAAGGGGAAGGTTACCATGAGAAAAAGATTGAATAATCAACGAAAGGATAGCGTTCTACGAGTCGGGGCGTGGAATGTCAGAAGCTTGAACGTGGTAGGGAAACTATAAAATCAGAAAAGGGATGCAAAGGCTCAATCTAGATATAGTAGGGGTCAGTGAATTGAAGTGGAAGGAAGACAAGGATTTCTGGTCAGATGAGTATCGGGTAATATCAACAGCAGCATAAAATAGTATAACAGGTGTAGGATTCGTTATGAATAGGAAGGTAGAGCAGAGGGTGTGTTACTGTGAACGGTTCAGTGACCGGGTTGTTCTAATCAGAATCGACAGCAGACCAACACCGACAATGATAGTTCAGGTATACATGCCGACGTCGCAAGCTGAAGATGGAGAAAGTGTATGAGGATATTGAAAGGGTAATGCAGTATGTAAAGGGGGACGAAAATCTAATAGTCATGGGTGACTGAAATGTAGTTGTAGGGGAAGGAGTAGAAGAAAAGGTTACAGGAGAATATGGGCTTGCGACAAGGAATGAAAGAGGAGACAGGCTAATTGAGTTCTGTAACAAGTTACAGCTAGTAATAGCGAATACCCTGTTCAAGAATCACAAGAGGAGGAGGTATAAGATTTCAATTAGATTACATCATGGTCAGACAGAGATTCCGAAATCAGATACTGGATTGTAAGGCGTACCCAGGAGCAGATATAGACTCAGATCACAATATAGTAGTGATGAAGAGTAGGCTGAAGTTCAAGACATTAGTCAGGAAGAATCAATACGCAAAGAAGTGGGATACGGAAGTACTAAGGAATGACGAGATACATTTGAAGTTCTCTAACGCTGTAGATACAGCAATAAGGAATAGCGCAGTAGGCAGTACAGTTGAAGAGAAATGGACATCTCTAAAAAGGGCCATCACAGAAGTTGGGAAGGAAAACATAGGTACGAAGAAGGTAGCTGCGAAGAAACCATGGGTAACAGAAGAAATGCTTCAGTTGATTGATGAAAGGAGGAAGTACAAACATATTCCGGGAAAATCAGGAATACAGAAATACAAGTCGCTGAGGAATGAAATAAATAGGAAGTGCAGGGAAGCTAAGACGAAATGGCTGCAGAAAAAATGTGAAGACATGGAAAAGGATATGATTGTCGGAAGGACAGACTCAGCATACAGGAAAGTCAAAACAAAGGTGGTAACATTAAGAGTGCAACGGGAATTCCACTGTTAAATGCAGAGGAGAGAGCAGATAGGTGGAAAGAATACATTGAAAGCCTCTATGAGGGTGAAGATACGTCTGATGTGATAGAAGAAGAAACAGAAGTCGATTTAGAAGAGATTGGGGATCCAGTATTAGAATCGGAATTTAAAAGAGCTTTGGAGGACTTACGGTCAAATAAGGCAGAAGGGATAGATAACATTCCATCAGAATTTCTAAAATCATTGGGGGAAGTGGCAACAAAACGACTATTCACGTTGGTGTGTAGAATATATGAGTGTGGCGATATACCATATCACTTTCGGAAAAGCATCATCCACACAATTCCGAAGACGGCAAGAGGTGCAAAGTGCGAGAATTATCGCACAATCAGCTTAACAGCTCATGCATCGAAGCTGCTTACAAGAATAATATACAGAAGAATGGAAAAGAAAATGGAGAATGCGCTTGTTACGGCTAATAATGGAAACAAGGCTGAAGAAAAATCAAGACACTTTCATAGGATTTGTCGACCTGGAAAAAGCGTTCGACAATATAAATTGGTGCAAGCTGTTCGAGATTCTGAAAAAAGTAGGGGTAAGCTATAGGGAGAGACGGGTCATATACAATATGTACAACAACCAAAAGGGAATAATAAGAGTGGACGATCAAGAACGAAGTACTCGTATTAAGAAGGGTGTAAGACAAGGCTGTAGCCTTTCGCCCCTACTCTTCAATCTGTACATCGAGGAAGCAATGATGGAAATAATAGAAAGGTTCAGGAGTGGAATTAAAATACAAGGTGAAAGGATATCAATGATACGATTCGCTGATGACATTGCTATCCTGAGTGAAAGTGAAGAAGAATTAAATGATCTGCTGAACGGAATGAACAGTGTAATGAGTACACAGTATGGTTTGAGAGTAAATCGGAGAAAGACGAAGGTAATGAGAAGTAGTAGAAATGAGAACAGCGAGAAACTTAACATCAGGATTGATGGTCACGAAGTCAATGAAATTAAGGAATTCTGCTACCTAGGCAGTAAAATAACCAATGACGGACGGAGCAAGGAGGACATCAAAAGCAGACTCGCTATGGCAGAAAAGGCATTTTTGGCCAAGAGAAGTCTACTAATATCAAATACCGGCCTTAATTTGAGGAAGAAATTCCTGAGGATGTACGTCTGGAGTACAGCATTGTATGGTAGTGAAACATGGACTGTGGGAAAACCGGAACAGAAGAGAATCGAAGCATTTGAGATGTGGTGCTATAGACGAATGTTGAAAATTAGGTGGACTGATAAGGTAAGGAATGAGGAGGTTCTACGCAGAATCGGAGAGGAAAGGAATATGTGGAAAACGCTGATAAGGAGAAGGGACAGGATAATACATCTGCTAAGACATGAGGGAATGAGTTGAATGGTACTAGAGGGAGCTATAGAGGGCAAAAACTGTAGAGGAAGACAGAGATTGGAATACGTCAAGCAAATAATTGAGGAATTAGGTTGCAAGTGCTACTCTGAGATGAAGAGGTTAGCACAGGAAAGCAATTCGTGGCGGGCCGCATCAAACCAGTCAGTAGACTGAGGACAAAAAAAAAAAAAAAAAACTCAAGATATTGCAGCACGTTTTACTAATAGCCATACAGGCACAAGGAGGTTTACTACTTCAGCGTCACCGTTGTATTCCTCGTTAGAATTGCTGATATATGGCAAAATTTACTAAAAGAGGAAACTACACCTTCTTTTGAGAATGCTCAGAAAACAGCTTCTCGGAAGGTTCGCCTTGACGTGTTCTTGGAGCGCTTCAGACAAGTGCTGGAACGTCGCCAGCTGCTGTTAGGGGCTGCTGTGCAGCTGGGCAACTGGAGGCACCTGAGTCCGCATGCCGCTGTCTCAGCAGCGCTCAGACCAGCTGAACGCAGCATAGCGCGGGCGGCGGCGACGATGCAGAGCGGCGGTCCCTGCGTGCTGGCGGCGGCCGACCGCACTTTGCAACTCTAACTACTCCCATTGTGTTATTCACAACGTTAATTACTCTCGCCGTCTTATTCGCACTTCATAATGCTTTCAAATGTCGCGTACGAGAAGGAATGCCACTTTCGGCAATCGTTAACACATGCTGCGAGTAACTAGAGCGTTCGCACAATAACGTGGCCACTAGATGCACAACCAGGGCACATGTGGGAGGAGCGGTAGAGGTGGGGGTTACGGTCAGATGCTGCAGGAGAAATGCGGAGCCTACACTCACGTTTTTTGTACGTATGAAGTTGAGCCCCTCCACGCCACACTTTCATGGTAACAATTCAAAGAGATTTGTCACCTCTGCTTTTCCATTAAGTTTCGGGTGTGCAGCCGCAAGAATGGAACAGTCTTTGCGCCGCCAAAACCTGAAGATTCACACCTCTGATTTGTTCGGCATCTAAAAAGAAGCCCACTGAATATGTATCAAAAGCAGCGATTTATTTACACCTCGCATGAAGACCATTTGTACACTACTGGCCGTTAAAATTGCTACACCACGAAGAAGACGTGCTACAGACGCGAAATTTAACCGACAGGAAGAAGATGCTGTGATATGCAAATGATTAGCTTTTCACTGCATTCACACAAGGTTGGCACCGGTGGCGTCCCCTACAACGTGCTGACATGAGGAAAGTTTCCAACCGATTTCTCATACACAAACAGCAGTTGACCGGCGTTGCTTGGTGAAACGTTGTTGTGATGCCTCGTGTAAGGAGGAGAAATGCGTACCATCGCGTTTACGACTTTGATAAAGGTCGGATTGTAGCGTATCGCGGTTGCGGTTTATCGTATCGCGACACTGCTGCTCGCGTTGGTCGAGATCCGGTGACTGTAAGCAGAATATGGAATCGGTAGGTTGAGGAGGGTAATACGGAACGCCGTGCCGGATCCCAACAGCCTTGTGTCACTAGCAGTCGAGATGACAGGCATCTTGTCCGCATGGCTGCAACGGGTCGTGCAGCCACGTCTCGATCCCTGAGTCAACAGATGGGGACGTTTGCAAGGTAACAACCACCTGCACGAACAGTTCGACGACGTTTGCAGCAGCATGGACTATCAGCTCGGTTATCCTTGACGCTCCATCACAGACAGGAGCGCCTGCTGGTGTACTCAACGACGAACCTGGGTGCACGAATGGCAAAACGTCACTTTTTCGGATGAATCCAGATTCTGTTTATAGCATCCTGATGGTCGCATCCGCGTTTGGCGACATCGCGGTGAACGCAGATTGGAAGCGTGTATTCGTCATCGCCATACTGGCGTTTCACTCGGCGTGATGCTATAGGGTGCCATTGTTTACACGCCTCGGTCACCTCTTGTTCTCATTGACGCCACTTTGAAGAGTGGGCGTTACATTACAGATTTGTTAAGACCTGTGGCTCTACCCTTCATTCGATCGCTGCGAAACCCCACATTTCAGCAGGATAATACACGACCGCATGTTGCAGGTCCTGTTCTGGCCTTTCTGGATACAGAAAATGTCTGACTGCTGCCATGGCCACCACATTCTCCAATTTAAAACGTCTGGTCAATGGCGGCCGAGCAACTGGCTCGTCACAATACGCCAATCACTACTCTTGATGAACTGTGGCGGGCAGCTGTGCCTGTACACGCCATTCGTGGTATGTTTAACTCAATGCGCAGGCGTATCAAGGCCGTTATTACGGACAGAGGTGGTTGTTCTGGGTACTGATTTCTCTGCATCTATTGCGTGAAAATGTAATCACATGTCGGTTCTAGTATAATATATTTGTCTTTCTTCTTGGTGTAGCAATTTTAATGGCCGGTAGTGTAGCTTACAGAGAAGTGAAACTTCCTGGCTGATTAAATCTGTGTGCCGGACAGTTTTAATCTGCCAGGAAGTTTCATATCAGCGCACACTCCGCTGCAGAGTGAAAATCTCATTCTGGTTACAGAGAAGTGTCATAAGTAGCGAATTTTCTCTTGTTGACATGTTAATATTTGCTTCTTTTCTGCCGGCCGAAGTGGCCGCGCGATTCTGGCGCTGCAGTCTGGAGCCGCGAGACCGCTACGGTCGCAGGTTCGAATCCTGCCTCGGGCATGGCTGTGTGTGATGTCCTTAGGTTAGTTAGGTTTAACTAGTTCTAAGTTTTAGGGGACTAATGACCTCAGCAGTTGAGTCCCATAGTGCTCAGAGCCATATGAACCAGCTTCTGTTTTCAAATCACAGCGTTTACAGAATGTCACCTCTCTAACATGCTGTGCAGAAGCAGCTGTAAGAGAATTCTCAAACAGTGGTTTATTAAGTCTATTATATGAGGAACTTTGGAAAAAGTAATATCAACAGCTTATGAAAAAGCAGAGCCTCGTTATATGTCTCCATTTGTGTCCAGAGGCCCATAAAATTTCTCGTTTCAGAGGCTATTGATGGCCCTTAAAAATTTCGTTCTGTCATCTGAAACGTCTGTAGATAATGGAATAACACGGTAGGTAATGGAGTTTTGCGCAATAAGCGTGTAGCAAAATGTTCTCCACTTTACGTGCTAACAGTTGCCAAAATCTCATTCCATATCTCAGACCATCAAGAAATATGGGTAATTTTGCGGGTATTTCACTCTGGCTTAATCACTGGTCCGCGGAATCGCAAATGAGTGTGCTACATCAGATTAATGCTCTCGGGGCTGATGCCAGATAGAGACATCCACCTAACTATAGATAAAAATTCAATGCATTAGCTAAATTTCATACGCAGCAACAAATCATAGCGACCCCTATTTTTCATTACAAACTTTTTCGAATTTCGCGCAGTGTCTTACTTACAAGCAGATATAACAATAACTATATTGGCGAAATCATGGGTACATCAAGATGAAGGTAAAATATAAAGATATGTGTTGCGCAAATATGAATTTTTTTATAGAATAGTTACTCGAAAATAATTAGAGAAACATTTAAGGGCGTGCACCTTTATTTAATCATCGTCGGACGCCCGAAAGGGGACAAACATTGTTGGCATCCGCTTCCGAACAAACGAAAAAACTCTCCCAAATTTGAGACGAAAATTGGTCACTGCGCATCGCCCACCGTATCCTGAGAGGAAGCTTCGTTCCAACAAAGAGACGATGAGAAGCCAGAAAGTAGCAGGCTGCCATCTTGGGGCAATTTGCAACGGTTGACTTCAGTCTTAAAATTTCATGATACGTTCTTTTTCATGTAAGGACTGATTTCGTTCAAAAAATCGTCTAGATGTGCTTTGCATTTGAAGTAATGTTTTCCGAAGCTGCAGTATTCAGTTTGTCGGAAAACTGGCCTTGTGGTATGGGAGGTAAAGTGCATGCCAGGTAATCGAGAAGGTGCGAATGCTAATTCCCTTCGGACTACGTAAATTTTCAGTTTGCCTTTGGTGAAGCCCTCAAGTTTCAACGATATGAGAACCTGGCAGAAACAACACGACGCTCGAATTCCACGTTAAACTGCAGGTGCCAATTCACTGGTTGGATAACTGGATGTTAAGGAAAGAACCCAACCCCAAAGTGGGGTCGAATTGAAAGAATTTCGCTCGGTTACTGAGCCACAAGGAATTATTGGTTTCTCGGCTCACGCGAAAACTGGTCGAAAAGTATACGTCCGAAATGTCAGACGAAAAAATTGGGTGGCGGCCACTGCAGACCCAAAAACCAATGGGTCATCTATTGCAGCTCCAGGACATGAACATACTTCTTTCTACAATTTTCCTTGAGTGTTTTCCTTAGCACAAGTCGACTGCTCACCACATCCATTGAAATCGTTTTTGACCTATATTTATGACCATTTTCATACCTTATTCATTTGTTTAAATTTTTCAAGCCTTTTCTGTTCTGTCGTTTGTCTCTGACAGTTCACGCCTGATGTCTTTGTCTTAACACATATGAGCCGTGGCTGACTCATGTTATGTGCTGGGTTAAATCTTCGTTGCGATTCTGTGTGCAGTCTCCCGCGTTTATCGCTATTATGCTGTTATCCTCTTCTTCCGCGGGTGGCAGCAGCGGTGTATATCAATATTCGCCTCTTGGACTATCTTTGGCCTGGCGCTTATAGTTTCCAGCTGGGCGGTGTGCGACCAGTCGGTCGGTGGTCGGGGAGCAGGGACGAATTCTCCGCATGACGTAGTTTGGCTGGAGCCGCTGGTGGTCTCTACATGGTATCGGAGTGTGTGGTGTTGTTCCCATTGCGACGAGGTCTGTGGCTCACTGACCCTGGACATGAAAGTTGAGTTTTGATTTAATCTGCCAGCAAGTCAAGACTGTTCACACTGTGCCGTTTAAGTTCGTTGTCGGCTGCTGGGATATTCCCGCGAGCAACAACGTGGTTGGAAAATTCTAGACGCCCTCTGGTGTTCACTGTATTTGGTTACCTGAATTGAAGTGCACCAGCGCAATCTTCTGCCTTGTGGCCTTTGACGTTCCGGTTCCCTGCCCTGGCCGTTGACGTAAATTTCTGGCAGTGTAGTTTCCTCATCATTTTGTTGCTGTCCAACATGGTGTGTAGTTTGACAGCTCCATATATTATTGGTTATGGGCGCCAATATCTTCTACGTTGTTCCGTTGAACTCCCTGTTGTGTCCTGGTCGGGTGGGGTCGAAGTTATCCTGTCGGTGGGTCCGTTGACTGTCGGTCGGTTGGATTGTCGTCGGATCGTGAAAGGTTGGCCCGACTGCCTGTCTCACCTAAGCGAGCGTTAGCGTTTGAATTCCAGGCCGATCTTCGAACATCTGAGCGCCCTTGTGTGTACTGCCTTTTTTAAAATTGTTTTTTTGTTGTTTGTAATTGTATGGCTTCTAGCCGATTTTTTAAAAATAAGGTTGTTTTGCCCTTAAAGCGTAAGATTCTTTAGGCCTTCACCCTAATTTAAAGAATTGTTTCACGTAATACTTTTGGCGTTTAATTTAGATGTTGTTGAATTTTAAGTTTTAGGCCTTCAGCCGATTAAAATTTAACTTGTTTACTCTTGAAGTGTCTGATTCTTTGGGCCTTCAGCCTAACTAAAGAACTGTTTTAAGGTAAGGCTTTGCCTTTTAAAATTCTGTTTTGTTTAATTAAGTCCTGTTTTACGTAATGTTGTTTAGCGTTAAGTGTTGGGCTTTCAGTCGATTTTTTAAATTCAAATTGTTTGCTCTGAAAATCTCAGATTTTTCGTACGTTCAGCCTAAATAAAGAACTGTTGTAAGATAAGGCTTGCCTTTTAAATTTATGATTATGCTTGCGTTTTAAGTTCTTGGCCTCGCAACATTTCATATTTTGGTGGTTCCTCTATCGCCGTGGTACGGAACTATTTTAATACGTAAAAGCAGTGCAACCCTGTACCTGGAAACAGAACTCAAAGTAATTATGTAACTTTTTCCTTCGAGCTGATAGTTGTAGCTTTATGTCCACCCTCGCACATGTAGTTTCATTGTATTACTCTTTGTGGCGGCCGTGATAACTTCATTTCACAGTTATACAAGCGCAAGTCTTTAGTGGCTATAGATGAAGATCCAGAGTAAAACGAATTACTAGTACGTCGTTTACTAATGCACTGCGCTACCCTCATGAGAACCACAACCGAGGTTCGTTACAACTCAGACCGTGAACCGGCCGAACAAGAATGAAAAACGATCCAAATCGATAGCAGTATTTGTAATGTAGCAAGTGACTAAGCGTTTATCCATAACGTGGTTCCAGTACAGCACCGACCTTGCCTTGTCTGTGGGGGCCATCAGATATTATCACCGTTGATCGATCAACAGCCTGTGGTTAAATGTAACATTTTGTTCGGAAATGCCATGATAACTGTTAGACTCTTCAAAAAATGAAAGATATTCCCATGAATATAGACAGAAAAGTTATTATTTTAGGTTAACTGAACTAGAGTGGAGCAAAACACTGTTTCTGCAGAGTCAAGAATATGTACAGGAGTTGAACCTCTTGTGGGTATGAGTGGTGAACGGAAGACGTCACTTCGTGTGGTGGACGTGTTATTCCGTGCAGACGCTCATGGAAGGTGTTACGATTACCGCCAAGGAATATCCGAAGAGCCTGTATTAGGAATGAATGTTGTGAAAAACGTTATGATCGGGCTTACTTAATTGCATAGGGGTGAGAGAGAAGGAGCAGCCTGGTGCTCGTTGAAAAGTACTTTGTATTAACGGATAATTTGACAATATATGGTTGAAATGATGGAACTCCAGTTATGAATGCTTTACGTTGTCTGAGGAGAGAAATGAGCTCTTTTTCCAGCTTATTCACGAAATCTTTGGCGGAAAGGATTCGAGTACGGTGAAGAAGATTATTAGCTGCTAGTGAATAGCTGGACCGGCTCTACAAGATAAATTTGTAGGCGACCGCAGTATGTAGAAGATATTAGCAAACAAATCGAAGTTATTCCAGGAGGACGTATGTAGCTGGTAATTTTGACGTCTGCCTGTGAACACTAGACACACAAAAACCCTGGCGCTGTCTGCTTGTACATGGTTCAATATTATTGCTAACTAACGGATTGTATTTCATTTCTCTCTTCAGTCACGATTAGTATTTCATCTGTCGCAGACTAACATCTTTTACTGTCTCAGGTTTGTTTCGAGGCTTCAGCTGCAGTATTTTTCAAAACGTTGTGTTGCTGTAGCCCACTGCATTAGGTGGCATTGTTTTCCACTTAACAGGTACACAGACGACGTCTACTGACAAGGCAGGCGCCATACTTGTCTTTACGAAACCAACCACAATTCTTTGGCCACTGTTATTGAACGCCGCTTGAAACATAGTAGCCAAAGTTCAGTTCTAGATACGTACAGGAAGCTACATAAACGAATTCATGGAAAGCAATATTTTCTGGCTTGGCGTCTGCGACTAAAACGAGATCGACACCCCTGTGTATCGCTAGCTGTTGTTACGGCGCGCCTAGTATACAAAATTATGGAATTGTGGTGGGCTGTTGCAGCGCTTTTTCGAGGTGAATCTCGATTCGACATTTTCTTAAAGACAGAAGTAAATATTCGTTTTGTTTGCAATATTTCCTGATAATTGTAAATTTCCTTTTTGGTAAATATTTCCCTTTAACAATACTTTCAACTTTAGAATCAGATCGTTGAAACATTCTTTAAACTCTGGAATCACGTCATAATCTCAAAATAAAAAAAAAGGTAATGTACGATTAGTCTCGTCGTGTGAATTACTTTCGCTTTGCTATGGAGATATACTGCATAATATACAACTCATGCCAACGGAAGCCATCAACTCATAACGCGTGAACATCAAAATAAAAAAAAAAGTCATGTACGATTAGTCTCGTCGTGTGAATTACTTTCGCTTTGCTATGGAGATATACTGCATAATATACAACTCATGCCAACGGAAGCCATCAACTCATAACGCGTGAACATTGCATCATATGGGAAACTGTGGTTAAACCTTTTCGCGAACATTTAAACAGTGTAGATATACGTTAGTCTTCAAGAAGCGACCGGAAATTTAGCACTACGTATGAAACGAGCTTGTTACCCACAGAAAGTCTTAGTGGAGACACATAAAACTCTGTAAAAATGGGAAAGAAAAATTTCACATTTTTTACGTGTCTAGAATTTCTTCCATTTCGTGAAAACAGATACCTTCATCTTTTCATTACTTGGATTAGTCATTGTTGTTGTCGTGGTATTGAGTCCGAAAACTGATTTGATGTAACGCATGATGCTACTTCATCCGTGGAAGCGTCTTCATCTCTGAATAACTACTTGAACCTACAACTATTTAAGCCTCCTTACTGTATTCCTCTCTTGATTACCCCCTTCAATTTTTACCCAACACACTTCTCTAATACTAAACCGATAATCGCTTGATGTCTCAATAGATGTCCTATCAACATACACATCTTGTCGAAGAACAATGCTATTAAAAGAAACAGGTGTGAAGTCAAAAAACAAAGTCGATGCTTTTGTGGAAGAACAGGGTGCTAAATTATCAAATCAGTGTAATGATCAGTGCAAGCACACGTTTGATGACTATCAGAGTGGCTTTCGCATGATGACGTAGAAGTTAGTGATAAAGTGAAGGAATCAGAACGTATGTTAAGTGAAAGCCTCACATCAGCCTTGTCCGAGTGAGGCACTTCTGGCGAATCAGAATGTTATGACCAAGTTACTGCATGAGCTACAACCTTACAACAGAAACTGTCTGCCGTTTTGAACATAGTTCAAGGCAGCATCAGCTACTAAAGTATGTGATAATATACAGCAATGCTGCTGCATATCATGCGACATACGGTAACGAAATAAGCCCGGTGATTTATCGCCTATCCGTGCACTGTAGGAAAGTAGGAACTGCACTTGACATCCATGACAAAGTAACGGAATGCACATATCACAGCTCAGATCGACAACAAAAGTTGAGGTCCTTACTATGACGAATTACATGTATCTGAAGAGAAACCTGGTGTAATAAATACGTATGTGTACCATTTGGAAGCGCTGCCAAACGGCACGTATTGCGGAAAATCATACTCGACACCATGCGTACACAGAGGGACTGCTGCCCGAGAAACAATATGAAAGCTTTGTTGGAATATCATTGAACCATCTCAATACCCGTATTGTAGTCTATTATTATCATTAGATAAACCTATTGGCCAAATTCGTTTAGTCCTGAATGTATGTTCCATTAACACAATAATTCTCCCAGTTCGTACCAGCCTGGAAGTTTAGACGAGTTGTTGCAGGAATTCCACGGTGTGCAATTTTAAAATACGCCGACTTTAAAAAAGATTTTGCACAAACGCAGGTTCCTTAATTGACCATGTAGTACGCTTTTAGTGCCGCGCCAATTACGGCGGATCGACTGCATCTCCGTATTAGTAGAACCAATGTCATTTCTCGCTCGTCAATTACAATCCTGACAAGGCATTTAAAAACGAGGTTAGGACAGGAAATATTACTAATGTTAAGCTAATGTAACTCAGTTTTTCATCATATGTAATTAATCTAAGTTCTACATCAAATAATAGTAACATCTCTTAGTTTTCATGCAGTCTGGAGGCGCCATGAAGAAAGTGTTACTAGAAGAACGTAGCTAGAGCCCTGAACTGTTTTAAAACAAAAACGTAACGAAAATATTACACAGTGGGTATAATTTCTGCATCGTCTCAGATCATGGAAGGCAATGGATTCTTTCTCATAATGTCATATAATACATTGTGAAATATTGATACAATGTTCCAAACAAATATTTTTTGCTTCGTGACACAAATTAAACACGGCAATTGAAAGTCCTGTACCTCCATATTTTGAACAGTGCTCTGCATATTTAATCAGATTTTGAAAGCAAAGGGTGTAAAAAGATTGTGCCTTAGTAGTGGGATTTTGAGAATATTTTCGTGTTGGAAAAATTGACGGAAAAATTGTTGATCCACCGGTTGTAGTACATTCGTCATACACGCCGAGAATTCAATATCCTGCACATATTTGTAACTGTAAATTAGAAATTAAGCTGATAGTGATTCAGAATTTTGTGATTGAAAGAATGTACGACGAGACAGAAGATACAGTATTTTCCAAGTAGTTAATGGAGAGTAAAGTATAATTCTGATGTTAAACTGGAATTACATAGCAGGAAATGGGAGAGAATAAAAAATAGAAGAGGGATGTGGATTGGGGAAATGAATGAGAGAAGAAGTCGCCTGACAGAGTTTTGCACAGAGCATAATTTAATAATCGCTAACGCTTGGTTTAACAATTATGAAAGAATGTTACATAAATGGAAGAGATATGGAGACACGGTAAGGTTTCAGACTGATTATATAATGGCAAGGCAGAGATTTTAAACTGTAACACTTTTCCATGTGGAACCTCTGCACAATTTATTGGTTATAAGTGTGTGACTGAAACTTAAAACGTATGAAAATAAGCTGATGGGACCTGGATAAGCTGGAAGACACAGAGGTGGTTGAGGGTTTCAGAGTGACCAACGTTGGGTTGAAGCAGGGAAAGGAGTAGAGTAAAAGACGAATAGGTAGCTTTGGAAGGTGAGATAGTGAAGGCAGCAGAGGTTCAAATAGATGAAAAGACAGGGTCCCAATGGAAGTCCTTTGATTTCACAGGCGAAAGTGCATTATACAGATGGAAGGAGAAAATATAAAAATGTTGAAAATGAAGTAGGCAAATGAGAATATAGACGTCTAAAAATGAGATTTACATAGGAAAATTAAGGAGGACTTTGGAGGAAAGAAAAGCAGTAGTATGAACATCAAGAGCTCAGATGAAAAACCAGTCCTTACTAAAGAAGGGAATCCTCAAAGGCTGAAGGAGTAAATTGAGGGCTGTAGAAAGAAAACAAAGAATCCAGAAATGGATGAGGATTTAGTGGAATATGACATAGGAGATACCATAATGTGACGAGGATATGACAGAATACTGAAAGATCTATGTCGAAACAAGGCTCCAAAGTAGACGATACTCCATCACAACTACTGATACGTTTGGGAGAGTCAGTGTGGGGTGCCAGTTGCGGCTGAGTGCTCGGGACCGAGCCCTGGTGGCCAGCAGAGTGAGGAACCACTCCAAATGACCATGCAGCTTACTTTCAAAGAAGCTTATTGTGGCACAGCAGTAACGTCCTATTTCAAATATTAATAGAGGTGACATAATGAAGTATGGAATAAATGGGTGCCACACCACTCACATATATACGTTAATGGGAAGCGGGATCTTCTAGCAAAGAATGGAAACAAATGATAAGTATAACTATTAGATTTATCGTCTTCAAACGCGAAAATTGCCTATTGATACATTAAGACGAACCATTCACAGTTTAACTTACGTACAGTTAATGTTATTAAATCTACATAACAGATTTTCGCGACGACTGCGTCGTATTTCTTCCAAGGATTCCCAGTATTTCTGTTTCACACTCATATCGACTACACCAACCTTTTACGATTCCGGTTCGAGGCTGTAGATTCGATCGATGTCTTTTGTCGTGCCCACGTCCTAATGCCTCCAAACATAGGAACAGCACTCTAGAATCGATCGTAAAACCGTTTTGTATGCGATTCCCTTCCAACAACTCTGTCTTCCATTCGCCTTCTGTTATAGTGCCATTACATAACTGATGTTTGTATTACCCTTAAGCAACAGGTGGTTATAAATAAAGTGCAGCTAATCACAGTGATTAAGCGTGGATTGTAAGAGTCGTATGGTAGCGATGCTTGGAAGAAATGCTAATTCGTTAATGAGGAACCGATTTACAATGGCAAAGAATTAGTTCTAGTTTTGGCCACCAGGTGCAAGACTGGCGCTTTACAGCATCTCATTAACTTGTCTGGTGCTCATATTGAACAAATTGTGAAAGCAGCAGTTCATCATAAAATCAACACTGTCGCTGTCTCACTTGTTTTATCTTTTCTGTCCAAGTCCCGTCCCTTACCTATTACATATGAAAATGTTTCTATACGTCCTTCTTACATTCACGGCGTCATTTTTGCATATGCTGGCCAAAATTGGAACTAACTTTCTGCAAGCGTAAATCGGTTCCGCATTAACGCATTAGGATATCTACGACTTTCGATGTCGCACGATAACTGCAACCCACAATGGACCTCTGTCAGTAGCTGCACTTCAATTATAACCATCCAGTATATTGTCTTTAATTGTAAATGTAGACAGTCGAAATTATGCCTTCTAATTCTACGTAAGGCTGGGCCTGAAATTTATAATCAGATGAGACGAAATAAGCAAAGAAATAAATTATATTCGAAATGAATAGGATCTTTTGTAAGCAAAGCAAGCAGCAACTGTAAGAGCTAAAACATATTAAGTAATTTATTGAGTCTTATCCAAAAATTTGTGACTCACTGAAGTGATAACATACTTCATGGGTGGATTAAGTTGGTGAAAAGCTGGGGGTGACTTACAAAACAAATGTACTCCATCAGATTCACCGACATGAAAAGTGCGTCACCAATGAAGATGAAATCTATGCAATCCAGTAATAAGGGCGTTATTATTTCAGACCTTTCAAAAATTGTGAACGTCTGTTGTAACAAAATTTGTGCTGAGCTGTGCGGCCACGCAGGATCTCCAGCCTCCCTGGGATATTTCAAAAATTAAGTCTAAGCCCTCAGAAGTTTTCAATGATTTTTATAATCACAATTCGACTGTTAAACATTAAAAACAAACATCGACGAATTAAGCAGCCCCTTGGGTTTTGTAAGCTATGAATCGGAGTATCCGCTTGTATTTCTTTAAGAGCTTCCGAAAAAATTTCCAATTGCAATAAAATGCCTTATTTAAAATTCATTAAAGCGACCGTGCTGCGTTGTGGTTTTTCCGCGGTTTGCTTGCGAGTAACGGCGCTACGGAAGCTGGCAGCTGAATATTCATATCCATTTATCCCCGGAACTAAATGCAAATTCCAGAGCACTACCTTCGCAATTGCCGGACGCCGAAACTACAGAGCGACTCACACAGGTGAAAACACTACACCTTAGCTTTTATTTTCGTTTCATTGTAATCTTTAAAACTTGGACCTGTAGCTAATTATACATACGTCCCATTAGACTGAGGTCTAGTGCTACAACAATCTTGTTACAAAAGTCGTTAATCACAGAAATCTGTATAGGCTGTAGACTGAGCTACAATGTGAGGGCGGAGTTCCACGTGGCATTACGATGTAGTATGCAAAAACGTAACTACCGTACAGACCCACATACCAGGTTATTATAAGTGGTTTACAGTTTCCGTAATGCAGATGAATAAAATGGTGAGGAATTTACGATATAACTGTAGTTGAAGCTCTTCTACGAGCTACTCTTGTGCAGCTTAACGTAACAAGTGTCTGTTCTTGGTAAGCCGATTTTGTAGCAACTAAAACTACAAAAAACAGTTAAATGATTTTTAAATTATTAATAAGTAGACTAATAGTGCCTACAGGAAAGTTAAAGAGACCTTGGGAGAAAAGAGAACCACCTGTATGAACATCATGAACTCTGATGGAAAACTTGTCCCAAGCAAAGAAGGGGAAGCAGAAGGGAGGAAGGAGTATATAGTCTACACAAGAGTGATGTACTTGGTAATATTATGGTAATAGAAGATGACATAGATGAAGATAAAGCGGGAAATCTGATACTGCGTGAAGAATTTGACAGAGCACTGGAGGAACTAATGGGAAACAAGGACGCAGGTGTAGACAACATTTAATTAGAACTACTGATAGCCTTGAGAGAGCCAGCCATGACAAAACTCTACCATCTGGTGAGCAATATCTATGAGACAGGCGAAATACCCTCAGACTTCAAGACAAATACATTAATTCCACTCCCAAAGAAAGCAGGTGTTAGCAAGTGTGAAGATTGCCGAACTATCCGTTTAATAAGTCAAGGTTGCAAAATACAAACACGATTACTTTACAGACGAATGGAAAAACTGGTAGAAGCCGACCTCGAGGAAGATCAGTTTGGATTCCGTAGAAATGTTGGAACCCGCGAGGCAATACTGACCCTACGGCTTATCTTAGAAGCTAGATTAAGAAAAGGGAAACCTACGTTTCTAGCATTTGTAGGCACAGAGAAAGCTTTTGACAATGTTGAGTGGAACACTCTCTTTCTAATTCTGGAGGAGGCATGGGTAAAATACAGGAAGCGGAAGGCTATTTACAATTTGTACAGAAACCAGATGGCAGTCATAAGAGACCAGGTGCTTGGAAAAGGAAGTAGCGGTTTAGAAGGGAGCTGAAAAGGGTCGTAGACTATTCCCATGTTATTCAATCTGTATAATGAGCTAGCAGTAAAGGAAACAAAAGAAAAATTCGGAGTAGGAATTAAAATCCATGGAAAAGAAATAAAAACTTTGAGGTTTGCCGATGACATTGTAAATGTGTCAGAGAATCAAAGTAGCTAGAAGAGCAATTGAACTGAATGGATAGTATCTTGAAAGGAGGATATAAGATGTACATCAACATAAGCAAAACGAGGATAATGGAATTTAGTCTAATTAAATCAGGTGATGCTGTGGATATTCAATTAGGAAATGAGACTCTTAAAGTAGTAGTTGAGTTTTGATTTTTGGGGAGCAAAATAAAGGAGGATGGTCGGAGTAGAGAGAACATAAAATGTAGACTGGCAATGGCAAGGAAAGCATTTCTGAAGAAAAGAAATTAGTTAACTTCAAGTATAGATTTAAGTGTAGGAAGCCTTTTCTGAAAGTATTTGTATGGAGGGTAGCCACCTATCGAAGTGAAACATGGACGATGAACAGTTTAGAGAAGAAGAGAATGGAAGCTTCCGAAATGTGATGCTACAGAAGAATGCTGAACATTAGATGGGTAGATCACGTACTAATGAGGAGGTACTGAATAGAATTGGGGAGAAAATTAATTTGTGGCACAACTTGGCTAGAAGAAGTGATCGGTTGGTTACGACACGTTCTGATGCATCAAATGATCACCAATTTAGTACTGGAGGGAAGCTTGGAGAGTAAAAATCGTAGAGCGAGACCATGAGATGAATACGCTGAGCAGATTCAGAAGGATGTAGGTTGTAGTAGTTACTCGGATATGAAGAGGCTTGTACAGGTAGAGTAGAATGGAGAGCTGCATCAAAGCAGTCTCTGGACTGAAGACAACAACAATAATAAGTAATGGCCGTCATCGACAGGGGATCTCAAGTTGATTCCGTATTTCTAGATTTCCGGAAAGCTTTTGACACCGTTCCTCACAAGCGACTTCTAATCAAGCTGCGGGCCTATGGGGTATCGTCTCAGGTGTGCGAATGGATTCGTGATTTTCTGTCAGGAATGTCGCAGTTCGTAGTAATAGATGGCAAATCATCGAGTAAAACTGAAGTGATATCACGTGTTCCCAGGGAAGCGTCCTGGGACCTCTGCTGTTTCTGATCTATATAAATGACCTGGGTGACAATCTGAGCAGTTCTCTTAGGTTGTTCGCAGATGATGCTGTAATTTACCGTCTAGTAAGGTCATCCGAAGACCAGTATCAGTTGCAAAGCGATTTAGAAAAGATTGCTGTATGGTGTGGCAGGTAGCAGTTGACGCTAAATAACGAAAAGTGTGATCCACATGAGTTCCAAAAGAAATCCGTTGGAATTCGATTACTCGATAAATAGTACAATTCTCAAGGCTGTCAATTCAATTAAGTACCTGGGTGTAAAAATTACGAACAACCTCAGTTGGAATGACCACATAGGTAATATTGTGGGGAAGGCGAGCCAAAGGTTGCGTTTCATTGGCAGGACAATTAGAATATGCAACAAGTCCACTAAAGAGACAGCTTACACTACACTCGTTCGTCCTCTGTTAGAATATTGCTGCGCGGTGTGGGATCCTTACCAGGTGGGATTGACGGAGGACATCGAAAGGGTGCAAAAAAGGCAGCTCGTTTTGTATTATCACGTAATAGGGGAGAGAGTGTGGCAGATATGATACGCGAATTGGGATGGAAGTCATTAAAGCAAAGACTTTTTCGTCGCGGCGAGATCTATTTACGAAATTTCAGTCACCAACTTTCTCTTCCGAATGCGAAAATATTTTGTTGAGCCCAACCTACATAGGTAGGAGTGATCATCAAAATAAAATAAGAGAAATCAGAGCTCGAAAAGAAAGGTTTAGGTGTTCGTTTTTCCCGCGCGCTGTTCGGAGTGGAATGGTAGAGATATAGTATGATTGTAGTTCGATGAACCCTCTGCCAAGCACTTAAATGTGAATTGCAGAGTAGTCATGTAGATGTAGATGTAGAAGTGGTTGTAAATAAATGTATTCATGCGATGCCGTTTACAAGACGCAAACATCATCTGCGAGGATCTTGTGGACTCTTACAGCTTTTGCACCTTCGGTGCCGTCAGTATTGAGCCCTGCAGCGCCGAAAAGGACACAGCCTTCGAATCAGAACGTTTGCGTTACATGTAATATGCTCCTTAGCGGATTTCACTTTTACACTGCTGGCCATCCAAAATGTAGTAAAAATTAGGGCCGGAGGTTTCACAACCGAATTAATCTGAGATATAACACTTTGTACATAGATCACATGATTGATAATACAGACCCATGCGAAGTGAGGACGACGATGAAACAAATATTGGGTGTTGCCTCCATTGCTGGCCATAACCGCTGATTCACGCCTCGGCATTGAATTAAAGAGGGTCTGGATGTGTTGTTGGGGTACAGAAGTCCATGCTACTTCCATATATTGCCAAAGTTGATCTGTAGCAGCGGGTGGTATATTCTGGTCCAGTCGTTACGCATTCATCGAACATAAGCGAGAGATCGGGAGAACGGGACGGCCAAGGCAGCAATTCAGTTAAATAGGAGACAATGAAGTCTTAAATATCACGTGTCACGTGCGGTCATCCATTATCCTGTTGCAGTGCGGTGCTTCGCGGGTTTGGGAGAGTAACAGGCTCCAACAATTCAGAGATATAACGTTAGCTGGTTAACGTATATGACATACTAGTGGTGCGGGAATGGAACTCAATACACTCCAAACACTAAAACGGGTCGCAGGAGCAGTATTGCGATGCATAAGGCTACAGTTCAAAAGTCTCTCACCATGGTGTCTCCAGACACTATTCCGACAATCGTGGGGGTGCTGTTGTGGACTGGCAAGACAGCCAATCCACTAGGAGGAAGCCGAAAGGCACGCGTTTAAGCTCACGCAGGCTGGCGTGAGGTCTGGAACAGGACAAGGTAATTATAATAGCCAATAACGTACGTAGCTGCTGGAATACTTAACTTTAATCCATTGGGTGAACATCGCTCTTGACGGTACATGTTTTACAGCATCAATTGTAACTGGTACTGGCGCCTTGCTAGGTCGTAGCCAATGACGTAGCTGAAGGCTATGCTAACTATCGTCTCGGCAAATGAGAGCGTAGTTTGTCAGTGAACCATCGCTAGCAAAGTCGGCTGTACAACTGGGGCGAGTGCTAGGAAGACTCTCTAGACCTTCCGTGTGGCGGCGCTCGGTCTGCAATCACTGATAGTGGCGACACGCGGGTCCGACGTATACTAACGGACCGCGGCCGATTTAAAGGCTACCACCCAGCAAGTGTGGTGTCTGGCGGTGACACCGCAGGTGCAGTCAGATTGGTCGGTAAAAACAATGTCGTTCCAGTCGGTTGTCCATGTCTGCTGCTCATCGCACCATTGCCGGCGTAAACGCAGCAATGGATGCCTTGCGGACAGTCCACTCTGCTGCAAACGACGTCGAATGGTACGCGCGGACACTGCTGTTGCGCAACACACCTAATTTGTTGTGATATGGTCCGTGATGTGTCAGAGCGGTCCATCACTGCCACGCGTTCAATATGCCTCTCATCGCGTATAGTTGTGCAACGAGCTGAGTGCAATTGGTCACGTCCGTCCATCGTTTCCTCCTGCACCCAGAAATAACAGATCCGCATCACAGTCGTTTCTTTTCGCCCAACACGATCAGCGATTTCTGTGAAGCATAATCTGCTATCCTTGTAGGCAACTATTGTTCCTCGGTCGAACTCCGAAATATGCTCGTTTCCTTCTACGAGGCTTAGCGAGGCCCCTTACGCAAAGCAACCGCACGAAAGAATAGTTCCAGTAGGTATACGCGGCCTTCTGTTCCACTTTCATACTGCATTTTTTGGTTGCGGTGGTGGCGCCTGCGATGTGCGCCCGCGCTGAAATGCTAATCTACATCTACATCTACATCCATACTCCGCAAGCCACCTAACGGTGTGTGGCGGAGGGTACCTTGAGTACCTCTATCGGTTCTGCCTTCTATTCCAGTCTCGTATTGTTCGTGGAAAGGATTGTCGGTATGCCTCTGTGTGGGCTCTAATCTCTCTGATTTTATCCTCATCGTCTCTTCGCGAGATATACGTAGGAGGGAGCAATATACTGCTTGACTCTTCGGTGGAGGTATGTTCTCGAAACTTTGACAAAAGCCCGTACCGAGCTACTGAGCGTCTCTCCTGCAGAGTCTTCCACTGGAGTTTATCTATCATCTCCGTAACGCTTTCGCGATTGCTAAATGATCCTGTAACGAAGCGCGCTGCTGTCCGTTGGATCTTCCCTATATCTTCTATCAACCCTATCTGGTACGGATCCCACACTGCTGAGCAGTATTCAAGCAGTGGGCGAACAAGCGTACTGTAACCTACTTCCTTTGTTTTCGGATTGCATTTCCTTAGGATTCTTCCAATGAATCTCAGTCTGGCATCTGCTTTACCGACGATCAACACTATATGATCATTCCATTTTAAATCACTCCTAATGCGTACTCCCAGATAATTTATGGTATTAACTGCTTCCAGTTGCTGACCTGCTATTTTGTAGCTAAATGATAAGGGATCTATCTTTCTGTGTATTCGCAGCACATTACACTTGTCTACATTGAGATTCAATTGCCATTCCCTGCACCATGCGTCAATTCGCTGCAGATCCTCCTGCATTTCAGTACAATTTTCCATTGTTAAAACCTCTCGATACACCACAGCATCATCTGCAAAAAGCCTCAGTGAACTTCCGATGTTATCCACCAGGTCATTTATGTATATTGTGAATAGCAACGGTCGTATGACACTCCCCTGCGGCACACCTGAAATCACTCTTACTTCGGAAGAGTTCTCTCCATTGAGAATGACATGCTGCGTCCTGTTATCTAGGAACTCCTCAATCCATTCACACAATTGGTCTGATAGTCCATATGCTCTCACTTTGTTCATTAATGTGTATCTCTCGTCGCCGCAATCTCCTGCTGCAAATTTCACCTGGTCTGGACGCTTCCGTCGGGTTGTTGCGTTTTGGGTGGCCAGCAGTGGTTTGCTGCTGCGGCCGCTCAATTTTGAATATTACAACAGAACATTGCAACGAAAGCACAACGTGTTTCTTTGTCATACGCTACGTACTGTGAGGAGATTCCTTGTCACGAATACATAGGACATAAAATTTATTGGTCTAAACTACAAATTTATATAGTATGAGCAGTTCTGATTCGTTAGGTAACGGAGTATCTCTCCAAATGTGGCATTAAAGCACACTGTTTCGTTTTTAATGACTACCTTTAATGACGTTTAACGATGAATCGAAGTCAATCATCCCATACAAATCTGCGTTCAAAGCACGACAAAATCTCTATTGAAAATGAAGGTTCCGTACTCCAACAACTTGCTGTTATAATGCTTTGTGAGGAAGTCTTGCTGCTTTAGGGGCACTGACTGGAAATGTGTTACTCAACAAATTACTACATTAAACAATTTTATGATGAGTACTCCATTTCGTGCGTTACAGGTGGACTAGCAGGAACGCACTTGGTATTAAGAATGAAAAGAAAATAAAGAAGTTCGACTTCGTAGCACTCTCTGGTCCTCACCGTTAACATGAGAAGCACATCTTGAAGGTAGTATGTCAGTACCACTTATACTTTTGTTGTTTACTTGTCGCAAGATAAGACTTCGCGTGGAACCTCTTCACCCCCCCCCCCCCCTACCAACCACGTGCTGAGGTCACGCAACTAGGGCAGCAGCAAGCAAATGTCACTCATCCACTGCACCAGTCCTGGTCCTGATAACGAGATCATGCACCCCACTTCCCCTGGGCCAATAAGAAACCGGCACCCCACTACGCAGTCTTCTTAATGTAAATCCAGTAGCATAAGCGTCGTCATTTACATTCTGTTCATCGTAATCAAAGGATCACCATGAAACGCTAGTAGCAGAAGCAGATATTCGCCAAGATAAAGAAGATTGTCACATTTGAAAGTAGGTATTAGTCCACTGCTATTAATATCATTTTTAACTAATATCCTATGTGTTTACGCTTAGATATTTTCTTCCCCAACAGTGCAATACACCCCTAAGCTGTACTAGCAGAAATGATGAAGAATGGTGCAGCCGATTACAAATCTAAGCGCCATCATAGTGGCTGACCTTTCACATATATCGGAGCCGTTGGAACATCTTCACAGAATACTTCTATTAGGCATTATCTATAAAATGACAGCTAGCGCATCCAAATGTGTGAATGTATGCGTGACAGCTGATGGTAACAATGAGATATTAATCGAAGTGGAGAATATACAAAGGCTTCGTACTAGAGTACAACTTATGTGGTACCAGTGAGACTCTCTACACAGTATGATGCACAACATTGAGAGGGAGAAGACAAGTGAGTACCAGCCAGCCCATACACGAAGCGACATCCATAGGAGTTGAAGAAGTATATATAACCGATAAGAATGGAGAAGCGGTTCTGAAACTAACTTCAAGAGACCCACACATTTATATTAAATACTCAAGTATTGTCGATTTGTGGGAACTATACTGTGTGTTAGCAAGCACAGCAGATAGATTGTGCTGCTTGTGCCTGTATGTCAGAGCAGTGTGCCATGACTTTGTAGGATATTTACGGACTCGTAGTGTAAATGTGAGTAAATTAAACCAAACAATTTATGTATATTCCAGTGTTCATCGAGATCCAAAGACTACAACCGATGACACTAGAAGCATGAGATCTGTAGAAGAAGCAGCCATGAATATAGGTGCACCTATTGGTTTGAAAGCAATTCAGGATAAACAAAGGTCTATAGAAATCAATTATTTGCAGCATATTGTAGAATGGAAGTATAGCAATGTAAATATACATAAATAAGTACTAACATATCCTACAAAACTTTCCCTATTTGAGGCCACACCTATATTCATTATTTTATATCCACAGATCACTGGAGAGAGAGATAGAGAAAAGAATATCAGTGCTACTGCCAAAGAGAGACATTAATACATACTCACACCAGTGCAGTTGCTACTGCCCCTGCCACTGTGACCACAACCGCCATTGCCACCACAAACATGTCGTACAGCGGCTGACCACATGTAGGTCAATAAGCCGGTGGGCGGTGACTGCCAGAAGCGCATGCACTTCAGACAGTTGTCGGGAGAGATAAAAGCATTGCCACACCCACCCACCGTTGCAACTACCCATGCATGTAAAAGTTTGCAGTAAACAGAGGTAAATCACCTACCTGCACACACCTCATTCACAACCCACTACCCATGAGCTACCAAGCACCTACACAAATACACGTAGACCTTAGAAGGAGTTTACAGTTATACCGATTCTGACAGTGGCAATAGTTAGTGTTTGAATGTGAATTAAGGGTTAACATAAACTCATAGCTGTTGTAGCATACTGCGTATGATGTTTATTCATAAACAGAAACTAATCAAAACCAACTCGTTAAGATACTGTGAGTACACACATATGATGTGATAAGATGATACAAAATACAGAATTTTTAAAACTGTATACACTGCTGCTAAGATTGTTTATAAATATATGTCAATCATTCACTTAGTTGGTTGAGAACTTTCAACGAGTGTGAGAAGCTGCCTGACATTAAATTAACTGTTTTATGTGCCGTACAGTCTAATCAATAGCGGCAGTAAAGGCTTCAGTGTGGAAGCGCTTACTTACCATGTGTTCTATCCTGTGGTGGTTTTCGAGAATCAGAAATACAGTGATACCAAAATCGCATTATCCCTGGACGACTGGATTCGCGTATGTAATATGTAAATGCAAATTGCTAATGTTCCACGGAAATACCTAGCTACCTTCATTGAATGTGGATGATCATATGAGATCCACAAGAGACTTTCCATTAAATGATAAAATGTATAACTAGAGTTAGTGAACTCATCCATGAGAACAAATTTTTGAAAATCTAGTTTACGAGGACATACCCAAAAGGAACTGAACCAATTTTCTGTTGGGCAGAACTTTTAAAGTCCCACGTTTTGCCACTAGGAGCGCATACAGCGAACTTTCCTGAGTCAGCAAGCAGAGTGCTGCCCCAAAGAAGATCAAGACTACTTTCTGCACAGTTTATAGTGACAATTGTTCATGTGATTTCCGTTTATGCAATGCATAATTTTCGTAAATGACGAATAGCTGTGAAATTCTGTTTTTTGCTGTAAAAAATTGGAACAGAAATGTTAAAAACAAGGACGATGCTATGAGGAAAACTCAAGTTTTTGAGCGGTTCTCCCGTTGCAAAAATGGTGAAATGTGTGTTGTAGACGGACTTCGTTCTGGTCGTCCCTCCACGACCTGCACACATGAAATTGTTGAAACATTTGCGTGATCTTCAACGAAGATCGACGACAAACCACTGATAAACTTGTGGAGCTCTGTGGAGTGAATTGTAGTTTAGGGCAGCGAGTTGTGACAGAAGATTTGGGAATGAAAGTCGCTGCAAAATTCGTACCACGATTGTTGGCGGCTGAACAAAAACAAGGTCGCGTTTTCAACGAAGAGTCCCAAATGATCCAATTTTTTTTTTAAATTATGACACGTGATGAACTTGGAGCTATGCTTACGATCCTGAATCAAAGAAACAATAAAGCCAATGGAAGACATTAATTTCGCCTCAACCCAAGAAAGCTTGTTACGTGAAATCAAAGAATTAAAAGAATGCTGATTTGTTTTTTCGTTATGAGAGGAGTAGTCTATTCAGAGTCAGTTCTGCAGGGTCAGGCAGTTATTGAAACTACCTACGTGGAAGTTCTGAAAAGATTGCACAAC
Organism: Schistocerca cancellata; assembly: GCF_023864275.1. Lineage (NCBI taxonomy): Eukaryota > Metazoa > Arthropoda > Insecta > Orthoptera > Acrididae > Schistocerca > Schistocerca cancellata. Next base: position 100,822,629 of record NC_064633.1, read on the forward strand.
AGTGTGCACCGGAAGTGGCCTGATTTGTGGTATATATATATATATATATATATATATATATATATATATATATATATATGAGTAATGTTTTATATGAATAATGTTTTCGATAGTATGTATATATATATATATATATATATATATATTATCGAAAACATTATTCTATCATAAATACCGGCTACCACAAGAGATTTTGCATGCCATCAATGGAGTAATCTACCAGATGTTCAGTGAAAACAGTGCATCTCACCACCTAAAAATGTGAAGCATAACAGCGGTATCACATTGACGACATTGCATTGGAAAACCAGGGTCAAATACGGAAATATGTCGTCTTCCGGTAGCATATGAAGTTTGACGTCTTTTATTTGACCCAGACATATTCCATGTTCTGAAACGGTTGATGAGGGATAATGCAACGTTTGATGAGGGATAATCTTTACTGTAGCTTTCAAAAAAGGACAGTACGAAGTTAAAACTTATTTACGAAGCACATTTACGAACAGACGTAGCATTCACTGAATTTATTACCCTGCAATCAGATACAGTAAGGCTTTCTGATCACTGATAAAATGGGAAAATTGAATGATGACGATACAAAGAAAACTTGCTGTTTAAAAGAATGTTCCACTGTGTTATTGTGTCCATATTGTAGAAGGCCAAACATATGTTTTTATGTTGACATAAGAATACGAACAACAGAAACAAGATCAACATAATTTGATAACTGTATCCAGGCAGCAGCGTTGAAAGATGGGATCCAAGGTGGAACAGCTGAATGATAGAATCTAGTGGCGTGAGCCGTAAGTTAAGGAAAAACTTGAAACAATGCAAGGGAGTCTTAAAAGCTCTAGTGAAACGAGCAACGAAACTCTTCAATGTCGTACTACAAAAATGTAACCACTGAGAGATGTGATGAAAGGATAACTACAAATATCGATGAAACTGAAAAAGCCCTCCTGTAAATATCGCGGAAACAAAAGCTCCGGAAGAAAGTAATGAAATCTCTCTGTGTTTAACAAATGTAGTAAATACAAAGGTCATCAAATTACCTTCCATTAGGAAAGTGGAACGCGCTCAAGACTGTGATATGACTTTCAAAATGACAGATAGCAGAAATAAGTCGTCGTTTCCTTTCTAGGTTTATTAGATTCAGATTTTGGCTAGTGACTAGCCATTATTAGTGCAATATTTCAGAGTTATTTAATCATGCTCTGTACGTCTACAGCTGTTGTTCGCGCTCCTGTCACAGTTCATTCAAAACTACTGCAACAGGGAACCGAACAACAGATGTAGACATACTAGGGCATCTATAAATAACTCTGAAATTCTGCGATAATGGCTAGTAACGATGCCAAATTGCTGCTATTTGTCATTTTTCAATATGAGCGTGTCTGAGGCATCTTGTCAGGGTCCGCGCGGCTTCCCCCGTCGGAGGTTACAATCCTCCCTCGTGAATGGGCGTGTGTGTCGTCCTTAGCGTAAGTTAGTTTAAGTTAGACTAATTAGCGTGTAAGCTTAGGGACCGATGACCTCAGCAGGTTGGTCCCATAAGACCTTACCACAAATTTCCAACACGAGCGTTGATGTGATGAAGAAACCCTGCATGAGATTATGTAGGATGCGTATCCTCACAACATCGGTTTAGTAAACAGCAGCAAGTCGACAAAACAGAAAGCCATAGAGATGCGAAAGGCTATTAACTGGAATTACGACAGCTAAAATCATGATAGTTAGAGTGATAACATTCTCTCTCTGAAACGTCTACTCCAGTAATAGAAAGTATTAAACCTCCATATGAGAGATGCACGTAGAAGAGGAGGCGGATAAGGAGAAGATGAAGAAGAAAAAGGAGAAGAAGCGGGAAAAGTGTTAGTTAAGTAGATATGACTTACGGGATGAAGCGGCATCAACCACATATGCTAGAAAGGCATCCTATACGGTTAACCAATCATTTAATACAGGTTGGGGAAAAGGAATTTGAACGAACACCTGCTTTGGTGGAGTTAATATTATTAAAACCTGCAAAACCCAGATATAAAGGTTTGCAGACATATTACTAATGACTAATGCAGACAGGCAAGACAGCACCTGAAACCGTCGATTAAAAGGCCAAAACAATAGGAAATACATTAATATTACTACACTTACGTCATCCAGTGTACAATAGTGCAGGTGGCAGAATTGACATTTAGCATAAAAGACAGTACAACGTATCTCTGAAATATATATTCTACAATAACACCAACGAAACAATAGAATGGCTACGGCTACTCACAGCATCAGATGCCACAGGGAATTATGTATCCTTTACAGAGCATTGATAATGAAACAAATTCTTCAACTGAAGCACTTGCTGTACTTAATCATTTGTTTGATTCAGAGTTTGCACTTTTCCCTGCTACGTTGTGAGAAATGTTATTTAACAAGGAATCGAAAACCAAACAAGAAAACAGCAACGAAAGTTATTATGAATAATTTAAAGTCAAGTTTGATGTGACTGAACTAGTTTTTAATAACTCTCCGATTATGTATTAGTAACTGTTTCGTTTCGTAAATGTGGTTTACCCCAAATATTTTGCAATTTGGAAATTTTAAAATTACTAATTAAAACTTTATTCTCTTATTTATTTGTTCCAGGAGAGTTTTGTGTATTTTGGTGTCGAGCAAACGTTGTCCCCCTTACATATGTGTGATGTTATTATTTCGTTTGCTGTGCGAAGTAAAGAAATATCAGAAGTCATGGGAAAGGATTACGTAATGTATAGACAGACTTTTCTGTATGAAACTTGGCGCCAAAGACTACTGAAACAGATAATGAAATATCGGCGTAGGCTGTACATCAAGACAAATTCACTGATCGGAGTGCAATGCCTGAGGGGGTCGAAATTAAGAATACATGACTCTGGTTTATCAGTCCTAGCATTTACCTAACACCTTTTAGGTTCTCTTCTGATTTTTTATTTTTCATAGTGAGGTACATAAACGTAGCACGCCCTGGGACTAATCTTCGTGCATTCCGTCGGTAAGCCGCTGCTGGACATAGCAATGCAACATACCAATGCGTTATTTCGCATATACGTCACAGAAATACGTCAGGAGGGCTAATTCCTGGTGAAGACATTGAATATAGTGCTGGTTAGTTCTGTTCTTACTTCTCAATTACTTTCATTTTGTGAATTGTCTGTATTACATGGGCCAGCGTTAACACAGCATCTGCTGATAACAATATTGTAAATCGTGGAGCCACTCTTTTATTAATTAATTTTATTTGCTTTTTATAGCAAACAATACAGCAGTTACAATTGCTTGCGTAGGTAACCGCAATTAAGCATTAAGTACATATCCACTTTATACATAATACAGAATCAAAAATTCGATATTTTATATGTAAGAGCGTTACTTTTGCTTCTTGGAGGTAACATACTGTTAACCCATCAATTCTGAGGCTTTCCTGACTAATTAACGTTTTAATAGTTATTGGCAAGGGAATCTTCATTTTTTCGTGGTTGTGGTAGAGTTTATAGTGATGTGTAGAATACATGGAACATTCCAAAATGTCATGTTCGTAATATCCGTCGTCTTCTTGATGTTCGCTGCGTGTGGGAGAGCCTGTCACTCCGATCTTGTGGAGGTGTGCAGGGAATCATGCGTGTCCCTCGACCTTAAAAAATGTTCAAATGTGTGTGAAATCTTATGCGACTAGATCATCAGTCCCTAAGCTTACACACAACTTAACCTAAATTATCCTAAGGACAAACACACACACCCATGCCCGAGGGAGAACTCGAACCTCCGCCGGGACCAGGCGCAGAGTCCATGACTGCAGCGCCATAGACCGCTCAGCTAATCACGCGCGGCCCCCGACCTTACTGTAATAACTGATCTTACATGTCTGACTGGGAGTTTTTTTCTCCCTTTACCATGGTTTTCCTGGTATAATGCAGTGGACTCAAGCAAGCGAAATGCCTCTATTCTGCTGTGATTTTTGACACTGTTGTTCTCTCTCTTTTTGAAACACAGAGGAAGTCAGAGTATGGCGGCTGTATAAATATCGGGCTCCCTTCTTTGGAGCTTTCTTTTTCTAGACGATCTTCTAGTTTGTTGTGGCGAATATTTAAGTGTCCCTCTATCCACATTATATGGACTCTTTTATTTTTGGCTTTTATTATTAATTCCACCACATCATAGGTACGACTGTCATAAGCTTTCAACTTTCGATGCTTTTCTTCGAGACTCTGTCAGAATTAGTGCTTGTTACCATTTTCAGTTCCAAACTTAATTCCTTCTTTATTTCCTGTTATTTCTACTTCTGCAGTTAATGATGGTAATAAAAAATTATTAAGTATCTGCTATCTAGGGCAATAATATGCGCAACTATCTCCCTCGTATGTTTTGGATCTGTCAGTAGATACACGCTAGGAAAGAAAAGTCTGTCAGACGAATGGAAACGGTAGATGTTATGTACATGTGTGGACTAACAAATGATTACAGTTTATGGGAAAATGAACGATTTGTTGAAGAGAAAGACCTCAAACTGAGCAAGTCAATAATTCTTTGGTCCACCTCTGACTTGCATTATTTGGCTTGACATTGATTGACTGAGTTGTTAGATATCGTCCTGAGGGATATCGTGTCAAATTCTGTCTAATTAGACCGTCAAAATCCTGAGATGATGGGAATCCCCTGCCCATAATGTCCCGAAACGTTCTCAACTTGGGACAGACATGACCTTGCTGGTCAAGGCAGGATTTGGTAAGAGTGTTTCATCAAATCCAGTTTCATATACAGGGGTGGAAGAAGAACATCTTTTGCTTCCACGAGAGGCTCGGCAACTACATTTTTCTTGCTACGGTTAAGATTTCTTGCAGGCCATTCTGCTTTAATATAATGCGATTTCGTATACCTACTGTCCCACATACATAAGAAGCAACTATGTTTTGTATGCCACAGTTGAATTCCTAAGAGTACGGCAATGACTTATAAATCACCACAGATTTTCCATTTGTGTTCATGATGATTGAGTCCAAGAGGACTGTCATATTTGCATATGTCTCCTTCATGCGAACTGCATGACCAGCAGGAATAGCAGGAAGACGGTTGCCGTCGAGAGGTAATACAGCTTTCAAACTAAGCTGGGAGGCGTCTATGAATAGCTTCCATTCAGTTAGATCATGGTTCAAATTCAAAGATTTCATCGAGCCATTAATGTCGCAGAAAACAACAAGATTGTTTTTCCTCTCAAAAAATGGAAGCAGTTCCGTGTGACGTTTTCTGTACAGTGTGACTGAGATATCACTTTCATTGCTGTAGTCGGAACCCAAGAATTTCTGCCTTCTCCTTCGACAGGTCAAGGTCTCTAATGAGATCACACAATTCCGCTTGACTCAGTATGTGCGGTTTATCATCTTTACCCTCAAAATCAGGGTAATGGGATGTGGAAGTCTTGTTTAGTTCTTCTTCTTCTTCTTCTTGTTTCACACTGCCTTCATTTTCTACTTCACCACACAATTTTCGGGTGAAATAGGAACAGGAAATCTATCAGAATGCGGAATGGGTCGATTAGCACATCGAAGATTCGGTTACAGTTCTTCTTTTTTCCATAGACAATCCTGGCGTTGTAGGTGGAGTCAAGCAGAAATGGCAGTCGTCTGTATGGTTTTTAGGCACAGCAAAAGCCATAGATCGTTTCGTTTTTTCATCTATTATCGCCGTGTAACTAAACATGCGCTACAACATATATGAGGAGCCCAACACTTATCCTGGTCCCCCACTTTCATACCGAAATAACGCTGATAGGCAGTCTGCACAAGAGACGTCATATTGCGTTTCTGTGAGGAAAATGTTATTTTACCTCAAAAATAACAAAAGTTATTCACCTTACTTACACATTTCCGTGGCATTTTTACGAATTTTACACTACAAAAGCATTATAAAACGAGAAATTCTGCTTTATATAGAGCAGAAACTATAAGGAACTCACAGACACAGCAACAGTGTCTATATTTATGACTTACAAACAGCTTAAGATCATTTGTGTTTTGTTATCGGACAAGTGTGCCAGCTCCGAAAACAACTATTCCGTCAAACTGTAAATGTAGATTATAAAAATTAAGTGTCACTTTATCTCCCAAGCAAGAGCTAAACCATCACTGTTATGGTGACTTTTTTAATTGAGCAGATATAAATACTTAGGAATTAAATATTTTTGAGCCCGAAACATTTTAATTGCTGGCCAGTGCAATCTTTTTCGCCCCACGACGTAAAGAATCGTGTTCAGATCTATGTTTGACTCGAGGAAAACAAAATGATTAACGTTGGGTCATATTCACCGCTGCTGTAATACTTTCTTCACATAAACAAAGCAAAGCTGCGTCCCATGTTGCGTTTTACTTCATGTATACACAACTGAAAAGCACAGGTTTAGGATTAGTATGCTATTTTTACTACGTAGTTGTTCCGAAACGAATGCAATCCATTGGATGTCACTTAGGCGATTTGATTGCCCCTAACCATTTTCCCAAACGAGAAAAAGGGGAGCTACAGTGTAACGTGGAACCAGAGCCAACTTCCGTTTTTGACGAATTTCCACATCACTGAGAGGTGAATTCTAGGTTGAAAGGCAGACTGAAAAAGTGAGCGAGCCAGGATTCGATGCTACAAACCTTCGGTTTCTAGCCATACAGTTTACTGCTTTCTTTATTAAAGTAACTTATTGATCAATCTACATGTACAATTAACTCACATTGAAATAAAGACAATGAACAGGAGTGTGACACAGTTTACATCAGGTTCAGCTAGGGCGTGCCAAACAGCACGCGAGCAACATGTGCTGGCCGCGAACGCCCCAAGTCCCGTCCTGCACTCAGCTTTGCTGGGTCCTTCTCGTGAGTACACGAAACAGCGCAACGTTCCATTTAGCACTGCGATGCGGCATATTTTGCGCAGTACAACTCTATAATTTCGGCAGAATCATACAGTCAGCGAAGTTTAACCTTCGCTATTTGTTTATGTTGTGTAGGACGTTCACAGGTATAGCGACTGTTCCCACAAAGGGAAACAGTCTAGCTATTTATCTTCGCAGCTTTAGAAACGACAGAAGAGTGGGATGAAGATTCACAATTCGCATAAGTGACAAGTACTACATATCTACTATGAAACGACATTACAATACGGTGCAGAAAGAATTTAAAGATTTAGTTGAGAATGGAAGCGTAAAAATTACAACGATTGGCAGATGGGATTCATTGTTCTGTGCAACAAAAAGGAGCAGGCCTGGAGCACGTGAAGAAATCGGTGGTACGCATAGTCAAATTTCTGAAGTCGCACGCATTGTTCCATTGCCAGTTTCAACAGTTTTCAATGGTAATGAACAAATAGTATGAATACTTCATGTATTACTGCAAAGTACGTTGGTTACGTCTGGATCGATTTTGCGAATTAGAATTCATTATTGGTGAATTTATGAACGTCAAAGGAGTGCAAGAGCAAAAAATGAAGTGCAGACATTACATTTTAAGTAGACATGACTGCAACCCGCCCACAGTAAGACATTGCAAGGTAACTTCATTCTGATTGGATGGGATTGCATTTAAAAAGAAAATCGTATTGTAGAAGGGATACATTCTGACAAAGTACAGCTTCATAAGCTCACTGGCTTTACAGAAAACGCGAGGTCTGAAGAATTCATTATTTATAAAGAATCTGACAACACTGTCAATCTGACACGTATTTCCGAGCTGTTTTCGAGACCGTTTGCTGTTTTAGTTCAAAATGGCAGTGTGCATTGCAGATGTAACTGATTGACCTGCAGGGTAACTCCAGTTTTAATGGCAAATCGGTTTGCATTAAAACCATCCAGGATGTCTACATTGCTTTTCTCAAGTACAATATTAAAGTTGCAAAAGTGCTACAATACTTTGATCGACATGTTTATGAGAAAGACTTTTTTCGGTTGTGAAATTGAATAGGTCACGATTACATGGTAAGTTGAGTGCGACTCTCTGTGAAATTGTCTGCATCTATCCGCACGCCAACATTCTGTACCAGGAAGCGCATCATGGACGTGGGGAAAATGTGAAGCAAGGCTGAGTGCTTTGGCACTCGTGTTGGGTCATGGCCCATGAGCCAAAATGTTGGCCGCCCTTGGTTTACATATAGGAAGGTAGAATAAATTTGAAAAAGCACAACAGAAGTACCTGAATATTCGTGAAAACAGGAAATTCATTTTACGAAAAGCAATCAATAGTGGTCACAATCAGCTACAGCCTGACGGAGGCAAGGTAGGCAGGGGTCGAATCCCGAGGCCTGACCACAATAGTTCCCCCCTGACTCACCCCTGTTACTGAGTTGCTTCTTCACATGGCTCCTTCCTTTATTTTCCAAAAACGAAATCAACGAAGGAATAGAGAGGAAAAACAGTGACGAAACAAGCAAAAGAACAATGAGGTCAGCAGCTGTTGCCGGGTCTATCCAACGCCCTGGCGTTGAAAGGAAAGATTCAGCATGTTGGCAGACAGTTCTCGGAATCAGGGCAGTTGCAAGTAGGACCAGTAAGTCGTAGACATAAACTGGTGATAAGCCAAATGGTCATTATCACCTTCACCAGCAACGATAAAATGATCAAAATGAGGAACCAATGTTGTGACCATATTAGTCTTCATCACCGGAAAAAAAGAAGTAGCCGACAGCAGAATTATATCAGCAGAACATGCAGCTTCAGCAGTCTGAACGAGGAAAGCCAGTGCTAGACCACCACACGAGAGCAAATGCGTCACGTTTTCCGCTGTCAAAAGCAATTGCTGCTCTGTCATATTATGGCGGCTACTCGCTGCATCGCAAAGGCGTCTATTTCAAAACTAAACCTTAATTCATTGTTACTGATGCAATTTGTACGAAATATTTATAAATTATGTACAAAAATATTCCTCATGGATCGATGTATCTTTTACTGAAAACTGGACCAAAATCCCTACAGCAGTTCCTGAGATTAGCCTGCACATACAGAAGGATGGGAAAGGGAGACTCAATTTATATATAGGGAAATGGCTCGAAATGGCAGTAACATAAAATATTCTTTCTTTTATCTTCAATAGAATTGGTTGTATAAGCCAAAGTAAAATTAACTGTGAACCCACATGTGACTAAGTGCAGTCTAGACACATTAATTTGTTCGGCGTCAACGTGCAGCAACCACTCACGGATGGCATGTACGAGTAGTAACAAAAGCAGTGGAGGGTATGTAAAGCGTGTTGGAGAACAGTACAGTCATTGTCACAATGCAAAAACGGAGCGATTTATCAGACTACCTTCTCTACATTGTCTCACAGATGACAAAATGGTAGATATCGAAATACATGACAGAGGGATAGAAAAACAATTAAAATCGCTCAAAAGAGGAAAGGCCGCTGGACATGATTGGATACAAGTTCGATTTTACACACAGTACGCGAAGGAATTCGCCCCCCTTCTTGCAGCGGTGTACCGCAGGTCTCTAGAAGAGCGTAGCGTTCCAAAAGATTGGAAAAGGGCACAGGTCATCACCGTTCTCAAGAAGGGACGTCGAACAGATGTGCAGAACTATAGACCTATACCTCCAACGTCGATCAGTCGTAGAATTTTGGAACACGTACTATGCTCGAGTATAATGACTTTTCTGGAGACTATAAATCTACTGTGTAGGAATCAGCATGGGCTTCGAAAAAGACGATCGTGTGAAACCCAGCTCGCGCTATTAGTCCATGAGACCCACAGGGCCATAGACCGGGTGCCCAGGTAGATGCCGTATTTCTTGACTTCCGCAATGCGTTTGATACAGTTCCCCCCAGTCATTTAATGAAAAAAGTAAGAGGATATGGACTATCAGACTAATTTTGTGATTGGATTCAAGAGTTTCTAGATAACAGAACGCAGCATGTCATTCTCAATGGAGAGAAGTCTTCCGAAGTAAGAGTGATTTCAGGTGCGCCGCAGGGGAGTGTCGCAGGACTGTTGCTATTCACAATATATACAGGGTGGTACAAAACTGTACGGCCAAACTTTCAGGAAACATTCCTCACACACAAATAAAGAAATAATGTTATGTGGACATGCGCAAACGCTTACTTTCCAAGTTAGAGCTAATTTTAGTTTCGTCAGTATGTACTGTACTTCCTCGATTCACAGCCAGTTGGCCCAATTGAAGGAAGGTAATGTTGATTCGATGCTTGTGTTGACATGCGACTCATTGCTCTACAGTACTAGCACCAAGCCCATTAGTACGTAGCAGCAACAGGTTAGTGTTCATAACGAACGAGGGTTTGCAGTCAGTGCAATGTTTACAAACGCGGAGTTGGCAGATGCCCATTTCATGTATGGACTAGCACGAGGCAATAGCCGTGGCGCGGTAAGTTTGTATCGAGACAGATTTCCAGAACTAAGGTGTCCCGACAGGAAGACGTTCGAAGCAATTGATCGGCGTCTTAGGGAGCACGGAACATTCCAGCCTGTGACTCGCGATTGGGGAAGACCTAGAACGACGAGGACACATGCAATGGACGAGGCCATTCTTCGTGCAGTTGACGATAACCCTAATGTCAGCGTCAGAGAAGTTGCTGCTGTACAAGGTAACGTTGACCACGTCACTGTATGGAGAGTGCTACGGGAGAACCAGTTGTTTCCGTACCATGTACAGCGTGTGCAGGCACTATCAGCAGCTGATTGGCCTCCACTGGTACACTTCTGCGAATGGTTCATCCAACAATGTGTCAATCCTCATTTCAGTGCATATGTTCTCTTTACGGATGAGGCTTCATTCCAAGGTGATCAAATTGTAAATTTTCACAATCAACATGCGTGCGCTGACGAGAATCCGCACGCAATTGTGCAATCACGTCATCAACATAGATTTTCTGTGAACGTTTGGGCAGGCATTGTTGGTGATGTCTTGATTGGGCCCCATGTTCTTCCACCTACGCTCAATGAAGCACGTTATCATGATTTCATACGAGATCCTCTACCTGTGCTGCTAGACCATGTGCCTTTACAAGTACGACACAACATGTGGTTCATCCACAATGGAGCTCCTGCACATTTCAGTCGAAGTCTTCGTACACTTCTCAACAACAGATTCGGTGACCGATGGATTGGTAGAGGCGGACCAATTCCATGACGGCTGTGATACAATACGCCATTCTCCAGGGCTGCATCAGCGCATCAGGGATTCCATGCGACGGCGGGTGGATGCATGTATCCTCGCTAACGGAGGACATTTTGAACATTTCCTGTAACAAAGTGTATGAAGTCACACTGGTACGTTCTGTTGTTGTGTGTTTCCATTCCATGATTAATGTGATTTGAAGAGAAGTAATAAAATGAGCTCTAACATCGAAAGTAAGCGTTTCCGGACACATGTCGACATAACATATTTTCTTTCTTTGTGTGTGAGGAATGTTTCCTGAAAGTTTGGCCGTACCTTTTTGTAACACCCTGTATTAATGACCTTGTGGATAACATCGGAAGTTCACTGAGGCTTTTTGCGGATGATGCTGTAGTATATCGAGAGGTTGTAACAATGGAAAATTGTGCCGAAATATAGACGCATCTGCACAGAATTGACGCAAGGTGCAGGGAATGGCAATTGAATCTCAATCCAGACAAGTGTAATGTGCTGCGAATACAAAGAAAGAAAGATCCTTTATCATTTAGGTACAATATAGCAGGTCAGCAACTGGAAGCAGTTAATTCCATAAATTATCCGGGAGTAGGCATAAGGAGTGATTTAAAATGGAATGACCATATCATATTAAACGTCGGTAAAGCAGATGCCAGACTGAGATTCATTGTAAGAATCCTAAGGAAATGCAGTCTGAAAACAAAGGAAGCAGGTTACAGTGCACTTGTTCGCCCACTGCTTGAATATTGCTCAGCAGTGTGGGATCCGTACCAGATAGGGTTGATAGAAGAGATAGAGAAGATCCAACGGAGAGCAGCGCGCTTCGTTACAGGATCATTTAGTAATCGCGAAAGCGTTACGGAGATGACAGATAAGCTCCAGTGGAAGACTCTGCAGGAGAGACGCTCAGTAGCTTGGTACGGGCTTTTGTTGAAGTTTCGAGAACATACCTTCACCGAGGAGTCAAGCAGTATATTTCTCCCTCCTACGTATATCTCGCGAAGAGACCATGAGGATAAAATCAGAGAGATTAGAGCCCACACAGAGGCATACCGACAGTCTTTCTTTCCACGATCAATACGAGGCTGGAATAGAAGGGAGAACCGATAGAGGTACTCAAGGTATCCTCCGCCACACACCGTCAGGTGGCTTGCAGAGTATGGATGTAGATGTAGATGTAGATGTAAAAAGGGCATAAACATCGGCTTTCAGGCCAAGGGTGGGAGTATTTCGAATACGGCTAAGTTTGTAAGCTGTTCGCGTGCCCTCATCGTGAAAGTATATCATGCATGGCAAAATGGGCTACCAAAAACCGGAACTGGGGCATCTATGGTGCACCACGCGCCGTAGACGACAGCGGTAAACACTATGGTCGTGGAGGGAAGTACGGGGGAACAGATGTGCAACTGTTGAGCAACAGATCACTCAGCTGCACCAAGGGGCTACCAGCAGTGTATCCTCAACGACAGTTCGGTGAACTTTGCTGTGTGCTGACGTTCGCAGCAGGCATCTTGCTCGTGCATTGAGGTGGACTGCTGTTTATCAGCGACGAAGACTGGAATTAGCACGCCAATACCACATCTGGACGTCCACTGAGTGGCGATAGGTGTTGGTTCCAGATGAATTACGTTTTATGCTCCATACGATAGATGGCCGTTGGAGTGCACCGTGTGAAACGTCTGAAAGCAAACACACTGCAACAATCGTCGGAAGTGTCCAGGTTGGAACAGGGAGTTTTATGATCCGAGAAATGCATTTCCGGCATTTCCTGGGTGACCTCGTCATTCTGTAAGGTACAGTAGATGAACACAAATACGAATAGAATCGGGGGGACCAAGTTGACACCTAAATACAATTGGTTTTTTCTCAGCATAATGGCATCTACCAGCACGACAATGCAACGTTTCACACAGATTGCAGTGCACATGCGTGGTTTGAAGAGCACCAGGATGAGTTTCACACTCCCCTGCCCAGCAAACTTCACGGATTGAAACCCAGTCGAGAATCTGTGGGACCGCATCGATTCGATCCCGAATGTTCAAACGAGAAACTTAGTGCAGCTGGTCACGGCACTGGGGCCCTATTCTGTATCGTTCATACCGATCGGTGTAGTAGGATAGTCTCGGCAGTGACGTCATTTTCGGTTCTTTATCGAAATGCTGAAGATTAGATGGGTAGATCACATAACTAATGAGGAAGTATTGAATAGGATTGGGGAGAAGAGAAGTTTGTGACACAACTTAGGAAGGGATCGGTTGGTAGGACATGTTCTGAGGCATCAAGGGATCACCAATTTAGTATTGGAGGGCAGCGTGGAGAGTAAAAATCGTAGAGGGAGACCAAGAGATGAATACACTAAGCAGATTCAGAAGGATGTAGGTTGCAGTAGGTACTGGGAGATGAAGAAGCTTGCACAGGATAGAGTAGCATGGAGAGCTGCATCAAACCAGTCTCAGGACTGAAGACCACAACAACAAACAACAACATCGAAATGTCATATTGAGTAAGCTTCTGAGACTTGTTACCGAAAGGGCCTCCCACCGATTTTACGACAATTGTACCGAGAGGTTTTGGATTTCGGTATGGCCCTGTCGATCGGTGAGCTGTGGTTTATGTACACCTATAATTTGTTATTTTAAACATGTTTAGCGGTTTTAGGTTTGGATTTGGTGATTGTGTTACTAAAGAATCACCAGAGGAAGCATTCGGTTGGAAAGTGAGTTCATAATTGACTATTTTCCTTTTTTAGAAATATGGTTAAGTTAGGTTGTAACTGTGGATGATGACGTCAAACAAAAGTTTTCGGTCAATATTATCTCAAAATACGTGTTATTTTTATGCAAATAAGTGTTTAAAAATTATTAAATATCAAGACATCGGCTGTGCTAACGTATATTACACGAGTGTGAACTGACGTTACTAGTGCCTTTGTGTACTTTTTCCCACGAATGGGTTACTTAGTAAGTATCGAAAGATGTTTACAACTTTCAAGTAACAATGGCGAGCAATTAGGTGAAGCCAGATATTGGAAACCTTCCAAACTATCACGCATTTACGACTTATGCAGCATCCTTTGACAACGAAGTCAGTCTACGTTTCTCTACACAATACTAAAGAATTGAGCACTGCGTCTCTGTTGTTCGGCGCGGCCAAGTAGTTGGCGCGCAGGAATTTAAAACGAAAGGACGCGGGTTCGCGCATGGGTGGACAAAAGAAATTTTTTTTTTTCGTCTTCATATATCCAACACGTTCTGAGTTACTGTTATTCGTGTAAGTTAAGATTTTTCTGCAATATTCGTTATTACTTACATGTAAGAGCGCACTTCCTCAGTAATGATTTCGTGATTTCTGTGTGTTTAAAACACGAAATGTTGCTGGAGATGAAATTGTTGTTAATGGAACAACCGACAGTGACCTTCATATTTTTTCTTGTCAGAAATAATTCATCATTTTTTCCGAATATGTAGCGAATTCCGAGTATCCCGTTACAGGAATCTAAGAGCACAACTTAAATTACTGGGAATCTTCATAATCTCGCTTGTCACAAGTATTTATCTGCGATATCGAATCCTCAAGCACAGTAGACAGAGAAGAAAGATCTCTGCCGTAATATTTTTAGACTGTAGTACCTTATACGACACATTTTCATTCATGAGATGCAAGTTATAAACTTCGACGAACTGCAGGAGCTCTGGAAAACGCGTTTTTTTTTCAGTTTTGTTTTTAAGACCCAAATCGTTGACGTATCGTATAGGGAAGTGGGGTACTTAATCATTTAGATCTCTAGGAGCAAGTTATAACCACATTCTGTTTATCTTCTTATTCTTTGAAACTCTCCGAATCAATTTTTCGGATGTTTTTATAGATGTATTAGTACAATGTGGTACTACACACTAATCCTAACTCATTTTCTGAAACGAAAAATCCAAAACACGATGTCAGTGTGAATGAGAATAAGACTACATAATGCGGCATTTACGACAGTTTGTAGAATACACTCAAATACGCAATCGTTATCATGCATGCATGGAAACATGCTGTCAGAGAAACTAAAAATTTTTATGCATTTCAGCTGAGAGTCATAGAAATGGATATACTGCGCCTGACACTGTTAAGGAGGAGGCAAGGGCAACGAAGGCGGGCACTTCAGCTCGATGGCATGCGGCGTCATGCGTTATTGAAACCTAAACGCAATTTTCGGTACTTGGAATAATAGCGCGCGTGAGTCGTGTGCCAGCCGCTTTGTGTTAGTGGCGCTGTGCGCGTTGCAGTGCGCACTTCAGCTCGATGGCATGCGGCGTCATGCGTTATTGAAACCTAAACGCAATTTTCGGTACTTGGAATAATAGCGCGCGTGAGTCGTGTGCTACCCGCTTTGTGTTCGTGGCGCTGTGCGCGTTGCAGTGCGCATGCGTGGATCTGCGGCCGCTTGCTTATGATTGGCTTGCGCGGCACAAACCGACAATAGCGCTTCGGTTCTCTACATCCGAACGGTATCGCTACCGAAATGCATACTGAATAATGCAGGGACTCTAATTCGAGTAATAGACCGTTTGGCCTCCTGCGTACCGAAACGACCGGTATAATGGCGGAAAGATACAGAATAGGCACCCTGGAGTCGGCATGCCTCGAATCTCATCGACTCTCTTCCTGCATGTGTCGCTGCAGTCTACGCTCCAAAAAGTGGTCAAGGTTTTGACAGGTGGCCATCTACATCTACATCTACATCTACATGACTACTCTGCAATTCACATTTAAGTGCTTGGCAGAGGGTTCATCGAACCATAATCATACTATCTCTCTACCATTCCACTCCCGAACAGCGCGCGGGAAAAACGAACACCTAAACCTTTCTGTTCGACCTCTGATTTCTCTTATTTTATTTTGATGATCATTCCTGCCTATGTAGGTTGGGCTCAACAAAATATTTTCGCATTCGAAAGAGAAAGTTAGTGACTGAAATTTCATAAATAGATCTCGCCGCGACGAAAAACGTCTTTGCTGTAATGACTTCCATCCCAATTCGCGTATCATATCTGCCACACTCTCTTCCCTATTATGTGATAACACAAAACGAGCTGCCCTTTTTTGCACCCTTTCGATGTCCTCCGTCAATTCCACCTGGTAAGGATCCCACACCGCGCAGCAATATTATAAGCTGTCTCTTTAGTGGACTTGTTGCATCTTCTAAGTGTCCTGCCAATGAAACGCAACCTTTGGCTCGCCTTCCCCACAATATTATCTATGTGGTCTTTCCAACTGAAGTTGTTCGTAATTTTAACACCCAGGTACTTAGTTGAATTGACAGCCTTGAGAATTGTACTATTTATCGAGTAATCGAATTCCAACGGATTTCTTTTGGAACTCATGTGGATCACCTCACACTTTTCGTTATTTAGCGTCAACTGCCACCTGTCACACCATACAGCAATCTTTTCTAAATCGCTTTGCAACTGATACTGGTCTTCGGATGACCTTACTAGACGGTAAATTACAGCATCATCTGCGAACAACCTAAGAGAACTGCTCAGATTGTCACCCAGGTCATTTATATAGATCAGGAACAGCAGAGGTCCCAGGACGCTTCCCTTGGGAACACCTGATATCACTTCAGTTTTACTCGATGGTTTGTCGTCTATTACTACGAACTGCGACCTTCCTGACAGAAAATCACGAATCCAGTCGCACAACTGAGACGATACCCCATAGGCCCGCAGCTTGATTAGAAGTCGCTTGTGAAGAACGGTGTCAAAAGCTTTCCGGAAATCTAGAAATACGGAATCAACTTGAGATCCCCTGTCGATAGCGGCCATTACTTAGTGCGATTAAAGAGCTAGCTGCGTTGCACAAGAACGATGTTTTCTGAAACCATGCTGATTACATATCAATAGATCGTTCCCCTCTAGGTGATTCATTATGTTTGAATAGAGTATATGCTCCAAAACCCTACTGCAAACCGACGTCAATGATATAGATCTGTAGTTAGATGGATTACTCCTACTACCCTTCTTAAACACTGGTGCGACCTGCGCAATTTTCCAATCTGTAGGTACAGATCTATCGGTGAGCGAGCAGTTGTATATGATTGTTAAGTAGGGAGCTATTGTATCAGCGTAATCTGAAAGGAACCTAATCGGTATACAATCTGGACCTGAAGACTTGCCCGTATCAAGCGATTTGAGTTGCTTCGCAAACCCTAAGGTATCTACTTCTAAGAAACTCATGCTAGCAGCTGTTCGTGTTTCAAATTCTGGAATATTCCATTTGTCTTCCCTGGTGAAGGAATTTCGGAAAACTGCGTTCAGTAACTCCGCTTTAGCGGAGCAGTCGTCGGTAACAGTACCATCGGCACTGCGCAGCGAAGGTATTGACTGCGTCTTGCCGCTTGTGTACTTTACATACGACCAGAATTTCTTCGGATTTTCTACCAAATTTCGAGACAATGTTTGGCATCTCGCATTGAAGTCCGTGCCAAATTTTGCGCGTCTGTAAATTTTAGCCAATCGGGATTTCGCGTTCTTCTGAACTTCGCATGCTTTTTCCGTTGCCTCTGCAACAGCGTTCGGACCTGTTTTGTGTACCACGGGGGATCAGTTCCATCTCTTAGCAATTTATGAGGTATGAATCTCTCAATTGCTGTTGCTACTATATCTTTGAATTTGAGCCACATCTCGTCTACATTTGCAGAGTCAGTTCGGAAGGAATGGCGATTGTCTCTTAGGAAGGCTTCTAGTGACACTTTATCCGCTTTTTTAAATAAAAATATTTTGCGTTTGTTTCTGGTGGATTCGGAATAAACGGTAATGAGCCTAGCTACAACGACCTTGTGATCACTAATCCCTGTATCAGTCATGATGCTCTCAATTAGCTCTGGATTGTTTGTGGGTGTATCCGCAACTATTTACAATTCGCGTGGATTCGGGGACTAACTGCTCGAATTAATTTTCGGGGAAAGCATTTAGGACAATCTCAGAAGATGTTTTCTGCCTACCACCGGTTTTGAACAAGTATTTTTGCCAACATATCGAGGGAAGGTTGAAGTCCCCACCAACTATAACTGTATGAGTGGGGTATTTATTTGTTACGAGACTCAAATTTTCTCTGAACTGTTCAGCAACTATATCATCGGAGTTTGGGGGTCGGTAGAAGGAGCCAATTATTAACTTAGTTCGGCTGTTAAGTATAACCTCCACCCATATCAATTCGCACGGAGTATCTACTTCGACTTCACTACAAGATAAACCACTACTGACAGACACAAACACTCCACCACCAAATCTGCCTAATCTATCTTTCCTGAACACCGTCTGAGACTCCGTAAAAATTTCTGCAGAACTTATTTCAGGCTTTAGCCAGCTTTCTGTACCTATAACGATTTCAGCTTCTGTGCTTTCTATTAGCGCTTGAAGTTCAGGGACTTTCCCAGCAAAACTACAACAATTTACAACTAAAATTCCGACTGTCCCTTGATCCAAGGACGTCCTGTATTTGCCATGCACCCTTCGAGATTGCAGCCCACCCCATACTTTCCCGAGGCCTTCTAACCAAAAAAACCGCCCAGTCCACGCCACACAGCCTCCGCTACCCGTGTGGCCTCCAGCTGAGTGTAGTGAACTCCTATTCAGCGGAACCCGAAACCCCACCACCCTATGGCGCAAGTCAAGGAATCTGCAGCCAACACGGTCGCAAAACCGTCTGAGCCTCTGATTCGGACCCTCCACCCGGCTCTGCACCAAAGGTTCTGTCAACGATGCTGCAGATGGTGAGCTCTGCCTTCATCTCTTAAGCAAGACCGGCAGCCTTCACCAAATCAGATAGCCGCTGGAATCCAGAGAGAATTTCCTCAGATCCAAAGCGACACACGTCATTAGTGCCGACATGTGCCACCACCTGCAGCTGGCTGCACCCTGTGCTCTTCATGGCATCCGGAAGGACCCTTTCCACATCAGGAATGACTGCACCCGGAATGCACACGGAGTGCACACTGGATTTCTTCCCCTCCTTAGCCGCCATATCCTTAAGGGGCCCCATTACGCGCCTAACATTGGAGCTCCCAACTTCCAATAAGCCCACCCTCTGTGATTGCCCGGATCTTGAAGGCTGAGGATCATCCTCTGAAACAGGGCAGGCAGCTGCATCTGGCTCAGCCAGAGGCAGTGCCTGAAACCTCTTTGTCAGACGTACCGGGGAGGCTTTCTGATCAGCCTCCGGGAACGTCTTTCGCTGCCTGCCACGCCTTGGAACGACCTCCCAATCAACCACAGGCAAGGGCTCAGCCCCACTGCGGGCAGCAACCGGGGCAACCACAGCGGCAGACCGATCTGGGGACAGACGGAACGAGGTTGACATCCCCGTGATACCCAAGTCCGGCTCCCCACAGTGGTGCCCATTGGCAACAGCCTCAAGGTGCGCGACCGAAGTCAGCGCCGCTTGCAGCTGTGAGCGAAGGGTAAGAACGCATTTCGCAATACCGAGTACTGCGATAGTAAACATTATGGCAAGAATGACGGTGCCACGATGATAATGCAGGCTGTCATAAATCACATATCTGTAAGGCAATGGTTTGTGGGAAATAACATTCCTGAAACGTTCTGGCATGAACGACCTGAACCCAACAGAACACCTATCGTATGAGTTAGATAGTCGTATGTGTACCTTCTCTCCTTTCGGCTCCTGAGGAAGAATGCGTTACCACTCCTCTAGAGCAGTCAAGAACTGATTGAAACTGTCCCCAGCACAATTCCAGTCGTCCTCTAACAGGTGCCCGCATACTTCTGATCACATAGTGTTTCTCCGTGAGTTTAAATACAGGAATCTGCCAAACGAATAGATACAGCTGCTGCAGTGTTTGCAACCACTGGCTGACAACTCACGTCCCGGCAGCTGACGCCAGTGTCCGACCGTTGGTGCAGCTGGCGTCTCACAGTTGTTTGACGGCAGTGATGGATGTGTGCGCGGAGTGACGTAGCGGTAATTAGCCTCTGATGCAGGGTTTCGCACAATACGCACTCAGCGTTCCGGCTCCCCTGCAGAAACATTGACGAGAAGCTACATGATGATGACGAATCACTGTACATGTTACTAATCGACCCAGAATTTCAACAGAAAATAATACGTTTATATAAAAATTCTTACCTCGATGTCGGTTCTCACGAAGCCAGTAGATAACAGTTTCACCCAAATCGTCACATGTAGGGACGACTCGGTTGGGAACCTTTGTCTTCGGAAATATAAACTGGGTTGGTGCTAACATATCAGTGCTAAAGAAAATTGAATAACACACGATAACATTCCGGAAGACGGTTTGTAATTGCAGTAGCATGAATGTTACAGTCAGTTCCACAATAAGTCTAGGCCGTTACCTGTATGAAATAAGAGACACTATTACAGATATACAGGGTGTTTCAAAAATGACCGGTATATTTGAAACGGCAATAAAAACTAAACGAGCAGCGATAGAAATACACCGTTTGTTGCAATATGCTTGGGACAACAGTACATTTTCAGGCGGACAAACTTTCGAAATTACAGTAGTTACAATTTTCAACAACAGATGGCGCTGCAAGTGATGTGAAAGATATAGAAGACAACGCAGTCTGTGGGTGCGCCATTCTGTACGTCGTCTTTCAGCTGTAAGCGTGTGCTGTTCACAACGTGCAAGTGTGCTGTGGACAACATGGTTTATTCCTTAGAACAGAGGATTTTTCTGGTGTTGGAATTCCACCGCCTAGAACACAGTGTTGTTGCATCAAGACGAAGTTTTCAACGGAGGTTTAATGTAATCAAAGGACCGAAAAGCGATACAATAAAGGATGTGTTTGAAAAATTTCAACGGACTGGGAACGTGACGGATGAACGTGCTGGAAAGGTAGGGCGACCGCGTACGGCAACCACAGAGGGCAACGTGCAGCTAGTGCAGCAGGTGACCCAACAGCGGCCTCGGGTTTCCGTTCGCCGTGTTGCAGCTGCGGTCCAAATGACGCCAACGTCCACGTATTGTCTCATGCGCCAGAGTTTACACATCTATCCATACAAAATTCAAACGCGGCAACCCCTCAGCGCCGCTACCATTGCTGCACGAGAGACATTCGCTAACGATATAGTGCACAGGATTGATGACGGCGATATGCATGTGGGCAGCATTTGGTTTACTGACGAAGCTTATTTTTACCTGGATAGCTTCGTCAATAAACAGAACTGGCGCATATGGGGAACCGAAAAGACCCATGTTGCAGTCCCATCGTCCCTGCATCCTCAAAAAGTACTGGTCTGGGCCGCCATTTCTTCCAAAGGAATCATTGGCCCATTTTTCAGATCCGAAACGATTACTGCATCACGCTATCTGGACATTCTTCGTGAATTTGTGGCGGTACAAACTGCCTTAGACGACACTGCTAACACCTCATGGTTTATGCAAGATGGTGCCCGGCCACATCGCACGGCCGACGTCTTTAATTTCCTGACTGAATATTTCGATGATCGTGTGATTGCTTTGGGCTATCCGAAACATACAGGAGGCGGCGTGGATTGGCCTCCCTATTCGCCAGACATGAACCCCTGTGACTTCTTTCTGTGGGGACACTTGAAAGACCAGGTGTACCGCCAGAATCCAGAAACAATTGAACAGCTGAAGCAGTAAATCTCATCTGCATGTGAAGCCATTCCGCCAGACACGTTGTCATAGGTTTCGGGTAATTTCATTCAAAGACTACGCCATATTATTGCTACGCATGGTGGATATGTGGAAAATATCGTACTATAGAGTTTCCCAGACCGCAGCGCCATCTGTTGTTGAAAATTGTAACTACTGTAATTTCGAAAGTTTGTCTGCCTGAAAATGTACTGTTGCCCCAAGCATATTGCAACAAACGGTGTATTTCTATCGCTGCTCGTTTAGTTTTTATTGCCGTTTCAAATATACCGGTCATTTTTGAAACACCCTGTATGTTTACATGGAAATAAATGTTATTACTAACTACACAAATACCTAATTGGGGCCATTATCGATTATAGCTTCGATCATTTTCTGCATACTTAGCACGACATTTTCTGCATATTCTCTCGGGAACGCTCTCCATAACGTCCTGATCTTATGTGACAGCTGATTCAAAGTACACTAGGTGCTCAAAAGTATCCGGACACCCCGAAAAACATACGTTTTCCAGATTAGGTGCATTGTGCTGCCACCTGCTGTCAGGTACTGCAGTAGTCATTAGACATCGTGAGAGCGCAGAATGGGCACTCCACGGAACACACGGGCTTCGAACGTCAGGTGATTGGGTGCCACTTGTGTCGTACGCCTGTACGCGACATTTCCACACTCCTACAACATCCTTAGGTCCACTGTTTCCGACGTGATAGTGAAGTGAAAACGTGAAGGACATGTACAGCACAAAAGCGTAGTCGTCGATTTCGTCTGTTGACTGACAGAGACCACCGATAGTTGAAGAGGGTCGTAATGTGTTGTCATAGGCCGACATCTATCCAGACCATCACACAGAAATTCCAAACTGCATCAGGATCCATTGCAAATACCATGACAGTTACGCAGGAGGTGAGAATACTTGGATTTCATGGTCGAGCGGCTGCTCATAAGCCACACATCACGCCGGTAAATGACAAACGACCCCTCGCTTGGTGTAAGAACCGTTAACGTAGGACGATTGTGCAGTGGAAAAACGTTGTGTGGAGTGACGAATCATGGTACACAGTGTGGCGATCCGATGGCAGGGTATGGATATGGCGAATGCCCAGTGAACGTCATCTGCCAGCCTGTGTAGTTCTAACAGTAAAATTCGGAGGCGGAGGTGTGATGGTATGGTCGTGTTTCCCAAGGAGGGGGTTTGCACCCCTTGTTGGTTTGCGTGGCACTATCACAGCACATGCATACATTGATGTTTTAAGTCTTGCTTCCCACTGTTCAAGAGCAGTTCGGGGATGGCGACTCCATCTTTCAACACGATCGAGCACTAGTTCATATTGCACGACCTGTTGCGGAGTGGTTACAAGATAGTAACAGCCCTGTAATGGACTGGCCTGCACAGAGTCCTGACCTGAATCCTATAGAACAACTTTGGGCTGTTTTGGAACGCCGACTTCGTGGCAGGCCTCACCGACTGACATCGATACCTCTCCTCAGTGCAGCACCGTGAAGAATGGGCTGCCATTCCCCAAGAAACCTTCCAGCACCTGCTTGAACGTATGCCTGCGAGAGTGGAAGCTGTGATCAAGGCTAAGGGTGGGCCAACACCATACTGAACTCCAGCATTACGGAGGGCGCCACGAAATTGTAAGTCACTTTCAGGCCGGTGTCCGGATACTTTTGATCATATCGTGTATGTATTGGCTTTCCTTTGAGCTTCGTCTCAATGTACGACCAAATATTTGCTATCGGATTTACATCTGGAGACACTGCAGACCAATCCATCGTGGACACCCCATTGTCTTGATCCGCGCTGTACAGAGACGGCTGCGATGTTTCGGATCATTATCCTCTTGAAGCACTCAGTTTTCCACGTCCGAACCAAATAGCTTCTTAACGAACCTCAGAAGGCTTTGATATTTATTGCACATTTTTTCAGTGTTTAAATTCACTGTATTTAAGTGCAAATAGGAAAAA
This sequence comes from Schistocerca cancellata, assembly GCF_023864275.1. Taxonomy (NCBI): domain Eukaryota; kingdom Metazoa; phylum Arthropoda; class Insecta; order Orthoptera; family Acrididae; genus Schistocerca; species Schistocerca cancellata. The sequence continues at coordinate 100,846,400 of NC_064633.1, forward strand.
CCGCGTTTAGAGAAATATCCCCAAACATGCACAATTACCGCGTGTTTGACTGTCCGTTGAAGCAACCTTTCATGCTCCGTACACCATTCTTTTGAAAGTGGAGAACAGGCCCGAACAGATGATTTACAAGAAGCACTGTGTCGTGACGCTTCAGATATTTTGAACTCACCTTAAAAAACAGCTGACAAAACAAAACATTCAACTCTCACACTGTGTGTATCTATACATTGTGCAAAAGCGCATTGATTACAGATTCGGGTGTAAAAAATGTAACGTACCTTCAGGACTGCATATTAAATGTGTCATTATTTGCCAGTCATTTGGGATATATTTTTACCTAGTCACAACAAAGTGATGACAGCGTCTCTAACAGTATCTATAGTCATCAGTCTACATATTGCTACACTACGAACATACACAGGACTGCAAGCGTGAATGGCTGCGCAACGCCACGAACAAAGAAACGCTCGAGTAAGAATTAATAAAGAAGATATCTAATGCAAGATCCAGGACTTTTTACCAAGTAACAACCCACCAATGTGTCCGTAATTTACCCATCAATTTTCTTTTTAGTTCCTTCAAAATTCAATCGCAATTTAAACAATTGTAAAATACAATCCAAGAATCTATTCGACCTTTTCTTTTTAAGTACAGACCGGTTTGTCCTTCACATGATAGTCTTTGTCAGTGGGTGCTCCTATCACTAGTCCAGCAGGACTATTTTGTAGAAGTGCTTGTCATGTAAGAGAGCGGTTTGACCTGTAATAGGGCGCGGTACTTTTATGGTTTTGGTTGTGAATACCTAGCTTGCTGTTACTGTTTTGGCTGCCATCATTTCTTTGACAATACATATCTGCCGATACTCGGCTTTAGAGTAGTTTCACACTGATGTAGTCGGTTCTGTGAGCGAGACATGTAGTTTGTTAGCGATTCATTCTATTCTCATAGGGCGTTCTCTATCATAACTATATTACCGTTTTAATTTAGCTAGAATAACCCATGATGAATTTGGCACGTCAGTGTCTAGTCATACGTCTTCTCTGGGACTTATTTTAGTAAATTTCATGTTGTTACTTTGGGTGTTTTTCTTTGGATAATAGGTGCTACTTTTGGTCACTGATATTTGTATACCTCTTTATTAATTTCAGCCTTCATATGTTTGACCTTTATTTTTCCGACAGTATACATTTTCCTTCACCTATGAATTTCTTGTCTAAGAATCTGAGTATGAATACACTTTTTCAACCTTACTGTAACTCACTGATTTGCTTGGCGGGGGCATACAGTAAGTGACCTCCTTGTGAGCTCGTAGATCTTGGTTGTTTCTGCAGGTCTTTGTATTCCGCTTTGTATACTCTCTTGATAGGCACCATGTTTTCATTAGTGACCATGTTTTCGGTTTCTTGTTATACGTCACTTTTATACTTAGGACAGTGAAATGTTTTACTGCTTCCTTATGGTGAGAATTGGTGATATGCATTGTCAGCTACTTCCTTTCAGCGAGCTGCATTTCTTGACCCAGTTCACTTGTGGGAATTCGGTACGTCTTCACTGCGTCTTACGAGTATCATTTTGACGCGAATAGTTTATCAGCTTTGTCCTTACTTCTCCGTACAGCTTAGGGGAATGTTATGATGTTCTTACTAGAGACGTGGTTTGAACGTGTTATTGACTTTGTGGGCTTTCAGTCTGACGATATGGTGGTCTTCGCACTATCACTTACCTTCTTGTCTTTTTCCATACCCACGTTACCTATCGCGACACAACTTGCTGCGTCTTATTATTTAGATGGGTTCGTCATCTATAGATAGGTCATTGGGGTATTGACTTACACTCCCAGGGAAATAGTATGACATTTTCGGCTAAGAAATTGGATGACTCCCCTCGGTTAAGTAGGATTTGAGATCCTTGTTGGTTTGTTTCACTGTGGTAATGCCAACCTGTTGAAGAATACAAAGGGAACCAAATCGTATCTTTTTATTTCGATTTGCTGTATAATCTAGGCCCACAAGGTATTTGTGAATATTCTTAGCGTGCTCTTTGCACACTGTTTTCTCTTAATATGTCGACTGCCGCTGAGTTTTGCGTCAAGTTGTTTTTTGTTGCTGTGACAAAAAATTATATCACCAGCGTTTAGTACCTAGGCCGTAAATATGTATACTATTGTACTTCATATATTACTGTGTGACATTTTACGTTAAATGAAAATAGATCCTAATATATATTAGGGGTTCCCTCATCTATAAGAGTTTCATAGGATTTTATATAAAAAAAAGACAAACTTTGCTCCAATGGAACCCCAGATTGTATTCTGTCTAGTTCTGATCTTTTCAATGGTTTTTCATGTTCTCTTGTAAATATGTGGTGTTAAAAGTTTTATGACTAACATGTACACCTGTTTTAGTCTATTCTGCTGGACGTACGCAAAGATTTGGTTTAACGCCACTACTTTCATTTTTAAGCCTTAAGCGCTGTTATGAATACCTGCCACTTGCTGTAAGCTTGCTTTGTACACCCTGAGATACACTGCATGTATACTCTCTTCTTATGGAGGGGCCTAAAGGTGGCGTGGCGAAACGCTGAAACTGGTAGCCTTCAAAATAAATTAAAATCACACATGAAGACACACAGCTGTTGGTGAATTTCATTGACAATTACTTTACCAGACGATGCCCCCTGTCAGTGATGGACCAACAGAAAGTTCAGGTTTTTGTCGCCTTGAAGAGAACGCAACAGTATCGCTCGCTTAATCTCACCCGTTCGTTCGCTCAGCGACCGCAAGTGTCTCATGCTACAACAGCAGACCAATGGCGCCAGTCACGTGGTCGGATTGGTCGGAAACTCTCACTTTCTCATTTTCATCTGCTCTCTTCGTTTACTATTCTCTCTAGGTTGATGGTAATTCTGTGTGTAGCGAAAGTTTTTCGTCCTATGTAGTTAATGCGTGTCAGTTCAGTAGTAGTGTCTACTTTGTTTATTGCTTATTTATACCGTGTCCAGTTATTTCACGTCTTTGTTTGATTTTTTGAAATAAAATACTAGAATCAGTCGTGTGTGTTGGAATGTGTAAAATTGTGTTTGCTTTTGTAATACTTTCGTGTAATGTAAAGCAATATTTTGTTCTTTATGTAATGAAGTAATGTGCCCATTGTGTCATAATTATTATTTGTGTCAGTAAATAACAAGAAGTCAGTTTAGGATGAAAATATTGTAAGGTGATGGAGGTACAGTATCGCTCAAAAGTAGTTTTTGGTTGCCCTAGTGCGTTGTTAAACCTGCTTATCTACGCTGATGAGCCGAAGCAATATGACCAACCGCGTAATAGCTCGTTTGATTCACCCGAAGAGCCGACACGCTTCCATTGATCGACAGTCGAATAACGATTGTCCTGTGCCCACTATAACCGTAATTGGCGATGTCATAGGGTCAGCATTTGAACACGTTGGGGTTGTCTGTTGCGGAGCTGCATGTTCAACAATTTGCGTTGAGCGGTATGTTCGGACGCATGTGCGTGAGCCAGCATTGTGCTCTTTCAACAGATAGATCACATTCTGTAAGACTTGACAGAACAGACAAGCCTCCGAACCTTACGTTCTGTGAAGAGTCGCCGGCGTCCAAAAAATTAGCACCTAGTGGTTGTTTCACTGTCCTACATCTTCGGCAGATAACGACAGAAGCAAGTGAAAATTCGACCAGCTTAGCTGTTTTGTAGATACTCGTTCACATACTCCGCGTAATAGTGATCTCCTCTTTGTCAGTCTCCTTTATCTCAATGGATTTCCCCATTTCTTGCCGCGTCTTCGCTAGGGTGATTCCCCGCCCGTGTCTGCTCCGCTTACATAATTTTGTTACCGCGTCACGCAACGTCACCAGGTGGCATCCAACGTCGCGGTGGGCAGTTATCACACTATTTTGGCTTATCAGTATATTTTTGGAATAAAAAATAAACGGGTGTTCAGACAGAAGACAACTTGATCTCATTATTGCTGATTGAAGGTAAGCATAGACTTCAGCTGTAAACAGTGTTTTCACGGGGCTCATAAGTATTTTGTAGAATGGAAAGACTGTAACAAACCTAACTATATTATGCAAATCTAATTCTAATATTTTTATTTAGTTACAGCAATGCCTAAAACTAAACATTAGTATATTTCATACAGGCTGCCATAACAGTACCGAGTCGAGGCCAAACTTACTTCTTCATGGCGAAAATTTCGGGCATTTCCCAACAGCTTGTGAATATGTGGCCCCGGCTTCAAAAGAGGAGGGCTACGACAGAGAACAATGCACAAAGCGGTCGGCCCCTATACACCACCGAAAAATAACGTAGGATCATCCGAAGACAGTCGACGACTGCTTCCAAAACATCAGCTCAGGAAATACGTGATGGTCTGCAGGTAAAACACGGAGCGAAGGTCCACTCCTCGACAGCTAAATGCCTCTTAGCAGCTATAGATCTGAAAGGTAGGTGTCCCCCTCGAAAATCTGTGGTAATTGTGAAAAATAAGAAGGCCAGATTACAGTTTGGTAAGGAGTACTGAAGACTGGTAAAAAATTGTATAGAGTGATGAAAGCTGAAACGTCCCCTTTGAACATTTGTACATGACTGTGCTTAAACTGACACACAATATTTTTAGCGCAACGCAATCTGACTTTCAGAAATCCCTACAAAGGAATGGCCCTGACTAACATTAACCTGTACCTTTCACAAATCACTTACCTCACAAAAATCTTCGTTACTCGAACTACTGCAATACGGCGAGCGCCACTACTGCCAGCTAAATAAAAGATACAAACTACTGAAGGCACTAACTACTGATAGGCATAGTTAGCAAATGAAAGATTTTAATAGAGAACAAACAATGTATTTACCTTAATAGTCATAATATATATAGCAGTTCATAATATCCAGTATAACAAATTTCAAAACTCCGCCATCTCTCTCCCCACATCCACCACTGCTGGCGGCTCACCTCCAACTGCGCAACACTACGCGCTCTTCACATCCAGCTTCACAACATTACAATGGCTGACAACAATGCAAACTCCTGGCAAGGTCGCCATATGAAACGTCCCCTTTGAACATTTGTACACGACTGTGCTCAAAATGACACACAATATTTTTAGCGCAACGCAATCTGACTTTCAGAAATCCCTACAAAGGAAATCGACCTGACTAACATTAACCTGTACCTTTCACAAATCACTTACCTCACAAAAATTCTTCGTTACTCGAACTACTGCAATACGACGAGCGCCACTACTGCCAGCTAAATAAAAGATTCAAACTACTGAAGGCACTAACTACTGATAGGCATAGTTAGCAAATGAAAGATTTTAATAGAGAACAAACAATGTATTTACCTTAATAGTCATAATATATATAGCAGTTCATAATATCCAGTATAACAAATTTCAAAACTCCGCCATCTCTCTCCCCACATCCACCACTGCTGGCAGCTCACCTCCAACTGCGCAACACTACGCGCTCTTCACATCCAGCTTCACAACATTACAATGGCTGACAACAATGCAAACTCCTGGCAGGGTCGCCATATGAAACGTCCCCTTTGAACATTTGTACACGACTGTGCTCAAACTGACACACAATATTTTTAGCGCAACGCAATCTGACTTTCAGAAATCCCTACAAAGGAAATCGACCTGACTAACATTAACCTGTACCTTTCACAAATCACTTACCTCACAAAAATTCTTCGTTACTTGAACTACTCCAATACGACGAGCGCCACTACTGCCAGCTAAATAAAAGATTCAAACTACTGAAGGCACTAACTACTGATAGGCATAGTTAGCAAATGAAAGATTTTAATAGAGAACAAACAATGTATTTACCTTAATAGTCATAATATATATAGCAGTTCATAATATCCAGTATAACAAATTTCAAAACTCCGCCATCTCTCTCCCCACATCCACCACTGCTGGCGGCTCACCTCCAACTGCGCAACGCTACGCGCTCTTCACATCCAGCTTCACAACATTACAATGGCTGACAACAATGCAAACTCCTGGCAGGGTCGCCATATGAAACGTCCCCTTTGAACATTTGTACACGACTGTGCTTAAACTGACACACAATATTTTTAGCGCAACGCAATCTGACTTTCAGAAATCCCTACAAAGGAATGGCCCTGACTAACATTAATCTGTACCTTTCACAAATCACTTACCTCACAAAAATCTTCGTTACTCGAACTACTGCAATACGGCGAGCGCCACTACTGCCAGCTAAATAAAAGATTCAAACTACTGAAGGCACTAACTACTGATAGGCATAGTTAGCAAATGAAAGATTTTAATAGAGAACAAACAATGTATTTACCTTAATAGTCATAATATATATAGCAGTTCATAATATCCAGTATAACAAATTTCAAAACTCCGCCATCTCTCTCCCCACATCCACCACTGCTGGCGGCTCACCTCCAACTGCGCAACGCTACGCGCTCTTCACATCCAGCTTCACAACATTACAATGGCTGACAACAATGCAAACTCCTGGCAGGGTCGCCATATGAAACGTCCCCTTTGAACATTTGTACACGACTGTGCTTAAACTGACACACAATATTTTTAGCGCAACGCAATCTGACTTTCAGAAATCCCTACAAAGGAATGGCCCTGACTAACATTAACCTGTACCTTTCACAAATCACTTACCTCACAAAAATCTTCGTTACTCGAACTACTGCAATACGGCGAGCGCCACTACTGCCAGCTAAATAAAAGATACAAACTACTGAAGGCACTAACTACTGATAGGCATAGTTAGCAAATGAAAGATTTTAATAGAGAACAAACAATGTATTTACCTTAATAGTCATAATATATATAGCAGTTCATAATATCCAGTATAACAAATTTCAAAACTCCGCCATCTCTCTCCCCACATCCACCACTGCTGGCGGCTCACCTCCAACTGCGCAACACTACGCGCTCTTCACATCCAGCTTCACAACATTACAATGGCTGACAACAATGCAAACTCCTGGCAGGGTCGCCATATGAAACGTCCCCTTTGAACATTTGTACACGACTGTGCTCAAACTGACACACAATATTTTTAGCGCAACGCAATCTGACCTTCAGAAATCCCTACAAAGGAAATCGACCTGACTAACATTAACCTGTACCTTTCACAAATCACTTACCTCACAAAAATTCTTCGTTACTCGAACTACTGCAATACGACGAGCGCCACTACTGCCAGCTAAATAAAAGATTCAAACTACCGAAGGCACTAACTACTGATAGGCATAGTTAGCAAATGAAAGATTTTAATAGAGAACAAACAATGTATTTACCTTAATAGTCATAATATATATAGCAGTTCATAATATCCAGTATAACAAATTTCAAAACTCCGCCATCTCTCTCCCCACATCCACCACTGCTGGCAGCTCACCTCCAACTGCGCAACACTACGCGCTCTTCACATCCAGCTTCACAACATTACAATGGCTGACAACAATGCAAACTCCTGGCAGGGTCGCCATATGAAACGTCCCCTTTGAACATTTGTACACGACTGTGCTTAAACTGACACACAATATTTTTAGCGCAACGCAATCTGACTTTCAGAAATCCCTACAAAGGAATGGCCCTGACTAACATTAATCTGTACCTTTCACAAATCACTTACCTCACAAAAATCTTCGTTACTCGAACTACTGCAATACGGCGAGCGCCACTACTGCCAGCTAAATAAAAGATTCAAACTACTGAAGGCACTAACTACTGATAGGCATAGTTAGCAAATGAAAGATTTTAATAGAGAACAAACAATGTATTTACCTTAATAGTCATAATATATATAGCAGTTCATAATATCCAGTATAACAAATTTCAAAACTCCGCCATCTCTCTCCCCACATCCACCACTGCTGGCGGCTCACCTCCAACTGCGCAACGCTACGCGCTCTTCACATCCAGCTTCACAACATTACAATGGCTGACAACAATGCAAACTCCTGGCAGGGTCGCCATATGAAACGTCCCCTTTGAACATTTGTACACGACTGTGCTTAAACTGACACACAATATTTTTAGCGCAACGCAATCTGACTTTCAGAAATCCCTACAAAGGAATGGTCCTGACTAACATTTACCTGTACCTTTCACAAATCACTTACCTCACAAAAATCTTCGTTACTCGAACTACTGCAATACGACGAGCGCCACTACTACCAGCTAAATAAAAGATTCAAACTACTGAAGGCACTAACTACTGATAGGCATAGTTAGCAAATGAAAGATTTTAATAGAGAACAAACAATGTATTTACCTTAATAGTCATAATATATATAGCAGTTCATAATATCCAGTATAACAAATTTCAAAACTCCGCCATCTCTCTCCCCACATCCACCACTGCTGGCGGCTCACCTCCAACTGCGCAACGCTACGCGCTGTTCACATCCAGCTGCCCAACATTACAATGGCTGACAACAATGCAAACTGGGCACAGACTACACACAGCACAGCCAGTGATTTTCATACAGAGCGCTACGGAACGTTGGCAATAAGAAAACACAAACAGCCTACTTACAAAGCAAATTCAGTCTCTTCTCCTCACACGGGATGCAATACTTTTCACAGTGGAAAAGCAAGGGGAATAACGCAAGGTACTAAGTACCCACGGTAAAGCATGGAGGATGTTACGGCTTAAAGTCAAGCGCCGGCACGCCAGTCGGAAACGAGAGAGCAGTTCGGGCTGTGAAGAAGACATCAGCCAATTACACGCTGATCGACCCCTCTCCAGGACGACAAGGCAACGGCAGCGGCCTCTATGTGAAGAGGGCATAAACGCCGCGCCACCTGGCCGCAGCCGACTTCTACAGCAGCATCAAGATTAGGCGCTTCCAGACCAGTGATTAAGAATTGTCTATGCTGCAGCGATATCTTATTAGCATGTCGCCCTTCGATTGCGACACTTCTGTGTTATTGTCAAAGTATTGTCACTGTTCATCTGTAATAAAACTCATTAATACGATATGTTTGAATGTTGTCTATCGATCCGAGAAGGCAGGCTTCTTAGACACTCCATATCTGACGCCAAGGCAAGACACAACAGAGGAGAAAATACCAAAGTGTAGGGCTTCTTCTCAGGAAGTGGCGTAAATCCTCTCGTTGTAATTCATGGGATAACCGATAGTCTTAAGTATAGTGAAATATTAATAGACCATATGATGTCTCACGGAAGGCGAAATATGCCTCGTAATTGTCAATTCTTGCATGACAACCATCCGAAGCGCACTTCTGTCCATGTAAAGAGAGTTTTGGAGTAGCACAAAGTGAAGGTATATAAAAAACCAAGTCAAAGTTTAGATTTAAAGCCTGTATAACATCTCTGGGGTTAGCGGGATAGGCATGTTACTGCAAAATGGTTCAAATGGCTCTGAGCACTATGGGACTCAACTGCTGTGGTCATAAGTCCCCTAGAACTTAGAACTACTTAAACCTAACTAACCTAAGGACAGCACACAACACCCAGCCATCACGAGGCAGAGAAAATCCCTGACCCCGCCGGGAATCGAACCCGGGAACCCGGGCGTGGGAAACGAGAACGCTACCGCACGACCACGAGATGCGGGCATATGTTACTGCACCAACAAGTGGGTTCTGTACAAAGATTAGTGTGAGCAATGGAAGAAGATTCTTCAGACGAGATTGGCAAATCTGATGAATTCTGTGACAGGCTCCCAGGTAGATGCCACTTTCCTTGACTTCCGGAAGGCGTTCGATACAGTTCCACACTGTCGCCTGATAAAGTAAGAGCCTACGGAATATCAGACCAGCTGTGTGCCTGGATTGAAGAATTTCTAGCAAACAGAACACAGCATGTTGTTCTCAATGGAGAGACGTCTACATACGTTAAAGTAACCTCTGGCGTGCCACAGGGGAGTGTTATGAGACCATTGCTTTTCACAATATATATAGTAGATAGTGTCGGAACCTCCATGCGGCTTTTCGCGGATGATGCTGTAGTATATAGAGAAGTTGCAGCATTAGAAAATTGCGGCGAAATGCAGGAAGATCTGCAGCGGATAGGCACTTGGTGCAGGGAGTGGCAACTGACCCTTAACATAGACAAATGTAATGTATTGCGAATACAAAGAAAGAAGGATCCTTTATTGTATGATTATACGATAGCGGAACAAACACTGGTAGCAGTTACTTCTGTAAAATATCTGGGAGTATGCGTGCGGAACGATTTGAAGTGGAATGATCATATAAAATTAATTGTTGGTAAGGCGGGTGTCAGGTTGAGATTCATTGGGAGAGTCCTTAGAAAATGTAGTCCATCAACAAAGAAGCTGGCTTACAAAACACTCGTTCGACCTATACTTGAATATTGCTCATCAGTGTGGGATCCGTACCAGGTCGGGTTGACAGAGGAGATAGAGAAGATCCATAGAAGAGCGGCGTGTTTCGTCACAGGGTTATTTGGTAATCGTGATAGCGTTACGGAGATGTTTTAGCAAACTCAAGTGGCAGACTCTGCAAGAGAGGCGCTCTGCATCGCGGTGTAGCTTGCTGTCCATGTTTCGAGAGAGTGCGTTTTGGGATGAGGTATCGAATATATTGCTTCCCCCTACTTATACCTCCCAAGGAGATCACGAATGTAAAATTAGAGAGATTCGAGCGCGCACTGAGGCTTTCCGGCAGTCGTTCTTCCCGTGAACCATACACGACTGGAACAGGAAAGGGAGGTAATGATAGTGGCAAGTAAAGTGCCCTCCGCCACACACCGTTGGGTGGCTTGCGGAGTATAAAGGTAGATGTAGATCCACATGTGTTGCAGTAATACACACAAAGGGCTATACAACCAAGTATTGAGCCATAAACATCGTGGGTCAGGACTTCATTGTAGTTTTTCCTTTGTTTAGATTAAAGAAATTATTTTGAGCCTCGGTAATTTCTTCATTTGTGTTTTGTTATTGATTCATAGGTTAGAACTGTATAATATGTGTTACAAATAAGGTACGCGTTACAAAGACTTGATAATTAAGTTCTTTCACGAATATGTTTTCCTGAGGAATTTGTTTTCCTAATTTATTATCTTTACAAAATACTTTCGAGCTATACTGTACATTAGAGGAAGAGTGGTTTGTTGGATAAGGAGCGCTTTGACAACAAGTTTAGAATGTGATACCTGGAGGAGTGAGGAGAATGAGGTATAGTAGCGATAAGACGTAAAATGGAGCTGTGTTGGAGAAATTTCAGGCATAATGGAGAGTGCTATTGTGCATGTCAACGGTGGCGTGTTAGAACGGGTCGAAGAACTGTTCACTGAGACATGACGCTCGTAAAAATTATTTAAAGACAGTGAAAATGTCTCTCGAAAACAACAAATGCTGATTGGAATACGGGAGAAAGTGAGGGATTAATAGCCTGATGAAGATACACAAGAGAGAAACAAAAAAGAGATCAAGAATGTTTTAATGACGGAAAACAACTGCGCTGTTTTTGAAGAATTGAGAGCGTCTAATTGGACTCTGGTTTAAGTCCGACAAGTGGGAGAGGTGAATGATCTCGGTTTACAGAGCGTAAAGTTGTGAGAGTTCCCTTTATTGGCAAAGTGGAAAGAGTGCGAGGACTGTGCGATGCAGATGAACTGTAGGGAAGGGACGAATTCCTTATTGGCAAACATCGGAAAATTAAAACTGTTTTAATTAATTGTGAGAGCATACTGTTCGATCTCCACAAGCGAAGTTTTGAATAAAAGTACGCCCCACCCATTCAAATACATGTAACAGTGTGTGTGTGTGCACGCATTGTTTCTACAAATATTTGTGTTTTTGCATAAATATCTCGTTTGAATCCCATCCATACGTTTCCCCTATAGTGATTACAACATTGCTTATAGAGATGGCTTTCTGATATTCGTCGGAAAAAATAATTTTGAAAGAGTTTACTCAAATCGAATCTGAACCACCGCCTTTTTTCAGCCTTCTGAACTGAGAAGAAATGGAACACTCCAATGACGCATTGTAACGACTATCTGTAAGCAGCTACAGATAGGGCTTCTCAGAACACATCCTATATGCCATCCAGAGCATGAAAATATTCACGAAGACGTAGAACGACGCTGTATTACTAAATCAGTGCACGTCTGTGAATTGATTACACAATAAAACATGCTTGAGCAATAAGAAATACAATAATTTAATGAAAGCTAAATTAAATCTGCAGACAGGATCAGGTTACAGGTAGCCAGTCCATCTATTGTGTGCACAGTCATTTTAATGTCTGTTTGCAGTAGATTGCTGCACAAATTCTGCATGAGTAGGTTCAATCACAGGTTATTGGTCAATAACATTCCATGTGACGTTCTTCACACATGTATGCTGAGTCTTTTTCAGACAGAAATCTTTAATGATCTACATTTAACTTTGACGTAAATTCAGAAATGATCATCAATTTAACGTGTACTTACTAGTTACTCAGTTAATTATTACTATTATAGTTACCAGTTAGTTAATTATTACTATCGTAGTTTATTATTCTATTTTTATGCTTTCGTTGTGTGGTACGAGAGTGTGAATGTGTGTTTCTGGACTGATGCTGTCGAAGTGAAGAGCGTGGTGCAGTACTGTAACACAAAAGTTACGTTTATCAGTGAGTGTTGCGATCGATTAACCAAACCACAGCGAAGTGGTAACAACGACTTAAGGGTGTTCAGATAAGTAGCAAAGAGTATATGACAACAGTGAGAGAGGTTGATCATTATTCCGATTTTAACAGTGTTATGTGTATCTAGCTATAATTTCACTATAGGTGCTCAGAGTCACTTAACATTACACAAAGTGAGTGAAGGCTGCTCCGGCATAATATTGTGTTTTGCTTGATTCTGAATGCGGAATATATCTGTATTTTTCGTACTCCTTATTTCTTTCCTACTATAACTACGATATCCTCCGACCTTTCACAGAATCCCTAAACTCAGAGACTCCCTGAAAGTAGGAATGCTGTCGAAGTCTTACACTGTCGATTGCTGAATAGGACATCAATCCAAAATTCCGGTGACATGTTAGCATTTACCGCGCCCGCGAGTTGGTCAAGCTCTTTTACTACTCGCGTCATGAGAGTGCAAGAGCTATTGAAGACGGTGGAGTGAGGTAGGCACGCCGGCCGGGGTGGCCGAGAGGTTCTAGGCGCTGCAGTCTGGAACCGCGCGTCCGCTACGGTCACAGCTTCGAATCCTGCCTCGGGCATGGATGTGTGTGATGTCCTTAGGTTAGTTAGGTTTAAGTAGTTCTAAGTTCTAGGGGCCTGATGACCTATTTTTTTTTGGAGGTAGCCACACCGCCACCAACCTGCGCCCACTGCTCCTACTTCTACGTACACGCTTCTCAAGCCATTGTACAGTGGATGACGGACTTTCTGTCAGACTAGATTCGTATATTTCCAAACAGAAATAAAGGATCACTTTTTCGAAACCCCGTAAATGACTCAGATTTGAAATTTGGCTCCAAGTTACCTAGAACCTTCCTCTCTAATGGTGTAAATGTGTGACCCTGCACCTGCGAGAAAAGGCCACAGCTTAGAAGCTCATGTGAACTGTAAAGTGGGGCAGTGAAGTCACATTGAGACCAAATTTCACCATACTATGCCCAGTGCCACATTGGACAAGTCATATGATGGAAAGCCCTAGTTCCCCACGCTTCACTCGTTCATTTGACACCTCTCCGATGAATGTCAGAACCGTGATACCCAGCATTGGAATTTCTTATGGGTGAAGGAGGAAAACATTTCCGACACACCGCCGCTTAGAATCAACGCAAGATGGCCTCAGGGTGCGGCGTAAAGGGCGTCAATGATACCTCCTCTTCCCTTAGGGGTTTATTTCCACACATTTCGCGGTCGCAGTGTGCATTGCGATGAGCCAAAGAACGTCTGCTTCGCAATGTTCGACACTGCTCCCATGGAATTTTGAAGTATAGCCTCTACCCCTAGAACTGGAAATGTGTGCCTGCGTCGCTTTCGCATTGTCTACCGGAAACGTGAGACAAAGCCTAGGTATTTCTTCGACATTTCTGATTTTTGTATTAACATGCTTGTATTAACCATACATGGCACAGGTCCCAGACTGGGGCTGAGTACTGAAAAAATTGGACGAACGCAGATTTTGTCCTGTGCATATGAACATTATAAGCGCATTCATATATTTTATCTTAAGATATATATATATGTATGCGTGTGTCTGGTGTGTGTGTGTGCTATACATTACATGTTTCATTAGCAAAGATAAGAGTTTCGCACATGGTTCATTAAATCGTACCACATCGTCGGTGTATCTCGTTGTTGTTGTTGTGGTCTTCAGTCCATTGACTGATTTCATGCAGCTGTCCATGCCACTCTATCCTGTGCAAGCTTCTTCATCTCCCAGTACCTACTGCAACCTACATCCTTCTGAATCTGTTTAGTGTATCTGTTTAATATATCCCTCTACGATTTTTACCCACCACGCTGCCCTCCAGTACTAAACTGGTGATCACTTGATGCCTCAGAAAATGTCCTACCAAGCGATTCCTTCTTCTAGTCAAGTTGTGCCACAAATTTCTCTTCTCCCCAATTCTATTCAGTACCTCCTCATTAGTTATGTGATCAACCCATCAAATCTTCAGCATTCTTCTGTAGCACCACATTTTGAAAACTTCTATTCTCTTCTTGTCTAAACTATTTATCGTCCACGTGTCACTTCCATACATGGCAACACTCCACACAAATACCTTCAGGAACGACTTCCTGACTCTTAAATCTATACTCGATGTAAACAAAAACTCATTTACTACTTTGAGCGTCTCATTTCCTAATCCCCGCAGCATCACCCGATGTAATTCCACTACATTCCATTATACTCGTTTTGCTTTTGATGATGCTCATCTTATATCCTCCTTTAAAGACACTGTCCATTCCGTTCAGCTGCCCTTCCAGGTCCTTTGCTGTCTCTGACAGAATTACAATGTCATCGGAGAACCTCAAAGTTATTATTTCTTCTCCATGGATTTTAATACCTACTCGGAATGTTTCTTTTGTTTCCTTTACTGCTTGCTCAATATACAGATTGAATAACATTGGAGATAGGGTAAAACCCTGTCTCACTCCTTTCCCAACTACTGCCTCCCCTTTCATGCTCCTCGCTCTGCTGACTGCCATCTGGTTTCAGTCCAAATTGTGCTAAATGCTTTCCCTCACATGCTAACAATAATTTCTTTGATATTTAGTCTTTTCACGAAATCCTCTTCCAGGTCCTTTAACGATGGGTTATTCTATTAACGCACAGTGTAATCTATAGCATTCACGAATACTCTGCATTTCCTAAGTAGAAATACTTTTCTACAACATCCAACATCAGGTATCATTTATAGTACAGGGTGGGGCAAAGAAACCTGGTTCGGACGAGTGGAGACGATTGGACGTGAATGTCGGCTTGTAACCGCATCCCATGACTCGCAGAATACGTGAACGCCCCCCCACGTAAACGTGATCCACACGGGTTAAGGTCGTAGTGTGGGATGCGTCAGTGTGAGTGGAACAGTGCAACAACAGTGGTACAACGGAGCACCGGGTGTTCATTGTGAAAATTCAGGTGAGAACAAAGTCATGGAAACGGTGTGGTCAGTTGTTTGCTAAGAAGTTTAATTGTGCCAAAGAGCCAGCAAAAAGCGGCAGGCGACGCTTAGTTCGAAAATGGCGTCAGACCGAGACCGAATCTATATTAAAAATGAAGAAATTCCTCCAGCTGTATTTAAGGTGTCGATTTTATTTTGGATTGTACTTTCAACGTTGTAACAACGTCATCTTCATGCCCATACACTTGTTGACGTCAACTGCGTGTGGCTGGTACTAGAAGTCAGTGGTGAGATACGGACGTGCTCCGTGTGGAAGTTGGTTAGTTACTAAGGTGCTGAGGTCCTTCCACACGGAGCACGTCCGTATCTCACCACTGACTTCTAGTACCAGCCACACGCAGTTGACGTCAACAAGTGTATGGGCATGAAGATGATGTTGTTACAACGTTGAAACTAGTTTTCAAAATAAAATCGACACCTTAAATACAGCTGGAGGAATTTCTTCACTTTTAATACAAATTTATACTGGCTGACGCCCCATGTGCTCCATTCCAACTATGGATGTACGAAGAGACCAAATCTGTTTATAACAAGTCAAAAAACATTCCGAAACGTGCCCTCCCACCAGAAAATGGGGCTGCTGTTCACCAGAAAATGCTTTGGAGTCCTATCAAACCAACTGGGCGCCTGTCGCCAGAGACCAGCATATCACGTCGATCATGCAGACGAATACTCCACCTGGACCTGCACATGCATCCCTACCGAATGTCTGTTGTTGCATGAAAACCAGCAGATGCTCCTCAGCGCCTCCTGTTTTGTGAGTGGCTGTTCACTGAGATAACAATGAACGGTTAGGAAATAGATCTGTTCTTTGTGTCTGATAAAGCCTGGTTTCGCCTGAGTGGTTATGTCAGTTCACAGAATCACGTTTTGGCAGCGCAGAATCCGCATCAATTCCAAAAACACCATTGCGTGCTTAACAGCTTGGGGTTTGGTGTTCTGTGTCTGCAGGCAACATTATTGGTGCTGTCTCCTTTTGTCAGGCGTTGGCTTTGGCGCGTTACATTGTCAACATTTTGTAACCATCTGTGGCATCATTATCGAAGGAAGAAAAGACTAACAGTTACTTTCAACATGCTGCAGCTACTTCCCATACAGCTGGCCGAACGTTGGAGCATATTTCACAATCTTCATGCTTGACTGAGATGTTAGCAGAGGTCAGTCTGGCCACGGCCCTAGCTGGCTACCCAGGTCACCTGATCAGATGAGACCGCAGTAATTACAGTAGTCGAGCTTAACCCTAGCGACTTGTTGACTAGGACCCTAAAGTTCCAAGAGTTGAATGGTGGTCACATTCCACAACTTCTAGAGTCAGATTAGATCTGTATTTCCTTTCTTCTACTGCGTTTATTTGCACCATGGACCTCTATCCTCCGGGCCATACTATAAAAGGCTAATGGTCACTGATTGAATGTTCGGATCTGGTTCTCAAAGGATATCCAAGACGTTAGCTGCAAATTCAATTCCGTAACTAACTGCACAAAGAAAATAAGACGCCTAGTCGAGTGTTACTCAGACCCCTCTCGCTGTCACATGTGCCAATTGCGTGAAAATTCCAGTCTAGAGCTGCTAAGTTGAATTGTCCTCCTCTCGCAAATAGAATGGTAGGTATGTTAAAGCTAGGTGGCAATCAAGTTTTCGCTTGTAGTGACACATCTCATTCTGCGTACGGAAGTGATACATTTTCTTTTGCGCAATCGATTGTGAAGCTCGTTTGGCAGGCAATCTACGCTACCAAACTCATTTTCAAAAGCAATGCATACAGTGCAGTGACAGTGATGCTCATCTGTTTCGACAGGGATGGCTTACTGACGCGCTTTTCGGATTACGGTAACAAATATCATCCTTGTCTAGGCGAATTCTGTATGAGCATGTTATACCTCTAGATTTAAATCCTTGCAACGTTACAGTAACCAAAGAGAGCAGCCGACTAATGCGCAGGTCTCTGGAATAACGAACTGGTTTGTTTCTGAGTCAATGCGCGAGAAGAAATTCCATGCGAATCTCTGACGTGTTCCGCCTCTATGAGTACGAATATTGCAATATCCAGCCACCCACACAACCACAAAAATCACAAAAGATCGGCAAGAAAAGACTAAACTCGAGGATCCGACAACCTCTATTTTCCGTTAAGAATTAGATAATACGCAATAAATTTCAGTAACAAAGACAACATTCTACAGAGAAGTTCACATAGATTCCAGATAGAAGAAGGAGAACGACAGCAAAATACGGCTACGGAGGTACTACCGTGGAAGACGAAGAAAAAGTACAGAAAAAGGCAACCACAATACAGAACACGTAGTGACTTACCTCAATAATTGTACACCTCATGTACACTACGTGTTCAAAATAGGTTACAATCATTACATTGGTAAAATAAGAACATATAAGTGCGTAGACACTGTTCAAAATAAAAAAAAAGTTCAAAAATAGTTTAAATGGCTCTGAGCATTATGGGACTTAACATCTAAGGTCATCAGTCCCCTAGAACTTAGAACTACTTAAACCTAACTAATCTAAGGACATCACACACATCCATGCCCGAGGCAGGATTCGAACCTGCGACCGTAGCGATCGCGCGGTTCCAGACTGTAGCGCCTAGAACCGCACGGCCAAATTAAAAAAAAAAGTATTGAGATGCCTCAAGATTCAGTTCAGCTGCTAGGAGTGTCTTAGAACGCATGAAATGCTCAGCAGAATCTTTGACATACGTCAAAGAGAAAACATCAGAGGCTGGAAATACAATGCAAACAGTTTTCAACATATGCAGATGACTTTAAATAAGAGTCCCACCGACAAAGTTTCGTGAAGAAGCTCATGAACGTAATTTCAGTAACATTTAATAAGTTTTTTTGGCTCATTCGTTCCTGGGTCGAGACAATACAATGAATCATAGTAATGAATATAAAAAAATTTCATACAAACTCTCGGCCCTTGAGCATGGCTTTTTTTGTTAAAGGTCCGTTCACGTATTTTTAACCGTGTTTCTTCTCTCTGTAGCAAATCGGACTTCGTTATGAGACAGCACCCGAAGACGACAGTGGATCGAGTTAGACGACTTTTTGCTTAAAAGTACGGAACCTTTTGCCATGCCAAGTCACCCAACGATCTTACAGAGACTAAAGGTACAGAATGAAACATAGATAGGTTAGTAATAACAGTATATTTTGAAATAAAAACACAATTTAAAGAGGGACACTTACATTATGCAACTACGACTGCCGTTTGGTTACAACTCGTCAAGTATTAATTAAAGTAATGCAGTATAAATGGCGGTGCGCCTAAATACGTTCGATCTGGTCAAGACCTAGAAAACAAAAGATACCTCTAATTCCTCGAATCATCTGACGATCAAAAGTCTTCAAATGTTTCCAGCGGCTGCATAAAATATTTATACAGCCGTGGACTATATCTATGGCTCAAATCATTTATTTCATTTCTTATGATTACGTATTCTGCTAATAAAAGCTCAGCATTAAAATGTGCCAGTAAAAACAGCAAACATTTCTCTATCTACTGAGAAACATGCAACATACGCAAGCACTCCAACACGAAGAAATCGTTGATGATCAAATAAATAATGAAAACGAGACACTGTAAAAAGGAAGTCATTTAACAAGTCCCATCGGCCGATCGACGCCACACGCCCTTCAGGGTTTCATGGCGGATGTCTGCCCGCTCACAGAGTAATTAGTTCCAGAGTAAACTCTGTTCAGTACGGCACAGCCGCCCACGAATAGCGACAGCCCACCGAAATTCGGTGAGACAGCCGTAATTGTAACACCGAACTGCGGTCGCCGCAAGCATGCATGTGACAACGGCGGGCGGGCATTCAGTGCTGCTGCCCTGTCACTGACGTGGGTTTCTCGAGCGTGGGCTCTGCAACTCCTGCCTGACCTCATTGTGGTGTTCCCGACCACAGATATTTTAGCCGTGGGTTTCTCGACCGCCATGCTTCATCCAGGCTTCGGACTGGCTATGCACCTGTTTCACGGGCATGTCTAAATGTTTTGTTATTTTTAGTTTTTCCGTTTCATTTTTATCATTTTTACTTTCTGCGAAATTACTGCAGCAAATGACTAAACTTCATCGTTTATTTTATGAACTTTAAACTTTCTTTGTAAGACAGCCACAGATTTTAAACATCTTCTTAAATACACCGTGTCATTATATGTTCTTATAATAATTTTAAGCTGTTGTAAAGATCTGTGCATCTTTTCTTCCTTTTCGAAGGTACAGGCCGATGGAACCTTTCTTTCTTATATTATTTCAAATATAGCACTTGCTGCTTCCTACTTCAGCTCACTGATTGGAAAGTATACGTTCGGATGTTCTTGATTTAATGCGGAGTATCTTTCCTGTGCTAGAGACACTGATTAAAACATATCAAATTTTAGTTCATGTACAGGGATACTCCATCCACTGATTTACCACTTTAGTCAGCAGATTTCCCCTCACAGCGGACACCGCCTTATCGTAGGCACCTTCAGCGCCGGGCGGGAGGGTTTGCGCGCTCTAACGAAGTCGAGAGCTGTGCCGGCGGTAGCGTTGCTACTGGCGGGGTCACCCAAGCCGGATTGGTCTCGATGGAGGAGTCAGACGAAGTGTGTCCCACAATGTACGGCAGGGGGGGGGGTCTCTACAGGGTGAAAAGTATTTAAACCGACAAACTCTGGGAGGTTCTAGGGGACATCAAAACAAATATTTTTCCCTAATGTCATTTTTTCCTATGAGGATTATTTAAACCGCTGGAGGCCGTATTATGCTCTTCAGTTGTTGTTGTTGTTGTGGTCTTCAGTCCTGAGACTGGTTTGATGCAGCTTCTTCATCTCCCGGCACCTACTGCAACCTACATCCTTCTGAATCTGCTAAGTGTATTCATCCCTTGGTCTCCCTCTACGACTTTTAACCCCCCCCCCCCGCGCTGCCCTCCAATACTAAATTGGTGATCCCTTGATGCCTCAGAACATGTCCTACCAACCGATCCCTTCTTTTGGTCAAGTTGTGCCACAAACTTCTCTTCTCCCCAATCCTATTCAATACTTCCTCATTAGTTATGTGATCTACCCATCTAATCTTCAGCATTCTTCTGTAGCACCACATTTCGAAAGCTTCTATTCTCTTCTTGTCGAAACTATTTATCGTCCATGTTTCACTTTCATACATGGCTACACTCCATACAAATACTTTCAGAAATGACTTCTTGACACTTAAATCTGTACTCGATGTTAACAAATTTCTCTTCTTCAGAAACGCTTTCCTTGCCATTGCCAGTCTACATTTTATATCCTCTCTACTCCCCAAATAGCAAAACTCCTTTACTACTTTAAGTGTCTCATTTCCTAATCTAATTCCCTCAGCATCACCCGACTTCATTCGACTACATTCCATTATCCTCGTTTTGCTTTTGTTGATGTTCATCTAATATCCTCCTTTCAAGACGCTATCCATTCCGTTCAACTGCTCTTCCAAGTCCTTTGCTGTCTCTGACAGAATTACAATGTCATCGGAGAACCTCAAAGTTTTTATTTCTTCTCCATGGATTTTAATACCTACTCCGAATTTTGCTTTTGTTTCCTTTACTGCTTGCTCAATATACAGATTGAATAACATCGGGGAGAGGCTACAACCCTGTCTTACTCCCTTCCCAACAACTGCTTCCCTTTCATGTCCCTCGACTCTTATAACTGCCATCTGGTTTCTGTACAAATTGTAAATAGCCCACCGCTCCCTGTATTTTACCCCTGCCACCTTCAGAATTTGAAAGAGAGTATTCCAGTCAACATTGTCAAAAGCTTTCTCTAATGCTAGAAACGTAGGTTTGCCTTTCCTTAATCTTTCTTCTAAGATGAGTCGTAAGGTCAGTATTGCCTCACGTGTTCCAGTATTTCTACGGAATCCAAACTGATCTTCCCCGAGGTCGGCTTCTACTAGCTTTTCCATTCGTCTGTAAAGAATTCGTGTTAGTATTTTGCAGCAGTGACTTATTAAACTGATAATTCGGTAATTTTCACATCTGTCGACACCTGCTTTCTTTGGGATTCTTATTATTATATTCTTCTTGAAGTCTGAGGGTATTTCGCCTGTTTCAGACATCTTGCTCACCAGATGGTAGAGTTTTGTCAGGACTGGCTCTCCCATGGCCGTCAGTAGTTCCAATGGAATGTTGTCTACTCCGGGGGCCTTGTTTCGACTCAGGTCTTTCAGTGCTCTGTCAAACTCTTCACGCAGTATCGTATCTTCCATTTCATCTTCATCTACATCCTCTTCCATTTCCATAATATTGTCCTCAAGTGCATCGCCCTTGTATAGACCCTCTATATACTCGTTCCACCTTCCTGCTTTCCATTCTTTGCTTAGAACTGGGTTTCCATCTGAGTTCTTGATGTTCATACAAGTGGTTCTCTTATCTCCAAAGGTCTCTTTAATTTTCCTGTAGGCAGTATCTATCGTACCCCTAGTGAGATAAGTCTCTACATCCTTACATTTGTCCTCTATCCATCCCTGCTTAGCCATTTTGCACTTCCTGTCGATCTCATTTTTGAGACGTTTGTATTCCTTTTTGCCTGCTTCATTTACTGCATTTTTATATTTTCTCCTTTCATCAATTAAATTCAATATTTCTTCTGTTACCCAAGGATTTCTACTAGCCCTCGTCTTTTTACCTACTTGATCCTCTGCTGCCTTCACTACTTCATCCCTCAAAGCTACCCATTCTTCTTCTACTCTATTTCTTTCCCCCATTCCTGTCAATTGTTCCCTTATGCTCTCCCTGAAACTCTGTACAACCTCTGGTTCTTTCAGTTTATCCAGGTCCCATCTCCTTAAGTTCGCACTTTTTTGCAGTTTCTTCAGTTTTAATCTACAGGTCATAACCAATAGATTGTGGTCAGAGGCCACATCTGCCCCTGGAAATGTCTTACAATTTAAAACCTGGTTCCTAAATCTCTGTCTTACCATTATATAATCTATCTGATACCTTTTAGTATCTCCAGGGTTCTTCCATATATACAACCTTCTTTCATGATTCTTAAACCAAGTGTTAACTATGATTAAGTTATGCTCTGTGCAAATTTCTACCAGACGGCTTCCTCTCTCATTTCTCTCCCCCAGTCCATATTCCCCCACTACGTTTCCTTCTCTCCCATTTCCTACTCTCGAATTCCAGTCACCCATGACTATTAAATTTTCATCACCCTTCACTATCTGAATAATTTCTTTTATCTCATCATACATTTATTCAATTTCTTCGTCATCTGCAGAGCTAGTTGGCATACAAACTTGTACTACTGTAGTAGGTGTGGGCTTCGTATCTATCTTGGCCACAATAATGCGTTCACTATGCTGTTTGTAGTAGCTTACCCGCATTCCTATTTTCCTATTCATTATTAAACCTACCTGATGCTGTAGATGTTGCCACACTATGAGTTATCGGAAAATGTATTTGTGTTTAGGTAAAGTGGCTACATGGGTTTGATATCACAGAGGAAGCGTGTCTTGTGTGATTGTTTTTCCAAGCAAGTTAGTTGCTGTAATGTAGAACAATATCAAGGAAACTAAATTTACTTAACACGGGACCGAACTCTACTATATTTTGTGAGTCAGGGAACTTATAAAGACGAGGCTTTATGTTGACAACTTTCCCACATAGGTGGTGTAGAAATCATGCCAATTGAGCTTACACTGTTAATAGTATGTAAGTTATTTCATTTATGTGTAAAATACCATTCTTATATAATTTTGACTAGAAATATTTAACTTTTACTTGTCTTGCTTCACTCATGTCCAGTCACGTGTCCATTAGACAGCGTGTATGCCCCTGTCTCATGAAAACAGCGCAAGTTTCTGAGTCCGTCTAATACCTACACTACACATACACTATTCAGTTTCGAAATACGGAATTTAACTTAATTTCTTCACACATGTCTCATCAAGAGTCAATCAGGCAGTCCATCGGCCATTTTAAGGTTGCTTAATATAGAAATCTCATTTTTTGGAGTCTGATACCTGCACCTATCGTAAATTTTGAGTACTTATGTGATTCTTGAATAAATTCACTTTTCGCCCAAGTTCGGCAGCTTTCATGGGAACGTTCTACTTTTACATCATGCACATTCTATTGTTTGCATGATGGTGTGCTGTAGGACAGAAGTCATTTGCATGTAGTATTCCGAATGGATTACCATGTCGTTCCTGTCCTATTTGCGTATCTGTACTGTGTGCTACCCCATGCCCATTCTCAACCCTTGGTGGAAATAGTTCTCTTATGATCACAGAAGTACGATAAAATAATGTCAGCCGTTTAAAAGCTAAAACAATTATTTTCTTAAATGTGGGGACCAGTGTCATTCAGTAATTTGTGTGTACTTCAATGACATCTGCTGCTTTATTGCTAAATAATTCGAGTGTGGAGGTCATTAGTACGCGATGACTATTTTGCAAATCACTACCTAATCCCCATTCAAATATGTTAATTTGAACTATCTTTGTTGCCTGAACAAGATCTTGGCTTGATGATTACCAGCACGTCATGGTCACAGATAAATAACGTATGATCGTGGAAATTTTGGTTATTATGGGATATTAGTAAGCTTTTATCTGTTGCCCACCAATAATTAAACTCACTCGTGCCATCAATAAATTTAGGATGTCCGCTCCCCTTTCTCTATCAGTGAGTTATTAGTCTTTCATCCCACACGGTAGTATCAGTAAATAACCGTTTACCTTGTGAGGATTTAGATTATCATTGCGATGTTTCAAACTCACGGGGGTGATTACAGAGGGCATGTTCGAATGCTTGAGTCTAAATACATACGTGATGCGGAAAGAAATCCTCGAAAAGCCATGTCCTCACACGTCTTTAAGTTTGCTGTGATTTCAGTAAATCGCTTTAGTAAAGTACTGAGCGTTTTCCTCTGTTAAGGATGCGACCGAGTTCCTTCCCTAGCTCTCCCAACTTCAAGCTTGCTTTATGTCTATAAAGCCATCGACGTCGGTGGGGCGTTATAAGTTAATTTTCCGTTTATTTTACTAATGGCATGGGATGTTGCACTTAAGGCTTAGAAATAAACGTAAATACTTTAGCAAAACAAACGGACACCTCCCTCAACGTGGCGTGACGTAGATGTACACGATGAATTTAGGAACACGGTACTGATTTACAACTGGTTGTTTCCGCTCGGATCCTTCTCGGAAAATGGTCCTCGTTTCGTTTCCTTTCTTGGTTTAAAGAACACTGAAACACGCAGTCGAGTGAACTCTCGTCAAAAGAGCCCGCACTCCTTGAAAACAAAAGCAGGTCATAACCTAATGAGAAGTCACCAGCATTCGTATGAAAGCATTGTGCTGCCCCGCATTGCATTGTGAAGTTGACAACTCCCCTCAGAGCATGAGCATTACTAGACATTCTAGAACAACATAAGGGGCGATAAATTAGTTTAGAGCTCTGTGCTTTCCTCAGTGGCATGCTCAACAATACAGAAGAGAAGTTCTATAACATTCACAATAATTACCCTACGTTTTCTCGCGTTTCTCAACCTCACTTCATTTGTGATGCTATAAAAGCTACTTTCGGGACAAATAGTTACTTAACATAAACAAATTACTCTTTGCTTATGTGTCAAGGAGCATTTTACAAACTTTGTTTTGTAAACAGTCATATTAGGTAGTGGCTAACTTAACCGACGACAATGTTGACGGAGATGGGCAATTAAATGTGGAACAGGGTTATTAAAAAAATAATAAAATTTAATTATAGAGGTATGCTTTGTTAAAAATAAGCACCAAAAAGAATTTCGCGTACAGCTGTGGACTGATAGTCATTCATGATTTCCTATCGTGAAATCGTACACCTGAGTGTGGTACACGCGTCGATATATCAGATATCGGCTTCCTGTCTTCTCCAGATTGCGAAATCTAATTCTAATGTACTTGCCGTACATGAAGGACACTGGATAATGGTTGTGACTGTTCCATTCAGTTACTCTAATCTTCGAATCATGAGTCTATAGTCTAGAGTCTTCTGCGTAAGGGGTTTACCCGGAATATCAGAGGCGAATGCATTTTGAGAAGTTATTCTACAGATGCTGAAAGATGGAAAGCCTCTTTCCATTTGTGTTATCATGTCTAGCATTACATTTTGCGCAGCTGGAGAGCACAATGTCCACACAAATTGGACGGTAAACATACATATGTCGTCAAGATAATTGTGTTCCCTACTTCTGAAACGAGAGCGTGTCTGATCGCTTTCTCTTCGAACACTGCACTGTTGCAGCAAGCCCCTCCCCTCAAAACCTCGTTTCCAGTAACACAAAGTGACAGCAAATGGTAAAAAAGAGAACAGCTTTTCGATGTTGAAACTCTGTGTCACTGATAGATTGACTAGAAGCGCATGTGACTTCGAAGAGTTCCAGATCTTCTTAGAACTTCCTCCATTGGAAGGCAAAGATTTTTTTCTCCACAATAAGTTAATCTATATTACCCACGGGACAGAATACATTTACGTACAGAATTACAGTTTACTAGTGTGCTCTCAAGAGATTCAACACATTCAGAAAGAACTCGTGGCGTACTTAGATGAGATGTGATTCAGTTAGTAGGCGCATTTAACGTTTGTGATACATGTAATAAACGTACATTTTGACAGAATAAATGTCACTTGGTTATAACTGTGTATCAGCTTATTCATAACGAATTATAGGTTTCGAAATCGGTCATTATTTCCAATAGCACGGAGCAAGTAGGAAACGCAGTGATGTTATTGACAGGCAAGGAATATTTGAGCACTGCGTACAATGATGCACATCGTAAGATATTACACAGAACGAGAACTGACATCGTCAAGTGCTTCTCTCGATGCAACTTAGTAAGGATTACGTCGCACAATACACGTCACTTGTATGGGCGACATAACTTATGTCAGTGTGGTAAGCACCATGCCATCCAGGATCGAGGAGACGACAATCACGAATCACCATTCACGCCCCCGAACAGAGACAACGTTTTAAGTTTTATAATGTTATTTTTTAATATTGCTTATATTGTATGTCTTGTATATAGATCTGAAGACGACTATACATTACAATTGAAATCCGATATTGTATAAGTAAAACCTGTGATGGTCTTCTGATAAAGTAATTACAAAAATATGTCTAAGCTTAATTTGTTTCCCATTCTCATCGCAATAACAGAATCTCCGTAATATCACTGTCATTTGGTGATGATAATGAGTTATTCGTTAGAGATCCTAGCAGCTGACAGTACAATACCCTTTGTGTTTGCGGAAGATCTTTTCTTTGCAAAAATTTATGTCCTCATACTATGCGCTTACACATGATTTACCAACTGAAGTTTAAATCCGATGAAGTGTTACTTGCCAATGAGTTATATATTACAACAGAGGAAGTTAGGAACTCATGTATTCCACCTATTTACGAATTTTGCTCTATAAAGGACACACCAGTAGTAGCAGTGATGAACTTGAAACCAACCCCCTCACGCGAGGCGGTAGTCTAACCCACGTTCTGTACAGAAGAACGCAGTGGTACTAATCCGAGAACACAGATCGATATGTGCCAGTAATTTCGTTCTACATATTTATAAATTGTTGTGTCACCGACAGCCAAATTAATGGAGGTTTGCTCTTTGATTTTATCTGATAATACGTATTGTTTCGGAGTAAATTTTTGTATTTGTGTCCCAATTATAAAGTACGAAAATGACACCGTTCACCTGAATCGGACATGTACACTCCTGGAAATTGAAATAAGAACACCGTGGATTCATTGTCCCAGGAAGGGGAAACTTTATTGACACATTCCTGGGGTCAGATACATCACATGATCACACTGACAGAACCACAGGCACATAGACACAGGTAACAGAGCATGCACAATGTTGGCACTAGTATAGTGTATATCCACCTTTCGCAGCAATGCAGGCTGCTATTCTCCCATGGAGACGATCGTAGAGATGCTGGATGTAGTCCTGTGGAACGGCTTGCCATGCCATTTCCATCTGGCGCCTCAGTTGGACCAGCGTTCGTGCTGGACGTGCAGACCGCGTGAGACGACGCTTCATCCAGTCCCAAACATGCTCAATGGGGGACAGATCCGGAGATCTTGCTGGCCAGGGTAGTTGACTTACACCTTCTAGAGCACGTTGGGTGGCACGGGATACATGCGGACGTGCATTGTCCTGTTGGAACAGCAAGTTCCCTTTCCGGTCTAGGAATGGTAGAACGATGGGTTCGATGACGGTGTGGATGTACCGTGCACTATTCAGTGTCCCCTCGACGATCACCAGTGGTGTACGGCCAGTGTAGGAGATCGCTCCCCACACCATGATGCCGGGTGTTGGCCCTGTGTGCCTCGGTCGTATGCAGTCCTGATTGTGGCGCTCACCTGCACGGCGCCAAACACGCATACGACCATCATTGGCACCAAGGCAGAAACGACTCTCATCGCTGAAGACGACACGTCTCCATTCGTCCCTCCATTCACGCCTGTCGCGACACCACTGGAGGCGGGCTGCACGATGTTGGGGCGTGAGCGGAAGACGGCCTAACGGTGTGCGGGACCGTAGCCCAGCTTCATGGAGACGGTTGCGAATGGTCCTCGCCGATACCCCAGGAGCAACAGTGTCCCTAATTTGCTGGGAAGTGGCGGTGCGGTCCCCTACGGCACTGCGTAGGATCCTACGGTCTTGGCGTGCATCCGTGCGTCGCTGCGGTCCGGTCCCAGGTCGACGGGCACGTGCACCTTCCGCCGACCACTGGCGACAACATCGATGTACTGTGGAGACCTCATGCCCCACGTGTTGAGCAATTCGGCGTTACGTCCACCCGGCATCCCGCATGCCCACTATACGCCCTCGCTCAAAGTCCGTCAACTGCACATACGGTTCACGTCCACGCTGTCGCGGCATGCTACCAGTGTTAAAGACTGCGATGGAGCTCCGTATGCCACGGCAAACTGGCTGACACTGACGGCGGCGGTGCACAAATGCTGCGCAGCTAGCGCCATTCGACGGCCAACACCGCGGTTCCTGGTGTGTCCGCTGTGCCGTGCGTGTGATCATTGCTTGTACAGCCCTCTCGCAGTGTTCGGAGCAAGTATGGTGGGTCTGACACACCGGTGTCAATGTGTTCTTTTTTCCATTTCCAGGAGTGTATTTTGTCCATTGCGCGTCGTGCAAGTTCCACTATAAAGTGAAAATGTTCCCACTACTTTGGAACTCCCCCTGGCAGCAGAAATTACCCATCATGTTTTTACGCAGTAGACAAGGGAAACATGAGAAGCCAGGGGCTGTTGTGAAGTTGCAGACGGGCTGGGCGGCAGGCCAGGGCGCAGCGAGACTGCGAGCTTGCCCCGCCTGCCCACCCGCGTCTGTTTAATAGTGCGCTACGTTGCAAAATTAACCAATGGCTGGCCGTCTGTAAGCTCTGTGTCATTAAAATACATGTCTGCACTCATTAACTGGAAATTCGTGCCCAATTCAGTGATTGATTTTTTCCTGCCTCCCCTACAGAGTTTACTCTCTATAGTTCATTTTAATACCAGCGATGTCATTTCCTGATGCCTTAACACATGTCCTACCATCCTGTTTCATTCATTATATCAGTGTTGTCCACATCGCACCCCGGCAAGAACAGTGACATAACTCAGAAGTGCAGTACTTGGAAAAATCGACTACATGAGCAGAAGTAAATGTCCATATCAGTGTTGTATAAAATGCAATGGAATTTACTGAAAATATAAAAAATACTTAGGTGAAATTTAAAGGAAGCATATACTTTATAAGTCCTATAATTTTTTTGTCTTTTCTTCTCAGGTATTACATAATTGTCTTGTGTCACTTTTCTTGCCGGTGTGCCGAATGTGCGGATAACCGACTCACTCCTCTTATAAATCCACCTGATTTTTAACATTGATAGAGCAGGAAAATACACAAGTGTACAAGGAAGCTGAAATTTATTGCATAAAAACGAAAAGAGAATGCACAGAATATTTCCTCAACACGCAGCCATAGAGGCTGTAACTGAGGCAGACGGCCTGATAATGTCACAAGATATTTTAAGTTCAACAATCTTGTCTTCCCATATTAAGCCTGCTGTAGTAAAAGTCCTTCAAAGTTAAAGACCCGACCACACGAGACAAAGATTAATTTCATCGCAGCCTGTAACAACAACGATACAAGTACTGCAAGGTCCGATTGATGGTCGTGGCGCTGGGAGCCACGTATCTTACATATAGAGACCAAGATGGCAGCTGCTGGACAGGAAGATTGACATGGACGCAGGCGTTGCCTCAACAATGACTTCAGAGTGAGATCCTGATTGAAATAATGCTTTTGCAATTGGTCCCTGGGCGAGGAAGCTCACTCGGAGTTCACTGGCCCATCGTGGCCAAAGCATTGGCCTAAATATGGCCCATTTTCCAGGGTACTATCCGTGAGCCAGTGACCTCTCACAGCACTCGGCTGGATGGTTGGAGTGCAATCCTCAAATGTCTCTAATCTTCAGAGAGGTCTGTTGTCCACATCGCCCATCTGTGTTGTTGGTTGCTGGCCTCGACTCAGCATCAGCTTTAGTGCTGTTGTGTGGGAAGCAGTGGAAGAATCCCCCAGAGATCCGGTCGCAAGCTGGAGCTGAAACGGACTGGCAGTTTCGGGCGTAGTCAAGTGGAGGATTTCACCCCTGGAACAAACTATGATGGTGGAATAACAGACTCTGGAAGAGGACCATATGGGCGCCACTACTGGTGAATGTACTTACTCAGACTGTGACATCAGGTAGCACCATCATGATCATAGCCTAGCCCAGACACTTGGAAACAACTTCAGGGAATCAATGCTGGGAACCTTCAGTGACAGGTGAAATGTTTCGCTAGACCTTTAGAAACAGGGTTGAAGGACGGGGTATGAGTCGATGCTATGCCATTTTCTTCGCAAAGAGTGGAGAACTGTATGAGAACAAATTGGTGGCCCTGTACTGCTACAATAGATTTTGGGAGCAATTGCAAAAATGTGGTACCAGGTTTGAATGATTTGCCGTGTAGATATGTTAGACATGCGTGAGACACATAGAAAACCACTGCCAGCAACGATGACAATTGACATGAGTACTCCAGGAATAGAGCCACAAAATGCAGGTGAAGCAGACGCCAGAATGCAGCAGTATCTGGCCCAAGGAGAAAAATCACTGGAGGTTACAGCCTGCTTGCTCTGGCAGGTGGGTTGATTGCTGTGCCCATGCCTTACCATTAGATATGTTGACAGGCCAGGCACTTGGTGAACACCATTCCTCAGTGCCTGATGTGCAATGATGACAAGATATGCTATTGAAGAAACACTGGAAACATGGCCTTCATGCAGTCATTGGCTAGCCCCTGTACCAAAGCACCCCTTTGAGTGTGGAGAGCCACAACTTGGTCAGAGGCTGGCGACAGCTTCTTCATTGGTGATTTTCATGTGGACTCAGACTTTGGGACCAAACTGAAGCAGTGTCATGGCCCAGGGGCAGGAGTGAGAGAAGGTTAGCGTTTTGCGTTATAGAATAGAACTGAATTATAACACGAAAGAAACAGAGATCACTGCTGAAGGCGACAAGCCATTTTGATTGGAATATTGGCCGAAAATTTGAAAAGAGGGATTAAGGGCTTGTGAACTGTGTGGGATGATTTCCATAGACATAGCTGTAAAGCACTTTTATGCCAAATATGATGGCGAGGGTTTCGTTTTCTACATGACTACAGCTTCATTTTGCACCAGAGAGAGTCTTAGATAAAAAGGCGATTAGTCAGTCCACCCCATCGATCATATGTGAAAGGACCACCCAGACCCATAATCCAATGCATCTGCTGCCAAGATGAGAGGCTGGTGGCATCGTACGCTGAGAGGCACATGGGGCAGGGGAGGTCCTCTTTCAAGTCCTGCAAAACTTCATCACATGTTGGGGTCCAGTGCCAACTTGCATTTCTGCGAAATAGTGTAAAGGTGCCGCAATGCCTGTTGCATATGAGAAAAATTTACGATAGTAATTCAGCACTCCCAACATGTATTTCAAGTGACTGTTATTCCTAGGGTCTGAGAGCTTTTTTATAGTCTAAGTACACTGTGAGGTATGGCGGATGGCTGATGCACTAAAAATGTGACCCAAGTACTCCACTTGGTGAATACCATGCCTGGCACTCTGTGGGTGAGATGCTCAAGGTAGAACTGAAAAATGGTCTGCCTACCAGCAATGCAAATTGTTTCTACTGTACTGAAAGGGATCAAAATTAGTGTTCATCACTGAGGAAAGTTGGTAATCTTCATCCAACAGAAGCTGGAGATAGCATCCCAATAGTCAATCTAGGAAAACTCTTTGCTGCCTGTGAGGTGAGTCAGTATATCTTCCACCTTGGGAGTAGAACGTCTATCAAACCAGCCTTGAAGTCCCCTCAAATGTGAAATATACGATTTGGTTACTCAGTGATAACGATGGGTGAGGCCCATGGTCAGTGGGAATGACAATTAGTATATCCTCATCCTGTAGCTACTGTAACTCCAGCCAAAGTTTGTCTTTGGGTGCAGAGGAAACATATCTGGTTTTAAAGAACTTTGATGTCGGTGATGGGGGAAGGGCCACATGTGCCATTCGTTTGACACCCAAGGGAGTCTTGTGAACAGTGATTTAAATTGGGAATTGATGAGTTTCAGCTGAAATTGGCATCTAGTGATCGATAGCGGGGGCGGAGTCTAGGATCTCTAAACCCACAGCATTGAACAGACCCAGAACCAAAGACTAATGGCACATGGAGTTTCCACAACGAAGACCATGGTCATGAGAGTGATCAAACTAGCCCTGGACAGTAATTTGACTGTTGACTTTAATGAGATTATTGCTATAACTAACTACACAGTGTAGTGTCAAACGATTGAAGTGGAGGGGACCGCAATTCGTAATAAGATTGCTACTAATAATGAGAGATCTGTGTCTGTCTGCCGCTCAATGGACACTTTGTTGATGGTTACTGTTAGTGAGCCCCTGGGATAGGGAACTACAGATGGATGTAGTATATGGCTTGGAACAGGTCTGCCCTCTTGTCCACCCCTGCGTCGAGTGTGTCCCTATGTACACAGTCGAAATTCATGTTGAGCACTGCTTGGAACACTTCAGCCCTATGTCAGGATTTCCCAAAAGAGGTGCACTTAGCACATCGATAATGACAACGATGCATGTATTATCGCGAAATAAGGGATAGTGTCACAGGCATGATACGTAAATTGGAGTGGCAATCATTAACACAAAGGCGTTTTTCTTTGCGACGGGATCTTCTCATGAAATTTCAATCACCAGTTTTTTACTCCGATTGCGAAAACATTCTGTTGGTACCCACCTACATAAGGATAAATGATCATCACGATAAAATAAGAGCAATCAGGGCCCGCAGTGAAGAATTTAAGTGCTCGTTTTTCCGCGTGCCGTTCGAGAGTGGAACGTTAGACAGACAGCATGAAGGTGGTTCATTGAACCATCTGCCAGGCACTTTATTGTGAATAGCAGAGTAATCGCGTAGGTGTAGATGTAGACTAATAAAATGCTGGCTGCAGGAAGGAAGTAGTTGAGGGTGGCCTTTGGCCGCTAACGACTGTATAATGCGAACAGCCATGGGTGGTGGGCATGACTGGGACAGGGACGGTGTTCTAGGCAGATGACGAACATTTGCGAAGAGTCTTGCAGTGTAGATGACTACCAGAGTGACTGCTCAAACGCTCTAAGAATGGGGAGGCAAGTTTCTAAGGAAGTGTTCTTCGAATGTGTCCGCCTCAATAGCAGAGTGCTCAGCGCGACGGGCTGTCATGCAAAGGGGCCTGGGTTCGATTCCCAGCTGGGTTGGAGTTTTTCTCCGCTCCTGGACTGGGTGTTGTGTGGTCTTTATCATTATTATATCATCCACATCGACACGCAAGTCGCCGAAGTGGCGTCAGCTCAAAAGACTTGCACCAGGCGACAGGTCTGGCCGACGGGAAGCCCTAGCCACATTTCATTTCAGCGCATATGTGTAGAACTGACTTGAAAAAATACCTCCTCACCAACCAATATGCCCGATACACACACATCGAAATTATGTATTATGATGGAGAAGTAAAAAACTTGCATTTGAAGGGTGATAGATACAAAGTGTGACACGCTTCTGTGGCAGAATGTGATATTAGGTCTGATGATGAAAGGTATGGTGAAGACTTGATACTAAGCGTGTATTTCAGAAGTAGTAGATTCTGACGTCATTTCAGATAGTAACCACTTAAAATTTTGAACACAATCACTTCCACATGTACATTAATATATCGGTACGATAAGGTGGTGCCTCTCTGGAGGCACCACCTTACCGTAGCACTGTCCGTACGGTTGGGAGAGTTTGCGTGTTCCTGTGATGCTGAGAGCTATACCGGTGGTAGCGTAGCTACTGGCAGGTTCAACCTAGCCGGTCAGGTCTCAGCAGAGGAGCCAGACGAAGTGTGCCTCACAACGACCTACCGTCCTTTCCTCCCTTTCCCTTCCAGTCCCTTCCCTTTCCTTCTTCCCTTCTGTCAGTCTCTTCATCGGTGTAGGAGGCGGGTAATATCGATAGGTAAACACTCACGGCTTCTGTACCGACGAAGCAAGGCACCTGTGATGTGCCTTAAGGGCGTATGTCAGGATACTTCCAGTGGCATATGGCCATTCACTGCATCCCCTGCCTCTTGCCGGTCGTATTGGCCCTACCTTCACGCGCAGATGACTCCGGCAGAGTTTAAATGGACTATGAGCTTTGAAAGTCCTGCGGCGATGGAGTACTGATGGTGAGGCAAGGGTTTGGTGTACCTGAACCTTAGTTGGTGCTCTGCACGTTAGGCGGTCAGACGGTGATGGTCGTTCTGTTACTCGTGAGAGACGGGAGGACTGGTTCGGCAGATCGTCAGACGACAAAGCAGCCCTATTTAGCATCGCTCTGCTTTCCCTAATCCAGGGAGGGGCCTAGAAAAGGTGGCCTAAACATAGCCCGTCTCAACCCAGCACAAGTGGCAAACTGCGGTCACTTGTTCACTAACATATGCGGTCAAAAAAATAATGAAATAAACAGTTACCTTAAATATCTAATGATTGGAGTCTGGAACGTCCGTATTTTACAGGATAACGACCATAATCAGTGCCCAGAGAGAAAGACAGGACTTATCGCAAGGGAATTGGCTAGATATAACATCGACATTACCGCCGTAAGTGAAACACATCTTAGTGACTCTGGACAGTTATGTGAACCGCTCGGAGGTTATACCTACTACTGGAGTGGAAAATCATCCACTGAAAGGGCGGAAAGTGGGGTAGGCTTTGCCATACGCAATAAATTGGCATGCTCACTAACAGAACTCCCAAAAGGTATCAGTGACAGAACAATAACACTCAGACTTCAACTGGCATCCAAGAAATATCTTCACTTGATCAATGTACACGCACCTACATTGCGACCTCCGGATGAAGAAAAGAACAAGTTCTACCAAGACCTCCGACATGTCCTTAGGGATATTCCTTCTGCAGATAAACTTCTGTTACTTGGTGATTTTAATGCTCGTGTTGGGAATGATTTCAGTGCTTGGAATGGAGTCCTCGGTCGCCATGGGATTGGAAAATGCAACTCGAATGGTTTGGATCTTCTAACTCTATGTGCCGAGTTTGAACTCTGTCTGACAAACACATATTTTCGTCTGCCTGAAAAATATAAAACGACATGGATGCATCCGCGATATAAACACTGGCACCTTCTGGATTATGTGATAGTACAATCTGAAAGTGAAGGTACATGCTCTCAAAGACAGTTGGTGGGCAAATAAAGCAAATGAAATACAGTTATATGCCGACACACATCAAACGGGCAGATTCTTTGAGTGCCTGAAAACTATCTTCGGTCCAAGAGTTGGGAAGATAGCACCAGTCTATAACAAAGATAAAAGTTGTCGGCTGACGCAACAGAGTGACATCTTATCTCGGTGAGCGGAACATTTTAATGACGTTCTTAATCCCGACCATCAGACAACCGATATGCCGGCCGAAGTGGCCGTGCGGTTAAAGGCGCTGCAGTCTGGAACCGCAAGACCGCTACGGTCGCAGGTTCGAATCCTGCCTCGGGCATGGATGTTTGTGATGTCCTTAGGTTAGTTAGGTTTAACTAGTTCTAAGTTCTAGGGGACTAATGACCTCAGCAGTTGAGTCCCATAGTGCTCAGAGCCATTTTTGAGACAACCGATGTTCCATACATAGAAGCACTTGAAGACCTGCCAGTTGAGGAACAACTTGCGGATGCCCCTTCCTACGATGAATTCATTTCAGCACTGGCTAAGCTGAAAAATGACAAAACAGCAGGATTAGATAACTTGCCATCAGAGCTATATAAATATGGGGGGCCAAATATCAAGAAACCATTGTTTGCTCTGAACCTAAGGATTTGGGAGTATGAAATGATTCCACAAGACTGGAAAGATGCTTGTATTTCCAAGATCTATAAAGGCAAGGGTGACAGATCAGACTGCAGCTCCCACAGGGGCATTTCTCTTTTCTCAGCAGCGGGAAAAGTCCTTGCCCACATAATTAACACCCGGTTAACACACTTTGCAGAAAAACTGCTACCAGAGACCCAGTGTGGCTTTCGCCCAAACAGAGGCACAGTGGATGCCATATTTGTTGTCAAACAAATGCAAGAGAAAAGCTTAGAGCAACATCGGCCTTTGTTCATGTGCTTTGTAGACCTGGAAAAAGCTTTTGATCGTGTCCCACGGGAAGCTCTCTGGATCATACTAAAGAAAACTGGGTGCCCTGACAAAATTGTCAGTTTGATTCGGCAGTTTCATGAAAACATGATGGCAAAAATCCGCTATGAGGACAAGCTCTCAGAACAGTTTCCCGTGACATGTGGTGTAAAACAAGGCTGTGTTCTGGCTCCCACACTCTTCTCACTTTACTTCGCAGTTGTTATGAGAGACGCGACCAAAGCCTGTAGTAATCAAATTAGTCTCGACACAAGGACAGACAAAAGTGTCTTCAACATCTCTCGCCTCAGAACAAAAAGTCGCGTAACCAAACTATCCATCTTGGAGATTCTCTACGCGGATGATGTATGCATGATGGCTAATTCTTGCGAAACTCTTCAGACTTACATAAATCTGCTAAATGCCTCCTGCAGAAGATTTGGCTTAGCCATTAGCATCACTAAGACGCAAGTTCTCAAACAGCCACTTAGAGGTCTTAATGCAGATAACTCCAGTAATGAGATAAATAACAAACCCTTGCAAAATGTGTCAAATTTCAAATACCTGGGAAGCCAAATTAGAAGTGACAACAGCCTGACAACGGAAATCGCATCACGTATAGCCAGCGCAGCCTCAGCCTTCGGTAAGCTTAATGACCGAGTATGGAAATCACATGATCTCAAACTACAAACAAAAATTGCAGTCTACAAAGCAGTAGTATTATCCACCTTACTGTATGCCTCGGAAACCTGGTGCTGTTACAAAGCTGACATTAAGAATTTAGATAAATTTCATCTTCGATGTCTGAGATCAATTCTGCGCATCAAATGGAGATTTTGCGCCGCGTGAAACTGGCTGGTATTGAAGCTTTAATAATGAAACATCAACTGAGATGGAGTGGTCACATAGTACGCTTGGATGACAGTAGGCTACCTAAAGCGGTGTTCTACTCGCAGCTCTCGTGCGGGAAGAGGAGGAAAGGTGGTCAACACCTGCGATATAAAGACACCATTAAACGCCACCTTGCAGCCTGTGGCATCCCAAGCAACCGTTGGGAGGAGCTAGCATTGCGCCGATCGGAGTGGCGATCAACTGTACATAAGAGCATCGAACAATTCGAGCAAAAGCGTCTAATGATGCTAAAAGAGTCTGGATGCTAAAAGAGAGCTCCGAAAATCTCAGCTCAAGCCTGTCTACACGTATACTTATTACTCTGCTGGTCAACTTCACTGTGCTTCAAGCAACAGGATATTCAAAGCGAAATTCGGATTCGCGAGCCACATCCGAGCCTACCGCAACAAGGACAGAGAAGACTGACGGAGTCGCTGTCGCCGCACACGGCGAGGAGGACATCATCATCATCACGTTATAGCACTCGGTCTTTAGACCACGAGTGGCCTTCCGGGACCATCCGACCGCCGTGTCATCCACCGTGGAGGACGTGGATAGAAGGAGCGTGGGTTCAGCACACCGCTCTCCCGGCCGTTATGATGGTATTCTTGACCGAAGCCGCTACTGTTCGGTCATGTAGCTCCTCAATTGGCATCACGAGGCTGAGTGCACCCCGAATAATGGCAACACGCGCATGGCGGCCTGGATGGTCACCCACCCAAGTGCCGACCACGTCCGACAGCGCTTAACTTCCGTGAACTCACGGGAACAGGTGTAACCACTGCGGCAAGGCCGTTGCCATATCTTTACGTTATAGAATATAAATCATTTGTATAAGCGTTGGGATATTTCCTGAGCATTTATAATATTGTAAGATGGTCACACAATGATGTGCTTGCAATGAATATCTTAATGTCATTATTTTATGGTCGGAACAACGTGATCAAACGTTGGGATGTGTTCACACAATAGATGCTGTTGATTAGATAGTTTACGTGCCATAGTATGACATTAGGTGTTGGTATTATACCACCACCGGAAGCTGACAGTATGTGTCACCTACGAGATAAAAAAAGTATTCTGTAGTTCCAGCACACAGTAGGTTTACATAAATTTTATACCTTTAGAGTACACATTCAAAGCTCACCCAGATGTAATAATGGTCGACATTGAGGAGCTATGACTTAAATGTTAAGGAGGTTCAATTGGCAGACAACGCCTACATTTGCCGAAGTGGATCTTATTCACAGGGTGCTACTGGTAAAAACTTTCCGGCTAGTATCATCTGTTTACGTGTACTTCACTATGTGCATATAGCACGGCACAGGCGTGATATAGACGGGCGGCTCCCTCCGTTACCAGCGCTTACCTGTGTATTGTTTTATTGTCAGTTACCATATTTTCTAGCTATTTATTTCGTCACAGATGCATCCCAGTCTTTTCCATTCTAACTCAGTGCTCTTTAGTGGGAGGATTAGGGTTAAGAGTAATCTTCCACCCAATGGAATTGAGACGTATGTTGATAAATGCAATACTCACTCACAACTGTACAGACTGAATGCAAACCATTCCTCGCAAGGTTAGGCGTCATGCAGTAGGAGTTGTCTGTTAGCCAGTGGACATTAAGCCGTTAGCCGTTAGGCATTATCCATTAGGTGTTAGTCGTATCTGATGCCTCATTGGGTTTGAAAAGTGTGGGAAATCTCACGTGTAATAAGTTTTGCTAAATTTTTCATTGAGGTCTTGCACAGCACAATAAGCTTACAAGATGAGTGTCCTTTAATAAGTTGTACGGACATATACAGAAGCGAAAAATAATTAGTTTAACAGTCCTTAGAGCTTGCAAGTGTGGAGTACGAGATACAGGTCTCTTCGTAAACGAGTGCCGATTGACTTATGTGTTTATATCAGTACCACCACTATACAAGCTGCGAGTATTGTAGTAAAAAAAAATACAGTCAAGATATGATAATACTTAATTGGAAGCTCCATTAATTATTAACCGGTTTTATTTATATCAGAGGTATCGATTTTGAAATTTTCTTTGTATATGTCATGTCTGTCACTTTTATTTTCTTTGGTCATCTCTCCTGTGTAAACCGTCGATATCGTTCTGCGGCTTATGTGATATGTAGCAATCAATATATTTATTCCTTCGTAAAATCGAGCATCTTATTCGTGCCTTCTCTAAAAAGAAAGTGTATTGTGCGTGTGCATGTGCTTGCAGATTTTTGTGCTTGTGTGTGTGTGTGTGTGTGTGTGTGTGTGTGTGTGTGTGTGTGTGTGTGTGTGTAGGGGGGGGGGGGGAGTAAGTGGGTAGGTGCGTGATGATACATTTATTAGGCGTTGGCGTCGTCAGTTACAGGATTCATAGCGAACCGTAGTGTTGGATACAGCAGCAGCAGTTTCTTCGTAACGCTTGTCACTCATTACCTTCTCTCCCTTCTAAGCTGGTGACAAAAAACAAATGTTAGGAGATAGCAGTGCAGACATTATCATACTGTACACACTTTGCATATTTTGACACTGTTGCAACATAAAAATTCATTTTCTGATGAATTTTCGAACACATATCATAGATGAGGTACAATAATTAATTCGAGTCTTACAACTTTTTATATTGTACGTCACAGAAACGGGGTTCCCAGATAATCGATGCAAGCATCGAACTTCTTGCAGTGTGTATGTTTTGCAGACATTTTAGAACAATGTGTCATAGCAGATGTGGAAATGAAGTGTTGTTAACAGATCAGCTTTTACCCAATACAGACACCAGTTGGTAACAGAGGGAACTCCTCATGGTCGGAGATGAAAATTTTGCCTCTTTTTAACTGAGAAGTCATCTGTTGGTGACAGTAAGCAACTGTCATGTGAAACAGCAGCTGAATGGTTCAAATGGATCTGAGCACTATGAGGCTTAACTTCTGAGATCATCAGTCCCCTAGAACTTAGAACTACTTAACCCTAACTAACTTACGGACATCACACACATTCATGCCCGAGGCGGGATTCGAACCTGCGACCGTAGCGGTCGCGCGGTTCCAGACTGTAGCGCCTAGAACCGCTCGGTCACACCGGCCGGCAAACAGCAGTTGATTTTATTTCGAGTTTTCAAGATTTGCAGAATAGTATTAATGGTAATACTCATGTTCGGAAAGTACATATTCCTTATGTTGTGGGTTGGCAGGAGAGCCAACCCGGTATACTAGAGGAAGCCGAAAGGCACGCGTTTTAGCTCACGCAGGCTGGCGTGAGGTCTGGATCAGGACAAGGAAATTAGACTTTAGCAAAAAACGTACGTAGCTGCTGGAATACTTAACTTTATTCCATAATTGGTGAACATCGCTCTTGACGGTACATTCATAATCTCAATAGTAACTGGTAATGGCGCCTTGCTAGGTCGTAGCAAATGACGTAGCTGAAGGCTATGCTAACTATCGTCTC
This sequence comes from Schistocerca cancellata, assembly GCF_023864275.1. Taxonomy (NCBI): domain Eukaryota; kingdom Metazoa; phylum Arthropoda; class Insecta; order Orthoptera; family Acrididae; genus Schistocerca; species Schistocerca cancellata. The sequence continues at coordinate 100,887,163 of NC_064633.1, forward strand.
GGCAAATGAGAGCGTATTTTGTCAGTGAACCATCGCTAGCAAAGTCGGCTGTACAACTGGGGCGAGTGCTAGGAAGTCTCTCTAGACCTGCCATGTGGCGGCGCTCGGTCTGCAATCACTGATAGTGGCGACACGCGGGTCCGACGTATACTAACGGACCGCGGCCGATTTAAAGGCTACCACCTAGAAACTGTGGTGTCTGGCGGTGACACCACATTCCTCCCCCGCAAATCGGCGGACGGTTGTGGCATAAGGCTTCCGCCCGCCGTGGGGAGGACCCCATGTTGACTTATGCGACGAGGTGGGGAGCCTAACAACAGGCGAGGCTGTGCCGCCCGCCCCCTGCCATTCGGAAATGCCTGAAAACCTGCTGCAGTTTGCACGCCAACGTGCGGTGCATGCGCCCGTAGAGAGACAGTAGGGGCCGAAGGGTCGACCTCCATCGGGCCGGGGCACCCGACGAGCGAAGACGACATATGGTCCGGAGCGGGCAAGAGTTCCATGGCGGAGGACAACTGGTCACGGGAAGCGATCGGCGGCGCGTGACCCAGGGGGGCGCCCGGCGGTTGCAGCGACGCGTCCACTGCGGGCGTCGCCGGCGGGAGAACAGGCGGCGGCGGCGGCGGCGGCGGCGGCGGCGGGGCGTCGCCAAGGGGCAAATGGAAGGCAGAGTCGGTAACACCTGGGGCTGAGGCGAGCCAGTATATGGGTCCCCAGGGCGCTGACCGGACGGCACTGTCGCTGAAAGCAGACGGGGAGCGACAGATCCCGTGCGACGACAGAGTCGCAGCTGATTGAGATGCCGACGCACCTCACCAGAGGCCCCCAAAACCAGATACATAGCGCGGCCGAGGCAGCGAAGAATGCGCCCTTCGAGCCAACGCCGTGAACCTCGAAAGTTGCGGTAGGAGACAACGTCGCCTGGGACAAAAGCAGGTGTCTGCCGCTGCACAGGAACCTGATGCGGCGGATGTAGCAAAGACATCAAGGTTCGATGAGGGCGACCGTGGAGCAACTCAGCCGGCGAGTGACCATCTCGTGGCTGCGAGTGACCATCTCGTGGCTGAGATACGAGGACAAAAAGAGCAATAACGCGTCCTCCAGAGAATGCGACTCTTGCAACTTCAACATCTGTGACTTGAAAGTCCTGACCAAACGTTCAGCGGCACCGTTTGACTGTGGCGAAAACGGCGCGGACGTCAGATGTTGAATACCATTGGCCTTGCAGAATGACTGAAATTCTGCAGACACGAATTGTGGGCCATTGTCGGAAACAATAGTCTGTGGAAGACCTTCAATGCAAAAGACAGCGGATAACGCTTGGATGGTGGCAGATGACGTCGTGGAAGACATCCGGACAACAAAAGGAAAATTACTGAATGAATCTACCACAACCAACCAGCGAGCATTCCAGAATGGATCAGCAAAATCGATGTGTAAGCGTTGCCAAGAGGAAGTGGCTTTTGGCCATGCAATGAATTTCCGCGGTGGTGCTGATTGTTGTTCGGCACACACCATGCAAGAAGAGCACATATTCGTAACCGCGGCATCGATTCCGAAACAAGTACAGCGCTGACGAGCAAGTTGTTTCGTTGTCACTATACCCCAATGTCCTTGGTGGAGATGCCGTAAGACTGTAAGACTGTAACGAACGTGGGACCACGATCCTGGACTGATCATTATCAGAACGCAACAGCAAAACACCACGTCGTACAAGAAGTCTCTCCTTGTGAGCAAAAAATCGGCTAACCAACGGATCCCCTATCCGTGACTTTGACAAGGGCCATTGCGTAGAAACAAAACGCAGAACGGTAGCAAGGACAGGGTCGGCAGCTGTGGATGTAGCTACACGACGAAAATCAATCGGAAACGATTCGATCACGTCATCGGTTTCAGAGTCAATGAACATGCAAGCAAGTTCGGAGGAATCGAATGCTCTATCCTCAGCAACAGGCAAACGGGACAACGCATCGGCGTTTCCGTGCTTAGCAGTGGACCGATACAAGATATCAGAGCGGTACTACGAGAGGAAAATAGGCCAGCGAATGAATTTCTACGCTGTACGTGGAGGTACAGGCTTGGTCGGATGAAAAAGCGATATCAAAGGTTTGTGGTCGGTGATGATGGTAAAGTGACGACCATACAAGAAATCATGAAACTTTGTAACACCAAATACGAGAGCCAATGCTTCTTTCTCGATCTGTGAATAATTTCTTTGCGCAGACGAGAGCAATTTGGACGCAAAGGCAATAGGGCGATCGTGCGAACCATCTTTGTGCGCAAGCACAGCACCGATCGCGAAATTCGATGCATCCACCATCAACAAAAGAGGCTTCCGGGTATCGAATGGCGTAAGGGAAGTATTGGAAAGCAACGCCGATTTCAACTGGCGAAAGGCGCGTTCGCATTCCGTCGTCCAGACGAACGGAACACCTTTACGGCGTAAGCGATGAAGCGGAGCTGAAATGGAAGAGGTTTGGGGAACATATTTGTTATAGTAATTTATTTTTTCCAGCACACTCTGTAGCTGCTTCAGATTCTGCGGCGAAGGCAAGTCTTGTATGGCACGGAGGTGCTCTGGATTGGGATGTATGCCATGGGCATTGAGTACACGTCCCATATAAGGTAAGTCACGAGCAAAAACACACATTTGTCCTTCCGCAAGCGAAGACCATTTTGTCGCAAGACCTGAAATAATGGTCTGAGATTGGCTAAATGTTCTTCTTCCGTCTTTCCAGAGATCACAATATCGTCCAGATAGTTTGCTGCAGTAGGGACCGACGCACAAACAGTTTGTAGGTATTGCTGAAACATTGCAGGGGCGGATGCACACCCGAATGGCAGTCGTTTGAATCGATACAAACCAAGATGCGTGTTAACCACTAAAACGCCTGGGATTCTTCGTCCACCGGTATTTGCAAGTACGCATCTGCTAGGTCCAACTTCGAAAAATATTTACCCGGGCACAGTTTGTCAAAAAGATCTTCTGGGCGGGGTAAAGGAAAAGTTGCAGTCACTAGTTGTGGATTCACTGTTGCCTTGAAGTCCACACAAAGTCTCAATTTTCTGGAAGGTTTTGGTAAAATTACTAAGTGTGATGCCCAGAGAGAAGCCTGCACAAGTTCAATTACACCTTGTGATTCCAAACCGAGTAATGCTTTTGCGACCTCATCACGCAATGCGTGGGGAACATTGCGCGCTCTGAAAAATTTTGGCTGCGTGTTTACTTTCAGTTCCAAATGTGCTCTATAGTTCTTAGTGCAACCGAGGCCCGGTGCAAAAAGTCTGCAAATTCTTCACATAGACGAGAAACACTGTCTGAAGGCACAGTCTGGTTCACTGATAGGACTTGATTTACTATAGACAAGTTAAACAACTGAAATAAATCGAAACCAAACAAGTTCACTGCAGAAGAAGAACGAAGGACATAAAATGACACAAGTTTTGTTTGTCTCTTGTATGTTGCAAGAAGGCTGCACTGTCCTAACACAGGGATCACGTGACATAAATAGGTACTTAACGCAACGGAGGTGTGCCCAGCAGTTTGTAAGTGTCTTGATTGATCAGTGAAACTACAGCCCCGGTATCGAGCTGGAATGGTATCACTTTGCCGTTAATGTCCAAGTCCACAAAAAGTTTATTGTCCTTCTGATGACAAGAGTGACTGTCTCATGCAACGTGAACTGACACTGGTACAAAACCACTTGCGACTTGACTGGAGTTCCTGCGATGTTGACGCACACTATGTCTGGGACAAACACAGTCCCTGTTAGAGAGAGTGGCACTTGGCGGAGTGGTATGAACTATATGAATTTCAATGGGCGAAGTGTCGCGAGTCTGAGTATCCTTGGTTCGATTCTGATTCCGGCGCGTAGCAAAGGGCCTGGAATGGTTTGGAGCTTCCGCTTTGAGCTTTTTCTTGCAAACACTCTGAACATGTCCTGTTTTATTACAGAAAATGCAAATACCTTGGTGTGAGGGGCAATTCTCGCGCGAATGTCTAGTAGCAAAACGCGGGCATGATTTTAGCACTACATTTGCTTGCCTGCGCAGCACACATTGCTGAGAGCCTGGTGGCAGCAGCACGGCCAGGCGCGAGGGCTGTTTACTGCTTTGTGCAGCTCGCCCAGTGGGCTGGTTAACGTGACACACGGCTGGTGAAGTTTCAAATGATTCCTGAGCAAAGTCAAGTGTGTCCTGCCGATCCCATATGTCCATCACTTGTTGAAGGGAGGGACTGACTAGTTTCAAAATCTGTTCCCTTATACGAATGTCAGAAACGTTCTGAGCAGTTGCATCATGTACCATAGTATCTGAATAAGGGAGTCCACATTGACACTCAAAAGCACAATCCCTAGTAAGGCCTTGCAAGGTTACAACCCACTCCCTATTAGTCTGACCTGCCGTACGTTTTGTACGAAAGAAGGTATACCGTTTCGCAACTACATTGACTGATTCTGTGAAATATGGATCTAATGCAGACAAAATTTCTTCATAGAACAGAGTTGCTAGGTCGCGTCAGGGAACTAATTTGACTATCACACGGTACGTGTGCACCCCGAGGGAAGATAATAAAAAAGGCTGCCGCTTGTTACCTTGAATTCTGTAGGCGGCGAGATGGAATCCAAATTGGCGTGACCACTCCATCCAGCTTTCCAGTGCAGCATCAAAAGGACGAAAAGGTGGTGCAACTGCGTTTTGTGGCTGCGTTGGCGGTGGAGCGGCGGCTGCCGCATCGTTTTGCATTGCACTTTGACCCTGGACAAGCTGTCCAAGGGCATCCAGTAAGGCCTGCGTCTGCTGATTCTGTAAGCGATAAAATTCGGACAGTACATCTGGAGATGGTGGTGAAGCCATTACACAAGTAAATCAGGGCAGTATAGTTACGAACACGGTGCGGCCTCGTCGCGAAATGTTGTGGGTTGGCAGCAGAGCGAACCCGGTATACTAGAGGAAGCCGAAAGGCACGCGTTTTAGCTCACGCAGGCTGGCGTGAGGTCTGGAACAGGACAAGGAAATTAGACTCTAGCAAAAAACGTACGTAGCTGCTGGAATACTTAACTTTAATCCATAATTGGTGAACATAGCTCTTGACGGTACATTATTCGTAATCTCAATAGCAACTGGTAATGGCACCTTGCTAGGTCGTAGCAAATGACGTAGCTGAAGGATATGCTAACTACCGTCTCGGCAAATGAGAGCGTATCTTGTCAGTGAACCATCGCTAGCAAAGTCGGCTGTACAACTGGGGCGAGTGCTAGGAAGTCTCTCTAGACCTGCCATGTGGCGGCGCTCGGTCTGCAATCACTGATAGTGGCGACACGCGGGTCCGACGTATACTAACGGACGGCGGCCGATTTAAAGGCTACCACCTAGCAAGTGTGGTGTCTGGCGGTGACACCACACCTTAGCTGTTATTTATATTTTATAAGCTAATGTTGGCTTTAATTATTTGTACACAGATATATTGTATACTTGTTCCAATATTCCATGGTGTATAATACACAGCTTCAGATAAAAGTTAGTGACGGGACTAGTGACCCAGTCCATAAACGGTATTTTGAAAATTATTAATGTAAATATTATTCACAGCATTTTCAGTATGTTGCACAATTCAATAGATGTCCTTTTCGATAGTTGTTTTGGATACTTTTTCACCAATACTCGGCTCTGACAGGAGGGCAGAAGAGTGAAGTGGAACACTTAGCAATGCATGTGCGCTATGTGCATATCTTTGACCGTGCAATCATTATTATGTCAAAGGTATATACGTGCACATAAGTAATGCAAATTGCCACTATTTTTACGTCAGAAGTAATTGTCTTTCAGAACTAATGCATATCTTTGACTTTAATCTGAGGCTTGTAAAATATTTTACAGAATATTTCATGCTATTGTGCTGTGACTGATTGGAAATTGGGTGGAGTGGAGGATAGCGAGGGCAGAGATGAGTGGAAGGTGAGGATGAAGAGATGGGATGTTGGAGGGAGAAACCTGCATAGCACATTAGCATACTACTGTGAATAAATTGCCATTGCCATTTAACACGCATATTTCAAACTCCCCCAGACCATAATAAACGTATTTATTCTGTTTCTGAAATGTGTTTACCATTAATGGATAACAACAAAAATTGTGACGAAAAAGATGCGTTTCCTGATAAGTGGGTGTAGACAACTACCGTCGCTAAATGATAACAACTTTTTAAACTTTGGCATTAATTTTGCAGTGGTAGAGCCATCATACAGATTATACATTTACCACAACTGTTTTTAGCAAATATTCACAAAACTATCATTCTACTAGCGCATTGTATGTATCTTACCTACAGAAGCAAGTACCGCCTTCGTTCCTCAGAGTGTTTCCATCCAGCGAGACCTGATTCCGGGGTGCTGCTCCCTAGGGCGTAAGCGCTCTGTTTCCTTCTGTACGATTTTCTTTGAGGGATTACTCGGCAAATTAAGTTACATAGCTTCTGAACAAGATTATATCAAAATTTGGAGTACATCGGCTGTCTAGTTATACAGAAGGAATCAATATTCCGTGCGACTATGAATATGACTTCGCTCATATGGCGTCCCTGTCTTTGTTAATTACATTCGTTCAGGCGCTTACATACACGTTTCAACACGTGGTTTCGCTGTCTCGATGTGTAGCGTAATGGCTTTCCTGGCTCCACAACTCTTCTCTTAAAATACGTTAGGAAGGTTGCGCATGCCATCTGTCGTTGAATCGTGTAATCTTTTTCCTGTGTGTTTTCTGCGAGGCAGAAATTGGAAATCAGCCAGACAGTCGCCTTAACGAGCGTCGGAAACCGTCTTAGAGCGACCGCTGTATCAGATTAACGTCGTTAATCCTAGCCAAGGCCTCTATCCGGGTCTTGCTCATCTCGTCGTCTAGTAAGCCATAGCACTGCTCGTTAAACTGTACGATAAGATATAAACCAGAATGCAGTGCTGTCGTAAAAAGTTTTGCTTAGGGCGACTGACAATAAACGGAAATTCATCCAAGGCGCGGAAAGTTTTATGATGAACCTGATTTTTCATATTGAACATTTATGCAAAGCTGCGAAAACATGTACAGTAACCCAGAGAGTCACATTACAATGAGTGATGGGAGATCGGCTTTTAAGGGCGTATTAGACAGTATAAGCTTTAGACATAGCACAAGAAATAATGCGATACTTTCTGATTTGGAAATTAATTACGTGTGGTGTCGCCGCCAGACACCACACCTGCTAGGTGGTAGCCTTTAAATCGGCCGCCGTCCGTTAGTATACGTCGGACCCGCGTGTCGCCACTATCAGTGATTGCAGACCGAGCGCCGCCACACGGCAGGTCTAGCGAGACTTCCTAGCACTCGCCCCAGTTGTTCAACTGACTTTGGTAGCGATGGTTCACTGACAAAATACGCTCTGATTTGCCGAGACGATAGTTAGCATAGCCTTCAGCTACGTCATTTGCTACGACCTAGCAAGGCGCCATTACCAGTTACTATTGATATTGTGAATAATGTACAGTCAAGAGCGACGTTCACCATTAATGGATTAAAGTTAAGTATTCCACCAGCTACGTCCGTTTTTCTAAATTCTAATTTTCTTGTCCTGTTCCAGACCTCACGCCAGCCTGCGTGAGCTAAAACGCGTGCCTTTCGGCTTCCTCTAATAACACGGTGTTGGCTCTCCTGCCAACCCACGACATTACGATTGCGCCTTGTTTGTATAGAAATAACAAGCAACCACTTCATAAATTGCACTTCCTCAACCGGTTTCAGGCTCTTACTGCCCTTCCTCAGAAGGCTGTACATAAAAATATACCAGCGAGAAGTAAAAGATAAGAATATTAAAATTATGGGCGATATGTTAAAAGAAATAAAAATTAAAGATAAGAAATGTCAACAATAAAAATTACAAGGGGAATAAGTAATACAATTTTAGCAGTAGGCTGCATGTATCTTATTGTTGGCGCTCGCAAATAATGCTGTAATTATAACTAAGTAACACTTTTCATCTTACAGTTATTAAATTTCTTAAACTTTTCGTCCTTAATTGTAATATTATTATCTAACTTCTTCTTATCTGTGGTATATACTTCTGTACAGTCTACTGAGGATGTGCTCCAAGCGCCTGAAACCGGTCAGGGAAACAAAATGCAGTGCATCTAGTTGCTGATTACTTCGACAGCCGATTACATCAACCGCATTGTTCTGTGAATAAAATATTAGAGCGTCCCGCACCAGAATATATACAATGTGTTTCAGGAGAAGTCGATTTTCCTAATATTATCTTCCACATTTACACTTACTCAAAGCCTCTGAAGTTTCCAACAAGACGTCTTTTAAAATATTGTAGATCATTAGATGTGTTATTTATGTAGCGTTTGGGGACTTAACAAAAACTGTGGAATTAGACCCGTGGAGTCAGCTGACTTAGGAACGAGTTCCTGTTGGGCATTTTTTGGCAGACATCTTTAAAGTGTAGAAGTCCATGTTTGTTTCCCAGAAGACGATTTTCATGCGCCAACTTGTGCAGCCCCTACTGGAAATGCTCTTTCGTAGAAAGGATACCCTCTCAGTAGACAGTTACCCTTAAGTCGCGAGTCTGCACCTCCCCACCCCCCCACCCCCCCAAAGCAAACTCGTACAAAATGTTAGTAAGGAAACATAAACCAAACGACGTAAAACTATAAAAAGTCCTCAGAGTTTTCATTGGCCCATCGCTGCGGCACGTGTAGTCTGATAATTATTTTGTCTGGCCACCGATGCCTGAAATAAAATTACTCATAGGATATGGACAGAAATAATTTCTTTTAGATAAAGACTGCAACATTAAGAATTGTGCTGTGACACAGTATATACGGCAGTAAGTATATGTCCCCTGAGGTAGAATTTGGTTCCTACCCTTCTCAGAGGCCTACGCTTTTATGTCGAAAAATTACTGAGAAGCGGCCATTTCGAGGTCACAAAACTCTGCAGAGCATCAGCATGTTTTCGGAGTGGCCCCATTAGTACGGTACTCACGAAAGAATCCAAGAGATTTCGTATACTGTTCTTGTCACATGGTTCCTGAAGTCGCACGCAGTTTGCTGCTCATTGCATAGTACAGAGGTGCATAGTGACACTCGTTTTAAAACACGAACGTTATAGCGCGACGAGAGTAATTGCTTTGCGCAGCAATGTTGTTGCAGCCTGTATCATCGCATCGAGGTATCACCAATCCCCACCTCCTCCTCGCTCAAATCTTTTTCGTCTTGGTCGCTCTTTCATACGTTCAATTCTCTCTTTGAACTATCTGATTTGTCTCGATATCAATCATTCCCCTGCTATACCACCGGTACAGAAGTAGAATTTTTCCTCTAATGGAATGGCATGTAGTCAACTACTTCATTGCACCTCTTACTTAATAGTTCATAAATAGTGCCCGCCACTATTTAAGTGTATGTCGATGTTTTGCTTGTCGTTTTCTGCAGTGATTTATTTGCTGTGTCAGTAATGGATAAGGCTGTTCTTGGCTGAGGATAACATCCTGGATTTCTGTGTATGAAGTTTTAGTTCATACCGTTTCTTTGTGTGTTACAAACCTTGTCCAACCTTTCAGTTTGTTAATTTGGAACTAAGCACAAATTAAGTCAGTTCTGCACGGACAGGCACAAAGTGAAGGCCCTCCTGCCCTAAGAGGTGTGACTCCAACTGCAGTAAGATGGCAATCTGGCTTTACCGTGCTGGGGAGCAGCCAAACTGATACATCCTCACACCTTACAAAGGCGTCCGCGAACGAAGCGAACAAATAAATTGTAACTGTCACATCATGAAACACGTAAGAACTACCCTCATGATCACAGGAGAGATGTTAGAAGAAACATCAGTGTATTCCAATTTTTTCTCCCATTCGATTATAATAAGAAAATTTGGCTGATCTGAAGTTTCAACCAGGAGATATCAAGGACTAGGCTCACGTCTACAATATTTTGCAGCAAGTAGCAACATACGGGAACCAAGTTTCATTGATTCATCAAAAGCTGTGTACCATGATCATGACGTTTCATCTCGTCCTCGTGTTCACATAAGATTGCCGTTACCGCATCTTCTCTTCGGCTCGTTTTCCTGTACTTTAAACACTCAAATTTAAGGACCCACGTAGCGAGACAATGGGATTTAGCTATACAAATAAAAGTAGATAATTCGGCCAGAGACTACGCACAAGAGCGAAGTTAGTTCCACAGAAAGAATGAAGTGGAAGAATACGAAGACCAAGAACAAAGGATAAACCAATTAGATTTCTGGACAGCATCGCAGTGCACAAAATGTGGTGCTTTTGTAAGATGCCTATACAGCCAAGTAAATTGTTGGATTCTTTTGGACTCAAGAAAGTATATGAGGACTAGTCGAAAGCTATGATGTTCTGTGGGTCACTACATTTAATATTATCATTACTCTGCTTTATAGCCGAAATGAAATACTGTTCTTTTAACTTTTGTTTTGGAAACTGCCTCGTTTCATTGCAGCTTCCAAAGGTAATAATCAGAAACGCCACTAGCATTCGTTTTGCTCGGTCGAAAGTCAGTAAATTAAAGACAACTGCAAATAGTAAACTCAAAGAACGTTTATCAGCTCTCCTTACTGAGGAGACTTTGTTACATGAGTCTACACTGAACAGCCAAAGAACCTGATATAGTCATGCGTATTCAGAGATGCGGCGCTGCGGTCGGCAACGCCTATATAAAACAACTGTCTGGCGCAGTTTTTGGTGGGTTACTCCTGGTACAATGGCAGGTTATCAAGTTTAAAGAGAGTTTGAACGTTGTGTTATAGTCGGCGCAAGATCGGTGGACACAGTATCTCCGAAAGAGCATTTCACGAGTGTACTGTGAATATCAGGAATCCGGTAAAACATCAAATCTCCGACGTCTCTGTAGCCGGAAGAAGATCCTGCAAGAAAGAGGCCAACGACGACTGAAGAGAATCGTTCAACGGTGATAGAAGTGCAACCCTTCCGTAAATTGCTGCAGATGTCAATGCTGAGCCATCAACAAGTGTCAGCGTGCGAACCAAACAACGAATCATCATCGATATGGACTTTCGGAGCCGAAGGCCCACTCTTGTACCCTCGATGTCTACACGACAGAAACCTTTACGCCTCATCTGGGCCCATCAACTCCGACATTCGACTGTTGACATCTGGCATCATGTTGCCTGGTCTGACGAATATCGTTTCAAATTGTATCGAGCTGATGGACCTGTACAGGTATGGAGACAACCTCATGAATCCATGGACCCTGCATGTCAGCAGGGGAGTGTTCAATCTGATGGAGGCTCTGTAATGATGTGGGGCATGAGTTGTTGTTGGATCCCTGACACTTCTAGATACGACTCTGGCATGTGACACATACATAAGTATCCTACCTGATCACCTGCATGCATTCGTGTCCATTGAGCATTCAGTCGGAATTGAGCAATTCCAGCAGGACAATGCGACACCACACACGTCCAGAATTGCTACAGAGTGGCTCCAGGAACAGTCTTCTCAGTTTAAACACCAAACTGCCCAGATATGAACATTATTGAGTATATGTGGGATGTCTTGCAACGTGCTGTTCAGAAGAGATCTTAAACCTTTCGTACTCTTACGGATTTCAGGACAGCTCTACAGGATTCATGGTACCAGTTCCCTCAGTACTATTTCAAACACTAGCTGAGTCCATGTCACGTCGTGTTGCGGCACTTCTACATGCTCGCGGTGGCTGCACACGAAATTGGGCAGGTGTACCAGTTTCTGTGTCTCTTCAGTGTATTTCCGAACGGTGAACAATGCGTATACAGCGGGGAGGACTATGACAGACGTATATAGTGCGACTGCCACTTCAATTACACAGGCCGAGTTCCAGCTCTAAGAACAAAATTTCACAGGTTGATGAGCAGTCTGTCTCCACAACAATGATAAGAGGAACCAATAGACTGCAGTAGCTCGCTGCACGATATATCGTTAAGTGTTGTACGATAATTATTTTTGATCTTGAATGAGACTTGCAATACCTGCTTTATGTTTGTGACCATAATGGGAGAACATTTATTGATTTCTTCTTGTTCTTCTTCATGTTCCTCTGCACTTCAAGGCTTAGGCACTTGTGCCTGTCCCGTGTTCACTTTTCACAACCAACTCATATGTACATCCCTTCTTCCTTTCGGCTGATACAGCATGGCCAGTTGTGGGATTCTGTCTGCACTCATGCTTTGTAGGTGATGTTTCCACAATATTTTATTTACTTCAGTCATTTCATTATCATTATACATATATAGTTAATTCTCCAGAAGTCTGAATTCTGCTGCTTGTACATTGCTTTTATCAAGTTTTTTCAGGTACCCATCACTCACTTCCATGTAGCAATACTGGTGTACCCATGGTTTTAGAAACCTGAATTTTGCTACCTTTCGTATTTTGTTCTGGAATGTTTTATTTATCATTCTGCATACTGTTTGATATTTGTTAATCTTATTTTCTATGTCCTTGTCCACGTCATCGGTTACATCAAATCCTAAAAAAATGGAAGGTGGAGAATTGTTCAAGTGGTGTACTATCCATAATTGTTTTTGAGTGGGTGGGGTATTTCCCATGGTGGGCCATTATTTCAGTTTTATTTGTTGATATTCAAAGGTTATATTCTGTAATTGATGTAATTTACAGACTTATTTTTGTAGCTCATGTTCAATTTCTTCCAAAATGGTGGCTTCATACGCGTATATAAGTATATTGACGTATTTATTTCTATTAATCTCTGTACCTGGATTTACTTCCTGTCTCCCGTTTCTAATAAAATCATTCATATATACATTTAATAAGGTCGGTGACAGGCTACAGCCTTATTTGAGTCCCTTAGTGATTTCTTCAGTTTTATTATTCCCAACTTTTCTCATCTCATTTTTCTGTCCACCTATAAGCTTTTCATAGCTTCCATAAGATGCCTAGAATATCTAGCTTTCATTATTATACCCTACAGTTTCTTTCTCTGCAAGCTGTCAATAGCTTTTTCAAAGTAAAAGAAAATCTATATGTGATTCTAAATTGAATTCTCGCAGTTTCATTTTCATTTTCTATTGAAGAAGATGATGACGGAAATGGATGCTACATAGCATCCGAACTATAGATGGGGCCAAGACATCGCTTCAGGGTAGTCAGACCTCAAAGCCTATGAGCAGCGGTCTGCCTAGGAATGATAATCAGAAATATTACTCAGCGGCCTTGGAAACCGTAAGGGGACAGCCTCATCACCAGGCTTAGCCTGCTCAGAGCTCGTAATGCGGCTTGGGTATTTTATACATACAAGCTCTCCTCATATTTCACTTACTGATGTGCTACCTATAAACATGAACAAGAAATTATTAAGCCAGTAAACATGGAACAGAAGTAACAGCAGAATAAAATCTAACTGCTCGATGAGAAGGACAAAATAGTCACTTGTAGACAACACGAAATAAGGTTACAAGGGATCCACCAGTACGAAGGTTCAGTCAGAGTTTATGTTTAACCACTCAAGTGGGATTCTCTCATTATCTTTCGTAACTGCCAATTCTCCCGAGGCAGGGGTCCGTGGTGAGCGATGGGAGCACCTAGTGGCGGCTGAGGGTGTCGGGACGTAAAACGGCGGCGTCCATCGGTGGCCGGCCTTTGAGCGGCGGCTGCCCGGTGACATCGTAAGGGCTCCAGTAGTACAGGACGCTGGACTCACCACGCTGAGGTCGGCGGCAGGAGACGGCCGCGCGGGGCGACGGCGAGGAGACCCGGAAGCCGCTGGCCAAGTCCCTCCTTTCTGCGAATGGCGCTGCACCTGGTCAAGCTGCTCACAAGACGGCCGGTGTCGGAGCCTGCAGAGTGGCTCGTCTTGGAATTCATGGAACGACTGTCTGGCTGTGGTCAGAGAAGCTGGTTAAGTACACGTCCGGCGGGAACATACACGAACAGATTCCACAACGCATGTGACCAGCGTAGGAAATATACTACTGGCCATTAAAATTGCTACACCAGATGATAAACGGGTATTCATTGGACAAATATATTATATTAGAACTGACATGTGATTACATTTTTACGCAATGTGGGTGCATAGATCCTGAGAAATCAGTACCCAGAACAACCACCTCTGGCCGTATTAACGGCCTTGATACGCCTGGGCATTGAGTCAAACAAAGCTTGGATGGCGTGTACGGGTACAGCTGCCCATGCAGCTTCAACACGATACCACACTTCATCAAGAGTAGTGACTGGCGTACTGTGACGAGCCAGTTGCTCGGCCACCATTGAACTACACGTTTTCAGTTGGTGTGAGATCTGGAGAATGTGCTGGCCAAGGCTGCAGTCGAACATTTTCTGTATCCAGAAAGGCCAGTACAGGACATGCAGTAAGCAGTCGTGCATTATCCTGCTGAAATGTAGGGTTTCGCAGGGATCGAATGAAGGGTAGAGCCATGGGTCGTAACGCATCTGAAATGTAACGTCCACTGTTCAAAGTGCCGTCATTGCGAACAAGAGGTGACCGAGACGTGTAACCAGTGGCACTCCATACCATCACGCCGGCTGATACGCCAGTATGGCGATGACGAATACACGCTTCCAATGCGCGTTCACCGCGATGTCGCCACACACGGATGCGACCATCATGATTCTGTAATCAGAACCTGGATTCATCCGAAAAAATTACGTTTCGCCATTCGTGCACCCAGGTCCGTCGTTGAGTACACCATCGCAGGCGCTCCTGTCTATGATGCAGCGTCAACGGTTACCGCAGCCATGGTCTCCGAGCCTTATAGTCCATGCTGCTGCAAACGTCGTCGAACTGTTCGTGCAGATGTTGTTGTCTTGCAAACGTCCCCATCTGTTGACTTAGGGATCGACACGTGGCTGCACGATCCGTTACAGCCATGCGGATAAGATGCGTGTCATCCTGACTGCTATTGATACGAGGCCGTTGGAATCAAGCGCGGCGTTCCGTATTACCCGCCTGAACCCACCGATTCCATATTCTTCTAACAGTCATTGGATCTCGACCAACGACAGCAGAAATGTCGCTATACGATAAACCGCAATCGCATTAGGCTACAATCCGACCTTTATCAAAGTCGGCAACGTGATGGTACGAATTTCTTCTCCTTACACGAGGCATCACAACAACGTTTCACCAGGCAACGCCGGTCAACTGCTGTTTGTATATGAGAATTGGGTTTGAAGCTTTACTCATGTCAGCACGTTGTAGGTGTCGTCACCAGCGCCAACCTTGTGTGAATGCTCTGAAAAGCTAATCATTTGCATATGACAGCATCTTCTTGCTGTCGGTTAAATTTCGCGTCTGTAGCACGTCATCTTCGTGGTGTAGCAATTTTAGTGGCCAGTAATGTAGGTTCGTGATTTTCGCACCGCATGGAGTGTTACTGGCGCCACTGTGATGTGCGGTTCTTCCCGAAAGGCCAGTAAAAATACTCATGTTTAGTGCACCGTGGGCGCGAAGTCACGTGTTTGTTTTGAAGCAGACGAGTTGTGGTTAGAGAGGTGCCGGAAGGCTGTGTTGTGCGGTACAGCCGCATTGTGCAGGGGTACCTTACTGGGAAGCTGCAACTTGGACACAGTTTTGCTTCCAACCAGTCGCTACTGGCGTCTTATCAGAAAAATCAACAAAGAACTTTCTTCTGCTTCTTTCAAGTTTGTCAGTGAGACACCGACTGAACGCGTGCCAGCGCGCTTCACATACATACGAGACTTGTGCTATACATTTCCACGAACATCAGTGTTTGGCTGTCGTTTAATGACAGTTGGTGCTTACGGGCTCTCAGGCCCGAGGTTATTAGCGTCGTTTAATGAGTTCAAATGGTTCAAATGGCTCTGAGCACTATGGGACTTAACTGCTGTGGTCATCAGTCCCCTAGAACTTAGAACTACTTAAACCTAACTAACCTAAGGACATCACACACATCCATGCCCGAGGCAGGATTCGAACCTGCGACCGTAGCAGCCCCGCGGTTGTTTAATGAGTTCCATGATATTGGCACTAATGACTGTTTGCTCATTCTAAAAATGTATTTGGGCTAAGTCACGCACTTATTGCTTGAAACGTAATTTGGCACTGACAGAACCTTATAAAACAGACGTGCTTCTACATCTATATCAGATGATGTCGAGACATTTTCTCACAATTAGGTTACAATGGAAATACTCCTGCCTCTTCAAGGGAAATTAGTTTTTAGAAATGGAAACCGAGATGCAGTGCTTTCTTTACTGTAAATTCATTTTGTCTCCTCACATACTGAAATTTATCGTTTTTATACAAAGTCTTCAGTTCTATGATAAAAATATACATACATATCTAGATGAATATATTCGTTGAACACCAACGGTTTGTGTGTCTTTACCTACTTGCCATCCGAAAATAGTATCATGCACGTCTAATACAAGATTCCAGATCATTACTGGATTAAATCACACTACGATTATGGCCAAACTAAGAAATGTACGTAATTTCAAAAATAATATGTAATTCCAGAAATTAAAGAAAAACTATATGAAATATAGTGAAAATAATAAGAAACTGGAAAATCGAATCAGGAAAATTACAAAACAGCCTTAAAAGTAGACATTTTTAATAACTTTTCTTGTCAGCTGCAAATAGTTCAAATTTGAATACTTCCTTTCTGTATAGGCTATAAAAGAATACCAAGATAAGTTTAAAAAATTCAATTTAATCCTACATATCCAAAAGGAATCTAAAAGTTATCAGTTCCCTTGTGTAGAAATATTGGAAATAAACGCCAGTGCAAGCGCCCTTCCTGGAAAGCAGCTAATAAGACGTTTGGAAACATCAGCAGTTGACGCAAGGTAAATGGAATTGAATGCCGAAAAGAGTCAGTACATATAAGTCTTCGCAGAGAGCTCCATAAGCTGTAGAAATTGTATTCAAAACTATGAAATACAAGATGTAGCAAGTGGACTATAGATTGACGGAATCTTAATTTGAAAACCAATTGCTTTAAATTAACTAAGAGCCTTAGTTCAGCTATGAAACAATTTACACAAACACCTTTGCTTCTAGACTATTTAAACATGACGAAACATTGATATTCCTTTTCATCACCAAAAATTTCTTTCCAGGAAAAACTGTGAAAGGCATCAATGTAGCACCAGGATCAAAAGCAGGTTCAAGGGATTTGCTGTACACGAGTCATATATATGGGTACACATGTCTTCAACAACTTGACCGATAATGACAAATTCAATATCGATAATGTGGTGCTTTTATAGACTGAACTAAATATCTCTTTGCAAAACAATTCATGCTACTCCACTGACTAGTAGTTTGCCAAAAACTCTTAAAATTAATGTTTTAGGCTATTGTATGAGTCCTATAAGCGCTATAACATAGTTGTCTTTCGTATTGCATCAAACATCAATTAAGTAACATGTACATCTGTCATTTCTTTTTACATTCTAGGGATTCCTCTTCACATGATGTCGGACTACACCAATTTTAATGTAATATTTTAGTTTCAGGAATTGTAGTGGCCACCTCAAGTTCATCAGTGATACTTTCTTCTTGTATCAGTTGGCCCTGCTCTTCACGCAGTACGTTTCTTGAGAGCGAGCTTTTTTTCAGCTCTGTGTGATTATGATGATCAGTTTTGTAATTTAATGTCATGAATAGCCGAAAATGTCTTTCAGCCTAGAAAACTTCTTGTTTATTTCTCTATAGTTAAGTACTAACGAGTAAAGTTTAGTTACAGTGCGTTAGTGAAAGATATATACATTGAACTGGAAGAGATTGAAACGATTACATAAAACATGAAGTTAGGTGGCTTTAAGAAGCCACACTGATATTAACTAACTTGACTGAGACAGAAATAGCCTAATCTATTTCCGCTTTTTGCTGTTTGATAACAGCATATGATGGAATGAAAAGTTGTTCATTACTGTGAACATTACTAAACATAATCATTTTAATTGTGTTATATACAAATTACGAAATGAAGTAAGAGCACTACACTGGTCATTTGAAACGCGGGTAAACGATCAAGATAAATCTGAATCCTATTTCACTCTGGATTAACTAAAATGAATCGGCTGCCGAATTCAATTGACACATACGACTGTTGTGTGGCATATCATTTAGCTCATTTAAAAGTTTTGAAATTTATACGGCTAATCACAGACAGTGTAACTAAGTCCCCAGCAGTGATTTTACTTTTTTATTCAGCATGTTAGCTGTATGATCAATGTTTACTCACGAACGTGACTATGGCACATCCAGAGTTTAACAGGAAGTGATCCTAAAACTTGGATCTTTAAGTGTGATGGTTAACTTTCGTCTTGTGTCAATAACAGATATAAGTTAAACATGTGACTGATTTCATTATCTCTAAGAACAGACAGACGTACATAGCTTTCGAATTTTATAACGTGATCTATGTTTAGAGATCGGACGAATTATATTTGTTTGACTGTGTTCACATTTTTGTTGTTATACTGATACGTAGCCCAATACGAATCGTGTTGCCTCCAGCAGATTTCTTATGGACGTTAGATAACTGTTTAGAGACACTATAGGAAAAGTTCGGCGTTAACTGATACGTATCGGTCAATTATCTGCGTCACGAGCAGCAGTACAATGCATAAAGCAGACGTTCACGAGGTATACAGATACAGCAGTCTAGAACCGAACGGGGATGTCTCATTAGTGACCCTTAATCTGCTGTCACACCATATAGCCTGGATGTAGCATACAGTCAGGTTTCAGCACTATTATAGGCGAACATAGCGCTGAAAAGACTAATCACGGAAAAGCAAAAGCATACAGGAAAGGCTTTACTCGCTCCTCAGTTAGATGGTGTACACAGCGCCATTCCCATTACATTAACGTGGCGTCAGGGTAGGCATGCGTCCACACAAATGGATTTCAGATACTGTAAAAATCATCAGCTGTGAGTCCTACACAGCACAGTCGTGGATGGTGAGAAATCTGGTGAAAAGAGAAAGTCGCTCATTCCTTCAAATTCAAGAGTGTACATTTTCACAACAAACATATTTTTATCTAATAATACTACAGTGCATTGTGTTATACAGAGTATATATAGTTTCTCTTCCTGACGTTAAGTTATAATTCTACATTTTTATTCGAAATAAGGGGCACTAGTTCAGTCCATATGTGGTAATCTTCAAATGAGAATTCTCCGTGAGAGGTTTCAAGCGTGTAAATCTTACTCGTGTGACTCCTCGAGGAGCAGGCAATATGCTCCCTACCTCCAGTCATCTGGAGAAGTGCGACTGATATAATTGAAATCTAATGGTTGACATTAACCGAGAGGCTTTATGACTGACGGTGTAACTTTCTATAAAATTCCGAGAGCCAATGTTCCCAGAAAATTAAGGGAACATGTTTAACATGCTTAATTTTTTAGAAAGAAAAAACAATAACAACAGAAAGGTAAAGAAAGTTTTTGGAAAGATGTTCGAGGAATAGAATAGCGATCAATAAATCAGTCTGTGTAACATATAAGTTACACTACTGGCCATTTAAATTGCAACACCAAGAGGAAATGCAGAAGATAAACGGGTACTCATTGGATAAATATATTATACTAGAACTGACATGTGATTACATTTTCAAGCAATTTGGCTGGATATATCCTGAGAAATCAGTACCCAGAACAACCCCCTCTGGCCATAATAACGGCTTTGATACGCCTGGGTATTGAGTCAAACAGAGCTTGGGTGGTGTGTACAGGTACAGCTGCCCATGAAGCTTCAACACGATACCAGAGTTCATCAAGAGTAGTGACTGGCGTATTGTGACGAGCCAGTTGCTCGGCCACCATTGACCAGACGTTTTGAATTGGTGAGAGATCTGGAGAATGTGCTGGTCAGGGCAGCAGTCGAACATTTTCTGAATCCAGAAAGGCTCATACAGGACCTGCAACATGCGGTCGTGCATTATCCTGCTGAAATGTGTGGTTTCGAAGGGATCGAATGAAGGGTAGATGGTTCAAATGGCTCTGAGCACTATGGGACTTAACATCTGTGGTCATCATTCCCCTAGAACTACTTAAACCTAAATAAGGACATCACACACATCCATGCCCGAGGCAGGATTCGAACCTGCGACCGTAGCGGTCACGCGGTTCCAGACTGAAGCGCCTAGAACCGCACGGCCACACCGGCCGGCAATGAAGGGTAGAGCCACGGGTCATAACACATCTGAAATGTAACGTCCACTGTTCAAAGTGCCGTCAATGCGAACAAGAGCTGACTTAGACGTGTAACCAATGGCACCCCATACCATCACACGGGTGATACACCAGTATGGCGATGACGAATACACGCTTCCAATGTTCGTTCACCGCAATGTCGCCAAACACGGATGCGACCATCGTGATGCTGTAAACAGAACCTGGATTCATCCGAAAAAATGACGTTTTGCCATTCGTGCACCCAGGTTCGTAGTTGAGTACACCATCGCAAGCGCTCCTGTCTGTGATGCAGCGTCAAGGGTAACCTCAGCCACGGTCTCCGAGCTGATAGTCCATGCTGCTGCAAACGTCGTCGAACTGTTCGTGCAGACTGTTGTTGTCTTGCAAACGTCCCCATCTATTGACTCAGGGATCTAGACGTGGCTGTACGATCCATTACAGCCGTTCGAAAAATGGTTCAAATGGCTCTGAGCACTATGGGACTTAACTTCTGAGGTCATCAGTCCCCTAGAACTTAGAACTAATTAAACCTAACTAACCCAAGGACATCTCACACATCCATGCCCGAGGCAGGATTCGAACCTGCGACCGTAGCGGTCTCGCGGTTCCAGACTGACAGCCGTTCGGATAAGATGCCTGTCATCTCAACTGCTAGTGATACAAGGCCGTTGGGATCCAGCACGGCGTTCCGTATTACCCTCCCAAACCCACCGATTCCATATTATTCTAACAGTCATTGGATCTCGACCAACGAGAGCAGAAATGTCGCTATACGTAAACCACAATTGCGATAGGTTACAATCCGACCTAGTTGGAAAAATGATGGTACGCATTTCTCCTGCTTACTTGAGGCATCACAACAACGTTTCACCAGGCAACGCTGGTCGACTGCTGTTTGTGTATGAGAAATCGTTTGGAAACTTTTCTCCTGTCAGCACGTTGTAGGTGTCGCCACCGGCGCCAACTTTATTGGAATGCTCTGAAAAGCTAATCATTCGCATATCACAGCATCTTCTTCCTGTCGGTTAAATTTCGCGTCTGTATCCCGTGATATTCGTGGTGTAGCAATGTTAATGGCCAGTCGTTTATTTGTTTCCTTCTGTGAGCTGTTTCGACGTCGTGTAGGAGGATAATTTGCATTTTAAATTGTGAAAAAGTGTTGTTGTGAGCCATAAGGTTTTAGACGACATAGTATTTGATCTTATCTGTTTCATTAGTAACTTTATTACGTCCACTGACTTTTTGACATAGACATAGCTCATAATATTTTATCGGTAGGTTACAGTGACCATGAAATAGAAAGAGTCTATAACTGAATTAATAATATTCTAAACCTTGTGTATGTATACAGCATTTGCACTATGTGCAATGTCGGTTTCTCCGATGTGCTGATACTCGATTAAATCAGTAGTTATTATATCTTTGGAATGCCCTAAGGTCTTCATACAGTGTTCTTCGACGTACTCTGTTTCATGTTTAATAACAAGCACACACAAGCTCCTCTGACGGTAATAAAATATGTATCTTACGCACATACAGACAATATTCGTGATGGAACACACTTCGACTGTTGTTCCAAACGTGTAAATAAATGAGATGTTTTGTAATTATGATTCATTGAATGTCTAATAACGTAATAGTTATGTATGTAATGTTACACACTTGTTATATGTGTTTATTCTTTCGTGGAAAGAACCCGATGATGGTCTGATCCTACATCGAAATAGATTGTCTTTAAAAATTACGAGGATTCAGTTGTGTATGTTATAAATTACTGTTTAAACTTAAATTTATATTAGATGTTAACAAATTCCTCTTTTTCACCTTTGATTTTCTCGTTACTGCCAGTCTGCGTTTTATATCCTTTCTACTTCAGGCATCATCAGTATGTGGCTGCCCAACCACAGAACTCGTGTTCTACATCTAGCGTCTCATTTCCTAATCTAAACTCCGCAGCGGTTCCTGATTTAATTCGACTAGCTACCATTTTTTTACCATTATTGATGTTTATCTTATAATCTTTCTTGAACACGTTACCACTTCGTTCAACAGCTCTTCGAGGGACTTTGCCGTCCCCGATACGATTACATTTTCATCAACAAACCGCTAAGCTTTCCTTCTTCTCCCTAAAATTTAACTCCAGTTCTTTGTTGGTTTCCTGGAGAGCTCCGTCAAAATGCAGATTGAATAAAATTGAATAATATCGGGGATAGGTTACATCCCGTTCTCAACTTCCGCTTCCTTTACACATCGTTCGACTCTTATAACTGCTGTTTGTTCCTGTACAAGTTGCAAATAGCCTTGCAGTCCCTGTGTTTTAACCCTGTTATGTTCAAAATTTTAAGGAGTGTAACACTGTCAACTTTGTTTAAATCTTTCCCTAAATCTACCTATGCTATAAATTTTGTTTTGAGTTTCTTCACTCTATCGTCTAAGATAGAATTGCCTCGCATGTTCCTACATTTCTTCAGAATCGAAACTCATTTTAGCCGAGATAGGGTTCTATTGGTTTTCCCATTCTTCTGTAAATAAGTTGTGGTAGTAATTTGCAACCTTTACTCATAAAGATATTCTCAGGTTTCAGCACATGCCTTCTTTGTGATTTGAATTATTGCATTCTTCTTGAAGTCGCAGGGTATTTCACCTGCCTCACATATATTGTAGGGCAGGTGGAATGGTTTTGTCATGGTTGGTTCTTCTATGGATTTCAGTAATTCTGACGGAATGTCATCTACTCTTGGCAATATGTTTCGACTTAGGTCTTTCAGCGCTCTGTCAAATTCTTCTCGAAGTATCGTGTCTCCCATCCCATCTTCGCTTACTTCCTTTCTCCTTTCCATAGTATTGTCTTCAAGTTTGCTTCCCCTATATAGACCCACTGTAAAGAGTGTTCGTCCTAAGAGTTATCAGGCGAATTTTCTATGTTGTTTCGGCAGGTATCAGCTATTTTGTTTTCGCTATATGTAACTGAAGTCAGTTAATGGGACGCCCAGTAGCGACGGAAAGGGTCGGTTTGTTGCCCATTATGAATCAAACTATTTTTGAAACGGAATTTACATGCCCATTCGATAGGGCGTCCCAAATTAGTCTAGCACGATATTCGTTTTATCAGTATGTATTAACAGGGACATTAAAACGCAAAGAATAGCCTATACTCCAGGAGCGACAAACTAGCGTTGCTTCATAGTGGTAATAGTGTGGGTCAGAGTGGTGCTGTTGCTGTTGCAATACTGGTCGTGTTTTACTATTCCTGTTAACATATATTAAAAAAATGTCGCACAAAAATAATTTGGGACTGTTCTATCGAATGGACAAGTGAAATTCCTCTTTAAAAATAATTTTGAACGTAGCGAAACGCAAGAAGCCGACCCTTCCTGTCGACAATGAGCGTCGCACGAAAGACGTGAAGAGCAATATTTACGTAGGCTGACTCCAGCTGCACAATGCAAAATCGAAGTTGCAGGTGTCTGCCGAAACACCAGAGAAAATTCGCCTGACGACTCTTAGGAGAGACACCCTGTGTATTTCTTTCACATTCAGCCTTCACGTTTTGGTTTGCTATCTGTGCTCTTGATATACATACAGCTGCTTCCCTTTTCTCCAAACGGTTCGTCAGTTTTCCTGTAGAAGGCACTTATCTTTCCACTGTCAGGCATGTTTCTACAGACTGGTACTCAAGTCATTCCCGCTTAGCCATTTTGTATTTTCTGTCAATCTTATCTTTTAGTCATCTTTATTCCCTTTTACCTTCTCAATTTGCTGTATTTATGTTTTTTCTCCTTTCATCAGTTTTTCCTTTATCCTGTGTGATCCTATGCAATCTTCACTATTTAATCTCACAAAGCTACCCATTCCTTTTACACTGTATTCCTTTCCGGTATTTCATTTCAATGTAGGCTAATGCTCCCTCTAAAAACTCTCGAAAATCTTTGATTTTTCTCAATTTATCCTGTTCTTATATCCTTAAATTACTACCTCTTTGCAATTTCTTCAACTTAATTCGCTTCTGCTTTTTTTTTTTTTTTGCTTTCAGAGTTTACACCTACTCCTGCAAATGTCGTGCAGCTTAAAATCTGGTTTAGAAACCGCTTTCTTACCAGTATATAATCAAAATGAAATCCCCCCGTTGTCCCCAGGTTTCTTCTTGTATACGACTTTCGTTCATGGTTCTTAAAAGAAGAGTTGTCGATGACTAAGTTAGGCTCTGGGCAAAATTCTACCAGGCTTCTTCCTATATCATTCCTCTCCCCCAAGGTATGTTCTCCTAGTATTTTACCTTCTCCTTTTCCTAATGTCGAAATCCAGTCCCGCAACTCATGATTTCTCTGAGGTTTCACCCGTACGAGTGGCTGGCAGTGACGAAGCTTCGCTCTCCATTGCTGGTGGTGGACAGGAGTCGAGCTCGTAGCCGCAGATTGTGTGTATCTGGCGCACCAACTTCCAACGCCTTTCCCCTGGTCATGACCACTACGGTTCTAACCTTGCTACCTGTAACGGACGTTCGCAGGAGCACAGGAATCCTTGAGGCTTTCTTGTTTTTTGCTGAATACACAAACATGACAATAGCTTCAACAAGCCTCAGAGAGAACGAATCACGGATTCCTATGCTGCGGTGAATGAATGTGGCAGGTAGCAAAGGAGGACCGCAGTTATAATGACGATGGAAGAGCCCTTGGAGCTTGACGCGCCAGGTACAGATAATATGCGGCCGCGAGCTCTATTCCAGTCCACCAGCAGCAATCGATAGTGAAGCTTTAACTCGTGCCGGTGAAAGTTAGGAAAACATCAAACAAACGTCGTCCGAACAACCAGAGACAGAAGCCAACAGGCAATTTGTTTCAGAATTATTATTGACCAAATGTTGCTAAGGTTTAATGACGGCTTAGAAATGAAACAAGACAGTCTAATTTTGTGATAATTATATCCGACGTGAGGACTGATAATTCTTAATGTTTTACATTAATACGTTCCTACAAGACCAGCATTTGAGCCAGTAGGTGACGTTTTATACTAAATTTCTGTTCTCATGCAGAAAAGCGTTAATAAAAGAATTAGTAGACTTCATTCCTGAGGACCCAATACAACTAATTCGTAACAGTTTTTATTTACTTATCGACAAAAATGTTGCTATGTATTTCAATAGATACTTTTGCGGTACTGAAATTAAGGAAAAAATAATCTGTTGTTCTGTTTAGTGTTGCTTGGGCTGTTAAGCCTGTAGTGTTATTTACTATTCTATATATATGGCAACAGATGCCTTCATCCTGTTAATCTATATGAAATCTAAGAAGTTACAAGTGCCATTTGCCGCCGGCCATGGTGGCCGAGAGGTTCTAGGCGCTTCAGTCGGGAACCGCGCGACTGCTACGGTCACAGGTTCGAATCCTGCCTCGGGCATGGATGTGTGTGATGTCTTTGGGTTAGTTAGGTTTAAGTAGTTCTAACTTCTATGGGATCGATGACCTCAGATGTTAAGTCCCATAGTGCTCAGAGCCATTTGAACCATTTGCCTTTCTGAGCCTTGAGTCTATTTTCAGACAGACGCCGTATGCAGTTGACTTATAACCATCTATCGAATAGCTTCTTGTTCCGCCTTTGAGACACAATATAGCAGCGATTCTGCGTGGTATGAATGCGACACCCTTCACAGTTGCATCAGTCGCAACAAATGAATACGCACAGGTTAAGCAACTGCCCTAAATGAAGAGGAGCTGATTTGCTCCAGATGTTTTCCACTGCATTCAGATGACGAGAATTTTTTGGTTAAGACTTTAACGTAAGTTTACTATCATGCTCCTCAAGACACTGTATCTTTCGTGACTCGGTTATTTATCCTGCTGGAAAATGTATCATCGAAGACATTATACATGAAGGGATGCAAGCGGCGAGCAATAATGTTCATGCAGTTAGCAGCCGTCAACGTGCCTTCAGTTACTACTACACGTCCCATAAAACCACAGATGACCGTCCCCCCTAGTATTCTACTGCCACAATGGGGCTACATCTATGGCGGTGTGCAAGTATCGAACAGCTGATTGAAAGGATGGGGTATACAAACAGCATCATGCACATGCTGTAACAAGAAACGTGTTTAATCCGACAAGGCGGCGACTTTTTGTTGATTCCGATGATCCTGTGCACACAGCAATCATAACTGACAGCGAAGGCTCAAACTGGGAACATGTAGGTGCTGAGTGCTATGCTCAACAATGCTGGAAAAGTGTTGTGCTGCGCCCCATCAGTGCCAGCACCAGCGTTGTAGACTTTCATCACATATGCAACAGCCACCCGTCCTGCTTTACAGGGCAAAAGCCTGCGACCAACACATTTTGTTCTTGGTGTAGGATACACCTTGTCACATACTCCTTCTTTTGACACCAACCCCTTTTCATAAATACTTACGGCAGCAGTACGGGAGCAGGTGAATAGGTTCACTGTTCTTTGTCAAAGTGGATTTCTCTGTTTGTTTTCCCTATCTTCGCTGCTATGATACCCATTCGTCCTCGAGTTGTTTATATAGGTGGAATCACCTAAGACTTGCACTGCAAATATTGCGGAACTGGAAAGTAGTGTAGTGGCACCACAGTTTATGAGAGGGAAAGTTAGTTTTGTGTAACATTCTGAGCACAAGTTACAGCCAGGTGCGGGCCAGATTGCTGTCAGTTATGCTTACCAACAGTTGCGAAGTAGAATAGAGGCCACAGGACTGTCAAATTGCTGAAAGAGTATATGTAGCGGTTTTGCATGTCGCAAATCACAGGCAGGTGGGGTCCACTGGCCAACCTAGTGTTATAGGAGTAAGTGATGTGAAGCAGTGCGTATGGCAAAACAGAGGCACACAGCTGTGTATAAATAGGTGCGGGTTTCTGGCAGCTCTCCTGGACAGCAGGGCATGTCACACCACCACGCAGCAGCAGATGGGGCCCCAGCGTTCCAGTCCACAGCAGGTCGCTAGTTCGACCCTCTGAGGCCGACGTGGAGTCCGTAGCCAGCCAATGGCGGGCCACTCCATGGCTCGCTACCGCGGGCAGTCGTCCTGGCTTCAAAAAAATGCTGGAGGCATCCTGAGGTGAGGGCCACGGATTTGGACTCCAGATCATGGGTGCTTGTTGCCGCGATCTCAGCCACACCAGCAAGAAGCACGCAGCTGGCTGCCTGGGGCTAACACCGAGTGGCGCTGAGTCGGCAGGGTAGCAGACTGCTGAGTCAGCTGCCAACGCCGCAATTCCGATGCCATGCAAGTCTGACTCACAGCAGTGCGTGCACAGGTGGCTGAGGCAGTCATTCTGTGCCAAGCCGTTTCGCAGTCAGTGAAGTGGTGTCCTCAGTATTGTGGTACCCAGTGATGCAGATCGAGAGGAATAGCTGGAAACAATAAATCACTTGGAAAGCTTGGACGAGTCTTAATACGTTGCCTTCTACCTCTTCCCGCTACATTTGGTGTTGCTGTTACATTTGGTGGCAGAAGTCGCCACTGCAGTAGTATTAACGTGCGGGTTTCACTAAATGTATTGTCAGCCAAAAATAAGATTCTAATAAGAACTATAAATTCCATTTTTTGTGTATACATACACTTTTTAAAATGGAACAATGCCTATTGACATTAACAAACTAAAAGTAGGGTATTTTGAAACATTCTCATACTGACACTTGTCTGTAGCACTCAACTGGCTTGGTTGCTGGATCCGATGTTATTGTGTGTGCTTACAGTGTGTTTGAGTGCCCTGGACTTGCTAATCGGTTAATGTGTGACAACTGAAGCAGTAGGTCGTGAGTGGACGATGGGATTCACCAATGGAGAAAAAACCAACATCATCCTGGTGTATGGAGAGTGTAGGAAGAACGCATTTCGTTCTTGTATTATGTATGAGGCAAGGTATCCTAGGAGACGTCAACTGTCTTGGGAAATATTTTTCAACCTCTTTTACCAAATGGTTCAAATGGCTCTGAGCACTATGGGACTTAACTACTGAGGTCATCAGTCCCCTAGAACTTAGAACTACTTAAACCTAACTAACCTAAGGACATCACACACATCCATGCCCGAGGCAGGATTCGAACCTGCGACCGTAGCGGTCACGCGGTTCCAAACTGACTCGCTTAGAACCGTACGGCCACAGCGGCCGGCCTCTTTTACCAGTTACGTGAAACTCGCGGAGTAACACCTAGACAACGTAACAGAAGGGAACAAGTGACGACAGAAGAGGGGGATATTAATGTGCTTGTTGCTGTTGCAGTTGATCCGCACGTTAGCTTCCGCGCAATCGCAAGAGGAAGTGGCATGAGTCAGGCGTCCATTGCATTCTCCATCGACGTAGGTTCCATCCCTATCACATCTCTCTCCATCAAGAGCTGCATGGAAACGATTATGAGAATCGTGTTAACTTCTGTGCATGGGTATTAAGACATCATACTCCAGACGTATCATGAACTGTATCTTGTTTAGTTATAAAGCCACATTTACCAGTCATGGCCAGGTATACCTCCGAAAAATACACTTTTGGTCTGTTGACAATCCCCGTTGGCTTCGTCAGGTGGATCGTCAACCTCTGTGGAGTGTAGAAGTGTGATGTGGGATAGTGAACAATCAGTTCACAGTTCCGTTTTTCGTAGACGGAACACAGAACGTGCACAAGTATTGCAGGCTCCTAACTGACCATATTCCACACGCTAGAAAACGTTCCCCTGCAGACTAGGAGGAACCTGTGGTATCAACATGATGGCTGTCCAGATCATAGAGCACGAAGTCGAACAGCACATGTTCGCGAACTGTTTCCAAATCGCTGCATTAGACGCTGTACCTTGGATGGCGCATTCCCTGGATATGACGCCTGTAGACTTTTTTTCTTGGGGAAAGCTGAAAGACCGTGTCTACAAGGACATACCAGCTACACCCGATGATATGTAACGACAAATTGCTGTAGGCTACTCGGACATCTCGGCAAAAATGCTAGATTGTGTGCAGAAGTCGTTCCATACCAGACAGGAAGCGTGTTCGGCCACTGCTGGTCATTTTGAACACAACCTGTGATGATCAGTTGTCTCGTTACTGGTCAGAATTCACGTAACTAGTGTATGCATTTGTGCTGCTCTTTCGTGTGTGCTGCCAGAGGTATTGTTGAAATGTCGGTGTGGGAACTTTTCAAAAGGCGATATCTCGTAAACGACTGGAACTAGGTTCCTGCGACATACACCACACATTGTAATTTACCCTTTTAGTTTAGTTTAGTTCATAACAAAATGAATGGTTCAGTTTAAAAAATCGTATGTTTTCACAAAAAATGAAATTTCTAAATATTATTACAATTTGGTTATTGGCTAACAATACGAGCCCCTGATTACTAATCCATTCTGTGAGACCCGCAAATCTATACCACTTTCCATTTCCGCAATATTTGTGGTGTAGCTGTTAGGTAATTCATACTATGTACTTCCTTACGCTCCTCGTGTTCACAATGCCACCGGTCGGCATTCAGATGTTGAGGTTGGCAGTGGTTATAATGTTTCGGCTTAGCCAAGCAGACAATGCACTGTGATAAAAATATCAATAACATGTAGGAACTATAGAGTCGACATTTATTTTGTTCTGTATCAGACGAACAGCCGGCCGAAGTGGCCGTGCGGTTCTAGGTGCTACAGTCTGGAGGCGCGTGACCGCTACGGTCGCGGGTTCGAATCCTGCCTCGGGCATGGATGTGTGTGATGTCCTTAGGTTAGTTAGGTTTAAGTAGTTCTAAGTTCTAGGGGACTGATGGCCACGGCAGTTAAGTCCCATTGTGCTCAGAGCCATTTGAACCATTTCAGACGAACACTCAGGCAATTACGTCTCACATCATTATTACTGTATACTACGCTGGCCGCAATCAGCAATCAGTACATCCAATACTGTTTTACTGGTAGCGACCAGTGCTTCACACCCACTGAATCAGCAAACAACACTTACCACGGGGACACATATGTAAAGAAATGTGACTACAATGTATTCCCTATGCTTAAATTTTATGTTACTCCGTTCCAGCATAAACCTGTTCTTATTTAATTTAAATTTCACACTAGCAACAGAGCATCCTATGACATCCGAACTGCCCACTGGTCAACAGAATCAGGCGTCTTTAGTAAGTCGCAAGTACGTAGGTGGACATGAGAACATTCGCGACTGTTAAATGTCTTAACGAATAATCTAATACTATCCTATCTTTGCTTTCGTGTTCTATAAAGGAACTTGCAGTGGTAAGCAATTCCTTCCATGAAACAACATACTATGGAAATATTTACTACGTATTATCTAACAGTTTCGCTCAACCAAATTATTTATAAATGAGATCTGTGCGTTTCATTACTATGCCACCCATCTTTCAAAGTTAACTGATCCAAAGCAGACCTGCCACTAAAAAAGCCCCTATACTTACTGTATGCTATGCAACACAGTGGCACAACTGACCTCTGATAAAGAGCCGACCATTTCAGACCAATGAAATTATTACACACTCAGTCAACGATCCAATTATTCACGACAGAGTTTCGTTGTGCTTCAGTATAAGGCAAATATTTTGTTTATTTCAGCTTTAATACTTTTCTTCTCAAGATTTACTGTGAAGTATTTCATTAGACATCAGTCCTGAGTATTGATTCCTTCTCTAGCTATTTTCATTTAAGTATGAAGTGATAAAAGAGTAATGGTAAATTAGTGCATCTCTGTATTAGTTCCTTGTTTTCTAGCAACCAACAGACCAATAACATCTTTGCATTTCAATTACCTTTTTTACAAACTTCTAAAAGTTCCGGCTCTTTAAATTAATTTTAATGACTTTTTCTTTCACGAACTCAGTTTTTCCTTTATTTATTTATTTATTTATTTATTTATTTATTTTTGCGTAACTTCAATTTTCTCTAAATAATAATCGGGAACCTCTATTTATTTATTTTGACGGACCAGAATTTTATTTTAACTTGTCCAATCCATCAAAAGTCAACGACAATGAACAAGTTCGAGCAATTCTCTATTCCCCATTACAGCGGTTTATGATTCACAAAAATGTATGAACAAAAATCCTACGTGCACTACCACTTTGGGCCTTGAAGTTGTAAAATTCAAACAAAATTTAAGCCTCTTCAGATATTTTCTAATCACGATTCGCTACTGTTTACGTAATTTAATGGTCAGTCACAACTTAAAATGTCAAAGTAATTATATAACTGTGACGAACTCGCATAAATATTTCCAGTATTTCTCTACCTATTGTCAAGGAAAGATCTTCGCAGGTTACGGTAATTAACACTGTTCGGCTAATATGTGGCTTTGCTCTGAAATTTCCTAGAGCCTGTTGAACCAAGACCGCTGCCCACAGAGTCACTATCGCTCAGTACAACAACAAATCCATTCACCACAACAAGGGCACAACACGCTACCCTCATAGTGTGCACAGTTCTCCTCATAACACAGTTAAAATTGGATTCTTTCAGAGTGCGCTAACAATAGATAAAAAATTACAGCAATACTCAATCATGCCTGCTTTGCTAAATAGGAACGCTCGGTAGAAATACGGAACAACCCAGATCAGCATCTAGTCATGAATCCAATCACGTATCAGACTTAATACTTGGTATCAGTACAGTTCTCACGAGAAAATATTTCAGTCATCCAGCAAACTAATTAAACCCACTCTTTACTATTACATAACCAGATCTCCCTAACCAGTCATTCAGTGATTCACAGTGTTTCACTGATACAAACTAGCAGAGTGACATGAATCAATAACATAGGGCCAGCTACTGCTCGGATCTTTAATTACTCAAACTGTCACCCCAGCGCACGTTCTATCACCTCGTGCAAACCGTCAGTGCAACAGATTATTATGACTATCAGCGTGTCTCTTACACTGAAAACGCCCCAACGTGAACTGAACTGTTCCACCCGACTTCACCTGATAACTTGCCCGCCCGCCCCCCTCACCCGCCCCCTTCCTTCCCCCGCCGCCCTCATATGACTCCAAACCGCTACTCAGGACATTTGCCTCCTGACAACTGCTCTTTACAACTGCCCATAAGATCCATGTTAAACATTTTGGAACCATTTACCCAAGCCGAAATACTAAATGTCTTTTTACAAAGCTGTTTCACAGAGAAAGGCTGCACTGTAGTTCCTTCTCTATATTGTCGCACAGATGACAAAATGGTAGATACCGAAGTAGATGACGGATAGAAAAACAATTAAAATCGCTCAAAAGGGGAAAGGTCGCTGGACCTGATGGGAAACCAGTTCGATTTTACACAGAGTACGCGAAGGAACTTTCCCCCCTTCTTGCAGCGGTGTAACGTAAGTCTCCAGCAGAGCGTAGCGTTCCAAAAGATTGGAAAAGGGCACAGGTCACCCCCTTTTGAAGAAGGGACGTCGAACAGATATGCAGAACTATAAACCTATATCTCTAATGTCGGTCAGTTGTGGAATTTTGGGAACACATATTATGTTCGAGTATAATGACTTTTCTGGAGACTAGAAATCTACTCTGTAGGAATCAGCATGGGTTTTGAAAAAGACGATCGTGTGAAACCCAGCTCGCGATATTCGTCCATGAGACTCAGAGGGCCATAGACACGGGTTCCTAGGTAGATATCGTGTTTCTTGATTTCCGCAAGGCGTTTGAAACAGTTCCCCAAAGTCGTTTAATGAACAAAGTAAGAGCATATAGTCTATCAGACCAATCGTGTGATTGGATTGAAGAGTCCCTAGGTAACAGAACGCAGCATGTCATTCTCAATGGCGAGAAGTCTTCCGAAGTAAGAGTGATTTGAGGTGTGCCGCAGGGGAGTGTCGTAGGGCCGTTGCTATTTACAAAATATATAAGTGACCTTATGGATAACATTGGAGAAGTTCACTGAGGCTTTTTGCGGATGATGCTGTAGTATATCGACAAGTTGCAACAATGGAAAATTGTACTGAAATGCAGGAGGGCCTGCAGCGAATTGACGCATGGTGCAGGGAATGGCAATTGAATCTCAGTGTACACAAGTGTACATAGAAAGAAAGATCCTTTATCATTTAGCTACAATATAGCAGGTCAGCAATTGGAAGCAGTTAATTCCATAAATTATCTGGGACTAGGCATTAGGAGTGATTTAAATTGGAATGACCATATAAAATTAATCGTCGGTAAAGCAGATGCCAGACAGATTCATTGGAAGAGTCATAAGGAAATGCAGACCGAAAACAAAGGAAGTAGGTTACAGTACACTTGTTCGCCCACTGTTTGAATACTGCTCACCGGTGTGGGATCCGTACCAGATATGGTTGATAGAAGAGATAGAGAAGATCCAATGGAGAGCAGCGCTCTTCGTTACAGGATCACTTGGTAATCGCGAAAGCGTTGCGGAGATGATAGATAAACTCCAGTGGAAGACTGCAAGAGAGACGCTCAGTAGCTCTGTACGGGCTTTTGTTGAAGTTTCTAAATCATACCATAACCGAGGAGAAGCAGTATATTGCTCCCTCCTACGTATATCTCTCGAAGAGACCATGAGGATAAAATCAGAGAGACTAGAACCCACACAGGGGCATACCGACAATCTTTCTTTCCACGAACAATACGAGACTGGAATAGAAGGGATAACCGGTAGAGGTACTGAAGATACCCTCCGCCACACGCCGTCAGGTGGCTTGCGGAGTGTGGATGTAGATGTAGATGTAGAAACGTACAGCGAAAGTATTACATTTAATAACTAAGCCGTTATTTCAGATGTCTGTCGAGTCATTTTCTCGTGACTGGCTGCTAATATTGTAGAAACTTCGCCGCTTCAACTGCTACTGCTGTCAGCCACCGATGTAATTACGATATCATGTCCATTACACGATTATCCAGGCGGTTATGCCGTGGTCGGTTGATGAATGCTGTGGTGATTCCCAACGTTTCGTCTCCGACTGCGAGAGACATCTTCAAGGGGGTCCGTAGCTCGATGGAAGGTCCAACACACACACTGGCTCGCTACTGACTGCCGCTAAATTCCGTGTCCGCGCGCCCCCGCGCCGCGGCGTGACGTCACGTGTTTTGAAAACGTCAGTGTAATTGGCCGCTGTTCGTCGCCGTCGATCACCGTTGCCATCACCCAGTAGTGGACGGGTGGTACACATATTCTTTAACACCGGCATCCATATACCGTTTAATTTGACGCCCTCCTCCTTTCGGTTGAAATTATTTGGGTGTTTCGCGATTTCGATTGCCTCCCTGTAGAGCCTTTCGTAATATCCGCTCGTGGCCGCTAGTACTTGCGTCTCCTCGAAACGAATATTGTGGTTCCCTGGCTGGAAAGCATGCTCCGCAACAGCTGATCGTTCCGTTTCTCCTCTTCTACAATTTCCCTTGTGCTCTTCCAAGCGTTTAGAAACAGTTCTTTCAGTGGTACCCACATAAACATCACCACAGCTGCATGGGATCCTATACACTCCAGATTTTTCCAATGGTTTGCGAGCGTCCTTGGCAGGCTTAAGGTATTCCTGTATCTTCCTGGTGGGCTTCTAAATTACGGTAATATTCCGCTTCGTCAAGATCCTCCCTATTCTTTCCGTTACATTTTTAACAAACGGCAGGAAAACCTTGGATTTTGCAGTAGCCTGTACGTCAGTATGATTTCTGCGTGGCTGCCTCAACGCACGTTTTATTTCGGCGGACGAATATCCGTTCTTCATTAGTGCATTGTGGAGATGTTCCATCTCAGCGTCGAGCAACTCAGGTTCACAAATATTTCTAGCTCTGTCCGCTAACGTCTTGATAACACCCCGCTTCTGTTGTGGGTGGTGGTTCGAATCCCGGTGCAAATAACGGTCCGTGTGCGTGGGTTTGCGGTACACTAAGTGGCCCAAACTACCATTTTCGTTTCTAAACACAAGCACATCGAGGAAAGGTAGTTTGCCGTCTACCCCCTCCTCCATTGTAAACTGAATTCTCGAGTTTATACTGTTCAGATGTTCGTGGAACCGACTTAGTTCCTCCCTACCATGTCTCCACAGCACAAACGTGTCATCCACGTATCGGAACCATACATTTGGTTTCTTGCTGGCAGTACTTAAGGCCTGTTCTTCGAATTCAAAACTTCTTTATGGAGAAATTACCGTAATTTACCGTAATTTACAAGCCCACCAGCAAGATGCAGGAATACCTTAAGCCTGTCAAGAACGCTCGCAAACCATTGGATAAATCTGGAGTGTATAGGATCCCATGCAGCTGTGGTGATGTTTATGTGGGTACTACTAAAAGAACTGTTTCTAAACGTTTGGAAGAGCACAAGGGAAATTGTAGAAGAGGAGAAACGGAACGATCAGCTGTTGCGGAGCATGCTTTCCAGCCAGGGAACCACAATATTCGTTTCGAGGAGACGCAAGTAGTAGCGGCCACGAGCGGATATTACGAAAGGCTCTACAGGGAGGCAATCGAAATCGCTAAACACCCAAATAATTTCAACCGAAAGGAGGAGCGCGTCAAATTAAACGGTATATGGATGCCGGTGTTAAAGAAGATGTGTACCACCCGTCCACTACTGGGTGATGGCAACGGCGATCGACGGCGACGGACAGCGGCCAATTGCACTGACGTTTTCAAAACACGTGACGTCACGCCGCGGCGCGGGGGCGCGCGGACACGGAATTTAGCGGCAGTCAGTAGCGAGCCAGTGTGTGTGTTGGACCTTCCATCGAGCTACGGACCCCCTTGAAGATGTCTCCCGCAGTCGGAGACGAAACGTTTGGCATCACCACAGAATTCATCAACCGACCACGGCATAACAGCCCGGATAATCGTAATGGACATGATATTTCCGGCCGTGAAAGTCTACATTTTAAAGTGCGCGTCATTTATGTTGGCGGCCGCATCTGACGTCACAAAATACAGTCATCCAATGAACAGAGAACGACGTTGCCAGATCTCGACTGCAGAGCAGAGCACGGACGAGTGTCTTCAGTTTTAGAAACGTTCAGTCATAAATAAAGTAATAGAACAAAAGCAATGTCTTGATAGCATACTTTGTTTTATAGAAAGTTTGAA
The DNA here is from genome assembly GCF_023864275.1 of Schistocerca cancellata. Lineage (NCBI taxonomy): Eukaryota > Metazoa > Arthropoda > Insecta > Orthoptera > Acrididae > Schistocerca > Schistocerca cancellata. The sequence goes on from NC_064633.1 coordinate 100,923,411, forward strand.
AAAACCATTCTTTATACCAATTGCTTCATATTCTATTAATTAATTAAACCAAACAAGCAATAAGACTCCTAATTCAGGCGATAGCAAGGAAAGGTGTTCATATCAATTTCACGAACCACTTTTTCGCAATAAAGAACAGCGGTTATTGTTTATTTCCTATTGTACTTCGACGAAGTGCGAATACGTCATAGGCATACCAACAGTGTTTGTCAGAATTTTGTTAGAGTCCTTATGGAGGTATTTTGCAGAACGAGCTGCGTTAGCGTAATGGTTAAGGCGTGGGGATAACAAGTGAGGGGTACAGAGTTCAAACCTTGTGCAATGCTTAATATTTTCTTTATTTAAAAACAATATCGAAGTGTCTTACTTCACGAATTTTATTCGTTTGAATGCAATTTTTTGAAATTTCTAGTGCTTTGTCTCTTCATTAACCCTTTCGCTGCTGCAGTCACGTGCTCCCTGCATTCCGCGCCGCGCCAAACTTGCCCGGTGTAAATAAAACTTTTGTTACAGTCGCGAAAGAAGGAATATTTCTCAATATTACATAAGACACCTATGTGGTACTTAAATTAAATGAGATATTGTTATACAGTAAATTTTATATGAAATTTAGGTATCTTGTCCACATTTCATTCTCAACATATGGCAACTAAAATCGACCATACGGAAAGTATACTCTATGGACTTTTACCTCTGCAAACTCTTCAAAATTTAATGCTGCATAATAACTGCGTTGAACATCGAAACAAAATTAAGTCATTTATGGGGGGAAGCTATCAGTCAAGAAGATGTGTAAAAATCTAATTTTTGGGCCAAATAGTTTTTGTGGAATCGAATGATAAGAGTGTCAAAGCAGTCGGAACACCATGTGTCAGCACAGGCGAGCAGTGCAGTGACAAAATCGCGCACAGCGCGGAATGCAGGGAGCACGTCTCTGTAGCGGCGAAAGGGTTAATGCGGCCGTGGTGGCTTTACTTCATGAACTGCGCGCTCCCCCCCCTAAACGTAAGCTTGCGAACTATGCTCTACTATGGCGCTGCTTCTCTTGGCGCGTGCGTCGTGTGCAACTGGCAACGCAGCAATCTCCCGCATCTGGGCGGGCATGCGCGAGCCGCCAAGATAAAAGAATTCAACTATAGTAATTACGATATCTGCCACTCGAAGCATGAACATAGTCTTTCTGTCTGGACGCTCTAGAGCATATTGAACAGACACATATAAGTAGAGATGCAATAAATAACGGAGAATATTCAACCTATATCAAGGTAAATTTCCGCTACTTCACCAGTAAGTTAAGAAGACAAAACTACCACGACGGCAACAAAATTGAAACATCACCTCGTGACCCGTAATAACAGCTACGCTGCTCAGGGAAGGACGCAGGTTACGAGGAGAGGACAGAGCCGGGAACGCCGCAGCTCGGCTGTCTCATTTTGCCCGTCTGGCGGGGAGTTTACGCCGGCGGTGGAGCGGGTAGTTATTTAGCGAAACAAGGCCAGTGGGTTAGGAGGGTGGGGGCCCACTCAGGCCGTACGAGCCACGATACTGCCGGGGAGTCGCCTCGCCAGGCTGCAGCGGTGTTGTGGCTGCCACGAGGTCACGTCTGAGACTCCCTCTGCACGAGCAGCGCATCGCACGATGGGGGAAGTCTCACAGTCAGCTACAGATGATGTTCCTTGTATTGAAAGGCAATGACTCTGGAGCATGCCGCCCGCCTACGAACACCAAGCATTCACAGTAATCTTGCCGCCGTCGAAGAAGTGCTCACTTCGCTTCAGAATGAAAGAAATAATCTGAAAACATTTCCTAGGTAGTGGCTAGTGCACTCGGGTAATTGTTTACTCTTTACTCAATTTACGTCCTGTTATCTAGAAAGTTAACACAGGCCATACATTCCCTTTTTGTTGATAGTAATAGATGTGTGGATTAATTATGATTCCTTGTCCCTCTAAATATTTAAAAAAATGCTCATTCTGCGAAAAAATGCTACTATTACAATTAGTCTGCACCACGACAAAACAACAATAAAGAACTTTAACTACTTACCCAGCTGTTAACATTACTTCATGCTACGGATTCTTCTCTGTTTATGTTCATTTCGTGGAGTGCGTCTAAACTGTCCATATTTGTTTCGTCTGATGAATGCACTCTTATAATGCCGTGGCCAGGAACACCGTCTGTTGGCTTCCTTTGACTCAGTGCAGCGTTTCCAGTTTACAAGTGATTCCACGTTCCACAGCAACGTCTTGGAATTCACACTTTCGTGATCGCTTCCACCAGCGCTATGTAGATCCTTAAAAAATCATTTCATTCACCAACCTCAATTCTCTCCTCTCCATCCGTAGAGTAACTCGTCTAGCCGGGATGGCAGCGTACTGCCGAGCAGTTGAGTGTTTTTGAAGTCTTTCTGGACCATTCTGGATACCACGGTTGCAGTGTCGCCCAAGATGACTCGTTCTTACTGCAGTTCTAGCATCAGATACCTTAATGCCTGACGAAAATTATCCGTTGCATCTATTTAGAGCTTCCAATCTCACTACATGTGTTCTGGAGAGCAAACACTGGCGTGGGTGTAAATATCTTTAATTTGCCTTTCGATTTTGTACAGTTACGTTGCATGAGGGCGATGACCAGACAGATAATGTATGTCCACTAGACGTTTGAAGAAGTGTAATTTTTAGTCTCCCCCTGATCTTACGGAGAAATTCATAAATCCTCCTTCGGTTGCATGAAGAGTCCCATTCATTTTGTTGTGAACTGTCAAGACAGCCAATCCACAGTGACGGGTAGCCGAAATGCACGCGTTAAAGCTCACGCAGTCTGGCGTGAGGTCTGGAAAATGACAAGGAAATGTATAGTAGCAAATAAGTACGTAGTTGATGTAATACTTAACTTTAATCCATAATTGGAGAACATCGCTCTTGTTGATACATGATTTATAATCTCAATATAAACTGGTAAGGGCGCCTTGCTAGGTCGTAGCAAATGACGCAGCTGAAGGCTATGCTAACTATCGACTCGGCAAATGAGAGCGTATTTGTCAATGTACCATCGCTAGCAAAGTCGGCTGTACAACTGGGGCGAGTGCTAGGACGTCTCTCTAGACCTGCGGTGTGGCGGCGCTCGGTCTGCAATCTCTGACAGTGGCGACACGCGGGTCCGACGTATACTAACAGACCGCGGCCGATTTAAAGGCTACCACCTAGCAAGTGTGGTGTCTGGTGGTGACACCACACATTTTTCCACATCTGGAATCTGCGATTCCTTTTCATTGCGTTTTTTAACCAATTAAGTGCTTCACTTTTCCTAATTTCCTAATCTAGAATCTTATGAACACCTACCTAATATCCCGTATGTCTACTTTGTCACAGCGACGACGCGTCGTGGCATGGAAGCAATGAAGCCTTGATAGGTTACTGGACGGGTTTGATACTACATATGGACACACGAGTCACCCAGTTACTATCAGTGCTGGGGAAGGGGGGCGATGAGCTGTGACGCCACGTCCAGTCACATCCCAGATGTGTTCGATAGGGTTCAGGTCTGACGGGTTGGGGGCCCATCAGATCAATTGGAACTCACCACTCTAACACACTGCTGGCTTTGTTGCATGCGCGTTACCATACTGAAAATATCACTGTCGTGGGGAAACATGATCGTCATGAAGGGGTGTACGTCGTTTGCAACCTGCGTACGACACCTTCTGCCCGTCATGGTGTCTTACACGAGCTCTACTGGACCCATGGAAGCCCAAATGAATGTTCCCCAGAGCATAACAGAATCGCCGCCACCTTTCGCATCCCGCAATATGGGCGTCAAGGAACTGTTCCCTGGAAGACGATGGATTCGCGGCCTCCCATCGGCATGATGAAGAAGGTATCGGAATTCATCAGACCATGCAACGCCCTGCAATTGCGTCAAAATCCAGTGACGATGGTCATGTGTTCATATTAGTTGTAGTTGTTGGTGTCCTCGTGTTAACATTGGCACATGCATGGGTCATCGGTTGCGGAGGCCCAATGTTAAGAGTGTACAGTGCACTGTATGCCTAGCATTAAAGTCTGCTCATGGTTCCGTCGTAGTTCACCGTCTGTCCTGTTTTGTAGTCTGCCGTCCGCCCCCGGTAGCTGAGTGGTCAGCGAGACAGGATGTCACTCCTAAGGGCCCGGGTTCGATTCCCGACTGAGTCAGAGATTTTCTGTGTTCAGGGACTGGGAGTTGGGGTCCTAGTCATCATCATTTCATTCCCATCGACGCGCAAGTGGCATCAAATCGAAAGACTCGAACCCGGCGAACGGTCTACCCGACGGGAGGCCCTAGTCACACGACCACTCTGCCGAGGCTGCGACGTCCGACATCTGTAATGCGGCGTGGCTGCTCAGCCCCGCGACGTCTGGCCGTGGTTTGACCTTGGTTTCGTCACGTGTTGAAGACACTAACCACAGCACTCCTCGATTACCCAACAAGGCGTGCAGTTTCCGAAATGCTCGTGCCCCCGAGCCATCGCAGGTTGCCTTCGGTCAAACTCTCATGATCGCGCGCCTTCCCAAGTCTATACACGGACAGCGCGCTCGCTCATACTACATGCACCGTGCCTGGGTCTGATTAGTAGAAATTCCTCGTCAGGTGACGCTGCTATCACCTGGACGGGTTTATATCGGTGGTCTTGATGTTCTAGCTGATCAGTATATTCCTGGAGTTGCTAACAATGTATCTTTCGGGGTAGTGCAGTAGGTGCCCGTTGATCTTAGTAGCACTCCTCGTTGAACGCTTCTGACTAATAAAGCTGGAATCAGAAACTGCAGTCTAGCAGCCCAAATGCTGGTGCTATATTGTACGACTGATGGTAATATAGATTGGTGGTGTGCTGTGAGTATGTTTAAGGGAAGTCGAAACTGCCTATTTGCAATGGGTATGCACTGAGGTTACAGACGTCATGTAATGGCGATATGCAGATAGAAAAGGGAAGTGGATTGTCGGAGCTGCCAATTGTAACCAAGTGATTCGCGTGAAAATATTTCCGACTTGATTATGGCCGCACGACAGGAACTAGCAGACTCTGAACGCGTAATGGTAGTTGGAGCTAGGCGCATGGGACATTCCATTTCAGAGATCGTTGGGCAATTCAATATTCCGAGATACATTGTCAAGAGCGTGCCGTGAATACCATATCATTATCTTTCACCACGGGCAACGCAGCGGCCAACGGCCTTCTCTTAACGACCGAGAGCAGCGGCATTTGCATAGAGTCTCCAGTGCTAACAAGCAAGTAACACTGGGAGAAATAACCGCAGAAATTAGTGTGGTACGTACAACGAACGTATCCGTTGGGACAGTGCGTTGAAACTTGGCATTAATGGACTATGAACAGATGACCGAGTCGAGTGCAGCACGACATCGCCTTCAGTGCCTCTCATACAGTTGTTACCGTGTCCGTGGAACCCTAGACGTCTGGAACGGCAGGTAGGTCAAAAGAGTCCCAATTTCAGTTAATAAGAGATAATATGGTTAGAGTGTGGTGCAGACTCCACGAAGCCATGGACTGAAGTTGTCAACAAGGCACTGGAGCCTCTCATCCAACTGAACAGAACATTGATTAATTATCCTGGGCTACCACTTGCATGCATTCACGATGTTCCCAAACAACCAAGTCATGTCACCTGGCGACAGTTGTTCGCGGTTCGTTTGAAGAACGTCCTGGAATATTCCTGCGAATGATTTGGCCACCCAGATCGCCCAACTTGAATCTCATCAAATATTTTGTTGTTGTGCTCTTCAGTCAAGAGACTGGTTTGATGCAGCTCTCCATGCTACTCTATCCTGTGCACGCTTCTTTATCTCCCAGTACCTACTGCAACCTACGTCCTTCTGAATCTGTTTAGTGTATTCATCTCTTGCTCTCCTTCTACGATTTTTACCCTCCTCGCAGCCCTCCAATATTAAATTGGTGATCCCTTGATGCCTCATAATATGTCTTACGAACCTATCCCTTCTTTTAGTCAAGTTGTGCCACAAACTCCTCCACAATTCTATTCAACACCTCATTAGTTGTGTGATCTACCCATCTAATCTTCAGCATTCTTCCGTAGCACCACATTTCGAAAGCTTCTATTCTCTTCTTGTCCAAACTATTTATCGTACACGTTTCACTTCCATACGTGGCTACACTCCATACAAATACTTTCAGAAACGACTTCATTAAATCTATAGGACTCCTCGATGTTAACGAATTTCTCTTCTTCAGAAACGCTTTCCTTGCCACTGCCAGTCTACATTTTATGTCCTCTCTACTTCGACCATCATGAGTTATTTTGCCCCCCAAATAGCAAAACCCATTTACTACTTTAAGCGTCTCATTTCCTAATCTAATTCCCTCAGCATCACCCGATTTAATTCGACTACACTCCATTATCCTCGTTTTGCTTTTGTTGATGTTCATCTTATATCCTCCTTTCAAGACTGTCCATTCCGTTCAGCTGATCTTCCAGGTCCTTTGCTCTCTCCGACAGAATTACAATGGCATCGGTGAACCTCAAAGTTTTTTTCTTCTGCATGGAGTTTAATTCCTACTCCGAATTTTTCTTTTGTTTCCTTTACTGCTTGCTCAGTATACTGATTGAATAACATCGGGGATAGGCTACAACCCTGTCTCACTCCCTTCCCAACCACTGCTTCCCTTTCATGCCCCTCGACTCTTATAACTGCCGTCTGGTTTCTGTACAAATTGTAAATTGCCTTTCGCTCCCTGTATTTTACCCCTGACAGCTTCAGAATTTGAAAGAGAGTATTCCAGTCAGCATTGTCAAAAGCTTTCTCTAAGTCTACAAATGCTAGAAACGTAGGTTTTCCTTTCCTTAATCTATTTTCTAAGATACGTCGTGGGGTCAGTATTGCCTCACAAGTTTCAACATTTCTACGGAATCCAAACTGATCTTCCCTGAGGTCGGCTTCTACCAGTTTTTCCATTCGTCTGTAAAGAATTCGTGTTAGTATTTATGCGACACGATCGAGGTGTCAGTTCCCGGAGAAAATGCTACACCGGCAACACTTTCGAAATTATGGACGGCTAGAGAAGCAGGGTCTTGTCGAAACCACGCCACGTCGAGTTCCTGCAGTACGCTGGGAAAAAGAAAATCCAACACGATATTAGGAGGTATCTCATGCTCTACATCTTCTGATAGTTATATCGTTTAACTTAGGATTTCTTGAGAGGCTCCCTTGGCCTGCCGAGATAACCTAGCGCTTTAAAGGGCGGCTTCTCAGATTCGAGGAGGCAAGCCTGCCCTGAATCTAGCCTGCCTCTGGGATTAAGGACGAGGGTCAGTGAGCCGGATACCCTGCATGTCGCTGTTTAGTGTCTTCCTGCAGCCAGCTAGGTAAACACCGGGCTGATACTCAAGTCCCGCACCTGTTGCGCAATACACAAATATTCTCAGGCTTGAACATGTGATTATCTACTGTAGACGCAGACAAATGGGGTACGTAGACTCATTCCGGGCGTTAGTGTTGGTATCAAGAGGGGCATTTGGCCACCAGCTGTCACTAACAGTATTCAGAGCTTGTAGATGATTGGAACAGGCAAGAATGAAGACGATGGTGAAGAAGAAGAAGACGAAGAAGAAGAAAAAAAATAGCTTGCACATAGTGGCTGAGCCATTCTTCTGTGGTATCCACCTTCCCAGGTGCGCTAGTACAACTACACTACCGGCCATCAAAATTGCTACACCACGATGATGACGTGCTACAGACGAGAAATTTAACCGACAGGAAGAAGATACTGCGATATACAAATGATTAGCTTTTCAGAGCATTCACAGAAGGTTGCAGCCGGTGGCGACACTTACAACGTGATGACACGAGGAAAGTTTCCAACCGATTTCTCATACACAAACAGCAGTTGACCAGCGTTGCTTGGTGAAACGTTGTTGTGATGCCTCGTGTAAGGAGAAGAAATGCGTACCATCACGTTTCCGAGTTTGATAAAGGTCGGATTGCAGCCTATCGCGATTGCGGTTTATCATATCGCGACATTGCTGTTCACGTTGGTCGAGATCCAATGACTGTTAGCAGAATAGGGAATCGGTGGATTCAGGAAGGTAATAGGGAACGCCGTGCTGTATCCCAACGACCTCGTATCACTAGTAGTCGAGAAGGCAGGCATCTTATCCGCATGGCTGTAACGGATCGTGCAGCCACGTCTCGATCCCTGAGTCAACAGATGGGGACGTTTGCAAGACAACAACCATCTGTACGAGCAGTTCGACGACGTTTGCAGCAGCATGGACTATCAGCCTCGAGACCATGGCTGTGGTTACCCTTGACGCTGCATCACAGACAGGAGCGCCATGGAATGGTGTACTCAACGACGAACCTGGGTGCACGAATGGCAAAACGTCATTTTTTCGGATGAATCGAGGTTCTGTTTACAGCATAATGATGGTCGCATCCGTGTTTGGTGACATCGCGGTGAACGCACATTGGAAGCTTGTATTCGTCATCACCATACTGGCGTATCACACGGCGTGATGGTATGGGGTGCCATTGGTTACACGTCTCGGTCACCTCTTGTTCGCACTGACGGCACTTTGGACAGTGGACGTTACATTCCAGATGTGTTACGACCCATAGCTCTACACGTCATTCGATCCCTTCGAAACCCTACATTTCAGCAGGTTAATGCACCACCGCATGTTGCAGGTCCCATACACGCTTTGCTGGATACAGAAAATGTTCGACCTCTGCCCTGGCCAAGACATTCTCCAGATCTCTCAACAACTGAAAACGTCTGGTCAATGGTGGCCGAGTAAGTGGCTCCTCACAATACGCCAGTCACTACTCTTGATGAAATGTGGTATCGTGTTGAAGCTGCATGGGCAGCTGTACCTTTCCCTGCCATTCAGGCTCTGTTTGACTCAATGCCCAGGCGTATTAAGGCCGTTATTACGGCCAGAGGTGGTTGTTCTGGGTATTGATTTCTCAGGATGTATGCACCCAAATTGCGTGTAAATGTAATCACATGTCAGTTCTAGTATAATATATTTGTCCAATGAATACCCGTTTATCATCTGCATTTCTTCTTGGTGTAGTAATTTTAATGGCCAGTAGTGTAGGTACCGGCAGGTCTGAAACTGTGAGGGCGGGACAATGAAATTTGTATCGGTTACAATCTGATCCACAAAGGGCAAGGTTTCAGCTTATAGACCCTGGATGAAACAGTTTCAAAGCGCTAGCCGCTACACTGCAAACCGAAAGATTAAATCTAGAAAACGTAACATACTCACAGAAAATTGGCTGTAAAATTCAGTGTTGCGCTATCCCTACTTTCGCCAGCAGTTGACTCCAGCGGCACAGGTAGTATACGATATTGGTTGGTCATTAGTCATGGCTCTCATCACACATGACAATGCCATGCTTCATTACTACACGATTGCTGGTGGCAATGCACGTGGGTAAATTTTTTACCCTTTTAACAATGTCTCATGCATGAACAAGGGATATTAGCTTTTGTGTTCCATCGCCAATGTTGTCATTACAGAAGTAGTATGAAATCGATCAGGAACCATACGGGACGCAAAACTGCCGTGTGCTATCTTCTATTTATTTTTTTCGTTATTTATCACACTTGGATTCACCGTAGGTCCTTCTGAGGAATCAGAGTAAACATAAACCTGGATTGGCCGACAGAGAATTTCGACTCCACTTGTTCTCACCGCGAGTCCAGATCCGCATATTTAGCAACAGCCCCTCCTTGCGACGGCGTCGATGAGATCGGACCTTCTCAAAGTTCTGTTCTAAAGGTACGGACTATGCATCAATATTCTCCCTTCCTTTCATTCAATACTGTTCTTGTGGACGACAACTCCCCAACTCGTTCTGCACATGACACAGTCAAACGCCACGCTGCTTTGTGCTCTCAGACTGTCTCGTCCGCATATTCACCTGACACGTCATTCCGTTTCTCCCTTTCCCTTCAGATCTAGAATCCATTGCCGGAATCATGACGACATTTCTTCCCAAGTGGAAAATTTGTAGAACAGCCAAAACTTCATTTATACAACCATCGCTCGGAAATTTTGCGTCGCATTAAAGAATGAAAGTTCTCAGAAGTACTAACATCAACAATTTTATGGTTATCTTTTTCATTCATTCCAGCTGACGATCAGAACTTTGACGATCTTTGTACATGACACGGGCATGAGCTTCAACTCATGGTTGAGGGAAGACTATCAACTTGACCTCGGTAGTTACTTATCACTACCATCTGCTAAATGTGTCAGAGCAATCACACTCGAATCTGATGCTTTGAAGGGGAAGGTCAGGTAGCATCGGACAGTGCATTCTACAGGACAAGAACTGTTTCTTCGCTTTAGCACTATGGAGAAACAAGACTACTTACGAGCCGTCGGTTGTGGCCGTGCGGTTCTAGGCGCTACAGTCTGGAACTGCGTGACAGCTACGGTCGCAGGTTCGAATCCTGCCTCGGGCATGGATGTGTGTGATGTTCTTAGGTTAGTTAGGTTTAAGTAGTTCTAAGTTTTAGCGGACTGATGACCACAGATGTCAAGTCCCGTAGTGCTCAGAGCCATTTGAACCATTTCGACTACGAAATCCTGAATCAAAACGAATGAGTTTCGGACTGACTACAAGTTTTCTGTTCCTAGTAAGTTTTGCGGTGCACATTTAAAACTTTGGGGTGCTATGTTTTATTTGCAAATAACAATAGGACGTTATTAACAGGCAGTAAGTCGTGGATTACCGTTAGTGTAGCTTCTAGTTTAGGGATATACCAACTAATAATATTCAGTTTACAATCACATTATTTTATTCTATAATCACTCTGCTGTTGCGACAGTAATTATGATACAGAAGTTTGCGGATGAGGATGGAAAATTATTAATTGAAATTTCCGTAATGAAAAAGTAATATTACATTTCTATTGTATCTTCAAATATAATATTACATATACATAATATCGAACACGGAAATTCCGAGTTGTACCGCACTAGTCAGAGAGAAAAAATGCTAAAACTTTTGCGGATACTTACGCTCACAGGGAAAGTTCGATAAATCAGAACACAAATGGAACGAAAACAACACGAATAAAGTCGCAGACAAAGTCAATAAGGGAATCGAGCGTGAAGTACTCAGTTCCAACAGGCACAGTATGTCAGGTTACAGTCTCAGAGATTTACGGGGTAAGGAAACATGTTTTACGAAGTAAGATTTTTTTCCAAGAACATCTACTGAAGAAAAGCAACTGTATTCTACGACCATGTTCAAAATTTGAATAGCCAGCTTTTGGTTTTGAATAGATATAGATTCTGAAATGTAGTGCACAAATATGCAGAGGAACTGGACATGAAACACCAGTTCTATACGACAAAAATGAAAGCGGGTAAAAACTTCTACTATGATTTTATAAAAAGCGTCGACTTTAGGCTGAAGATACCTGAATCCACGTGTTCCCAGCCATGAAAAAATTAACAGATTCCTTCATAACGTACGTCGCCTAATGAACAAGTTGAAGTTTACACACATTTACGATTCATTTGAATCTTATTTGCATCATAAATGACAGTTTTACACTTTGCAGTTTCGTGTCCGATACAACCCTTAAAAAATTGACTACCAAAATAAAAGGGTGAAAGAAATACCGAAAAAGAAAGGAAGATACTAGGTCTACAACTTTACTTCCGCCGTTTTTCCTCAAAGTTTGGGGCTTTACTGTGAAAAACTTACAAAAAAAATATGATTCATAGTATTGCCCATCGCTGGCCACTACATTGTCCCATCTTTAGGATAGCATACGAGTCCCGTGGCGGAAGAACTGGATATCTTTCGTGGGGACCCATGAATCTACTCAATTTTGCACTTGTTCATATGATCGGAAGTGCTGGTCAGCCAGGCTGTGTGCCGCTGATCGAAAAAGGTGGTAGTCAGAGAGAGCAACGTATGGAGAATACGGCGGGAGGGATAGGATTTCTCATTCCAACGTTTTCATGTATATTTTGACGGGTTTTGGGACATGGGGTCGAGTACTGACCGCTGCAAAATTACCTTTAGGTGTCTGTCGTTGTATTGCAGCCGTTTGTGTTTCAGTGCTGGGCTCTAACGCATCAATTGCTTTCGATAATAATGTCCTGTGACAGTCTTCGTCTGTTTCAGTAGCTACGAAAACGTTCTGTCTTCCACCGCCATGCCGGTATTCGACATCAAAATCACCATTCTTAAGGCGTTTAAAACATTCTCTGCACGGTTCTTCCACTAGTAGTTTCCTATCCGTTGGTCTTACCCAGCATTTTAAGAGCCATAGCCGCATATTTCTTCATGTTAAAGCAGAAAATTAAAACTTCCGCAAATGGCGAGAAATGGATACATAAGTTGATGTACTTAATCGAGAATAACCTTATGATGTAATCACAAATCGACTAATATTTATATGACGTTATGTTTACGGATGCCTAAGCTTATTATATTACACCTATGACCAACCACCTTAAGCCCACTTGCCGCTACTGCCGTCTATAGCAAAATGGCGGATGCGAAGTTGTGGACCTAATATATTCACATGACGTCCAGTTGTAGAATTCTATGAAGCAAGTAAAGTGTGAAATGAGTACAGTTCTAATACAACCTGGGAAAGATTTACAATTTCGAGAGCGCTTACGTTTCTTATAGGATAAATCTGTCTAACTTCATGATCTTAAGGATTGTAAATGGGAAACGGAAACAAATACTCGATCTAGAAATCTTCTGTTTTACGTATAAGAGACACTACATTGCTGTAGTATTCCATGGTGAAGAAATTTCACTGAATGCAAGGCTGTTGAAATTATGAAATGCAGTGAACTAAGTGGGCATGCTACTTAATTTCGTTATAGCTTACCGAATTTTATGACTCTGTATAATCTGCTTATTCCGTGATAAATTTCATTTGTATTGTTACACTTCGCGTAACATAATTGTCACTCATTTTCTGCGTCGACATCATTGGTACTAACGTGTGGTCCGGAACCGCGCGACTGCTACGGTCGCAGGTTCGAATCCTGCCTCGGGCATGGATGTGTGTGGTGTCCTTAGGTTAGTTAGGTTTAAGTAGTTCTAAGTTCTAGGGGACTGATGACCACAGATGTTAACTCCCATAGTGCTCAGAACCATTTGAACCATTTGAACCACTAACGTGTGGACAAATACTGCACGTAAATATAGTGACATAAGGTGAATCGATGGAGTTAATACTTGCGTGGAACTATGTTGAATCTAATCACTTTTACAATTTCTATAGCTGCACCACTTCTTATAGGTGGCGCACCATCTTTCTTTTTTTTTATATACTCTTTGCTCTTTTGTGTTTACCTCCAGATGGAGCGTTACCTTATCAAGTAAAATGAAGTCTGGCATCGTTATAAGACTGTGAACAGATGATGTGAGGCCTTTTTGCTGAAATGGACATCTCGTTGCGAACATTTGCAGGTGTAAATATTTCTTCCACACAGGAGGTGCGACATTTTAGAACTGTTGCGAGAGCTTCATTTGAATCTCCTTTAGAACTCAGAGGGAAAAACGCTTGTTTTAGTAAATGCGCTTTGTGTATTAAGAGTTTTTCCTGCTAAACCGTTTGAAGCACGCCACAGACTCACCTGTTGCGTGTGTTTGTTCACGAAATGTGTTTTCTGGCTAGCTGCTGTTTTTCTTCTTCACGTATTTGCTTAGAATAGGCGCCGAGTCACTGTCGTTTTCCTAAGCGATTATTTGAGTAATAGCACATGTCAGTATTATAACCAAGTATGTTGTATAGCTAATACATGAAAAAAAGTTTTGCATCATCTCGGTTCCAAGAGTTCTGGAACCTGTATAGAATATTGAAATAGCGATTTACATAAATATCATTTCTGATCTTTTTATTGCTCATGAAAACCACACATTACATGTTGTAAGACCATACAGCGAGACCTTCAGCGGCTGTGGACCAGATTCCTGTACACATCGGTACCTCTAATACCTAGCAGTACGTCCTCTTGTATTGATGTATGCCTGTATTCGTCGTGGCATACTATCCACAAGTTCATCAAGGTACTGTTGGTCCAGATTGTCCCACTCCTCAACGGCGATTCGGCGTAGATCCCTCAGAGTGGTTGGTGGGTCACGTTGTCCGTAAACAGCCCCTTTCAATCTATACCAGACATGTTCGATAGAGTCATATCTGGAGAAAATGTTGGCCACTCTAGTACAGTGATGTCGATATCCTAAAGGAAGTCATTCACAATATGTGCACTGGGGGCGCGAATTGTCATCCATGAAGACGAATGCCTTACCAATATGCTGCCAATATGGTTGCACTGTCGGTCAGAGAATGGCTTTCACTTATCGTACAGCCGTTACTACGCCTACCGTGAGCACCAGCACCGTACGTCGGCCTCACATAATGCCACCCCAAAACATCAGTGAACCTCCTCCACCTTGCTGCACTCGCTGGACAGTGTGTCTAAGGCGTTCAGCCTCACGAGGTTGCCTCCAAACACGTCTCCGACGATTGTCTGGTTGAAAGCATATGCGACACTCACCGGTGAAGAGAATGTGATGCCAATCCTGAGCGGTCCATTCGGCATGCTGTTGGGCCCATCTATAACGTGATGCATGGTGTCGTGGTTACAAAGATGAACCTCGCCATGGACGTCGGGAGTGAAGTTGCGCGTCATGCAGCCTATTGCGCACAGTTTGAGCCGTAACACGACGTCCTCTGGCTGCACGAAAAGTATTATTTAACATGGTGGAGTTGCTGTCAGGTTTCCTCCGAGCCATAGTTCGTAGGGAGCGGTCATTCATTGCAGTAGTAGCCCTTGGGCGGCCTGAGCGAGGCATGTCAACGACAGTTCCTGTCTCTCTGTCTCTCCTCCATGTCCGAACAATATCGCTTTGGTTCACTCCGAGACGCCTGGACACTTCCTTTGTTGAGAGCCCTTCCTGGTGGAGAGTAGCAATGCGCACGCGATCGAACTGCGGTATTGGCCGACTAGGCATGGTTGAATTACAGACAAAACGAGCAGTGTACCTCATTCCTGGTGGAATAACTGGAACTGTTCGGCTGTCGGACCCCCGCGCTGCTCATACGTGTTTGTTTACATCTTTGGGCGGGTTTAGTGATATCACTAAAAACAGTCAAACGGACTGTGTCTGTGATACAACATCCACAGTCAACGACTCTCTTCAGGAGTTCTGGGAACCGGGGTGATACAAAACTTTTTTTTGATATGTGTAGAAATGTTACACTAATAAACCTGTATTACAGTATCAACGCACCAAACAACGCGCCTCCATGATACAGCACACAATAAACCCCTGTTCTGCACCCAAAAATTCATTCATCTCAGAACGACTTTTTTGTTTGAAAACATTCTTGTAGTTTGTTTAGGACGATTGGAACTCAATTTAGAGGGCGTACCTTACCACAGAACAAAGAAAATGTCTGCTATTGCGATATAAAGTACGTCACCGAAATAGGTAGTGTTACACCACTAGGCGTGGTTACACTATTTACTTTACGTTGCCGCATTCGCTATAATCTGTGTCACTATAGCGTTACTTTCTGACAATGTATACTTTCAAAATGTGTTGCAGATATTAAATATTGCTACATTTCAGATGACGAGGATTATTTCCTGTACTTACCGTAAATGACGTTCATTTAGAGATGATTCTTTAAACGTTGTTGTCACGGTTTAACTGTAGTTGGCAAAGCGATTCAAAACTTCATTTGGACTGCTGCTTTCTACTGAAAACTGTGGTATTGCAGAACATATTTCGAACAAAAATTAAATAAACAATTTTAAATTATCTTTCTTTGCGTGTGTATACGGTGGTACACGTGTAGGTTGAAATGGGAAGATTTTATCCTCGACAACTGTGAATTGCGAAAGTTTTAAAAGCTTTTGTATCTTGTTACTTTAGTATGGTTGTTAATTGCTTCGACGCTGAATGCTCTGAAAGGAATGTGAAAAAGTAAATAGTAGGCGCCACATGATTTTAATTAATTACTTACAAAACCTTAAAACTTAATTGTTACATAATGTATTTCCATGGTGATAGAGGAAACTTCCAGGTGTGGTGGAGAGACACAACGGTAGCAGAATGACATAACTAATTTTTTGTTACATAAATGTTACAAGTCAGAATAGCTGCTGCGTGGCAACGGTACATTGCACCACGAGAACCGAATCACAGCCAATATTTCTTCCCTCTGGCGACTGTAGCCTTGCGTGACACGTACTGACAAATGGCGAGTATTAGAAAAAAGCAAAGAATTGAAGATCTGTGCTCTCAATCAATTAAATACGACCTATGACTGCTATTCTTCTTTACAGCAGTAGGTGAAAGCTCAGTGTGCCACCGAATAATAAGCGGCCAGCGCAAGTTCACGATTGTGAAATGGATGAATGTATGGATATATTGATATGGGCACACGACAGCAAGGTTTTCAGTGCCCTAAAGATTGAAAGACACTTTCATGAAGACAAGTGTAGTGTACTGAACAGTGAAGAATGGCAAGCCAAATTAAGTGCGCTAAAAAATGGATGAGGCACATCACCAGGTTTTTAATGTTAGTCATGACAATTGTTACGTTTTCAACTATTCCTTTCTTGTGTTACATTCGTATTCAGTTTTCCAGAATGACAATCACATTATATGTGCACTGCGAGGAAGTTTTAAAACTGCATCAAGAATAACAAGAACCGGGAAAACGCTTTCCGAAGAAGAGTTTGTAAAAGACTGTCTCACTAAGGCTGCAGAACTTTCGCGTCCCACGAACGTTAGCCGGTTTCAAGCAATCGGCGTTTCGGGACAAACAGTCACGCGACGTGTAAGTGTTACGACAGACGATGTGCACAGGCAGTGAATAAATAAGGCTAAGGATTTTGTAGCTTCCTCTGTTGCGTTGGATGAAGCAACAGATCTTATAGATACAGCGCAGATAGTATTACACGTAAGAGGTGTCGATAACACTCTGCGTGTAACAAAAGACGTTTTGGACTTAATGCCTTTGAAAGAGACTACGACATATGTACACTTACTCCAAGCTGTCGAGAAAGCGACTGATGATGTCAGTATGAATTGGAATCGGCTAAGCTCAGCAATCACGGTGGATCACCGGCAATGACGCGCAAAAAGCAAGGACGCACAGAAGAGACATTTTATTCAATTGACTGCATTGTACATCAACAGGTGCTTTGTGTAAAATCAGTAACTTTAGGAAACGTCATGTAAATTGTTGTGTGTATTGTAAACTAGCCGAAAACATACGGGCTTACGCATCGCCAGTTTCGGAAATTCTTGGAGTAATTAGGAGAACGGCGACATATCATGCTATACCGAAGTATGCTGGCTCAGTTGAGGTAAAGAGCTCCAAGCTTTTTTGATTTATCTTTGATTTATGTTTCTTACATGAGAAGGGAAACAGTGAACCGAAATTAGAAGATACTTGCTGGATATCAGACCTTGAATTTCTCGTGGAGACATTATGTCTCACATGAACAGTCTGAACGTCAGTTTGTGAGGGGAAAGAAATTTAATATCCGACATGTTGGAAAAGTAAATACTTTTGAAAGCAGGTTTGCTCTTTGGGAGAGACAGCTACTATCTGAAAACACTGTACATTTCCCGGCCCTTGGTTTGGTCCACGAAAGTGCTAGGTTTCAAGAATACGTGTCAATAACTGTAAAAACTAAGGAGCAGTTTCGAGCACAATATGTAGATGTTACGATTGTGTCTCCTATCATTCGTTACTTTGAACGGCCGTTTCCAGCATTGGTTGAAGATTCTCCGAATCTTCAGATGGAACTGACCGACCTGTGGCGCAGTACACGCCTGAAGGACAAGTTCTTTGCAGTAGGAAGTCAAAAAGATTTCTGCGAAAACTTTCCACAGAAATAATTTCCACGCCCGCACCACGAAGCTGCGAGCATTATGTGGATGTTCGGACTTACTTATGTGTGTAACAGAATTTTCTCCATAAACAAAACGAGTATATCAAAGTTTCGATCAAGTATTAGTGACGAAATCGCAACTGCTTGCGTTTATCAAGGTACCGTGCTTCTGTGCTCAACATTAACTTTATCGTTTCTCATCATCAATGATAAAAATTCTTTGGGTTTCTTTCTTTTCCTAATTTGAATTTGTTATTTATTTACCGTGCCTCATCTTGCTCCATGTTACATAGGCGTACATTGTCATCAGAAAAATGTGGTATTAAACCGGTTGTTCAAGATATACTTACATGCTTAATAATTATCCTTTAATTATTTAATGGATCTGAGCACTATGGGACTTAACATCTGAGGTCATCAGTCCCCTAGAACTTATAACTACGTAAACCTAACTAACCTAAGGACATCATACACATCCATGCCCGAGGCAGGATTCGAACCTGCGACCGTAGCGGTCACGTGGTTCCAGACTGAAGCACCTAGAACCGCTCGACCACACCGGCCAGCTTAATTATTGAGACATGTTTGACACCCTTGCCATGAAGAGTATTTAGGTACCTAACGTGGGACTAAAACCAATCCGATATATTTATGCACCATTTGTTTCTGTGTTTCTCTCTAGAACCGTGACGTTTGTAAATAGGGCGGTTAAATAACATGATGCTTTCACATGACTGCATTGCACACTGTGAAAAAGGCACGAGAGTGCCGCAGGTACAATGTATCCCAGGTAGTGGGTAAGCCGAAGCAGCGACACCTGTGCCTAGTGACATGCACTAAATGAGCAGTAACGGTTCCGTTTACCTGTCTGCACGGCTTGTAAATGTGCACACTGTGATCAGGAGGTTACATGTGCAGCACTTCAGCACGTGTGCAAAATTTCTGGCCGTCCTGATGTAGAGTAATATAATGAAGGCCCGATAGGTAAAAATACCACGACAGCCCATGTGACTAAAGAAGACCCTTAACAACTGGACAGCCGGTGCGTTTGTTACGAGCACTCGAAGAACGTGGTTTGTTTACGTCTCTGCCGCGGCGCCGCTGCTGTTCGGACAGTGTTGTCGCTTGTTGCGATTGTAGGTCGGTAACAGCGGATTCCCGCTCGCTGTGTTTAGTGGGATGTAGCTGCATGGATAAGTTTCATGTTTACCAGAGAGCACTGCGATCGGAAGGTCTGTGTGCTGTCCCGAAAAGCAAAGCATGTGTCTGGAGACAGCTCCGAATTTCTGCAGTGCACCAGTTCCAGTACGCGGAGAGAAGACGGATCTGCGCCGTCTGCTGGTCACTTTACAACTTCTGTCTGGGATGTCATTGTTCGGTCACTGGAGACGCTCCGCTCTGTTACGACCACGTCGCTACCAGAGTGTCTGAGTCTTTTCCGGATCGTTTCACTTCAGCTTGTCCGACGTTGATAGGCGCACACGGGTGTCAGTGTTACCGTGGTGACGGTGGTCCTGTGGAGCGAACTGACTGGTCTAGTAGACATGCGTCAGTTTGCGCACCAACATACGACATCAACTCCATTGTGTTGGAAGCAGTATAAACAACTTAAGATGTACCTTTTACAAATCTTGCTTTTATGTTTGCATTTTCTTCAAAGGCAAAGAGAAGACGTGAAGTGGTAGCCCAGCGTAGAGCATGCGCCTATCGTCATGTATAAAGAAAACATGTTTTTTCCTGTTTCTCGATAAGAGGAAGAACTTGCTCTGTTAATTATCGAAGGTAGACCCACTTTACTTTAGAGCGCAATCGGTGGTAGCCATTTTGGTTGTGACAATAAGTAAAAAGTCTGTATTTTTTATGTGCATCGAAGAAAGAATATAGCATTATTTTACTAACTGAAAGATTGTATGAGTCATTATTACGAATAGTATTTTAATATACACTACTGGCCATTAAAATTGCTACACCACGAAGATGACGTGCTACAGACGCGAAATTTAACCGACAGGAAGAAGATGCTGTGATATGCAAATGATTACCTTTTCAGAGCATTCACACAAGGTTGGCGGCGGTGACGACACCTACAACATGCTGCTGACAGCTGACAGGCATTTCCTGGAGAAACGTTGTTGTGATGCTTCGTGTAAGGAGGAGAAATGCGTACCATTACGTTTCCGACTTTGTTAAAGGTCGGATTGTAGCCTATCGCGATTGCGGTTTATCGTATCGCGACATTGCTGCTCGCGTTGGTCGAGATCCAATGACTGTTAGCAGAATATGGAATCGGTGGGTTCAGGAGGGTAATACGGAACGCCGTGCTGGATGCCAACAGCCTCGTATCACTAGCAGTCGAGATGACAGGCATCTTATCCGCATGGCTGTAACGGATCGTGCAGCCTGAGTCAACAGATGGGGATGTTTGCAAGACAACAACCATCTGCACAAACAGTTCGACGACGTTTGCAGCAGCATGGACTATCAGCTCGGGAACCATGGCTGCGCTTACCCTTGACGCTGCATCACAGACAGGAGCGCCTGCGATGGTGTACTCAACGACGAACCTGGGTGCACGAATGGCGAAACGTCATTTTTTCGGATGAATTGTGGTTCTGTTTACAGCATCATGATGGTCGCATCCGTGTCTGGCGACATCGCGGTGAACGCACATTGGAAGCGTGTATTCGTCATCGCCATACTGCTGTATCAGCCGGCGTGATGGTATGGGGTGCCATTGGTTACACGTCTCGGTCACCTCTTGTTTCATTGACGGCACTTTGAACAGTGGACGTTTCATTTCAGATGTGTTACGACCCGTGGTTCTACCCTTCATTCGATCCCTGCGAAGCCCTACATTTCAGCAGGATAATGTACGTCCGCATGTTGCAGGTTCTGTACAGGTCTTTCTGGATACAGGAAATGTTCGACTGTTGCCCTGGCCAGCACATTCTCCAGATCTCTCACCAATTGGAAACGTCTGGTCAATGGTGGCCGAGCAACTGGCTCGTCACAATACGCCAGTCACTACTATTGATGAACTGTGGAATCGTGTTGAAGCTGCATGGGCAGCTGTACCTGTACACGCCATCCAAGCTCTGTTTGACTCAGTGCCCAGGCGTATCAAGACCGTTATTACGGCTAGAGGTGGTTGTTCTGGGTACTGATTTCCCAGGATGTATGCACCCAAATTGCGTGAAAATGTAATCACATGTCAGTTCTAGTATAATATATTTGTCCAATGAATACCAGTTTATCATCTGCATTTCTTCTTGGTGTAGCAATTTTAATGGCCATGGTGTACGAAAATCCCAGAAGCCCACCTGTGTATTTCGCAATTATCACGAAGATCCGATATCAACCTTACGGACAAGGTCAATATTTTATAGGTGGGTACGCCGATCGGACGTAGTATTTTTAATACACTCCTGGAAATTGAAATAAGAACACCGTGAATTGATTGTCCCAGGAAGGGGAAACTTTATTGACACATTCCTGGGGTCAGATACATCACATGATCACACTGACAGAACCACAGGCACATAGACACAGGCAACAGAGCATGCACAATGTCGGCACTACTACAGTGTATATCCACCTTTCGCAGCAATGCAGGCTGCTATTCTCCCATGGAGACGATCGTAGAGATGCTGGATGAAGTCCTGTGGAACGGCTTGCCATGCCATTTCCACCTGGCGCCTCAGTTGGACCAGCGTTCGTGCTGGACGTGCAGACCGCGTGAGACGACGCTTCATCCGGTCCCAAACATGCTCAATGGGGGACAGATCCGGAGATCTTGCTGGCCAGGGTAGTTGACTTACACCTTCTAGAGCACGTTGGGTGGCACGGGATACATGCGGACGTGCATTGTCCTGTTGGAACAGCAAGTTCCCTTGCCGGTCTAGGAATGGTAGAACGATGGGTTCGATGACGGTTTGGATGTACCGTGCACTATTCAGTGTCCCCTCGACGATCACCAGTGGTGTACGGCCAGTGTAGGAGATCGCTCCCCACACCATGATGCCGGGTGTTGGCCCTGTGTGCCTCGGTCGTATGCAGTCCTGATTGTGGCGCTCACCTGCCCGGCGCCAAACACGCATACGACCATCATTGGCACCAAGGCAGAAGCGACTCTCATCGCTGAAGACGACACGTCTCCATTCGTCCCTCCATTCACGCCTGTCGCTACACCACTGGAGGCGGGCTGCACGATGTTGGGGCGTGAGCGGAAGACGGCCTAACGGTGTGCGGGACCGTAGCCCAGCTTCATGGAGACGGTTGCGAATGGTCCTCGCCGATACCCCAGGAGCAACAGTGTCTCTAATTTGCTGGGAAATGGCGGTACGGTCCCCTACGGCACTGCGTAGGATCCTACGGTCTTGGCGTGCATCCGTGCGTCGCTGCGGTCCGGTCCCAGGTCGACGGGCACGTGCACCTTCCGCCGACCACTGGCGACAACATCGATGTACTGTGGAGACCTCACGCCCCACGTGTTGAGCAATTCGGCGGTACGTCCACCCGGCCTCCCGCATGCCCACTATACGCCCTCGCTCAAAGTCCGTCAACTGCACATACGGTTCACGTCCACGCTGTCGCGGCATGCTACCAGTGTTAAAGACTGCGATGGAGCTCCGTATGCCACGGCAAACTGGCTGACACTGACGGCGGCGGTGCACAAATGCTGCGCAGCTAGCGCCATTCGACGGCCAACACCGCGGTTCCTGGTGTGTCCGCTGTGCCGTGCGTGTGATCATTGCTTGTACAGCCCTCTCGCAGTGTCCGGAGCAAGTATGGTGGGTCTGACACACCGGTGTCAGTGTGTTCTTTTTTCCATTTCCAGGAGTGTAGGTAAGAATATATGTACTAGAGAAAGAGTATTTCGTTTATGCGGAACTAATATGAAAATAGTATTATTTACCGATTGGCAGGCATAGCTTAGCTTATTGCGCTTGCCCGACACGCCGAAAAATTAATATTGAATGTCTTACGGAATGATTTCTCACAATTGTTTCTAATACCAATGATTATAGTAGCAAGAGTTACTATTACCTCCACTGTGATGTACTGTGTGCATTTTAGCTGCTACCAGCCAAAATAGTAACCCCAACTTCCCTTATTTAAAGAATCAAAATAATATGTATAAAACAGCTCAGTTTTAATATCAGCTATTTTATCACACATGTCTGTGTTCACGACGTCATAGCTCCTCTACTATTTGACGTACAACTTCATAATTTTGCAGATATATTCCGCAGTATATGTGGATACTGTGTAATGAAGGTTTTCGAATATTTTATGTAGTAAATAAGTAATCAATTAAAACGTCATGCTTGTTATTGAAGTGAAAGTAGTAAGCAGTTTTTCCTTTAATTATTTTGTGTAGGTGTCAGGAAAAAAAGTTTCGAAAACGTTTGAAATTATGTGTAAAGCTTGTTGGAAGTCGTTGTGGGCTCTCATTCTGTACGCTGTACGAATAGTCTGGATAGTTTAAGCGCCCTGATTTACTCTGCCTCAAGGCATAATCACAGTTGATCGCTTTAATACTTGTTTTCATTGTGTTAAAGCTCTAACCTAATACTATACTCCTTAATGAGAAGATTATGACAACTCCGCAATTTTTTAAGTGAGGTCGATAATTATATGAAAGATGGTACTGAAAATGAAATTTTGTTGTCCCTGGAAACCGTTAGAAAGGCAATCTGCCACTGAAAACTGGGTGAACGATGAAGCAACACCAACTGGATAGAAATACTTAACGACTTAGAGAACTGATGTCAGAGAGAAGCGGCGAAAGTCAACAACTGTCTTGTGTTGTGTCAACAACGTGTTGTGTACAAAAAACACGTTGTGCTGTGTAATCGTTACGAGGTTCTTATTTAAGAAGACAGAAACCATATTGTGTGTTACTAAATTGTGTTTAATGCAGCATACTATACTTTTATGCAGTTTCATCATCATTATAATAAAGAAGTGTTGCGTAGAAAAAAGGTAATGGAAATTACACAGCAGGAAACAAGTTTCACGTGTTCAGGTTTCCTGACAATGACAAACTACTTTACGTCCGGGCAACCACAGCTGTTGAAAGGCATGATGTTAGGGAGAACTCCGGTTCCAACTATTTGCCGTTCGTGCGGCCCGCCTTTGTCCTGCTGTCACACTGACGCACGCAAATTTTAAAGGACAGGGCACGTCTTCTTTACCTTCCGCTCGCCATTGACGATATTCTCTGAATAGTAAATTTTGCCTAGGAGCGATGGGTATGCCTATTATCTTTTAACGTTGTTGACCTGTTGATGCTGCTTCATGCCGCGGAACCGGTCGTGTTTTAACAAACAACAATTTTACCAGCTGCAAGCGGAGGTGTTCCTAACATCATGCGATGTAATGAAACAGGCATGGCTACCTTCAGTTCCAAGACAGGATTTCGGAGTTACTAATTACTCAGCGGTAAGTTTTGTTTTGGATATAATTTAGTAATGCATGTTTTAGGTTATAGTATATTATTGTGAACCCTATCGCATGGCCTCAATATGTTACGATTGATCTATTTCACTGATCACTTTTCAGGTGTACCTCAGGTATTTAAAAAAATAGCAGCATTGTCTGGGAAGTAACTGCCACAGACGGAAAAACAGTCACAGAACCACTTTCAGAACTGTGGTATGATTAAAATCTATTCAGGCTATGTACCTTCATCTGCAGAACTATCCTGAGGAGGGCCAGGAGAAAAAGGAGCACCTTGGAGGCAGCAGTAATGCAGGAAAGCACGAAGATTTGTCCAGCCAACCATATTATTTAGAAACAATTTCGTATTACAACCTTCAGGAAGTAAAAGACAATGTATTAGCCATACAGGAGAAGTGGGTGCAAGTAGTGAACGAAGAATATATTATTTTTACGCATATCGATCTACCTGTGCATTTCCATTACTTAGTCTACATTGTGGACAGACAATCATTTGAAGGGCTTATTTCAATAGTGGTACAAATCCATTACCTCCACTTTTCTGTCTATAACGCTTCTGTAATCAATGAGACAAACAAACAGAAAGAAAGGTTCATCTCTAGCAAGAAGCCATATGCTTGAATATTTCTGAAATCTCAACTGCAGATTTTTCAGCGCTCCTTTAACTTTAGGACTCTGTATCTCAATATGAACAAAAATGGACTTGTACCACTATTGAAGAAAGCCCTTCATTTGTAAGTGGTAGCTTATTCAAAAGGAGTTTCATTAAACAGAACTGTAGTCATTTAATTTTTCGTTGAAGTTTACTGGCATAGAAAACTGTTCGAATACAACCGACTGTGATGTTCATACCACATTGCTTTCGTAAAAAGATGTTAGTTGGAAATGTGTGAATGTTTTACTAAACAGCTATTGTACATTTAAAAATTCTCCGCATGTTCCTAACAGTTCATTTGCATGATAATAACGCATTTTTCAAAGACGTCAGCAGCTTCGTTTACAAATGTGCTATTCATATTGTTTATTCCATGGGTGAAACTATTGTCAGTTGTTTATTGATTGTTTCTGCCTCATTTCCACGTAGAAAACTATATATGTCTTCTTCGTTAACTGATCTCGTTCTGTTATCAACAAAGAATCGCTTATTTTAAGAGCCACACAATTCTTTTGGTGTTGGGTGCTTTATATTACGATCACTGCTTGCTACTTTAAAACTGTTTTATGTTGTCTGAGTATCTTATTAAGTAGTAGGAGTGAGTGAGAGAGAGAGAGAGAGAGAGAGAAGGAGAGCGTGTAAGTTGTATGTGTGCAAGTTATATTTACCTCTGACAGACAGGAAGTTAATCCACAAACTTGGAAGAAAATCTATGTAGTGGTGGACAACGGTGTTTTTGCCAATTGCGAAGGTACTGTTCTGTGCGATTCATCTTGTAATAAGGCTAGTTGGAGTAGTCTTTAATTCAGTTTTCGTTAACTGCGATAGACGGGATCGACATATTATTGTTCCAGTGCAAAGTTCACTTGAGTTATACGCGCGAATTGTGCACTCCGCCCCACTCCCCTTGGTGGCTAGCGGAGTATATATGTAGATGTAGATGTTTTTACTTGGTGATGACTAAACTCAATGTGCACTAGATACAATATTAAAAAAAAAACGTTACTTTACACAAGAGAATAAGTAATAAAGAATTAAGTTTGCGTGTGCTGACTGACTTTCATTTGACGATTTTTATGTGGAGTATGATTACCTACGTAGTGAAGAGATTTAAAAGTATATACCAGCTACATTATTGATGATGCTGATGGTGTCTTAATTAGCACATCGTGTGATTGTGCATGTATTAAATAGCAAGAGTTGCCGCATGGCAGTTGTGTTATGGCAGGAGGTAACTGTGTGCTGTAATAATGTGTGGATAAGTGATGGCTGCCGGCAGTATACAATATCGTAATAGTTTCAGCAAAAAAAAGGCGTTGGTGGAGACGTTTGTTGCTGTGGTACTCTTAAGGGTTTACGTTGAAGCAAGTCATTAAACCTTATTATAATGTAGGAAGTGTGTCAATTCAGAAATAAAGTTGCTTTCACTTTTCTTGGAGAACACGCTGGTTGGCATAATCTGATGGAGAGTATTTAGCCAGTTGTGGAAAAAGGAGGAATTCTTGGAGGATACTATCTTCTGCGATGTGGAAAATGTGAACAGAGTGCGGGAACGGTACACTCCATTCTGATTATCGAACTATGGTTTTACCTTTCATTTGTGCACTGGTTGCAGTTCACATACTGGCTCGAAGTTTCAGCGTTGTGTAAGCGGAGAGCTCGACTTGCAGTTACTGAACAGACTGGATTTCTACAGACTTGGGCTAGTTGTTATAAGTTAAACAATTGCAACAGAGTTGTTAAAAGACATCTTGCTGCCCCACACCACTAGCTGCATGGAAAAATATTTAGTTGGCGGACCGGTGCTCTGGCTTGTAGCCCAACATCAGTGCCATTAACTGTCTATGTCTGTGTCAAATGATGCGCGCGTGAACTATGAAATCTTTAAGACGTTAAAATTGATGTGGATCTCCGAGGTACACTGGTTGCCGTATGTACATGTGGTAGCTATCAAAGGCTAGAAGACCTCACTTCTCTGTCGCTTTGGACACTTACTGTCACTGGATGAAACCATATCTTTAAAACGAATTTACAGCTGTTCAAGATAATAACAACTGTTTTCAATAAGTAAAAACACAAATGACAAAGTATTTCCTTTTCCGGATTTGAAGAAAGTGTGGTGGTTCTAGGAGAAAAAAGTCAGTGAGTAATCTGTTTCAGAGAGAGGAAGTCCGACACCCACGTGCAACGAAACTTTGCTAGACATTGTGGAAGAGACCTAACCTCCCGACCAACTGTTTAGGCTTCGCATACGTCATGTAAGGCCACAGGTATTGTTGTCCAAAACAGAGGTGCAGAAGCCCATCCTTTTCAAATGCCAGCTTGTATAAGGTATGGGAGGTCTTTGCAAGGTGTTACACAAATAAGTGTGTACAGTGGACCCGAGTTGGAACTGTCACGATCAGCAGTGTACAAAGTCTTGCACATGACGTTACGTATCTATTCTTGCAAGGGCTACCTCTTTGAGGCACTAAAACTGTCTGACAAATCTTCGTGCAGTGAAATGCTAGCCAAGATCGACGATCTGAAAAAAAGAGAAAGATTATTTCTCTGATGATTTAATTTTGCGTACATCTGCAGTATGAAGCCTCATAACGTTCGTGTATGGGAATCTGTCTTCGTGTTCCACGAGAAATGGAAAGACACCTTCCCAAGTTCAATATGTGATGCAGACTTTTGCACATTTGCAACATCAGTCCATTCTTTCCAGCGAGTCTTTAAGACAACAGTGGTGTTTACCTGGGCGTGTTAAATGATCTCCTGTACCACATTTGTAACATCCGCTACCTGACCTTACATTCCAGCAGGTAGGGCCACCACTTCTCTTGAGTCAAAATTGTGGTTGTTTCCGTACTGGTAGGCCGGACGAAACGATCCGTGGAGCAAGAGGCGACAGTGATTTGTGTGTAACGTCCTGTCGACTACGAGGTCATTATAGACGGAGCACAAGGTCGGATTAAGGAGGAAATAGGTCGTGCCCGTTCGAATGACCAATCCAGGCATTTGCCTTAAGCAGTTTAGTGAAACCACGAAAAGCGTAAATCAGGTTGCCCGGACGCTGGGGCGCCACGATCTCTTAATGTAACACCATTAAACATTAAAAAATATTGTGTGTATCCAACTAAGGTTATAGACCTACGTGCAAACCATAACCTCAAAATGTATCTGAATATGTCATCCTATAGTTTTTTAAGATCGTATGGGTAAACATTGAATACCGACTGGACTTTGTCCGTGCCACTACGGCTGCAGACACTGACGTGTATGAGTGGGGAAACAAAGCCGTACGAGTTACCTTGTGAGACATTGGAGACCGATTTAGATTTAAACTTATTAAAATATAAAGTTGTAAACGAAATTTACAGACACCTTGTATTTTTCCAACGACTCACGGCTTATATCACAACGGCGTTCACTAGCGTCCACTTTTTGCGAACCTGATTGTATTCTGAAGAACTCAGGTTGAAATAGAATAATTCAAGTTTCGTTCTTGCCTTAGCAGAAGTTTGTGTCACCCTGGTATTGGTAGGCGATTGGCAGCTTAAGAATGTCGCTCACTGGACGTGACTGTAGAAATGTAAATATGAAACTAACTTGAAAGTGAACCACTTCTAACCCATGTCAGCGTGGGTGGCTTAAAAGCAGCTAAGCGCAGTGGCACCCCTCGCCTGGCGCAGACTCGGTGCTTGGGTGCTCCAGGGAGCCACCAATCGCTCGCTAACCAGACCGGCGCTGCGCGGCGCGGTGTCTCCGCCCATCGGCAGGGCGCGCCTGTGCCCTCTGCTCGTAATCCCGGGATCAGCCGTGCGGCCGGAGTTGCGGCCTGCTGGGCCGACTATGGAGGAAGTTACGTTACGTCCGGGTCGATCGTGAGGCGGGTCGCGCTGGCTAGAAACTCCTGTTCCCCGGCTCTGCCTCCTGCAGAACACTTGTCCGCCACCCAAATCACATTCACTGCATCTCCTGGTGCGCCGTCTCGTACGGAGACTAAGCAAACAAAACGTCTGTGTATCTACTCTGCACCAGTACTTGGAGGGGACTGACCAGAAATATGCAGTCTGTAACAAGGGGTCAGCTTCACTTCATTCACCACAGATATGCAGGGTTTGACGCGTATAATTGCAAATAGTTTTATATGGGGAATCCTGATATGAACACGTCACAAACCTTACGATCTGATGTCTGCTCGGTCGTACCGTAGCAATATGTTCAGTACGCCTGTCACTACAGACTAACTGTTCTGCATCCACAGATCCACCCTTCGTCAACTGACCTGTCGCTCAGGGGAAAATAAGCATTAATGGCTTGCTCTTGCCACATGTACTCGGAGGTACTACTCAATCTAAAATATGTTATTCGCAGTGGCTATAATTACTAGTCTGTAAATGACATAGATATTGACGCATTGTTGTTAAGTCATCGGTCACCAACAGGAATGTCTGCACTTGCACACATTACAATCAGTATAAAAAAGAAATTCCTTTCGAGCTTGAAAAGAAGCTCATAGATTCAGTAATACTCCCGCTATTTGACTATACTGATGCCATTCTCCAAGGACATTCGTGCGAAAGCTCATGCAGGCTAGAATGGAGTTGAATGCTTGTACGCGATACATTTGTGACGTACGCTGTTTCAATCATACTGCTCCTGCCTGAGAACAAAACGTCTCTGCATCTATTCTGCACCACCACTTGGAGTGGACTGAACAGAAAATTGCAGTCTGCAACAAGGGGTCACCGTCACTTCATTCACTACAGATATACAGTGTTTAATGGGTATAAGTGCAGATTTATATGTGGAATCCTGATATGAACACGTCACAAACATTACAATCTGATGTCTTCTTCAGTCGCTCCGTAGCAGTAAGTTGACTTCGCCTGTCACTATAGACTAACTGTTCTGCATCATCAACGCTTCATCATCGGACCTGTCGCTCAGGGGAAAATAAGCATTAATGGCTTGCTGTTGCCACATGTACTGGGAAGTACTACCCAATCTAAAACATGTGACTCGTAATGGCTATAATTACTAATCTGAAAATAATATAAATACTGATCCATTGTTGTTAAGTACATCATCCTCGGACACCAGGAGGAATGTCTGCACTTGCACCCATTACAATCAGTATAAAAAAAGCAATTGCTTTCGAGCTTGGAAAAAAGCTCGTATTGATACTCGGGGTATCTGACTATATTGATGCTTTTCTCCAACGACTTTCATACGAAAGCTCATGCAGGCTAGAACTGGAGATGAATACTTGTATGCGATTCATTTGTGACGTACGCTATTTCAATCATACTGCTTCTGCCTGCGAACAGTTATCATGCCTACGTGGTGATAATCGGAGATTCCACTATCCGCTATGTCTGCTGTACCATCTTATCATTCATTGCATTCCCCCTTATTTGCCTTCAGCAGTCACACTGCTATCTAAACACCACAAAAGAAATAAAAATTCTCAGGAAAGTAAAATCTTCTCTGTACCATCGCGTAATGCTGCCATGTTCTCTGAAGCATTACCTGTATCAGGAATGCTTCACTGGAACAACCTTTCTCAAAAAGGCAGAGAATTAAAATTCCTTCCAAACTCCAAAACATAGCTAATGGTCGACCTTCAATCACGACAGCCATCTCTCTGATACACTTGTCTGCATCTCACTCTTACCAATTCATCCTGCTAGAAATCTTTTCACTTCCCTTGTCAGCAGAGTTCTCTCTGTTCTGTTGTCTCCTAACTGCCATTGTCACTGTCGTTATTATCCTTACCTCTTTCTACACCACTTCTGCTTCTGATAGTACTAGATATGGCATCAAAACTGATCGATATAATTCTTAATGTCTTTATTGTTATTATCACTGTAATTAGTTTCAATTCTTACTATTATTATTATTGTTATTATTAGATTATTGTTGTTGTTGCTATTGTTATTATATAGGTATTATTATTATTACACACGTTACACGCTTTTATCAGACCACGCGAAGCACTTGTGACTATTTGGTCTTCTTGTTCCTCCAGTACTTTTTCATTCGTTCATTAAGGGCCCTCTTCCTTTCTGCGGTCCACTTTGGTCTTTAGGCTTTAAGAGTTGTCTTCTATGACGTTACTTACACTTGTGTATTTTGTTTCTATATATGCTGAATCTTCCCGTGCTTCTTTCAGATCAGTTTTGACATGTGCCATCTAAGGTGTAGTGGTCTTGAGCCTCTGTATGTATCTGAGTATTCTGTTGGTGAGTCTGGTCTGTGGGAGTATGCTGAAGTGGCAGTAAAATTTGAGTCGCCTTTTTCTGATGTTCGCTGCGAGGTTGGACAACTTCTCTGTGGTGTCTCTGGAGTGACGCCTCTATCCTTCATCTGTGAGTTTTTGACCAACAATTTTCCTGATAATTTTTCTTTCCTTTGTGAGGATCTTCTCTAGTCAGCCTTGGTGTGTAGCGTCAGTGTGTTGCAGGCGCGTAGCACCACACATTTCATTGCGGTATTGTATATTGATATTATTATTATTGTGAATGTCTGTGTGATATCTTTAGTACGTATTGTTCCTTGTCAGATGTAACGGAGGGCCCTAAGGCCTCAGTCTGATCAGGTTAAGTAAGTAATAATAAAAAACAAATATATATCGTTTTCCCAAAATGTTGGATTTTGGGTTTTCAGTTCCTTCAAAGGAGCTACTGTCTGATGGAAACCAGTCTGCATATAACAGGCAGTATCGTAGCCTGGTGTCGCAAGCAGTGCCCCAGTGGCAGCTGTGTTCTGTACAGACCACTGTGATCACCTGCCGGCCGCCACTGTGTCGCCACTGCTGCCACTCAAAGCATTCTGCTTGTCAGTACTCAACTAAGAAAATTTCAGGACTCGAAAGTTTCAACTATAACGAGAAAGAAAAACGTGACTCTGTTCCCAATAAAAATTAAGGACAAACTTTTCACAGGGTTGTAGTCTTTATGGAAATCTGTACAACACGTTGATTTCAGATTTCTTAGAGACCTTTGTTGTAGTGAGAGAGAATATAAAGTGAGTCTGTACCTCCGCAGAGATCGAAGCGCTGAGGTTACTGGCTCTAGCCGCTACTTGTCACTACAAAGTAGTAACTTCTGACGCTAAATGCTGGTGGCAAATAATTTAAATCAGAGCATATCATAAAAACATTTATAAAAAACCGCCATGATGATAGCCACTGACAATTTTGCCTGAAATATTGTTCGTTTTTACAAGAGGAAGCGCTCACAAAATCCTTGAAGAACATTCTGAAATTTTGTACGATTTTCCACAAATTTCTGCTGTTTACAGTAATGTCCGTTTTGAGACTGCACCACCAAATAACATACTTGCGAAAAGCCCATTGACATTAAGAGTGACGAGTGTATTCAGCACACACGCTCTTAGGCGAGCTGAAGGTACTTCATCCATGTTTTGAGGATCTTGTGTCTTATTCTACCGCATAGACACTGTCCAATTTCTTTTTTTCTAGAAAACAAGACCAAAGTGGCTTAGAAGTACAAGCCAACCAGTGATATCAGCAAACGCAACAAATGTGATCCATATGGCACAGCGGAACTTGGCGGATGCTCAGTTGAACTTGTGGACGCGCGGTCTGTGACTGCTTTTCTTTAATTTAATTTTGGTAGGGCATACTTCTATACAGTGGAAATATTATATGAGCTGGGACCTGTGGTGTCACCGCCAGACACCACACTTGCTAGGTGGTAGCTTTTAAATCGGCCGCGGTCCGCTAGTATACGACGGACCCGCGTGTCGCCACTGTCAGTGATGGCAGACCGAGCGCCGCCACACGGCAGGTCTAGAGAGACGTACTAGCACTCGTCCCAGTTGTACAGCCGACTTTGCAAGGAACGGTTCACTGACAACTACGCTCTCATTTGCCGAGACGATAGTTCAGCTACATTTGCTACGACCTAGCAAGGCGCCGTATTCAATTGAGATTGAGATTCTATTAATGTATCATCAAGAGCAATGTTCTACAAATGTGGATTAAAGTTAAGTATTCCAGAAGCTACGTACTTTTCTTTATAACATTCATTACGTATCCTGTTTCAGACCTCACTCCAGCCTGCGTGAGTTTAAGCGCGTGCCTTTCGGCTTCCTCTCATTGTGTTTAGGCTGTCTTGTCTAGACACAACAGGACCTGTGACTCCTTATCCATAATACCGGTAAACAGCAATATACAATTAACAAGCTCATTCTGATCCGCGTGTGGCTCGAGTTGATGCCGTTAATAGCTTGGCATCTTGTAATGGCGATAACGGCGTCTCGTTTTCTTAGTGTGTTCACTGGCGCCACTACGTTTGCTCGCCTTGTCTGTCCGTGAGTGGCAGCAGCAGCGCTTACCGATAGCGCGTAATGTGGTACCATCTTTGGAGCGCCCTCTATTATTTCCGGGTCGTCGTGTGTCCATGGAGAGGGTTGGGACGGAGCAGCAATGAGGGCCGGATAGCCAGTACTCACCCGACCGTTGGCGACACACATGCACTGTTCGACGGAAGGAAGTGGTCGCGAGAGTGCACGACCACGTCAAGGACCGGATTCAGCGGGTTTTAGTTGAATGGACCGTGATATTCGTGTAGTGCAACTTTCACTTGCGTGTGTGTCTGTGTGTCTGCCCATCGAAGTGACCTCATGGTCATAAGTTGTCAGTCGACAATTTATACTGGGATCTTTCCCGTGCCTGACTTGAGTGCGGACGACCGTTGGTTGGTCGTTCGGTCGGTCGTCGCCGCGGACGACGTGCTTTTGGTCTTCCGACCGCTTCTGGCTTCTTTGTGTTCGTGTCGATTTATAATTCGTCCGTGTTGTTTCACAGTGACTGGTTTTAGTATTTTCAGTCGTTGGTGGAACTGTTTTCCCCAATCCGTGTGTATCTTGTGGTTTTGAATGAGCAGTTATTTTAATGGTGTCTGCATACTGGATTAGGGGATAGTTGCGAATGGGACATCACTTCGGCTTGGGACTGAGCAGTGAGGAGGTCCGCAGTGCGGGGGCACGCATGGACGCTGGCGGCGTGTGGGCGCTGTCAGACTGAGCGGCCGTAGCCGACGACCGAACCCAGGGCGTTGAGTGAACCGTGTCCTGTACTGAAACCTCCATGTTTGAGATCTCGCTGTTGTTTGCGTATCGCTGCTCCCAGGGTCGGTGAGAGCAACCTCAACAAGTGGAGTCTGTCAGGTTGGCGGAAGCTACTAGCTACCTTCTATTCCTTGATGTTATTTTACATTTAGTATTAATCTTATTAGTAAAGTGCAACTAATTGTATTTTATACCTTGCGGCCGCTAACGCCCCAGTTACCTGCCCTGGAGGTTAAGGTACTTTTCCGGCAGTGTACCTTCCTCGTAGTGTTGATAATGTCTGACACGGCGTGTAGTTCGACAGCCTCTTGAATTGTACTGTGCATACGTTTTTGGGAGGTCTACCTTGGTTCTAGTGTTTCTTCGGCCATGGGTGTGTTTCTGAAGACGTGGTGCTGTCTGTCTAAGAATATTCCGTCGTTGTACCAGACGTTAGGCGGATTGGTTAGGATTCGTTAGTCGGTCGGTCGGCGCTTAAGCTACCCCTAGTGTGAGTTGCTATCCTGTTACGTGAGTATGACTCTTGGTTGCCTGCGTCATAGCTTACACAGCTGTAGTCACCTTCCTCAGGTCGATCCAGGGAGCACTGTCTGTGGATCACTCCGTCTTATTTGGACAAACTGTCATAATTGTTTAAAATTTAATGTTTTAACATGTTGTTGCCTTCCCCACTTGTAATTAATTCCGGCCTTCAGTCGTTAATTGTTTGTAACATAGCTTCCGGTCTTCAGCCGACGAATAATTCTGAACCTTGAACCTCCTTAATCAGGCCTTCAGCCGTAGATTGTGTGTAGCTTTGCTTGTGGCCTTCAGCCGACGATAACTTACAATTTTTCTAATAAGGCTTTCAGCTACCAGTGTAGTAAAATCTTTTAAAAATGATCGTTGAGAGTTTTGTTTTTTAAAAATAAAGTGTACGTGTTTTCTGTGCAACCAACGGCAACTGATTAGGCCCCGTCCACACCTTTCCTGCAATCCTTAAGTACCACGTCTCACATTCAATGCACGTTAGCCACATTTGTGCATTGAAATATATCAGTGCTACTAGATGAAAATGAGTACGATACTACAGTGTCTGCGTTGTTCAGAAATACCATGCGATGTTCCTATGGACGTGCACACACTTCCGAAGTAACAGGATCTGCGGTGACTACAGAATTTACGAATATGGAAATCCAGCAGCTTTGTAATGGACTGACGACAGCGGAAATTTCTGCCGGACGGGGTCTCCAGTCCAGATTTCCCGCTTTACGCGAGCGGTCGCCTTAAGCGCATCGTCCATCCGAGCACGCTTCCTTTCCGATCCAAAGTCCCTGTCTGTTACCCACTACTGACGTACCGAAGCGTATTGATGGAACCCTCATTTGCAGCTCCTAATTCCAGTACGAGAATGAGCATGGCTTTGATTCGCGGTCCACCACAAATTTTCACCTCCTGCCATTGATACATTTCAGTGACCAAATGCTGCTAACGTCATTAAAGCACACATATATACAGTTAACAAGAGTTGGGATAATTTATGTGCTAAATGAGACATTCTATTAGTGTTCCTCAAAAAACTAAAGTGACGAACAAGTCCCTGAAAATGATAGCCATGTTGGCACTGCTACTGATAGAAGCCTGCCACTATTGACAGCGAACGACGAAACCCACCGGACCATGAGATCATCCATACCATTACAGTTAACAAGGCCTGTCTTTCTGAGTAAGTAACCGTGGGCAGCTCCAATTTGAACGTGCTATTCAGTATTGAATGAATTGCACGGATCTGAAGGATGAGTACTAAAGCCGAATCATAAGCACGGTTTATGTTAATGAGGTAGCTTTATTTAACGACGAACTTGAATAACAACCGCTTTGACGAAACACAACAGGAGCGAAAGAGCTGTGAGAGATACTGAATTTTGGCTTTCAGTCCAACTGCATAGACTTTGAGATTATTGAGGCAGATCTGAGTTTCTCACAGGCTTTATGTCTTTCTTAGTGTTATTAAGGTCAGATGCCGTGTAATGTGGCCCATCCGGCGCATATCAGGCACACAAGTCTTCGGTGTCTGTTATAAGCTGTGTTGAATCATGAAAATTCACCCCGAAGCACACTTAATTCCGAAGAAGAAGCGACAGATATATCGCGCTGCTTTTGCTTTACATGCTAGAAGACCTTAAGCGATCAACATTGGAAGATCACACGTTATTGTAAGTACGAGATAAACCATTGCAAATATGAAATTCTGGTACATAAATAACCGGTGTAGCCGTTAGATACATGTTTGAAAATTATATGGAATTTGAACCAAATATAATGTCATCCGCAGCGTTAGAAGAAAGATATATCAGAATACTAAACAACAACTGAAGCGAAAGTGCTCACACCACTTCAGTAAACAATGCGGGCTGGAATCAGTCGCACCTCTGCGGACCACAACAGGAAAGAATGCTAAAATACTATAAGTTACGTCCATGTACATGACAGGTGCATGATTACTCACAAGCACAAGAATTGCTATTTTCGCAAGACAAAATACTATACTTGTCATAAAAAATGTCATAATGCCGAAATGTACAATCCTAAACGTAAATTTAAAGTGAATGGTACGTATCATTCAGAAGCAACTGAAAACTCTCCACCAGACATAGAAATCTCGGTTACTAAAAATTTGCAAGTAAATGCAGTCGTGCCATATAAATCGTTAAGTTTACAAGCCGAAACTTCCGTTATATTTCAAATGACACGGGCTCATCCTCGACCTTTTCAAATTTCTTACTTATAGACAATTAGGCTCCCTAAACTTATAGACATTTGCCAGTACTATGACTAATTGCACTAACGACAACATCGATGTACGTGGTCTAATTTTCACTACTGTAATGTCCAAGATAAAACCGAAATAGCGTTATTCACTGTGGTCAGTTGGAAGGAAACTAATAAACTGCTGGGTTTGGATTTATTCTCTGAGTCGGGTATCGTGGTGCACGACGCCACCAATCAGATGCAAAATCAAGGGTCCCAAATCAAGCATTTGGAATTTTTAAGTAAATATGAAAATATTATTGGTGACAATACTGCAAATTTGAACGATAACAAGTGCGTACCACACTGAAACCTGCAAGTTTTGGAAAGCACGCATCATTTCTCTTGCTTTGAATTATAAACCAAAGATAGAACTGCAAAGATTTCAAAAAGAGGGAATAACATAACCTGACACTATCAGCAAATGGCCTACGCTGATAGTTTCGTAGAGAAACCTGATGGATGGCTCCTCATGAATTAGCACTGACTTAACCGATTCAGAAAGTGGAGGATGTTACAGAACTGGCTAGAGGTATAATTTTTGCCAAAACTGAGCTGAAGGAAGTTTACCTTCAGTAGACTTTGGATCAAAGGTCACAACAAGTAATGTAATTAATACTCTGTACGGTCTATTTAGTTAAAATGCTCGGAATTTGGTGTTTATAGCGCAGCAGTTATTTTTTTTTTTTTTCAAATAAATTTCGAGCACTTAAGAACGGAATTTTGGGCATCGCCAGTTACCCCTATGATGTTACACTGACACTGATCCTAATGATCTTTTAAACAATTTATAAACATAAACTCAAACTCTAGAGTGAGCAAGTTTAAAGGGCAATAAAGAAAGATCGGTTTTCTTCGCTAAGCAAACAGTAATTGTGACACATATTCAGCGTTGATGATAAAATGTTCACACTTAAATATATCGAGGAATTAAAGTTTCCGCCTCCTACTACCGTGAAAAAGCTACAGCTTGTTCTGTACCAAACGAAATATTATCAGACATTTAATGAGAATGCCGTAGTCATTTCAGAACCATTAAACAGATTGTCAAATAACATTGTGCTGTGGAAGAGGAATAACGAATATCGAAAACTTTTAACGAGCTTAAATATGCACCATTTACATCCAATTGCTTCATTTAATGTGATCCGAAAAAGTTAGAGTGGCTGCTGATCATTCGGAATGCGGAT
The DNA here is from genome assembly GCF_023864275.1 of Schistocerca cancellata. Classification (NCBI taxonomy): domain Eukaryota; kingdom Metazoa; phylum Arthropoda; class Insecta; order Orthoptera; family Acrididae; genus Schistocerca; species Schistocerca cancellata. Next base: position 100,961,516 of record NC_064633.1, read on the forward strand.
TCGGGGCAGTCATTTCGAAGTAAAGGTTTTTTTTTCTTAAACTCTTAATGTTGCGGCAAGAAATTACAGCCAAATATAAATAAAAGCGATAGCTATAGTGTTCGCTATCAAAAACTTTCATGACACTGTGCGTGGGCAAATATTGGCTTTGTTAACTGAACTCAAATATTTGCTCTCGACATTCAGTGAGGATAGTAGTATTACGCAAAGGATAACGCAGCGACTTCTGTCAGCTTATAACTACGAGATTACATACCACACGAGTATGCAGCGTATTAATGCCGACCTGCTGTCCCAAAATCCAGTTAGGCAGGACCCACTGTTCAATGCTGTACTCAATATTTTCTTGCAAATGGACAATGAGACAGCAGCATCGCTGAACATAGCAACTTACCACACAGAGAGCAGACATACCATTTTAAACTACATCACAATGAGTTTGCCTCAGTCTTTCTCCAGAGGAACCAAAGCATCACCAAACCACTGGGACACTAGTTTTGAGATTAAAACTTCAGATCGGGTTCGTGGCAGGGTACACTTAAACAGGTTTCAGCCGTGACATGGACATGTTGTAGAGAAACACCTCCGTCCTTCATTCTTGAGGACACTTTGAGTGCACCTATCTGCAAGGCACAGCACTTGCAGCTAGAGCCTGCTGTAACTCAGACCACTGGGGAAATTGCAGCGTGTTTGTACACCATGCCAAAACAGCTCGACGTCATCGACACAGACACAGATCAACGCGCCGCCACGCATTCAGGGGGTGATGTATACCACACCGAAATGATTTCCCTCTCTCCCGTAGGGGTCGAGGTGTGCTTTAACAAAGAGGAAACACGCAATACGGATGAGTCAGAGGGGTTGCCTGAGCAGCAGGCGCTAAGCGGCGAGACCATACCGTATTTGCGTTGAGTCGTACTCAAGGCACTACCTTTGCTGCACTGTTTCACGGCGACTGCGACGGGAGTGGAAGTAGTGTGTTGCTCGGTGTACTTCCGCCAACTGGATATTCAGGGATCTCCACGGCCCGACAAGAACAGAGCAATGTGGACAGTCAGCTGCGGTTCAGATGCAGAGTTTGTGGGTCTCCTTCCAGGGCCGACGTCCTGCTAGCCAGTATGACGAGCGATTTTTTTTTTTCCACTGTGAGGCACGAAACAGTTTTGACGCCTCAACTTTCACTAGAAAAAGGTGAATATTATCTGCAGCTGTGCAATGAATGTTGAGTCTTTGCATTTGATTATATGCGCGTCCATGTTGAGCTCATGACGCAGTCTAACCCATGCTGATTCACGATAATTAATACAGTTTATACTTATGGAAGCATAGTGTTAGACGTTTTGCACGTGTTCCATGTTTATGAAGTTCACGAGTGTCCCAGACTTTGTAAATAAAGTGCCCTTACCATCAAGTTAGTTCGTTAAGGAGGTAGGACGTCAAACGGGCCGACTTGGAGCAGGAGAGGCACCACCCTTATTAAACAAAATTCCTTAAAGCAGAACTCTACAGTTCTCCAAAAATATTAAAAACTGTGGTAAAAATTAAAATAATTAACTATAAAATTTGAGGTTTTTTTTCTAAACGCGAAGTTTAAAATGTAACAGCTTGTAACAGCTCAATCATTTTTTCATTCTAGAGTTTCATGGTTTATATTCTGAGCAAAATTCATTGAAGAATCTGTGCTACTTATGAAGAAAAGTGTACCTACAGCAATAAATACAGCCAACTGTAAGAGAAAAATGAAGAAATTTCAAATGCAAAAAAAATTATTTTGTTATATTTGTGAACTTCCACTGCTGTGAGTGTGAATCCTGAACCCTTCCTGGTCATGCTGACAAAATTTTAGGAACTTATATCTAAAATTATAGACAGTGGAAATTAAAATGTCCTGTGGTGCCTCTTCCGCTGCAAGTTGATCCGTTTGACGTTCTACCCCCCTTAAACTTTGCCCGAATGTGCGTACCATCACGACATCCTTTCTCCTGTGATCACTAACGTCATGCTATATAAAAAGCAACTACACTCAATACAGCTGAAGAGTTAAAATGTCAAACATTCTGATTGCCAGATCTCACATTTTTCAGATGAAGGAAAAAACAATGTATCTACTTCCGTACGTAACTAATTTTTATGCATAAAACTGGAAACATATGCTGATACGACACAATTATGCTACTCAGCTGATCACTGCAAAAAGTAATGAGACAAATAAATCTTTTACTAAAAACTTTCTAGGTGTCATACCAGGAAACTAACTGGTTGTAAGCGCCAGTAACAAAGATTTTGTTTTAAGTGCGATCAGCAGTGATGCGTTATGTTTTATTTATGGTAATGCAAGTGTGGAATTATGGACTAATTAACTATTATAACTTTAGTCAACAGAAGCCATTTATCATACCTTTCAATTATTTTTACAAAGAAACAACAAAATTATATTGAAGAAAATATTCTCTCAGGTTTGAAATCTGTTTTTTACACTCCTCAATTCTTCAGCTCAGAAAATTTAGACCCACGTCGGGGAAGAAATAGCAACATTGTCTACAGTAGCTCTGTTTTGGATCTGCTAAGCATGACTGGTCTTGCAGATGACGTATGGCACGGCATACCTCGGCTGTGGCTTTCCTTTTCTTGAGGACATTATAATTTTTTTTTCTATTTCCGAGTAAGAGCTATTAATAGCACTTTCAGATCAACTAGAACTTGATACTTTGGTCAGATTACATTTGGTGATCTTACATGCTTGCATTGACAATAGAATCCCAGCAGAAATTTAAAATCAAAGAAGGTCAGTTAAACGCTTCGGAAATACATGCAAATGAATTATAGCCTTATCTGACATAATATTGTATATATCTGGCGGGACACAGGCCTTGCTTATCACTGCTACGGTCGCCGGTTCGAATCCTGCCTCGGGCATGGATGTGTGTGATGTCCTTAGGTTAGTTAGGTTTAAGAAGTTCTAAGTTCTAGGGGACTGATGACCTCAGAAGTTAAGTCCCATAGTGCTCAGAGTCAGCCAGCCTTGCTTATCTTTCTTCGTCCCCCTATAATTGAAAAATCTATGTCGCAGCTGTAAAAGCTGTGTCCACTCTGCAAACAATTGTGTGTCATCTCTTCATACAATTCCAGGGTTACCAGAAACACCGCTGAAAGTTACACTGAGTAAACAATGAAGCACAACACTTGGAATTCCAGAGGGAAGAACTGGTTGGGACACAGTCCATATAGCAACTGATAATGAATGTTTGAATCATTTTATACATAATTTGATAGATGGGACAAGTCTATGGACTTGCAACAGAGTACTGAGAACACAATAGGAAAGAAAACGCATTTTTGAAGGATAACATTTATAATGTTTGACGTTTGCACTCTTCAATTTTCAACTGGAATATTAGATATATGCTTTAGTTTATTAACCGATGATAAATTCCTGTTAGTTTGTTAGGTGTCAATGAAGAGATCGACACATATAAAAATCTCAGAAAACTGCTGTGATGGAATTCGTTGCTAGAAAAGTGAACGAGTGCAAACAGCATGTTTCTTTCTGATCTCTGACTGATTTCCTTTTCCTACCGCTGGTGTAAGAAAGAGAGCTCGGATGGCAAACAGTTGTGTGGGAGTACTTGTCACAAGAAAAACTGCAGGTTGGGCTTTTGGGTCGAGCCTGGAAGTTATCCCGCTGACTGATGGTGAAGTTGCAGCTCGTGTGAGATCTTCAGACAAATACAGTTCCTTCCGAGAGGTTGCGACATTCCAATTTCTGCGAGATTTAGTTGCGGAGAACTGGCGGCCGAGTTTGCGAGCACTCCCAGGCATAGTTGCCGAGTCGGCCGCGCTGCTGTGCTGCTGCTACTTCCTCGCCCTCCCTCCCTCCCACCCTCACCCAGGGCCCTACCCTACCTCCGCCTGCTCTCCCCCGCCCCTGCCCCCTCCCCCACACACACCACCTCCACCACCACCACCACCACCACCACCACAACCTACCTCCCTGGCTTCTACAGCCGACGGTGGCAACTTGGTGGATTTCATCTAAGTTTGCCCTTCTCTGCTGTGCAAGTATTTGTGTTAAGAACTTTTATACGTGTCACACGTTCAGGGTGGGCTTGATTGAGGCCTTCTCATGGCCCCTTGTTCAGAAGCGGCGATGCGGACGGCAGAGTGCACATACCTGCACATCTCACAAGCCTGTGTTACCATCCACCTATGCGCACACATGAACGCACACACACACACACACACACACACACACACATGAATACACAGACACACAGGAAAGACGACTGATTTGTTATTGTCATTTTAGACATTGTGCTATGTTCCAAAATGAATCAAAAGCTTCAAAACTTACTATTTATATTTTGGAAATAAAAAAGCAGTTTAACTTTGTGTCTATTTTATCCCGTAATGATTAATAACTTAGCATTCATAGTGTTTGTACAGACTACATAGAAGTGTCTATTAGGTAAGTAGCGCGCCTATTTGCATGTGTGTATTAAGAAGGACAAATGAATTATAGAGCTCTACATCATTCCATTGATTTTCAGCTGTTTGGTCACAGTTAGGTTCTCTAATCACACACTCCTTCCCCCTCTTCTAGGTGTTGTTGGTGTATAAATGTTTTCTTCCGTTGTTACGTTCGCTGCTAAGTACACTACGCCGTCTGTCCGTTTAAAAACAATTTCTTCTATTAAGTGAGTTAAAAATCGTAATGAAGTAACTTTTATCAATTTTATTTCACCATAATAATACAGTTAGTAATGAATGTTATTATTTTCCGACTAATCTCAGTTATATTGCATTTAGAATGTTATGTATTACGATTATCACGTAAAATGGGAAGGACATACAGATTCGCAATGACCTACTTAGATCTTATTTAGCGTCTATGATAATACTGATTGCGAGAAAAATACTTTACCGTTATATTAGTTAATGGTACCATTCACTTTATTCAGCAAAACTCTTTACTGTTCACCAGAAATATTGTAAGTGCCTACGTTAGTCCAGGCCTAAATTTGTGCTTCAAGCTAAAATTCAATAACAAAGTGTTTACAAATTTTACTAATCTGTTTCTCTCCTGTTATGAAAACGATTCAACTTAATTTTGTGCGCCTTTTGCACTGTTAATTTAGTCATATTCGCAGCATAATGGCGCCGGCTGCAGCTGGTCAGTGATGAAACTCTAACAGTTAAAAATACTAAACGCTTAAAATTCTCAATGAATTTGATGTGGAAGGGTGTATACAGTACTTAAAAATTCCAACAAATGCTCGATAAACATATATTGAAATATTTAACAGTTTTAAACATATACATAGGCACACACAATATATATATATATATATATATATATATATATATATATATATATATATATATATATAGTCCGACCATTAACATATGGAAAGCAAACAGAAGAGAGAGTAAAATCTGTAATGGCGCTCTTTTAATGACGAAAAATTCACATGAGCTCTAATATTATTATAAAGTAATTGTAAGATTCATCTTTTTTAACATGAAGATCCTTTGATTATTACATTAATTACAAAAATAATTTTTGATAAATGAAATACATATCACATTTTTAGTATACAATGGTTCTTAGCGTTTTGTGAATGATTGTAAGAAAAAGGTTTAGGTTATTGTTTATAATTCATCGCTCATAAGGGTATATTATAATCTGTTCGTGAATTTGTGTGTGATCTGTTTTATGTAAGTGATTTTTCCATTTCCCTCCACAGTGCTCCATGTGTTGTTCCTGTAATCAAATCCTTTGGTCTACAGTTCTTTTCCCTAGTCTTCTAGTCTATCATGTTCTTCTTCTAAGAAACACAGTGTCTTTCATTTCCTCCTTTAGAATCCATTCAGTACCACACTTGAATTCTGTTGGAACTGTACTCGCAGTCTGGACGAGTGGGGCTGAGATAGCTGTCCGGTCATACACAATCAGGATTTGCACAGTGTTCCGAAATTCATTCAGGCAAATACTGGTTTGGTTCCTCGAAAAGGAAAACAAATTTCCTGCCCAAGTCTTTCCCAATCCGAGCCTATTCTCCATCTCTAATGACTTCGTTGTCGACGGAACATTAGAACCTAATTTACCTTACCTTCACGTCTAGTGGATATTTCCGACTATTATTTTAGATCTGGCTGTTTTTCTTCGTATAAATAGCGCTAGTACATCTGATCGAAGTATTATGATAATGCTCCGTAGCTGCCAAGTGGATTTAATGAGAAATATTTCATAGGAACACTAGTTGTTAGTAATTACTGCATCTTTGTAGTAAGTATAAGTAGTTAAACATAAATTATTTCTTAAGTTCTGACATAGTCTTCTGTTCCTGCTACTTTTACAGCTCATTAAATTAAAATTTAGCTTGTAGTTTAAATTATTTTCTTGTTAAGACATTCTTTTAGTGATTGTGCGTATACTTGACGTTTACTGTTTGTGGTAAGTATTTCGAGTTACGATGAATGTAACTCTGTAGCTCGCCTGTTCTGGATACCATATTCAAATTTTGAGCACGTTGTCTCTTCTAGCAGAGCAGTTCCACTAATTGCCTTCGGATCTAAGCTGATTTCTGTTGAGGTGGCTATCGTCTGAAAGAATAAGAAATTTACATACGAAAAGAAATTTTATGCCACGTTCGTCTATTCAATACCTCCCAGCAAATAAATACTACAGTCATTCGATAGAAAGAAAAAGTGAAATCGCTGTTATCAACATAAACTTTACGTCGCAGGAACGGACCAATTGACAGGCACGTAACCATTATAGCATAAATCGCCTCTCTACATGTAGCAGCCAAGCGCTGCGCTCCATCGTATGTGTTAGCTTCTTGAAACCCGTGTCTCATGGAATCTTTGTTCGAGAGTCAAACGAACTGCACTTCATTACCATGTGGCGACTCGTGACCATGCGATGAGTTAACGTACACTAAAGAGCCAAAGAAACTGGTGCACCTGCAGGATCTTTATCCGGCCGCAGCGATGTCAGAGATTTGATGTTTTACCCGATTCCTGATATTCACGGTACAGTCGTGAAATGGTAGTAGGCAAAAATTCCCACTTCAAAGCTATCTCAGAGATGTTGTGTCCCATCGCTCCTGCGACGACTATAACACCACGTTTGAACTCACTGAAGTCACCGAGCAGCAGTCACCGATCTAACAACTGCGCCAGACATTTGCCTTTTAGGCGCTGCCGACCGCAGCGCCATATTCTACCTGTTTACATATACCTACACTCCTGGAAATTGAAATAAGATCACCGTGAATCCATTGTCCCAGGAAGGGGAAACTTTATTGACACATTCCTGGGGTCAGATACATCACATGATCACACTGACAGAACCACAGGCACATAGACACAGGCAACAGAGCATGCACAATGTCGGCACTAGTACAGTGTATATCCACCTTTCGCAGCAATGCAGGCTGCTATTCTCCCATGGAGACGATCGTAGAGATGCTGGATGTAATCCTGTGGAACGGCTTGCCATGCCATTTCCACCTGGCGCCTCAGTTGGACCAGCGTTCGTGCTGGACGTGCAGACCGCGTGACACGACGCTTCATCCAGTCCCAAACATGCTCAATGGGGGACAGATCCGGAGATCTTGCTGGCCAGGGTAGTTGACTTACACCTTGTAGAGCACGTTGGGTGGCACGGGATACATGCGGACGTGCATTGTCCTGTTGGAACAGCAAGTTCCCTTGCCGGTCTAGGAATGGTAGAACGATGGGTTCGATGACGGTTTGGATGTACCGTGCACTATTCAGTGTCCCCTCGACGATCACCAGTGGTGTACGGCCAGTGTAGGAGATCGCTCCCCACACCATGATGCCGGGTGTTGGCCCTGTGTGCCTCGGTCGTATGCAGTCCTGATTGTGGCGCTCACCTGCACGGCGCCAAACACGCATACGACCATCATTGGCACCAAGGCAGAAGCGACTCTCATCGCTGAAGACGACACGTCTCCATTCGTCCCTCCATTCACGCCTGTCGCGACACCACTGGAGACGGGCTACACGATGTTGGGGCGTGAGCGGAAGACGGCCTAACGGTGTGCGGGACCGTAGCCCAGCTTGATGGAGACGGTTGCGAATGGTCCTCGCCGATACCCCTGGAGCAACAGTGTCCCTAATTTGCTGGGAAGTGGCGGTGCGGTCCCCTACGGCACTGCGTAGGATCCTACGGTCTTGGCGTGCATCCGTGCGTCGCTGCGGTCCGGTCCCAGGTCGACGGGCACGTGCACCTTCCGCCGACCACTGGCGACAGTATCGATGTACTGTGGAGACCTCACGCCCCAGGTGTTGAGCAATTCGGCGGTACGTCCACCCGGCCTCCCGCATGCCCACTATACGCCCTCGCTCAAAGTCCGTCAACTGCACATACGGTTCACGTCCACGCTGTCGCGGCATGCTACCAGTGTTAAAGACTGCGATGGAGCTCCGTATGCCACGGCAAACTGGCTGACACTGACGGCGGCGGTGCACAAATGCTGCGCAGCTAGTGCCATTCGACGGCCAACACCGCGGTTCCTGGTGTGTCCGCTGTGCCGTGCGTGTGATCATTGCTTGTACAGCCCTCTCGCAGTGTCCGGAGCAAGTATGGTGGGTCTGACACACCGGTGTCAATGTGTTCTTTTTTCCATTTCCAGGAGTGTATAATGTACAAATTGTGATGGTACATGAGCTTTAAATCCAATATGTTTCCCTCATTCTGCATGTTGATGAGGCCCAACGCAAACAATGTCAAAACAATAGCTAAAATTAGTGCAAATTACTAATTTGCTGTAAAAGAGAATCCAGATTCGAATCCAGATAAGCAGAAAAGACAAAATCAAAGCAGCTGTTTAATTTGGTATAAATTATTGATATTACAGATATGCCGTCCTTGAGAGAGTGGGTATAAGACTGGAAAAGGGTAGAGAATCCCAAAAATGGTTGTGCTATTACACAGTGTCTGGGCCAGTGGTGTGCGGCGTAGCAGTGTTGGCTGGTAGCATGCAGATGTGAAGTCCGCAGGCAGGCAGCCTCTGAGCCAGAGACATGTGAACATGCAGTGCGTGGGCCATCAGCATTTGCAGAGGGCACCAGTTGTGCTAGAACACAGCACACAGGATGAAAGCAGTGAGGACATAGAGAACAAAGTGTGGCAGGTACCAAGCGAGGGGGATGACAGCACTGATTTAGGTCGGCTTGAAGGTTGGAGGCAGCGTCCGGAATCTGATGGGGAAAATGAGGCTCAAAACAACCACTGGTTTGTCAAGACATTGATGGGACTGGCTTTGGCAGTAATTACTGGAGAGGACATGATGGGATATGGGCACAGATGTGTCATGTCAACAAAATGCCTGAGAAGGTCAATGAATCCCTCGTTGATAGTGATAAGAAGACCCTGGGCATTGGACTACATGTAGAAGGAAGTTTGCCTACAGATTCAGGCAAGTAGTAGAACTAGTAGAGTGAGAGACATGCAAGGCCATCGCCAAGAAATGATAACCAGGCCTTTGGCGATGCCTTGTGGTGAAACTTCTGCAACCAGAGGACTGCAGGGAATATCGTGAGGTCACATGAGACGACAGTGATGAAAGATGTCTGAGGGCACTGATCAGATTTGGGCAGCTCTGGGCAGGGACCCACAGAATCCAGAAAATGCTATAGAGGTGGCTCTTGGAGAAGAGGGCGAGAAAATGAGACAGATGAGACCCACACTGAGAATGGAGAAGCCCTGAGAGGTGGAGGAAGAGTATAAAGCATAGTGAGCCGTGTATGGCTCATGTTCGTGGTATATCACATTTCTCATCCTGTTTTTACTGTACTACCACCTCGATATGTTAATTTCAATTACTGGTGCCACTGAATTGCCGCCTTGCCTGCCCGTGAGCGGCAGCAGTGGCGCTTATCGATATAAGTCCTTGAGCTGTGCGCACTCCGAACTATGTGTTTCCTTGAACTTGGCTATTTGCGTTTGGTTTCCCGCCGTTGTTGCGGTTATACCATGGTTCTTCCTCCTGCGTGTGGCAGCAGCGATGTGTATTGATATTTGTGCCGTGTACCACCTTTGGTCTTGTGCATACAGTTTCCGGCTAGGGTGTGTGCAGGCAGTCGGTCAGTTGGTGCGGACCAGGGAGGATATCTCCAACCGGCACAGTCGGCTGTGTCCGCTGGCGGTCCTTGCGCAGTGTCGGAGCGTATATGAAGCTGTCCGATCGCTACGAGCTTCATGGCTCACCGACCCAGGACGTCAAAGTTGAGTGGTGTCTTAACTAACCAAGCCACGTCCGTGATGTTGTGTAGTTCATTTCGGTGGTTCGCTGTTGCGGAGCTTTTCCTGTGAGCAACATCGAGTAGTTGTAGTGGGGAAATCGAGCCGCCATGCGGTGGAGTTAACTACATTATCTCATTTCAAATTCGAGTGTACCAGCGGAATTTTCTGCCTTGAGGCCGTTAGTGTTCCGGTTGCCTGCCCTGACCACTAACGTAATTTAAGGCAGTGTCCCTTCCTCACCTGTTGTCGCTGTCCAACACAGTGTGTAGTTTTGACAGCTTAATACATATTTCATTGTAAATAATCACGTCCGTAACAGTTAGGTCTTCGTGGTTCGGCTGCGTCATTGCTCGGTCACCGCTTTTAGCATTCCTTGCGTTTTTTCGTCCTAGTCTTTGTCAAATTGTGTGTAGCTTGTGATGTCGACTGCTCAGTTACTTTAGTGCTGTCTCCGTGCTGGTGTGCGATGAGTCGGTCGGTTGGCGTGGAGCTGCGAGTAAATCTCCGCAGGGTGTTCAAAAATTGCTCTGAGAACTATGGGACTTAACTTCTGAGGTCATCAGTCCCCTAGAACTTAGAACTACTTAAACCTAACTAACCTAAGGACATCACACACATCCGTGCACGAGGCAGGATTCGAACCTGCTACCTTAGCGGTCGTGCGGTTCCAGACTGTAGCGCCTAGGACCGCTCGGCCACACCGGCCGACCAATTGAAGTGCACCAGCGCAATTTTCTGCCTTGTGACCGTTAACGTTTCGGTCACCTGCCCTGGCCGTTAACGTAAATTTAGGCAGTGTCCTTTCCTCACCGTGTTGTCGCTGTCCAGCACGATGTGTACTTCGACAGCTTAATGTATGCTTGGTTGTGGGCGTCCGTACCTTTTGCGTTTGCATTGAACTTCCGGTTGTGTGCTGGTCGAGTGGAGCGCAAGTTATCTTGTCGGTGGGTCCGTTGAGTGTCTGTTGCTTGGGTTGTCGTCGGATCGAGAATAATTGGGCAGACTGCCTGTCTTACCTAAGTGATCGTTAGTATTTCAAGTGCTGGCCGACCGCCGAAAATTCTAGGCGCCGTTACCTACAATGCCTTTTATTTTCTGTTGTGTGTATTTGCATGGCTCATAGCCGATGGTTTGATTTAAAGTTGAACTGTTTTAGTGGTGTTTTAAGTCATGGGCCTTCAGACGTTTTAAAATTAAAATTCCTTGCTTGTCAAGTGTTAGTTTGTTTGGAGCCTTCAGCCTAATTTACGGTATGACTTTGTTGCTTAAAGTTATTTTACCTTCAGTTTTAAGTCGTGGGGCCATCAGCCGTTTTTAAATTAAGGATCTTAGTCTTTCGAGCATCAGACTGTTCGGGGCATTCAGCCTAATTGAAGACAAGGCCTTCTGCCTTGTGTTTTTTTTAATTTAATTTAATTTACGCAGCCGTCTTTAAATTAAGGTTGTTTGCTTTTCAAGTATTATATTTTTGAACCTTCAACCAAATTATAGAATTGACTTAACATGAGGCCTTCTGTCTTCTAATATTCTTTTTGGCGTCTGAATTTTTGAGTTAAGGGCTTTTAGGCGTTTTGTTTTTAAATTAAAGTGGTTGTGTCCTTAAGGCGTAAGATAGTGTGGCGTATTCAAGCGATAACTAAGTTCAAGAATTTGTTCTGTAATGTTTGGTCAAATAAATAAAGTTACACTACTGGCCATTACAATTGATACACCAAGAAAAATGCAGATGATAAACGGGTATTCATTGGACAAATATATAGTACTAGAACTGACATGTGATTACATTTTCACGCAATTTCGGTTCATAGATCCTGAGAAATCAGTACCCAGAACAACCACCTCTGGCCGTAATAACGGCATTGATACGCCTGGGCATTGAGTCGAATAGAGCTTGGATGGCATGTACAGGTGCAGCTGCCCATGCAGCTTCAACACGATACCACACTTCATCAAGATCAGTGACTGGCGTATTGTGACGAGCCAGTTGCTCGTCCACCATTGGCCAGACGTTTTCAGTTGGTGAGAGATCTGGAGAATGTGCTGGCCAGGATAGCAGTCTAACATTTTCTGTATCCAGAAAGGCCCGCACAGGACCTGCAGCATGTGGTCGTGCATTATCCTGCTGAAATGTGGGGTTTCGCAGGGATCGAATGAAGGGTAGAGTCACGGGTGGTAACACTTCTGAAATGTAACGCACACTGTTCAAAGTGCCGTCAATGCGAACAAGAGGTGCCCGTGTAACGAATGGCACCCCATACCATCACGCCGGGTCATACACCAGTATGGCGATGATGAATACACGCTTCCAATGTGCGTTCGCCGCGATGTCGCCAGACACGGATGCGACCATCATGATGCTGTAAACAGAATCTGGATTCATCCGAAAAAGTGACGTTTTGCCATTCGTGCACCCTGGTTCGTCGTTGAGTACACCAGCAGGCGCTCCTATCTGTGATGCAGCGTCAAGGGTAACCACAGCCATGGTCTCCGAGCTGATAGTCAATGCTGCTGCAAACGTCGTCTAACTGTTCGTGCAGATGGTTCTTGTCTTGCAAACGTCCCATCGAGACGTGGCTGCACGATCCGTTACAGCCATGCGGATAAGGTGCCTGTCATCTCGACTGCTAGGGACACGAGGCCGCTGGGATCCAGCACGGCGTTCCGTATTACCCTCGTGAACCCACCGATTCCATGTTCTGCTAACAGTCATTGAATCTCGCCAATGCGAGCAGCAATGTCGCGATACGATAAATCGCAGTCGCGATAGGGTACAATCCGACCTTTATTAAAGTCAGAAACGTGATGGCACACATTTCACCTCCTTCATGAGGCATCATAACAACGTTTCACCAGGTAACGCCAGTCAACTGCTGTTTGTGTATGAGAAATCTATTGGAAACTTTCCTCATGTCAGCACGTTGTAGGTGTAGCCACCGGCGCCAACCTTGTGTGAATGCTCTGGAAAGCTAATCATTTGCATATCGCAGCATCTTCTTCCTGTCGGTTAAATTTTGCGTCTGTAGCACGTCATCCTCGTGGTGTAGCTATTTTGATGGCCAGTAGTGTATATGTGTTCGAGTGTAACTGACAGCCGCTCATTTTGGCCTCTTTCCACAATTCCGTTTACCTGCCCTGGAAGTTGACGTAAATTTAGGCAGTGTCCTTTCCTCACCGTTTTGTCGCTGTCCAGCACGGTGTGTAGTTCGAAAGCTTAATGTGTGCTTGGTTGTGGGCGTCCATGCCTTTTACGTTTGCATTGAACTCCCAGTTGTGTGCTGGTCCCGTGGAGACCAGTCCACTATCTCACGTTTCGTTTACGGATGACAATGCGCGACTGTATCAAACAGCGCTTGGTTGAGCTCGTGGAACGAGAGGATATTCGGCGAACGGACAGATCTGTCCTTTCCTTCGGCATAACTCCATCGAGCACGAGAGGGATGCGATGGGCAGACCTCCGCATGAATCAAAGACTTTCCAGCTCTTGGCAACCCCGCTGATGGAGGAATGCAACGCCCTACCACAGTGACTCATTACCAGCTTTGTAGCCAGCATGGGAACACCTTGCTCAGATGCACTACCGCCCATGATTACCACATACCCTATAAGGATCCATGTCCGTCCATTTACAATGTCCAGGGGACCATCGTAAATCGCTGTGACTTTAGTGTAATTACTGTCTTGGAATAAAAGTGTCATTACTGTTCGTCTCGTTGCGTACTCCTTCTCTGTTGTGTTGTAACAGTTCTTTCAGCGTATGGTCCAAGTTTTGTCAACCATAATGTGATAATTATTTCCTCCTTAAGTTTTGCACCCCAGTGTATTTTCCATATACGTTTTTTAAATAAAATCTAAACCCAGACTCATTGACTACGTCGTACGCTAAGGTTTGATATGCATGATGATAAAATCTAATTGAAACGGTTCTGTGATAATAAAAGGTAAGTAACGTTTTCCATGTTTCCAGCACTATAATCTTCATATCAACCCGGTTTAGTCGTTATATTATGGACATATTTTGCACCAATATGAAACCGGTTCTCTGTGACAGACTTCAGTTTGTGGTATAAATCGCAGAAACCCACAGGAAATTATCCTACATCCCAAGTTAATTATACACTGGAGCGCCAAAGAAACTGATATAGGCATGACTATTCAAATATACACTCCTGGAAATGGAAAAAAGAACACATTGACACCGGTGTGTCTGACCCACCATACTTGCTCCGGACACTGCGAGAGGGCTGTACAAGCAATGATCACACGCACGGCACAGCGGACACACCAGGAACCGCGGTGTTGGCCGTCGAATGGCGCTAGCTGCGCAGCATTTGTGCACCGCCGCCGTCAGTGTCAGCCAGTTTGCCGTGGCATACGGAGCTCCATCGCAGTCTTTAACACTGGTAGCATGCCGCGACAGCGTCGACGTGAACCGTATGTGCAGTTGACGGACTTTGAGCGAGGGCGTATAGTGGGCATGCGGGAGGCCGGGTGGACGTACCGCCGAATTGCTCAACACGTGGGGCGTGAGGTCTCCACACTACATCGATGTTGTCGGCAGTGGTCGGCGGAAGGTGCACGTGCCCGTCGACCTGGGACCGGACCGCAGCGACGCACGGATGCACGCCAAGACCGTAGGATCCTACGCAGTGCCGTAGGGGACCGCACCGCCACTTCCCAGCAAATTAGGGACACTGTTGCTCCTGGGGTATCGGCGAGGACCATTCGCAACCGTCTCCATGAAGCTGGGCTACGGTCCCGCACACCGTTAGGCCGTCTTCCGCTCACGCCCCAACATCGTGCAGCCCGCCTCCAGTGGTGTCGCGACAGGCGTGAATGGAGGGACGAATGGAGACGTGTCGTCTTCAGCGATGAGAGTCGCTTCTGCCTTGGTGCCAATGATGATCGTATGCGTGTTTGGCGCCGTGCAGGTGAGCGCCACAATCAGGACTGCATACGACCGAGGCACACAGGGCCAACACCCGGCTTCATGGTGTGGGGAGCGATCTCCTACACTGGCCGTACACCACTGGTGATCGTCGAGGGGACACTGAATAGTGCACGGTACATCCAAACCGTCATCGAACCCATCGTTCTACCATTCCTAGACCGGCAAGGGAACTTGCTGTTCCAACAGGACAATGCACGTCCGCATGTATCCCGTGCCACCAAACGTGCTCTACAAGGTGTAAGTCAACTACCCTGGCCAGCAAGATCTCCGGATCTGTCCCCCATTGAGCATGTTTGGGACTGGATGAAGCGTCGTGTCACGTGGTCTGCACGTCCAGCACGAACGCTGGTCCAACTGAGGCGCCAGGTGGAAATGGCATGGCAAGCCGTTCCACAGGATTACATCCAGCATCTCTACGATCGTCTCCATGGGAGAATAGCAGCCTGCATTGCTGCGAAAGGTGGATATACACTGTACTAGTGCCGACATTGTGCATGCTCTGTTGCCTGTGTCTATGTGCCTGTGATTCTGTCAGTGTGATCATGTGATGTATCTGACCCCAGGAATGTGTCAATAAAGTTTCCCCTTCCTGGGACAATGAATTCACGGTGTTCTTATTTCAATTTCCAGGAGTGTACAAACTTTAGGCACATAGTACGAACAAGTTTGCTATTATAATTATGGAGTAATTAACGATTAAAGATAAGATGTTTCTAGTTATCGAAAGACAGCTATTTTTTATGTGTTCAGGATAAAAGCAAATTGTATTCCTAATAGAAATATGACATGAGAATTTTTCAGTCAGAAATAAGCATACTCATGTATCAATTGGTGTTAGTTAATGCAACTTTAATTGCGACCATATAGAAATGTAACGCTTTACTTGCACAAAATTTAGTTAATTGAATCTAGCCCTTTCATTCAATAAATCTAATGACTCTGTTCACCTGAAAATGATAGGGGGATCCTTTAAGTAAGTAAAATAATATATGAAAATTAACAAAATATATTGTTGCAATGATAAAAGATGTAATCTATAGTCTTCATAGCAACAGATTTTTTCCTATATTTCTATGAAATTATTCACTTTCATTTCATGTAAATTTCTATGTAATTTAGGAAGATGTATGTAAAAGTTATATTGTTATATATGCTAATTTAATAGTAACAATGTCAGTAATTGTTTACAATCAGATAAATAGAGGTGGTTTCTACGCCGCCGGAGTTCAATTCAGTTCAGTGCAATTTGAGGTCAGTCTCAGTTCGCCACCAAACATCTAGCCTGCGAAATGAAACTCTTTGTGATCACAAATTCCTGGAACTTATTTCTACCATCGCATGATTCCTGAGTGGCGATGCAGTAACATCAAGATGAACCTACAGCAGCATTAAGAAGCAGCACTGCAGATTACACAAGATACGTATTATTTATTTGGTGGAGGATATCCGTAATACGACGTGGCATTCTGATTTTTTTGTGTTAGGCAACGATACACATTCCAAACTTCAATACACAAAAACATTTTCGCTACGTTATATTGCAACTGCCAGCTCACTCTCATCTGGCCTGCACACCTACAGCAGACACACTGAAGGCCACATGCCGACATCCTCCCTCCTTTGTGTGCCTTCGGTCCCAGTCTCCTGCCATCACCTTCTTATTGTAATGGTGGCATGTATCTGTCCACGTGGCCGTTTCGTGGACTTTTTCTAGACTGAGTGTGTCCATCACAAGGCTCATACACTGGCCTCTCCAACTGGCGTCTTAGTGACATACCATGTGTCTTTTACTGGTCCCTACTCTGTGGCATTCCGCACATTCCATGATGTCTCTGATCATGGTCATCCGCTGCATCCGCCTGGGTCTTTTCCTCTCTACAGACTGGCAACGTCTTCTCTTTGGGGAACCGTCTCTGGACCTTCGGTTAGACTTTACTGGCGCATGTGCTCTCCAATACTCGAAGTTTTGCCTGAAACATAGCCTCACATGGTCACATCACCTTTAGTGTCTCGGATGATTTTCTCAGTGATTACCTTGCCTTCAGTTTTTTCTTCAGATTCACTCCTACAGGATGGTTCCACCACCTTTTCTTCCGTGGGGAAGAGAAGTGCCGTGACTGCTTGTTGTCTCCTCTACAGCTACCAACTAAATGGCAAGATGGCTCTGCCACCTCCGATAAAATGCCACTTCAAGGTGTCTGCCGCTCATGCTGCCTGCGACAGCCGCAGATGTTCTAGGCTGCATCACTGCCACTATACAGCCGGCACTAGCTCACATGCAAGAGCCATGTTGTCGAAACAACTTCCCAGAATTCATGCACTATGAAGCCTTTACAGGACACTGCGAGGAGCTAGCCAGTCAGTGTAATTTCCGGTCTCGACCGCGACCTCTTGACAGTAGAAGTGAACTCAGTCTACTCGTCAAGGCGTAGTGCTCGTCACGGAAATCAGAGTCCTCGCTAATGATGCTGTGTATACAGACGCTGCCTGTGACAGTGTTTCTTGATAGTGACTGACAGCATGAGCAGATTGTACGTTCATGAACTGTTACTGTGTTTGTGATAAACCCTCATTGGATGAGGATGAACTGTATGTTGCTGTCACTCGGAAGTTGTTCAGTTGCTAATGTTACTGGATACTTCCTTAGTAAAAATAAAGTTTTGTTGCTCTTACAGGGTGACAATTCTTGAACTATGTGGAAAGGAACGTAAATTGGTTACAAAATACGGCCAGCACACACTTCATTGAACATGTAAACATCACCACAGGTATTCGGACTTACGTTATGGCATGTTCAATAAGACTGCCATCATTGGCGATGATTTGGCGCAGACGAATAGCGAAATTCTGCATGACCCGCTGAAGTTTCGGAATATCGATGCTGTCTATGATCTCCTGAATGACTGTTTTGAACTCAACAATGGTTTTGGGGTTGTTGGTGTACACCTTGTCTTTAATAAACCCCGGAAAAAGGAGTCGCATGTGTTCAGATCAGGAGAATTTGGGCGGGCAATCGAGGTCCACGCCAGTGACTTCTGGGTACCCCAAAGCCAGAATGCAGTCCCCAAAGTGATCCTCCAGGGATCAACCACGCTCATGCTTCGATGGGGTCGAGCTCCGTCTTGCATAAACCACAACTCGTCGAAATCAGGGTCACTTTGGGTAACGGGGAAGTAATCATCTTGTGCCATCAAGGAAATCGCTCAGATTATTCCGTCTCTGGACATTATACACCACACAGTTATCCTTTGAGGTTCAAGAGACTTTTCGATCGTGAAATGGGGGTTCTCAGTCCCCAAATGCACCAACTTTGCTTATTGACGAACCCATCCAAGTAAAAGTGGACTTCATCACTAAACCAAGGTAAACTAAACCATACTAATTCACATTATGTCCCGTGGCCAACCATGCAGTCTGAACGTCCTAACGCAAACTGTTCAGAAGTTATGGCGATTTCATTTCATATAGTTCAATAATTGCCATCCTGTATCTATCTGAGTACCTTTCTTCTGCATGCGTGCGTGCATAACCTACAAAAGGATACCACAGTTACATAAACGAGAGTAACTTCTATTCAGAAGTAGCTGGTCAGATATAATGCCACAGCTTGTTATGTAATGTTAGATGTAGTTATTTTTGAATGTATTAGAACTGCATGACAAGTGCCAGTCTATGTATTTTCTCTTTTTCCTTGCAGAGCGAGAGTCTCGCCTACGTGAGACACATCACAGTACGTATGACGAAATTCCGCAAGGAACATTGCATAACAAAGTGTTTCAAGAGAGAGACTAGAAACAAATAATGCTTTGATAACATACCGTCCTTCCCAATTCAAAGTACGATGCAACAAACAGCGGAAAATTCGAGGTTATTATTACATACGGAAAATAGCACAAATGGATTTTTGTGTAACAGCCAGGCTAGCGAAAGGAGAGGTAACCTGTCAGGAGAAATCGGCGGTTGGTGCTGATTATCGTATTCATTGAACTGTTGTTTCCTTTTGAAAAGTGCAACAACCCAAAAACAGCTGTGCTCGGTAAGATAACGCAAATTTCAGAATTGGGCCGCAGATAAGTTTCATTATCTTTAAATGCGTGAAAATGTGACATAGGCCTGTAGTCCCAAACACTGTTACCATTGGCAGGGATAAGAATTATACTGGGTGAACAATAATAAAGTTGACAAATTGTAGGGACGGATTCATGACTGGAAATGGAGGCACAATGTCCTATGAACACATGTCCAGAAATGCATCGTTGCCATGGTAGATGGCGCTGGTGACTGACGCAGCGTACTGTGAAGCGGAAGAGTCAGGTATTCATGTCTGGAACAAGCCGAGATGTTGTTTTGGTACGGTCAGGCTGATGGAAGCGGTCGAGAGGAAGTACGGCTATACCAAAACAAGTAACCTCACAGGCGCCAACCACATTACACAGCATTTTAAGCCCATTTTGGGCGTTCCTGTGATCATGGGTCTTTTCAAGGAGGTGGCGGACTGTGCGTACAGCAGATTTGGAGGACTGGCTTCTACAGGCTACTGAGACGAACCATAGTACGAGTTACAGGCAACTAACCCGCCAATATGTTGTAAACAAAGTACGATCACATGTATCCTGCTTTACAACATCGGCTATCTCTGTCACCTGCAGTACAATGGAGGCCACTTTGAACATCTTTTGAGACAAGGTTGCGATGCAGCTGTGTTCTGTGTTCTGGGACGATTTGTTGTCGTTGTAGGCCCACCGGTCATTTTCGGGCACATGTTTATAGAACCTTTTTCCTTACATTTCTAGTCAGATGTTCACCCCTACAGTTTGTCGCTTTTATTAATGTTCACCTTGTAGATGTCTCATTTTAATGCTCCCTGTAGCACAGAGTTTATTCCAGCTTGCTTCTTCTTCTTACCTCTGGCGTGTCTTCACAGAAGGGAACGTCTAGACTGGAGCCGTCAACATGCCACCTGGACTGTCGAAGAGTGAGCGAATGTTTTTTTCACAAATGGGCTACGATTTGGTCCGGAGAATGATTCTCGATGACTTAGTATCTGAAGGCCATGTGACACACGTTTCGGCACCCAAACATTGTGGAAACAGACCGATATCGGGAAGGATCCGCAATGATGTAGGTAGGGATTATGTCGACCAATCGAACACTTCTTCATGAAATTGTACCGGTGAATGTGCAAGATTTAGCTGATGTCAGTTCTTGGGATCTCATGCGCGGTTGTTGCGAGGTGGGCCCGGACTTCGTATTGATAGATGATAATGCTCCACCTCATATAGCACGGTTGGTTGATGTTTTTTTGGAAATGGAAGATATTGCACGCATGGCGTGGCCTGCTCTCTGTCCCGATTTGAATCCCGTAGAGCACGTCTGGAAGGCAACAGGGAGACACGTTACATCACATCAGCATTCACCAACTACTCTCCAAGAATTGTGAGCAGTTCTGCTGGAACAATGGGTGTTATTGCCTCAATATGAGATTGATGGTATCATTCACAGCATGCCCGTAGTTGTCAGGCCTGCATTGGTACCAGAGGCGGTCACATCCCATACTGAGCACATAGTGTCGCGCTACTCCACTTGTGAGGTTATGCTGAATGACAAGTAATTATATATTGAGACTTGTACTACAGTTCACGCCAGTCTCACGCTTGTTACGCGACCAGCTTCATGGTGTTGCCACATTTGATGCCAAGCAGTGTATATCACGAGGCATTGATCGGGAAACAGGAGCTACGGACCAAGTTGACAAAACACTGATCAGAGAATAATCGCGTTTCCGCCCGGAGAGGTCGTGTTGTGGACAGATACTGAGCCTGACACAAAACATGGGAGATGGATATGAACATGAGCAGATCACCGGTGGTAAATATGTTGATCTCACTGCCGCATGTAACACCATCAATCACAGGAAACTGTTAACAAAGATCTATGCCACCACGAAAAACTTCCAACTTACACAGTTTATGAGATGTCTGCTACAAAACAGACGTTTCTTTGTCACGTTAGAAAAGAACCATTGGAGGACACAGAGAAATGGTATCCCCCAAGCAAGTGTGCTAGCCCCACTGTTGTGGAATGTTTACATTAATGCGCACGACCGCTACGGTCGCAGGTTCGAATCCTGCCTCGGGCATGGATGTGTGTGTTGTCCTTAGGTTAGTTAGGTTTAAGTAGTTCTAAGTTCTAGGGGACTTATGACCACAGCAGTTGTGTCCCATAGTGCTCAGAGCCATTTGAACCATTTTCTTGCATTAATGACCAGCCAGTTAGTCCTGTCTTAACGCATTTCTCGTGCTCTTTGAGGGCTGCTTTCCATTAGAGCGTTCTAAATGTGGTACTAGCAGTAAAATGCAGCCCGGTTGGCTCACTGGTGGGATAACAATATCATCTACAACAAAGCGGGAATTATATCAAAATGTTAGAAGTAGTCACAATCAAGCTACAATAGCCCACTACAAACATTACTGTAAGGTGCTTAAAAATGTTATTAGGAAGGCAAAGAGTATGTGGTATATAGCTAATTCACAGAATTAAATTAAAACCATATGGTCAGTTGTGAAGAAAGTATCTGGTAAGCAGCACTAGGTCGGCGATATAAAGTCTTTGTAGTAACAATATTTCAGTTACTGATAAATCAGGTATATGCACAGTATTTAACAATCAGTTTTTGAGCATTGATGGTGAATTTAGTTTCTACAGTGACTCGAATAACGCTCTTGACAAATGCCTTTCAGAGACTGATGTCTGAAATACTCCTCTGTGATACAGACAGGGAGGATTTTTTTTTTTGTCATCAGTCTCCTGACTGGTTTGATGCGGCCCACCACCAATTCCTTTCCTGTGCTAACCTCTTCATCTCAGAGTAGCACTTGCAACCTACGTCCTCAATTATTTGCTTGACATATTCCAATCTCTGTCTTCCTCTACAGTTCTTGCCCTCTACAGCTCCATCTAGTACCATGGAAGTAATTCCCTCATGTCTTAGTAGATGTCCTATCATCCTGTCCCTTCTCCTTATCAGTGTTTTCCACATATTCCTTTCCTCTCCGATTCTGCGTAGAACCTCCTCATTCCGTACCTTATCAGTCCACCTAATTTTCAACATTCGTCTATAGCACCACATCTCAAATGCTTCGATTCTCTTTTGTTCCGGTTTTCCCACAGTCCATGTTTCACTACCATACAATGCTGTACTCCAGACGTACATCCTCAGAAATTTCTTCCTCAAATAAAGGCCGGTATTTGATATTAGTAGACTTCTGTTGGCCAGAAATGCCTTTTTTGCCATAGCGAGTCTGCTTTTGATGTCCTCCTTGCTCCGTCCGTCATTGGTTATTTTACTGCCTAGGTAGCAGAATTCCTTAACTTCATTGACTTCGTGACCATCAATCCTGATGTTAAGTTTCTCGCTGTTCTCATTTCTACTACTTCTCATTACCTTCGTCTTTCTCCGATTTACTCTCAAACCATACTGTGTACTCATTAGACTGTTCATTCCGTTCAGCAGATCATTTAATTCTTCTTCACTTTCACTCCGGATAGCAATGTCATCAGCGAATCGTATCATTGATATCCTTTCACCTTGCATTTTAATTCCACTCCTGAACCTTTCTTTTATTTCCATCATTGCTTCCTCGATGTACAGATTGAAGAGTAGGGGCGAAAGGCTACAACCTTGTCTTACACCCTTCTTAATACGAGCACTTCGTTCTTGATCGTCCACTCTTATTATTCCCTCTTGGTTGTTGTACATATTGTATATGACCCGTCTCTCCCTATAGCTTATCCCTACTTTTTTCAGAATCTCGAACAGCTTGCACCATTTTATATTGTCGAACGCTTTTTCCAGGTCGACAAATCCTATGAAAGTGCCTTGATTTTTCTTTAGTCTTGCTTCCATTATTAGCCGTAACGTCAGAATTGCCTCTCTCGTCCCTTTACTTTTCCTAAAGCCAAACTTATCGTCACCTAGCGCATTCTCAATTTTCTTTTCCATTCTTCTGTATATTATTCTTGTAAGCAGCTTCGATGCATGAGCTGTTAAGCTGATTGTGCGAAAATTCTCGCACTTGTCAGCTCTGAGCTGACAGGGAGGATACTAAGTCAATAATTAAATCATTGAACACTAAGGACTCTCATGGATATGAGGGAGTGCCTTGCAGAATATTGAAATACTGTGCTGCCCTGTTAGACCTGTATTTAGCAATATTTGTAATTTTTCCTTTAGGAATGGTCAATTTCCTGAACGATTAAAGTAGTAGAGTCGCTTTATAAAAAGGGAGAAAGGGATGCTGTAGACAATTTTAGACCTATTTCTATGCCATCAGTGTCTGCTAAAGTTACTGGAAAGGCTATGAATGTACACTCCTGGAAATGGAAAAAAGAACACATTGACACCGGTGTGTCAGACCCACCATACTTGCTCCGGACACTGCGAGAGGGCTGTACAAGCAATGATCACACGCACGGCACAGCGGACACACCAGGAACCGCGGTGTTGGCCGTCGAATGGCGCTAGCTGCTCAGCATTTGTGCACCGCCGCCGTCAGTGTCAGCCAGTTTGCCGAGGCATACGGAGCTCCATCGCAGTCTTTAACACTGGTAGCATGCCGCGACAGCGTGGACGTGAACCGTATGTGCAGTTGACGGACTTTGAGCGAGGGCGTATAGTGGGCATGCGGGAGGCCGGGTGGACGTACCGCCGAATTGCTCAACACGTGGGACGTGAGGTCTCCACAGTACATCGATGTTGTCGCCAGTGGTCGGCGGAAGGTGCACGTGCCCGTCGACCTGGGACCGGACCGCAGCGGCGCACGGATGCACGCCAAGACCGTAGGATCCTACGCAGTGCCGTAGGGGACCGCACCGCCACTTCCCAGCAAATTAGGGACACTGTTGCTCCTGGGGTATCGGCGAGGACCATTCGCAACCGTCTCCATGAAGCTGGGCTACGGTCCCGCACACCGTTAGGCCGTCTTCCGCTCACGCCCCAACATCGTGCAGCTCGCCTCCAGTGGTGTCGCGACAGGCGTGAATGGAGGGACGAATGGAGACGTGTCGTCTTCAGCGATGAGAGTCGCTTCTGCCTTGGTGCCAATGATGGTCGTATGCGTGTTTGGCGCCGTGCAGGTGAGCGCCACAATCAGGAATGCATACGACCGAGGCACACAGGGCCAACACCCGGCATCATGGTGTGGGGAGCGATCTCCTACACTGGCCGTACACCACTGGTGATCGTCGAGGGGACACTGAATAGTGCACGGTACATCCAAACCGTCATCGAACCCATCGTTCTACCATTCCTAGACCGGCAAGGGAACTTGCTGTTCCAACAGGACAATGCACGTCCGCATGTATCTCGTGCCACCCAACGTGCTCTAGAAGGTGTAAGTCAACTACCCTGGCCAGCAAGATCTCCGGATCTGTTCCCCATTGAGCATGTTTGGGACTGGATGAAGCGTCGTCTCACGCGGTCTGCACGTCCAGCACGAACGCTGGTTCAACTGAGGCGCCAGGTGGAAATGTCATGGCAAGCCGTTCCACAGGACTACATCCAGCATCTCTACGATCGTCTCCAGGGGAGAATAGCAGCCTGCATTGCTGCGAAAGGTGGATATACACTGTACTAGTGCCGACATTGTGCATGCTCTGTTGCCTGTGTCTATGTGCCTGTGGTTCTGTCAGTGTGATCATGTGATGTATCTGACCCCAGGAATGTGTCAATAAGGTTTCCCCTTCATGGGACAATGGATTCACGGTGTTCTTATTTCAATTCCCAGGAGTGTAATTACACGATTTGCTATCAAATATACAGTTCCGCGTTAGAAGTAATTTAACAACTGGAAATGCTATATTATATTTTCCCTGTGTGATACTGGATGGGTTAAACAAAAGGTTTTGACCGCCATGCATATTTTTTTTAATTTAACTGAGGCATTTGATTGTGTTGATCACAAAATATTGCTCCAGAAGCTGGACCATTTCGGGATACGGGGAGTAGATCACAACTGATTCACCTCTTACTTTAGCAACAGACAGAATAAGGTCATTATTCATAGTGTTGAGAATGGCTGTGATATGGGGTCTGAATGGGGTATGGTCAAGTGGGGGAGGGGGGGGGGTGCCCCACAGATCAGTGTTGGGGCCATTCCTATTCCTTATTTACATAAATGATATGCCATGTAATATTAGGGTAACTCTAAAATAATTCTGTTTTCTCCTAACATTAGCCTGATAGTAAAGGGTCTTGTGTGCTACATTAGCTCGGTTTCAAATAGTGCACTTCATGACGTAACTTCATGGCTTGTAGAAAATAAACTAACGCTAAATCACAGTAAGACTCAGTTTTTACAGTTTCTAACACACAGTTCACAAAACCTGACGTTTTAATTTCAAAGAATGCGTATATGATTAGCGAAAGTAAACAGTTCAAATTTCTAGGCGTTCACATAGGTAGTAAACTGTCGTGAAAAGCCCACATTCAGGATCTTATTCGAAGACTTAATGCTGCCTATTTTACTATTCGAACGGTATCTGAAGTGAGTGATGGTTAGACACGAAAGTAAGTCTACTTTGCTTATTTTCTTTCACTTATGTCTTATGGTATTATATTTTGGGGTGTAACGTCTAGTAGAAAAAAACATATTATGTAGTAACGAGAAAATTATATGTATCATATTGTGTTATTGTATAAAATTATGGTTTTCTTTATTATTTATTTTAGAGAATATCTGCGTCGGCGAGTAATGAAACCGCCACAGACGATAAATATCAAACAAAGATTAGAATATTTAACTAGTATATAATACATGACGAACATTAATTTCTCTGTCTTCTTCTTCTTGGAGTTAAGCGGTAGGATATCCTGTGACGTTGTATTGTACGCTAGCGTAGCATTCTTTTGTCAAGACTGAAAGATGTACGCCATTACGTGCGCATTTTAAAGGTGTGTAACAGTTAACGTTTTTAAATGTTTGAATACAGTTATTTAAATGAAAACTTGCATTATTAATTGTTATAGCTTGCTTGCATATAATCCCATCCTGTTGAGACATTTTTCAGTTATTTAAATTTTATCTGTGGTTCCGAGCTGCGCGGCGAACGAAAGAGCCGCTGCCGCGGCGTATTCAAACTACCTCAAATAGAATCTATCATATCGCAAGGAAGCGGGAAAGTAATAGTGAAATAATATTATTTCTTTTAGCTTCCGGACTTGCAGTGCAGAGCAGCAGATTTTATGATGTGTTGCAGGTTGACGCGGGCTGCTGATAATATATAACTAACAGTACAAAAAAGATAATGTACCTTCAAAATCTAATAGGAATCTTGCTGTGCTCGTTTCTGATCAGGCAAACTTTATAGTGAAAACGTATTTTTTCAATAAGAGTCTCATGTTCTTGTGCTAGTCGTGGTATTGAATGGTGTTTTACCGAGAAACAAAATCCACTGCAAAATCTTGTTGTTGAACAATCATACGAACTGGAACATCAGTACTCATAACAAAGTAAATTTCATTTTCAATAACTATAAAATAGGGAAGATATGTTGATTTTTAGAATGAGGTACAGTCACAAAAAATGTTCCTTTAATAGAAGGCCAGATACAGAACAATAAGAACTCAATAAATTCTGTTTCGTTAAAAAGTAATGACGATAAAGAAATTCATAGCACAGCATTACTTAAAGATATTTCGCGGCTCTTTTCATATATGCGTTGTTACGCAAATAATAATAATAGAAAAGAGTGACACGAACGACGCGAAAGGGGTAACACTTCCCATTTTTGGCTCAGAAACGGGCGATTCGGGCAATAAATGATGTAAGTTCGGGAACGTCTTCTCGACCCCTTTTCACGAGTCTGGGTATTTTGACATTTGCCGGTTAATATATATATATATATATATATATATATATATATATATATATATATATATATATATATATATAAAATATATATATACAGGGTGGTCCAAAAGTCCGGAAATACCCTCATAAAATTCAAATGGAGTAGCAAACAAGGAAGCAGAGTCCCTACACACAAGGAACGGGAAGGGGGAAACTTTATAGGCTATGCCACCAACATGGCGGCCATCTTGAAAGCCGCCATCTTGGATTCAACTCCAAAATTTTTAATGGAAATGTGGTCATGTGACATATCAAACAGATAGAGAATTTCACCAGAAAAACAATGCAGTTG
The DNA here is from genome assembly GCF_023864275.1 of Schistocerca cancellata. NCBI lineage: Eukaryota > Metazoa > Arthropoda > Insecta > Orthoptera > Acrididae > Schistocerca > Schistocerca cancellata. The sequence continues at coordinate 100,988,941 of NC_064633.1, forward strand.
TTATTTTAAACATAGCTTTATTCATTCTCGGGTTATAGCAAGTTACATGTGGCAGCGGTGGGACGCTCGGCAGCATGTGTGTTACGTGCCGAAGAGACATTACGCCGATGTTACACAGTCTCGTGAGACCACCAACAGTCATAGTAACGGCGCGATATGTAGCCCATTATGTTGAATTGTTAATGCCATCCTCCGAACCCAGTCCTAATGAACTTTGACCAACACTTCTGGCTGAATTTGACCACACGCATCAACAATGCTCTGCTTTAGATGATGCAAATCCCGTATGTTCACAGAATAAACCAGTGCTTTGACATGACCTTAAAGATAAAAATTCAAAGGAGTCAAATCTGGTGAACGTGGTGGCCACTCCACAGCACCCCTATGACCAATCCACTTTTGGGGAAACTGCACATCCAGGTATACTCGAACATTGTGCCCATAATGTGGTGGGGCTCCATCATGCTGTAAGAATTCCGGAAATGTCCCGTCCTCCGTTAACAACGAGGGAAACACTTCTTCATTCAATAACCTCAGATAACCGTTGGCGGTTAACGTACCATCAATAAAAAATGGTCCAACGACTTTGGTACCCCACAAACCACACCAGACCATCACTTTTTGTGAGTCGACCGTTTTGGAATCATCAATCCAGTGTGGATTAGTGTCGGATCAGTATCTGTGATTCTGCTTGTTCACTTCACCATTGATAAAGAAATTGGCTTCATCACTGAACAGCACCTGATAGGGGAAACGTGGGTTTATCTGCAACTGCTGTGTCACCCATTCTGCGAACTGTACCCGACGGTCTGGGTTATCCTCGTTCAGGTGTTGGAGAAGCTGAATTTTGTACAGGTGCCATTTGTGCTGCGATAAAGTTCGCAGTATGGAGGTACGGCTAACCCCACATTCTTGTGATAGGCGACGAGTATTCCGTTTCGGACTCTTGCTAAATGATGCCAACACGCCTCACTGTTGTTGCTTCATCGGTGGCAGATTTTGGTCTTCCAGCCTTAGGTTTATCTGTGACAGAACCTGTTGCTCGAAATTTGGCCAAAAGCTTGGCAACTGCGCTGTGAGTGATGGGCTGTCTGGTTGGGTGACGACTGTTGAAATCCTCAGCAACGACCCGTGTGCTTCTTTCTCCTGATATCAAGATGATTTCATTGCGTTCTCCATGTGTTAAGGACATTTTGTAACCTGTAAATAAAGAAACAATGATTAAAACGTTATCATGATTAAATGAAAACTAACAGTTAAACACATGTAACATATCAGGCATGGGATAGTCACTTTGCACCGTTTCAGACTCCATTTTCTGACTTCTCAGTACGTAATACTCACACTGCCGAGCGTCCCACTGCTGCCGCAAGTAATTGGCTATAACCCGAGAATGAATAAAGCTATGTTTAAAATAACAACGGCATCGTTTTTCTGGTGAAATTCTCTATCTGTTTGATATGTCACATGACCACATTCCCATTTGAAATTTTGGAGTTGAATCCAAGATGGCGGCTTTCAAGATGGCCGCCATGTTGGTCGCATAGCCTATAAAGTTTCCCCCTTCCCGTTCCTCGTGTGTAGGGACTCTGTTTCCTTGTTTGCTACTCCATTTGGATTTTATCAGGGTGTTTCCGGACTTTTGGACCACCCTGTATATATATATATATATATATATATATATATATATATATATATTCCTTACAGTTATTTATTGTCGACAATATTAGCTTATTCGCAACAATAAGCAGCTTTCACTCAGCTAATACTCGGCAGAAATCAAACCTGCATTTGTATCGGACTTCCTTAACCCTTGTGCAGAAAGATGTGCAGTATACTGCTACATCCATTTTCAATAAGCTACCACTAGAATTCAAAAATCTTAGCAGTAATCCTCGAGCTTTCAAATCTACGCTTAAGAGTTTGTTGAAGATGAGGAGTCATTGTGTGTAATTTTCGTACAGTGACGAATTTTTTATGTTTTGTAAATGATTACGCGATCGATGAAAAAGGCAAAAATGATGGATAGTGAGAATGGCGAAATTGTTAACATGGCGAACTCGCCAACAGAAGAAAACAGTGTGATGAATAATGAAGTGGAAAACAATGTAATAAGTCGGGAAAATAGTCCGGAACCATTTCAAAATTTTTCTCAATCAGAAAATTCGCAGAATACGAGATTAACGATAGAAGATTCTGAAATAGTATCGAACACAGATAGCTTTACAGCTATGACGAAGGAAGCTGGTTTTGCGGGAAATGTTAGGGGCGAAAAGAATTTTGAAACAGTTAACATGGAGCAATTGATGAGTGCAATATTAAATTTGGGATCTCGGTTAGACTCACAAAAGGGAACAATGGAAGCACGGTTAGACTCACTGGGATCACAAATGGGAACAATGGAAACACGGTTTGGATCTGAATTAAAAACAGAGATGGGAACTTTGGAAACACGGTTAGACTCACGAATAGGGACATGTTTCAAAAATATGAAAGATGAATTAAAGAAAGAAATCAGAGAAGAAGTACAACCAATTTTGAATGCTCACAATAATAGATTAATTGCAGTAGAAATCAGACAAAAGGAACAGGATAGAGAACAGGAAGAAAGAGATCGCGTGATAGTACAGAAATTTTTAGAGTTAAATTTACAACGTGCAAAAGATAAGGAAGAAATATTTGAGAGAATCGAGGAATCCGTACCAAATGACAGAATAAATAACCTAACACAACAATGTGAACAGTTAACTACCAAATGTGTTAATACTGAAACCCGAGTCGCGACACTTACGGAAGACGTAAATAAACAGAAAGAACAAATAGGTGATTTATCGGAAGGAGTTGAGGAGATTTCAGACAAATTGACAAATCTTAGTTTAAATGGGGACAGAGATTCAGATGATACAGCACCATTGCCATTTGCAGAAACCGAAGAGTACCAGAATATAAATAAGCATGTTGAAAATCAGGGAAAATTTAATGAACGCGTGAAAAGGGAACTTGAGGCATTAAAAAAGCAAGTCAAACAAATTGAAGGCGAAATCGTTGGAAAAGACGGCAAAAGAAATTTAGATTCACAGATAGCAGAGGGGTTTGAAGAAAATAATTTGTTTCATTTACGGGATGCGACAAGAGAGCGCCAGGCGCGCGAACTGTACAATAATCGACATTCGGACTGGGACAGACGCGGTAGGTCTTTGTCGCCACAAGGCGAAAACTTTGACTATAAACACTTTTTGACTGTTCGGAAATTTAAGATCTTCCGCAATTCTAAGAATGACATACATCCATGTTCATGGTTAGATCAATTTACGTACGCACTTCCACTAAATTTGCCACTAAGTCACAAACTAAAATTTATGTGCAGCTATTAAAGTCCTCAGGGGATTCACTACTCTTAAGTGAATATGTGCTGTAGCGAGCATAGGGCCCCGAGCTGTAGTGGTGCTATTTCTCTTTTAGTTTTCTGCACCGCTGCCTACTCTTTTACTATTCTTTGCATCTATCGAAACAACTCTTCGACTATCAATCTATCTAGAGAGCGTGTAAAAATTAACCGGATATGTCTGTTTTACCCAAAAGTGACTTTGGAAATTACCGTTTGGACTTACTGTATTTTCAGCAGCATTCATTCGTAGTTTAAATGAAATTTTACCTGTTTATCTTCGTGACAATATTACTTCATATGTTGACGACATTCTTATTGCTAAACATTCTTGGATTGTGCACAACAAAATTTTGGATTCATTATTACGTATCTTTGCAAGAGTTGGCATTACAGTGAACTTAGAAAAATCTGAATTTGGTCGTTCACAGGTGAAATTTCTCGGTCACATTATTTCTACAGAAGGTATTCTTCCTGATCCAGAGAAATTAGACGCTATTCGTAATTATGCTGTTCCTACCACAAAACGTGATGTTCGTAGTTTCCTTGGTGTCTGTAATTTTCTTAGACGCTTTGTTAGATTGGACGATTTGGCCACACCTCGTTTTTGCGAACTATCTGGAAAATTATTTTTAAACGAAAATCGGTCGACAACTCTGTTTGGTTAGTTTGTATTCCTGATGAGTGGGTTAATAAGCTGATTTGGTATACGCATTTCAGCTATGCACACTTTGGTCCCAGAAAATGCTTTCATAAATTGCAAGAAAATTGCTACTTCAGTAATATGGAAAAACGTATTCGATCTGTTCTTGCCAAATGCAAATTATGTCAAAAGGCTAAGCCGCCAACAATTTCTCATAGAGCACCGTTGTTTCCTATCATTCCAGCAAAATTAAAGGATATGGCTGCAGTTGATTTGTTCGGTCCAGTAGTTCGTTCTACTAATGGTTTTGCGTACATTTTTGTAGCAGTGGAGTTGACATCAAAATATGTGTGTTTTACACCGTTACGCAAAGCAACAGCTCGTTCAGTATCTAATGCTTTCATTAACCATTTTCTTAAAGAAGTTGGTCATGTTGATAAGGTTATATCAGATAAATGATCACAGTTTCGTTCTAAAATTTGGCTTTGTACTCTACGGCGTCATAAAATTAAACCAATCTTCATTTCACTTTTTCACCCTCAATCTAACGCTTCAGAGAGATGGATGAAGGAAATCAATAAATTGTGTCGTCTTTATTGTCATCAGAATCACAGAACGTGGGATCAGTATCTTCATATTTTTCAAAACATTCTGAATGAACTTCCTAATGACTCAACTTCTGTACCGCCTATACTGATATTAAAAAACAAAGCACCGACAAATCGCATTTCTGAAATCGTTCCTTTTCCGCCTTCACGGAAACTGCGGCATTCTGAAGTTGTCAACCTGGCTCTACAAAATATTGCATCAACGGCTGCTAGAAGAGAGAAATCAGCTAAGCGTCCTGGTCGTTTAAAAATCTTGTCAGTTGGTCAAAAAGTGTTAATTAAGTCTCATCGATTGTCTCACAAAGGAAAAGGCTTGTGTCGCAAATTTTTTCTGCTTTATAACGGCCCATATAGAATTCGCAAAATTATTCATGATAACACTGTTGAAGTAGAAACTCTTAAATCTCGACGCTCTAAGGGAATACATCATATATCAAACGTTAAAATTTTTGTGGAATGACATACTTGTGAGAAACTAACAGCTAGATGTAAACATGTGGAGAGTACAAAGGATACCGCGCTGTGTTTTGGTGGCGGCATATACTCAAAGCAACAGTCAAGTCTGCGCGCCGCACAGGGCAGTCGTTGACCGCAAACAATTGCTTTCTACGTCATGCGCCTACAGCTGATCGAGCGCTCAGTGCGAATGCACTGACAGCCGTAAACAAATACACAGTCTTTCTCCGAATAAATTCAGTATAAAGCTATAGTGACTTGATGAATTATGTTATTAACGTTCAGTATTTTTCAGGATACGGTTGTATAAAATATTTAAGAACTTCAGGTAAATTCTGAGTGTCTCCGACGTTAAGAGGACTTGCTATTGCGAAAATTTCAGAAAGAATGTAATTTCGAAGAAGAAACTAATAAATTAAAAAAGGTAACTATTAATTGAGTTCATTTTTCAGGTAACATATTTCCACTTAGGTACGTACTTTAGACGTAATTTGCTGCTCGCGATTACGTGATTCATACTTTGTGCTAAATTTCATGTTCTATGAATTTACTTGTGAAGCGACGTGCTTGCGTACGTTAACTGATTTTGACAATGATTATTAATGAACTGAGTTGTAACTTGTGTATATTATGCATCGCTTGGCTGCACTGCTTTTTCACTGATGTCATATTTTTTAATTATGTGCCTGCTGTGCCTATTTATTTAAATTATAATTGTCACCTGATTAATTGTGCTGATGTGGTTAGGTATGTAAGTTATACTTTGTGATTTATCTGCTTGCGCCTTCATGTTTACTTATTAAGATTACATATGAACATTTATTTGCTTATGATGATATGATGCTAATGACCTGTTTATTACGTAAGATATATGTTTGCTGCTATGCGTATGGATTGCATATTTATACATCTCTGTTTGTCGTCACAACTACTCTTTAATTTGGTATATAGAAATGCTGATATACTGTGAATGAACATAGAGTTTAGGTCACACTATTGTATTAATTACAGATTGTTCGCTTGGCAGAGCCTCGTTGTAAGAATTGTGCTGCATCCACTTGTTGACATTCTGTTCACTACTGGTATATTTACTCGCTATTGCTTGTTTTGCTTACGCTCAGTGCTTTATATTTTAACATAAGAAAATGAACTGCAGTAATTCGACGAGCGACTTTAGTACAAGAAACATCACAGAAGTCACATGAGCTGGAGGTTTTATGGAAGCTGTATAAATTTATGCTAATAGGAAGGAAGCTAACGATATGACATACCAAAACTAGGTTTAGACCATTGACAGTTATTACACTGCATTTTTCGTGAGCAACTGAAATAGGAAGTGACACTTGACACAAGAAATACTCCACATGTTTGCTTCTGTTTGCCATAATTATTGAAGTGGTGTCCACACTGTGAAAAATTATGATCATTCACACTCCGTAATCGTACTTAATTACTGAGAATTATTCGAACTAAGTCTGTTAGAGGTCATGTATGCATTCTTTGTTTATAATTCATAATGAGGAGAAGATTTTGGTCAGATGGATTACACAGAGGTTGTGTGTTGACAGTGTGTCTTCGGATTGTATGGGATGATGAGGTTTGCATTAGGATTTTATCTGTACTTGTTCGAGGAGACTGACTAGAGGAAAGAGTTGTTATGGAAGTGAAATGATACTGGCAATAAGGTTTATATGTATCGACGTATTGAAGAGGTATTATTGAGGTATTGAGATTATATGAAGTTGATTGGAGTTTTGGTGTATAAGAGGTAAAGTAAGTGAGGTGCATATTTTTTTTTTTTTTTTGTTGGTCTATATTGAACATGGTGGATGAAGATAGCAGACTAGAACACTAAAATGGAAGGAAGATTGTCTACACACACTTTGTTAAATCACTAAGCAATATGTACTTTTTTTTTGGAGAGAGGAAGCATTGCATATCTTGGCACACTGACAGTTGTTCAGCAACCGTACATTTTGATCTGGCTTGGCAAACATTGGTCTTGACATGATGACTATGACGTTGACTTAACTATTATTGACTGTTATACATTGCTGCCACTACTACTTGATACACATGATGAACATGAAATTTTGACAGAATTACATTTACACAGTGAACACTATTCAATTACACAGTAGTACTTAATGTGGATGAAAGATGAGTGAGTGTTTTTTGTGTGTTTTCCTTTCCTAATCCTACCCACCTATCTCCTAAATATTATTTTATTTGTTTGTAGTGGCTTGCACTGACACCCATAAATATTATAGGTTTACTGATGTTTGTGTATTTGTAATAGTTAATATGACAATTATCTGACATCATTTGTGTGTTTGTTATGATTTGTATGTTTAGTGTCAAAGCATTTGTATGTGTATTCAAACTATTGTTCATGCTTGAACTGTCTGAGTAGTGATGGTGAATATTATGAACTGTTACCTGCACTTTTCAACATGATGTGGGACACTTAGAAATGTTTAATTTCTGCTGATGAACTGTGTGATCAGTGATAGTAAATATTATGGACTGTTACTTGTACTTTTTCTACATGATTGGTGCCACTAGGACATGTTTAATTTCTGCTGATGAACAGTGTGATCAGTGATAGTGAATATTATGGACTGTTACTTGTACTTTTTCTACATGATTGGTGCCACTAGGACATGTTTAATTTCTGCTGATGAACTGTGTGATCAGTGATTGTGAATATTATGGACTGTTACTTGTACTTTTTCTACATGATTAGTGCCAATAGGACATGTTTACTTTCTGCTAATAAACGCTGGTGAACAGTGTGATCAGTCATAGTGAATATTATGGACTGCTGTCTGCACCTACTCAACATTGCTGGGTGCCACTGATGGACTGCTTCTACTGAAATGATGTCACCTGATGGAGTCTGCACCTGTTCCACAATGCTGGGTGCCACTGATGAACTGCTTCTACTGAAATGATGTCACCTGATGGTGTCTGCACCTACTCAACATTGCTGGGTGCCACTGATGGACTGCTTCTACTGAAATTATGTCACCTGTTGGAGTCTGCACCTGTTCCACAATGCTGGGTGCCACTGATGGACTGCTTCTACTGAAATGATGTCACCTGTTGGAGTCTGCACTTACTCAACATTACTGGGTGCCACTGATGGACTGCTTCTACTGAAATGATGTCACCTGTTGGAGTCTGCACCTGTTCCACAATGCTGGGTGCCACTGATGGACTGCTTCTACTGAAATGATGTCACCTGATGGTGTCTGCACCTACTCAACATTGCTGGGTGCTACTGCTGGAACTGTCAACCACTTGTTGTGAAAACGTTTTATGTGAATATTTGTATAAACTGATTTTTTGTGTATTACTGTTTGTGAAAAGTTATAAGACTCTTACCTGTACATATTCGTCATTGCTGACGGTATTGATTGAACTGTTTAACCACATAATACTTGTGTAAACTATTATGTAAAGTCACATGTATGAAAGAATTTGTATTGCTTAGTGTATTTTATATATTAGGCTATTGAAAGGTCAGTGCAAAGCCAACATTTTATCTTGTTATATGATATTTACGTATTAATATTATCTTTTATTTTTGTCTGTATTTTTTTGACGAATTTGGTGGTATTTTCACCACCAATGCTGGCAAAAATACCATCAAATTCTAGCCCGTGGAGGAAGGGCATATGAAAGGTGGCTACACTGAGCCACAGCGCCAAAGATCGCGCCAGAGAGTATTGTTCCGCCGCCTCCACTGGCAGTGATTATTGAGACGTAGCGGCAAGCAGTTCTCGCCGAGAAGTTGTGGTGGACACTGCTTGTCGTGAAGTCAGAGTGAGATGTGGTAGTGGAGACTGTTGTTCCATGTTTTATGCAGTGGTTTGATGGGAGAGATAGCAGATGTTATTCCAATGGAGATATTGTAATGATCTGAGTGCTTTTCGTCAATATATATGAAGGTAATAAATATTATGTTGTTTATTTATTTGTGTGTCCTGAATAATGTGTCATTACAGGTTCAGTCAACAAAGCATCTGGCGTGTGTTCTTGTATTAGAGTGTAATTCTGATTTTCTTGGGCAATTATAGTATTTCTAATTTTCTTTTATCACATCAGTATAATTGGTATTTAAAAATTCTTGTCTTGTTGAAGAAGAACCGTGCCAGATGTGCGTTGAGTCATACTACCACATACAGAACAGCTACACTTGTGTTTGTTGTTTCGTAGGTTTTATAGTTGCTCTGGACTTAATTAATTAATTGTGCTAACCGAAATTTTCTTACATTCTTTGTTGTCATTCTAAGCAGTCAGATTGCGTACTAAAACTAGTCAGGGCCAGCCGTTTACGAGACTTGCGTAATCGGACTTACAGCTACTAAAAATATTTGCATATTTTTATTTAACTAAGCCCCCATGCAACAGATGACATAGCACTTGCTGCGCAAGGGAGAACTTCTGATGAGGTGGAAGGAAAACTCACAACAGGTCTTAAGGCACTATCTGACTATTATGATAGCAACAAACTGAAGGTAGACCCTTAAATAACATAAATGTGCGCATTCCGCTTATGGTGAAGAAAGGCTAGGAGGAAACTGAGAATAACCTTGAGAAGTCAACAGATAACACATTCTGACACCCCAAAATACCTCGGAGTAAAGCTGGACACTTCCCTCACCTTCAACGACAACGGCACAGGTACAAAAATGATAGTCTATGCTAGGAATAACATTATTAGGAAACTGACCGTGAACAACTGGGGAGCACATCTACATGTCCTCCGCCCATCGGCCCTTTCTTTGTGCTTCTCCGCTGCTGAATATGCACCACCTGTATGGCAGAACTCCAGCCATGCAAAACAAGTAAATATTGCCCTAAATGAAACAGGACGAATTGTAACCGTCTGCTTGCGGGCAACCCCTGTTAACAAAATTTACTACTTCATGGGCGTAGCACCGCCAGACATCCGGAGGAGAACGATAGCCTAAACAAAAAGAAAGAAGCTGGAGACGGACCAAAGATACCCTCTGTTTGGCAGAGAGCATCAACCACCAAGACACAAATTGAGAGAAAGTTTCCTCCAAACAACGCTACCAATTCAGACAACACCTGCAAACCGTGGGGTACAATTCTGGCATAGCTCATCATCAGAGAAATATGGGGACACTCCAAAGAAGATCTTGCTGCAGGTCATCACCTCCCATACGAGACATGGAAGAACCTCAATGGACTGAGAACTGGAGTATCTCGGTGTAAAATGAACATGAAGATATGGGGATACGTCTCAGAGGACGAACTGTGTGATGATCGTGAACCTGAAGACCACCAGCATCTACTCAGGGAACTATCGTAGCCTGTTTCCATGGACGATCTGGTTATATATCAGAGAAAGATGAAGTCCATTCCGTCTGAAATGAAGGTAGGGACTTATTAAAAGCTGCTCTTCTGAATTATCGCTGATCATTATATATATATATATATATATATATATATATATATATATATATATAGAGCCGGCCGTTGTGGCCGAGCGGTTCTAGGCGCTTCAGTCCGGAACCGTGCTGCTGCTACGGTCGCTGGTTCGAATCCTGCCTCGGGCATGGATGTATGTGACGTCCTTAGGTTGTAATTCTAAGTCTAGTGGACTGATGACAGATTTACGTCCCATAGTGCTCAGAGCCATTTGCACCATTTAGAATAAGTTCTGTTCTGGACATGTATAAATAAATAAGCTACGAGCGACAAGCAATATTCATCGATAACTGGTACTGCCGGAACTGAGTCGGCATTTTACTTATAAAATGCACTTTATTTCGCTAGGTGCTCATACCTGATCAGTGATAATTCATAAGAGTAGCTTTTAATACATCCCTACCTACATTTCAGAAGGGCATGGACTTCATCTTTCTCTGAGGCTGGGCCATTGCATTCCTGCCACTAGTTTGTTTGTCGTTTCATTTTTTGTTTCAAAGCGTGTGGACGCATACCAGATCCTGCAACAGTTTACCTTTCCTTCAAGTTCAGACGAATGTCACAGATATAGCTAGTAATTTCCGCGAATTGTCGTCATATAAATATATTTTCAGAAGACAATCAGCTGCATTGTCATAAAGCTATATTAATAATAAACTCCTATCCCCACCATTCGGTGGAGATTATGGAATTTTTCCGTTGCTATTAAACGCACATCACATGGGGAAATCATTCCCCAGATTTTCCTGCACATCCTCTCATGAACACAAATAAAGATTTTGCCTCACGCCAAATTTGACTGCGTGGAACCAAGATGTTCCCATGTAAGTAGCATGAAAATAGAAAGATGGGCAGTTAATTCCGCATCTTAAATGGTTGACTGTCCAACTGTATACTATATAGTGTCTCGATGCTTACGTATGTGGCAGCTACCATCAGTGCACAAATTTGGTATAAACATCAGTTCTATCTATATCTGAATCCCGCTCCAGCTACTGCCGGGTCTGGGTGCTGATGTCCTCTCCATTTGGCTCGGTCCTCCCACCACTTTTCTTCCTCCACTTGCGGCCAGGTCACACCTCTCCTTTCTACAGATATTCTCACTCCCATTTTCTACCGTGTTCTTGGGCGCCCTCTAGTTCTTTTCCCATCCATCTTTACTTCTTCCATAATTTTGGGGAGTCTCTGCCCATGCATCCTCTTAACATGCCCATACCATTTTAATCTCTTTCTTTCAATTTCTTCTCTCATACTTTCTTGTTTAAGGCCCTTTCTAATCTCTACATTCCTTACTCTGTCAATTCTTGTTTTTCCCTTAACTGCTCTGAGAAATTTCATTTCCCCTGCTTGCAGTCTGCTCCAGTCCCTTTCTGTCATTGTCCATGTTTCTCCACCATAGGTGACAATAGGGATGTAATAATTCTTAGACATAAGGAGTTTTGCTCTTTCTGAAACTTCATTATTCCAAATCAGGTGTTTTATTGTTTGGTAGAAATTGCCTCCCTTCTGTAACCTCCTATTAATTACGTTAGTTACTCTTCCATACCTAGATATTTCACTCTCTAAATAAGTGAAACTTTCTATCACTTTGAGGGGTTCTCCATTCAAGGTAATATTTCCGTTGATCCCTTTCTCTCTTCCAAATACCATTACTTCACTCTTATCTTTATTTATTTTTAATCCATACCTTTTCATTATTTCCTTCCACGCATCAAGCTGTAACTGTACATCTACCTCTTTATCACCCCATATTACCGTATTACCTCCAAAAATCATATTTTTGTCTTTTTCTTTTACTATGTCTTTAACTGCCCTATTCATTCCCTCCATCACAACATTAAAAAGTGCAGGAGATGGAATACTTCCTTGTTTAAGTCCTCGTCTTATTTCGAAGTATTCAGAGTTCCCCAATGGTGTTCTAATTCTGCAATTGTGTCCTCTGTACATTGTCTTTATAACATCAATGTATCCATCTTCTATATCTATCTTCTTCATTCAGTTTCCAATCCCGTATCCTCATCACTTTCTTCTGTTTTCTATTTTTCACACACTGATTCATTTTCCATTGTCCCACCAGTAATCTATGGTCTCCATCTGCACTCACACTTGGAAGTACCTTCAAATTTGTTACTTTCTCTCCCCATTCCATATCTACTAGAATATAACCAATTACACTCTTGGTTCTTCCATCCGAACTGTATCTGGTGATAACATGACCTTCTCTCTTCATAAACCATCTGTTTGCTATTTTCATTCCATTCCTCTGGCACAAATCCGGGAGTCTTTCCCCTTCTTCATTTCTGCCTCCATATCCGAAACATCCCAACACTTGCTCAAATCCCTTTCTGTCTTTGCCTACCTGTGCATTAAAATCTCACATCACTATATTAGCTCTCTCTATATGGTTTTATAACACATTTTCAAAGTCCATCTTCTCTTCTTCGCTACATCCCACTTGAGGTGCATAAATCTGGATTACTTTTAGTATTTCTTTTTGGAATCTCAGGTTTAAGATTATGATCCTGTCTGATATATATCTCACATTTTCAATACACCTTTGTACATTCTTATTCACCATCACTGCCACACCATTTCTTTCAGACCTGTTATTCCCACTCCAGTACAATTTTCCTCCTCCTCTCAAATTCTTCTCACCTTTTCCCTTCCATTTTGTTTCGCTTAATCCCAATATATCTAACTTCCTCTGTGTTAGCACATCTGTCATTTCTTCCATTTTTCCATTGAGGGTTAATATATTAAGGGTGCCAATATTTAAGTTATTTTTAGTCCAATTACACCCTGTAATATGGTCGGCAATTATTTGATATATATACATTCTCTGTCTTCTGGTACCGATTTTGCTGTCTGTGGATTCCCCTGATACTGCGGAAACTATTCCAAGTTGGCTTGACACATGTCCTATCATCCTTTACCTACTTCTAGTGTGGGTTTTACTCATAATTCTATCTTTGTCGGTTATACTGAGGACACATTCATTTATTTTCTGATCAGTGCACTTAATTTTCATCATTTTAGCACACCACGTAACTTCTGACACAGCTGTTTTCGTTTCCATTTTTCCCACAGTCCATCGTTCGCTCCCATATAAGTCTGTGATTTAGATGTGCATTCTCAGAAATTAAGGCCGCTGCCTGGTACAAGGCGCCTTCCTGTAAGGAAGAGTGTCCTCTTCACGAGTGCTGATATTCTTCTCATGTCCTGCTTGTTTTGTCGATCGTGCCATACTTTCTGGGGATGAAAGTCTAATAATATTGAGGTGTGGGTAACAATAGAAGGCAGGGTTACAGAAGAATATGCGCTCGATACTGTGAAGGAGAGAGCTGAAGCTCATACAGTTATGCAATTTCACTCAGTAAAAGCGATTACACAGTTCAGGAATCGCTAGAAAAGGAAGTACAGGGAAAGACTTGCAGACTCGGGAAGATTCCAGCTGATTTACGTAATGGTCAGGCAAAGATTCCTGAATCAGTTAACAGATTGTTTGGGGGTACCAATGTGTAGATAGAGGCTCATAACACCATTTAGTAATGATGAAGAGTAGACTGAAATTTAAGAGAACCGTCAAAAGAAGTCAGTACATCAAGTGGGACAGTGAGATTTTGAGGAATGACGACGTATGTTTCCTCTGGTGTAGATACAGCGATAATGAATATCACAATTATCAGATCGCTTAGCCGGCCGTTGTGGCCGAGCGGTTCTAGGCGCTTCAGTCCGAAACCGCGCCGCTGCTACGGCCGCAGGTTCGAATACTGCCTCGGGCATGGATGTATGTGAGGTCCTTAGGTTCGTTCGGTTTAAGTAGTTGTAAGTCTAGGGAACTGATGCCCTCAGATGTTAAGTCCCATAGTGCTTAGAGCCATTTGAACCATTTAGCAGATCGCTTGAAAAAGTACTTGTATCCCAGAAAAGCGTAATCGCTGATGTTGGGCAGCTAACTTCAAGTTCAAGGAAGGTAACGACGAAGAAACTTTGGGTAACAGATGAAACACTTCAGTTGTTCGACGAAATAGGGAAACAAAAATGTCCAAGAAGAACAAGGGAAACAGCAAAGCAAGCATCTTGGGAATTAAAGAAGTAGGGAGTGCAGGGAATCTAAAGCAAAAGATTGGATGAAATTATGTCAACATATCGAAAATGAAATTGCATATGGAAGGACGAATTCAGCAAACAAAAAAGTCAAAATAAATGAAATCACAAATGAAAAGCTTGTTAGTTGTTGTGTGAAAGCCTTAACAATACTAGCCCTACCAACAACTACTTAATGACTTTCCAAGGACTAGTGCGCAGGTTCTACAGTCAAACTAAAAAAAAAAAAGATTTATTTCTCTCTCCACACACAGACTGTCGCGTTTTTGTTGAATCTGCAGCTAATGCGTTGAGACGGGGAGGCTGCTTTATTACTCCACCCACCGACCTTTAACCTCCAACCCTCAAGTCACTACCACCCCATTCCCCGATGCTTGGGAGCTTGCGCCCTTTCTGCTCTATTCGTCGCTGGAATAGATGTTTCGAGCGCTTAATGTAGACTGGCACAGGCAATGTTTACTTCAAAAAATAGTCCCGACTGAAAGCCTGTGGCCTATATATTCTTGTACGTTGGGTTCTCCACAGGCTGTATGTATCTGATAACGAAACATCTTGCTCTATGCTGTGAGCTGAAATTCATAAGTACACTCCTGGAAATGGAAAAAAGAACACATTGACACCGGTGTGTCAGACCCACCATACTTGCTCCGGACACTGCGAGAGGGCTGTACAAGCAATGATCACACGCACGGCACAGCGGACACACCAGGAACCGCGGTGTTGGCCGTCGAATGGCGCTAGCTGCGCAGCATTTGTGCACCGCCGCCGTCAGTGTCAGCCAGTTTGCCGTGGCATACGGAGCTCCATCGCAGTCTTTAACACTGGTAGCATGCCGCGACAGCGTGGACGTGAACCGTATGTGCAGTTGACGGACTTTGAGCGAGGACGTATAGTGGGCATGCGGGAGGCCGGGTGGACGTACCGCCGAATTGCTCAACACGTGGGGCGTGAGGTCTCCACAGTACATCGATGTTGTCACCAGTGGTCGGCGGAAGGTGCACGTGCCCGTCGACCTGGGACCGGACCGCAGCGACGCACGGATGCACGCCAAGACCGTAGGATCCTACGCAGTGCCGTACGGGACCGCACCGCCACTTCCCAGCAAATTAGGGACACTGTTGCTCCTGGGGTATCGGCGAGGACCATTCGCAACCGTCCCCATGAAGCTGGGCTACGGTCCCGCACACCGTTAGGCCGTCTTCCGCTCACGCCCCAACATCGTGCAGCCCGCCTCCAGTGGTGTCGCGACAGGCGTGAATGGAGGGACGAATGGAGACGTGTCGTCTTCAGCGATGAGAGTCGCTTCTGCCTTGGTGCCAATGATGGTCGTATGCGTGTTTGGCGCCGTGCAGGTGAGCGCCACAATCAGGAATGCATACGACCGAGGCACACAGGGCCAACACCCGGCATCATGGTGTGGGGGGAGCGATCTCCTTCACTGGCCGTACACCACTGGTGATCGTCGAGGGGACACTGAATAGTGCACGGTACATCCAAACCGTCACCGAACCCATCGTTCTACCATTCCTAGACCGGCAAGGGAACTTGCTGTTCCAACAGGACAATGCACGTCCGCATGCATCCCGTGCCACCCAACGTGCTCTAGAAGGTGTAAGTCAACTACCCTGGTCAGCAAGATCTCCGGATCTGTCCCCCATTGAGCATGTTTGGGACTGGATGAAGCGTCGTCTCACGCGGTCTGCACGTCCAGCACGAACGCTGGTCCAACTGAGGCGCCAGGTGGAAATGGCATGGCAAGCCGTTCCACAGGACTACGTCCAGCATCTCTACGATCGTCTCCATGGGAGAATAGCAGCCTGCATTGCTGCGAAAGGTGGATATACACTGTACTAGTGCCGACATTGTGCATGCTCTGTTGCCTGTGTCTATGTGCCTGTGGTTCTGTCAGTGTGATCATGTGATGTATCTGACCCCAGGAATGTGTCAATAAAGTTTCCCCTTCCTGGGACAATGAATTCACGGTGTTCTTATTTCAATTTCCAGGAGTGTATTTATTTGTCAGACAGGCATTGGCGCGTATAGCTCATTATCAGCGGCTTGTAGACTACTGTGCACGTCTTCATCAACCGACATGTCGAAGGTCGTCTGCAAGAGGAGGGGGGGGGTGTTGTTGAAAAAGAGAGCTGTGCCCCCCCCCCCCCCCCCCCGAAAGATAGGGTATAGAGATCTGCTACAGAATTCTCCTCCACTTTCCATGATTTCTCGTGATTCTGGTTAACATCTAATTTAGCCACTTTCAGCAATACTAGACTGATCGCATTCACCCAGTACTATTGCTTTAGCGATTCCTGCATCACTTACGTATAAATGGTAATTTTAGAGCCATGCCACCCACCCCTTCCCCGCCCCACCGGGATGAATTTCTGCAGACGTCTTTACAGTCAAATATTTTAACTATTACAAAGATTTTCTGTTTCACAGATATGCCGATAAAGGGAGACGCGTACAGTGTGCTCCACTGATAATGAACTACGAGTGTACGCCTGTATACCGGTCTGGCTTATAAACACTTTTTAAATGCAGTTCATGGTGTGCATAACGATGTTCTGTATCACATAAAACCATTCCCTAGTCTGTTAGTCACTGACTGCGGGAGACATCTTCGGAGGCAAAACGGCAACTGTGATTCGGGAGACCTCGAACAGTGTACGCGTATGCAGCTGCCATTTTACCTCCAGAGATGTGTCCTGGAGTCAGAGACGAATCGCCAGGGAGTAGTTCCACATATCGACGACGGCCTCTCAGACCGGAACTTTTAATTGAAATGTTTCAAGACGATCAGCAGAAACGATGGTGCTCTGCTGATCTTTGTCCATCCTGATGTAATTTTCGTGAACAGAGAGTTCAGATTTCACGAGATTTTGTCCCAATTGTCAATTTTTGACATCAGCTGTACTATGGATGGAAATTGTAGCTTTTAGGGACACCTGGAAATTTGTGTGGTAGTGGAACTCGAACTCAGATTTCCCGCTTTTTTATCTCATGCCATCTCCTCAACAATCTAGGCTATTCGTGCACACTTCCATGATAAATCCAAACCTCCATATACCACATCGTCTGCATCAAGTTGCTCGGAGCATACCTGGATTCCCGCTACAGGGTGAAGTATGTACGTTTGAAGTAGGATTGTAATTACGTAACTGACAGTAGTCTGAAATGCAACTGTTAGAATGGGAATGGAATATGGAAGTTTATTTTATGTCGTCGCTTAAGCGCTTTGCCCTTTAGTTGATTTTTCTGACTGCGAGAATGTAAACCGTCAATAACTTTAAATCAAACCAAAACTGCATGAATTCAGGTAACACAAAAACTGAATCTGATGCAACACTATTGATTTGAAATTGGCTCTGGTAATAAGGCACAACTCGATCAATTTGAAAATAACGGTCCCTGTGCTTAATGTATGCTTTCCCTGAAACAATAAAATTTCTTACCTTTATATGCACAATGATAACGCTCTTCGCACTGCTCTCTTTATATTTTAAATTGTATAATTAGCAAACAGCTACTGTCCACAGCTGTTGCTTAGCATACATTTTAATTAAATCGAATATGACTGAGACAATAACTTCTTGAGGAAAGTAATTAATCAATAACGACATGGATCTGGGAACGGCCACTGACTTGGGGCAAGTCACAATACGGCACTAACTTTAAAACTTGTATTTTGACTCTCTGAAAATTAATAATGCTCATAATTAACACAACCAAGAAACTGATTGCACATTAACAATTAGCTTTACAAGACCGTTGGATGTGAGTGCTATACACTGTCTCAATCATCACGTATGAATACGCGCATTGCATTAGTAACAAAACCACTTTTTTACCTCAATTATTTAAAGCGTGGTACGATGCAAATAAAACAATCATTACTGCCCATAGCAAGTAAGTATACGTCCAGCACATAACAGATACGACACGTCTTTACACTTAAGAGTCCTCATACTGAAACCTGATAGTCAAGGGAAGGCAGGATTCGGTTACGATTGTGGACGAGGCCGTAATCAGTTACTATTGGATTCCTTTTACAGTAACACACATTTATTTTCAAAACAGTAATTCCAGACTCAACAATAAATTAAAAAATACCACACATATTAATGAAGGAATAAACAACTGTGTTAATAAGAGTGTTTTAAGTGCGTTACAATTTTGCATAACACCGTGAAACACAGATACAGATAATGTTCTTTTTTTTTAAAAAAAAAAAAAAAGAACAAGCCACTGTGATCTCGGCTGAAAGCCTTACACGCTAAGAATGGCAATAAATTAAGAATGTTGAAGAACTCGTTTGCAATTAAAACTTACAGGTACAAAAATATTAAAAAGTAAATGACCACAACACAGCAGAAGGTATCAGAAATGGCAGAAAATAATGCAATGGCAGAAAATAAGTTTTTAAGGCTTACTGCTAGAATACAAGTATGGAATTATTTTTTCAAAGCAAATGACCACAACCACGGGTGAAGACCTTTCACGCCGGGAACGGCAATTATATAAAAAATTTATAAACCTGCTGTAAAACAGCAAATACAAGCAAATGTTACTTAAAAGAAATAAGCAAATGACCTCCAAAGGGATGACAGAAGATGATGGTAACCTTGTAACACAACCATTACACTGCTTGATTTATTCCAAAAGGAGACCGGAACTATTAACCACACATAGATAACCTTCAATGTAGGCATTACAGGGTATGGTAATAAATAATACAATAATAAAACACAAGGACCAGTCACAGACTGTGCTCCAGGAATCGACCTCTGAGAAGGTCCTTCAACAAACACTTTCGCGAGTCATGAGGTAGACAGCCAAGAGTTGCATTCACTTCACAAGATGGTAACTCAGACTAGTGGCAGTCTAACGAATGGGTAATGATAATCTTGCTGAAGCTACCTGAAGTCCGGTAAACCAAATGCTACGAAGGAACAATGCGCCAAAGCCGGAACCAGCGGTCTGCACTACGTCCACAGAATACTGTGTTTAGAGCGCCCTGAACGAGAAAGGAATGACTACCACCAGAGTAGAAGAATCACAAACGGCCTACAATCAGCAAAGCTGTCAAAACTACACTCCTTACCGCACAGCAGCGGCAAGGCGAGGAAACGTACACTGCCGTTACATACACTAACCCCCAGAGCAGGTAACTGGTGCGTTAGTGGCCACCAGGGAGGAAAAATACCGCTGGCTGAACTTAACAAACTGTAACAAGCCGAACGCAGTAAACAGTAATAAGAAGTCGAGGAAAGGTAATCAGGTCCGCTTTCCCCTAGCACTCCACACTCTGTTCTTCGCCTTAGCGACAGTACGAGCAGCAACACGAACCCAAGTCACTGGAGAATCACAAGATGTCACAACGGTGGAGGATTCTCTACTTGAACTGAAATTCACTCGTCTTAAAGGCTGCAGGATCTGGTTTACGACGAGGTCGTGCACCCATGTGACCACAGCCCTTCCATCCGGCAGTCCATGTGCACCGCCAGCGGTCCCGGCGTGTGTTCGCACTGCATCGACCTGGATCCTCCCGAGGCCGCTACCGAACTCCACACTCACACGACACGTACAGGGTGTTTAAAAAATGACCGGTATATTTGAAACGGCAATAAAAACTAAAGGAGCAGCGATAGAAATACACCGTTTGTTGCAATATGCTTGGGACAACAGTACATTTTCAGGCGGACAAACTTTCGAAATTACAGTAGTTACAATTTTCAACAACAGATGGCGCTGCAAGTGATGTGAAAGATATAGAAGACAACGCAGTCTGTGGGTGCGCCATTCTGTACGTCGTCTTTCTGCTGTAAGCGTGTGCTGTTCACAACGTGCAAGTGTGCTGTAGACAACATGGTTTATTCCTTAGAACAGAGGATTTTTCTGGTGTTGGAATTCCACCACCTAGAACACAGTGTCGTTGCAACAAGACAAAGTTTTCAACGGAGGTTTAATGTAACCAAAGGACCGAAAAGCGATACAATAAAGGATCTGTTTGCAAAATTTCAATGGACTGGGAACGTGACGGATGAACGTGCTGGAAAGGTAGGGCGACCGCGTATGGCAACCACAGAGGGCAACGCGCAGCTAGTGCAGCAGGTGATCCAACAGCGGCCTCGGGTTTCCGTTCGCCGTGTTTCAGCTGCGGTCCAAATGACGCCAACGTCCACGTATCGTCTCATGCGCCAGAGTTTACACCTCTACCCATACAAAATTCAAACGCGGCAACCCCTCAGCGCCGCTACCATTGCTGCACGAGAGACATTCGCTAACGATATAGTGCACAGGATTGATGACGGCGATATGCATGTGGGCAGCATTTGGTTTACTGACGAAGCTTATTTTTACCTGGACGGCTTCGTCAATAAACAGAAGTGGCGCATATCGGGAACCGAAAAGCCCCATGTTGCAGTCCCATCGTCCCTGCATCCTCAAAAAGTACTGGCCTGGGCCGCCATTTATGCCAAAGGAATCATTGGCCCATTTTTCAGATCCGAAACGATTACTGCATCACGCTATCTGGACATTCTTCGTGAATTTGTGGCGGTACAAACTGCTTTAGACGACACTGCGAACACCTCGTGGTTTATGCAAGATGGTGCCCGGCCACATCGCACGGCCGACGTCTTTAATTTCCTGAATGAGTATTTCGATGATCGTGTGATTGGTTTGGGCTATCCGAAACATACAGGAGGCGGCGTGGATTGGCCTCCCTATTCGCCAGACATGAACCCCTGTGACTTCTTTCTGTGTGGACACTTGAAAGACCAGGTGTACCGCCAGAATCCAGAAACAATTGAACAGCTGAAGCAGTACATCTCATCTGCATGTGAAGCCATTCCGCCAGACACGTTGTCAAAGGTTTCGGGTAATTTCATTCAGAGACTACGCCATATTATTGGTACGCATGGTGGATATGTGGAAAATACCGTACTATAGAGTTTCCCAGACCGCAGCGCCATCTGTTGTTGAAAATTGTAACTACTGTAATTTCGAAAGTTTGTCTGCCTGAAAATGTACTTTTGTCCCAAGCATATTGCAACAAACGGTGTATTTCTATCACTGCTCGTTTAGTTTTTATTGCCGTTTCAAATATACCGGTCATTTTTTAAACACCCTGTAAAAACAACGGCGTCGTCCCAAAGATAGGGCAATAGTTACTACATATCGATAACCGCTGCTGCTGCCACTAGTGGACAGGCAACACTTGTGAAACGAGTGGTGTAAGTGAAGACGAGAAGAAGACAAACAACCACAACCGTGCCAACTAAAGGATATGGTGCGGCCTCCAGCAGAGGGCGGAAACCTACAGACAACACCAACGCGACACGCATCATGGCTCACATACATCTCCCTATCTGAAGTTACTCTAACACATTACCCATAACACCTTGAAGCAGCGATCGCTGTTGAACAACGACGCTACTACACAATAGATACTACATTTGACCATCTCTGGTTCAATATAACATTTTCTTACAAAATTTGTATTAGTTTACCTTTCCAGGGTTAATAATAACTCCAGAATTTAGCGACGTAGGAGTTAGGCTAAGAGTCCTGTAGTTAGAGACCTTTCGACGTCAACTTGTCTGTAGAAATTAGTTCCTCAGCTCCTACGGAACGAGAAGGCAGCGAGTTGCAGAGAACACACGTGGCGCAGTTCACACGCCGCCAGGCTGCGAGGTCTCCCCCCGTGCGTCAACGCTATGTCGGGGGCGGTTAAGGCACAGAACAGGACCACCGACTGCCGCCAGGGGCACCGGTCACGCAACGGCACGCAGACACGCACGCCCACGCATGTGGCCGGTGGGTGGGCGCCGGTGGTTCTACCATCTGCGCCGTTAGTATTTTATTCTTACACATTCAGTTGTGTTCTGAATGGTGCATTGATGAGCCAAAACATTACGACCACTGCCCACCACGAGGTCGGATGCCTCCTGGTTGTGCTACAGGCACGTGACTCAGGAAGGAAAGAATAAAAGCGGAACAGAGGTGGGTGGGTGGTCATTATAGAAAAGCGAAGGGGCCCCAAATTAGGGAATCCACTAATATGTTTTGTTGTGATGCTGCGGCTGGAAACGCTTCTCACTTGCTACTGTTCTGAACCCCTATGGTTGAAGACTAGTGGAATAAATTCGCCGTGTTGTAACGGACACCCATGTCTCATCACAAAACATAACGGTCGGAAGGTCGCCCGCTGCGTAATCGTGGATAGGCAGCTATCTGTGGCAGACCTGATAACAGTGTACAGTGCTGGTACAGGCACAAGTGTTTCGGAGCACGCAGTTCAATGGCCGTTGTTGAACATGAAGCTCCAAAGCACACGACCCCTTATATGTTCCCTTGTAGAGGCAACGACATAGCTACGACTGCAGTGAACACAACATCACTGAGATTTCAGTGTTGATCAATAGATACGTGTCGCCTTTTCGAACTAATTGCATTTCTTATTTATCCTGGGCTACCTTCTTCATCTCCGAGTAGCTACTGGAACCTACATCCTTCTGAATCTGCTTAGTGTATTCATCTCTTTGTCTCCCTCTACGATTTTTAATCTCCACGCTTCCCTCCAATACTAAATTGGAGATCCCTTGATAGACCATATCATACCAACCGATCCCTCCTTTTGGTCAGGTTGTGCCACAAATTCCTCCCAACTTCGATTCAACACCCCCTCATTAGTTATGTGATTTACCCATCTAATCTTCAGCATTCTTCTACAGCACTACATTTCGAAAGCTGTTGCTCTCTTCTTGTCTAAACTATTTATCGTCCTTGTTTCACTTCCATACATGGCTACACTCCATACAAATACTTTCAGAAAAGACTTCCTGACACATTTATACTCGATGTTAACAAATTTCTCTTCTTCAGTAACGCTTACCTTGCCATACCCAGTCTTCATTTACATCGTCGCTACTTCGACAATCATCAGTTAATTTGTTCCTCAAATAGCGAAACTCATCCACTACTTTAAGAGTCTCATTTCCTAATCTAATTCCCTCAGCATCACCTGATTTAATTCGACTACATTCCATTATCCTCTTTTCGGTTTTGCCGATGTTCATCTTATAGCCTCCTATAAAGACACTATCTATTCCTTTCAACTACTCTTCCAGGTCCTTTGCTGTCTCTGAGAGAGTTATAATGTCAGCGGCAAACCTCAAAATTTTTATTTCTTCTCCATGGATTTTAATTCCTGCTCCAAATTTTTCTTTTGCTTCCTTTACTGTTTGCTCCTTATACAGACTGAATAACATGGGGATAGGCTACAACCCTGTCTAGCTCCCTTCTAAACCGCTACTTCCTTTTCCAAGCACCTCGTCTCTTATGACGACCATCTGGTTTCTGTACAAATTGTAAATAGCCTTTCGCTCTCTGTATTTTATCCCTGCCACCACCAGAATTTGAAAGAGAGTGTTCTAGTCAACATTGGCAAAAGATTTCTGTAAGTCCAAAAATGCTAGAAATGTTGGTTTGCCTTTGCTTAATAAATCTTCTAAGGTAAGTCGTAAGGTCAGTATTGCCTGGCGTGTTCCAACATTTCTACGGAATGCAAACTAATCTTCCCCGAGGTCGGCTTCTACCACTTTTTACATTCGTTTGTAAGGAATTAGTGTTAGTATTTTGCAGCCATGACTTACCAAAATGATAGTTTGGTAATTTTCACACCTG
Source organism: Schistocerca cancellata (assembly GCF_023864275.1). Lineage (NCBI taxonomy): Eukaryota > Metazoa > Arthropoda > Insecta > Orthoptera > Acrididae > Schistocerca > Schistocerca cancellata. Next base: position 101,013,293 of record NC_064633.1, read on the forward strand.
ACGACACCTGTTTTCTTTGGGATTGGATTTATTATACAGGGTGAGCACAAAGTCCTACCGTGGTTATAACAATGTATTACAGAATAATCGTTTGACGTAATAATTTACATTTGATGCCGTTACATAGCTTAGTGTTACTATTTTTTTTAAGACCACTTGCGTTAATAAACCTCGATGTGTACTCCCTTGGTAGCTCTGAGAATGTCGAGGTGGTATTCCAGTTCCCACCACGTGTTTCGTAACACGTGTTCTGTCACAGTACCCACAGCAGCTTGTATCCTAGCCTTCAGTTCGTCGACGTCAGCAACTGGTGTGACGAAGACTCTGTCCTTGATATAGCCCCAGAAAAAAAGTTAAGTGGCGGTGGATTGGGTGGATTGGAAGCAATGGTTCAACACACTGGTACCCCGCACTCCAGACATTACGCCTCTGACTTTTTCTTCTGGGGGTATATCAAGGGCAGAGACTTCGTCACACCAGTTGCTGACGGCGACGAACTGAAGGCTAGGATACAAGTTGCTGTGGGTACTGTGACAGAACACATGTTACGAAACACCTGGCGGGAACTGGAATACCGCTTCGACATTCTCCGAGCTACCAAGGGAGAACAAGTTGAGGATTACTAACGTAAGTGGTCTTACAAAATAAACTAGTAACACTAACCTATGTAACGGCATCAAAACTAAATTACTATGTAAAACGGTTATTCTATAATAAATTGTTATAATGACGCCAAGACTTTTTGCTCACCCTTATTATTCTTGAAGTCTGAGGGTATTTCTCCCGTCTCATACATCCTACTCACCAAATGGTAGGGTTTTGTCACGGCTGGCTCTCCCAAGGCTATCCCTAGTTCTAATGGAATATTGTCTACTCCCGGGGCCTTCTTTGACTTCGGTCTTTCTTCACACAGTGTCATATCTCCAATTTCACCTTCATCTACGTCCTCTTCCATTTCCATAACATTGCCCTCAAGTACATCGTCCTTGTGTAGACCCTCTATATACTCCTTCCACCTTTCTGGTCTCCCTTCTTTGCGTAGGACTGGTTTTCCATCTGAGCTCTTGATATTCATGTAAGTGGTTATGTTTTCTCCAAAGGTCTCTTTAACTTTCCTGCAGGCGTTATCTCTCTTACCCCTAGTGATATATGCCTTTACATCCTTACATTTGTCCTCTATTCATCGTTGCTTAGCCATTTTGCATTTACTGCTGATCTCATTTTTGAGACGATAGTATTTCTTTTCGCCAGTTTCATTTACTGCATTTCATAATTCTTCCTTTCATCAGTTAAATTCAACATTTATTCTGTTACCCAAGGATTTCTACTAGCCCTCGTCTTTTTACCTACTTGATTCTCTGCTACCTTCACAATTTCATCTCTCGAACCTACCCACTCTTCTGCTGCCGTATTTATTTCCCCTGTATTTGTTAATCATTCCCTAAAGCCGTTGAGGATAGAATTGAGCCATATTATACATTGAATTGGGTTTCTATGAGACGTATGGTTGTACTCGAAGGGCGGCAGTGGACTACGCGAACTTTATTTCGGACCACCTGCATCCCTTCATCTCTAAGTCTTCTCTGAGAGCGGCGGCACCTTTCAGCTGGATAACAACCCCCGACACATGGCCAGAATAGTAATTCAGTGGTTTGAGGAGCATAATAGTGAACTTACACTGGTGCGTAAGCCAACAAATGCCCGTGATCTGTACCCACTGGAACACATACCGGGCACCAAGGTTTTAAAAATAAATTAAAACATAGCCTGAGTGAATGATTGTTGTCGCACAGCTGCAGGTCAGTAACTGTTTTCTTCTATCACTTTAATAAAACGTACAGAAAATACCTTTAGCTGTTAAATTCCCCTTTTCAGATTCTGCACGTCTTTCGAAATTCACATGTCTCACTCCCCACGTCTCAGGTTATATTACTATGATTTGATTCAAATCCCTTTTTCCGTAACATTTGACAAATGGATTCCTATGAGGAACTAAATAAAAATTGATTTAGAGTGGAATGCTTCACATAGGGACGTTCCAGCAAGAGGTAGAGAAAACTTTTCGTATCTACACTACTTGCCATTAAAATTGCTACGCCACGAAGATGACATGCTACAGACGCGAAATTTAACCGACATGAAGAAGATGCTGTGATATGCAGTTGATTAGCTTTACAGAGCATTCACACAAGGATGGCGCCGGTGGCGACAGCTACAACGTGCTGACATGAGGAAAGTTTCCAACCGATTTCTCATACACAGCGGACCGGCGTCGCCTGGTGAAACGTTGTTGTGATGCCTCGTGCAAGGAGGAAAAAATGCGTACCATCACGTTTCCGACTTTGATAAAGGTCGGATTGTAGCCTATCGCGATTGCGGTTTATCGAATCGCGACATTGCTGCTCGCATTGGTCGAGACCCAATGACTATTAGCAGAATATGGTATCGGTGGGTTCAGGAGGGTAATATGGAACGCCGTGCTGGATCCCAACGGCCACGTATCACTATCAGTCGAGATGACAGGCATCTTATCCGCATGGCTGTAAAGGATCGTGCTGCCACGTCTCGATCCCTGAGTCAACAGATGGGGACGTTTGCAAGACAACAACTATCTGCACGAACAGTTCGACGACGTTTGCAGCAGCGTGGACTATCAGCTCGGAGACCATGGCTGCGGTTACCCTTGACGCTGCATCACAGACAGGAACGCCTGAGATGGTGTACTCAACGACGACCCTGGGTGCACGAATGGCAAAACGTCACTTTTCGGATGGATCCAGTTTCTGTTTGCAGCATCATGATGGTGGCATTCGTTTTTGGCGACATCGCTGTGAAGGCACATTGGAAGCGTGTATTCGTCATCGCCATACTGGCGTATCACCCGGCGTGATGGTATGGGATGCCACTGATTACACATCTCGGTCACCTCTTGTTCGCACTGTCGGCGCTTTGAACAGTGGACGTTACATTTCAGATGTGTTACGACACGTGTCTCTACCCCTCCTTCGATCCATGCGAAACCCTACATTTCAGCAGGATAACGCACGACTGCATGTTGCAGGTCCTGTACGGGCCTTTCTGGATACAGAAAATGTTCGACTGCTGCCCTGGGCAGCACATTCTCCAGATCTCTCATCAATTGAAAACGTCTGGTAAATGGTGGCCGAGCAACTGGATTGTCACAATACACCAGTCACTACTCTTGATGAACTGTGGTATCGTGTTGAAGCTGCATGGACAGCTGTACCGGTACACACCATCCACGCTCTCCTTGACTCATTGCCCAGGCGTATCAAGGCCGTTATTACGGCCAGAGATTGTTGTTCCGGGTACTGATTTCTCAGGATCTATGCACCCAAATTGCGTGAAAATGTAATCATATGTCTGTTCTAGTATAATATATTTGTCCAATGAATACCCGTTTATCACATGCATATCTTCTTGGTGTAGCAATTTTATTAGCCAGTAGTGTAGTTAACCGGTTTTACCTAGCAGCGATATCTCACGTTTTGTGAAATAATATTATGTGCGTTACTCTTCATTGAAGACGAAAGTGCTCCTATTTCGACAACGTCTTACAGATTAGGTGTCCTTTGCTGTGTCTTTTCCACTACACAGCTTAGTTTAGACGATCAGATACATTACCAGCGGCCTCGTATCATGTTCATTCGTTCATGAAACATGGCAGCCACAAACAACAGTACTTCCAACGAGGTTATTGTAGAAACAAAGTACCTTCACTAGCCGTCCCAGTCTCTTACTACAGTAAACAAAGGGAACAGGAAAAGGAATGACAGCTTATACCGGTACGTCGATGACGAAGTCATTAGAGATGTAACATGTAATGGAACAGGAAAGGTTCCGAAGGAACAGTTGCAGTATTTGTCTTAAATTATTAAAGGAAACGAAGAAAATCTTCATGCTGAATAGGAACATATGAACGTAAGTCCTACTTCTCCCAAGTGCTGGACGAGTATTTTCATCCACTGTAATATCTTGCTCGTCATGCTACAAATAGTCTTCGATGATTTTTAGAGACATTGAAGGTTTCTGTAGAGAACCAAAATAATTGTAAAACAAGTTAAAACCTTTTAGAGAAAGTTCTTCAAACGTGATGCAATACTTACTATCGATCCAAAATGATTTGACATAATCATGGGATAAATCATCTTAAGAATAACTGTGCAAACGAGCAATGCATAACCACAGAAGAACTTGGAAGAAACATTTAGCTCGTTTATTGTGGAAAATCCTGGGATTTCATGTCATAATCATTTGTAACATGTGATCAAAAATAGAGGAGAATAAACGGAGCTCTTTCAATACAGAATTTCCCTCTCGCTGGATCCGCACGACGGTCATCACTGAACATTCTTCGGCTTCTTCGGCTTCCAGAAGTGATTTTCCACGCAAAAGGTCAGAAAGTGCCCTGATATTCTCTCTAATCTCCGTTCCTTTCTTCTTTGAGAGGCCATTGCCAAGGTCCTCGGCCTCTTAGCGGACAGTATGGAACAATATCAGTGGCAAAATGACGTAGTAGCTTCCTGCTGCAACCAAGTGAAGACCCTTTTGTGTAAATGTCTCGCTTGGTATAACGAGGATAGGCAACAATCTCGTCTCAGCCTGTTCTCAACTAGTGCTTCTCTTGGATTCCCTTCTATTCTTATAACTATAGTTCGGATTCTATAGAATTTGTGGATAACCCATCACAATCTTTTGTTGTATCCCTACTAATTTCACAATGTCGTAGATGTATTCTAGTCGTTTCAGCTCTGGTATTATTCATTATTTGCCATTTACATTTTTAGACGTCTTTATTTCCTTTTACAAGTTTCACTTGTTGAAATTTCATGTTTACTCCCATTGTCAATTAAATTCAATATTTAGGGGTTTGTCCAGGACCTTCTACTTGATCTTGTACTTTTACCAATGTTATTCGCTCAACTGTTCATCACTCAAAGCTCATATCTTGATTTCTATTTTAAGTCTCTCAAAAGCCTCTGTGTTTTTCAGTTTATCAGGTCCCATCACCTCCATTTCCTACCTTTCCACATTTTCTTCGGTTTTAACCGGCAGCTAGTAAGCAGTACATTACGATAAGATTCAACACAAGTCCCTGGAAATGTTTTGCAATTTACCGCCGTATCATCGTTGGTTCAAAAACCCAGATGGCTCTAAGCACTATGGGACTTAACATCTGAGGTCATCAGTGCCCTAGACTTAGAACTACTTAAACCTAACTAACCTAAGGACGTCACACACATCCATGCCCGAGACAGGAATGGAACCTGCGACCGTAGCAGCAGTGCTGTTCCAGAATGAAGCGCCTAGAACCGCTAGGAAGCAGCGGCTGGCTCGTCGTTGGCGAAAGCTAAATTTTGAATGGAAACCACCTGGCAGACGAAAGTGCAGCTGCCACGACGTTCTCCGAAACGTCTCATGATAACGCAACAACGCAGAGTACGCAATGAGGGTACCCTGTAGAGAGAGGCTTGGCAGAATACAACAGGATTACAGCAACATGTTTTTCTTAACAGATCTATCAATTAATCCTTAATAACATTAGTAATAACAACAATAACAACAAAACATCGTAGATAAACCTGTGCCTTAATGTTAATCCAGCAGAATTCTTTCAGTTCCTCTAGGTCTGTTCCAAGAGTATAACCTACAGTACTTTCGTATTTCTTAAACCAGTATTGGCGATGGTTACATTGTGTGCTAAATTCAGTCAGGCGGCTCTCTCAGCCATTTTTCTCTCCGAGACCATTATATATCACAATTTTGCCCTCCGTTTTTTTCCCGAATTTGAGTCCCGTATGAAGCATTATTGTTTTGTCGTTTAACTATCTGCAAAGTTAACCGCAGAGGCAACTGGCATTATATGTTCTCTATTTACGACAATCGTATCAGTATCCTGTTCATACTATCTTACATGTATTCCTCTTATGTTATTCATTATTATTAGACCTTCTGCTGCATTATTGTCTTTCATTTTGTGTTAATTAGACAGTACTCATCGGTCAAACAATTTTGGTCTTCCTACCACTGAACTTCACTAGGTGTCACTATACGTAACTGAGACTTAAAAAATACAAATTTAATACCCCACGAATCATGGAATTGCTGCCACGGAATGGACTGTTTGACTCAGCGGTACAGTTAGACGTACTGTAGATACATCCGCATCGGAGGGGTACGTGTAGAGAGGGATGACCAACTTATAGTTCCTGAAGAAGGGCAACGTCTTTGGAGTAGCTACAGGTCCAACAGTATGGATGAGTGACTTAGCCGGCCAGAGTGGCCGAGCGGCGCTAGGCGCTACAGTCTGGAACCGCTACGGTCACAGGTTCGAATCCTGCCTCGGGCATGGAAGTGAGTGATGTCCTTAGGTTAGTTAGGTTTTAAGTAGTTCTAAGTTCTAGGGGACTGATGACCTCAGAAGTTAAGTCCCATAGTGCTCAGAGCCATTTGAACAATTTTTTGAGTGACTTATCTGGTGCGATAACGTTACTCAACGTGCGCTTGCTCTGTTGGTACTGTGAACGGTTAAACGTAGGAGGAAGTCACAGCCGTTATATTTCCCTGCGACATACAACTGTTGTGTAACGTTCGGTAAAGATGACATCGCCTATGGTTAATTAATTCGAAGGCAAAACAACCCCCATTCGGTTCTCCTGCTGTTGACTGCTCAGAAGAATGTCATCATCAGGGAAAAACATATGAGACTCTACAAATCCGAAGATAAAATTTTAGATTTCTTTTCGGATTGATACTATAAATAGGTAAGTTAAAAAATTCTGGTCAGGTACGAAAAGGTTGTAAATACAAAATCAAGTGGGACATGTTGATGTAGACATACAACAGGAGTAGGTTTGCGGATGTTTTAGGAAGTACGAACGTCGATGAGCTATTATGAACACTGTAATGAAATAATTATCACAGTCAAGTTAGTTGCAAAGCCAGCACCCACCAGTGTAATACAAGTTTATGTGCATACGAACTCTGCAAGTGATGGAAAAATCTAAACAGTGAATCATCTCAAAAAAGAAAAAATGTAGAATGGAACTCGCCAGGAGAGAAAAAAAAGAGGACATTCACTCGATAAAGGAAAGAAAGATTAAACTGAAGCGATGCCAGAAAGGTAGAACATTATGAAGATGACATTAGGCAACGACTGATTGAAACAGGGCCAAGAGGTGCAATAGGAGGCGAAATGGTAGCTCTGAGAGATAGGAAGGAAGATTGTCCCATCGACATAGAGGTCAGTAGAGACGGAGTACAAGCTCGGATTCTGTCAAGAATGGGGAAATAAACTGGCCGTGCCCTTTCGAAGGTACCATACCGGTATTTGCTTGGAGTGAATTAGGGAAATCATGGAAAACTTAAATTTGGATGGCCGGACGCGGGTTTGAGCCACCGTCCTCCCGAATGCGAGTCCAGTGTGCTAACCACTGCTCTACCGCGCTCGGCAGCTTTGAGAGGTGAAGTAGTAAACGCAGCAGAGGATAACACAACACAGTCTTTCGCGATGGCAGTGTTCTATAAAAAATTCTCGGACTTCATGCCACGTTAATTCAGGTTAAAACCTGGAGCTTTCGGTTATTTCTCCCGTAGTTTTTGTCAGGAGCTACTGGCTGTCAAAATTTTGGTGACCTTATATATCCAGAAGACGGCTTCTGATTGGTAGTTGGTTACGTCATGCTGTCACAGACGGTGTCAACGTCTGCGTTGGTGGCGTCACCGCTCCCACCGTAGCGCAAACATTGCAACTAACATCTCTGCCTCTTCTTTGCATCGAGAATTCGCTTCCATGCACTACTAAGATTATGTCCACGTCACGGTTGAAGGTTTTCTCACAAGTTCTTATTTCAACAGCCTCTTTAACCATAGAGTCCCAATATGTGGGAGCCTGGGACAAAACTTTTGTTTGTCAAACATTATTTTATGCTTGTTTGTGACGCTGTGCTCAGCAACTGCTGATTTCTTCAGTTCTCAATTTTTAGTGTGAATTTTACGGTCTGCGCAGCGAAGGAACGCGGTGCGGATAGACTGCCGCACTGACATGAGATGTTATAAATCCCAGGGATACTGAGGGTGAGACTGTCATTAACAGGGCGTAGGACGTGCTTTATATTCATAGGATATTGGAAAAAGGATCTGATAACCCGTGTTCCCAGGACTCTGCCGATTTTGCTGGATGTGGCGCCGCAGAAGGGAAGGAATGCAATCGGTGTCTCATCACGTGAATGCTCAAAATTTTCACGTGTCCTTTTCTTGGAGTACGCTGAATTGATATCACGTAACCCACGGCCGTTCTTTTGAAGAACATACTTCAGATGATTAATTTCGGTATCCAAGTGGTCCTTGCCAGGAACAGGGTTTGCTCTGGGTACCAGTGTATTTAAAACCGCTCTCTTCTGGACTTGATGATGAAAACTGTGCGACCCAAGACATAAATCAGTGTGCGTCGGCTTGCGGTACACTGAGTAGCCTAGATAGACGTCGATCCGACTTTCGTCGTGGCAGAACATCTGAGAACGGCAGCCTTCCCTCTGTCTCGATTGGATGTTTCGGTGCATGCTATTCGTACGTTCCTGGAAGTTCTCAAGAGCTGTACGAAGAGGAGCCAAATTCAATGTACGTTCCTAAAAATTCCATAAAAATTTTGTCGATTGCTGGAGACAACGGAGAATCCATAGCCATTTGTTAAAATTTACCAAGTAGGTGGTTTTCGTTTCAGGAGGAAAATGCCCTACCATTAGTTTCAATGTCTCTTCCACAGCAACTTTCGTAAATAGTACCGCCATTCAAGTCTAATTTGTTCAATTTTTTCAATGAAAATCTGAGAGTTTTTGGTGTGATGTTGTCAGCCGCCAGCTATCGGAGTCATCAACATAATTAAGTATTTGGCTAGCCTGTTGATGGAAGAACCAATGGCGCTAACAATTAGCCTCAGTGGAATAATTTCCTTGTGGATTTTAGGTAATCCGTAGATCCTAGGAGGTGTAGGAGCTCATGCTCTAATATTTTTGAGAGGTCCTGTGGTAGATCAGAATTCTTCCAGAGCTCCCCCCATTTTTCTGCTGTATGACAGCATGGGCGCAGAGCTCCTAGACCTCTTAGGCTTTATAGATTACCTGAAGTCTATAATGAAGGTATTCCATTGAGGCTAATTGTTAATGCCATTGGTTCTCCTACTTACAGACTGGACAAATAATTAACAAAGTTGATGACTCCGATGGATGGCCGCTGTGAACACCACATAAAAACTCAAAGATGTCCATTGAGAAAATTAAACAAAGTAGAGTTGATTGGTGGTCTCATTGTTTATAAAAAGCCCACATTGAAACTAACCGCAGAGCGTCTTCCTCATTTCATGAAAACGATAAAGTTGTTCTAACATGTTATGAGGACCACCTACTTCTTGTATGAGGGTAAATTTTATGAAATGACAAACAGAACGGCTATGGGTTCTGTGTTCTATCCAGCGATTTCCAACTCTTTTATGGAACATTTTGAGGAACATACATTAAATTCACCTCCCCTTCATCCATCTACATTTTGTCGTTGTATTCAGGACGCATTCATGGTCTGGCCACACGGCGCTGATGCTCTTGAGCACTCTTGAGCACTTCCAGGAACATATGAACAGCATGCATCCAAACATCCTGTTCACTGTCGAGACAGAGAAAGAGGGAAGGCTCCGTTTGAAGATGTAATGGTACAATAAAAGTTGGATGGACGTTTATGCTGACGCTCTTGAGGCCACACTTTTCACCATCTTTAAATACACCGTAGCACATAGCAGAAACCGAGTCTGACAAGAACCACTTGGACTGTGAAATTAATCATCTGAAGTGTGTGCTCCGAAAGAACGGCTGTGGGTCACTTGATATCAATTGCAGTAGTAAGAGAAGGACATGAGAGGAAAGCAATAGAGGAATAGGAAGTCAGCAGCGTTGCAAGAACCAAAGGAAAAATTTAGAAAGCGAATTAAGGTTGAGGAGAAAATATTAAGGGTTGTTGTTTTCCTATAACCAGAGACAGCAAAGGACTTGAAACCGCAGTTGAACGGAATGGATAGTCTTGAAAAGAGGGTACAGGATTAACATCAAGATAAGTAAAACAAGGGTAATGTCATGTACTAGTTGTTGTGCAACGTAACCCAGCTCTACAAATTACACCAGCTGCGTTGTATATTCCACCCTACACACCTTATATACTACTTCCACCAATCCACAGCTATGAGGATTGCTTTCTGTCCGTGGCGTAGTACAGATTCGTGTTTTGTCTACAATCATATAACTGTGCTAGAAAAACATAGTTGTATGCTTGAACTCCCTGGAATATTATTGACATGTCCCGCACTGAATATGTTTAATCTAAAGTCAACGTATAAAACTCCCATAAAGAATTACGTACCTTGCTCTAAGGAACTTGAATAGGAACTTTTTGTTTCCGTTCATATGATATGCGTAGCAGCTTAATCGTTCCAGGAATCTCAATACGAGTCATTTACCCTCATTACTTTATAAGAAACTCGAATCGGGCATGATAAATCTACAACATTCATACTAACAGGGCTGTAATTCAGAAAGAAATGATTTCGTCACTGGTATCGCACTTTTATAATACACAAATACGTAATGATCGCATGACAACACTCGCTTTTAAGCGTGGTTTTCCTTAAGATAGCTGCTGACATAAAACCGTTCGTTCGAATAAAATAGGTGTGAATATCATGCTTGCCAACTGTCAGGCAACTGAGCAAAATAACTCCCTAGTTCGTAACAATAAATAATATGCGATCACATGTGCTCCGCGTGTCAGACGTGAGACTCGCCAGGGCGCTCCCCTGTCACTGCGTTGCGCTGGCATGTGTTACGTCACAGGTTGGCACGCTTGCAATGCGCTGTGCTGCTAGCTCCACGGCACACGGGCGCCACCATCACAGCAGTCACGAAGACTATAGGCAGAGCACTTATCCCATTTCTTTACCTCAGTGACAGCTTGGTCTACGTATCTGCTTCCCCCACTCGAATGGCGAGAGTGATCCATTTTCAGGAAAACATACAATACTAAAAATATAGTGACCTTTCTACTTTAAAGAATAGAAATAACATTTACGCCAGCTAAATCTCGTATCGAATGAACCTTCAACTAGAGTTTAAAATATAAGAGCCAAATAGATAAGAACATTTGCATAGCGTCTTAAGACCCATCTTGCCTGTAGAGATTCTCTGCCGCTATTTGTTAGTCTGAGATCTGCCCAAACCTTTAGTAGAAGTCATCCCAGAAAATTATTTATGCACGTTTCGGGAGAAAGGATTCTATTTTTATAACTTCCTCACCTAGTAAAGCTTTTCATAGTTGCAGTTCGAGTATTCATTTGGCTTGATTTCTGTTTTGTTTTATTGGTACTCGACGCTCTGATGTAGAATACAGTGAAGTGAAATTAATTAGAGAAAGAAGGAACATTATTAGCATTTAGAGTGTCAGATGGAGCACTAGCTTGTACTCGACAAGGAAAAGGATAGAAATAGCCGATGTTTCCTTTAAAGTAACCACCCCAGCATTTGTGTTTCGAAGTTTATGAGAAAATACGGAAAAAAGAAATCGCAGTTGCCAGTAAGGAATTTGAATACAAATCTTCTAGAATGTGTCCCTTGACTTAATCACTATTTCCGAAACCTTTGTCTAGGAACAATGAAACAACCATATGAATTTTTAGATTGTGAGCCTGTCACAGAAAACAAGTTTTAGGATTGTAATTACAGTCTTCTCTAGAATTTATTAGAAATGAGTTAACAGTTTTGATCTCAGTATCTACATACGGTCAAATCCAATTGTTAAGGTTCAGTTCAGTCCGAAAGTACAATTACTGTCTCAAAGAACTAGTCATAGCAATAGATGTGTGGTTGGAAACATTGCCAAACGCAGTAACCTATAGCCTAAGGCGTCCAGTATTGTCTACCTATGAGGCTTGTTGAAGGAACTGCTGGTGTTTAGCAGTATGGTGCTTGGTATTTTTGTTTCCTTTACAGTTCTCCTAGTCACTTTGTTCTCGGATCGGATCAGTTCACGTCAGTTCTATTTCTAAATTCAATTCTGTTGCTAGTTTGTGTCTGGTAGGATGTGGTATTTGGTTGGAAACGCGTATCCCAATACAGATATGATGCTGTTAAGAAGGCCCTAAGACGGGAACAGTTGTCGTATTAAGAAATCCAAGTGAAGAAACGGTACTGTACACATGTGAAAGTCACGTGGACCTTGATGCAATCACACAGCCACCAACCTCTCCTCCGAAGGAATCCAAGAAGGCGGATGTAACTTAAGTCTCATTACATCTCTTACTGCGATCTGAAGTCCTTTATCCGAACCCTAGAAAGTGAAAATTTCTTGAAACTTTATTATTTTGATTAGAATTCACTTCTTTTGCCAAGACGATAGGGAACATACAGCAAGTATCTACCCAGCATAGTGTAGCTTCTGAGTTGGAAGCACAGAGACGGTAGGGTTGATTTATCCATTCACACCACGAAACTGAAAGTCGATTGTTAGAAACTACTTTCATACCGTGTATGAAAAAATGGTTTTAAACCTAACTAACCTAAGGTCATCACACACATCCATGCCTGAGGCAGGATTCAAACCTCCGACCGTAACAGCAGCGCGGTGCCAGAGTGAAGGGCCTAGAACGGCTCGAACACAGCGGCCGTCTACTGTGTATCGATAAGCAATCTCTGAATCGGCAGCATGCTTTCTTCTGACCAGGAAGTCAAGTCTTTGGCTGCAAGGTGAAGCATATCTGCAAGTTGTGCTTTGTGTGAGAAGGCCTGCCAACTAAACAGGTAGCAAAGCGGTTTCCTTCAGTTAGAAGCTAGTTGTAAGATCTCCTATTTATCAGTGAACATACACTATGCGATCAAAAGTATCCATACACCCGGCTGATAATGACTTACAAGTTCGTGGCGCCCTCCAACGGTAATGCTGGAATTCAATATGGTGTTGGCCCACTCTTAGCCTTGATGATAACTTCCACTCTCGCAGGCACACGTTCAGTCATGTGCTCGAAGGGTTCTACGGGAATGGTAGCTCATTCTTCACGGAGTGAGCACTTAGGAGAGGTATCGATGTCGGTCGGTGAGGCCTGGCACGGCGTTCCAAAGGTGTTCTATATGATTCAAGTCAAGACTCTGCGCAGGCCAGTCCCTTAAAGGGATGTTACTGTCGTGTAATCACTGCGCTATAGGCCGTGCTTTATGAACAGGTGCTCGATCGTGTTGAAAGATGCAGTCGCCATCCCAGAATTGCTCTTCAACAGTGGGCAGCAAGACGTCACTGTAGGCCTGTGCTGTGATAGTGCAACGCAAAACAACAAGTGGTGCATGCCCCCTCCACGAAAAAACCGACTACACCATTACACCACCGCCTCCAAATTTTACTGTTGGCACTACAAACGATGGCAGATGACGTTCACCGGGCATTCTCCATACCCACCAGCTGCCATCGGATCGCCACATTGTGTACCGTGATTCGTTACTCCACACAACATTTTTCCACTGTTCAGTCGTCCAGTGTTGTTGCAGTTTGGTAGGTTTCTGCTTTGCTTTCCTACCGGTGATCTGCTGCAATGAGTTCAAAGCTAGATGTCACGCTCCTTACACCAAGCGAGGCGTCGTTTGGCATTTACCGGCGTGATGTGTGGGTGGTCAGCAGCCGCTCGACCATGAAATCCAAGTTTTCTCACCCCCCGCCTAACTGTCGTAGTACCTGCAGTGGATCCTGATGCAGTTTGGAATTCCTGTGTGATGGTCTGGATAGATATTTGCCTACTACACACTACGAATCTCTTCAACTGTCGGCGGTCTCTGTCAGTCAACAGACGAGGTCGGCGTGTACGCTTTTGTGCTGTACGTGTCCCTTCACGTTTCCACTTCACTATCACATCGGAAACAGTGGACCTAGGGATGTTTAGGGGTGTGGAAATCTCGCGTACATACGTATGGCACAATTGACATCCAATCACCTGACCGCGTTCGAAGTCCGTGAGTTCCGCGGAACGCCCCATTCTGCTCTCTCATGATGTCTAATGACTACTGAGGTCGCTGATGTGGAGTACCTGGCAGTAGGTGGCAGCACAATGCATCTAACATGAAAACCGTATGTTTTTGGGGGTGTCCGAATACTTTTGATCACACAGTGTAGGCCAATTTGCCTTTTGTGTCGTTTTTTGGTCTTAAGTGATAATACAAGCTGATGATCTCAGTGAGAATGAACTTATCTGAAGTATGGGGGAGTTATGAAAACGCATTTAATGTGTTTTGAGATATAGTTTTTCTCTAGCCGAAAATGTGTCGGGGCAGAAAGACTGCAGGATTTTAGGTGTTCAAAGGTTCACTGAATAACTAATTGTTTAAGTGAAATGGAAAGAACCTGCACAGCAGAGAGCCATTTTATTACATTAAGCAGTGTAGATTATGCAGTCATGGTGAATATTTTCGATGACAGTACTGTACTTCTCTTGAAGACAGTATGAGAGAGATAGCTTTTAGTGTTCTTTTTGTGGGTAAAGAATTTAATTTGTCTATTTTGACTCCTAAGAACTTTCTTTATGATTTTATGTTTACATTGAGTTTCCTTTGGAATAGAAAGAATGCTTCAAGTTTGCCTCTCTAGCTAGGTATTTGCACAGTGCTCTCACAATTTTGATAAGTCTTGTGCTCCCGTTCAGTAATCTCTGATTCGGCTTTTTTTCCTGCGAAATGGTGCAGAGAAACAATGAAAAATAAGTGGATGTCTGTGATTGTTGTGTACACTGCAATCTGTAAACAGCCTGTTTTCTGTTACTCATTTTTCAGTGAACTTTTTCTGCCCGATGTTCAGCAAAATTAATAAGCACTCTATTCCTACCTGCTTGTCCTACTAACATAGTTTAACGTGGAACGTAAGTTACCATATTCTTGAACATCCTGGTTCTTTTCTTGTCAAAATTTTCGTCGCTTCGGCGTGACTCCTCTGTGATTTCCATGTAGACGGCAGATTTATAAGGCGGATGGCTAGCGTCTTTCAAATCTTGGTTTTGTTGTAACCACACTGTGTTGCTTAATTCCGTCTCTGATATTTCAAGTTAGTACATAAACTTGTTCTTATGTAAAAGCTAATATCCTTTAATTTATGTACAAAGTTTGTGTCATTCTACCAACTGTCAATCGGTTAGTGTTAACACATGTGCCTGCACATGTATGTGACTCTCAAGGTCATTTTGGCAGTGCATACACACCTGTAGCGTCTTGGATGCATCACCCTTCCCTCTTCATGCCTCCGACCATATCAGGCCTCACCTGCCCGTTGTACCCACCACTTGCCTCCTCCAGTAACGCAGTACCTCTCCTCAATGCCTCAGAGCCCTCTGTCCCTCTGCACCTTCCCCTGACATGGAACCCACGGCATATGTCATGAATAGCACCCCTTCAGCACCAGCTGCGCTGGAGGAATCTTTACGCTTTTAGCGACATCATGAGCCGCATCGATTGTTCCTCATGCCACCTGTGTGGTCAGTTTGTGTCATTCTGATATCTGTACAAATGAAAGCACATTCATGGCCCTGTCCTAAGCCACGTTCATTTCTCTCCAGTATTTTGTGAAAAATTCTGTTCATTCATCGCTGGCCCCGAAATATTTGTGTTTTCCATTCTATACATTTTCATTTTATTTATCATCCGTAGAATCTACATGATAATGATAGATGTAAGAGGTATCGTAGAGCAGTATCACTGGATGCACTTTGAGTATTCATTGTTTTCTCTCTGTTTTTTTGGGAATAACTCGGCAGTTCTCTCCGAAAAACGCACTTAATACGTCAAAGAGATGAATTTCTTCTTAATTTCAATCTTGTTATTCTCCTTGCTTGTACCGATAAGCTTGTTTTTAATTTTATTAAACATAAACCTGACACCTCGTGTCCTATATCTACTCTGCAGCATGTTGCATGAAAGTACACTTTTTATGTTGGACTGGGTGGCGTAAAGTCGCTTCCGTAATACTGTCTGTCCATGGCAGAAGAAACTTCAGTGTGGCGCGTGTTTCGGCGTGGCGCAGTATAAAGTCCTTCTACGGTCGCCAAATAAGAGGAAGATATTTGTGGAATTTTCTGAAGTTTCTTTTAAAGTTTGTAATAATATTAAACCTCTGATCTATGTTGTACATCTGACATGGTAGGAACGTTAATTCAGTTTATAGACGAATTTGTTGAGCTCACTGGGTCTACTATCGCTAAGTGGAAGGAAGAAAAGATATTTTTGGAAAGTTTTATCGCTTCTTTAAAGTTTTTAATAATAATCTACTCAACAGCGTCTCAAATGTCTCTAAGCGCTATGGGACTAAACATCTGGCGTCATCAGTGCCTTAGAATTATTTGTTAGAACTACTTACACCTAACTAACCTAAGAACATCACACACATCTATGTCCGAGGCAGGACTCGAACCTGCGACAGTAGGAGCAGCGCGGCTCTGGACTGAAGCGCCTGGAACCTCTCGGTCACAGCGGCCAGCTAACAGGGTGTCAGTGTTTACATTTGGGGATATGTACTATGTAGTCTATCAGTCAGTGGAGGGTACATTTAAGTGCTTATAAATATTGCACCAGTTACGAGCCTTACAAAAAATGTTATTCAATTTTTCAAAATGTATTACAAAGCTCTAATTAAATATTTTTATGCTATTACGTTTCACATCATTGTTCCATTGTATACAAAGGAGCATTTTTATGAATTACATCAGTCCACTCTCTACAGGTGAAGGGGCTTTCTAGCGCTGTAGGTGTTACAATCAGCTTTCTTAAAAGAAAAGAAAGTTTTATAGCAGCAGCAAGGCAGTGTATGGGTAGTTGTGAGAGCGAAGTTCCAGTTCTTTATTCGACAGGTTACCGAGTAACTGTAACAAGTGGTATGTTGTTCAGCTGTTTTGTTGTATCTAAGTTATTAAGGATCTTGTGGCTACCTAAACATAAATCGTAAACCATTTGCAACGTGAACCAATAAAATTTTTAATTTTTTGTGCCGCGCGGGCTTAGCCGAGCGGTCTAGGACGCTGCAGTCATGGACTGTGCGGCTGATCCCGGCGGAGGTTCGAGTCCTCCCTCGGGCATGGGTGTGTGTGTTTATCCTTCGGATAATTTAGGTTATGTAGTGTGTAAGCTTAGGGACTGATGACCTTAGCAGATAAGTCCCATAATATTTCACACACATTCAAACATTTTTTGAAATTTTTTGTATTAGATCTGAAGATGAGCAGCTGGCTCGAAACGGCTCACATGGAAAAAAAGAAAAACAATCTGATGACTGAATCAGGACAGTTTTTCTTCTCCCTGTTTTCTTGGTTATTGGTTGTTTTCGGAGTGAAAGGCCACCAGTGTAGTATTTAATTGTTTTGATCATTACATTGTTGATATCCATTTATACGGTAAGGATTTTTCCATTTTGGAAGTACCTCACTTCTTGAGAGATTTTGGCAATATGACTACATTTAAACTTCGCTATTGGCGACACTACCAACACAATTGTAGCCGATCCGTCTCCAGCCTGTTGTCCCCTATCTTTGCCAAACTTTCTCTAACGAAGTGCGTGGCTCCCATCTGTAAACACCGTGAAGGTCTACTTCTTACCACGAAGGGAGATGGATGCACAGAGTCGTCAGCTATAGTGGGAAAGTTTAGGACATTCTAAACAAAATTTGTTGCATTATTCGTTTCCCATTAAATCTTTCGAGTATATCTTCACTAGTGCCTACAGCCTGTCCAGCCTGTCCTTCTTGTTAGAAGCAATTCATTCCAGTATAAGGTGCTGAAGGCAGCATTACGTCACCCTATCCGGCATCTCTGCTGGATGAACTGGTGAACCCACGCCAGCGAGTAAAGCAACGGGGAATGTGGGAGGCGAGTTATGAGTGTGGTCGCTACAGGGTCTTGGCGCAGAGAGCGTCGTTGTCTCTCTCTTCTACGGTGGCTGTCATTCTGGCCACACGCTCTCTTGTGGTCTGGCCTTCAGATTTAAAATCAGATTTAATTTTTTGTAACCTAGTGTATGCAGCTTTTCTACCAGTTATTTCGACAGCATTCCTAGCTGTCTTTCTCAACTTTAACAAAAATTATATTAGAACAAATAAGCCCTCGGTCACAAATATTAGGTCAAAATAGACCAGGTTTCGATGCTAATATGAGCGTCGTCTGAAGAAATGTTCTAAAACATATTAGGTATATAATACATTAATAAAATTGAAGTTTGCACTGACTGGAAATAGATGCAGTACTTACAGGTCACATTTTAAGTCTTGTTGCAACACTTGTTCACTCAAGTACGAGCAGCCCTTAGCGGCTCGCCATCTTATTTACAACTATTCATGACGTCGCCTTTCCGGCTTAGATTTTTTAAAATGTGACTTGTAAGTACTGTATCTCTTTCCAGTCAGTACAAACTTTAATTTTATTAATGCATTATATACCTAATATGTTTTAGAACAGTTAGTTTAATTCTGAAGACGACGCTCATAGTAGCGTCGAAACCTGGTCAATTTTCCCTTAATATTTGTGACCGAGGGCTTATTTGTTCTAATATAATTCTGACACGGTCATTGAACGTTAGCAGCTATGTTCAAAGTTTCTTTTAATATTTTTTAAAACAAAAATGAGCTGCTTGTAAAGTTTTAATCTGAAATTGTAAAATGTTTCTCTGTAAACCAGCTCTGTCTTGTGGCGGTGATGCTGTAAGTGTACCCGAAGATGCCGTGCAGATGATTAGCCGCAACGATGAGCAGTTTCAATAACGTCGCCCCACGTACGGGTCGACCGGTTCAGAAATTGACCAGTGCCTTTTGCGGAACACGGAGTCGAGAGCTGGAGAGAAAGAGAAAGGGAGAGGTTTGCCTTTGTATAATTTTAAAGAATTTCGAGGACGTACGAGCCGAGTATCTTGTTTGGGCGGCAGACACAGCCCTCGCAGTGCGTCGGTGACGCGCCAGCAACGCAACGGCGCAGCTGCTGCTGTCCACAACAGCAACTCGCATAAATTACTTCTCGGAAGCGAATAACGGATTCCGCGAAACGCTGTTTTTAATTTCGGCCTCTGCAACGCTGCAGAGGAAGCAAATTACGCCGTCTGTAAAGACCTGTGTGCTGCGGCAGCGTGAAAGCTGAGAAGCGTCTGTGTGGAAGGGCTGTGTACCCGCGGGAGACACGTGTTGCTCTGCTGGCTTGTTCCCTCCGCCTCTCTCTCTCTCTCTCTCTCCCTCTCTCTCTCTCTCTCTCTCTCATACACACACACACACACACACACACGCACACACACACACACACACACACACACACACACACACACGCTCGCGGGGTTGTGAAGCGAGCAGTCGCAGTCGCAGGCGCATTCGCAGGCGCAGACGCCGACTCCACTAGAGCGGAGGGACTGGCGCCACTTTGCATGAATCTGCATAACGCGCCGGGCGTCGCACGTGTGGTGGGTTTAGGAGGCGCCGCGCTGGCGCGGAAATCAAGACGCGAGCGTGCGTCCCGCCAGCAAACAGTGCGCCAGCCGCTGGCTCGCGCTGCGCTCCTCCCCCTTGCGGCGCCGCCGACGTCTGAGCCGACCCCGCCACAGGGTGCTTTCATGCTGCACCAAAGACCTTGTAAAAAATAACTAGACTCACTGATGGCGCTGCAGTCGCCATTATAGTGGTTGTAGTCTGATGTGTTGTGTAGTATTGTTGTTTATGAAGACCCTGATTCAACGTTGTATATTTGTTGGGGCGTACATACAGTATTTGTTACTCGTAATTCTACTGTCTGTATGTTCCAATCAAAAGAAGTACAATGGTGAAGGGTTGTGCAGCGATCAATTGTACAAATGTATTCGAGAAAGGAACGAATATTACGTTTGACAGGTATGTGGATATTTTAAGTTGTTTTGTATGTCAGTGCAGTTGCTTAATAAATATTTTTGTAACACGATATTAGCATAATGTCTGTGCATCTATTTGCAGGTTTCCTTTCTCAAAACCACAGCTGTTACAAAAATGGTTACACGTTGTCAGAAGGCAAGATTTCCGACCGACAGAATACCATTTTATATGTTCTGAACATTTTGAAGAAAGTTGGCTGATCGGTAGTGTTTTCATGGTCTAGGTTAGGTTGAAACTTGATAATTTGGTCGTGAGTTGCCAAAGCACTATGCCATATATAACGCACTTCTCGTCATAAAATCTAAAGCAAGGTAGAGTCAGAAAATATCTATTAATATAGTGGGCAAATCTTCGAGTATTTTGATGCATTTTGCTTACATCTATCGTAAATGAACTACGAAAAATGCTAGGGGTCCAGTACATAACTTTTTGCTACGGCAGATTCCATGTAGTACGTAAGATAAATTCATAAAGTGACTAGTTGCTGTTTGTTCATAAATTAAAAAGTGTATTGTAGTAACGTATTTAAATGAGGCATTATGTTTGTGACCTATCTCAAGGGCAGGCATTTTATAACCAAAAGCGATGTATAAACATTCGAACTCCGCGCGCCACTTTACCACTCTAATGGCCGCCGCCCAGGTATTCAATTTGTCCGCTCTTCACAGTCGACCACTCGTGCGGTTGTGGGGGCCTGTGCTGCGCCCTCGCAGTTCGCACGTCGCCGCCATGGCCCGACGGCGATGAAAGAAGCCCGCTGACTCTTTCCGGCGCATTTAACCCGCAACGTTGCTGCTCTTTACTGGGACTGTTGATATTTTTAAAAATATCGAGAATCCGATATACAGATATTTAAAAAATATCATTATCGGCCCTGGATGAAATCGGAACAGTGTCAATATACCTACGGGAAAAATGTCGATGTACCGGCCTATAAAAATATCGGCTGTGCATTGTAAATGTACCACATGTTTTAGAGCAGTATATTAAAGTATACACTACTGGCCATTAAAATTGCTACACCAGGAAGATGACGTGCTACAGACGCGAAATTTAACCGACAGGAAGATGTTGTGATATGCAAATGATTAGCTTTTCAGAGCATTCATACAAGGTTGGCGCCGGTGGCGACGCCTACAACGTGCTGACATGAGGACAGTTTGGAACCGATTTCTCATACACAGGCAGCAGTTGACCGGCGATGCGTTGTGAAACGTTGTGATGCCTCGTGTAAGGAGGAGAAATGCGTACCATCACGTTTCCGACTTTGTAAAGGTCGGATTGTAGCCTATCGCTATTGCGGTTTATCGTATCGCGACATTGCTGCTCGCGTTGGTCGAGATCCAATGACTGTTTGCAGAATACAGAATCGGTGGGTTCAGGAGGGTAATACTCAACGCCGTACTGGATCCCAACGGCCTCGTATCACTAGCAGTCGAGATGACAGGCATCTTATCCGCATGGCTGTAACGGATCGTGCAGCCACGTCTCGATCCATGAGTCAAGAAATGGGGACACTTGGAAGACAACAACCATTTGCACGAACAGTTCGACGACGTTTGCAGCAGCTTGGACTATCAGCTCGCAGACCATGGCTGCGGTTACCCTTGACGCTACATCACAGACAGGAGCGCCTACGATGGTATACTCAACGAACCTGGCTGCACGAACGGCAAAACGTCATTTTTTTCGGATAAATCCAGGTTCTGTTTACAGCATCATGATGGTCGCAACCGTGTCTGGCGACATCGCGGTGAACGCACATTGGAAGCGTGTATTCTTCATCGCCATACTGGCGTATCACCCGGCGTGATGGTATGGGGTGCCATTGGTTACACGTCTCGGCCACCTCTTGTTCGCACTGACTACACTTTGAACAGTGGACGTTACATTTCAGATGTGTTACGACCCGTGGCTCTACCCTTCATTCTATCCCTGCGAAACCCTACATTTCAACAGGATAATGCACGATCGCATTTTGTATGTCCTGTACGGGCCTTTCTGAATACAGAAAATGTTTGACTGCTGTCCTGACCAGCACATTCTCCAGATCTCTCATCAATTGAAAACGTCTGATCAATGGTCGCCGAGCAACTGGCTCATCACAATACGCCTGCCAGTCACTACTCTTGATGAACTGTGGTATCGTGTTGAAGCTGCATGGGCAGTTGTACCTGTACACGCCATCCAAGCAGTATTTGACTCAAAGCCCTGGCGTATCAAGGCGGTTATTACGGCCAGAGCTGGTTGCTCTGGGTATTGATTTCTCAGGATCTGCTCACCCAAACTGCGTGAAAATGTAATCAAATGTCAGTTCTAGTATAATATATTTGTCCAATGAATACCAGTTTATCATCTGCATTTCATCCTGGTGAAGCAGTTTTAACGGCCAGTAGACAATTTTAACGGCCGTACATCAACAAGCTAGCAAACTGCTTAGCCCCTCAGAGCAAGATTTGATAGGATAACGATACATGTTCACCCTCGGTAATAACCACTTTGCTAGCAATGGTAACTGCACGTAAGTGGTGCAATATATGGTGTCCATAGTTTGTTTTCGTCATATATCGGATTTGTCCAGAACATCTTAAACGAATTCCCTGTTTTCTTTTCATTTCTGCCAACGCCAGCGACTTAGCACTTGTAGTGTCAAAAGTGCGTGGAGCAGTTAAACGTTGCAGTCGATACTACCGAGTGCCGATTACGTAAGCATGCGTCTGCGCCCACCGCAAAGACCAGTCTTTGTCATTTAGATTTTTGTTCATTATTTTCAGCAATTGTTTTTCAAGAATTCCGATGTGGACCAATAGCACACTAGTTGCGTTTAAGAATTGTTTTTAACGCAACTGCTGTGCGTTCTCTTCCAATAGGAAATCCCATTATTCCATTCACACCGCCTCCCCTCCCCCCACGCACCATTGCCCCTGGATGACGTGTTGAAAGCACAGAAAGCAATAAGATTCCTTCACACATTGAATGTAAAATTATGTTCTACTACAATTTTAAAAGAACTGTTTGAAATATTTACCGAAAATGGTAAAAAAAATACAATATGAAATAAAAATATCGGGCCGGCTAGTGTGGCCGAGCGGTTCTAGGCGCTACAGTCTGGAACAGTGCGACCGCTACGGTCGCAGGTTCGAATCCTCCCTCGGGCATGGATGTGAGTGATGTCCTTAGGTTAGTTAGGTTTAAGTGGTTTTTAGTTCTAGAGGACTGATGACCTCAGAAGTCCCATAGTGCTCAGAGGCATTTGAGCCACATCTGTATATTGGCGAATAAAAATGGCAAGATATATCGATATTGGGAAAAAAATATCGCTATTTTATCAATAGCCTCACTCTTATGATGCCAGCCAGGCGAAGACCTCAAGTTGGTTTGTGTCTGGACCAACGGCAATTGGCGGCCATCCTGAGACTGGAGCTGTGATTGACTGCTTAAAGGTCGCTCTAAACGGCTTCTCCTCGTTTACACTGTTTCTCGGGCACCATACATACACATCTATACTGCGTAAACCACTGTGAAGTACATATCAGATAGCACTTACCACTCTACTACATACTAGTGTCTCTCCTGTTCCATTCCGTTATACTTCACCACTGTTGGCGTCTGTTTCCAACGCCTAAATATAATGCCTAATCATGTAATCCACGCATCACATTTTCGATGGAAATTGAGAAATTTAACGAATTACGTTTTTTGAATGTTTTGGTGCATAAAAAATGTGACTTTGAGACACAGTTTACAATGTAAACCTAACCATACGGACAGTTGCATCCACACTACCAGTTGTCATCCACCGCACAACGTGTGGTGTCACCGCCAGTCACCACACTTGCTAGGTGGTAGCCTTTAAATCGGCCGCGGTCCGCTAGTATACGCCGGACCCGCGTGTTGCCACTATCAGTGATTGCAGACCGAGCGCCGCCACACGGCAGGTCTAGAGAGACTTCCTAGCACTCGCCCCAGTTGTACAGCCGACTTTGCTAGACATGGTTCACTGACAAATTACGCTCTCATTTGCCGAGATGATAGTTAGCATAGCCTTCAGCTACGTCATTTGCTACGACCTAGCAAGGCGCCATTATCATTTGCTATTTATCTTCTGATGCATGTACCGTCAGACCGATGTTCACCAATTATGAATTAAAGTTAAGTATTCCAGTAGTTACTTACGTTCTTTGCTACTATAAATTCCCTTAACTGTTCCAGACCTCACGCCAGCCTGCGTGAGCTTAAACGCGTGGCTTTCGGCTTCCTCATAGTGGCTTGGCTGTCTTGCCAAGTCACAACACAACGCATGGGAGTTTTATGTACAATGGTGAAGAGAATTTACGCTATTTCGGATTCTGATAATTTTTGGCAGGAACTGGATTATCTTAAGATGGTTTTCAGGCAAAATGGATATACTAATCATCAAATTGTTCGTGCTTTTCATTTTGGACCATCAAATGCACCAACATCATTTGCTATCAATAAACCATCAATATTACGGCCCACGCTGACCTTCTTTTTAATTTTAACCTGTGAAACAGTTGTTTCTTTTTTTTACCTTTTGAAGGGAGTATCTCTTCGAAAATTTGAAGCATCCACAGAAAATACGATATTAAAAGTGTCCTTTTGCCTGTGGCCAAATCTAGAGCCCTCCTTGGATCTGATAAAGGTGATTTGGGACTGAGAAAGCCTTGGGTATATAAAATTCCCTGTGATTGCGGAAAGGCTTATGAAGACCGATTAGTGGAACATCAGTGTAACACACGGTTAGTCCATCCCGAAAAATCTGCCATCGCTGAAGATTATCTCAATGAAGAGCATAATATCTCATTTAAAGAGACGCTCCTGCTTCCCGCTACAGGATTTGTGTTCTTAAGGAGTCCACCGAAACACGATTATCCTAAGACATGATCAATAGAGATGTGGCATCCGGATATAAAAGACAAACGGTCTGGTTTTCGACCAGCTGCATCATAATTTGCGATTCATTGCTTTTGTTAGTTTCTCCTGGCGGCAGAGCTGGAATTCTTCGCTTAGAAGAGGGCAGCTCTTTCACTTTTCACGCGAGCGCTGTGACCTGCTCCCGGAGTATAAAGGAGGCGCTTTATCTGATGTTACCTCTGTTTCGGCGTGATTGTGAACCTGAAGATGGCTATTAGTTTGGAACGTCGCATTATCGTGCCGTCCGGGCGATGAAATGCGGCCGCATACCCGTGAAGATCACCAACAGCGCCTAACCTTGGCAGGGAATCTTGCACAGTAATTACTCAACTACATGCCTATGAGACTCCGTACTCTTTTGATTTCCTGAATTATTGACTATTTTCAAAGTGAAAGCCATTCATAACACAGTAAGAGCAATGAATAGATGGAACCCAGTGTCTCAAATCGGAAGCAGGGAGAGGTTTCAACAGTCTGGATGCTTGAAGCTTCATTGCAGTTGTCAGAGGAAATACAAGTTAACGAAAGGAATTTTTAAAAAGTTTTCGTGGCTCACTTCAGAGGATAACAATTTTTAGTTTCAGAATTAAGAAAGGAGACAATTCGTGTAGTTCGATTTTTGGTTAGTTCGCAAGAAGAGAAATTCTCTTTTAGTAATCAATTTATTTTTCAGTGGTTACAATGCTAAATTAACAACGACGCCTAATTTAGTACTTACTTTCATGAATTAATTTGTCAGGAGCCTTGGATTGAAGGAAAAAATAAAATATTTACAAAAACAGCTTCCAACAGGTTATTTGCACTGATGCATCAAACTTTTACGACCATATGCTGAATAGCTTGTTCGTTCGTCTTTGGAACAAAATATATCACTGATTTTGCATATCAGGAATCTGACATCTGTTTGGTAGGTTTGTGGAGATATGTGGCATTAGATGTGTACACACAGGTCATGTAATGCTGGTAAATAATGGGCCTCTGATCTGGGTACGTGGTGATGACTCCCGATAGCGACACAGATGGGTTCGACAGAATTTACATCAGGCGAATTTGGTCGCCTATACATAAATGTGAATTCACTAAAATGATCCTCAAACGGCTCTGGCTCCGAGACACGGACAATTATATTGCTGAAATATCGCCGTCGGGGAAGACATCAAGCATGAGGGGCTGCAGGTGTTTCACAACTGTCAGCATGTCTTCGATTACTACCACACGTCCCATGCAATCTCATGCATAATACTGCTCCCATCAGCGTGCGTCCGTGGCACGCTGCACGTTTCCAGCCGCCGTTCACCTCGATGACGACGTTTGTGGAGACGACCATCGACCTAGCGCAGAAAAAAAATGAGATGTACTCGAAGAGCTGAACCGTTTCCGTTGATCGACGGTCGAAACCCGATTGTCCCGTACCCATTGCAATCGTAACTGACCATGTCGTTGGATCAACATGGGCTTAGGGTTGGTCCACTGCTGAGCTCTACGTTCAATAATGTACGATGAACGGTATGTTCCGAAACACTTGTGCGTGCACCAGCTTTGTGCTCTTTCGGCAGACATGCCCCAGATCACCATCTATCCTATTTTGCAGAACAGGAAAGCCTCCAAACCCCACGTTCTGTGAAAAGTCGTGGACGTCCAACCATTTACCACCTAGTGGTAGTTTCACCGTCCTTCTACTCCTTTCTGTAGATGCCCACGACAGTAGCAAGTGAATATTCGACAAGCGTACCCATTTTTGAGGTACTCGTTTACAGACTCTGCATGATAATAATCTGCCCTTTGTCGAAGTTGCTTACCGCAATGGATTCATCATTTGCAGCCCGTATCTTCGCTAGGGTGATGACCCGCCCGTGTCTGCTCTGTTCCGGTTACATACTTCTATTACCGTGTCACGTGTGCTCAACTCCACCAGGCGTCATCCTATGTCGCAGTGAGCAATGGCCATAACGTATTGGCTCATCAGCGTATCCAACTGTGTACTGCACAGCCTCACAAAACACACTTCCTTAAACACTGATCCTGACAATCGGACATTTCACCCAGTCACCGTTACTTTACAGCAGCAAGATCGTGTACTCATCTTCCGCATAAACAACTCACGACTGGCGTTACACTACTACGTGCTCCAGTAAGAGGGAACGATCCATAGAGTATGGTGCGACTGCAGCGCCACTGATCTCAGACCAAGTATACTCGCGGAGCTGCAGCAGAAACGTAGGAAGCCCTTTAGCTCTGATGCCTTATTTTGTGAAGTATGCAACCCAAACATTAACTCGTACTCAGTCTGTTTCTGATATCTAGTAGCTATAAACTTCTGGAAATGGAAAAAAGAACACATTGACACCGGTGTGTCAGACCCACCATACTTGCTCCGGACACTGCGAGAGGGCTGTACAAGCAATGATCACACGCACGGCACAGCGGACACACCAGGAACCGCGGTGTTGGCCGTTGAATGGCGCTAGCTGCGCAGCATTTGTGCACCGCCGCCGTCAGTGTCAGCCAGTTTGCCGTGGCATACGGAGCTCCATCGCAGTCTTTAACACTGGTAGCATGCCGCGACAGCGTGGACGTGAACCGTATGTGCAGTTGACGGACTTTGAGCGAGGGCGTATAGTGGGCATGCGGGAGGCCGGGTGGACGTACCGCCGAATTGCTCAACACGTGGGGCGTGAGGTCTCCACAGTACATCGATGTTGTCGCCAGTGGTCGGCGGAAGGTGCACGTGCCCGTCGACCTGGGACCGGACCGCAGCGACGCACGGATGCACGCCAAGACCGTAGGATCCTACGCAGTGTCGTAGGGGACCTCACCGCCACTTCCCAGCAAATTAGGGACACTGTTGCTCCTGGGGTATCGGCGAGGACCATTCGCAACCGTCTCCATGAAGCTGGGCTACGGTCCCGCACACCGTTAGGCCGTCTTCTGCTCACGCCCCAACATCGTGCAGCCCGCCTCCAGTGGTGTCGCGACAGGCGCGAATGGAGGGACGAATGGAGATGTGTCGTCTTCAGCGATGAGAGTCGCTTCTGCCTTGGTGCCAATGATGGTCGTATGCGTGTTTGGCGCCGTGCAGGTGAGCGCCACAATCAGGACTGCATACGACCGAGGCACACAGGGCCAACACCCGGCATCATGGTGTGGGGAGCGATCTCCTACACTGGCCGTACACCACTGGTGATCGTCGAGGGGACACTGAATAGTGCACGGTACATCCAAACCGTCGTCGAACCCATCGTTCTACCATTCCTAGACCGGCAAGGGAACTTGCTGTTCCAACAGGACAATGCACGTCCACATGTATCCCGTGCCACCCGACGTGCTCTAGAAGGTGTAAGTCAACTACCCTGGTCAGCAAGATCTCCGGATCTGTCCCCCATTGAGCATGTTTGGGACTGGATGAAGCGTCGTCTCACGCGGTCTGCACGTCCAGCACGAACGCTGGTCCAACTGAGGCGCCAGGTGGAAATGGCATGGCAAGCCGTTCCACAGGACTACGTCCAGCATCTCTACGATCGTCTCCATGGGAGAATAGCAGCCTGCATTGCTGCGAAAGGTGGATATACACTGTACTAGTGCCGACATTGTGCATGCTCTGTTGCCTGTGTCTATGTGCCTGTGGTTCTGTCAGTGTGATCATGTGATGTATCTGACCCCAGGAATGTGTCAATAAAGTTTCCCCTTCCTGGGACAATGAATTCACGGTGTTCTTATTTCAATTTCCAGGAGTGTATATTCGAGAAAGGAACGAATATTACGTTTGACAGGTATGTGGATATGTTAAGTTGTTTTGTATGTCAGTGCACTTGCTTAATAAATATTTTTGTAACACGATATTAGCATAATGTCTGTGCATCTATTTGCAGGTTTCCTTTCTCAAAACCACAGCTGTTACAAAAATGGTTACACGTTGTCAGAAGGCAAGATTTCCGACCGACAGAATACCATTTTATATGTTCTGAACATTTTGAAGAAAGTTGGCTGATCGGTAGTGTTTTCATGGTCTAGGTTAGGTTGAAACTTGATAATTTGGTCGTGAGTTGCCAAAGCACTATGCCATATATAACGCACTTCTCGTCATAAAATCTAAAGCAAGGTAGAGTCAGAAAATATCTATTAATATAGTGGGCAAATCTTCGAGTATTTTGATGCATTTTGCTTACATCTATCGTAAATGAACTACGAAAAATGCTAGGGGTCCAGTACATAACTTTTTGCTACGGCAGATTCCATGTAGTACGTAAGATAAATTCATAAAGTGACTAGTTGCTGTTTGTTCATAAATTAAAAAGTGTATTGTAGTAACGTATTTAAATGAGGCATTATGTTTGTGACCTATCTCAAGGGCAGGCATTTTATAACCAAAAGCGATGTATAAACATTCGAACTCCGCGCGCCACTTTACCACTCTAATGGCCGCCGCCCAGGTATTCAATTTGTCCGCTCTTCACAGTCGACCACTCGTGCGGTTGTGGGGGCCTGTGCTGCGCCCTCGCAGTTCGCACGTCGCCGCCATGGCCCGACGGCGATGAAAGAAGCCCGCTGACTCTTTCCGGCGCATTTAACCCGCAACGTTGCTGCTCTTTACTGGGACTGTTGATATTTTTAAAAATATCGAGAATCCGATATACAGATATTTAAAAAATATCATTATCGGCCCTGGATGAAATCGGAACAGTGTCAATATACCTACGGGAAAAATGTCGATGTACCGGCCTATAAAAATATCGGCTGTGCATTGTAAATGTACCACATGTTTTAGAGCAGTATATTAAAGTATACACTACTGGCCATTAAAATTGCTACACCAAAAAGATGACGTACTACAGACGCGAAATTTAACCGACAGGAAGAAGATGTTGTGATATGCAAATGATTAGCTTTTCAGAACATTCATACAAGGTTGGCGCCGGTGGCGACACATACAACGTGCTGACATGAGGAAAGTTTCCAACCGATCTCTCATACACAAAAAGCAGTTGACTGGCGTTGCCTGGTGAAACGTTGCTGTGATGCCTCGTGCAAGGAGGAGAAATGCGTACCATCACGTTTCCGTCTCTGATAAAGGTCAGATTGTAGCCTACAGCGATTGCGGTTTATCGTATCGCGACATTGTGGTCGCGTTGGTCGAGATCCAATGACTGTTAGCAGAATATGGAATCGGTGGGCTCAGGAGGGTAATACGGATCACCGTGCTGGATCCCAACGGCCTCGTATGACTAGCAATCGAGATGACAGGCATCTTATCAGCATGGCTGTAACGGATCGTGCAGCCACATCTCGATCTCTGAGTCAACAGATGGGGACGTTTGCAAGACAACAATCACCTGCACAACAGTTCGACGACGTTTGCAGCAGCTTGGACTATCAGCTCGGAGACCATGGCTGCGGTTACCCTTGACGCTACATCAAAGACAGGAGCGCCTGCAATAGTGCACTCAACAACGAACCTGGCTGCACGAACGGCGAAACGTCATTTTTTTCGGATAAATCCAGGTTCTGTTTACAGCATCATGATGGTCGCAACCGTGTCTGGCGACATCGCGGTGAACGCACATTGGAAGCGTGTATTCTTCATCGCCATACTGGCGTATCACCCGGCGTGATGGTATGGGATGCCACTGGTTACACGTCTCGGTCACCTCTTGTTCGCACTGACTACACTTTGAACAGTGGACGTTACATTTCAGATGTGTTACGACCCGTGGCTCTACCCTTCATTCGATCCCTGCGAAACCCTACATTTCAACAGGATAAAGCACGACCGCATGTTGCAGGTCCTGTACGGGCCTTTCTGAATACAGAAAATGTTCGACTGCTGTCCTGACCAGCACATTCTCCAGATCTCTCACCAATTGAAAACGTCTGGTCAATGGTCGCCTAGCAACTGGCTCATCACAATACGCCCGCCAGTCACTACTCTTGATGAACTGTGGTATCGTGTTGAAGCTGCATGGGCAGCTGTACCTGTACACGCCATCCAAGCACTATTTGACTCAAAGCCCTTGCTTATCAAGGCCGTTATTACGGCCAGAGCTGGTTGCTCTGGGTACTGATTTCTCAGGATCTCCTCACCCAAATTGCGTGAAAATGTAATCACATGTCAGTTCTAGTATAATATATTTGTCCAATGAATACCGGTTTATCATCTGCATTTCATCTTGGTGAAGCAATTTTAACGGCCAGTAGACAATATAATTGTGATTAGTCATTCAGTACATCAACAAGCTAGCAAACTGTTTAGCCCCTCAGAGCAAGATTTGATAGGATAACGATACATGTGCACCCTCGGTAATAACCACCTTGCTAGCAATGGTAACTGCACGTAAGTGGTGCAATAAATGGTGTCCATCGTTTGTTTTCGTCATATATCGGATTTGTCCAGAACATCTTAAACGAATTCCCTGTTTTCTTTTCATTTCTGCCAACGCCAGCGACTTAGCACTTGTAGAGTCAAAAGTGCGTGGAGCAGGAAACGTTGCAGTCGATACTACCGAGTGCCGATTACGTAAGCATGCGTCTGCGCCCACCGCAAAGACCAGACTTGTCATTTAGATTTTTGTTCATTATTTTCAGCAATTGTTTTTCAAGAATTCCGATGTGGACCAACAGCACACTAGTTGCGTTTAAGAATTGTTTTTAACGCAAGTACTGTGCGTTCTCTTCCAATAGGAAATCCCATTAATCCATTCACACCGCCTAACCTCCCCCCACGCACCGATGCCCCTGGGTGACGTGATGAAAGCACAGAAAGGAATAAGATTCCTGTTGTGAATTGGCAGGAGCCAATTCACGGAGTTTGGAGGAAGCCGAAAGGCACGCGTTTAAGCTCACGCAGGCTGGCGTGAGGTCTGGAAAATGACAAGGAATTACAGTAGCCAAAAATAGTACATAGCTTCTGGAATACTTAACTTTAATCCATAATAGGTGAACATCTCTCTTGACGGTACATGCATCATAAGATTAATGACAATTGATATTGGCGCCTTGCTAGGTCGTAGCAAATGACGTAGCTGAAGGCTATGTTAACTACCGTCTCGGCAAATGAGAGCGTAGTTTGTCAATTCCATCTCTAGTAAAGTCGGCTGTACAACTGGGGCGAGTGCTAGGACGTCTCTCTAGACCTGCCGTTTTTCGACGCCCGGTCTGCAATCACTGACAGTGGCGACACGCGGGTCCGACGTATACTACCGGACCGCGGCCGATTTAAAGGCTACCACCTAGCAAGTGTGGTGTCTGGCGGTGACACCACAATTCCTTCACACATTGAAAGTAAAATTATGTTCTACTACAATTTTAAAAGAACTGTTTGAAATATTTACCGAAAATGGTAAAAAGAATATAATATGAAATAAAAATATCGGGCCGGCTAGAGTGGCCAAGTGGTTCTAGGCGCTACAGTCTGGAACCGTGTGACCGCTACGGTCGCAGGTTCGAATCCTGCCTCGGGCATGGATGTGAGTGATGTCCTTAGGTTAGTTGGGTTTAAGTGAATCTTAGTTCTAGGGGACTGATGACCTCAGAAGTCCCATAGTGCTCAGACGCATTTGAGCCATATCTGTATATTGGCGAATAACAATGGCAGGATATATCGATATTGGGAAAGAAATATCGCTATTTTATCAATAGCCTCACTCTTATGATGCCAGCCAGGCGAAGACCTCAAGTTGGTTTGTGTCTGGGCCAACGGCAATTGGCGGCCATCCTGAGACTGGAGCTGTGATTGACTGCTTAAAGGTCGCTCTAAACGGCTTCTCCTCGTTTACACGGTTTCTCGGGCACCATACATACACATCTATACTGTGTAAACCACTGTGAAGTACATATCAGATAGCACTTACCACTCTACTACATACTAGTGTCTCTTCTGTTCCATTCCGTTATACTTCACCACTGTTGGCGTCTGTTTCCAACGCCTAAATATAATGCCTAATCATGTAATCCACGCATCATATTTTCGATGGAAATTGAGAAATTTAACGAATTACGTTTTTTGAATGTTTTAGTGCATAAAAAAATGTGACTTTGAGACACAGTTTATAATGTAAACCTAAGCATACGGACAGCTGCATCCACACTACCAGTTGTCATCCACCGCACAACGCATGGGAGTTTTATGTACAATGGTGAAGAGAATTTACGCTATTTCGGATTCTGATAATTTTACGCAGGAACTGGATTATCTTAAGGTGGTTTTCAGGCAAAATGGATATACTAATCATCAAATTGTTCGTGCTTTTCATTTTGGACCATCAAATGCACCAACATCATTTGCTATCAATAAACCATCAATATTACGGCCCACGCTGACCTCCTTTTTAATTTTAACCTGTGAAACAGTTTTTTTTTTACCTTTTGAAGGGAGTATCTCTTCGAAAATTTGAAGCATCCACAGAAAATACGATATTAAAAGTGTCCTTTTGCCTTTGGCCAAATCTAGAGCCCTCCTTGCCTCCTTGGATCTGATAAAGGTGATTTGGGACTGAGAAAGCCTGGGGTAGCCGGCCGGTGTGGTCGTGCGGTTCTAAGCGCTTCAGTCTGGAACCGCGTGACCGCTACGGTCGCAGGTTCGAATCCTGCCTCGGGCATGGATGTGTGTGATGTCCTTAGGTTAGTTAGGTTTAAGTAGTTCTAAGTTCTAGGGGACTAATGACCACAGATGTTAAGTCCCATAGTGCTCAGAGCCATTTGAATCAAAGCCTGGGGTATATAAAATTCCCTGTGATTGCGGAAAGGCTTATGAAGACCGATTAGTGGAACATCAGTGTAACACACGATTAGTCCATTCCGAAAAATTTGCCATCGCTGAAGATTATCTCAATGAAGGGCATAATATCTCATTTAAAGAGACGTTCCTGCTTCCCGCTACAGGATTTGTGGTCTTAAGGAATCTACCGAAACACGATTATCCTAAGACATGATCAATAGAGATAAAGATGTGGCATCCAGATATAAAAGACAAACGATCTGGTTTTCGACCAGCTGCATCATAATTTGCGATTCATTGCTTTTGTTACTTTCTCTTGGCGGCAGAGCTGGAATTCTTCGCGTAGAAGAGGGCAGCTCTTTCACTTTTCACGCGAGCGCTGTGACCTGCTCCCGGAGTATAAAGGAGGCGCTTTATCTGATGTTACCTCTGTTTCGGCGTGATTATGAACCTGAAGATGGCTACTAGTTTGGAACGTCGCATTATCGTGCCGTCCGGGCGATGAAATGCGGCCGCATACCCGTGAAGATCACCAACGGCGCCTAACCTTGGCAGGGAATCTTGCACAGTAATTACTCAACTACATGCCTATGAGACTCCGTACTCTTTTGATTGCCGGAATTATTGACTATTTTCAAAGTAAAAGCCATTCATAACACACAGTAGGAGCAAGGAATAGATGGAACCCACTGTCTCAAATCGGAAGCAGGGAGAGGTTTCAACCGACTGGATACTTGAAGCTTCATTGCAGTTGTCAAAGGAGAATACAAGTTAACGAAAGGAATTTTTAAAAAGTTTTCGTGGCTCACTTCAGAGGATAACAATTTTTAGTTTCATAATTAAGAAAGGAGACAATTCGTCTAGTTCGATTAAGTTTTTGGTTAGTTCCCAAGAAGAGAAATTATCTTTTACTAATCAATTTATTTTTCAGTGGTTACAATGCTAAATTAACAACGACACCTAATTCAGTACTTACTTTCATGAATTAATTTGTCAGGAGCCTTGGATTGAAGGAAAAAATAAAATATTTACAAAAACAGCTTCCGCTTTAGGTACCAACAAGTTATTTGCACTGATGCATCAAACTTTTACGACCATTTGCTGAATAGCTTGTGCGTTCGTCTTTGGAACAGAATATATCACTGATTTTGCATATCAGGGATCCGACATCTGTTTGGTAGGTTTATGGAGATATGTGGCATTAGATGTCTACACACAGGTCATGTAATGCTGGTAAATAATGGGCCTCTGATCTGGGTACGTGGTGATGGCTCCCGATAGCGACAAAGATGGGTTCGACAGAATTTACATCAGGTGAATTTGGTCGCCTATACATAAACGTGAATTCACTAAAATGATCCTCAAACGGTTCTGGCTCCGAGACATGGACAATTATATTGCTGAAATATCGCCGTCGGGGAAGACATCAAGCATGAAGGGCTGCAGGTGTTTCACAACTATCAGCATGTCTTCGATTACTACCACACGTCCCATGCAATCTCATGCATAATACTGCTCCCATCAGCGTGCGTCCGTGGCACGCTGCAGGTTTCCAGCCGCCGTTCACCTCGATGACGACGTTTGTGGAGACGACCATTGACCTAGCGCAGAACAAAATGAGATGTACTCGAAGAGCTGAACCGTTTCCGGTGATCGACGGTCGAAACCCGATTGTCCCGTCCCCACTGCAATCGTAACTGACCATGTCGTTGGATCAACATGGGCTTAGGGGTGGTCCACAGCTGAGCTCTACGTTCAATATGTACGATGAACGGTATGCTCCGAAACACTTGTGCGTGCACCAGCTTTGTGCTCTTTCGGCAGACATGCCCCAGATCACCATCTATCGTATTTTGCAGAGCAGGAAAGCCTCCAAACCCCACGTTCTGTGAAAAGTCGTGGACGTCCAACCATTTACCACCTAGTGGTAGTTTCACCGTCCTTCTACTCCTTTCTGTAGATGCCCACGACAGTAGCAAGTGAATATTCGACAAGCGTACCCATTTTTGAGGTACTCGTTTACAGACTCTGCATGAGAATTATCTGCCCTTTGTCGAAGTTGCTTACCTCAATGGATTCATCATTTGCAGCCCGTCTCTTCGCTAGGATGATGACCCGTCCGTGTCTGCTCTGTACCCATTTTTGAGGTACTCGTTTCAGACTCTGCATGATTATTATCTGCCCTTTGTCGAAGTTGCTTACCTCAATGGATTCATCACTTGCAGCCCGTATCTTCGCTAGGGTGATGACCCGTCCGTGTCTGCTCTGTACCCATTTTTGAGGTACTCGTTTACAGGCTCTGCATGATAATTATCTGCCCTTTGTCGAAGTTGCTTACCTCAATGGATTCATCATTTGCAGCCCGTATCTTCGCTAGGGTGATGACCCGTCCGTGTCTGCTCTGTACCCATTTTTGAGGTACTCGTTTACAGACTCTGCATGAGAATTATCTGCCCTTTGTCGAAGTTGCTTACCTCAATGGATTCATCATTTGCAGCCCGTATCTTCGCTAGGGTGATGACCCGTCCGTGTCTGCTGTGTACCCATTTTTGAGGTACTCGTTTACAGACTCTGCATGAGAATTATCTGCCCTTTGTCGAAGTTGCTTACCTCAATGGATTCATCATTTGCAGCCCGTCTCTTCGCTAGGATGATGACCCGTCCGTGTCTGCTCTGTACCCATTTTTGAGGTACTCGTTTACAGACTCCGCATGAGAATTATCTGCCCTTTGTCGAAGTTGCTTACCTCAATGGATTCATCATTTGCAGCCCGTATCTTCGCTAGGGTGATGACCCGTCCGTGTCTGCTCTGTACCCATTTTTGAGGTACTCGTTTACAGACTCTGCATGAGAATTATCTGCCCTTTGTCGAAGTTGCTTACCTCAATGGATTCATCATTTGCAGCCCGTCTCTTCGCTAGGATGATGACCCGTCCGTGTCTGCTCTGTACCCATTTTTGAGGTACTCGTTTACAGACTCTGCATGAGAATTATCTGCCCTTTGTCGAAGTTGCTTACCTCAATGGATTCATCATTTGCAGCCCGTATCTTCGCTAGGGTGATGACCCATCCGTGTCTGCTCTGTACCCATTTTTGAGGTACTCGTTTACAGACTCTGCATGATAATAATCTGCCCTTTGTCGAAGTTGCTTACCTCAATGGATTCATCATTTGCAGCCCGTATCTTCGCTAGGGTGTTGACCCGTCCGTGTCTGCTCTGTACCCATTTTTGAGGTACTCGTTTACAGACTCTGCATGAGAATTATCTGCCCTTTGTCGAAGTTGCTTACCTCAATGGATTCATCATTTGCAGCCCGTCTCTTCGCTAGGATGATGACCCGTCCGTGTCTGCTCTGTACCCATTTTTGAGGTACTCCTTTACAGACTCTGCATGAGAATTATCTGCCCTTTGTCGAAGTTGCTTACCTCAATGGATTCATCATTTGCAGCCCGTCTCTTCGCTAGGGTGATGACCCGTCCGTGTCTGCTCTGTACCCATTTTTGAGGTACTCATTTACAGACTCTGCATGAGAATTATCTGCCCTTTGTCGAAGTTGCTTACCTCAATGGATTCATCATTTGCAGCCCGTCTCTTCGCTAGGATGATGACCCGTCCGTGTCTGCTCTGTACCCATTTTTGAGGTACTCGTTCCAGACTCTGCATGATAATTATCTGCCCTTTGTCGAAGTTGCTTACCTCAATGGATTCATCATTTGCAGCCCGTATCTTCGCTAGGGTGATGACCCGTCCGTGTCTGCTCTGTACCCATTTTTGAGGTACTCGTTTACAGACTCTGCATGAGAATTATCTGCCCTTTGTCGAAGTTGCTTACCTCAATGGATTCATCATTTGCAGCCCGTCTCTTCGCTAGGATGATGACCCGTCCGTGTCTGCTCTGTACCCATTTTTGAGATACTCGTTTCAGACTCTGCATGATAATTATCTGCCCTTTGTCGAAGTTGCTTACCTCAATGGATTCATCATTTGCAGCCCGTATCTTCGCTAGGGTGATGACCCGTCCGTGTCTGCTCTGTACCCATTTTTGAGGTACCCGTTTACAGACTCTGCATGATAATTATCTGCCCTTTGTCGAAGTTGCTTACCTCAATGGATTCATCATTTGCAGCCCGTATCTTCGCTAGGGTGATGACCCGTCCGTGTCTGCTCTGTACCCATTTTTGAGGTACTCGTTTCAGACTCTGCATGAGAATTATCTGCCCTTTGTCGAAGTTGCTTACCTCAATGGATTCATCATTTGCAGCCCGTATCTTCGCTAGGATGATGACCCGTCCGTGTCTGCTCTGTACCCATTTTTGAGGTACTCGTTTCAGACTCTGCATGATAATTATCTGCCCTTTGTCGAAGTTGCTTACCTCAATGGATTCATCATTTGCAGCCCGTATCTTCGCTAGGGTGATGACCCGTCCGTGTCTGCTCTGTACCCATTTTTGGGTACTCGTTTACAGACTCTGCATGATAATTATCTGCCCTTTGTCGAAGTTGCTTACCTCAATGAATTCATCATTTGCAGCCCGTATCTTCGCTAGGATGATGACCCGTCCGTGTCTGCTCTGTACCCATTTTTGAGGTACTCGTTTCAGACTCTGCATGATAATTATCTGCCCTTTGTCGAAGTTGCTTACCTCAATGGATTCATCATTTGCAGCCCGTATCTTCGCTAGGGTGATGACCCGTCCGTGTCTGCTCTGTACCCATTTTTGAGGTACTCGTTTACAGACTCTGCATGATAATTATCTGCCCTTTGTCGAAGTTGCTTACCTCAATGGATTCATCATTTGCAGCCCGTATCTTCGCTAGGGTGATGACCCGTCCGTGTCTGCTCTGTACCCATTTTTGAGGTACTCGTTTACAGACTCCGCATGATAATTATCTGCCCTTTCTCGAAGTTGCTTACCTCAATGGATTCATCATTTGCAGCCCGTATCTTCGCTAGGGTGATGACCCGTCCGTGTCTGCTCTGTACCCATTTTTGAGATACTCGTTTACAGACTCTGCATGATAATTATCTGCCCTTTGTCGAAGTTGCTTAACTCAATGGATTCATCATTTGCAGCCCGTATCTTCGCTAGGGTGATGACCCGTCCGTGTCTGCTCTGTACCCATTTTTGAGGTACTCGTTTACAGACTCTGCATGAGAATTATCTGCCCTTTGTCGAAGTTGCTTACCTCAATGGATTCATCATTTGCAGCCCGTCTCTTCGCTAGGATGATGACCCGTCCGTGTCTGCTCTGTACCCATTTTTGAGGTACTCGTTTACAGACTCTGCATGAGAATTATCTGCATTTTGTCGAAGTTGCTTACCTCAATGGATTCATCATTTGCAGCCCGTATCTTCGCTAGGGTGATGACCCGTCCGTGTCTGCTCTGTACCCATTTTTGAGGTACTCGTTTACAGACTCTGCATGATAATTATCTGCCCTTTGTCGAAGTTGCTTACCTCAATGGATTCATCATTTGCAGCCCGTATCTTCGCTAGGGTGATGACCCGTCCGTGTCTGCTCTGTACCCATTTTTGAGGTACTCGTTTACAGACTCTGCATGAGAATTATCTGCCCTTTGTCGAAGTTGCTTACCTCAATGGATTCATCATTTGCAGCCCGTCTCTTCGCTAGGATGATGACCCGTCCGTGTCTGCTCTGTACCCATTTTTGAGGTACTCGTTTCAGACTCTGCATGATAATTATCTGCCCTTTGTCGAAGTTGCTTACCTCAATGGATTCATCATTTGCAGCCCGTATCTTCGCTAGGGTGATGACCCGTCCGTGTCTGCTCTGTACCCATTTTTGAGGTACTCGTTTCAGACTCTGCATGATAATTATCTGCCCTTTGTCGAAGTTGCTTACCTCAATGGATTCATCATTTGCAGCCCGTATCTTCGCTAGGGTGATGACCCGTCCGTGTCTGCTCTGTACCCATTTTTGAGGTACTCGTTTACAGACTCTGCATGATAATTATCTGCCCTTTGTCGAAGTTGCTTACCTCAATGGATTCATCATTTGCAGCCCGTATCTTCGCTAGGGTGATGACCCGTCCGTGTCTGCTCTGTACCCATTTTTGAGGTACTCGTTTACAGACTCCGCATGGTAATTATCTGCCCTTTGTCGAAGTTGCTTACCTCAATGGATTCATCATTTGCAGCCCGTATCTTCGCTAGGGTGATGACCCGTCCGTGTCTGCTCTGTACCCATTTTTGAGATACTCGTTTACAGACTCTGCATGATAATTATCTGCCCTTTGTCGAAGTTGCTTAACTCAATGGATTCATCATTTGCAGCCCGTATCTTCGCTAGGGTGATGACCCGTCCGTGTCTGCTCTGTACCCATTTTTGAGGTACTCGTTTACAGACTCTGCATGAGAATTATCTGCCCTTTGTCGAAGTTGCTTACCTCAATGGATTCATCATTTGCAGCCCGTCTCTTCGCTAGGATGATGACCCGTCCGTGTCTGCTCTGTACCCATTTTTGAGGTACTCGTTTACAGACTCTGCATGATAATTATCTGCCCTTTGTCGAAGTTGCTTACCTCAATGGATTCATCATTTGCAGCCCGTATCTTCGCTAGGGTGATGACCCGTCCGTGTCTGCTCTGTACCCATTTTT
This sequence comes from Schistocerca cancellata, assembly GCF_023864275.1. Taxonomy (NCBI): domain Eukaryota; kingdom Metazoa; phylum Arthropoda; class Insecta; order Orthoptera; family Acrididae; genus Schistocerca; species Schistocerca cancellata. The sequence goes on from NC_064633.1 coordinate 101,053,512, forward strand.
GAGGTACTCGTTTCAGACTCTGCATGATAATTATCTGCCCTTTGTCGAAGTTGCTTACCTCAATGGATTCATCATTTGCAGCCCGTATCTTCGCTAGGGTGATGACCCGTCCGTGTCTGCTCTGTACCCATTTTTGAGGTACTCGTTTACAGACTCAGCATGATAATTATCTGCCCTTTGTCGAAGTTGCTTACCTCAATGGATTCATCATTTGCAGCCCGTATCTTCGCTAGGGTGATGACCCGTCCGTGTCTGCTCTGTACCCATTTTTGAGGTACTCGTTTACAGACTCCGCATGATAATTATCTGCCCTTTGTCGAAGTTGCTTACCTCAATGGATTCATCATTTGCAGCCCGTATCTTCGCTAGGGTGATGACCCGTCCGTGTCTGCTCTGTACCCATTTTTGAGATACTCGTTTACAGACTCTGCATGATAATTATCTGCCCTTTGTCGAAGTTGCTTAACTCAATGGATTCATCATTTGCAGCCCGTATCTTCGCTAGGGTGATGACCCGTCCGTGTCTGCTCTGTACCCATTTTTGAGGTACTCGTTTACAGACTCTGCATGAGAATTATCTGCCCTTTGTCGAAGTTGCTTACCTCAATGGATTCATCATTTGCAGCCCGTCTCTTCGCTAGGATGATGACCCGTCCGTGTCTGCTCTGTACCCATTTTTGAGGTACTCGTTTACAGACTCTGCATGAGAATTATCTGCATTTTGTCGAAGTTGCTTACCTCAATGGATTCATCATTTGCAGCCCGTATCTTCGCTAGGGTGATGACCCGTCCGTGTCTGCTCTGTACCCATTTTTGAGGTACTCGTTTACAGACTCTGCATGATAATTATCTGCCCTTTGTCGAAGTTGCTTACCTCAATGGATTCATCATTTGCAGCCCGTATCTTCGCTAGGGTGATGACCCGTCCGTGTCTGCTCTGTACCCATTTTTGAGGTACTCGTTTACAGACTCTGCATGAGAATTATCTGCCCTTTGTCGAAGTTGCTTACCTCAATGGATTCATCATTTGCAGCCCGTATCTTCGCTAGGATGATGACCCGTCCGTGTCTGCTCTGTACCCATTTTTGAGGTACTCGTTTACAGACTCTGCATGAGAATTATCTGCCCATTGTCGAAGTTGCTTACCTCAATGGATTCATCATTTGCAGCCCGTCTCTTCGCTAGGGTGATGACCCGTCCGTGTCTGCTCTGTACCCATTTTTGAGGTACTCATTTACAGACTCTGCATGAGAATTATCTGCCCTTTGTCGAAGTTGCTTACCTCAATGGATTCATCATTTGCAGCCCGTCTCTTCGCTAGGATGATGACCCGTCCGTGTCTGCTCTGTACCCATTTTTGAGGTACTCGTTTACAGACTCTGCATGAGAATTATCTGCCCTTTGTCGAAGTTGCTTACCTCAATGGATTCATCATTTGCAGCCCGTCTCTTCGCTAGGATGATGACCCGTCCGTGTCTGCTCTGTACCCATTTTTGAGGTACTCGTTTACAGACTCTGCATGAGAATTATCTGCCCTTTGTCGAAGTTGCTTACCTCAATGGATTCATCATTTGCAGCCCGTCTCTTCGCTAGGGTGATGACCCGTCCGTGTCTGCTCTGTACCCATTTTTGAGGTACTCATTTACAGACTCTGCATGAGAATTATCTGCCCTTTGTCGAAGTTGCTTACCTCAATGGATTCATCATTTGCAGCCCGTCTCTTCGCTAGGATGATGAGCCGTCCGTGTCTGCTCTGTACCCATTTTTGAGGTACTCGTTTCAGACTCTTCATGATAATTATCTTCCCTTTGTCGAAGTTGCTTACCTCAATGGATTCATCATTTGCAGCCCGTATCTTCGCTAGGGTGATGACCCGTCCGTGTCTGCTCTGTACCCATTTTTGAGGTACTCGTTTACAGACTCTGCATGATAATTATCTGCCCTTTGTCGAATTTGCTTACCTCAATGGATTCATCATTTGCAGCCCGTATCTTCGCTAGGGTGATGACCCGTCCGTGTCTGCTCTGTACCCATTTTTGAGGTACTCGTTTCAGACTCTGCATGAGAATTATCTGCCCTTTGTCGAAGTTGCTTACCTCAATGGATTCATCATTTGCAGCCCGTATCTTCGCTAGGATGATGACCCGTCCGTGTCTGCTCTGTACCCATTTTTGAGGTACTCGTTTCAGACTCTGCATGATAATTATCTGCCCTTTGTCGAAGTTGCTTACCTCAATGGATTCATCATTTGCAGCCCGTATCTTCGCTAGGGTGATGACCCGTCCGTGTCGGCTCTGTACCCATTTTTGAGGTACTCGTTTACAGACTCTGCATGATAATTATCTGCCCTTTGTCGAAGTTGCTTACCTCAATGGATTCATCATTTGCAGCCCGTATCTTCGCTAGGGTGATGACCCGTCCGTGTCTGCTCTGTACCCATTTTTGAGGTACTCCTTTACAGACTCTGCATGAGAATTATCTGCCCTTTGTCGAAGTTGCTTACCTCAATGGATTCATCATTTGCAGCCCGTATCTTCGCTAGGGTGATGACCCGTCCGTGTCTGCTCTGTACCCATTTTTGAGGTACTCATTTACAGACTCTGCATGAGAATTATCTGCCCTTTGTCGAAGTTGCTTACCTCAATGGATTCATCATTTGCAGCCCGTCTCTTTGCTAGGATGATGACCCGTCCGTGTCTGCTCTGTACCCATTTTTGAGGTACTCGTTTCAGACTCTGCATGATAATTATCTGCCCTTTGTCGAAGTTGCTTACCTCAATGGATTCATCATTTGCAGCCCGTATCTTCGCTAGGGTGATGACCCGTCCGTGTCTGCTCTGTACCCATTTTTGAGGTACTCGTTTACAGACTCTGCATGATAATTATCTGCCCTTTGTCGAAGTTGCTTACCTCAATGGATTCATCATTTGCAGCCCGTCTCTTCGCTAGGATGATGACCCGTCCGTGTCTGCTCTGTACCCATTTTTGAGGTACTCGTTTCAGACTCTGCATGATAATTATCTGCCCTTTGTCGAAGTTGCTTACCTCAATGGATTCATCATTTGCAGCCCGTATCTTCGCTAGGGTGATGACCCGTCCGTGTCTGCTCTGTACCCATTTTTGAGGTACCCGTTTACAGACTCTGCATGATAATTATCTGCCCTTTGTCGAAGTTGCTTACCTCAATGGATTCATCATTTGCAGCCCGTATCTTCGCTAGGGTGATGACCCGTCCGTGTCTGCTCTGTACCCATTTTTGAGGTACTCGTTTACAGACTCTGCATGATAATTATCTGCCCTTTGTCGAAGTTGCTTACCTCAATGGATTCATCATTTGCAGCCCGTATCTTCGCTAGGGTGATGACCCGTCCGTGTCTGCTCTGTACCCATTTTTGAGGTACTCGTTTACAGACTCTGCATGAGAATTATCTGCCCTTTGTCGAAGTTGCTTACCTCAATGGATTCATCATTTGCAGCCCGTATCTTCGCTAGGGTGATGACCCGTCCGTGTCTGCTCTGTACCCATTTTTGAGGTACTCGTTTCAGACTCTGCATGATAATTATCTGCCCTTTGTCGAAGTTGCTTACCTCAATGGATTCATCATTTGCAGCCCGTATCTTCGCTAGGGTGATGACCGTGTCTGCTCTGTACCCATTTTTGAGGTACTCGTTTACAGACTCTGCATGATAATTATCTGCCCTTTGTCGAAGTTGCTTACCTCAATGGATTCATCATTTGCAGCCCGTATCTTCGCTAGGGTGATGACCCGTCCGTGTCTGCTCTGTACCCATTTTTGAGGTACTCGTTTACAGACTCCGCATGATAATTATCTGCCCTTTGTCGAAGTTGCTTACCTCAATGGATTCATCATTTGCAGCCCGTATCTTCGCTAGGGTGATGACCCGTCCGTGTCTGCTCTGTACCCATTTTTGAGGTACTCGTTTACAGACTCTGCATGATAATTATCTGCCCTTTGTCGAAGTTGCTTACCTCAATGGATTCATCATTTGCAGCCCGTATCTTCGCTAGGGTGATGACCCGTCCGTGTCTGCTCTGTACCCATTTTTGAGGTACTCGTTTACAGACTCTGCATGATAATTATCTGCCCTTTGTCGAAGTTGCTTACCTCAATGGATTCATCATTTGCAGCCCGTCTCTTCGCTAGGATGATGACCCGTCCGTGTCTGTTCTGTACCCATTTTTGAGGTACTCGTTTACAGACTCTGCATGAGAATTATCTGCCCTTTGTCGAAGTTGCTTACCTCAATGGATTCATCATTTGCAGCCCGTATCTTCGCTAGGGTGATGACCCGTCCGTGTCTGCTCTGTACCCATTTTTGAGGTACTCGTTTACAGACTCTGCATGATAATTATCTGCCCTTTGTCGAAGTTGCTTACCTCAATGGATTCATCATTTGCAGCCCGTATCTTCGCTAGGGTGATGACCCGTCCGTGTCTGCTCTGTACCCATTTTTGAGGTACTCGTTTACAGACTCTGCATGAGAATTATCTGCCCTTTGTCGAAGTTGCTTACCTCAATGGATTCATCATTTGCAGCCCGTCTCTTCGCTAGGATGATGACCCGTCCGTGTCTGCTCTGTACCCATTTTTGAGGTACTCGTTTACAGACTCTGCATGAGAATTATCTGCCCTTTGTCGAAGTTGCTTACCTCAATGGATTCATCATTTGCAGCCCGTCTCTTCGCTAGGGTGATGACCCGTCCGTGTCTGCTCTGTACCCATTTTTGAGGTACTCATTTACAGACTCTGCATGAGAATTATCTGCCCTTTGTCGAAGTTGCTTACCTCAATGGATTCATCATTTGCAGCCCGTCTCTTCGCTAGGATGATGACCCGTCCGTGTCTGCTCTGTACCCATTTTTGTGGTACTCGTTTACAGACTCTGCATGAGAATTATCTGCCCTTTGTCGAAGTTGCTTACCTCAATGGATTCATCATTTGCAGCCCGTCTCTTCGCTAGGATGATGACCCGTCCGTGTCTGCTCTGTACCCATTTTTGAGGTACTCGTTTACAGACTCTGCATGAGAATTATCTGCCCTTTGTCGAAGTTGCTTACCTCAATGGATTCATCATTTGCAGCCCGTCTCTTCGCTAGGGTGATGACCCGTCCGTGTCTGCTCTGTACCCATTTTTGGGGTACTCATTTACAGACTCTGCATGAGAATTATCTGCCCTTTGTCGAAGTTGCTTACCTCAATGGATTCATCATTTGCAGCCCGTCTCTTCGCTAGGATGATGACCCGTCCGTGTCTGCTCTGTACCCATTTTTGAGGTACTCGTTTCAGACTCTGCATGATAATTATCTGCCCTTTGTCGAAGTTGCTTACCTCAATGGATTCATCGTTTGCAGCCCGTATCTTCGCTAGGGTGATGACCCGTCCGTGTCTGCTCTGTACCCATTTTTGAGGTACTCGTTTACAGACTCTGCATGAGAATTATCTGCCCTTTGTCGAAGTTGCTTACCTCAATGGATTCATCATTTGCAGCCCGTCTCTTCGCTAGGATGATGACCCGTCCGTGTCTGCTCTGTACCCATTTTTGAGGTACTCGTTTCAGACTCTGCATGAGAATTATCTGCCCTTTGTCGAAGTTGCTTACCTCAATGGATTCATCATTTGCAGCCCGTATCTTCGCTAGGGTGATGACCCGTCCGTGTCTGCTCTGTACCCATTTTTGAGGTACTCGTTTACAGACTCTGCATGATAATTATCTGCCGTTTGTCGAAGTTGCTTACCTCAATGGATTCATCATTTGCAGCCCGTATCTTTGCTAGGGTGATGACCCGTCCGTGTCTGCTCTGTACCCATTTTTGAGGTACTCGTTTACAGACTCTGCATGATAATTATCTGCCCTTTGTCGAAGTTGCTTACCTCAATGGATTCATCATTTGCAGCCCGTATCTTCGCTAGGGTGATGACCCGTCCGAGTCTGCTCTGTACCCATTTTTGAGGTACTCGTTTACAGACTCCGCATGATAATTATCTGCCCTTTGTCGAAGTTGCTTACCTCAATGGATTCATCATTTGCAGCCCGTATCTTCGCTAGGGTGATGACCCGTCCGTGTCTGCTCTGTACCCATTTTTGAGGTACTCGTTTCAGACTCTGCATGATAATTATCTGCCCTTTGTCGAAGTTGCTTACCTCAATGGATTCATCATTTGCAGCCCGTATCTTTGCTAGGGTGATGACCCGTCCGTGTCTGCTCTGTACCCATTTTTGAGGTACTCGTTTACAGACTCTGCATGATAATTATCTGCCCTTTGTCGAATTTGCTTACCTCAATGGATTCATCATTTGCAGCCCGTATCTTCGCTAGGTTGATGACCCGTCCGTGTCTGCTCTGTACCCATTTTTGAGGTACTCGTTTCAGACTCTGCATGAGAATTATCTGCCCTTTGTCGAAGTTGCTTACCTCAATGGATTCATCATTTGCAGCCCGTATCTTCGCTAGGATGATGACCCGTCCGTGTCTGCTCTGTACCCATTTTTGAGGTACTCGTTTCAGACTCTGCATTATAATTATCTGCCCTTTGTCGAAGTTGCTTACCTCAATGGATTCATCATTTGCAGCCCGTATCTTCGCTAGGTTGATGACCCGTCCGTGTCTGCTCTGTACCCATTTTTGAGGTACTCGTTTACAGACTCTGCATGAGAATTATCTGCCCTTTGTCGAAGTTGCTTACCTCAATGGATTCATCATTTGCAGCCCGTATCTTCGCTAGGGTGATGACCCGTCCGTGTCTGCTCTGTACCCATTTTTGAGGTACTCGTTTCAGACTCTGCATGATAATTATCTGCCCTTTGTCGAAGTTGCTTACCTCAATGGATTCATCATTTGCAGCCCGTATCTTCGCTAGGGTGATGACCCGTCTGTGTCTGCTCTGTACCCATTTTTGAGGTACTCGTTTACAGACTCTGCATGATAATTATCTGCCCTTTGTCGAAGTTGCTTACCTCAATGGATTCATCATTTGCAGCCCGTATCTTCGCTAGGGTGATGACCCGTCCGTGTCTGCTCTGTACCCATTTTTGAGGTACTCGTTTACAGACTCCGCATGATAATTATCTGCCCTTTGTCGAAGTTGCTTACCTCAATGGATTCATCATTTGCAGCCCGTATCTTCGCTAGGGTGATGACCGTGTCTGCTCTGTACCCATTTTTGAGGTACTCGTTTACAGACTCTGCATGATAATTATCTGCCCTTTGTCGAAGTTGCTTACCTCAATGGATTCATCATTTGCAGCCCGTATCTTCGCTAGGGTGATGACCCGTCCGTGTCTGCTCTGTACCCATTTTTGAGGTACTCGTTTACAGACTCTGCATGAGAATTATCTGCCCTTTGTCGAAGTTGCTTACCTCAATGGATTCATCATTTGCAGCCTGTCTCTTCGCTAGGATGATGACCCGTCCGTGTCTGCTCTGTACCCATTTTTGAGGTACTCGTTTACAGACTCTGCATGAGAATTATCTGCCCTTTGTCGAAGTTGCTTACCTCAATGGATTCATCATTTGCAGCCCGTATCTTCGCTAGGGTGATGACCCGTCCGTGTCTGCTCTGTACCCATTTTTGAGGTACTCGTTTACAGACTCTGCATGATAATTATCTGCCCTTTGTCGAAGTTGCTTACCTCAATGGATTCATCATTTGCAGCCCGTATCTTCGCTAGGGTGATGACCCGTCCGTGTCTGCTCTGTACCCATTTTTGAGGTACTCGTTTACAGACTCAGCATGAGAATTATCTGCCCTTTGTCGAAGTTGCTTACCTCAATGGATTCATCATTTGCAGCCCGTCTCTTCGCTAGGATGATGACCCGTCCGTGTCTGCTCTGTACCCATTTTTGAGGTACTCGTTTACAGACTCTGCATGAGAATTATCTGCCCTTTGTCGAAGTTGCTTACCTCAATGGATTCATCATTTGCAGCCCGTCTCTTCGCTAGGGTGATGACCCGTCCGTGTCTGCTCTGTACCCATTTTTGAGGTACTCATTTACAGACTCTGCATGAGAATTATCTGCCCTTTGTCGAAGTTGCTTACCTCAATGGATTCATCATTTGCAGCCCGTCTCTTCGCTAGGATGATGACCCGTCTGTGTCTGCTCTGTACCCATTTTTGAGGTACTCGTTTCAGACTCTGCATGATAATTATCTGCCCTTTGTCGAAGTTGCTTACCTCAATGGATTCATCATTTGCAGCCCGTATCTTCGCTAGGGTGATGACCCGTCCGTGTCTGCTCTGTACCCATTTTTGAGGTACTCGTTTACAGACTCTGCATGATAATTATCTGCCCTTTGTCGAAGTTGCTTACCTCAATGGATTCATCATTTGCAGCCCGTCTCTTCGCTAGGATGATGACCCGTCCGTGTCTGCTCTGTACCCATTTTTGAGGTACTCGTTTCAGACTCTGCATGATAATTATCTGCCCTTTGTCGAAGTTGCTTACCTCAATGGATTCATCATTTGCAGCCCGTATCTTCGCTAGGGTGATGACCCGTCCGTGTCTGCTCTGTACCCATTTTTGAGGTACTCGTTTACAGACTCTGCATGATAATTATCTGCCCTTTGTCGAAGTTGCTTACCTCAATGGATTCATCATTTGCAGCCCGTATCTTCGCTAGGGTGATGACCCGTCCGTGTCTGCTCTGTACCCATTTTTGAGGTACTCGTTTACAGACTCTGCATGATAATTATCTGCCCTTTGTCGAAGTTGCTTACCTCAATGGATTCATCATTTGCAGCCCGTATCTTCGCTAGGGTGATGACCCGTCCGTGTCTGCTCTGTACCCATTTTTGAGGTACTCGTTTACAGACTCCGCATGATAATTATCTGCCCTTTGTCGAAGTTGCTTACCTCAATGGATTCATCATTTGCAGCCCGTATCTTCGCTAGGGTGATGACCCGTCCGTGTCTGCTCTGTACCCATTTTTGAGGTACTCGTTTCAGACTCTGCATGATAATTATCTGCCCTTTGTCGAAGTTGCTTACCTCAATGGATTCATCATTTGCAGCCCGTATCTTTGCTAGGGTGATGACACGTCCGTGTCTGCTCTGTACCCATTTTTGAGGTACTCGTTTACAGACTCTGCATGATAATTATCTGCCCTTTGTCGAATTTGCTTACCTCAATGGATTCATCATTTGCAGCCCGTATCTTCGCTAGGGTGATGACCCGTCCGTGTCTGCTCTGTACCCATTTTTGAGGTACTCGTTTCAGACTCTGCATGAGAATTATCTGCCCTTTGTCGAAGTTGCTTACCTCAATGGATTCATCATTTGCAGCCCGTATCTTCGCTAGGATGATGACCCGTCCGTGTCTGCTCTGTACCCATTTTTGAGGTACTCGTTTCAGACTCTGCATGATAATTATCTGCCCTTTGTCGAAGTTGCTTACCTCAATGGATTCATCATTTGCAGCCCGTATCTTCGCTAGGGTGATGACCCGTCCGTGTCTGCTCTGTACCCATTTTTGAGGTACTCGTTTACAGACTCTGCATGATAATTATCTGCCCTTTGTCGAAGTTGCTTACCTCAATGGATTCATCATTTGCAGCCCGTATCTTCGCTAGGGTGATGACCCGTCCGTGTCTGCTCTGTACCCAATTTTGAGGTACTCGTTTCAGACTCTGCATGATAATTATCTGCCCTTTGTCGAAGTTGCTTACCTCAATGGATTCATCATTTGCAGCCCGTATCTTCGCTAGGGTGATGACCCGTCCGTGTCTGCTCTGTACCCATTTTTGAGGTACTCGTTTACAGACTCTGCATGATAATTATCTGCCCTTTGTCGAAGTTGCTTACCTCAATGGATTCATCATTTGCAGCCCGTATCTTTGCTAGGGTGATGACCCGTCCGTGTCTGCTCTGTACCCATTTTTGAGGTACTCGTTTACAGACTCTGCATGATAATTATCTGCCCTTTGTCGAATTTGCTTACCTCAATGGATTCATCATTTGCAGCCCGTATCTTCGCTAGGGTGATGACCCGTCCGTGTCTGCTCTGTACCCATTTTTGAGGTACTCGTTTCAGACTCTGCATGAGAATTATCTGCCCTTTGTCGAAGTTGCTTACCTCAATGGATTCATCATTTGCAGCCCGTATCTTCGCTAGGATGATGACCCGTCCGTGTCTGCTCTGTACCCATTTTTGAGGTACTCGTTTCAGACTCTGCATGATAATTATCTGCCCTTTGTCGAAGTTGCTTACCTCAATGGATTCATCATTTGCAGCCCGTATCTTCGCTAGGGTGATGACCCGTCCGTGTCTGCTCTGTACCCATTTTTGAGGTACTCGTTTACAGACTCTGCATGATAATTATCTGCCCTTTGTCGAAGTTGCTTACCTCAATGGATTCATCATTTGCAGCCCGTATCTTCGCTAGGGTGATGACCCGTCCGTGTCTGCTCTGTACCCATTTTTGAGGTACTCGTTTCAGACTCTGCATGATAATTATCTGCCCTTTGTCGAAGTTGCTTACCTCAATGGATTCATCATTTGCAGCCCGTATCTTCGCTAGGGTGATGACCCGTCCGTGTCTGCTCTGTACCCATTTTTGAGGTACTCGTTTACAGACTCTGCATGATAATTATCTGCCCTTTGTCGAAGTTGCTTACCTCAATGGATTCATCATTTGCAGCCCGTATCTTCGCTAGGGTGATGACCCGTCCGTGTCTGCTCTGTTCCGGTTACATACTTCTATTACCGTGTCACGTGTACTCAACTCCACCAGGCGTCATCCTATGTCGCAGTGAGCAATGGCCATAACGTATTGGCTCATCAGCGTATCCAACTGTGTACTGCACAGCCTCACAAAACACACTTCCTTAAACACTGATCCTGACAATCGGACGTTTCGCCCAGTCACCATTACTTTACAGCAGCAAGATCGTGTACTCATCTTCCGCATAAACAACTCACGACTGGCGTTACACTACTACGTGCTCCAGTAAGAGGGAACGATCCATAGAGTATGGTGCGACTGCAGCGCCACTGATCTCAGACCAAGTATACTCGCGGAGCTGCAGCAGAAACGTAGGAAGCCCTTTAGCCCTGATGCCTTGTTTTGTGAAGTATGCAACCCAAACATTAGACTCGTACTCAGTTCGTTTCTGATATCTAGTAGTTATACCTGTACTGTGTACTAAGGTTTCAAATGATCCATTTGTTTACCCTTCAGCACAGTTCGTGTCTATTTCCAGAGTCTAAATAAACTGCCAAATCATGATTGGTAGCGCATCTTGCGATGTAATTGCTCAATGATGTGCATAGCACATTCCGCACTCTTTTGATTACTTGCATTATTCGCTATTTTCAAAGCCAAAGCCATCCGTAATACAAAGATAAGATTCAGAACATCACGATCAGAGAGCAGGAGAAACGAATAGATGGAATCCAGCGTCTCCAGCCTAAGAAATATGAAAATGTAGGGAGGGATTTCAACTTTCAGAATGCTTGAAGCATCATTTCAGGTGTCAAAGGTAAAGAAAAATTTTCCAACGAAGTTTTAAAAAAAATTAATTGCACACTTCAGAGGATCATATATTTTAGTTTCATAACTGAGAAACGAGACATTTCTTCTAGTTCCCTTAAGTTTCTTCTTAGTTACCATGAGGATAACTTTTCATTTAGTAATTAATTTATTTTTGAACGGCTAGAACGCTAAATTAACAAGGACACAGACTTCAGCATTTACTTTCATGAATTAATTTGTCAGAACCTTGAGTTGAAAGAAAAAAAATTATAAAAACAGCGCTCCTTGAGAGATTTATATTTAGAGGGGTGGCTGTTCGATTCCACATTAAGTTGAAAGAATTTTTTACTGTTCTTACTTGCTTAAGACACACGTACAAAATGAAAAAAAAATCCCGCTTTTCAGACGAGGTAAAGTTAATTTCCCACAGTAGTTCTGACAGTTTTGAGACAGCAGATCAATTAAGGTGAGCTTTGGTGGCAGGTAGTACTGAAATGGCGCAACATTTGCTCTTAGATCACCCACACGGTGAAACAGCAGCAACATGACGCTAAGCTGCTTTATAACACGTCAACACCTTACAGACCCATATTTGGAGAAATGGAAACAGATTTTTCTTACTGTCTTTCATTGTCAGGTTCTACTGTAACTTGTGAGGAACGAAATAGTTATAATTAAACTGATAGCCTTAGCAGTGTACATCAAAGTACTTTAAAACATCCTAGGTATGTACATTAATAGCTGCACTTGCAGAGTATGCTGGTAAATAAAAAAAAAAAGAAAAAAATTCCATTTTCTGCCACCTGGTGTAAGTGTGACGCTGTTAACAACCAGAATGTGGTGTGGGGGCAGTAAAAACGGAGGAACGAACAAACACGTGGTAACGGTGGGTCCGGCATGTTTATTGAGATATAGTCACAAGTTATAACACATATTCAGTATGGTCCCCCTACGCAGCAACAAGCTGCAATCGACTAGAGATGATGCGGTCGTTACCGAAGGTTTCTCGAAGCAAATCTTTTACCCGGAAAGTGACATGTTGTATCACCCCATCTTGCACGGAAATAGTGGTTTGGACAGGACACAGTTGCGTACTTGAAAAGCTGTAATCACTTGTTGCATAAGGAAGTCGTTATAATGTGCAGATGTCTGTTCAAATAAAAGACGAGATGTCATCTACTAGAATTCCGCCTCCATAGCTGAGTGGTTAGCTCGGCTGAATGCCATGCGAGGGACTCGGGTTCGATTCTCGGCTGGGTCGGAGATTTTCTCCGCTGGGTGACTGGGTGTTGTCTTCATCATCATTTCATCCTCATCGACGCGCAGATCGCCGAAGTGACGTCAACTAAAGAGACCTGCACCAGGCGACCGGCCCTACCGACGGGAAACTCTAGCCACACGACATTTCATCTCCTAGAAGAAAGACGGATCGAGTTTGAAGGAGCTTATAAAACCACACCACACAGTCACTTAAGCTGAGTTCAGTGGATGTTTCTGCACAACACGTGGCACAGGACAAATCCATATGCGACAGTCCCGTGCAGCCACGGCACAGTGCAGAGTGAAGTGTGCGTCGCCTATCCAAAGAATATTCGCCGGCCATATGTCATCAATTTACATGTGCGCAACAAAAGAGGGCAAAGTCACAGCCTTTTAGTTTATCTTCGGACTTACTTGACGCACATTCTGAAGACAATTCCCGTGACATAGCTTCAGCATCCAGCACTGGCTGCTGAACTTGAAATATGGTTTGCACGGTTAGCTACAGCTGCACCAACTTCATCGAAAACTTCCATGCGACTGGGCCGTCTCCCTCTCCGTGGTGCATCACCCAATTCATCTAGTTCTTCAAATTTATTCATCATAATCATCATTAATTTTCATAGGACCTCTTCACAGATATTTTTGTCGACAATATTGCCGCAATGCAGCTCTGCTATTGGTGCCGTTTAGATAAAGCAACTTTACCAGCAGTGCACGGTCGTCTCATCAGGGATTATGTTTCGTACGGAATACCTGGACCCTCTTCACACCAACTCACCAACAGTCACTTCACAAAGGAAATCAATACAAGTCGTCAGGCGACAAACAGATTACTGACGTCAAAACAGGTAATATTTCACATTCTGACTGTTAACAGCAGCTTTTTTTTTCATCTGGTAGCAGAGGATGAACTGTTTATTTATTTATTTTTTTAAAACATACTCCGCAAGCACACCGATTAATGAATAAACCTATGATATTTCAGCCTGCACTGCATCACTCGACACACAATGAGTTTAATTATGACTGCTCGGTACAGACTGTTAACAGCAGCTTTTTTTTTTCATCTTGTAGCAGAGGATGAACTGTTTATTTATTTATTTTTTTAAAACATACTTCGCGAGCACACCGATTAATGAATAAACCTATGATATTTCAGCCTGCACTGCATCACTCGACACACAATGAGTTTAATTATGACTGCTCGGTACAATGAAGGACAGTTTCCGAGTTTCATTTTGGCTCTTCCTTGTGCCCATACTACTTTCATTCTCTCAAAATGAGTTCTCATGCGGTCATTAGACCACATTGTTCCGGATCTGTTGTGTTTTCCTACCAGGTCAGCTGTCCAGTCGTGAATTTGCAACCTACAACATTTCATTTCTGGTACATCCTACTTCCTTCTGGACCTGTTTTACTGCACGGATCCATTTAATTGTTTCAAATTTAGCATCACTGCGACTTTCATAGATTTTCTCAACCTGTTTAGTATATCTCGTAGGTTTCATTCTTTTAATATTTCATAGCATTTTAGACCTAATTTCTTAATATCTGAGAAACTCCTGGTGTACTTTTCATTCCTATATTTGCTCTCAGACCGTGCTTTCTATCTACAGTGCAATTTGGACTTAAAAATTTTCTTGACACTTTTTCTGTTTTTAATTTTTTATTTCTTCAGAGACTCAATTCTTCCTTAAAAAAAGTGTTTCAGACTCATAAAGATACTCTGGTTAAGACTGTTTGGTAGTGTCTGATTTGTGTACAGATTAAGACTAAAATGATATTTAATGAACCATCAAAAAGAAAATTGTAAACATGATGACCTAAATCATAGAGCTAGTTGTTAAGTACGAGTAATGTTATTTAACACAACTGCAGACCACAGTAAGATGAATCAATATAGGAATAAATTTATTACTGTAAATAAAATACATACTCCTAGACGATGATCCGATTGTGTCTGGAACGTAGAGATCACAATAATTGTGTTTCACGAGACCAGACTTATTGCTATGTCACATGAACTTTCAATGTGAAAAACATTGAAAAATGTTTCGAGACGGGAACAACAGATAAAGATTGACATTTCGTTAGTTTCCTGATAAAAGAACAGGTATCAGTTACTTCATAATATGAATGGATATAAAATAAATGCTAAAATAATGATTATGAAACTGGAGCTGGCACATGAATAACAAAGAGAGATGAGGCGATAGTACTGAAACAGGGAAACGCAAAGAAATCCTTCTTTTTATTAACGGCTGCCGAAGTCGTTCTTCGAAGGAGAATCTGTGGCGATTCAATCGTAAAATTACCATCAAAAGACTTGCAATTACTTTGTATCTCTTGTAAATAAGTATTCTCTGCTTCGTGATGACTGGGTGCTGTGTGATGTCCATAGGTTAGTTAGGTTTAAGTAGTTCTGAGTTCTAGGGCACTGATGACCATAGCTGTTAAGTCCCATAGTGCTCAGAGCCATTTGAACCATTTTTGTAAATAAGTAAGCAGATGGGAAAGATTTATCTCGGGTAACAAAATTTACTAATCGAATACACAGGTATAAAATGGAGAAATGCAATGGAGGTGTGGTATGACTTCGTCTGGAACACCCGTTTTGCTCTTGCCAAAGCAAAAGAACGGCGAAATCTAGTACTTTTCTGTTGTATTGCAGCTAGGGAAAACGCAAGACATGATTCCAAGAAGCAGTGGCTACCACAGTTTTAGCTAAATATCACGAAACCAATACAGATTTGCGTGCGGTCTTCAAAGAACATAAAGGCTAAGTCCAGAAGAGTACATGCATCTAGCATAGCTAAAATTTCAGGATGTCTTATAAACCACCAAAGAAGCTATCACGACTTTGGTTAGCATCAAGTTTAGATCATAAAATGATATAGACTATGCAGTAGCCGGCAGCTCTGCGTTCATATGGGCACAGAGTGGCGCAGAAATGACTTTAAGCAGAAAGAAGTCACCATTATTTTCAAATGGTTAAAATGGCTCTGAGCACTATGGGACTTAACTGCTGTGGTCATCAGTCCCCTAGAACTTAGAACTACTTAAACCTAACTAACCTAAGAACATCTTACACATCCATGCCCGAGGCAGGATTCGAACCTGCGACCGTAGCGGTCACGCGGTTCCAGACTGTAGCGCCTAGAATCGCTCGGCCACTCCGGCCGGCACCATTATTTTCGTCTCCCTCAAGACAAAAAAACAGTTTTCTCGTGAGACAAGTGAATAACGCAGCACAGATTAGAAACTATTTTCCGTTGCGAAGAGCTCTGTAACCTATTGTCAGGGAATACACCGGCATTCAGAATTTGGCTTTCAGTGTTTGATAAAAATGTAAGAGCCGATATCCTGAAAAGCAAAATTAAATTTAAGCATTTGATTTCAATTTTGGTGACATTGTCGGTTTCAGTTTATAAACTGTTGACAGGGGGTGGGGGGGTGCGGGGGGGGGGGGGACAACGCTGCAGTTTAAATCAGTGTCCCAACTGCCTTCAGTGGTTAGCAAATATTCGCATTGTGTTGCTCCAGCTATAACAGTAACACTAGAGTCAGATGAAACATTCTCTGTCCTGATTGTGAAAGACTAATTTATTAGATGAAAAATTCAGTTATTTCCTACGTTTTTCTGTTTCACTCGGACGCAACTTTTTCCAATGGTTTTTCAGTAACGAATTTCCTAAATAACAATCTGCGACTGCCACGAACACTTCGCTGGACTCAACACATTGTCCGGTAGAAATTACTTTATGTGTGACAATAGGTATGGATAAAAAATAGATTATCTCGTGAACAAGATGCAATCTTTGGTTCGCCTTCCCCAAAATTCCAATTTAATATATACGAAACCGTTATTGCTGTGGTCTATGCCAGCCGAGCTAATATAATGGATTTGTTAAAAAAATTGGTTCAAATGGCTCCGAGCACTATGGGTCATCAGTCCCCTAGAACTTAGAACTACTTAAACCTAACTAACCTAAGGACATCACACACATCCATGCCCGAGGCAGGATTCGAACCTGCGACCGTAGCGGTCCAGACTGTGGCGCCTAGAACCGCCCGGCCACCCCGGCCGGCTAATGGATTTGTTCAGTGTACTAAAGCAGATTAATGTAATTCTCAGCATAGTCCTCCAAATAAAGAACGTTGTCTTAAAACACATAACGAAAGTTAAAAGTGTCTCATAATATGGCATTAGGAAATGTGTTCTCAGTATTTTGGTCATAGAGTCATTGCCGAATTTGTCTGTACAGGGGAACGGGCGGAGGCGGCCGCCGTAACCAAACACTTGATGGGAGTTAGTTTACTTACCAAACTCTCTAACGTGCCAGAGGGAAATGCTTTCGCAATAACATCAGACAGGAACCACTTGAATTTTCCTGTGTGTTTTGGGAGATGTGAGGCACTATCACACCGAATTTTCAGTGAACAACTACGCAGTCAAATATTTGCCAGCTTCGCAAACATTACAGAGATAGATACATGCTGCATGGGAGCACTACATTTGGAGGTTTCCGTTCTTACTGGAGACAGACGCGAGATAAATATTGTGTGAGAGAGATTTGATATTACCAGAAGTACCCATATTTTTTGCAGTGAGAAGTAACTATGTCTATCTCTCTTCTCTCAACAAATGGCATTTTATAGACAATATGGAAAAGTGCTGAAGGTTGTAATCAGCCAGACTGGAGCTGTTTACTACTTACGTTGGGCGGGTGTCCCCAATTAAATTTAAATTACAGGACAAATGGCAGGTGTTTATCTAGAAACACTAGTATAAATATTTTTAATTTTGATAATTACACGTTATTTAGCACATAATAACACAAATACAACTATTTATTTTTTCCCTGAATAATTTTCAAAATGATAGTGAACGCGTCATGCTATACATGTGCATGCCATCTACATGGAAGTCAAAAACCGAAGTGCTTCGTCTGAAAATGGTGTTAACGATGCAGTCTATCGTCACTACTGTTCAATCTATACGTCGAAGAAAGAAAGGTGGAGGAGAAGGATTAAAATTCAGTGCGAAAGGATAAAAGTAAGATTCACTTACGTCATTGCTATCCTCAACGAAACTGAACAACTATTACACCCTCAGTTCAATGAAAAGAACTGTCTCATGAGTACTAAATGTAGATCGCGGGTGTAAAATGACGAAAGTAACCATGATTGGCAGAAATTAGATACAATTTAATATCAAAATGTTTGACCATGAAATAACGAGGTGAAGGAAATCTTGGAAGCAACATGACGGACGAAGAAGAGAGGACATAGAAAGCAGACCAGCACGGGCGACGAGGGCTTCCCTCGCCAGGAGAACCTACTAGTGTCAAGCGCCTGCCTTAATTTGGTGAAGAACTGAATGGAAGTTTTGTGAACAGCACTGAAAGGGAAAGAATTATGTACAGAGAATTGACGGAAAGCACAGGGGGCTACCTTCTATGACGAGGCCGTTGGGAAATTGGTATGACGCTAAGACAAATGTATACGTCTGAGCGGCGACTATGTAGAGTAAGGTGTAGCTAACTGTTTCAAATAAAAAAAATTGATATTCACAATAGTTTCCACTTCACGACCGATCGAATCTACCTTTCATATATAGGGTGGTCCATTGATAGTGACAGGGCCAAATATCTCACGAAATAAGCGTCAAAAGAAAAAACTACAAAGAACGAAACTTGTCTAGCTTGAAGGGGGAAACCAGATGGCGATATGGTTGGCCAGCTAGATGACGCTGTCATAGGTCAAACGGATATCAACTGCTTTTTTTAAAAATAGGAACCCCCATTTTTATTACATATTCGTGTAGTTCGTAAAGAAATATGAATGTTTTAGTTGGACCACTTTTTTCGCTTTGTGATGGATGGCGCTGTAATAGTCACAAACATGTGGCTCACAATCCATCGCCTTGGCCTTCATCCACCCCCGGGGAAAGTCCCAGACACTCATTACATCTGGCTGAGTGGACCTAAGTATCACATCAGTGTGTGTTCCAGATTTGCAGGCACACTATTTTAAAGGACGCCATTTAAAGCGATGCAATTTCAAGGGAGAGATAACATGATTTAAAGGGACTGTTGTTAACAACGGCGAGTACGAGCCATGATAAGGATCTTATCTCAAGGTAACTTACGGTATCAGGTTACACACTTGCGTTACAAGGAACCCTTTGTCTGCAAGGTCGCAAAAGACCACTCATGCTTACGGCACACGACGCCTCACATATGATCAACCATGCATCCACAATATTGGCTGCTGGCAACAGTTGCTGAAGTTGACATTTCGTCAGAAAGGAACCCAAGTAATTTTGTGAAGTAAGAAAGAACTGGTAGATGAAATATTAGCTTTCCTGTAAGATGAGGCAGTGGATTGTGTGGTCTCGTATACGCTAGACTGTGCGAGCAATGTATATGAGAAGTACAATGTTAGCGATAAGTGATCAGCAAGTGAAAGGTGTCGAGCCATGTAGTTCATCATCCTTGTCGGACAGGGATCTGCAACAATTTTGGTAAACATTTTGGGAAACAGCGATCAATAGAGTATTATATTTTAACTAAAGTTCAGTCTTGATCGAGACTGAACTTTAGTTAAAATAGGGATTTGCAAGTCCAGTATCCTGTGAAATGTAGTAAAGAACAGTCTTTCACAGACCTCGGATAAGTCTGCAGCAATATGGGCGTGTTGTGCATAAGAAAAACTACGGATATTCGAGGAAGGAGAAGGCGCACTCGTTACAAAAACTGGTGTTTGCGTCTTTCAAGGATGCTAGATACAATTTACAGGATACGCATGATAGTGACCTACTACGCACATGACATTGCGCGCGACATAGATTACAGTGATTTCAAGGGAAGCGGTGGACGGTTACGTAACTTCAAACAGTGCTACAGAATTGGAAGACATAAGATAAGGAACGTTAAAAGAAATTGATGAATCGGTCCAAAAATTTATTCATGAGACAAACAAACTTATACCACCTTTCAATAATTAGTTTCTTCTCAACTCCGACCAATCAGGAATAGAAGGGGAAATGCATACGAAAGGGACCTTGGAAATTGGAGTTGTTGTTTCAAGATCAACTAACATCAAAGCCTTAACACATTCATATAAAATTACGTCGATTGTTATTCTTTATGGTAAATTGCCTGGAAAGTCATTTATTGTGCTGCGAGAATTTTGAGGTGCTCTGCTTTCTGCCATTCTTTCTCTTGTACAGTATGGAATATTTAAGTCACAGCAAGCAAGAGTGGGAAAATTGGCGTGAGAGAGCTAGAATTGTGGTATGTGCACTGCTCTTGGCCAATAGCCGGTGAAAATCACTTGCTTCTGCTATATTACTGGTCTGCGTGTAATAATCATACTCCTTTAGAACAAACTATGTTCCCGAAATACGTGCTGTGACATCGCAGTTCATACCATCTGAAACCATTGCACAAATTCAGTCTCTGGTTATTTGCTATTTCCGTGACTATCAAACATATTATCGCATTGTCTGCAGTTACGCTTTAAACGACAGCCAGTTTCACGATAAGCTCCAAGAAAGACTGTTTCAAAAATGGTTCAAATGGCTCTGAGCACTATGGGACTCAACTGCTGTGGTCATCAGTCCCCTAGAACTTAGAACTACTTAAACCTAACTAACCTAAGGACATCACACACATCCATGCCCGAGGCAGGATTCCAACCTGCGACCGTAGCAGCAGCGCTGCTCCGGACTGGAGCGCCTAGAACCGCACGGCCACCGCGGCCGGCCCAAAGACTGTTTCACATGCTGTAGCATGTCATTACATTCCATCAGTTCTCATCACCTCATTGCACCCACATGATTCTACATGCATTCTTTAACATTGGCCATAATCCATGGTTTGTAGCTCCCATGGTACGAACCCTTGTGATAACTGAGGAGCGCCATTTTTCATTCGGTGTTCATGGTGTAAGCTAAAAATGGCTCTGAGACTTAACATCTGAGGTCATCAGTCCCCTAGACATAGAAATACTAAAACGTAAATAACCTAAGGCCATCACACACAGCCATGCCCGAGGCAGGATTCGAACCTGCGACCGTAGCAGCCGCATGGTTCCGGACTGAAGAGCCTAGAACCGCTTGGCCACAGCGGCCGGCGTGGTGTAAGTTATCGATTTGTTCTGACATCTTCTTGAATGTCGACGATGTTCGATTTTTGAAGTCTAATACATACACCCCATAGAAGGTTGACCTCTGCACCTCCAGAACTCTCGTTTTCTGTCGCCCTCCTGATGCCCATGATGACTCATTAGCAGTTAATATTTTTCCTAACGTAAAGATTAAGAGAACACTTTCAAATGAGTCTTACTAAAGATTGAATGTGCTACCTGACACTCAAGGGGTTCCTTCTTAGTTATATTCGTCATCCTCCACTACTACACCGCACGCCCTTCCTTCCCCCTCTCTCTCTCCCCTCCTTTCCCATCCTCCCAAGACCAACAAAATCCGTGCAACCCCTCCCTGTTCTGCATTTACAACTAGATCATCTGAGTGAGTGGCTTGATTTTGGAGCTGCGCGTCGTAGAGAGATGATCATGGTGTGGTTATTTGTTGATCAAAATTAATGTATTGTAACTACGTTAGGGGATGTAAACGTAGGCTTCCGCGGCCTTTGTCACAGTCAATAAAATTCTTCTGGGTTTTAGGCCGCATTGTCATCTGTAAAATTCCGACGTTTCGGCGACTGTTGCAAGGCGTCTTCCGCAGGGTGTATTGCTAACTGCATAAATGCGTTTGTGCAACCCTAGAGTGTTCTTAAATATGTGTATGACTTTTGGTAGGTTTTATATATGACCAGACAGATGTGCACTTGTGTAACTCTACAGTCCCAGAAAATTTGCATTTCCTTTCGGTATGTTTTGTATGTAACCAGCAAGTGCGCATTTGATATGACCGGAAAAATCTGCACTCATACGCAACGTGTGATTTATTGGTTTTTATGTATGACCAGAGGGGTATGCACTATGTAACCCTGTAATGTTCTTAAAATTTGTATATACTCTCGGTAGATTTTACATGACTGATGTGCTGTGTATAACCCTGCAGATCCCATAAAATATCTATTATGTTCATATCTAATTACGTATAGGACCATACAGACGTACATTTTTGTAATTCTGCAGTTGTCATGAAATTTGCATTTGTTTTTCGATGTACGTACATGTGACCAGGCAAATGTGCAGTTGTGTAGGTATGGAGCGTTCATGAGTTTTTTATATGTTTACGTGATAGAGTACTCTCTAGTATTATGTACAAACCCTAATGACGTAATGCTACCACACACGCAGAGCCTGTTATGACGCGAGCTGTGACGTTCATTGGCTCCTCTTCTGCTAGCGCCATCTCGCGACGTGGCCTGTAGTGTAAGAACAGAGCCGGAGTTGCAGTAGTATCTAGCTGGCGCTTGTATGTGATGGAAACACTTAACATTTATAATGTCATCTGTCTTGGACGCCTATGTGCTACTTACGACAATTGTGTAAGGCCTACGTGTTATAGGCAACTATTAATATCACCATTGTTTGCCGTGATGTTGTAACCTGTATGTGTCCTAAAGTATGTATGTATGCATGTTGTATAAGTGGAATCCAAGCCCAGTTTTATAGTGTTATTTTGTCCTCCCTAGATCCGATGATGGCGGCCTTAGTTTCGCCGAAACCGGTACTCATGGAATAAAAAAAGTTCCTGCCATCTTGGCTACCAGTTTATTGTTTTACAAGCATCTAGATCGCTCCGACATGAGCACAATGTGCTCCCTACAATCTTCTTCGCTGTAGCTATTAGAAATATGAACAGCAATCAATCTGACTGCATCTCCGGAATCCTCGCTCCACTGCCCATTAATGCTCCTCAAAAATAGTCAATTTTGTATGAGTCGAAAGCAGTATATTTCCCGCACCTGATACTCTTAAAGAGATCATTCCAAAACAATGCCCAAAGTAAAGGTAAATGGTTCAAAAAATTAGACATAAGTCTAGCAGCTACCTGTAATCAACAAACTTCTGGTGATTTCTTCCGTAGTAGCATCAATTTGTGGTCCATGTTTATAGCTTTTGGATTACGGAGTCACACCACTTTACGTTGCACCCAGGTATTTTTATGATTCCAAATACTTTTGATCTGCTAACTCACGAGCTCATGAGTATTGGGGGTGGGGAGGATTGCTGCAGCAGCTGGAATGCAAATTAAAAAAAGAATCACCGTTTACTCACACACACAGGACTAGCGGGAGTACGACTCATCACCATGTCTTTCTTCAAAGAATGCACTGTCTTTCTTTTATAAAAGCGTATGAAATGTTAGTCATCACATTAAGGACCTGCACCGCTTCACTAGCACATATTATGATTACTGAGCCTGTACAATGCTTTATTTACTTCTAAGCATATGACTCTCCGGACCTATGTCTTTTTTTTTTTTTTTTTTTTTGTCATCAGTCTACTGACTGGTTTGATGCGGCCCGCCACGAATTCCTTTCCTGTGCTAACCTCTTCATCTCAGAGTAGCACTTGCAACCTACGTCCTCAATTATTTGCTTGACGTATTCCAGTCTCTGTCTTCCTCTACAGTTTTTGCCCTCTACAGCTCCCTCTAGTACCATGGAAGTCATTCCCTCATGTCTTAGCAGATGTCCTATCACCCTGTCCCTTCTCCTTATCGGTGTTTTCCACATATTCCTTTCCTCTCCGATTCTGCGTAGAACCTCCTCATTCCTTACCTTATCAGTCCACCTAATTTTCAACATTCGTCTATAGCACCACATCTCAAATGCTTCGATTCTCTTCTGTTCCGGTTTTCCCACAGTCCATGTTTCACTACCATACAATGCTGTACTCCAGACGTACATCCTCAGAAATTTCTTCCTCAAATTAAGGCCGGTATTTGATATTAGTAGACTTCTCTTGGCCAGAAACGCCTTTTTTGCCATAGCGAGTCTGCTTTTGATGTCCTCCTTGCTCCGTCCGTCATTGGTTATTTTACTGCCTAGGTAGCAGAATTCCTTAACTTCACTGACTTCGTGACCACCAATCCTGATGTTAAGTTTCTCGCTGTTCTCATTTCTACTACTTCTCATTACCTTCGTCTGTCTCCGATTTACTCCCAAACCATACTGTGTACTCATTAGACTGTTCATTCCGTTCAACAGATCATTTATTCTTCTTCACTTTCACTCAGGATAGCAATGTCATCAGCGAATCGTATCATTGATATCCTTGTATTTTAATTCCACTCCTGAACCTTTCTTTTATTTCCATCATTGCTTCCTCGATGTACAGATTGAAGAGTAGGGGCGAAAGGCTACAGCCTTGTCTTACACCCTTCTTAATACGAGCACTTCGTTCTTGAGCGTCCACTCTTATTATTCCCTCTTGGTTGTTGTACATATTGGATATGACCCGTCTCTCCCTATAGCTTACCCCTACTTTTTCAGAATCTCGAACAGCTTGCACCATTTTATATTGTCGAATGCTTTTTCCAGGTCGACAAATCATATGAAAGTGTCTTGATTTGGCTTTAGCCTTGCTTCCATTATTAGCCGTAACGTCAGAATTGCCTCTCTCGTCCCTTTACTTTTCCTAAAGCCAAACTGATCGTCACCTAGCGCATTCTCAATTTTCTTTTCCATTCTTCTGTATATTATTCTTGTAAGCAGCTTAGATGCATGAGCTGTTAAGCTGATTGTGCGATAATTCTTGCACTTGTCAGCTCTTGCCGTCTTCGGAATTGTGTGGATGACGCTTTTCCGAAAGTCAGATGGTATATCGCCAGACTCATATATTCTACACACCAACGTGAATAGTCGTTTTGTTGCCACTTCCCCCAATGATTTTAGAAATTCTGATGGAATGTTATCTATCCCTTCTGCCTTATTTGAACTTTTTTTTTTCTAAGCGGTCTCTGACCTTTCACGATCCTTAGTGCAGATGTCTCAGTCATTTTGCTAGCAGATCGTGCTGCGATTCTAATAGTTATCTTCCCTGGTACAGACGTGTAGTTTTTAAGAAAGTATCCAAGAGATCTCAAGACACATTGATCTACTGCTCATGTCACAAAATTTTTAGTAATTGCTATTCAGATATCCTGTTCAATCATGTCGTTCCTGATTTCACCATATTTTTTATATTTTGTACTCTTTCTTCATATTTACCCATTTTCCCGTATTTTATGTTTCTACCGTATTTTCAGATATTCTTGCGCATTTTTGAATATGAGTATGTAAGCGCAGAGGCGTGTATATATGCTCTTTTTGCTTACATTACCAGGTGTGGGTTGCTGTTTTTAACATCCAGATGTGATACAGAATTCCAACCCAACCAGAAAACTATCAGACGAAGCCAACATTATAACACGTGCACATACATGGACAGCTGTTGATCTAGAGTGTTGACGTTATTGTGTTATGAAACACACGCATAGCTCACTCATGCTATTTTGTGTGTCGACTTACTGTGGGGGAGAAACTAATACCATATTTTGTTAATATCTTCGTATATATAGTCCTAATGCTCTGCAATTTGTATACTAGCATTTAATATGAATTCATGTATTGATCACTTGAACATGACTCCTAAAATTTGTATACATGAGTGGTATACTTTGCTGGGTGTTACATGCTCTGGAAGACTGTAGTTTTAATGGAATATTCATTAACGTAGGATGCATATCACACACCGATACTATACAGGGTGATTCACGAGGATATGCAAATATTTTAATACGTTATTCTACAAGTAACACTAAACAAAGAAGTTCACATAAACATAGGTCTGAAAATGTTTAGTTACGGATAATAAAATATGTTGCCTGAAATATAGCAACTTCGGTAATATGAGGCCATCGCAAAACCGTACAAGGTTAAAGCAAGGCACAATTTCCATTTATTTTGTTGTTATTGACGTGGTGAATCTAATAAAACATGTCTCAGACGTGTATCTGCAGTAGTTTCCCAGAACATCCAGAGATGCTGCTAAACTTCAGGCAAAATCTTTTATTAGCCGTAAATCTGTAACTAAACATTTGCGGACTCATGTTTGTATGAACTTTTTTCTTTAGAATTATTTGTAGAATAACACATTAGAATATTTTCATATCTTGGTCAATCACCCTGTATATTTTATATAGGATTCTGTGGAGGCCAGCCCATTAAAGGGATGTTATTGTCGTGTAACCACCGCGCCATAGGCCGTGCTTTATGAACAGATGCTCGCTCGTGTTGAAAGATGCTATCGCCGTCCCCGAATTGCTCTTCAACAGTGGGCAGCAAGACGGTGCTTAAAACATCATTGTAGGCCTGTGCTGTAATAGTGCCACGCAAATCAACAAGTGGTGCATGCCCCCTCCATGAAAAAACTGATTACACCATAACACCACCGCCTCCAACTTTCATTGTTGGCACTACACACGCTGGCAAATGACGTTCACCAGGCATTCGCCATATGCACACTCTGCCATCGGATCGCCACATTGTGTACTGTGATTCGTCACTCCACACAACATTTTTCCACTGTTCAGTCTTCCAGTGATGTTGCAGATCGGTAGGGATATGCTTGGTTTTCCTACCGGTGATCTGCTGCAATTTCACAGCTAGATGCCAGCCTCCTTACACCAAGCAAGGCGTTTTTGGGATTTATCTGCGTGATGTGTGCCTTATGAGCAGCCGCTCGACCATGAAATCCAAGTTTTCTCACCTCCCGTCCAACTGTCATAGTACTTACAGTGGATCCTGATGCAATTTGGAATTTCTTTGTGATGGTCCGGATAGATGTCTGCCTACTACACTATACGACTCTCTTCAACTGTCGGCGGTCTCTGTCAGTCAACAGACGAGGTCGGCCTGTACGCTTTTGTGCTCTACGTGTCCATTCACGTTTCCACTTCACTATCACAATGGAAACAGTGGACCTAGGGATGTTTCGGAGTGTGGAAATCTCGCGTACAGTCGTATAAGACAAGTGACACCCTATCACTTGACCATGTTCAAAGTCCGTGAGATCCGCGGAGAGCCCCATTCCGCTCTCTCATGATGTCGAATGATTACTGAGGTCTCTGATACTGAGTACCTTGCAGTAGGCGGCAGCACAATGCACCTAATATGAAAAACGTATGATTTTCGTGGTGTCCGGATACTTTTAATTGCCTAGTGTAGTAGTGAAATACATGTTTGACGGACCAGGCGGGTTATTAAACACCATTTCGCCATGAATGAGTAATAGAAAATGTACAAAATGGTTCAAATGGCTCTGAGCGCTACGGGATATAACATCTGATGTCATCAGCCCCCTAGAACTTCGAACTACTCAAACGTAACTAACCAAACGGCGTCACACACATCCATGCCCGAGGCAGGATTCGAACCTGTGACCGTAACAGTCGCGCGGTTCTGGACTGAAGCGTCTAGAACCGCTCGGCCACCGCGGCCGGCGTAAATGTACAAAATAATACCGAAAACCATGCCTGGATGACACACAGACCGGAGTAGATGGCTATCCTAAATACAGAAGACGATCACTAAAACCGTTAGCTTCACAGAAAAAAATACGGAATCGCGGGAGCGACGAACTGGTAATAGGTAATGGTTTAAATGGCTCTGAGCCCTATGGGACTTAACATCTGTGGTCATCAGTCCCCTAGAACTTAGAACTACTTAAACCTAAGTAACCTAAGGACATCACACACATCCATGCCCGAGGCAGGATTCGAACCTGCAGTCGCGTGGTTTCGGACTGAGCGCCTAGAACCGCTAGACCACCGCGGCCGGCGGCAATAGGTAATCATTAAGTAGTACCATATAGCACACTATTTTCCACAACGTTCCAAGCACAAATTTAGTGAAATCTATCTGTCTGTATGAGAACAAAGGTAGTGACATGTCAGTATTTGAAACAGCCAAAGGCAGTGAAGAAAACAGAAACGACGAGATCCTCATGTACCACTGGATAGACACATAAACAGTAACGAAGCAGTGTCACGGAATTCAGTTTTCCCATACACGAACGCGAACCAACTGTGCAAAAGTTAACAGTAAATCTGGAGAGTGGTGAAAAGAGTAAACTAGGACCCCGCCAGAAAAATGCAAGCGAACCATCTCAGAACATAGCATTAACGGTTACTTATCAGTTGTGCCAAACGGACCCATTAGCAAAAACATTACTATTTGTCGACGTTACTCCCTATTATGCGGGGAACACACCAGGAAAAATCTTTCAACGACGAAAATAAGTAATTGCAGTAGAAGATCATTCAGGAATCATGAAAACTGGTGCACTAGGCGTAGCATACATCGTACATTCGAACTACGCCAAATGTTTCTGTCTCCGGATGTTACTACACGAAATATGGGGACCAACAAGATCTCACTGTGGTTAGTTATGCCACACGTACGGAGAAGCATGCCAACGCTTAGGACTACTGGAAAACGACAAGCATTGAATATTGTAAAGGATGGGGGAATGTTTGACAGGGGTGGAATAAAATTTTGTTGGAAAGCGATTGAAATGTCACGAACTGCGGCTCGTTTTCCGAGTAGTAAACGGTGTCGTAACTGAATGTCAATACGGAGAAGTGCAAAGAAGCTGGGAGCTCGTTTCATCAAGTTACGGGAGTTCAAAGCCAGGACCAACTAATTCAGCATTTTTCCAGCAATGTAACGGGGATGAACGTAGTATCTTCATCTAGAGAGGTCACATAAACGTCTTTCAGGATGCAAAATTCGCGTAAAATATCTGAAACCGTGGATTGGAACACTAAACGAGCCGCGAACGCTTACAGGATCAGAAAATGAGAGCAAAAATATGGTCCAAATGGCTCTCAGTATTATGGGACTTGACATCTGAGGTCATCAGTCCCCCAGAACTTAGAACTACTTAAACGTAACTGACCTAAGGACATCACACACACCCACGCCCGAGGCAAGATTCGAACCTACGACCGCAGCGGTCGCGCGGTTCCAGACTGAAGCGCCTAGAGCCGCTCGGCCGGCAAATAGAGCACATTCGGTCACCAGTGTTGTGTGGGATCACGTAATCACCTGCTATAAGACCACCGCCCTCCTCATTCTCAGAGAGAGGCCATCCTATCTGCATCACGGAACCGATGGAATACCAGCTACACGGCCAGTTGCAGGATACTCTGTTGAATAGAGCAAGTGTCTAAAAGCTGCCGCCAGCTTGGTATCCACTACTGTTAAGTATATAGCTTATAGCTGTCTGTGGAGGGAACTCTGATCCACAAGTCGCAGTCATGCCGGTCACAATGGTAACTGGCTGAAGACGGGAACCGGGTATGCTGTGTTTCGGGAACGAGAGTAATCGCAGCTTCACTCATCGACAGCTCTGAGGCTCCAAAAGACGTCTACAGCCACGGATACAGTTCGGTCGCTAGGCTGGAAAGAGAATGGCAGAGCGGTCGCTGGGAAGAGGATGGAATGATTGTAAGACTCTCACCAATAAATGATTGTTAACTGAATGATGTTTCATTGGCGCTCAAGCACTCTCCAGGGTCACTAACCCCCGCTCTTTATTCGACCTCCTGATAACAACACCACTTCGGCTCGGGTTGTAAAACTGATGTCAATAAGTGGAGCTGACACACAACACCAGTTTCACCTGTTTGGACCATGCATCGCCGCTGTCTCTTGGCAATGGATACATTTTATCTTGTGAACTCCTAACTGAAATGTCTACCTTGAAAATATCTGAAACTTTTCTTGTAGTGTAACGACGTAAGTTTTGTATAAACGGTTTTCTTTTGATATATGACCATGTGCAGACTTCGTCACCTACGTCAGTTACAACACACTTCAAAATTACTTATATTCTTCTTAAATTGTCTCAGAATGGTTCTTGAACGAAACTGTAAAACATCATTTGAGTCGTATGCGCAGAATTACGTCACTCGGGCAAATTGCTTTGCGTAAACCTTTTCAATTTTAGATGTTGTTTGTTTCTCCTCAGAAATTATATTAATGCACGTTATCTGATTTAATAAATATTAGAACCACATAAAATAAACTTTCGATATTCAAACTCGCGATGAACATTGTCAAATATTAATAATCTTGTCACATATATTATTAATTCATTCACATAATTCTTCATAATTCTTCATAAATAAATTCTCAGAACACGTATTTAAACTTTTGTAGCATCCACTAGTTTATTATCTTCCTACATAAAGACGTGAACCTGAGCCTTGACAAGATAGGACTAACATTTTCAATAAGATTAAACTCTCTATGACGTCATTGTTGTACAAAACATTACAAATTATTCATTATCAATTTTTAGAAGCACGACGCAACAAATCGGTTTCAGAATATTCTGTTGCTCTTTGGCTGTCGACCCGCGACGTATAGTGGCCAGTAATTTTCCCTCTGGTCCCGGCAGCGAAGATGCTGTCTCCGTTCGTTGCGCCGCCCTCTCCGTACATGAAACATAAAAAATAAATACAAAAACTTTAGACAACTCACAACCATTACAAATATTACAAAAAATACATAAACAAAACTAAATTAAACTTATATTCACCTGCAAACTGGGCTGACACTGGTGGATGGGTGACGCTTCAATTTCGCGTTCCACTACGTCCTGTAGGAAACCCACTCTGTAATCACATCCGCGTCCTTCCCAAAGTATAAAAATACTTATGCCGCTCCCGGTACCTGACACGTTCCCATCGTCACGTCGAGATATCATCCCGGATGTTCCTACCCCCGTGGGTCTCTAAGCTAGAAGACAACGCTGGTCTGGATACTACTGAGCACACTGCCTCTCCTTGGCCTCGGATCTGTGCCTATCGTGCAACCAACACTCCTCGTGTGGCAGGGAGCAAAAAGACACTTAGCTACAAAGAAAGTGTCCGGAAGAACTCTCGTAACAGTTCAGTTGTACAGCTACAAGGTGATAAATTTATCAGTAACTTTATCATTTAAGATTCTTAGCATTAAAAACTGCTGAAAATCTTTGTTTAAATATTACAATGATCAGGCAGAATGTTATGACCACGTACTTGATAGCTGATATGCCCCCAAATTTGGCACCGACCAAAGAGCCGAACGCAGGTTAGCCGCTCAGTCAGGGGCGCCTTGTCACGGTTCGCGCGGCGCCTCCCGTCGGATGTTCGAGTCCTCCCTCGGGGATGAGTATGTGTTTTGCCCTTAGCGTAAGTTTAAGTTAGTGTGTAAGACTAGGGACCGATGTCCTCAGCAGTTTGGTCCCATAGTACCTTACCACAAATTTAAAAAAAAAAAGGAAACAAAAAAGCGGCGACGCTTCTTGCCATGGAAGCAATGGTTAGTCACTGGAGAGAGTTACCACCACATCCCAACACACAAGTCACCTAATTCCTGTAAATTCCGGGAAGTGGGACGATAAGCTCTGACGCTTCTTTCATTCACAACCCAGATAAATGTAAATGTCATGTGGCTAGGGCCTCCAGTCGGGTAGTCCTTCCGCCAGGTGCTAGTCTTTCGATTTGACGCCACTTCGGCGACTCGCTCGTCGATGGGGATGAAATGATGATGATTAAAACAACACAACACCCAGTCCCTTAGCGGAGAAAATCGCCAACCCAGCAGGGAAGCGAACCCGGTCTCTTAGGATTGACATTCTGTCGCGCTGACCACTCAGCTATCGGGGACGGACACTTCCCAGATGTTTTCGATCGGATTCAGCTCTGGTGCGTTTGCGGGCCAGCACATCAACTGAAACTCACCACTGTATTCCTTTAACTACTCCATCACACTGCCGAACTTGCAACATCCCGCATTATCTTTCTGAAAATTTCCACTTTCTTCGGGCAACATGATCGTCATGTACGTGGTCTGCAGTCACTGTCCGATTCTGCTTAGCTGTCATGGTGCCTTTCACGAGCTCCACTGGCCCCATGGAACCCCACGTGAATGTTCCCCAGAGCATAATGGAACCGCCTACGGCTCGTCTCTCTCCCACACAACAGGTGTCAGGGAGTTGTTCCCCTAGAAAACGACGGATTCGCGGGCTTCCATCGGCTGGCTGAAGAAAGTATTGGGATTCATCAGACCATGCAACGTTCTGCCACTGCCCCAGTGTCCAGAGCCGATGTTCCCATGCCCATTTCAGTCGTAGTTACCTATGTCGGGTTTTAACATTGGTATACACATGGGTCGTCGGCTGTGGAGGTCGATTGTTAGGAGTATTTTGGTCCGCAGCTCGTGGTCGTGCGGTAGCGTTCTCGCTTCCCGCGCCCGGGTTCCCGGGTTCGATTCCCGGCGGGGTCAGGGATTTTCTCTGCCTCGTGATGACTGGGTGTTGTGTGATGTCCTTAGGTTAGTTAGGTTTAAGTAGTTCTAAGTTCTAGGGGACTGATGACCATAAATGTTAAGTCCTATAGTGCTCAGAGCCATTTGAACCATTTTTAGGAGTATTTGGTGTGCTCTGTGTTCAGACACACTGGCTGGTACTCTGCCCAGCAGTAAACTCTGATGTTAGTTCCGCCACAGTTCACCATCTGTCCTGTTTTGCCAGTCTGCACAGCCTATGACGTCCAACATCTGTAATGAGGGGTGGCAGCCCAACCCCACGACGTATGAACGTGGTTTCACTTTGGTTTCGTCACGTGTTGAAGACAACACAGCAGTCCTCGAACACCCGATAAGTCATGAAGTTTCAGAAATTATCGTGCCGAGCCTCCGGGCCATCACGATCTTCCCTCCGTCAAACTCAGATGGATCGTGCTCCTTCCCCATTCTGCAGACGAACAGCAGCCTCACAGACACTACATGCTCCGTTTATGTCTAACTAGCAATCATTCCTGGCCAAGTGAAGCTGCTATTGGCTGGATTGGTTTATGTTGACAGTATGTGGGTGATCATAACGTTCTGGCTGACCAGCGTATATCTCTCATCTTATTCAGAAACTGGCTTGCATCTGTCTTCATTGTAACAGCAATTTCAAACGTAAATGACGTTTATGTATTGTCGTCCAATAATATTCAAACATATACCTTTTGGAATAACTCTGTGCACGTGTAAAGAAAATGGCAGGACAGGTGACATTAGTTTAATCTGTTATTCAGATGTTTCACAATTCATTCATTCCTGTTCACTGTATACAGTCTCATGATATTCGTCGTTAATTAGATGGATCCATTTAAAATGACTACGTTATATACTCATTACTTAGTGAATACTAGGCACGGTAAGTTCCGTTAAGTGGGAAATATTTTATAAACTTTCTTTTGAGAATGTACGTCTTCTTCTACGTGAGCCGAGCGATACAGCAAATCTGTTAAGGCTCTGGATTCACATTCTGAACTTCCATCGGTAAGTTTTCTTTAATTTCGCTACGTCGGTTGAGTCAAATATTTTGATGGTTCCGTTAAAAAGGACACCACAAACTGCGTGTTCTCTCTTTGATAACCATATTGTCTATGATACATCTGACACTAACATTCATGTTTTGTATGTTCAATTTTCATTAGGTTCCAAACCGGACTGAGAAACGTATAAAGTTTTGATCACAATAGCCGTTTCAAATGGTTCAAATGGCTCTGAGCACTATGGGACTCAACTGCTGAGGTCATTAGTCCCCTAGAACTTAGAACTACTTAAACCTAACTAACCTAAGGACATCACACATCCATGCCCGAGGCAGGATTCGAACCTGCGACCGTAGCAGCCGCGCGGTTCCGGACTGAGCGCCTAGAACCGCTAGACCACCGCGGCCGGCACAATAGCCGGAACTAGTGTAACTTACGGTTGTCCATAGAGTGTGCTATGTCACCTCATAGCGCCAAAGCGAACCCTTAGTTTCTTGGGAGCCATTGGCATATACTTGGAAATAGAAATGATATAATCGCTTCGCTGTTGGCGATATACGTATTTTAAATGAATAATATGAAAAAATTCAAAATTTCAGAAACGTTTAATGCATTACGTGCTTGGTTTTAAGAGAGAAACCAGCTCAATTTCGTTTACTGAATGGTACGAAATGATATCTTCCCAAAAGGAGACTTTTAGCGAAGACATGATAATGAATTTTTTGAAGTCTTTGGAGGCTAATTCAGGGTACAACGCACCGAGACATGTCGCTGATATAAAAACTTTTGTCATTAGGTGCCATTCATGCGGAAAAAAAGGTCGTGACATTCATGTATACGGCCAGTCAGAAACAGTTAACACGAGAGGTTCGCTAAGCTGAAGCAACACGTGCTGCACTCTGGCTTAGTTACTCCTGGATAGATTTCCAGGTGTTTGAATATTACAGATTCTAGTCGAACTGGTGTGCAACCAAATATAGTATGTGCTGCTTCACTTAAGGTGACTGCTTGCTTTATAGTTGGAATATTTATGGCAAATAAAGCCAGAAAAAAGGTCCACGATCAATGTAATTAATGCATGAATGCAACCTGACTACAATTTGTAACAGGAAAGTTACCTGAGGAGGTCATGGTTATTTTAACAGTGCAAGGTAAATGCCAGTCATAAAAGATGGAAGTTGGTCTGCACTTACTAAAGTTAAATACAATACAGCGGACATTTAAACGTCTTTAGAATCACGTACAGCGACTATGCAAGTCCCTTTAGCTTCACGACTCAGGTTACTTACCGTGCTTACTCAAAAAACTTGAAAAGAATGGGATACATAATATTTAAGGTTGTGGATGATATCTTTGGTATGAAGTATCATGTGAAAACAGTGGAATGTACCAGTTCCTATAGCCGAAATTTGCACGCTAGATTGTACGATCGTGTTACGACTGGAGAATATAAGTCACGCTAATGCTTTTGAATAACAAATAAATGACCATTCAAGTCGCAAAAAGAGATAGCATTTAGGTAACACAAAAAATAATTGACAAAACAATTGAACAAAGAAGTAAACGTTCCAGTAGTGGACAAAGGACACGTGGTGGGTTAAGTTCAGAGACGCAAAGATCATGTGAACAATATTTGTATACCAATTAAAAACCACTTAGTAAGCTAAACCGATGGGAAGAGTGACTGAATTGACTGTAGTACTCTTGCGATTAACTAACTATTGCTAGTTTCTGCAGAAAGCCTCGCAGATGCGGACGTCACAAAGAAATAAAAGTTTGGTAACGGCACAGGACACTTAAGTTCATTTCTGATGTTTATAGAAATATTGCAACAATAATTAGTGAGTGTTTTACCATGAAATCTTAGTACCTCACGAACGATTACTCAAATAATTTTGTAGACGTACAATGTCTGTTCACAACACCAATAACACTTGCCATCATAGCATCTTAGCGACTGCTTGCATACAATACCAACCACACATTCGTCTAGTCACAGGACGACCCAGAGAAGTGTCCGTTTGTGAACAGGAAACGATTTCTTTGGCCTCGACACCGGAAAGTGGGAACCGTGCTGCCACAAAACAAGAAAGGAAACAACTTCAGAGGTAGGCAGAGACTGAATACAGAATCACCTTCATATATGTGGCGCCTGTGCTGTCGTATATATACGCACACTCGACTAATGTCTGACTTAATGCTGCAGATAACTAACATCATGCATCCTGCAGGATGTCCAGAAATGTGTAAGAGTACGAGGGGTTGGAGATCTGTTCTGAACAGCACGTTGCTAGGCATCACAGATATGGTCAATCATGTTCATGTCTGGGGCGTTTGGTGGCCAGCGGAACTGTTTAAACTCAGAGGTGTGTTCCTGGAGCCACTCCACTTGATGACCCAGCATTGAAAACTGCACCAATTTGTGAAAGGGTTGCTCTTCTGCCACGCTGAACGATTCACTTCAGTCGTCGTTGAATCCGTTCTTGCCAGATGTTTTTCCGGCCGCACGGTACACACGACAAATGGTCGTTCTTGAAAATCCTCACGCCATTGCTACCTCGCCGACTATAGCACCATATCCAACTCACTTAAATCTTTATAGCCTGCCATTGTAGCACCAGTAGCCGATCTACGATTTAAAAACTGCGTCAGACACGTGTTGTCTTATATAGGCGTTTCCGACCACAGCGCCGTATTCTACATATCTATTTTTATAATTAAGGCGAAAAGGCCAGTGATCTATTCAGTGCAAACGCACACCAGACGTGGATAACGGGCAAGGGCCACTACATCAGCAGTGTGAGGGTAAGTTGAGAATTTGGGTCTGACGGGAGGCGTTCTATGGTAGTCCGTGCAGCTGAAATGACCGCTGTGTCCGCATGGCTCAGTGGTCAGATCATCTGCCTAGTAAGCGGAAGACCCGAGCCAAATACCGGAAAGTTTTCA
The DNA here is from genome assembly GCF_023864275.1 of Schistocerca cancellata. Lineage (NCBI taxonomy): Eukaryota > Metazoa > Arthropoda > Insecta > Orthoptera > Acrididae > Schistocerca > Schistocerca cancellata. Next base: position 101,089,551 of record NC_064633.1, read on the forward strand.
ACTTTCCCATTGATTTCATAGATCAATCTATCCCCGCTGACAGCCAATGCTTTAATTCCTTTGTGTCAGAAATATCTTTGTAGTAAAGGTGCGATAACTATTTTGCGGCGTAATGAAAATATAGAAAAAGTAAAAACGAGTATTGAGAGTGGTGAATAAGATATCGTTGAGAGTGAATAAGATACCGTTGAGAGTGAATAAGATATCGTAAACAAGGCTTGGCAGCCTTGTTTACAACGAGTTAAAGCGGACACCATACCTATATTTTGTCTCACGTTTGCGACACTGAACTGGTAAGACTAAGTCCCAGTTGCAGGCTGATGCCTAACAGCTTCCTCGGTCAACGAAAATTTTGTTCAAGCGTTTCGTTTCATTATAGAAAGAATATTGGAACGTTTGTAAGTAGGCTGTTTATGTTTTCTTATTGGCAACGTTACGTAGCGCTCTATATGAAAAGCACTGGCTGTGCTGTGTGCAGTCTGTGGCTACTTTGCATTGTTGTCTGCCATTGCAGTGTTGGGCAGCTGGATGTGAACAGCGCGTAGCGTTGCGCAGTTGGAGGTGAGCCACCAGCAGTGGTGGATGTGGGAAATGAGATGGCGGATTTTTGAGTACAGAATGGATATTATGAACTGCTATGTATATTATGCTTTTTCAACACTATTAAGGTAAATACATTGTTTGTTCTCTATTAAATCTTTCATTTGCTAACCATGCCTATCAGTAGTTAGTGCCTTCAGTAGTTTGAATCTTTAATTTAGCTGGCAGTAGTGGCGCTCGCTGTATTGCAGTAGTTCGAGTAATGAAGATTTTTGTGAGGTAAGTGATTTGTGAAAGATATAGGTCAATGTTAGTCAGGGCCGTTCTTTTGTAGGGATTTTTGAAAGTCAGATTGCGTTGCGCTAAAAATATTGTGTCAGTTTAAGCACAATCATGTATAATTGTTTAAAGGGGACGTTACATATGTCGACCCTTAGCCGAGGGTACCTCACTGGAATCTTCTGATTTTTTCTTGTAGTTTGTGTAATTGGTGTAGATTTTGTTTATTGCTAGTGCGTAATTGTATTGAGAATCTCCTTTGTAGTTGCAGTCTTTCATTGTTGTACAGTAAAACAGTTGTGGCATGCATGTAGATTTGCACCAAGTATTTCGCAGCTGCGCTTGCAATTAACTACATATTATTTTCTGTGCTATGTTAATGTGTTCTCTTATTTTTGCTCTTCAAATTGTGCTTTTCTGTGTTGTCGTGTGAAATATTGTGACAATAATGGCGTGTGAAAATCGTAACACTAGGCTCCAAAGTAAACTGAGAAATGACAGTGAAGACGAAAGCAGTGTGTTAACGCCACCATGTAATGAATTAACTAATGTTCAACATAGTAATTTGGTAATTGTCCATAGGGAAATGGAGCGGGCGGCAAACAATGGCGTACGCAGTGAAACAATTAGTGAACAGGGAAGCATTATCGATCGATCGCTCGGCAACAGCTCGCCTCAGGAATCCGAAATGACAGGACACAATTTTACAAATACTGTAGATTCAGGTTTTGCGTCCTCACCGTTTTCTCAAATAAGTCAAGACACATTTTCTGCTTGTCAAAATGTGAATGTTGCTGGTGCAAATGCACTGCCGAAAAGCGTAGAGGAACAGATTCCAGACACTAATGCATTGTTATTACAATTAATGCAACAAATGGGACAAAATCTTCAAAAGTTAGACACAATGGAACAAAATCAGAGACAAACACAGCAAAAGCTTCAAAAGTTAGACACAATGGAACAAAATCAGAGACAAACACAGCAAAAGCTTCAAAAGTTAGACACAATGGAACAAAATCAGAGACAAACACAGCAAAAGTTAGACACAGTGGAACAAAATCTTCAAAAGTTAGACACAATGGAACAAAATCTTCGGAAGTTAGATACCACACTTGAACAAACACGTGAAGATTTAACTGCTGAGTTACATAACATTGAATCGCAATGTCAAAAGGTCTGTAATGACGTAAAAACACAAATTTGTGAGCATTTCCAACCTATTTTTTCGCGTCATGAAAATGCATTACAGAATCACGGAGCAGCCATAAAAGACCTGCAAACTATTGTTCATGAAAATCATGAGACCTTGCAAGCTAAAATTAACTCAGTTGCATCTACCGATTCGGTTACGCAACTTGCAAAAACTCTGGAAAACTTAAAGGACACAGTACATACCCTGAAAATTGGTTCAGAAAGACACATGGAGGAAATAAGTACACTATCGGATACAGTAGCCGAACTTTCGATCAGGTCACTAACTTATCTACAAAGGTAGATGATGATCTGAATGACACAAGACCCATAGCCTTCACTGACACAGAAGAGTATGAACAAATAAGAAAATTCAAACAAAATCAAAATCAAATCAATACACAGTACAAAAGAGAAATCCGGGAAGTACAAGATCAGTTGACGCAGGTAATACAAGAATTACATATTTCAGAGGACACTCGCGCTCCAACATGGGAAGAGGAACTTAGAAATACGGAAAAGCCACAAAATAATAACACAGAGCATTTCGGTAATTATGAAAGAAATTGGCAAGGTACACCGAATTTTGAGATGGAACCGCCGACACGACGTAACAATGACCGATATGCTACTCGCCGACACGATGATTTTGACTATAAGCTGTTCATTACTACACGTAAATTCAAAACGTTTAAGAATTCTGCCAACGACATTCATCCACAAGCGTGGCTCCATCAATTCTCTCATTGTTTCCCTCCTAACTGGTCATTGAAGCACAGGTTAGAATTTATGTGTGGCTACTTAGAGAATGAACCAGCTGTAAGAATGCGATCGGTCATTCACGATTGTCACAGTGAAGGAGAATTTTACCATGCGATCCTCTCAGCATATTGGTCTCAAGCCACACAAGACCGAGTAAAACATGGCATCATAATGATGAAACATTTCGAACAATCTGAATTTTCCAGTCTTGTGAAATATTTTGAAGACATGCTGCATAAGAATCAGTATCTTTCAAACCCATACAGCCCCTCAGAACTCATCCGCATTTGCTTAATCAAACTGCCTGAACATTTACGACATATTATTTTAGCAGGGCGTTGCAAAGACGACATTGAAGCTTTTCAGGGACTGTTACAAGAACTGGAAATTGACACTGACAATCGCGGAACGCGAAAACAGGAGCACAACAATTACAGGTCACATCTGTCACAATTCCGCGATGACAGAAATAATAAATGAACACGACAAGGCTATTTTTACAACGTAAATCGTGACCAAAACAGACACCACCCATATGACAACCGTTGGCAGAGTAGTAATAATTACAGGGAAAGATCACCTCTCCACAGTAATGACTATCACAGAGACAATCAGAGAAACAGACAATATGGGAACCAAAATAATTATTATCAAGGGAGACAGAATAACTTTAGACGCAATGGCCCAGCGCGCAGTTATGACTCAGGGAGAAATTCTCCACCACGTGACCGACAAGAAAGAAACTATGAAATCTACCGACATGACGACAGACGATATGATCGTAACAACAGACCTGAACTGCATCAGAACTGGCGGGATTCTCGTCACGGTGAATTTGTAGAAGTTAGGTCTCCAAATCCCAATTACGATGCACGCCAACAGAGAGACAATAGGCAATGACTCATACTGCTGGCAGCCACAAGACGTACTTATGAAACTGACGACACAGCTGCCGTAGCTAGTAATTACGTAAAAATGGAAGACGTTAGGGACATCTTACTCCAGTAACACGACTTAAAACATAACAACATTGCATATCCTGTGATTCACATTACTGTAAATGACGTAAAATTTATGGCAGTACTTGACTCTGGCAGTCCCATTTCAGTTATTAGTGAAACAGCTTTTAGCAAATGCAACAAATCGAACGATTGCCCCACACTTCCGTTACGTGAGATTAAATTACAAGGTGCAATCTTTGGAAAAAGTGTAGATGTACGCCAACAAACCAATTTAGAATTCTTTTGCCAAAGCCACAGCTTCTCTATGAATTTTCTTATTGTTCCATTATTGTCGACGGAAATTATACTGGGAGTAGACTTTTTGAATGAATACAAAGCAATCTTAAGCTTTCACGATGCTGAAATAAGTTTAGAGAAAGAAGGCAAGTCAATAGCTTTGAAATTTGAAGACTGGCTCTCAAACCATGATGAGGAAATTAATCGGCTTTACGTTCTGTTAGACAACAGTTCGGAATTTTCTATGGAACTAGACACTAACAATCACTCTGCAAGTACTGACAGGGATGATATCGACGGCATATTTGAAATTAATGAGTTAATTCAGAATAAAATTCAAACAATTGAGAATTGTAATGACACTGATAGGCAGGACCTTTTTGAGATTTTACAAGCACATTCCACAGTTTTTACTCACAAAACAGGAACAATCAAGGGATTTCAATACCAATTTCGTGTTCGTGAGCATACTAAATTTTGTGTTAGACCATACATAATTCCAACACATTATAGGGACCGTGTTAGAACAGAAATACAATCTATGCTTGACGAGGGCATGATTGAGCCTGCAGTAAGCTCATACAACAATCCGTTACATGTTGTTGAGAAGAAAAATGGATCGATCAGGCTTGTCTTAGATTCGAGACAAATCAATACTATCATTATTCCTGAAACAGACAGGCCGCAGACGATGGAAGAACTTCTTCAAAATTTTAATGGTGTGAAAGTGTTGTCTTCCATTGATCTCAGATCCAGCTTTTATCAGATCGAACTTCATCCAGAATGCAGAAAATACACAGCTTTCCTTTGTTTCGGCGTTTGTTATCAGTTTCGGAAACTTCCTTTTGGTTTGAACATTTCTTCGGCAGCATTCATTCGCGGGTTAAATTCCATATTACCAGAGTTCTTAAAACGTCACATCACCTTATATGTGGACGATATTCTAATAGCAGAAGCTTCATAGGAACAACATAACCGCATCCTCAACAGTTTGTTACGTATTTTTGCAGAATCTGGAATTACAGTTAACTTGGAAAAGTCTGAATTCGGTAGGACAAAGGTGAAGTTTTTGGGACATATTATTTCTTCTGAAGGCATTCAGCCGGATCCTGAAAAGTTAGAAGCAATCAGAGCCATTCCAGTTCCATCCACAAAAAGACAAGTCCGCAGTTTTCTAGGTCTCGTAAATTTTTACCGTCGTTTTCTGAATATGCAAATTCTTGTTACACCAAAACTTTGTTCTCTCACTGGAAAAAATACTATTTGGAACTGGGACGAACAAGCACAGTTGGAATTCAATTCTTTGAAAGAAGCGTTACTTCACGCGCCAATACTAGCTCATCCAGATCTGTCACAAGATTTCTGCCTTAGCACGGATTCTTCCAAAGTCGGTCTTGGTGCCCATTTATTTCAAGAAGCCATAGAAGATGACATTACTGTTCATAAAACCATTGCTTTTGCTAGCCGAGTGCTAATAAAATCTGAAAAGAATTATTCCGTTAGTGAATTAGAAGCTTTAGCTATCGTTTGGGCATTTAACAAATTCCGTTTCTTTCTTTCTGGTAAGCACGTAAAAGTATACAGTGATCATCGTGCATTACAATTTCTTATGTCTTCAAAATTAAATCATGACAGGTTAAAACGTTGGGCATTGTTTCTGTAAGAATTCCGCTTCACAATAGTCTACATTCCCGGCAAGGAGAACATTGTTGCGGACGCACTGTCACGTGCACAGGCTGGGCTTGAGAAAAGTAACACAGAAGGCAATCTCGAGAAAAATTTCAGTATTCTTTACATTCAGAAAGTCGCCTTTGAAAACTTCATCACCACATCTTTAAAGGACATTGCTCATGAACAAGATAAAGATTCGATTTGGAAAGACATCAAAAGTAAATGGCATGAAAAGACACACACTCAGATTCGGCATTATTACCTGATTAGAAACAACATACTCTTCAAACGCTGCACTGTTGATGACAAGCTATGGGTACTTTGCATTCCAGACGATTTTGCTAATAAGCTCATTTGGTATATTCATTTCAGCTACGCACATTTTGGTCCACGAAAATGTTATCATATTCTTCGAACGACTTGTTATTTTAACAATATGGAAAAGAGAATTCGAAGAGTCTTGTCTATTTGTAAACTTTGTCAAAAGGCGAAACCATCTACTATCTCACATCGTGCTCCGTTGTTTCCTATTATTCCTTCTAAATTAAAAGAATTTGCTGCTGTTGATCTCTTGGGACCCCTTGTCAGAACATCGAATGGATTTTCGTACGTTCTAGTCGCTGTTGAACTTACTTCAAAATTTGTTTCTTTCACACCGTTACGTAATGCCACTGGACGGTCTGTATCCAACGCCTTTGTTAAAAATTTCTTACGTGAAGTTGGACACGTCAGTAAAGTCATTTCAGATAACGGACCGTAATTCAGATCTGCTGTTTGGTCACGCATGCTTCAGAACCATAAAATCAAACCTGTTTTTATTTCATTGTACTCACCACATTGAAACCCGTCTGAACGGATTATGAAAGAAATCAATAAGCTTTGCAGACTTTATTGTCACAGAAAGCATCAGCATTGGGACAGATATTTACACTTATTTCAAAATGTGCTGAATGAAATACCTCATGATACCACTGCTTTACCACCTACTCTTGTACTGAAGAATGAAGAACCACCGAACAGAATCAGAGAGCTTGTACCTTTCCCGAATACACGTAAACTTCGACACAAAGACATAATTGATTTGGCTCTTAAAAATATAAAATCTGCAGCAGACAAAAGGAGAAAACTACACGGTAAAGCAAATGCAAAGAAATTATATATTGGTCAGAAAGTTCTCATTAAAGCTCATTCATTGTCACATAAGAAGAAACACTTGAGTCACAAATTCCTTCTAGTTTACAATGGACCTTACAGAATCCGACGTATACCACGTGATAATTGCGTTGAAGTTGAAACTCTGCGTACTAGGAAGAGTAAAGGTTTACACCACATTTCACATGTAAAACCGTTTATTGAAAGATAATCTGCTTTTTAACTTTGTCTTTGCCATAAAACGTTTCACTTCACGTTACTAGTATGCTTTAGAAACTGTTACCATGCAACAATGTTTAAAGTTAAAGATCCAGTCAAGAACCAAGAGAACTTATTCAAACAGAAATTACGAATGCATTGTTATTGCGAACAGACGACACAGTGTTATTGTGTGTGTACATTCTTGTTTGTTAGTTGCACGATTACGTAACGACTATAAGGCTCACATACTCAGCTACAATGAGACATCCTTTTCCGTAGCACAACAAAACGTTACAGCACAGTACTTTCTTCATCACGGCAATAAGCGTAATAAGTAAGATATCTATACGCAAAGCATTTCACTTTTGTTTATCATGAGGTCAGTACATTGGCTTCTGCAGAACTTAGCTTTCGGAGGACAATAACTACGACACTTCCACAGAGATTATCTTACAGCAAGACGCACAGTTAGCGCTACAGGACACGTATTTGAGTGATTAATTTTGTACTTAAATCATTTATTTTTAAAGATTTTTGAATCACAAAGATACAAAGAAAGTTTTCAGTGATATATTTCATTCCATTGTTGTAATCTGTAACACCTGAGGGTATAATCACATTAATTCTCAGGGGGGTACATGCCTACTTTGTGTACCATGTGGTTGGCAAGCACAAGGAGCCCTAGCTAATATGGTATTTGCTTATACAACTTTACACATCGGTACCATATTCCTCTAATACATAAATTACACAGCTATCTGATCATTTAACTGAGAGACAAACATTTTTTTTACTACATCAGTGACAGATGTTTACGTAATTACACCGTTGTATAACTTCACACTTACGAAATTGTATTTTGTCTGTACTTTGTGAACGATTCACATTTTTTCAGACCCATTGTGATATTATGAGAACTTTGAATGATATATTTGGTATGGGATCACGATTTTTAAAGTACGTTTGAGGCAGATGACACTTTTGACATGAGCAGAGAATTTTTTTAATTATTGGAGGAAGCTACGACGATTTTGAGAATTGACTGAGATGTTATGATATTATTACGACGACGATGTGTATTACGCTGTTGAGGTATGTTTATGATCAATAAGCTGATGCTACATGAGGAATTTGATTATGCTATGTATTTATTATGATGACGTGTCGACGAATATATATATGTGTAATAAGGTAAGGAGTAATGAATAGTGGTTAGGGACTCTTGACTTGTGAAAAAGGATGTTGGAAACCAAGAATCGTACTTTAAGAGTTATGAAATGTGTGTAAATGCGTGAATGTATCACAATGCCGGCGAAAATTTTTTGGACACTGTTATATTCATAAGATTTTGTTTCTACACATTTGCAACGCAAATTCTCGACCCGTGAAATTTTGTATATGAGACTGTCACTATAGCGGAAACTGCTGTCGTAAATATTTCCGTAAGAAAGTTAAGTGACCACCAGCATGTAATGCGTCGTGGGCACCCAGCTGTGTCAGACGCCTGGAGAACAAGTCATTAGGGTGTGCCTTTTCGGAAGCACAGGTAGAAAAAAAAAGGGATGCCATTATCCTTGCTATTGACATTTCCTTCTTGAAGGCATACTGTGGAGCTCGTAATTTATGATATTTACTGAAATGCCTAATGAAATGATGAGAAACATTTCATGGCTATTGTCTTGCTAGTTGAGAGAAATGCCATATGGCTTGCTTTATGTATTTATTTGCTCATTTTCTTTAATATCTAGTTTCTAGTTGCACTGCAGCATTGGTTAAAATAAAATTTAATATATGTACTAATATAGTTATTTTATGTCTACAAATCCAGTAAATACTATGATCTACTTTCTTAAAAAAAATGGAACACGAATAGACATTTCCCCTCACAGGAATTGTATAAATAATTTTTTAACGACTTGGGAACTTTCTTGGAGAGTAAGTTTTTGTGATCCATCACTCTGGTGTTAAGATGTGACACAGGAATTAAACATGGCCATTTTTACAGTAACATTTTTTCTGCTTGAGCTATGTCATGTTTAGATATAACTTTTGTTATTTGGTACTGCTGTTTGCCAGGCATAATGTTACTGAATTTGACTTTGTATTACGCTGTTAAGCCAGTTTTACTACGGATTTAGTTTTCTTGTTTGCTGCACAGTGCCTTATATTAGTTGTAATATTGCAATTGCTTTGCCAATTTGAATTTTTTTGTCCTTGATGTTTGTGTTAATTGTTTTGTGCTGCTGCATTGCCTCGTCCCTTAGTTTAGCATCTGAGCTCAGTAGATTTAAGTTAGCTTAAGAGGGGGTAGACTATAAGAGAATGAGTTGCGATTAATTGGAAGAAATGCACTGAGAGGTTATACGAGAAAAGTACAGAAAGCAGGTATAGATAGGACTTTTTGGAAATAATGAAGAACGAAGGGAGATCTCCGAGAAGTAAAGAAAGTTTTGTTTGCAAAATACTGCAGTACAAAAAAACCCTGTCCTTTCCTTTTGTGTAACCCATTATGTGTTTGTGTACCCTTGTGTATTTGTTTTCTTCCTGTCTCTGTGTAGTTTCATAGAAGTTTTTCTTCTTCTAATACTAAGCTATATTCACTAACAGGAATACTGTTATCCTCAAATATAATTGGCATTAATAACATGTTATTTTCTTTGTAAAGATGTTTAGACATTATGTATTCTGTTTTGTTTTAATGCTCATGTGTGAAGTTGATGTTTCAAAAGTTATTCTGATCTTTTATGTATTTACTTATGACATAATTCCTGTAACACTGATGTATATGTCTATTTCTATTCTTTTGTAAAGCCTGTATTACTACAAATGTTACCTGTATTGTTATGTTCTTTTATCTGTATTGTTATGTTCTTTAATGATGTATTTTGTACCTTTGTAATTGTATTCTCATGTTATAAAATTGTAATCGACACCAGTTCATCATATTAGTAAGTTACATTTCACTGCACACGTTTCTGTTGGTCACAGGAATGCACAATATGTGAGAAGTTGGGACTGTTGTGTTTGCATGTGTGTTAATAATTCAGCAAGGGACTGGTTAATGTTAGTCAGGGCCATTCCTCTGTAGGGATTTCTGAAAGTCAGATTGCGTTGCGCTAAAAAAATATTGTGTGTCAGTTTAAGCACAGTCGTGTATAATTTTTCAAAGGGGACGTTACACGTTATTTCTTTTGAAGTTCAAATTCCTTAACCTTTACTATAAAGGGAGTGGAAGGACTTGACCCATACAGTGACCATTTCATTTCAACATATTTATTTGCATCATAGATAAATCATTAAGAGAATTACAATCATAAATCAGATAATAATTTCTTTAAGAAAGGCCATTCAGGCAAAATTTTCAAACTGCTTGTTATATAAACCACAAATGAATTAAACTCTTTAAAAACATTTAAAAACCCACCACTCAGGCCAATTTTACAAACTGCTTCTTAGATGAAACCATCAGCGAATTAATCTCTTTGCAGACATTTAAAAAAACCGGCACTCGGTCCAAGTAAACCATTTAAAATAAACTTTACACCATGTAACCAGGCAATCAATAATTATTATTTCCAAATTGATAGAAACCCCCTCTCCCCCGCCCCCCCCACCACCACCACCAACCGGGCGAAATATTACCAAACAACTTTACAAGCTTATAGACAGTTTGATCAGTAATAACCCAATTATATCCCCATCAAAATTGGCATACGCCACTAAGGCTAGACTGCACCACATTCTTTTTAAAAAAAAAGGCTCTGAGCACTATGGGACTTTATATCTATGGTCATCAGTCCCCTAGAACTTAGAACTACTTAAACCTAACTAACCTAAGGACATCACACAACACCCAGTTACCATGAGGCAGAGAAAATCCCTGACCCCGCTGGGAATCGAACCCGAGAACGCTACCGCACGACCACGAGCTGCGGTCCGCAATTTAAAAAAAAACTGTTTCAATTAAGACACATTCTTCTAGAAATCCCTCAAAATTCTTAAGACAAATATTTAAAACATTTAACCCGGGCAACCTTGCAGAGCCACCACAAGCTTTAAAAGAGAACTGCAGCTTGTACAATAACTGAGGCCCGAGATTTTGAAGCCATGGCTTGGCTACGAACGGTGGAGGCGACTGAGTACATATCTTCGAATTATGATGTGGACTCCGTTTGTACTTCCACCTTGTTCAGAACGCCGAAATCGGAATCAACAGCACACGTGAGCTCAGGCAAAGTCCACCGCCCTTACGCCCGCAAGTAATTTAAAAGGGGAGCCTCTGCACTTCGGTTGTACTCTGCTTCCAATCTCTGAAACATAAATTAGAAGCGACAAGAGGGAACCAAACACACCTTCCTTCACCTTAATTCTCAAATTTATACAGAAAACTACTTTGATAACATTGACAATAATAAAACTAAAAAAAACTAATTTCAGAACCACGTACACTAATGATGCAAATGAAACTGGCTCATTAAAACCCAAGCATCACATGGAGCACCTTATGTGGGCCAGCTGAAGTAAGAACAGTACTATTAAGGAGCAAAGCACACATGTAATAACAGAAATGAAATATCACATCACAGTCCTTGCAACGCTTTCCTGCCTCAAGATCAATCATCATTATTGTGGTGTCACCACCAGACACCACATTTGCTAGGTGGTAGCTTTTAAATCAGCCGCGGTCCGCTAGTATACGACGGATCCGTGTGGCGCCACTGTCAGTGATGGCAGACCGAGCGCCGCCACATGACAGGTCTAGTGAGACGTACTAGCACTCGCCCCAGTTGTACAGCCGATTTGCCGAGACGATAGTTAGCATAGCCTTCAGCTACATTTGCTATGACCTAGCAAGGCGCCGTATTCAATTTATATTGAGATTCTATTAATGTATCATCAAGAGCGATGTTCTACAAATGTGGATTAAAGTTAAGTATTCCAGAAGCTACGTACTTTTCTTTATAGCATTCATTACGTATCCTGTTTCAGACCTCACGCCGGCCTGCGTGAGTTTAAGCGCGTGCCTTTCGGCTTCCTCTCATTGTGTCTAGGCTGTCTTGTCTAGACACAACATATTTGGCGACGAGTCTCAAAAGGGTCTTCTTCTTTTTTCTACTTGCTTACTTGTGTCATGGCTTCGCCACATTCTCCAGATGTACTGTCCGAATTTTATCGCTTGTAGACTCAGCAGACGCAGGCCTTATTGGATGCCCTTGGACAGCTCGTCCAGGGTCAACGTGCACAGGAAAACGATGCGGCCGCCGCCACTCCACCGCTACAGCAGCCACAACACGCAGTTGCACCACCTTTTCGTAATTTTTATGCGGAAGTGGAAAGCTGGACGGAGTGGTCACGTCAATTTGGATTCCATCTCGCCGCATACAGAATTCAAGGTAACGAGCGGCAGCCTCATCTCCTTTCTTGTGTAGGTGTGTCCACCTACTGTGTGATAGTGAAATTGTTTCCCCAACGCGACATAGCAACTCTGTCCTACGAAGAAATTTTGTCTGCTTTAGATGCCTATTTCAAGGAATCAGTCAATGTCGTTGCAAAAAGGTATACTTTCTTTCGTACCAAACGTCCGGCTGGTCAGACTAATCGAGAGTGGGTTGCAACTTTGCAAGGCCTTACAAGGGATTGTGCTTTTGAGTGTGAATGTGGCCTCCCTTATTCAGATGCTATGGTGCGTGATGCAATAGCACAGAACGTTTCTGATGTTTGCATAAGGGAACAGATTTTGAAACTAGTCAATCCCTCCCTACAACAAGTGATAGACGTATTGGATAGGCAAGACACACTTGACTTTGCTCAGGAATCATTTGAAACTTCGCCAGCTGTGTGTCACATTAACCGGCCCGCTGGGCGAACTGTACGGACCTGTAAACAGCCCTCGCGCCCTTCCGCGCAGCCACGTGTGGCGCGTAAGCAAGCAAATGCAGTGAAATCATGCCCGCGGTATGGTACTCGACATTCGTGTGAGAATTGCCCGTCACGCCAGGCTATTTGTTTTTTCTGTAATAAGAAAGGTCATGTTCAAAGTGTTTGCCAGAAAAAGCTCAGATCGGACACTCACAACCATTCCAGGCCCTTTGCTTCGCGCCAAAATCGAACCAAGAATACTCGGGCTCGTGAAACTTCGCCCATGGAAATTCATGTAGTTAATGCCACTCCGCCCAGTGCTACTCTCTCTAACGGTCACTGTGTTCGTCCCACAAAAAGTGTGCGTCGACGTCGACGGAAATCCCGTCAAGTCGCAAGTGCTTCTGTCCCAGAAACAGTTCACGTTGCGTGAGACAGTCGCTCTTGTCGTCAGCAGGACAATAAACTTTTTGTAGATTTGGACATTAATGGCAACGTGATCCCCAGCTCGATACCGGAGCTGCAGTTTCATTGCTCAATCACGACACGTACAAACAGCTGGGCAAACCTCCGTTGCGTGCCGCAAATGTTAAGCTAACTAGTTATTCAGGACAGCATATCCCTGTGTTCGGACAGTGCAGCCTTCTTGCAACATACAAGGGACTAACAAAACTTGTGTCATTTTACGTCCTTCGTTCTTCTTCTGCAGTGAACTTGTTTGGTTTAGATTTATTTCAGTTGTTTAACTCGTCTATAGTGAATCAGGTCCTATCAGTGAACCAGACTGTGCCTTCATCTCGTCTGTGTGAAGAATTTGCAGACATTTTTGCACCGGGCCTTGGTTGCGCTAAGAACTATGAAACACATTTGGAACTGAAAGTCAACGCGCAACCGAAAATTTTCAATGCGCGCATTGTTCCCCACGCATTGCGTGATGAGGTCGCAAGAAGATTACACGATTTGGAATCACAAGGTGTAATTGAACGTGTGCAGGCTTCTCTCTGGGCATCACCCTTAGTAATTTTGCAAAAACCTTCCGGAAAATTGAGACTTTGCGTGGACTTCAAGGCAACAGTGAATCCACAACTAGTGACTGCAACTTTTCGTTTACCCCGCCCGGACGATCTTTTTGACAAACTGTGCCTGCGCAAATATTTTTCTAAGTTGGACCTAGCAGATGCGTACTTGCAAATGCCGGTGGACGCAGAATCCTAGCGCGTATTGGTGGTTAACACGCAGCAGCTTGGTTTGTACCGATTCAAAAGACTGCCATTCGGGTGTGCATCCGCCCCTGCATTGTTTCAGCAATATTTACAAACTGTTTGTGCGTCGGTCCCTACTGCAGCAAACTATCTGGACGATATTGTGATCTCCGGAAAGACAGAAGACGAACATTTCGCCAACCTCCGAAAATTATTTCAGGTCTTGCGACAAAATGGTCTTCGCTTTCGGAAGGACAAATGTGTGTTTTTTGCTCGTGATTTGCCATATCTGGGACATGTACTCAATGCCCAAGGCATAGATCCCGGTCCAGAGCACCTTGGTGCCATACAAGACTTGCCTTCGCCGCAGAATTTGAAGCAGCTACAGAGTGTGCTGGGTAAAATAAATTATTACCATCGCTATATCCCCCATGCCTCTTCCAATTCAGCTCCGCTTCATCGCTTACGCCGTAAAGGTGTTCCGTTCGTCTGGACGACGGAGTGCTAACGCGCCTTTCGCCAGTTGAAATCGGCGTTGCTTTCTAATACTTGCCTTACGCCTTTCGATCCCCAGACACCCGTTTTGTTGATGGTAGATGCAACAGATTTCGGGATCGGTGCTGTGCTTGCGCACAAAGATGGTTCGAACGATCGCCGTATTGCCTTTGCGTCCAAATTGCTCTCGTCAGCGCAAAGATATTATTTACAGATAGAGAAAGAAGCTTTGGCTCTGGTGTTTGGTGTTACAAAGTTTCACGATTTCTTGTATGGTCGTCACTTTATCATCATCAGAGACCTGCTTTTGCCCCTGGCGACGTTGTTTATTATCGCAACTATCGCGGTTCACGGCGTTGGCTCGCAGGGCGCATTCTTCGCTGCCTCGGCCGCGCGATGTATCTGGTTTTGGGGGCCTCTGGTGAGGTGCGTGGGCATCTCAATCAGCTGCGCCTCTGTCGTCGCACGGGTTCTGCCGCTCCCCGTCTGCTTTCAGCGACGGTGCCGTCCGGTCAGCGCCCTGGGGACCCAGCTACTGGCTCGCCTCATCCCCAGGTGTTACCGACGTTGCCTTCCATTTTGCCCCATGGCGTCGCGCCGCCGCCGCAGCCGCCGCCGGCGCCGCCCGCAGTGGACGCGTCGCTGCAACCGCCGGGCGCCTCCCTGGGTCACGCGCCGCCGATCACTTCCCGTGACCAGTTGTCCTCCGCCATGGAACTCTTGCCCGCTCCGGACCATCTGTCGTCGTCGCCAGTCGGGTGCTCCGCCTCGATGGAGGTCGACCCTTCGGCCCCTCCTGACTATCTACGCATACACCGCATGTTGGCGTGCACCCTGGACTAGGTTTTCGGGCGTTTCCTAGCTCCCCTCGGACCGAATGGCAGGGTGCGGGTGGCACAGCCTCGCCTGTTGTTAGGCTCCCCACCTCGTCGCATACGTCAACATGGGGTCCTCCCCACGGCGGGCGGAAGCCTTATAATACAACCGTACGCCGATTTGCGGGGGAGGAATGTGGTGTCACCGCCAGACACCACACTTGCTAGGTGGTAGCTTTTAAATCGGCCGCGGTCCGCTAGTATACGACGGACCCGCGTGTCGCCACTGTCAGTGATGGCAGACCGAGCGCCGCCACATGGCAGGTCTAGTGAGACGTACTAGCACTCGCCCCAGTTGTACAGCCGATTTTGCAAGGAACGGTTCACTGACAACTACGCTCTCATTTGCCGAGACGATAGTTAGCATAGCCTTCAGCTACATTTGCTACGACCTAGCAAGGCGCCGTATTCATTTGATATTGAGATTCTATTAATGTATCATCAAGAGCGATGTTCTACAAATGTGGATTAAAGTTAAGTATTCCAGAAGCTACGTACTTTTCTTTATAGCATTCATTACGTATCCTGTTTCAGACCTCACGCCAGCCTGCGTGAGTTTAAGCGCGTGCCTTTCGGCTTCCTCTCATTGTGTCTAATTTGTCTTGTCTAGACACAACAATTATATTTCACTAATCGTTGGTAGGACTTGAATTACTTAAATTGATGCCAGCTGCTGGATCGATGTGGCGAAGACACCAGACGTTGCTTAGTCCGATAGTAACAGCGTGTTCCTTCACGGAAGAAAGCACACGCATAGCTTCATGAGGTTACTGAGAAGCCACAGCGCCGGCCCGCTGTTCCTGACCCCAGCACGATCAGGCGCTAACTGCCGCCCGTACTCGGGCACGCCGCGCCCGCTGTCGTCTCTCCAACGTCTCGCTAATACGCGCACTTCCGCGTGCCGTGCCCAACGTTGTTCCCCCACGTCCACCATGAAGGTAAGAATAGACGGAGACGCCGTGACGTCACTGCTGTGAAGCTATGTGAAGCCGAGGGTAGCCATCTCAATCCGACCAAAACATTGCTGCTGTAAGCTTCTGTGCATAGGCTTGTCGCTCGCTTTTGGAAGGATTTTGCGCTATTATGGTGACTTGTTTGGTGTTAGGATGTACGAATCGTTCTGATTGTGATTTGAAATCGAAGGGAATAACATTTCACGTGTAAGTTGTCTCGTTAAGTGTGATTTTACAACTTCATTGTGAATGAACGTGTGCTACATCGGTACTTGTACTATAGCGTGCTTTTCTCCTGTATGATTTTAGATTTCCTAAAAATGAAAGTCGGAAAGCTCTGTGGGAGAATGCCGTGAGGAGGAAGAATTGGCGTGCGTCTAAATGGAGCGCTATATGTTCTCAGAATTTCCGAGAAGAGGACATAGACCGAACTTCCCTTTCAACAGTAAGGCTCCGAGAAAATGCTGTACCATCAGTTTTTCCTACACATCCAAAACATTTGCAAAAGGTATGTTAATTCAAAGAATTAATTTCTTAGTTTTCAAGTTCACGTTTCAGTATAATACGTACGTATCGTCGATAATCAAAGTGTTGAGTAACTCACTTTGTCTTCATCATGTACCAAATTAAAAGCTAACACTACATTAACTGGCGTAAAGTATAGGCCTAAACAGGACACTGTGTAGATTTGCCATTCTATGTACCGTATTTCAGTAAATATTGGTGGTAATGAACAGTGTTTCCCAGTAGTGTAACGTAACTGGAATGTCCCAGTACGTATTACAAACAAGAGGAATTTATGGGGCTTTGGAGGGAGGGTATAGCTAACTTAGTTTTCAGTTTCTAATATTTAGTTTGTGATA
The DNA here is from genome assembly GCF_023864275.1 of Schistocerca cancellata. Classification (NCBI taxonomy): domain Eukaryota; kingdom Metazoa; phylum Arthropoda; class Insecta; order Orthoptera; family Acrididae; genus Schistocerca; species Schistocerca cancellata. The sequence continues at coordinate 101,106,832 of NC_064633.1, forward strand.
CACGTTTATTACTGAATTAACAAAAGTGTATCGTTTACATTGAAGGCTAGCTATTCGTAATATTACATTAAAAACTATTTTTAATCAGAAGAAACGCGGAATTTCGCCTTTAGGAGATTTTATTTTAAACGAAAACTTTGAAACAACCAATCTGATGACGTTACATGCGTATATGGTGCTATTAGGGACTGTAATACACGCAGCGCTATAGCACACTGGCAATGTTTTGGTCAGACTGTCATGGCAGCGAGCCACGCCCCCATGGCTTCAAAACGTAGTACGGCTGGGATACGTAGCGCCATCTCCCCTTATTCTTATCTCCATATATTGCCCCCTATATCCTGAGCCGGCCCAGGCTCCAAAGACAAACTTCTGCCAGAGGGAATCGATAGTGCCTAAGCCAAAGATATCTCTGGCGCCAGTCCTGCCACGGCTCAAATATAAGAATTTAAAGTTTAAAATAGTGTTATAATCTAGGTTTTAAGGTACAGCCTTCATCTTATGTTGTTAGTGATGAAATTATATGACTGCGTGGTGTCTGTTCTTTCGGACATGTCTGAAAGAACAGACACCACGCATTCATATAAGTGATTCGCCTCGCTGGGCAATGAATCCACAACCTTGAGTTCGAACTCCTACGGGAACCTAAAAACTAGCGAGCGTGGTGAACATGTGCAGGGACTGCGGATGGGTGGTGCTAGCTGGAAGCGTGTGTCAGCCTGGGAGCGCGTCGAAGTAGTCTGTGCGAACTGTCGGCAACTCCTGGACCGCGGCCCAGGTCGAGAAAGCGCGAGCTCAAAAACTGGACCGCTAAAAATGTTTTCAAAGTGTATTCATGAAGATTATTTAAGAAGATTTTTTTTCTGTAGAGAGCAATACGTCTGAGCGTCCCCCTCACCATTTTAACAGTATTTTACAAGTAATTCTGCAACTGATTCGAGTTCTTAATCGTTAGTAGGTAGATTAATTACATAGTTGCTACACTGTGTGGTGATGGAGAGCGATGGTGAAGGGGGGGGGGGGGGTGGGGAGCAGCCCGACCGGTGGCACAGCACACGAAAGCTCTGTACTTCCGAAGGCCACACAAGTATTTTAATTTAATGAACTAGGAGATTTTATAAATCGAATTCTGACTCTGCTAACCTATGAAGTCTCTGTTAATCGGATCAGACGTATTCATTTTGAAACAGTGTCGTGTTCGCAACTCGAACGGAAGGTTAATGCCACTTCACAAAATTTTGATGTGAAATGACAATTTTATCTTTGGGGAGAGAGAGAGGGGGCGACTTGTGACATGGAAGGGGCTCTACTGTGCCGCGTCGCCACGCACTTTGTGACGGGTAGCGGTATCTTTATAAAGAATCTAAATAAAGTTTAGAAATTTTTTCGTCTCTTCGTCAAGAGTTGTTGCGATCTCATTTAGGGCTCTTATTAATTTGTCTTTTAATAACAAGAAGCTTCTTTGAATCGATATGGATCCTAAAATTCGTAAAGATGGTTGTGAGAGTAGGAAATTTTGAGTCAGTGGACTGAAAAACTTTTTTACGTTGTGTGATGGACCTGGTGCTATTCAGCTGTTCAACAAAACCATCGCTTGTTTTGAACGTGTCAATTTAAAGCAACACTACCGAATATCTCTTCAACAATTCCATAACAGTTTGCCTCTGTGTAGTGTAACTCGTCACAAAATTCCCTAGTCATGTCTACAAAATCGCTCTATGAGCGAGCAAGCAAAATATGCCGAAAAAGTGTTGGGCGTGTGTTGGGCGGTTAATAAACCCCACGAGCCATTTTCAGACTCTGAGGCAGTAAAATAAATAAATGCGTTGGGAGCTGCCGTGGTATTTTTGAAGAGAAAATGGGGTTTGCTCGAATTTCTGGAGAATATGCCCTGCTATGATTTAGCACTTGATGAATAATGTGACATAACTGATAAAAAACAAACGTCTACTTTCGCGCAATTTTCCGATATTGGAAGTGAAGCATTTAGGGGAGAATTGCTAGCAATATTGTCGTTTAAAGACAATACTCAAGGGGAAGATTCAGTCAAGATTTTGATGACCTCTTGACAAAATGTGCCTCTTTCAACCCACGGGGCCCCAGCGATGGTCGGCAATGAAAAGGGAGTATTAAATAGAAACAGGGATAAGAATTCTGGGTTAGTATCTTATCAACTCATAATTAACCAGATAACCCTTTATGGAAAACTTAGTATCGCTCCGAAAGAAGTAATGGACAGATTGATCGACTGATTAAATTTGTGAGGTGCCGTTCTGCTCTTCAGCACAGACAGTTTAAAGAAATCCGCGTGTGATACGGCACATTCTGACTCAATGCTAAGTAAAGGTGAAGCGACGGAACGTTTCTGGCAGACAAAAGAAGAAGGATCCTACTCTGTAGACGACTTGGACTCACAAGAAGCTGGGAGGTGTCTGGATTCCAAGAAATAGAAGGCAATATTCTAATTGTTGGTTTCCTGAAAGACATTATGAAACATTTAAATGCGCTCAATGCCGAGCTACTAGGAAATGTCTGATGTGATACAAAATGCGTCTTCTTTCCGTCGCAAGCTAGATATCTTGCAAAAAGACATAGCAAATCAAAAACTCTCTCTTGAATAGAAAAATAATTCTGAAATAGACATTGTAATATTTTCAAATTTTAGATCATATCACAGAAATGAATTTGCAGCGAGATTCCAAGACTTCGTAGAGACAGAAGTTGTCGTGATTTTTAAAGTCTGGAGCGGCAGAATGGACTGATGTTGCTGCGAAGTTGTTCCACATTTCAAACCTTTTCCTCCACATGGAGGTAATAGACTTGAAGAAAGAAATTTACTTACAATGGTGTAAAACTGCTTTCATCGACGAATTTGTTAGTAAACATGTACAAGAAAAATAGGGAAACTGCAAAAAAAGGTTATTTACCTCAATCCACAATTGTTTGTGAAACTTCATTTTCAGAAATGAAGTTTTTGAAGAATCAGTATTGCTCAAAATTAACGATTACTAGCTCTGAGGACACTCTCCGCCTATGCTGCTCCTGGCGTGAATCTAACTTTCAAAAACAGTCTCAAGACGACAAATATAATTTCTCCCGTTGGTTTTTGAACACAGTTATGCCTATCTATTGTACGTCATATTATTTTCTGAGTTAAAATAAAAATAAAAATTTGTAAGGTCTATAAGTTGCTTGTTTTGGCTCCCGATAAAAATTTTAGAAACTATCCAGACCCCAGCTGAAATTACTTGCCGACCCCTTGTCTGTGCATTTGTGTTGAGCGCTGTGTCCAGATGGAGCAGTGTAAGAGATTGCAGTTTCGATTCTCGGTCCAGTGCATGTTTTAACTCGTCGCAGCCAATTCTGCATAAAGTCTCGATGCAGCTGATACCATCAGTTCCTTCCCTTTCCGTTCGTTTCTCCCCCCTCCTCCATCCAAACCGAGTATAAGTCCTGACGCATCGTAACTCGCGGCTCGCAGATTACGTTGAATATGTTGTTGTTGTGGTCTTCAGTCCTGAAACTGGTTTGACGCAGCTCCCCATGCTACACTATCCTGTGCAAGCTTCTTCATCTCCCAGTACCTACTGCAACCTACATCCTTCTGCATCCGCTTAGTGTATTCATCTCTTGGTCTCCCTCTACGATTTTTACCCTCCACGCTGCCCTCCAATACTAAATTGGTGATCCCTTGATGCCTCAGAATATGCCCTACCAACCGATCCCTTCTTCTAGTCAAGTTGTGCCATAAACTCCTATCTCTCCAGTTCTATTCAATACCTCCTCATTAGTTATGTGATCTACCCATCAAACCTTCAGGATTCTTCTGTAGCACCACATTTCGAAATCTTCTATTGTCTTCCTGTCTAAACTATTTATCGTCCATGTTTCACTTCCATACATGGCTACACTCCATACATATACTTCTAGAAACGACTTCCTGACACTTAAACCTATACTCGATGTTAACAAATTTCTCTTCTTCAGAAACGATTTCCTTGCCATTGCCAGCCTACATTTTATATCCTATCTACTTCGACCCTCATCAGTTATTTTGCTTCCCAAATAGCAAAATTCATCTACTACTTTGCCTCATTTCCTAATTTCATTCCCTCAGCATCACCCGACTTGACTACATTCCATTATCCTCGTTTTGCTTTTGTTGATGTTCATCTTATATCCTCCTTTCAAGACACTGTCCATTTCGTTCAACTGCTCTTCCAAGTCCTTTGCTGTCTCTGACAGAATTACAATGTCGTCGGCGAACCACAAAGTTTTTATTTCTTCCCCATGGATTTTAATACGTACTCCAAATTTTTCTTTTGTTACCTTTACTGATTGCTCAATATACAGATTGAATAACATCGGGGATAGGCTACAACCCTGTCTCATTCCCTTCCCAACCACTGCTTCCCTTACATGCCCCTCGACTCTTATAACTGCCATCTGGTTTCTGTACAAATTGCAAATAGCCTTTCGCTCCCTGTATTTTACCCCTGCCACCTTCAGAATTTGAAAGAGAGTATTCCAGTCAACATTGTCAAAAGCTTTCTCTAAGTCTACAAATACTAGAAACGTAGGTTTGCCTATCCTTAATCTTTCTTTAAGATAAGACGTAAGGTCAGTATTGCCTCACGTGTTCCAATGTTTGTACGGAATCCAAACTGATCTTCCCCGAGGTATTTGATAATGAGAGCGCTTAACGACTTCCTACAAACTTTACACATAATTTCAAATATTTTCGAAACTTCTTTTTGCTGACACTCTCACTCAATCATGTAAGGAAAAATATTTATCGGCTACTATTTCTCCGGTATTCATGCAGCAAAGTTTCTACATTAGGCATACGGTTTTAATTTATGCTTCTGTACTTCCATCTGCATTTGCAAGACATTTCTCAGACAGTATCTACATATCCCACTGAGTGTTCCTGCTAAATTATATCACCGTACAACACGTAGTTCAAGAGATACGGCGTCATGAAAACTGAGACGCGTCTTCAACCACTACAGTTTTACATCCTAAACATCAAACGCTTAACATATTAACTCATTTGTTAAGTAGTGAGGTGCTTGGGGTCGTTCTGTAAGTGGAAGTACGTTCTTTAAAGAATCGGATACGAGGTGGTTATGTGTTGCATTACAATGCAACAAGGCTGCACTATACTGATACTTGGCATTCGCAAGTGCTTTTGGGATCACGGTCGCTAATGCTGCTTCCTTCGCAGCCTAAGCGGTCAGTTACACTGCAAAACGAGCTTGTATGGTGTCACGTATGGCTTATCTCAACGCGAGAACTGGCACGTCGGTTACCCAAGGCTGTCATTGTAAGTAATTCAGGATGATCGTTGAAATAATTGTACAGATATACAAATCCTATGCACAGTTCCAACAACGTGAACCATCTCACCAAACAGCAGCTCAGAGAATAGCGGGCTTGTTAGATGCGTGACGATAACGTTTAGTACGATGATCTGCAGTTAAAGTGCTCATCGCTTCTGTTAGTAGAGCGGCAGAGCAGGGATTGTTGTGGGTTGGCAGGAGAGCCAACACCGGTTTACTAGAGGAAGCCGAAAGGCACACGTTTTAGCTCACGCAGGCTGGCGTGAGGTCTGGAACAGGACAAGGAAATTAGACTTTAGAAAAACGGACGTAGCTGGTGTAATACTTAACTTTAATCCATTAATGATGTACATGATTCAGTATCAATAGTAACTGGTAATGGCGTCTTGCTAGGTCGTAGTAAATGACGTAGCTGAAGGCTATGCTAACTATCGTCTCGCCAAATGAGAGCGTATTTTGTCAGTAAACCATCGCTAGGAAAGTCGGTTGTACAACTGGGGCGAGTGCTAGAAAGTCTCTCTAGACCTGCCGTGTGGCGGCGCTCGGTCTGCAATCACTGATAGTGGCGACACGCGGGTCCGACTTATACTAACGCACCGCGGCCGATTTAAAGGCTACCACCTAGTAAGTGTGGTGTCTGGCGGTGACACCGCAGGGATATTTAAGACCTAGCATACCATCGACGGCATCACTATTAGTAGAGCCTACTGACGTCTTATGAGAGTAAGGATACCTTCTCAGATGGCTTGACGTGCTAGCATGATCCAAGATCTCGTGGATTACGGACCTTTTGATTGAACCGTGGTGGGGAAACTTAGGCATGAGTCACAGCTCACGCTCTGTAGCGAACCCTTTTCATTCTCTCTCGTGAGTTTGCTTCCATGTGCCAAGAATGGGTCAGAAAAAAACTGCAAGGGAATGAATACCTGCCATGTCTAGAATCATAGGCAGGTGCAGTAATTATCTATGTTGCAAGTTAGCCGTGCACGGCTCGTGTTGATGCCACTTATAGTTTTTCATCTTCTATTACGGTGCTGCCACCTCGTTTTCTTATTCCATTTACTGCCGTCACTACTTCTTGGCTTACTTGCCCGTGAGCGGCAGCAGCAGCGCCTATCGAAAAGTGCACTGGCATACCATCTTTGGAGGGACCGATAATATTTTCGGGTCGTCGTGTGTCTGTCAATCAGTTCGAGACGGACCAGTAGTGCAGTCGGGGACGGGGCTGATGTCGGCACAGCCAGTACCAGCGGGGACGACCGTTGGTTGGTCGTTCGGTCGGTCGTCTCATCTCCTGCCGGTTCCTTCCTGTGCAGAGATGTAGGTTGTGTTCCCTCTGCGTGGTTGGGTCCTAGCCAGTGTCTCTGCGACGTCGTCCGTCCGAAGGAAATCACGTAGTTGGTTGGTTCGTCGGCTGTCTGTCGCCTGGGTTGCCTTCTGATTAAAGATTATTGGTCAGGCTGCCTTTCTCGCCTAAACGGGTTTTAGTGTTACAATTCCAGGCCGACCTTTGGAACTTCTAAACGCCGTTCCGTGTCTGTTACATTGTAACTTCCCTGTTTGAGTTTGAGTTATTTGGTTGATGTGTGACCTTCAGCTGAGTTTTTTATATACTTGAACATGAAATGTTTTGAGGTAAGTCCTTCTGCCTTTTAAATTTAAATTCTTCTTTCTAGGCCTAAGCCGTTAAATTATTGATTAATAGCCGGCCTTCAGCCAAGTTCCATTAAAATTAAATTGCGAAAGCCTTCAACCCGTTCAGATTCAAGATTTAAAAAAAAATTGGGGCTTAAAAAGTGAAACCTCCAGAAGAAACTTGTATTTCAATTTTTGCTTAGGCCTTTTCCATTTTAAATGTGGCCTTTAGCTGATCTAAGGTTAATCAAGGAGGTCAATTAAAGTTTTGAGTGTCTTCCATTCTTCTTGTAATATTGTGTGTTGATAATAAAGTTTGTAAGTTGAATGCAACTGACAGGAAATCATTTTGGCCCCTTTCCGCAACCTAACTCGCTCTTGCCTGCTATCCCAGACATTTCAGCAAGTGTGCAACATTAGAAAGACCGAGAATGAGAGTGGCAGCGCAAAGAGCGCTTACAATGCACTCATTATTTCATTTGACCTTTGTTTCAGCCACAGTTAACACAATCATATTAATGTAAGTGAAATAAAGTTCATAATTATGCACTGTTCAGTTATATTAACTTGACCACCGCCTATGTTTAACGTCATTGTGCAGTAACCACTCACAGCACTAGCAATGCATGGTATATAAATGGCGCTAGGAGAAAGTGCTGTCGTTCTCGTAAAGCGGAAACGGAGCGATTAATATCGGTTCCGAAAGGGCGTGCTCTTTGGCTTTTGAGCAGAGGGTGGAAGCATATCGACATTCCTAAGTTTGTGAACCGCTCCGGTGCTGCCGTGGTTAAAGTATACCCAGAGTGCCACATTGGCGGTTTCCAAAGCAGGCGCCGAGGCAACTGTGATCCACCAAGGGTAACACAAGGCAGAGGCGCTGCGGAAATGAGTACCGGTGAATACTCGTAGACGTGCGTTTGTTGAGCAGCTGACCACCCAGATGTACCGAGGTGCTACCAACAGTGCCTCCTCAGTGGTCGTTCAGCGACTGTTGCAGCGTTTGTGCCTCCACTGTGGGCGGCTGGTTGATGCACCCTCGGTGACTGCTGTTCGTCAACGACGAAGACTGGAATTTGCACGCCATTACGCAACTGGAGGCTCTGAACACTATGGGACTTAACATCTTAGGTCATCAGTTTCCTAGAACTACTGAAACATAACTAACCTAAGGACATCACACACATCCATGCCCGAGGCAGGATTCGAACCTGCGACCGTAGCAGTCAAGCGGTTACGGACTGCAGCGCCTAGAGCCGCACGGCCACCGGCCGGCTACGCAACTGGACGTTCCCCACAATAGTGACATGTCGCCTTTACAGATGAATCACGTTTTATGCTCCACTGGCGTGAAATGTCTGAAAGCAAACACTGTGCAACAGTTCTCAGAAGCTTTCAGGTCGGACAAGGGAGAGTCATGGTCTGAAGAATGTTTCCGTTGTGTGACGTAGGCGTTCTCATCATTCTAGAAGGCAAAATGGACTAACACTGGCATGCATTTATCCACGAAGAACATATCGAACCCTAAATGCGGTTTGTTTCTCCTCGGCACGATGGCATCTACCAGTAGCACAACGCAAATGGTTCAAATGGCTCTGAGCACTATGGGACTTAACATCTCATGTCATCAGTCCCCTAGAACTTAGAACTACTTAAACCTAACTAACCTAAGGACATCACACACATCCATTTCCGGGGCAGGATTGGAACCTGCGACCGTAGAAGTCGCGCGATTCCAGACTGAAGCTCCTAGAACCGTTCGGCCACCAGCGGCCGGCAGCACAACGCAACGTGTTGCACAGCTCGCAGTGTATGTGAATAGTTCGAAGAGTACCAGGATGAGTTTACCGTACTCCACTGGCCACCAGACTCCCCGGATTTAAATGCAATCAAGAATCTGTGGGCCCATGTCGATCGGTCTGTTAGCACCACGTGTCCACAGCAGAGAAACCTAGTGTTGCTTGGCACGGCACTAGAGCCGATATGGCGCCACATTCTTATCAGTAGTTTCCAGGATATCTTTTCTTCCTGCACGATTAGCAGATATCTATATATATATATATATATATATATATATGAGGTGCGACAATAAAGTGATGAGACTGATGAGAAAAAAAAAAATGTTGCTCACCGCTTTAGTCAAGTTTAGCGTTGTCCCCTTCAAAGTAGTTAACTAGTTTCCTTCTGATTGCACACACTTTTTCCAGCGCTTCTGTCATTGATGGTAACATTTCTGGAACTCATCTTCTGTCATATCCTCCAAGACCCTCGTCACAGATTTCTGGACATCTTGCGTTGTTTGAAAATGGTGTCCCTTCACCGCCGTTTTGACTCTTGGAAATAGAAAAAAGTCACACGGTACGATATCTGGTGAATTAGGTAGCTGTGGTAGTACTGAAACTTGTTTTGAAGTTAAAAATTGCTGTACTGACAGAGCAGTATGGGATGGCGCATTATCGTGAGGCAGAATCCAATTATCAGCAAAGTTGGCACGCACACAAAGAACTCTTTTAGAAGTCTTTCTAAAATTTCTTTGTAGTAATATTGGTCAACTGCTTGTCCAGGAGGCACCCACTCTTTATGAACAATTCCCTTGGAATAAAAAAAAAAAGAAGCACACAAGCATGTATTTCACTTTTGACTTTGACATGTGAGCTTTTTTCGATCTGGGTGATCCCTTTGAGCACCACAGCGAACATTGGCGTTTTGGGTCTCTGGATCGTACTGGAAAAACCAACATTCATCACCAGTGATAACACAGCTCAACAATTCTGGATTGATTTCCGTTTGCCCCAACAGATCGACTGCCACATTTTTCTGTGTTTCTCGCTGTTGTGGTGTGAGTATTTTGGGGACCATTTTTGCACAAATCTTTCTCATACGAAGATCTTCAGTTATTATTAGACGAACCGTATCTCGATTGATGTTCAGTTCTTCTGCAGTCATTTTCACTGATAATCTTCGATCAGATCGAACGAGTTCACGCGCCCTGGCCAAGTTGACATCCGTCCGTGAGGTTGATGGTCGTCCACTGCAATCTTCAACATTCGTTCTGCCTTCACTAAACATTATATGCCAACGAAAAACTTGAGCTCTTGACATAACCTCCTCTCCAAAAGCCTTCTGAAGCTTACTGTAAGTTGCCGCCACGTTTTCACCCAATTTAATGCAAAAGAAATGGTATACCGTTGTGCAATATTATGCTGTTCCATTTAAGTGACGAGAGACACAAACACGTGTTAACTTATTACAGCACAACTCAAGACTGAGCAGTTGCATCGATGTGTCGCTTGGACTAGAAGCAGCTTATAGACTAAGGTCAAAGATATTGTGCCTACACAAGCCTGCAGGGTTGCCACATCTTGTAAAGAAAATCAGTCTCATTACTTAACTGTCGCAAATCGTATATATATCATGTTTGCTTTGTATACAATGCGACAGTAATGATAGGGGCGCTTGTGTCGGATTCGGTGACGTCATCTGACGTCGATCCTACCTGTCCGACATGATTCGAGCCTCATTCACATGTGAGTGTTAGAGCTACAAGGCTGAGTATATTTTTTTAGGATACACCGACATGATCCTCCTGTATGTGAAGACCACGGTAATGGGAGAGCTGCTCGTCGTTTTCACCAAGATCCTTATTCAGAGCGCCCGACGCCATCGCACAGGCTTTTCGCCAGAGTTACACAACGGCTTAGAGAGTGGGGAACATTCACCCAACAGGAGTGAGTGTGGCGCTCCAAGGAGATGCCGCACACCAGAATTGGAATAGGTTGTACTGCATCACGTTGAAGAGAACCTGTCAACGAGTACACGAGCAATTGTTCGTGCAGTGGACGTGGAACAAGTGATGTACTGGATGGAGGACTGCAACGTGTATATTGGACTGTGTGCTTGCAACGACAACAAATCGTCCTGGAACACAGTACAGAGGTACATCGCATCCACGTAACAATAGATGTTCAAAGTGGGCTCGATGGGATTGCAGGTAACAGCGATACTAAAGGTTGTCATTCAGGATACACGTAGTCGTACTTTGGCTTACACCATGTTGGTGGGCTTCTAGCCTGGAGTTTGTACTAGGGTTCGTCTCAATATCCGGTGGAAACCGGTCTTCAAGGTCTGGCGTACGCAGAGACCGAAGCCTCCCTCCACTTTCTTCTGTGTGAAAGGACCCATGATCACTAAAACACCCAAAAACGGCTTGAAATGTTATGTGCTGTGGTTTGTTTCTGTGAGGGTACTTGTTTTTGTATAGCCGTGCAGCCTCTCGACAGTTTCCATCTGCTTTGCCGTACACAAATACCAGCCCCCGAGACTAATTCCGGAGTATTCTGCTGCTTGTAGTACGCTGCGTAAAACACACAGCCTGCAACACACAAGAAACACACGACACGTGGTCATACAAACTTTCATTTGTCAGCGCCACCGACTGTCGTAATGATACGTTTTCGTACACACGTTCGTAGGACCTTTTTTACTCCATTTCCAGTCAGGAATCCGTCCCTGCAATTTTTCAGTTACATTAATCTTTACACTATGCATACACGAGCAAGACAACGCAACGTGTTACACGGCTCACAGAGTACGTACGTTGTTCAAAGAGCACGTGGAAGAGTGTACTGTGCTCCGCGGGAAACCAAAGTCCCCGTATTCAAACCGAATCGAGTGTCTGTGTATGCCCAATCGAGAAACCTAGGGCAGCTGTCCACGATACCATAGTTGGAATGGCTCCATTTATTAATCTATTAATTGGATATGACGCTAAATAGGGATTATTTGTCACACTAATGCGCTCTACACTGCAGCTTTTCGACCATCACTGAGCTGTGCAGACTGCGAGAGCACATATAACTCAGTATTAAAGTAATCGCTGGGTTTACCCCAAATTTATCAGTGCCGAACTGGCTTAGCATTGCATAGGACTTGCTTCCCATCATTTGTCTCCTCTACTTTAGTGAGCGCCACTGATTTAACTGCTTGTAATTCTTTCCTACGGTGTTTCGCTAAGGAAGTGCCAACTGGAAGAGCTGCAAGAAAAGATCACTAAAGCGGTCGCTGATATTGACCGTCATGTCTTGGGTTGCGTGTGGGAAGAGTTTGTCGTATTGACATTTGTCACCTCACAAACGGTACCCTTATGGAATACTTGTGATATGAATCACAAACTTTAAGAGATGGTCTATCCACACACTTCTGTTTTCTGTATCGCTTCTAGTTTTCGCTCAGTTATCTGAAACGCTGGTGGTGTTTATGAATAAACCTGTGTCCCAATTTTGTTCCTGTGAATCAGTGTAGTGAAGCTTTCTGCAGTGGTAGTCTTGCGGGCGAAACTGCAGTACATTTTTCGAAGGGAACATCAGTCACCACCTCTTAGAGGGGGCGGCGGACCGAAATTCTCATTAGAGCAACTAAGCCCCAGGGGGTACGTTTCTTTCGCCTCTGAAAGAAGGCACGTATAGGGCACTGCGAAGAATGGGGGCAGAGGCCGGCGTGCGGGCTGGACCGCCGCCGCAAAGTTGGCGCATGCGCCGAAACTACAGGCGGCTTTTCTTGCGCGGGCAGCACACCGGGGAGCGCTTGGGTTCTTGCGGAGCGCAGAGCAGCGCGGCGGATCGTAAATTGAGCGGCTGTCGGGCCACGGCCGCGGCCGCGGAATAAGTTGTTTCTTCAAAAGTAGGACCGCGAGGGCCGGCGAGGAGTGCACTGGTCTTGGGGCTTTGGAGGGAGAGGGGGAGGGGGAGGGGGAGGGGGAGGGGGAGGGAGCAGAGCAAAAGGCGGGAGAAAAGGCCGGCGGGGGCGCGCGGACCGAGTTCTCTCTCCGACTGGATATTTATGAGCAGTTGCTCGACAGCGGTCGATGCGCTTCTGGGGTTCCTTTTAGGGGTCAGGGTTCGCCAGCGACCACTGTGAGCAACCGATCCGACCGCCGACGTCGCATACGTAAACACAATATACAGAAGAGCAACAGGCACCGCAAAGAGATATAGCGTGCAACATGAATTGAAAAGATGCCGTTCTCGACTTCCTGGCTAAACAACAACACGTCCCCCCCGCCTGAAACCACGGATGTGCGTCATTTATTATATGTTATCAACGAAAATTCTAGAGTGTAACTGATTGCACTGAATATCGCACACAGGAGTATCTGATGAAAAACATTAACCAAAATTTGCGTTTGGTATTTTCTGTGCTCTGGAACCCTAGAGAACATATTTGTGAGGTAATAATGTGTTTAAATACTTTATAACATGAAATAAGACAAAAGCAGGTATTTTATTAGATTATTTATGTTTTGGCTATAATACTATGTACAGGGTGTTTCAAAAATGACCGGTATATTTGAAACGGCAATAAAAACTAAACGAGCAGCGATAGAAATACACCGTTTGTTGCAATATGCTTGGGACAACAGCACATTTTCAGGCGGACAAACTTTCGAAATTACAGTAGTTACAATTGTCAACAACAGATGGCGCTGCGGTCTGGGAAACTCTATAGTACGATATTTTCCACATATCCACCATGCGTAGCAATAATATGGCGTAGTCTCTGAATGAAATTATCCGAAACCTTTGACAACGTGTCTGGCGGAATGGCTTCACATGCAGATGAGATGTACTGCTTCAGCTGTTCAATTGTTTCTGGATTCTGGCGGTACACCTGGTCTTTCAAGTGTCCCCACAGAAAGAAGTCACAGGGGTTCATGTCTGGCGAATAGGGAGGCCAATCCACGCCGCCTCCTGTATGTTTCGGATAGCCCAAAGCAATCACACGATCATCTAAATATTCATTCAGGAAATTAAAGACGTCGGCCGTGCGATGTGGCCGGGCACCATCTTGCATAAACCACGAGGTGTTCGCAGTGTCGTCTAAGGCAGTTTGTACCGCCACAAATTCACGAAGAATGTCCAGATAGCGTGATGCAGTAATCGTTTCGGATCTGAAAAATGGACCTTTGGAAGAAATGGCGGCCAGACCAGAACTTTTTGAGGATGCAGGGACGATGGGACGATGGGACGGGGCTTTTCGGTTCCCCATATGCGCCAGTTCTGTTTATTGACGAAGCCGTCCAGGTAAAAATAAGCTTCGTCAGTAAACCAAATGCTGCCCACATGCATATCGCCGTCATCAATCCTGTGCACTATATCGTTAGCGAATGTCTCTCGTGCAGCAATGGTAGCGGCGCTGAGGGGTTGCCGCGTTTGAATTTTGTATGGATAGAGGTGTAAACTCTGGCGCATGAGACGATACGTGGACGTTGGCGTCATTTGGACCGCAGCTGCAACACGGCGAACGGAAACCCGAGGCCGCTGTTGGATCACCTGCTGCACTAGCTGCGCGTTGCCCCCTGTGGTTGCCGTACGCGGTCGCCCTACCTTTCCAGCACGTTCATCCGTCACGTTCCCAGTCCGTTGAAATTTTTCAAACAGATCTTTTATTGTATCGCTTTTCGGTCCTTTGGTTACATTAAACCTCCGTTGAAAACTTCGTCTTGTTGCAACAACACTGTGTTCTAGGCGGTGGAATTCCAACACCAGAAAAATCCTCTGTTCTAAGGAATAAACCATGTTGTCCACAGCACACTTGCAGGTTGTGAACAGCACACGCTTACAGCAGAAAGACGACGTACAGAATGGCGCACCCACAGACTGCGTTGTCTTCTATATCTTTCACATCACTTGCAGCGCCATCTGTTGTAACTACTGTAATTTCGAAAGTTTGTCCGCCTGAAAATGTACTGTTGTCCCAAGCTTATTGCAACAAACGGTGTATTTCTATCGCTGCTCGTTTAGTTTTTATTGCCGTTTCAAATATACCGGTCATTTTTGAAACACCCTGTATTATGATGCCTTTTAGTCTCGTTCATCAGTCTGTTCCTGCTGTGGATTTCCCTTCATCATCTGTTTCAGCTCAAGGGATCAGCCTAATCTGTCCTTCTATTGAGAGCAGTAAATGTAAAGTTTCTTTTAAGAAATGTTTTGCTGGCTTTCTTTGACTTCGCACCCATACCGATTATCAGTGGCTCAGATGTCGGTAGCAGCCTGGTTATTGTGCCCAGATTGAATTCTTCTCATGAGAATTTTCTGTCAAAAGTTTGTATGAAGAGACGAAAGTGCTTATGCGTGCCTCTGCTGCTTCTTCTGATGAACTGCCTACGGGTAAGAGGGCATGTTCAATCACAGCTGGGCCATGCACAAAAATCTTGTGTTTAGCGGGTGACATAGAACACCATAGATACAAAGCAACAAACAGACTTCTGTATCAACAGAATAAGCAGAAAATTTGTCTGTGTCTTATATCCACTGAACCTCTCAAAGAACCTTGAATCGATAGATGAGTATCTACACCTGTTATTTCTGCTGATGTGTCAAGATCAGCGAAAAATCTTCTGCTGGTATTTCCATCACTGATGTTTCCATTGCCTTGCTTGAGAATATCTACAGTTAATCCCAATCCATTTATAATTATTTCTTCTGTGAAGTTTTTCTTCTGTTGTACAAGTTTCTTTTTTCTTTTGGAGGAATTTGTCACTTCCTAATGATTATTTTGTGCGGCAAATGCAACAAAAATTCCGAAAATCTGATTCAGGCATTGAGTATAGACAGACCGAATTAATGACCTTATGTATTTACTACTTTGATTTTTGACAAATAACTGAATTCCTTTGAGGCAGATTTGAGAATGTACCATTTCATTGTCGATACTGTCTGTGTTGCTGCGCCGGCCGGAGTGGCAGAGCGGTTCTAGGCGCTACAATCTGGAACTGCGTGACCACTACGGTCGCAGGTTCGAATCCTGCCTCGGGCATGGACGTGTGTGATGTCCTTAAGTTAGTTAAGTTTAAGTAGTTCTAAGTTGAACGGGACTGATGACCTCAGAAGTTAAGTCCCATAGTGCTCAGAGCGAATTGAACCATTTTGTGTTGCTGCATTGCAGACCGTTACATCTACCATAGTCTCAGGGTCGTAGGAAAAGGCAGATTGATGCCCTAGTGGCCCTTGCTACACCAAGAAGAAATGCACGATAAACGGGTATTCATTGGGCAAATATATTATACTAGAACTGACATGTGATAACATTTTCACGCAATTTGGGTGCATAGATCCTGAGAAATCAGTACCCAGAACAATCACCTCTGGCCGTAATAACGGCCTTGATACGCCTGGGCATTGAGTCAAACAGAGCTTGGATGGCGTGTACAGGTACAGCTGCCCATGCAGCTTCAACACGACACCACAGTTCATCAAGAGTAGTGACTGGCGTATTGTGACGAGCCAGTTGCTCGGCGACCATTAACCAAATGTATTCAGTTGGTGAGAGATCTGGAGAATGGGCTGGTCAGGGCAGCAGTCGAACATTTTCTGTATCCAGAAAGGCAGGTACAGGACCTGCAACATGCGGTCGTGCATTATCCTGCTGAAATGTAGGGTTTCACAGGGATCGAATAAAAGATAGAGCCAGGGGTCGTAACATCTGAAATGTAACGTCCATTGTTCAAAGGGCCGTCAATGCGAACAAGAGGGGACCGAGACGTGTAACCAATGGCACCCCATACCATCAGGCTGCGTGATACGCCAGTATGGCGATGACGAACACACGCTTCCAGTGTGCGTTCTCCGCGACGTCGCCAAACACGGATGCGACCATCATGATACTGTAAACAGAACCTGGATTCATCGGAAAAAATGACGTTTTGCCATTCGTGCACCCAGGTTCGTCGCTGAGTACATCATCGCAGGTCTGTGATGCAGCGTCAAGAATAACCGCAGCCATTGTCTCCGAGCTAATAGTGCATGCTGCTGCAAACGTCCTCGAACTGTTCGTGCAGATGGTTGTTATCTTACAAACGTCGCGATGTGTTGAGTCAGGGATCGAGACTTGGCTGCACGATCCGTTACAACCGTTGCGGATAAGATGCCTGCCATCTCGACTGCTAGTGATACGAGGTCGTTGGGATCCAGCACGGCGTTCCGTATTACCTTCCTGAACCCACCGATTCCATCTTCTGCTAACAGTCATTGGATCTCGACCAACGCGAGCACAATGTCGCGGTACGATAAACCGCAATCGTTATAGGCTACAATCCGACCTTTATCAAAGCCTGAAACGTGATCGTACGCATTTCTCCTCTTTACACGAGGCATCACAACAACGTTTCACCAGGCAACGCCGGTCAACTGCTGTTTGTGTACGAGAAATCGGCTGGAAACTTTCCTTATGTCAGCACGTTGTAGGTGTCGCCACCGGCGCCAACCTTCTGTGAATGCTCTGAAAAGCTAATCATTTGCATATCACAGCAACTTCTTCCTGTCGGTTAAATTTCGCGCCAGTAGCACGTCATTTTCGTGGCTTAGCAATTTTAATAGCCAGTAGTTTACTTATAATACAGAAAGGCACAGTGAAATGACTCTTACATAGAGCTTTCGGCCACAGTCTTCATCAGTAAAGAGAGACACACAGAATTCACACACACAAACAGGCACACCTCACGCACACACGACCTCCAGGTCCAGCGTCTCATCGGAATGTCTCTACACACTCCACCAGAAAGCTATCGTCTCTCCTCTCTTCCCACTCATACACTACTATCCGTTCCCCTTGCCCACCCCCTCCAGATTGCTGCTTCCATCCCATGTCATAGTTGCATTCCCGCCCGAAATGCTGGAGCTGGTGGTCCCGTGTGTGCATGAGGTGTGCTTTCATGTGTGTGTGAAAAATGTTTCTCTCTTTACTGATGAAGACTGTGATCAAAAGCTCTCTGTGTGTATCTTTCAATTCTGCCTGTCTGCAACCTCTTGTTCCTTCATTATGATAAGTAGCAATAAGTCTTTACCTACATTGTCGATATACCTACTTGGAGTTTCCATTGGTTTATAGTCTCAGCTATGTGTTTTATTCACAAATCATCAGCTTTTTTACCATTTTTGTTTCTTATAATGTTTCAATTAAACAGTGTCCGCAACTCGTGGTCTTGCGGTGGCGTTCCCGCTTCCCGTGCATGGGGTTCCGGGGATCGATTCCCATCGGGGTCAGGGATTTTTCCATGCCTCGAGATGACTGTGTGTTTTGTCTTCTTCATCATCATCATTCATCCCCATTACGGTCGGGGGAAGGCAAGGGCAAACCACTTGCGCTAGGACCTTGCCTAGTCAGCGGTGTGCGTCTACCGCATCGTCCCCTACGCTCCTCGGAGTATGGGACCTCACCATCATCATCATCATCATCATTAGTAACAGCAGCTGTTTTATTAATAAATCTGATTCTCACTGGTCTGCAATAGTGACGACCTAAAGATGTAGGATTTTTCCCAAAAATTAGGTCTTTATTCATGAGATTAATAAGTTAGAGAAGCACTAAAGACGAATGAATTACGTCAGCATCAGAATCGTGGTTGCTTTCAAATTTTTGTCTTTTAGTGGATTAACGGTGAACCATCATAACTTCACTTATAGATAAATTCCAATATATTTATGCCATCATTTGGAAGATCATTTAAAATCTCTTCCAAATATAATATTAATTGCTGACGCGTGATTAAGCAAGGCTTCAAGTTGAACCTCCGCACATGTGGCGGCCACCTGATAGGATTCAGTCAAATGGTAGTACTTCTTTTTGGCCTTTTGAAGGATACTATAATAGGGACAAACCGCATCAGCTGTTCGGATTATTCCGTATTGTTTCCCTGTCAGCGAGGCTTCCACGAAGATTGACAAGGTTTTGATATGTGTCAACGTTATTGTTATTTTTATTGGTTTTGCTTGCACGGTTCTACGATTCCGATCTAACGGTCGCCTGTATTCAGTTCTTCGTGCAGGAGATAAAATAATATCTCTAACCACTTTGGAACGCTGAACATTTCCACATTCTCGAAGCTTCATTTGACTGGCATGCATTTATTCTGGACTTCAAAGCTGTCCCTAAATAGCTGTGTCGTACGACTATTACTGTGTTTGCTTAACTCTACGAACGACTTTGATTTTCGATCAGCTCGAGTTGTTCAGCATCGAAATTTAATGACACTTTGCAGCCAGCAATTGTTATTTTTCAAGAAGGCACTTTCAGCTTCGTCTGCAGCAAACCATCGTTTCTTTAACTGTGACATTATATGAGAAAGTTTATGTTTAAAACTCTTACTTTCTTCATCATGGAACTTAGAAACTCATAATACATAATTTTCTGTAATGCCCAATCTTTCTATAAACTCTTTTTCAGAACTGCTCTTCATAAGGTCATATAGCTCTTCTCTTGTCATAATTGTGACTTTCGAAGGACCTACGATAAAAGCAAAATGCTTCCAGAATTCATATTGGAGATACCATATCTTATCGCTGACAATTCATTATTCTAAAACAATTGTACAAAATCAAACTGCGGTAATCAGCTGCTACTTTTTTTAAATTTCCAGTAAAAGAATTATTTACTATCACACTGCATTCATAAACGTAGAGTGATTTGAAGCCATTAGAGAAGCTTCAGATGCGCTGAAAGTGGAACGTAAATACAAACTTTGCACGGTAAGATTACAATACACTGCCTCAGCAGTGCCCCATCTATCGGACTACCGCAGGAAGCTAAATTACCTGATTTTGAAAAATGGACCTTTGGCCATCTTTTAGGTCAAAATACCGCTATATTCGTTGGGAAGTTTTATTTAAATATCTACAGACGTCGCTCGTGGTTTCCAGACTGAGGAAGGCTACGACAAATACCAACTGGAACTAGTTCCCAACGTTGACTAAAGAGTTTATAGACTGTATCGCTTATCATTTTGGTAATGAACTATTAAATCACACCAAAAGCTAACTGTCAGGTGGATAGGTAGCATATTTAGCCACCAAAGTTATATTTTCAGACATTTTATGACAGAAAACACTACTATAAACGAAGCATTTCTAAGCGACCTTTAATACAGCGTATGTTAGCTTAATGTTGTTCGTCTATTCAGTTCTGATCTTTTTCTAAATCACAGGTCCTGAGCTATGATTGGCTGACAGAAGCAAACCGAGCAGCTTCCATGCTGATGTACGAGGTCTGCAACGCTTACGTGTCGTGTTTGTTTTGTTTTCTTTCTCATGCTTGCGTATTATGAAAATACACTGTTAAAATGGGGTCAGCATTAAAGAGATCAGATAAACGCGTCATTTTTAGTGCGATCTGTATTCCGAACGTTCGGGAAATGTGATATCGGTGACAAAACATGTTACAGTACATGTTGGAAAATACACTCCTGGAAACTGAAATAAGAACACCGTGAATTCATTGTCCCAGGAAGGGGAAACTTTATTGACACATTCCTGGAGTCAGGTACATCACATGATCACACTGACAAAACCACAGGCACATAGACACAGGCAACAGAGCATGCACAATGTCGGCACTAGTACAGTATATATCCACCTTTCGCAGCAATGCAGGCTGCTATTCTCCCATGGAGACGATCGTAGATATGCTGGATGTAGTCCTGTGGAACGGCTTGCCATGCCATTTCCACCTGGCGCCTCAGTTGGACCAGCGTTCGTGCTGGACGTGCAGACCGCGTGAGACGACGCTTCATCCAGTCCCAAACATGCTCAATGGGGGACAGATCCGGAGATCTTGCTGGCCAGGGTAGTTGACTTACACCTTCTAGAGCACGTTGGGTGGCACGGGATACATGCGGACGTGCATTGTCCTGTTGGAACAGCAAGTTCCCTTGCCGGTCTAGGAATGGTAGAACGATGGGTTCGATGACGGTTTGGATGTACCGTGCACTAATCAGTGTCCCCTCGACGATCACCAGTGGTGTACGGCCAGTGCAGGAGATCGCTCCCCACACCATGATGCCGGGTGTTGGCCCTGTTGCCTCGGTCGTATGCAGTCCTGATTGTGGCGCTCACCTGCACGGCGCCAAACACGCATACGACCATCATTGGCACCAAGGCAGAAGCGACTCTCATCGCTGAAGACGACACGTCTCCATTCGTCCCTCCATTCACGCCTGTCGCGACACCACTGGAGGCGGGCTGCACGATGTTGGGGCGTGAGCGGAAGACGGCCTAACGGTGTGCGGGACCGTAGCCCAGCTTCATGGAGACCGTTGCGAATGGTCCTCGCCGATACCCCAGGAGCAACAGTGTCCCTAGTTTGCTGGGAAGTGGCGGTGCGGTCCGTTACGGCACTGCGTAGGATCCTACGGTCTTGGCGTGCATCCGTGCGTCGCTGCGGTCCGGTCCCAGGTCGACGTGCACGTGCACCTTCCGCCGACCACTGGCGACAACATCGATGTACTGTGGAGACCTCACGCCCCACGTGTTGAGCAATTCGGCGGTACGTCCACCGGGCCTCCCGCATGCCCACTATACGCCCTCGCTCAAAGTCCGTCAACTGCACATACGGTTCACGTCCACGCTGTCGCGGCATGCTACCAGTGTTAAAGACTGCGATGGAGCTCCGTATGCCACGGCAAACTGGCTGACACTGACGGCGGCGGTGCACAAATGCTGCGCAGCTAGCGCCATTTGACGGCCAACACCGCGGTTCCTGGTGTGTCCGCTGTGCCGTGCGTGTGATCATTGCTTGTACAGCCCTCTCGCAGTGTCCGGAG
The DNA here is from genome assembly GCF_023864275.1 of Schistocerca cancellata. Lineage (NCBI taxonomy): Eukaryota > Metazoa > Arthropoda > Insecta > Orthoptera > Acrididae > Schistocerca > Schistocerca cancellata. The sequence goes on from NC_064633.1 coordinate 101,128,396, forward strand.
CAAGTATGGTGGGTCTGACACACCGGTGTCAATGTGTTCTTTTTTCCATTTCCAGGAGTGTATATATATATATATATATATATATATATATATATATCATCATCATCATTTATTGCCTTATCGGGCCTTTAAGGCCTACAGCAAGAAGAACAAAAGGAAAAAGTAAAGACAAAAAGACTTACAAAAGTACTCTATACAGTAGTAAAAGTTACATATGTACATTACAGCTTAAAGAAGAAACGAAAAAATAAACAGAGCATTCAATCAAAGGTTTAAAAGGCAAGAGGGATACATTACAGAAACAAAAAACAAAAAAAAAAAAAAAAAAAAAAAAACACACACGCAGTGTCTGTCAATTACACGAGAGGAGGGAGCTGTTGCAGATGGCAGTCCATCTCATCCGGTCGTTGGCGTCCTCCTCCACGGCTGCTGGTTCCACTTCTTTCAGGATCGTTGTTATCCTATCCTTCCATCGAGTTCTTGGGCGTCCTCTAGGGCGTTTTCCTGTGGGTTGAGAGTGGAGGACTCTGTTTGGAAGGGATCCGTCTGCCCGTAGGATGTGGCCAAACCATTGGAGTCTCTTCTGCGCCAATATTCGTCCAATGTGTGGCTTTCCATACCGCTGGTATAAATCTTCTTTTTTTCTTCGTTCCCATTTACCTTCCATGGCATTGTAGATGGGTCCATATATCTTCCGAAGTACCTTCCTTTCAAATGCACATATTGCTTCTTCTGCTGTTGCTGATGTTGCCCAAGTTTCACAGCCGTATAAAAGTACTGGTCTCACCAGTGTCGTGTATAGGTGGATCTTGTTCTTCTGCGATATCAGCCGAGATCTGAAAAGATTGTTCAGGCTAAAGAACATGCGATTAGCATTTGTTATACGTTGCTGTACTTCTTTCGTTACTTCACTTCTATTTGTTAGTATGGAGCCCAGGTACTTGAACTCTTCAACTCGTTCGAAGGTATGCCTGTCGACATCAATGGAAGGAGGGAGATCTCGGCGGCGTGATACAACAAGATATTTAGTTTTTTCCTCGTTCACCACCAGCCCAATTTTCTCTGCATTGTGGAGGAATCGGGAAGTATCCCTGCGTACTTGCTCTAGAGTGTCGCCAAGGATCACAACATCATCAGCAAATGCCAAGATTGTGTCTGCTCCCACCATCTCCATCTCTCTGGTTCGACAAGTGTCACGGCTTACTTTTTCCAGGGCCAAATTGAATAATATTGAATATATATATATTGTTTTCCTTTGTGATATCGGTGACTAAACATGTTACAAACATGTTGGAATATATATATATATATATATATATATACATTGTTTTGCTTTGATGTTCAGGTCGGCTCTCGGCGATATACGTGCACCTTATGTTCATTTTCCAACATTTTTCTTAATGATCTGAACTCTTAGCGTATGTTGAGCTGTTTTGGGACTTACGGTTATCTACACTTATTGGCAAGAAACTAAAAACTTACAAAACTCATTCGTAGTACCCTCAACAAAACAAACTTGCTAATTACGTCATTAATGTCGCAAACGCCTTCACCAAACTAGGAAGTCCTCAGCAACTACAGGTAAAAGGACGTATTTCGAAAGCTAATTTTCTATAATCGTTTTAATCTTTTGGTAGGTGATGCTACTTAATTTACTCTATTCTACTGCGCTCTAGCGATACAAAAATGGTTCAAATGGCTCTGAGCACTATGGGACTTAACTTCCGACCAGGAGTTGTATTCTGTTCTGTTCAAGACACACATGTCAATTAGGCAGCACCAGGCCTGAATTCGTAGATTACGCGTTTTTGCAAGCCTCAGCTTGTTCTGAGTAAAGTACGCATGCATATTTGCTGACTGATTTACGGGAGACTGAGAAAGTAGTGACTCACTGGCTAAACACTTGGGCAAGCACCGATCTTCTCAGGATTGTCGAGTCTGTCAAATATGAAATTGCATCACTGTAGATGTCATCACTGCACAGTCAGCAAGGATGTCCGGAATTATTCAGGACTATTTAGGCTGGAAGAATGGTTATAAAAGTGGGAACAACCACTCGTAGTGAATAATCTAATGGCAGACGAACTTAGCTGACATTTATATGCCTTCTTCGGACACACAAGTACCTTTCGAAGTCTCCAAAGCATGTATGTGTAAGATTTATATTACTATTAACAACTAAATATTTTTTCCACCAACAGATTAATTGCTGTGAGTAACTGTTGCAGAATCTACCTCACACTACGTCTATGAAGAACCACATTATTTGTATTCAAAATCCGACGTGAGCAGCAAATCTCAAAGAAAGTAGTGTAAATCTGAGATCTTTTAACTACTGTTTCTTCAGCTTATGCAAATCGTTCACGAAAGCTCTTCTCTTAACTTCTGTTGTACATGTTTCTTTTCCATACCTGTGACTGCTACTACATCGTTGTTTCCTAAGGCATGCTTTTTTTCTCGTTCAGTGTTGTAGAGCAAGAAAAAAAAAGCAGTAGATGTGTCACCGAGCAGCAGAGAATCTGCACTCGTTGAAAGACGGCAGCAGAAAGTACCTGGTAGACAAAGAAGAATTCTCTCAGTAGTCTGAACATCATCAAAAAATGGTTCAAATGGCTCTGAGCACTATGCGACTTAACTTCTGAGGTCATCAGTCGCCTAGAACTAATTAAACCTAACCAACCTAAGGACATCACACAGATCCATGCCCGAGGCAGGATTCGAACCTGCGACCGTAGCGGTCGCTCGGTTCCAGACTGCAGCGCCTAGAACCACACGGCCACTCTGGCCGGCTCTGAACATCATTATCATCGATTACGAAAACTTACTGAATTAGTTGTAATGGGTGAAGCAGGACCAGAACGCTTAAATTAGACGATTTTGAGTGGATTGTTGTTGATGCTGCATTGAGAAGTGGTATATGTACTGGTGTTGTTGATATTAGGCTTGGCTTGAGAGAACCTAGGTATATCTTGAATGCCTGTTTTCACATTTTATGGAACAGAGACCGTTCAAGCAACAACCAGCTTCTCACGTCCTAATCAGGGAAAGAATGGCTGATACACATGAATACAGAGAAAGCAAGTTTAGTGCCGTCCAAACTTCGTGGTGTTTAGTACTCAACTAACGATACTAACAAGCTGTTAAAAGACTTGACAGTTTCAAACTAGAGGTTCAGGTTGTGTGTTATAGGAAATACTTCATCTGCGTTGTAACCGTAATGAAACAGGCTTCTAAGCAGGACTGCACGCGAAACTGTCCAAAGTGTTGAAAGATCAACATGCTGTAATAAACACCCTCTCAAAAAATAATGCCAGCCTCAAGTCGTCTATTTTGGTAGGCTTACATCCTGTAATTGAGGTGAGCGACGTGAGCCAACATATTGCTGATATGAAAACGAGTAAATCTTTGCCAGTGTACCCTTTCCTCCAGCATGTTCACATTTTCGAAAACAAAAGAAAAATTTATCTGAAAAGGTTTTCAGTATAAAATATCCACATTATGAGTGGATGGCCATAAATGATAAGAGATATACGAAAGAATTTATAGTAACACTATTGCATATTACATAACACCGTTGCAAAAAATTTGTGTCTCTACTAATGTTGCAGGCTCATGATGAAGATACATGTCATTTCTGCTACATTAAAAACCTCTCATGCAAGCATGCAACTGTGTTGCTCCTTATCAGTTTGTTATAGTATGTGGGCTATGTCTTTTATATTTTAATACCAAAGAAAATTAGGATATATCCTCAGTTGACTGTGCACCATTCAAACCAGTGACCAGTGACATGCCTGTTGGTATAAATGAGTTTACGAACTCGCAGCATATTGCAGGTGGTTTGAAAATGGACAGAGGTAACTAAAGTTAGACATCATCAAGAAATAAAGAAGAAAAAGATACTTCTTAATGCGACTTATGACGGAGCTACAGCCAGTTTTTCCAAGAACGAGTTTGAAAAGCATACAAATTTCGGTAACAAACTGAGGATATCTTTTGTGATTTATGATGGAATATGTATTAGGACAGCTGCTACTTTCAATCGTAGCAGCAACACTGGCTCGCTCTCCGGTCAGATACATGTGTAGCATTGCCTACTACATACACTATGGCTATGATGAGGGACAATCTCAATTTAAACTCTATAGAGGCAGCTATCTCGTGAAGTGATTCACTGAAGGACAGTACGCAATCATTGAGACTCTGAATGTCCTTTAATTACAAAATAAAAAGATCATGATAAGTCATGAGGAAGGGTCGGTGGTTCCATCAACAGTGATCTGCCATATCTGTAGGAAACCGTCTGAGGAAGTGATCTAAAGCAAAGAGGTCATTTCACCAGAGTGAACCGAGGCACAGCACATCCAGACTCCAGTGTAATTATGAGTGTCATTAAACTGTCACCCATATCATGCCACAATCTGAGCAGTTACAACTGGCATTTCTCAATCACAAACGTTTGTGGAAAAACGGTAACAGGTGGTGAGAAGGAAATTAAACAAAATCTTGGAAAATTATAAATCATTTACCAAGAGTATTTCAGTAGAGTATCAGGAGAAGAGACACAATATAAATCTTCGATCTATCGATTCAATTACTTGTCAAGAGTGTATCATATATGAAATTAGATGAACTCAAGATAGCAATGTAGAGTTCGGTCTTGTTAATCAGAAGTGAATTTTACCGTATGATTGTAGGAGAAACGAATCGACACTTCAGGAAGATCGCCTGCCCTCGATCGAATCGTTTAAAAGTTTGTTAATAGGCGTAATGATAACAGAGGCTGAGTATGAAGGAGCTTATACTGTATGGAATGTATTCAAGTGTAACACAGTAGGAGAATACTGGATTTATATTTGAAAACTGACAGGAACTGCTTACTAACGCCTACAGAAATTTCTTTTCTTTGCTTTAAAACAAATGAATTATATCCTTTACTTTATATTACCCAATACGCCTTGGCATGGGCTGCACTGATGATAATTAGGAAAACAGAATTGCAGCTTATAATAGTAATTGAACAACTGTAGAGTGTTGACAGAATTGCAGCTTATAACAATAATTGGACAACTAGAGATTGTTGAATGAGGATTCACAAGCGGAAATGTTGGCTGTTATTGCAGACGTGCAGCTGCCAACTACAGATTCATCATTGACTATAACGATAAAATCTATGAATTTTCAATGGCTTCCGCCAGAGAGCGCAAAAGTTTTATTTCGGTCGACGTACCAGACAATTCGAACATTAGATACTAATTAGAAGTGAATCTCGAATGCCCCGAAAGTTTTCATTATTTATTTTCACATTTTCCCCTATACGAGAAAAACGGCATCACCAGAAGACATGAAGAAATCAAAGGAATTATCATTTGTTGTATTAATTTCGAACAATACGTAGAAAATAAGTTGATTTTGAAAAAAAAAACATTCACCAGATCTTATCATTTAAGCAAGATCCCTGGATGAAGCCACACATTTAGATTCATGCACAAAAGCCTATGACAGATATCAATGAGTTCAGGAAGAAATCTTTTAAACTAATAAATAAGAGCGTGTTTGGAAAAATCGTGCCAAATCTGGGAAATGATATGGGAAATATGTGGGACATAAGGCTAGAAACTTTATGGGAGGGTCGGTAAGGGATAGCTGCATTACATTCAAAACAAAATATTCAAAGATGGTCAATTTTCATCAAGTTGAAGTCACCATTGACAAACCGTTTGCAGTTGCTGCTGTGTTTTTGGATGTATCGAAGACGATTCTTTCCGACTTCCACTGTGGATATACACTGATGCGTCAAAGAAACAGGTATGGGCATGCGTGTTCAAATACAGAGATATTTAAACAGGCAGAATACGGCGCTACTGTCGGCAACGCCTATATAAGACACCAAATGTCTGGCGCAGTTGCTAGATCGGTTACTGCGGCTATAATGGCAGGGTATCAACATTTATGTGGGTTTTAACGTGGTGTTATAGTCGGTGCACTAGCGATAAGACACAGAATTTCCGAGGTAGCGATGAAGTAGGGATTTATCCGTACGACTGTTTCACGAGTGTACCGTGAATATTTGGAATCCGGTTGAACATCAAATATCCGACATCTCTGCGACAGGAAAAGATCCTGCAAGAAAGACGACTGAAGGGAATCGTTCAACGTGATAGTGCAATCCTTCCGCAAATTACTCCAGATTTCAATGCCGGGCCATCAACAGCGTGCGAACGATTTAACGAAACGCCATCAATATGGGCTTTCAGAGCCTAATACCCACTCGTGTACCATTGATGGATGCACGACACGAGGCTTAACGCCTCGCCTGGGCACATCAACATCGACAATAGACTGTTGATGACTGGATATATGTTGCTTGGTCCGACGAGTCTCGTTTCAATTTGTATCGAGCGGATGGTCATGTACGGGTATGGAGGCAACCTCATGATTTCATGGACCCTGCATGTCAGTGGGGACTGTTCAAGCTGGTGGAGGCTCTGTAATGATGTGGGGAGTCTGCAATTGGAGTGATATGGGACCTTCTGATACATCTACATACGATTCTGACAGGTGATACTTACGTTAGCATACTGCCTGATCACCTGCATCCATTAATGTCCATTGTGCATTTCAACGAGACAATGCGACACCCCAGACGTCCCAAATTGGTACATAGTGGTTCCAGGAACACTGTTATGATTTTAAACACTTCCGCTTGCCACCAGACTCCCCAGACATGAACATTATTCTGCATATCTGGATTGCGTCGCAATGTGCTGTTCAGAAGACACATCTACCCTCTCTACTCTTACAGATTTAGGGACAAGCCTGCAGGATTCATGGTGTCAGTTCCCTCCAGCACTACTTCAGACATCAGTCGAGTTCATGCCACTTCTATGTGCTCGCCGGGACCCTACACGATATTAGGCAGGTGTTCTAGTTTCTCTGGTTCTTCAGTGTGTATTGAAATAATTTCCGACAAATCTGGGAAAACTATGGTACAGAGACTCTGGTTGCTACGTTAAAACTCCTAATATTTATGAAGATAACAGGAATGACGCGCGTACAAGGTTCTATACTTCATATTTCCCAACAAATACGATGTTTCTCTGGTGAATAAAAAAGTGAGTGTATTAGTGAGGGACAAACTGAATGGTGGAGCTGTTGCAGAATTTGTGGGTTTACGAGCAAAACGTTTGCTCTTGCGGCCGAGTCTGAACTCATCATGCACAGGGGTATGTTCTGGATTGGGAAGTAAAATCAACTGAGTAGTATGTAATTAAGTAAAGGAACACGTTGATTCTTCTCTTCAACAGCACAAACTGGCTTTATCTGCACAAGATGTCAAACGTCATATATTTCCATGTAAAGTAAGTGCACTGGCCTGGAGTGACTACCACATCGAACACATCGAGGTAGTTCCACCTTATTGATTTTGAATGGTTGTATCATTTTAATACTGTGCTGTGATCGGCTGGAGGGCTAGAGGGAGGGCAAGGGAACGGGGGAGTGGAGGGGTTGCAGAGGAGAGAGGTGTAATCAGGTGACATGGCTTGATGACATCATACATGCATGTTTCCAGATCACCGATGACATCATGCATGACTTTTATACTCACGCGACGATCACATGATCATTTTGGAGTTCAAATGTAGGTCAAAGTAACACAACTATAATACAAAGAAAACACGACTAGTGGTTTAACAAGGAAAAATCCTTGCCATTCACGTGATCGTTGACTACAAGAAAGAGGAGATTATCACAAGCGTTCAGGCATCAAATAAACATTCTGTAGTCATAAAGTACTCTGAGGAACGGAAGTTTACTCCGAATTCCATTTGAATGAAGTCCATTAGACTTTAAAGCGATCGCATACAAACAAATATGGTATGAATACATTTTATCACGTGGCCCCCCTAGATGAACCCCGTCACTGATTCTACGTTTCCATTCCACACAAAATTAACAATCTGTACGAAATACTATACAAATAGAAACCTGCGAGAAGAGGAAGTAGAGTAACCTGTTATGAATGATAACGAAAATTAACTATAGCAACAGATTTAGCACACATATCGTGACTAGACCTCGGCAAACGAAAACTGCATTGGAGGCCTACCAGGTTTAAGTTCTTTCAGTCTCTGGAATAATCCGGAATCAAAACACGTTTATCTCTCCAGCTACGAGCGCCTTCCCTGTGTTTACGCAAAGCAATCGCGAGGATGTTACTGTCGCCTACCCACGAGTCAACTCAAAAAGTTTATACACTGGAGACTACTAACCGACTTTACAGTGATTGACCCAGAATTTGAGCTCACATTCAGGTTACACAGCACGTCGAACATCAATTTGTTGCACCTTTCCGGAATCGTGGAGATCTCAAAATTCCTTTATAGTATGAATATCACATTTTACTTGAAATGGGGGCCACGTACACGGCAATATTTAAGAGGAAGCGTCCTAGTTCTAGCATTCTGTGGCGAGTGTCAACATTGAGAAGTCATAGAAGTTAGACCACAACGAGGAGAAAAACTTTCTTTGCACAGTTTAACCTTCCATTCTCTACTTACAGCTGAATTTTCTTTGCTGTACGATTTTATCCTAATAATGCTGCATGTAGACTGCCGCAGTTCCTCTACTACTGATATGTATCAACAAAACGAAAAGTGTAACGGCAAGGCCGGCCTGTGTGGCCGAGTGGTTCTAGGCGCTTCAGTCTGGAACCGTGCGACCGCTACGGTCGCAGGTTCGAATCCTGCCTCGGGCATGGATGTGTGTGGTGTCCTTAGGTTAATTAGGTTTAAGTCGTTCTAAGCTCTAGGGGACTGATGACTTCAGATGTTAAGTCCCATAGTGCTCAGAGACATATGAACCATTTTTTGTAACGGCAAGCTCTATTGTTGTTTTTCACAGCTTTTATGTTTTATTTACATACATCTATACAAAGCGCTACTATCAGATGTTAAATTTATTTGCTTTTGCATCTTTATGGGCCGTGCGCACGCGTATGGTATGTTGCCGGACCTCTGAACAGTAATTCCACTTCATTGTTTCAGTGCTGACATCGGGACTGCCCGTCAGATTACAATGGTGTTCCCGTTCGTTGTTGTGTACTCGTGTGAGATAGTCATTATAACGTAATTAGTTGCCTGTACTTGTTAAAAACCAAGCATCGTTTACGGATTTGTGAGAAGTGTATGGTGATCAGCGTGCGTCCTCTGAAACCGCAAAAGAGCAGGAAGCGAGTAGTTCCGTATCACAGCCAGTAAAAAGAATTTCTGAATATATCGGTACTAGTGAGAGTAAAGTGTTGTGAATTTAAAAAGAACGTAGAGAAACTTTATGTCTTGTATCACCGAAACAGTGTTCTGGAAGGCGACAGACTTTTGCATTGGACTAGTTTACGCAAGGAGTCATAAGAAGAGAAATCCACAACTTTTGTGTGAAAAATCAGTTTCCAACAGTAGTAGCCGTATTGGAAATATTGAAGACTGAAGTGGAAGATTCTTCTGGTATGCTATCCGGAAACTGGGCTTCAGACGCAAAAAGGTGAACAAAATATCAATGCTGATGGAAAATAACCAAGTGGCAGTAGAAAGAAATGAGTTCCTGTGGGAAATAATCGTTTGCGAAACACCAGATAGGCTATTTATTACACTGATTTTGGTGAGGTGCAAATCATTCCAGAACGTTTCGATCACAGGAATGAAAAAAGCGTTATGTAACAGAAAATCTATACTATTGTCTAAGAGGAAGTTTTCAAAACTGAAATGGCTGGAAAGGAGGAATTCAAACACGGTGTGGTTCTATAAAAAGAATTGTATTTTCCACATTTGGAACAAAGACGTGTACGTGTAGTATGCTGGGTTGTGTTTTATTCGACAAAATGGAGGTACAGGATACCTTTCTGAGATGAATGCCTGAAACTATGAAGGGTGGTTTAGGAGCGTCCTCGAAAAAATATCATACAGAACTGCGACTCTTTTAGATCAAGCACCATACCACACGATGATAAATCCAGTATCACTAAATCAAGCTTTGAAATGGGGAAAGAATTCTATTATTGGATTGATGGAAAGTTATAATTTACAGTTTCCATTTTCGGTAATGCCGCATAGTTTGAGGAACAAAGATGGCAGACTGGGACAGGCACAATCGCAGTTCAGGTCACAGCAGTACCTTTTGGAAAGTGTATTGCGCTCAGTGAACAAGGAAGTTAGACGTCTGTGGTTGCCTTGGTGCACTGTGATATCAACGCCACTGAACTTATTTGGGAATTTGTCAAGAACAAGGTGCAAAGTAGAACAAGGATTTTAAGATAAATGGCACATCGCAGTTGTGTCGATCCGCTCTGGAAAGTGTTCTCCAAATTGTCAGAAGGAATTCAATGAGTCACGTACAAAAACTTAAAAGAGTTATGCACGAAGAGCCTATTTTCTGCACATATCAATAGAACCGTTGCCGATCCAAGAAGACGACTGCAGTAGCGGCAGCGAAAGCGATTAACATATACATATATATGGCTACTCTGCAAATCATACTTAAGTGCCTGGCAGTGTGTTCATCGAACCACCTTCACAGGAACTCTCTGATATTCCATTCACGAACAGCGCGGAAAAACGAATATCTGTATCTTCCTGTACGAGTTTACTTGTATTACTATTATGACGGTTTCTCCATATGTAGGTCGTCGTCAACAAAATATTTTCGTATTCGGAGCCGACAGTTGGTGATTAAAATTCCATGAGAAGATGCTGTCCATCAAAAGTCATGTATCATGTCCGTGATAATCTCTCCTCTATTTCTCGATAATACAAAACGTGCTGTCCTTCTTTGAACTTTCTCGACGAACTCCGTTACTCCTATCTGGTAAGGATCCTACATCGGGGAGTAGTACTCCAAAAGAGGACGTATAAAGCCTAGTGCAGGCCGTCTCTTTAGTAGGTATATTGGATCTTCCTTCCGCACCTGGTAGCTGAGTGGTTAGCACGACGGAATGTCATGCCTAACGGCCCGGGAGCGATTCCCGGCTGGGTCGGAGATTTTCTCCGCTCAGGGACTGGGGGTCGTGTTGCCCTTATCATCATTTCGTCCCCATCGACAAGCCAGTCGCCGAAGTGGCCTCAACTCGAAAGACTTGCACCAGGCGAAAGATCTACCCGAAGGGAGGCTCTAGCCACACGGCGTTTCCATTGGATTTTCTAAATGTTCTGCCAATAAAACGCAGTCTTTGGTACACGTGAACATGCGCTTATTGCTCATTACAATGGTGCCAGCGCACGCGTGTGACAATTACGCCACACAACTGCCTCGCATTTACTGCAACTACCAACACAGTTGCTTTACAAGCTCTTAACTAACAAACAAGGGGAGTATTCATTAGTAATGACGTACGATGTTACCAACAAAAGTTCAGGCTTCACAACTGTGTTCTCTCCGCTGCAATAGCTACAACTCTAAGTTCAATCGTACCGTCTTGTGTTTGATATTATAGCGAAGAAACGATTACGCATAAATGACGGAAATCCGCCCGCAAGTAGAACAAGATTGTATCTTTAAACTCTGCTAAGAAAGTTCTCTTAATTACAGTCTGATTTCTATGATCCTCACAGTTGATAAATGCCAAAACATTTTCTAAGAAGCACGCTTTTTCTGAAATATTACCACGTATGTCTCCCCCATTTCAGCTAAAACGTAATACACATACAACAAATAAAGTAGACATTTCCACATTCCCGACAAGGTATAATACACCTAGATTCGTCGCTCTGTGTATCAGAATATGCGCTCAAATCCAGGTGTCAATCGTTATGAACAGGCAGCGACTGTTGTGTGGTATGTCTGGAGATGCCATTTGCTAGTCAATATGTGTGCGAAAAAAAATTTGCCGCAATAATGAGCCCAACAGCCATGTTTTGATCTCTCGGAGAATGCCCTGAGTGGTGATGAAGTTGTGCTGAGACTCTTTAGTTAAGAGAATTCATGTGAATAGTTCAGTTCTTGAATATAAAATTATGAGAAGTAGTCCATAAATGTATTTTTCCTACTAGTTCGACACCGAACGATACCTATTACTGTCGGACGTTTAAATCAACTACCTTAGTGTAACAGCGCTGCTTCGAATGCCGCAGATTACAAAAGGGCACAAATGAAGATGGATCAGGAGTGTGCCGTTGAGAGGCTTTTTATTGGTCTCCTGGAAACGCATTCAGTGAGTAAATTGCTGCCGGCGAGCCGCTGCGCGGCTGTAAATTCTGCAGCACTCTCGAAATTGGATTCCTAAGCGGCCTCGAAGATGCGACTTCATCCAATTAACTCACTTAGTTGTCGCAATACTTTGACGACTCAGCTACCGCTACCGCTACTCCGAACACATTCGCTTCCCTCCGTTTCTGTAAGTACTAGCTCCTCAGCGGATACTTTATTCGAGATTTAAAGAAGGCGATGAAAGTGCAAGAAAAAGCTTAGCGGTAAAGAACGTTTTAAATGGGACGAAAATCGTCCTAGATCGTGGACAAATTGCCAATTCCACAACCACAAAGTGTAAAAGAAATGTTTACACCTTAAATAACTATGTCGTTACCCGCATTCTGTTTTCCTTTTGCTTAAAGATATTGCGGTTTATTCTGGCAACTAAAATGGATTCTACATCACGTGACTGATATTGTACTCGACTTGGCATGATTATAGTTATTCTCCCATCATCTGACATTATTTACTTTAGTTACTAACCAGCACAAAACTAGATTCTCATTTTGTGGAGCCGCAGGATTCACTATTACACTCCTGGAAATTGAAATAAGAACACCGTGAATTCATTGTCCCAGGAAGGGGAAACTTTATTGACACATTCCTGGGGTCAGATACATCACATGATCACACTGACAGAACCACAGGCACATAGACACAGGCAACAGAGCATGCACAATGTCGGCACTAGTGCAGTGTATATCCACCTTTCGCAGCAATGCAGGCTGCTATTCTCCCATGGAGACGATCGTAGAGATGCTGGATGTAGTCCTGTGGAACGGCTTGCCATGCCATTTCCACCTGGCGCCTCAGTTGGACCAGCGGTTGTGCTGGACGTGCAGACTGCGTGAGACGACGCGTCATCCAGTCCCAAACATGCTCAATGGGGGACAGATCCGGAGATCTTGCTGGCCAGGGTAGTTGACTTACACCTTCTAGAGCACGTTGGGTGGCACGGGATACATGCGGACGTGCATTGTCCTGTTGGAACAGCAAGTTCCCTTGCCGGTCTAGGAATGGTAGAACGATGGGTTCGATGACGGTTTGGATGTACCGTGCACTATTCAGTGTCCCCTCGACGATCACCAGTGGTGTACGGCCAGTGTAGGAGATCGCTCTCCACACCATGATGCCGGCTGTTGGCCCTGTGTGCCTCGGTCGTATGCAGTCCTGTTTGTAGCGCTCACCTGCACGGCGCCAAACACGCATACGACCATCATTGGCACCAAGGCAGAAGCGACTCTCATCGCTGAAGACGACACGTCTCCATTCGTCGCTCCATTCACGCCTGTCGCGACACCACTGGAGGCGGGCTGCACGATGTTGGGGCGTGAGCGGAAGACGGCCTAACGGTGTGCGGGACCGTAGCCCAGCTTCATGGAGACGGTTGCGAATGGTCCTCGCCGATACCCCAGGAGCAACAGTGTCCCTAATTTGCTGGGAAGTGGCGGTGCGGTCCCCTACGGCACTGCGTAGGATCCTACGGTCTTGGCGTGCATCCGTGCGTCGCTGCGGTCCGGTCCCAGGTCGACGGGCACGTGCACCTTCCGCCGACCACTGGCGACAACATCGATGTACTGTGGACACCTCACGCCCCATGTGTTGAGCAATTCGGCGGTACGTCCACCCGGCCTCCCGCATGCCCACTATACGCCCTCGCTCAAAATCTGTCAACTGCACATACGGTTCACGTCCACGCTGTCGCGGCATGCTACCAGTGTTAAAGACTGCGATGGAGCTCCGTATGCCACGGCAAACTGGCTGACACTGACGGCGGCGGTGCACAAATGCTGCGCAGCTAGCGCCATTCGACGGCCAACACCGCGGTTCCTGGTGTGTCCGCTGTGCCGTGCGTGTGATCATTGCTTGTACAGCCCTCTCGCAGTGTCCGGAGCAAGTATGGTGGGTCTGCCACACCGGTGTCAATGTGTTCTTTTTTCCATTTCTAGGAGTGTATATGGATATGTCACACACAAGTTGTAAGCGTGATATGCACTTATGGCATGCAAATATACCTTCGGTATGAGACTTCATAGACTACTTGTGATACTTGTACGTCATTTTGAAAATGATTTTATGTTAAAATCGGTTAATCATAGGTAAATAAATGAGTGTTCGCTAATGAAAATAGCACGGTGGAGAACTGCTGTGTCTTTAAAGTATCAATAGACTATGTGAAGATGTGAACTGAAGTTTGTGTTAGGGAGGGCAATGGACTTCGGTAGTCTGTGCAGGAACGTTTGTTGTATTGTTGCGGTGGTGTAATGGCTGTCATCCCTGCCTAATAGGCAAGAAGGGCTGCGTTCACGTCCTGGCCGTCGCACAGATTTCAATTCTTTTCTTCAGCTTCCATCATTATCATGCTCAGGTCATGTTATAAAGAAAGTAGAAAGCCATTTTCACTTAGAAACCCTGCGTTGTACTTATTCCGCTATAGTCAAAATCTCAGGTTGCAGACTTTTGTATCTTTTCTTTTAATGTTCCATTTGCGCCCAAACATCCAGACGGTCTTATTTGGGGTTTCGCGCCATCCGCGCATGCATAGAGTTATGTGCTCAACATGACCACGTTCAACCTCACTGCAGCGTTGATAATGATTTAGAACGGAGGAGCATACCAACTGCGTTGTGTAAAATGGAATAGCAACGTAGGCTTGCTCAATTTCCTCCCTTGAAACGTCCGCTTTTAGTAGACTTCCGGTGTACACTGTGTTCTCGCTACTACAGAAAGATAGGAGTCCAAATGAGTAACATTCGGTATTGGAACTGGATACTCCACAGCACTTTCTGTTCGTCCAGTCACTCCCGAAGGAAAAGTGTGGTTGAGAAATTCCATCGTTACAAGTAAAAAGTGACGCAACATCTCTACGTGTTGAAAGTAATAAATTTCTTGTCCAGGGTGTCGTGAAGATCCGGAGGTATCATGTGCAATATTTCTGGATAAGGGTTACTTGTTTCATTCTCTTGAAAGAATTACATCCCGACAGACCACAACAGACTGACAGATTCAGATACTTCCCTTCAGTGATGTAAGGAGTTCCGCTAGGCCACTAAAGGCAATCATGGAGGTTAATTCTTCCGTTAAATTTAAAGGTCGCTCGAACCGACCGAGTAATCAGGTCTCGGAAACGTTCACCTTCTTTACACTTTTAGATGAATCGCTCACAAATTTTAATTCACCTGTCGGGATTAACTTCGTTCAGAGAATCGATAAACGTCAAAATACAAGCATTCGGTTTTTTAGTCTGCAAACTGCAATGGACACCTGTGTTGCAGATTCCAGTCTCACGAGAGCACTATCCCAAGGCGTACTTCGGTGACAGTGTGTACGGCTGAATCATCGCAGCAACACTTTCGTTGTCTGTTGAACGTCTCTTTCTTGCACTACGTCCCTTCTTCATATCGTGCTACCTTCCACCGACTTCAGTCTGGTCTAGGATTCTTGAAACTGTTAAGCGTGGTCAAAACTCACTCTCAAACGTCCTCGAATCTCATTCTCAATCTTCTGTCCACCAAACTTTCTCACCCACTTCCGTTCGTCAAAGAATAACGCCATGTTTGTTTTCAGACCTGCAACAGATCGAAGCATTCGTAAGTTTTTCAATAGCTTCTGAATTATTATCTCAGATTTAATTAAAGGGGGATTCAGCTTCAGAATGTGTATATGATATTTTGGGTCATTCTCTATTAATACAAAAGGATGTTGATTTTTTTTATGTATCATGTAAATAAGGGACGACCTCCTTTTCAACATAGGACGGCAGTGGCAATGAAGCTGCGATGAGATGACAATACCTGATTGGACGCGGTTGTAGATGTCCTAGAAGAGCGTCAACACTCGCGGAAGCAAGATAACAATAACAATCTAATGATGTTTTTGGAATTTAGGATAATCACATAGGAGTTTTGGAAACAAGTGTAATGTAAAACTGCCACAAACACATTACCCGAAAAGAATGATAAAATGGCGTGTGCACCCAGAATAGACGAAATCGCGAGGAAATCGAGGGAAGTGGATATATAATGCGAGCATGATGACGCCGCAGTTTATTCTGATACTATGAACGTAAGGCAAAAAAAGAACAAAAACTTCAATCACGCTGTAACACTACAAATTTATAATTGGTTAAACGCAAAGCCAATTCTGGGTTCAATAAATACACAGGAAATATAAAATTTCTAAAAATAGAAGGATAATTATTTGTATCCAAACATTGCAAAATAGTGTCACGTTAACGTTGACAAAACCGGTTTCAAAACACGGTATAAATCTCTTTCAGAGGCACAGAAGTAAATAACGTGTTGTGTGGTATCATCCCACCGTTGAATCAGAAACTGTCAGTGTTATACAGAGTGAGAGAAGTGAGAGACAAAAGAGGCATCAAATGAATTAAATGCACTGAAATGAAATGAGTCGACGGGTGGGGATAGAATTTATGAAGATGTATTGACATGAAGTAACATATGATATGCTGGCAGCAATATTCGAATGTCATAGATGGATTACGTGAACAGTGTTGATACTGCACAATACATGCTAGACAGATATATGCTGATCAGTATTCTGATGTTCGACAGCCATATTGGAAACCTGTCCCAAAAACAAAGATAGTTTCACCACAAATGTAAATGTAGCCAAATTCTGGCAGACAAACAAAAAATAATGATGCCTTAATTAGTGTAAGGGGGCGGGGGGGGGGGGGCAGTAGTGTGACTGTGGCAACTCCAAACCAGAATCCAAAGTGTCCGCCGCTAATCGGTGTGCTGCACCACTGGGGCTGGTAACTAATAAAGTGATGTCAAATTAATCACAGTTAGCATTAATTCATTGGTACCTAACCACATGAGAGTGAGTACACAGCCTCAAAACTGAATGTGGTTCGTCAGTACAAGAGGGACTCCCCTGTGTACTGTTGTTCTAAGCACTTCCAGACAAGGATCAGTCATGAGGGATTTCTGTTTAACTTAGACACATTGAACATACAAATAAATAAATAACTGGTAATAATGAAGTCAAATTTATTCAGGATTTAATATTATAGGACAGTTATTTGGTCCAAGATAAAAGGGCTGGTATTCACCATGTGTTCATTTAAATAAAAGAAAATCTGTATTGATTGATGACCTCACAAAAGTAGTGTTTGATCACAATACAAATATAAAAGCAAAAACAGAGTACTTGTTATCGGTGATGTTGACAAACTAAGACGTAGGGCTGTGTGTCAATTCGCGTGAACAGCAACGAAATGTTAATGTTCCAGTGTCACATACAAGTCTCTACACGTTAATAAAGTCAGCGCAGTAGTAACGTTCATCCAGTCATATCTTAGCTAAGAGTCTATGCCCAGTAGCGATCAAAGTTGCATAATATTTGTAGCACCCAAAATATTTGTCATTCCCTAACTAAATCACATCTAAATAAGTGATAAGTACGGAAAAACACATAAGCCACGAGGTTCTCTGGCAGCAAAAAGCTTACCAAAACTAGCTTTACAAGCTCTGCGATGAAGATCGAAAGATCCCCATGTTTGATCAGCCCACCTATTGGAAAACTTGCTCATATGACTCACTGCCTAACTTAAGATTAAAGGTGGTGTTGAAGTTGCTACCTTAAGCTATGCAGTGAGTCATGCGACCATGGTTTTAAGCAGGCGGGCAGACCAAAGAAACACATCTGACATATTTTCATGGTTAATTTGCATTCTTATGTTACATAATATGATTTTTTAGTTAACAAATTTATTGTTTTTACTGAAGTGTTAAGCACTGCAAGACAGCACTGTATGAGCATAGTCAAAATGACAATTAACCATAGCGCTACAGCTCCACATTACTCAAATGACCTTTCTACATAGAATACATTATCACAATACTTACTAAGTAATATAAAGAGAATGGGGTGACAGACTAAATCATTCATGCTGGTGATAATTTTTTAGTGTATATGTCAAGAACTTTTTGGTTTGCATTATTTTATGAGCTATTTAATAATTTACTTGTAACAATTCAAATATTTGATGACCATTATTATAAACAAGATCCAAATTGGTGGAACTAGCTCAATTGTGCTAACAGCAATTACAGTGCATTCTTCAAAAGTGTCCAAATGATTCGAAACTTGTGAAATGTTGAAACATACATGAATGGTATGAATTATTGGTCCCCTATTTTAGAGTATCCAAATGAAATTAAATTTGCATCATGTGCAAAAACAGCTGCATGATCAAAATTATATATCAAAGGACAAAATACTTGGAGGGTATAATTTACAGTTCTTCTATGTGTAACATACATAGGCTTTTTCCTCACCAAAACACACACACACATGCGCCACGAATACACAACACTTGTGAATGACAATAGCTTGATTTCCATATCACAGTTATATATTTGCTTATCAGAAATAGGTTCTCATCAAAATTGATCCCTAGAAGAAGACTATGAACTATGAAATTTAGTGCTCTAGTGCTATTACCACGAATAAATCGTTCTATATCCGTGCAAAACGATAGCACAGTTGCTGTGTGACACTGAAAACACGACTATGAACTGTCAACTGCTACAATGCATCGTCCATGTCTAAATTATATGCGTTTTTTTATATTATAGTAGCAAACACTTTCCCAAAAATCTAAATCGTTTCATAAAACTCATTACTTGTTAAAATAATGTGTCAGCTACTGGAAGAATCCAGTTCATACATAATCTGCACCTGACGTCTAAATTCGCAAATTCAATCGTACAGTGCTACTTCCATGTTTGTCTGTAAAAACGAAAAGATTTTGGCATTTCGGTCTGAGGCTAATTTAATTGTGATATATAAAACGAACTTGCAATACCTGACAGTCTTAGAAGTTCTTAAGTAGAGATTCACCTCATCACGCATCATTTCAATGGGCAAGAAGTGTTACGTTCTGTGACAGAGAAATATAATTGATGTCATTAAATTTTTTTTTAACTTTTGAATACCTACAGTCATGTTCCACTGGTGTTGTACACACGAACGTCACATTTTCCGACAAAGTGTTACAAGACGCTGTGTAAATGATGCATTTTGATGAGATCCTTGATGTGTTACATCTCTTAAACTGCTTACTCTCGCAATATGCAATGGGAATTCAGTACTACCTAAAATACGAAACGTTTACGTAAAACACATCACAGCGAAAGACTATGCAACAAACTTCCACGCAAAGATCAATGTTCGATAATTCGACAATACAGTTTTTGCACCAAAGTAAAGTTTTTCCTCAAATAAGTTAACATTTCAATTACAAAATGCAGCCTGGTTGGTCAACATAATACAGATTTATAAATGCAGCTCTCTGCTTGCGAACGAATATTCGATATTGCCCCAAAATAAAATTATTTCTAAAAGAAGTACGTAAATTTCTAGCAGAAACAAACATAGCATATCGAGTAGAAAGCGCAGTGTATATTCCAGAGCATTTACTGTGGTGTAAATAACAAGTGGGTCTCTCATGCTATACTCCTGCATCACTGACGTCGTTGTAACTGTATAATAAAACACACCTCTTGTCAGTGATACCGTAATCATAATGTGAGAAACGATGGCCTTTTTTCTGTCTCGTCTGTCAGCAAGGAATTTGGAAAAAGACTGTCAAAGCAGGCAATATACATGCAACTGTCACATTTAATCTGAATTACAAGTATTGTTAAAATATTACGTTAGGTTCGCCGGAAGAGCGTAAATGGGCGCCATTAAGCAGTACATATGGACGTGGGAGTTGTCTGTACTTTCTTTTTCTTGCTTCAGTTTCTGTATTTATATCGCAAGTGGGCATTCGGCGGCCCACAGAAGAAATTCGTGCTCCACCTGCGACACATTTTCGGATATTCGCCATTCTGTTCTTCACATTATTCTGGTTTGGCTTCTGTGTAATACAGCCGATACACGCTAACATCAAGCGATTTAGATAATTAAGCGTTCTAAAATGAGCAAGGAAATTATGGCTTTATTTAAGCAACCCATTGTGGCTTCAAAGCGACGTACAGCGTAAGTCTGTAGTGCCACCACCCTTCTCTTTCTACCTCCATCGTTCTGCGATATTGCGGCAACTTGCCACATAAAGCAGAACCAATAGATAGGAAGCGAGAACGCTCTCTACGTGATAGACAGAAATCAAGACGCCGCCCTGTACTTGTCGTGTTAAGTAGGAGCATATATTCGGTGGTTTTATGTCACACGTTACATCCTATGAATACGAGATGCTGTTTCTAAGTACCAGCTCATCGAATGTCTCGATGACATGGTCATATTGTTTGTTGAAGATTATTAATATTTAGTTATTTTTTACGTTGTAACTCGCATGTTATAAGAGAAAGCCATTTTAAGACAACGATCCGTTAAAGGAGGTTTCATGAAAACCTATCATTCTAACTAGGATCTGTTATAATTAGGTATCAATAACATTTTAGAGCATTGTAATATAAGATCCGGGAAGAACTGAGTTGGGTTATTAGCATAATTGGTGAAAGACCCACGAGATGAATCCAGGTGCTGATTGGTATTGAGTTCGCGTCAGCTGCATCCTAAATTTTGTTTCCACCTTCGCGTTTTCTGAAAGGTTGTGGGAGTTTCCTACGAAACTAACAGAATTAATTTCTCTAATATTTGGTCTCGTCCTCTCTTTCAGGGGTTACTTTCTTCGATTTGATGAACATTTTTAAGGTGCGTCCTTCCTGAGTAGTCATGTATCTTTCATTTTTGTCTTGTTACATGTACCGGGATGTTGAAATTTTCATTTACGTATACTACAGACAGAACAACACGACTAGTATACGCTCAATAAAAGAAATGTGCGTTTTAGTAGAACTAACGTAGAAATTCTAAACGTCTCCATTTTCGTGAACGACCTGTGTGGGTTGCGAGTAAAATAAAGCCACCATCTGCCGCTGGATAGTGCTGAGAGCGTAAAATCACGTTAATCAGCTCTTGGCGTGTGTCGACGGTGCTGTGTGTCGTGACGTGGGATAACTCGTCTGCGTGCACGGCAACGTTAGCTGTCTCGTCCTGCGTGCCGACGGCTTAAGTCCAACTGAAATAAACTGAATCAATAAAGTTGTTAACCTCGCTTAGAACGTTACATTGAATCACACAATTACAATAGTCGCAACTGAAATAGTTGAAAACCAGAGAGAAATAATCTTCTATTGTGACAGAAAAACCTTTTAGCAGTAACACAAAATAAACTGTATAAGAAGTAGTAAATTACTGCTTCCTATTTGTCTCAGATTTATTTCGGGTCCTGCATTATACTATGATTAATAAAACTATCAATGGCTGAACAACTGCCTCAAAACGATACCTCAGCTGACAAGTCCCACAAAGTATTTCACACGTCCAACTAGCAGATAAATGTTTAAAACTCTCTAAAGCACCTGTTATCCAAGCCAAAGGGTACCACTGATAAGAATTTCTTTTGAGCCCCACATAGCATTTGCAGAATCAGAAATTCAATCGTAGAAAGTATTGCATTAAACTCAGTAACAGAGCACCTTAGAAATGAAATAATGAACTATAAATATCAACCATTCACCAGAAGCATCAACTGAATGATGACCAAAAACCGAAGAATCCTCATTGCTCACTTACTGTGCTCAACATTTCAGCAGTTCAGCTACACACACATTTTCTATGCCCTAAGAGTGCCTGCACCGTATCTACATAAATTTGAAAACTGAGGTAAACTATATTTTGTCCAATGTATTTGGGACCCTTTAAGCATCTGAAAATGCCTCCTCTCTTAACATTGTGACACAAATCCTTTACCAGAATGTACGTACTGAGAGTAGGGAAGTATTTTCATCTCTATTCCATAAGTTACAAATGCTGAATCACCTGTCAAGATTACACCTCTTGCTGTTTCGTAATCCACTCATTTCTTGAAGTGACACAGAAGAGTTCCGCACATGTTCCACACATAACATCTCTTACTGACATTCACAGTCGAAATAAATAAATAACAAATCCATAATTTACTCAAACGACGAAATACAGCTCCAGTACACCAACATCCTCATTTAGAAATACAAGTCTCAAATAGCAAAATACACGAACGGAACAATAATAGAGCTACGGACGGAAAAGACCCACCGTGGTTTAACAGCGCAATTCGGAGAATGCCCAGAAAGCAAAGACAGTTGCACTCGCGGTACAAGAAAGATCGGGAGAATGAGGACAGGCAAAAGTTAGCAGAGATTCGTGCTGCTGTAAAAAGAGCTATGCGCGAAGCATACAACCACTGCCACCGTCATTCCTTAGCAAAAGATCTTGCTGATAACCCAAAGAAACTGTCTTACGTAAAATCGGTAAGCGGGTCTAAGGCTTCCATCCAGTCACTCACTGATCAGTCTGGCCTGGCAACGGAAGACAGCAAAACGAAAGCTGAAATTTTAAATTTAGCATTTGAGAAATCTTTCACGCAGGAGGATCGTACAAACATACCGCTGGTTGAGTCTCGTACAGATTCCCGTATGGAGGACATAGTGATAGACATCCCTGGGGCTGTGAAGCAGCTGAATGGGTTGAAAATAAATAAATCGCCAGGTCCTCATTGGATTCCAATTCGGTTTTACAGAGATTACACAACTGCATTGGCTGCTTACTTAGCTTGCATTTATCGCGAATGTCTTGCTCAACGTAAAGTCCCGAGCGACTGGAAAAAAGCGCAGGTGACGCCTGTATATAAGAAGGGTCGAAGGACGGATCCTCAAAATTACAGACCAATATCCTTAACATCGGTTTGTTGCAGAATTCTCGAATATATTCTCAGTTCGAATATAATTAATTTCCTTGAGACAGAGAAGTTGATGTCCATGCATCAGCACGGCTTTAGAAAGCATCGCTCCTGCGAAACGCAACTCGCCCTTTTTTGACATGATATCTTGCGAACCATGGATGAAGGGTATCAGACGGATGCCATATTCCTTGACATCCGGAAACCGTTTGACTCGGTACCCCACTGCGGACTCCTAACTAAGGTACGAGCATATGGGATTGGTTCCCAAATATGTGAGTGGCTGGAAGACTTCTTAAGTAATAGAACCCAGTAAGTTGTCCTCGATAGCGAGTGTTCATCGGAGGTGAGGGTATCACTTGGAGTGCCCCAGGGAAGTGTGGTAGGTCCGCTGTTATTTTCTATCTACATAAATGATCTTTTGGATAGGGTGGATAGCAATGTGCGGCTGATGATGCTGTGGTGTACGGGAAGGTGTCGTCGTTGAGTGACTGTAGGAGGATACAAGATGAGTTGGACAAGATTTGTGATTGGTGCAAAGAATGGCAGCTAACTCTAAATATAGATAAATGTAAATTAATGCAGATGAATAGGAGAAAGAATCCAGTAATGTTTGAATACTCCATTAGTAGTGTAGCGCATGACACAGTCACGTCGATGAAATATTTGGGGGTAACATTGCTGAGCGATATGAAGTTGGACAAGCATGTGATGGCAGTTGTGGAGAAGGCGGATAGTCGTTTTCGGTTCATTGGTAGAATTTTGGGGAGATGTGATTCATCTCTAAAGGAGAACCCTTATAAAACACTAATACGACCTATTCTTGAGTGCTTCTCGAGCTTCTGGGGTCCCTCTCAGGTCGGATTGAGGGAGGACATAGAAGCAATTCAGAGGCGGGCTGCTAGATTTGTTACTGGTAGGTTTGATCATCACGCGAATGTTACGGAAATGCTTCAGGAACTCGGTTGGGAGTCTCTAGAGGAAAGGAGGCGTTCTTTTCGAGAATCTCTACTGAGGAAATTTAGAGAACCAGCATTTGAGGCTGACTGCAGTACAAATTTACTGCCGCCAACTTACATTTCGCGGAAAGACCACAAAGGTAAGATGAGAGATTAGGGCTCGTATAGAGGTATATAGGCAGTCATTTTTGCCTCGTTCTGTTTGGGAGTGGAACAGGGAGAGGAGATGCTTGTTGCGGTAGGAGGTACCCTCCGCCACGCACCGTATGGTGGATTGCGGAGTATGTATGTAGATGCAGATTTAGTTTCGGACCCACACCCCTATAGTCGTCAAAAGGAGCCGAGAAGGGTGCAGTGAGAAGGATCTGTGCATGCTCCAGAGCACCAAAAAATATTATTATACTACACTATTGGCCATTAAAATTGCTACACCACGAAGATGACGCTCTACAGACACGAAATTTAACCGACGGGAAGAAGATGCTGTGATATGCAAATGATTAGCTTTTCAGAGCATTCACACAAGGTTGGCGCCGGTGGCGACACCTACAACGTGCTCACATGAGGAAAGTTTCCAACCGATTTCTCATACACAGCGGACCGGCGTTGCCTGGTGAAACGTTGTTGTGATGCCTCGTGCAAGGAGGAGAAATGCGTACCATCACGTTTCCGACTTTGATAAAGGTCGGATTGTAGCCTATTGCGATTGCGGTTTATCGTATCGCGACACTTCTGCTCGCGTTGCTCGAGATCCAATGACTGTTAGCAAAATATGGAATCGGTGGGTTCAGGAGGGTAATACGGAACGCCGTGCTGGATCCCAACGGCCTCGTACCACTAGCAGTCGAGATGACAGGCATCTTATCCGCATGGCTGTAACGGATCGTGCAGCCACGTCTCGATCCCTGAGTCGACAGATGGGGACGTTTGCAAGACAACAATCATCTCCTTGAACAGTTCGACGACGTTTGCAGCAGCATGGACTATCAGCTCGGAGACCATGGCTGCGGTTACCCTCGGCACCCTTGACGCTGCATCACAGACAGGAGCGCCTGAGATGCTGTACTCAACGACGAACCTGGGCGAACGAATGGCAAAACGTCAGTTTTTCGGATGAATCTAGGTTCTGTTTACAGCATCATGATGGTCGCATCCGTGTTTGGCGACATCGCGGTGAACGCACATTGGAAGCGTGTATTCGTCATCGCCATACTGGCCTATCAACCGGCGTGATGGTATGGGGTGCCATTGGTTACACTTCTCGGTCACCTCTTGTTCACATTGACGGCACTTTGAACAGTGGACGTTACATTTCAGATGCGTTTCGACCCGTGGCTCTACCCTCCATTCGATCCCTGCGACACCCTACATTTCAGGATGATAATGCACGACCGCATGTTGCAGGTCCTGTACGGGCCTTTCTGGATACAGAAAATGTTCGACTGCTGCCCTGGTCAGCACATTCTCCAGATCTCTCATCAATTGAAAACGTCTGGTCCATGCTCGTCATAATACGCCAGTCACTACACTTGAAGAACTGTGGAATCGTGTTGATGCTGCATGGGCAGCTGTACCTGTACACGCCATCCAAGATCTGCTTGACTCAATGCCCAGGCGTATCAAGGCAGTTATTACGGCCAGAGGTGGTTGTTCTGGGTACTGATTTCCCAGGATCTATGCACCCAAATTGCGTGAAAATGTAATCACATGTCAGTTCTAGTATAATATATTTGTCCAATGAATACCCGTTTATCACCTTCATTTCTTCTTGGTGTAGCAATTTTAATGGCCAGTAGTGTATTATATTTATTAACGAGCAGTACAGGATTGTCTCCCTCAGGCGCTGGCAGCTCTGTCAGGCCAGCGGTGTGAGGACCCAGTCAGCAAAAGTTAGCACGTATTCCGACAGTTCGCGAAAGGCTCCTGCGGTGGGAGTTAACGTTACGCAGCTGCCGCTACCCCATCCACCCCATCCTCCCCCTCCCCCCTCCCACCTCCCCCCCACAATGGCTGGACGGCGGCGAAAGCAGGCTCTGAGGGCCGATTCCAGCAGTACTGTCGTTGAGGACGTGCACTCAGGAGATTCCTTTCAGCCCAGCCTGAAGTACTCGTTATCGTGCAGAATCTGACCTGCGGTCTCCAATCAGCAGACAGAGGTTGGCAGCATCAGAGTAGGCTGTAGGGACGGGGCGAGCAGCAGCAGCAGCAGCAGCAGCAGCTCCCCGTCGCAAGGGCGGACTGACAAAGCTGCTCAAGACACTAGTTGGAGAACATAATGATGGAGGTCTCTGCACCCCATCGGATTCGGGCGTTGTCACTGCAGCTTGTAATGGCTTGCGACTCCATAGACGATTGTAGAGGGTTAGGCACGCTGAGGGTCGACGACTAACATAGTCCGCTGCAGCTGAGACTGAAATGAAGCAAGGCGTAGTATTTACATGGGCGCTTTCCATGCGCTCTGCTGCGGTACAGGTAGCAATGACGTTATGTGTACTAGTTCTTTCGTATGATCGGCTATCCTAGTGGCTTCAGACTTTGATAACTTCGTCATTCAGACGCCATTCTCTACTGAATCAGTGGATGAATAGTTACTGTTGTATTACAGCTGGAATAGGTTGTCTAGCGGTGCTCTGTTACCAGTACGGCTCTATCTGTGTGATGCCGTGAATTCATCGTGCTGCACTTGCAGACAGAGGCGTTTGGACAGTACCACTTGTCTCAGTTGTTTCCATCTCGGCATGCTCAGAATTTTCTCCTATCTGGCAGCTTGACCGTCTTTGACCCAAGTAGCTTGACTTCTGCTGTCGCCAGAGAAGAATATTAACATGTTTTTTTTCTTTAAATATTATCCTGTTATACTACTCCAGGAATGCAACATCTCCCATTCACTTCAAAAAATTCGTCGCGAATTTTTCAACTTGGAGGCTCTACATTACAGTCTCACTGTCCACATTTCGTAGTAACAGACACTGCTCAATTTAACTATCGCATGAAATTGAATCACTTGCGTTCTGCTACTGAGCCTCACTTCCGAAGCATTGTGTTCTCTGTGAGACCTGTCCAAAAAGCGGTCCACGAGTACCAGCACTCCGGTTGAGCTCCTACGCAGTACTTTGAGCACAGTGGTGAACGCATCGAGGTGTGAGGAGGAGGAGGAGCATGCAAGCTGCGGCCGGACACGGTTGAAGTAGGATAACCATCTTGTCGCATACCACGCAGTTTGCTGACAGTACATGAGACTTACGTTTGCTAGTCACTGACGCAGGTGGCTTGACTTCTGGTGTTGTCAATGCCGAATTTTAACAAATATTTAGTGTTAGCCTGCTATACTGTTCCAGGAATGCAACACCTCACTTTCCCTTTAAAAAATTAGCCCCGAATATTTCAAAAAATGGTTCAAATGGCTCTAAGCACTATGGGACTGAACATCTCAGGCCATCAGTTCCCTAGACTTAGAATTACTTAAACCTAACTAACCTAAGGACATCACACACATCCATGCCCGTGGCAGACTGAAGCGCCGAGAACCGCTCGGCCACAGCGGCCGGCTCGAATTTTTCAGCTTGGAGTATCTCCATAACAGTCTCATTAAGCATATTTCGTAATAACATTTATACTTCTACTCAATTTAACTGTGCTTGCATATCCCCGAAAGTGATCCCATGCTTTCTTGGACTGACCGTCGATTCTGAAGCATTATAGTCGCGTTCCGCTAGCGGAAGTGATCTGGCTGCGCTCCTGCCTCGTGCTCCGAGCACAGTGGAGAATGATGCTGAGGAGGGATGAGGAGGAGCACAATCAAGGCTGCAGCGGACACCGCTACAGTTGGGCAGTCGTCTTGTCAGACACCAAACAGCAAACAGTAAAAAAAGTGAAGAAGCCACTCGTTCAGTGCTGAATGGTTCAAATGGCTCTGAGCACAATGCGACTTAACTTCTAGAACTTAGAACTAATGAAACCTAACTAACCCAAGGACATCACACACATGCATGCCCGAGGCAGGATTCGAAACTGCGACCGTAGCTGTCACGCGGTTCCAGTCTGTAGCGCCTAGAACCGCAGTGCTGAATGGGGACTGCCTTGCTTTCCGTATCATTTAAACACCAAGCAAAGGAGTTTATAAGCCATCGGACAATCATGAAGTAGAAAAACGTTTATTAGAACGTCATTACGAATCCATTCACCAAGGCGATACAATGCACACTTTTTCTGGTGAACGACAGTGAATGTTGTTTGAACTGTAGGTGACAATTAGGTAATTAAACTGAGTTTAGTGTAAGTGGAATAGTGACATAATCATTTATTGTTGGCATAAATTATTTGAATTCTTCTCCTTACTTCAAGGAGAGAATCATTTGGTAGCAAGACTGATCCTATCAAACAAAAATTAGTGCTGTGGAAAAGTCAGCTTCAAGTTACCCACTACTCAGAGCGGTCATTTACAGAAAGGACGTGACTGAATACGTTTCAGTAATTGAAACATATCGTCATGAGTTCTTAAAGAAATTGTAATACAATCTACAGCTAAGAAAGGATTTCGATTAATTTGTTAGACCAGTCTCGCTTTTCGTTGCTAATGTACCGCATTACTTCCCACGTGAGGTGGCAGATGTACACTGGAGCACCAAGACTCATTCCGGCACACAGTTTTAATCTGTCAGGAAGTTTCATGTCAGCGCACACTCCGCTGCAGAGTGAAAATCCCATTCTGGATGCTCAATAATGTTCATATCTCAGGAGTTTGGTGGGCAGCAGAAGTGTTTAAGCTCAGAAGAGTGTTCCTGGAGCCACTCTCTAGCAATTTTGGACGCGTGATATGTAGAATTGTCCTGCCGAAACTACCCAAGTCCGTCAGAATGCACATTACACATGAATGGATGCAGTTGATCAAACAGGATGGTTGGATACATGTCACCTGTCAGGGTCGTAGTAAAGGTATCAGGAGTCCCATATCACTGCAACTGCACACGCCCGAGACCATAACTAGATTGAACAGTCCCCTGCTGACAGGCAGGGCCGAAGGATTCATGACGTTGTCTCCACACTCGTTCACGTCCATCCGCTCGATACAATTTGAAACGAGATTCGTCCGACCAGGCAACATGTCTCCTGTCATCAACACGGGCCCTGTGAGTGGCAAAGCTTGGTGTCGTGCCGTCATCAAGGGTACACGAGTGGGCCTTCGGCTCCGAAAGCACATATCGATGATGTTCCGTTGAATGGTTTGCAAGCTCACAGTTGTTAATGGCCGAGTACTAATATCTGCAGCAATTTTCGGAAGGGTTGCACTTGGGTCACATGGAACGATTCTCTTCAGTCGTCGTTGGTCCCATATATGCACGATCTCTTTCCGGCCGCAGCGATGTCAGAGATTTTATGTTTTACCGGATTCCTCACATTCATGGTACACTTGTGAAATGGTCGTACGGGAAAATCCTCACTTCATCGCGTCCTCGGAAATGCTGTGTCCCATCGCTCGTGCGCTGACTATAACACCACGTTCAAACTCACTTAGATCTTGATAACATGGCATTGTAGCAGCAGTAACCGATCTAATAACTGCGCCAGACACTTGTATTATACAGACGTTGCCGACCGCAGCGCCGTATTCATGCTCTTTACATAAGTCTGTATTTGAACACGCATGCCTATACCATTTTCTTTGGCGCTTCAGTGTATTTTCAAACCAATCAACAGGTATATGGTGCACAGATGAATCTGACTTTGGTTCGAAACAGAAGTGTAGTACGCAGATCGTAGTCAGTACAACAAACACGCTGGACGATGTTACGCATATGATACTGTGGCGTAGCCCATCGCGATATTCCTGTAGCCGCTAGAGATTTTTATCTGCTGTCATTTTCCTTTTCTGTGTTGTAACAAGATAATCGAGAGGCAGTAGGACATCTGGGTTTGGTTACGTTTGGATAGGCAGCAGCTCTAGCGGTTTCTCGGGTCATTACAACAAAGATGGGATCTCTAAAGTGCGCCGGCCGCGGTGGTCTAGCGGTTCTGGCGCTGCAGTCCGGAACCGCGGGACTGCTACGGTCGCAGGTTCGAATCCTGCCTCGGGCATGGGTGTGTGTGATGTCCTTAGGTTAGTTAGGTTTAAGTAGTTCTAAGTTCTAGGGGACTTATGACCTAAGATGTTGAGTCCCATTGTGCTCAGAGCCATTTAAACCTCTAAAGTGCGACTCTAATAGCCCGCTGCTGGCAGACGAAATGTTGTGCCTGCTGTGTCACAAGACATAACATTTGTTAGTATTGCCCTGTTCCGTAACTCCATTACAGCCATGCCATATAGTTTCATGTGTTAATAACTATTATACAGTTACTATTTCCGACGAAAAAACCCAGATGGCAGATTGTGAGCCCACTCTCTGCAAATGTGGACGCGATGTTAACACTTCCCTTTGACACTCACTCACTT
Source organism: Schistocerca cancellata (assembly GCF_023864275.1). NCBI lineage: Eukaryota > Metazoa > Arthropoda > Insecta > Orthoptera > Acrididae > Schistocerca > Schistocerca cancellata. The sequence goes on from NC_064633.1 coordinate 101,158,784, forward strand.
TAGCTTGTCCTAGGAGTAAATTCCCCTCGCCAGTCTGTGTCGTCCTAGTCGGACTGATCATAACAGATTGTAGTCATCTCGAAATGTATAAATAAGGGTCCTGTATGGTTTCCAGAGAGGCTTGTGTCATTCTTCCTCCAAAGCTGTGAGAAGTTAACAAACCATTATTCCTTCAAATTAGATCTAAAGGGCATATTAATATTAAGTTCTGGTGATTATGGTTTCCACGGGAGGTGTGCCAGTTCACCCTCGCGCTCACAAAACCAATCCTGGGCGATGTGAGCTGTGTGGACAGGGTCCCTGTAAACTTGGATCACTGCATCACCATGGAGGAGCAAACACCGTACGATGATCACATAGTCTTTGGCAGTAGAGCGACCTTACAGAATAAAAATGAGGCTAATCGAATACCAGGATGTGGCTGCCCAAATTTTCAACCGAACCCTAGCCATGTTTCACTCCTGTGACGAAAACTTGAGCAGAAGTTGGAAACAGTGTCAAACAAGATTCACACGATCAAATGACACTCTTCCGCTCCACTCTGATACACAATCAGTGGGTTTGGTGCCACGTTTTCGTGCGACTGATGCGTGTCTTTTGGATTCCAGTTCGTCCTGTAGTTCCCTGTTTTCGTGATGACTGTGTTGGCGGGAGAGACATTCAGTGCTGCAATGCTATTCACAACTGTTGCCTTCATATTTCTCGTCACAATCCTCTTTAGTGTCCGTCAGTCACGATAACTCAACACACACTTGTGTTCGCATTGTGACTTAGCGTCTGACGTTTTCCCGATATCCCTGCATATGGTATAAATCTTCAATACGGTGCTTTAGAAACACCAAACACTTAATCTGTCTTAGTTGTGGAAGCATTCACTATCAAAGGACCAATAATGTGCCGTCGTTCTAATTCAATTACCTCTGGCATGATGCACTCACAAGTACACAGAACGCTGTTTTGTTCTAGATTGACACTAGCAATGTATTGAGTACATTGTACAGGTGCCGTTTATGGTCAAATAAAACAGTGCAGTCTGCGGGCTTGGTTAGCATCTGGCTTTATGTTCAAGCATGCACATGTCACAGCTTTTACATATTTTCGTCCAACACCTGTACATACTCCAACGCTCTACTTGCAGCTAGACAGTAATTTATCTGCAGTTCACTAGAGGACGAAAAGTTTGAACATACAATACGACGGATTGAAATGATAATGTTCGCTCCTATCATACGCTCCAATTAAACAACATGTGAGCATTCTGTGTGGCTTCATTTCGTTACAGGGAGACACATCATCGTGAGGCAGATGATGGAGCAATTGCATGTTAACTGTGCAGAACATCTGAATAAAACTTCTGATTAACATAAGCATTCAAGTAATATTCTCCACTGCGAGATACTGAAAAGAGCTAAGCTGATTTCGGAAGACATCAGCTGAGCCCAACACCAGACAAATGTAGCGCTCTCTCCAAATCAAACAGAATAGCACCCTACAAAAACCAGAACACGTTTGGGGAATTTACATTCGAATTAGTGCACCTTGTGATCCGAAACCAGCGGCGCTTCGCCTTACCTAATGGTGAAAACTGATCTTCAAAATACGCAAAATGCCTCGGTGGGCACAAACAGATTTCTCAAGGAGCTTATAAAAACCATCGTTTGAGATAAAGCGCGGTTTAAACAGAGTTAGAAAGACTTTTTGAGAGGCAACTCTTTCTACTCCATAGATGAATATCGTAACAGAGACTGTTAAGCCAGCTTAAATAAAAGTGTTTGTTAGATTTCAATTCTGACAGCACTTAGTCACAACAGTCAAGATTATGTATTTTCTGTAATAGTGCATAGTAGTGTTTCCTTCTAACAGCGTGTTAATTGTGTAAATATTAGCTGTTCCAGGTTACCTCATTGTATTCACCTATTTCGACAATCTCCTCACAAATTAACAGGGCAGTAAGTATTATATTCAATTTTTTTATGTTTTTATGTTATAGTTTCTGACATGTTCCATACCCACGAGAATAATCTCATTTCTTATGTCTCTGGAACGAAAACCCTGAATCTAATCTAATCTAATAGACTAATCAAAGCTGTACACATACTAGAAACACATAAAGGACTGCAAAGATAACGTCTCGATTTAAGAAGAGCATTCGTGAGGAAAAATAAAATTGCAAATGAACACGCCACTTTCAGATACCTATGTTGATCTTAATTACTGCTTAAAGTACACCTGCTAAGAAGAATAGTTTAACTTTTGCACCAAAATAGCCAAACTAATTTACACTTCATAATTTGTCAGACACTCGTCTTAGTCATTGTTGTGTTCATTGAACTCGAGAAGGCTTTTGACTGTGTCACATGGGACAAACTGATGGAAATCATAAGGAAACATGGAGCTGACTGGAAGGATAGACGGCTAATTAGAAATTTATATTTAAACTAGAGAACAAGAGTAAGAACAGGAGGTGTGATGAGTGAAGAAATTGAACTAGGAAGAGGTGTAAGACAGGTTATTGTTTATCACCAACACTGTTCAATATATATCTGCAGGAAATTATTAGTGAAAGTTTTGATGGAAGGAGAGGAGTTTGTAGACGACATGGCTGTGATGGCAGAGAGTGCAAGAGAAATGGAACAAATGTTAGATGATCTAAACACAAAATTAGAAGAATATGGAATGAAGATTAACAAGAAGAAAACGAAAAGCATGGTAATTGGAAGAAAGGGGAGAAAATGCCGCATGAAAATAGGGGAAGAGGAAATAGACTAAGTGAATAACTTCAAATACTTGGGAACTTTAATAATGGATGATATATATTGCTCAACAGAAATTAGGAAAAGAATTACAATGGTAAAAGAAGGATTCAAGAGGAAAGAGAAATACTTTGTGGACCACTAAACAAAGATCTGAGGAAAAGATTTGCCAAATGTTACATCTGGAGCATTGCACTAAATGGTTCCGAGATCTGGACATTGAGGAAGGAAGATGAAAGAAGACTGGCGGCACTAGAAATATGGATATGGAGAAGAATAAAAAAAATTGAAGTGGGAAGACCAAGTAAGGAATGAAGAAGTATTAAGAAGGGTTGGAGAAGAAAGAAACGTGCTCAAAGTCATCAGCAAGGGAAAACGGAACTGGATTGGACATTGTTGGAGGGACTGTTTATTGACGGAAGGAATAGAAGGAATGGTGGAGGGAAAAACGGAAGAGGAAAAAGAAAACAATTGCTGGACAATATAGAAGAAGTCAAATATTCAGAAACGAAAAGACTGGTTATGGACAGACAAAAGTAGAAGAGGCTTAACCCACGACAAGACCTGCCGTAAGGCAGAATACTACACTACTACTTCGTCTTAGTCCTGCTAAAACCGATATCATACACAGCCAAAGGGTATCGTCATATTCATGTTAGGGTATTCTGTCATTATCCAAGTTACTACCTAGTGTGGCTGCAAGGGACAGTGGGGGTCAGTTCACAGCGTACAGCAACGATGATCAGATTACAGAATGGAGCAATGCTGGTATGTTGCTAGAGTGACTACCATTACCTGAGATATTATTGTATAGCAAAGATGGTCATTTTACAGGTTGACATTACATGACAAGTGCCCTTTCCTATGATTTCATCATGATGTCATGTGCGAGTCACTGACCTTGACCACATAAGGTCACAATTCAAGGTGATTGTTATATACTGATTGGCTGATTCGTTTTCATGGATTGTAATATACTGTGCTGTGATCTGCTGTTTAATTTTAATGGCTAATATAATCACTATGTTGTCGGATTGTGAGGCCATGCATTCGGAGTCACGGATCTGCATGTGATGTGATGCTGATATCATAGTAAAGGGGACATGACTTCGGATTTCATTGATAAGTTATTGACCTGCATACAGGACATCATGAATCTGACTACCATTTTTCCTGTTGGAACAAGTTCCTTCTTGCTGGCATTGAAAATTCTAGTATTGATGATTATTCGATTTTGCTTTTTGGAGAAAGCTATAACTTGGAGAAACTACTCTCAATCTGGTTAGAAGGCAATTTATGTGGCAGTACCGTTACAATCTGGTAGACAATGGTAATGTTTAAGGTACGGTTTTAGAAATTTGTAAAAAAAAACGGTTCAAATGATAGCCGTCCATAATTGTGAAAGTATTTCCAGTGAAAATTTACTTATCAATAGTGTACTATAAGTGTTCAATGGGATTCATGCTGAGTGATCTGGGTCGCCAAACCATTTGCTCGAATTGTTAAGAATGCGTTTCAAACACAACATGGGTACTTCTATGTGCATGATAACAGTAATTTGAAATCTATAAGGATTTATGTTACCACTGTTCACTATAACGTTTCATCAACACAGTGTGGTTTCCACTGTGTGACTGCACAAATTAGTGATTAAAACGGCTTTCAAACAGGTGGTCGGATATTTCTGGACCCATTTTTCTTGTTCAGTACCTATTTCGACGCTGTCCATCTTCACTAGATATTAACTTTTTTAGCGGACCATATCATGTGTACTGAAAAATGAATACTCGAGAATTAGGATCACTTGAAATTTTTCCTGATTTTGATTCCTATTTTAGCCAAACTAAGACAGTGGTTTGACAGGTCTGACGTGAGAGCAACATCGTTTACTTTAATACTAAGCTCATACTATTCTCGTCGACTAATCAACTTTAAGTTGCACATTATTTCACCAGTAGTGGTCATGTGCGTCTGTGATGTCATAGAACAACCCTTTACGTATTTCGCTTTCTTTAATGAGCAGTAGATATGAGGGTCGTTTAATAAGTAATTCACCACATTTTTCTTCTCTGCCAATTTCAATTGAAAAGCTGCAGGTTTTTTTGTGGGTCATCGTGAAATATTTCTGCTTAAGTCCCTACGATTTTCTAATGTTCCAATAGGTGATGGCACTATATGAGCCTCTGTAATGGAGGTGCATGTAGGCAGAGAACTATCAATGAGTTTCTTTTGTCGGAAAACTAGAGTGTCGGAGATATTCATAAAGGATTGCAGAATATCTACAGAGACATGGAACTGAACAAAGCCAATGTGAACGTTGGATGAGATGTCTGTAATCACTGCAACAAGGACGCACAATTGAAACCAACCTCCCACATGCTAGCTTGCCACGCAGAGAAGTGACTCCTTCAGTGTTGCGGACACTTTCATTAGAGGTGACTGATGGATCACAATCAAATATCTGGCTGCTCAACTGGACGTTCCTGTTGGCACCCGACAGGAGCTCAAAAAAACTTCATTGGACTGTCTGCCTTATCCATCCTACAGCCCAGATATCGCACATTCTGGCTTTCCTCTGGCTGCATGTAGAATGTACTATGCGGGAAACAGTAAAGGGGGAAATTATTGTCGCAACAAGACGTTGACTCTAACGTAGGCCAGTAGAATCATACAATGCGGGAATACAGGCCCTCCCAGTAAAGTGGTGTAAGGTCATCACATTGAAAGGAAGTTATGCTGAGAAATAGGAATGTCTAGAATGTCTAGGTGATCAAGGTTTATTCTACATAACACAAAACATCGAAATATCAATTTTGTACATTTTGATAATTATTACAGACATGTTAGACCATTTGCAACATATTTCCGATTGGTTAATGTTTCAGCACTTCTTAAAATTCAGTTTTTGTACAAACATTTGCTTAATCCTAGGACACATATAATAATTAATAGCAGCAGCAAGTCAGTGTGACTGATTATATTTCTCTAGTATAGAACAAGATAGACATTTTCTTCCCCAAACATTGTGCATGCTGAGGTAATGCAAAACTCGAAGTTTTGTAAGGAAGTCAGGGGTTTATAGTTTGGTCCATCTACAATGAGTAACATAACCTAGCGTAAACTTACCATCGAAATGTCAAGTAATATTTCTTATTTTGATACATATCAGAGGCTGTTTTGACATGGAATGAACTTTGTCCCCTCTGTGCAATATTATCCATCATTTTCTCTGATCATGTTGAACGTTTGCATCTTGTATATGCAGCATTATGATTAGACCTTGATGTGATTTGGTAGTTGATTATGGATAGGAAAGGCAGTACAAACAGCAAAGATGAGATTAAATGTACTTTTCGTTCTGATTGATCCATAGTGAAGACATCCTCTAGGATGTGGAATATGTCAGAAAACAATACACAATAAATACTTACAAAATGGAAACATATGAGAATGTACCTTCCTCATATCCTATATGGAATGTGGATGTTGACTCTGTCAAAAACTTAAGCATATTTACATTTAAAAGGTTATAAAACTTGTTACCAACTATGAAATGTTCAGCACACTTAGGTGCTTGTAATAGTTCTTAGCCTATAACAGCCACCCATCATCACAAACAAAAATAAAATGGAAACATCTTAGAGCACTTATTTACAATGATGGTTTTACTGAACAAAATTCGCGCAGAAGTCAGATTGTACACAATATTTATATTATTTGTTATTATTGCATACACACATCAAATGGTTCTGCTACGAAATTCGTGAATGGAGTAGAAAGAGCTGACCAGCAATAAATACTTTAGACCCCTCTCAAATTTAACTTAATTATTAAACTTTTAACAGCTGTTAGCATATTATTAAAAATGTGTACTGCTGAATACTGGTCACCTTTCTGAACCCAAGCAAGAGACTAAGTCTTTACGAAAGTTATTCTTATTCCTTGTTCTGATTCCATGAACTCACGTGTTGGTTTGAAAAATAATTAGATCTCAACAACAAATTTCATTAAGGAATAAATATATTAGGAAGCAGTAGTTATGTCACTGAGTTCACACCATAAATAATTCTTATTGCACTTTTTTGGGTTCAGAAGACTTTACCTTGGCTTGATGAGACAGTAGTCCCATATGACATTATGGAATGAAAGAAAGAATAGTACTCTAGCTTCTTTATTTTTGTATCACGTATGTCTAGGCACTTTAGCAGTTCTGTAGTATGCTTCTGCAAGTTCAACTTATTATAATCCGAAGAATTTGGCACTGTCAACTTATATCGGCTTGTCATCATATGTTAGGTACATACTGGTGGGATACCTTTTACAAGTTCTGGACTGCATATAATATGTTTTCTGAAGGTTTAGTGACACATAATTGGCTACGAACCATTTATTAATGTCCATGAAAATCTCATTAGCCAACCCTTCTAGGGCTATACTTGATTTACTATTTATTTGCAATTTTTCTATCATTAGCAAACAAAACAGACTTTGCACCTGGTAATGTTACTGATGAAAGATCACAGATACATACAAGAAAAAGTAAGAGTCCTAAGATGGCAGCTTAGGGGGACACCACATGTTATGAGTTGCCAATTGGAAGATCCTGATAGTTTAATACATATGTTGTTGTTGTGGTCTTCAGTCCTGAGACTGGTTTGATGCAGCTCTCCATGCTACTCTACCCTGTGCAAGCCTCTTCATCTCCCAGTACCTACTGCAGCCTACATCCTTCTGAATCTGCTTAGTGTATTCATCTCTTGGTCTCCATCTACGATTTTTACCCTCCACGCTGCCCTCCAATACTAAATTGGTGATCCTTGATGCCTCAGAACATGTCCTACCAACCGATCCCTTCTTCTAGTCAAGTCTAGTCTAGTCTAGTCAAGCCAAAAACTCCTCTTCTCCCCAATTTTGTTCAATGCCTCCTCATTAGTTATGTGATCTACCCATCTAATCTTCAGCATTCTTCTGTAGCACCACATTTCGAAAGTTTCTATTCACTTCTTGTCTAAACCATTTATCGTCCATGTTTCACTTCCATACATGGCTACACTCCATACAAATACTTTCAGAAACGATTTCCTAACACTTAAATCAATACTCGATGTTAACAAATTTCTCTTCTTCAGAAACGCTTTCTTTGCCACTGCCAGTCTACATTTTACATCCTCTCTACTTCGACCATAATAACAAAACTCTACGTTTTACATCCTCTCTACTTCGATTATAATAACAAAACTCCTTTACTACTTTAAGTGTCTCATTTCCTAAACTAATTCCCTCAGCATCGCCCGACTTAATTCGACTACATTCCATTATTCTCCTTATTCTTTTGTTGTTCATCTTATAGCCTCCTTTCAAGACACTGTCCATTCCGTTAATACATATATCTTTCCTATTTACACCCTTTATTTTCCCTCAGAGATATTGGATTTGAACCATTTTGCATCATATGCAGTTACACCGCCATATTCTAAGTTACTTAAAGAAATATTGTGATTTTCACCGTCAAATGTCACGTTTAGGCCGTGTATGAAGTGTCAGCTACATGATTGTCGTGCTATCATTACTTAATTATGTTTTGAACAATTTTAGAACAATTGAGAGGTGGAACTAACATTGTGACAGTTTGGTTATGGATTCACAGTCATGTTTTGCGTGCTACATGTTAGTTAAACTCTTGCAATTGCCAGCAGTTATAGAACAGTAATTCATCCCACTTGTTAGCTTGTGTGGTAGCCTGTCTAGTATTTTATTTTAGTTAACATGTGTTTTTTACTTTGAGGTGTTGAATTTTTTTAAGAACAGTAATCCGTGATACATCTGTATAAGAGAGCATGGGTCAGAGCAGGGTTTTATAGATTGGCCTGTTGTTTTAGTCTATCGTGGGTTTTCTGTTGAATGGTTAGTACAAGGGGTTTCTAGGTTCGTTAGCAATCAAATGTTAGTTCGAGGCATTCTAGTACGTTAATTGATTGAACAGAACAGTCGTAAACGGTAAGGTAAAATTTGTGGGAGTGGAAGCTGCAGCGGAGGAAGGAGTGCAGTTGATCCTACAATTATTGTCTGGGTGTTGGAAAGGTTCATTTTGAGGAGACACTGGCTGCACGAGGGGATAAATTGGGTTATTTGTATCTGTAAGGATCAGTCACTCAGGGACTCACTAGAGAACATGTATAGGAGGAGGTGGCTTAGACATGTTGACCGCGTATTAGATGTGCAGATGGACAGAGGACGTATAGCATATCGTCGGGGAACACCTGTAGTGGAATATATGGAAGCTGATAACGTTGATGGTGACATAGGAAGAGTGACAGGATAAAAACGGAAGATTGAGATGAAGTTAATATGTCTATAGCTCAAAGAAGAGACCAGAATGACAGTCATATCAAAGAATACCAAAATAGTGAATTTGTTATTGTTAATTTAGTGAGATATGAGATGGGTCAGGTAAAAAGTTTGTCATCAGAACAGAAGTAGAGTCTCAGCCACACTGGTTGACAGGGTTAGATGTTGGTTTAAGTGTTTATGAATGTGTTGGGAGAGAATGGTCTCAAACACCTTGCTAAAGACTAAGCTGATGCTGACTGCACAGTAGGAGGATGTATTATTGGTATGTTTGTTGGGTTTAAGGAAAAGCAAAATTCCAGAGGTTTCCCATGTTTCAGTATAGAAAGCTGTGTGGAAGATTCCATTGTAAAGGATGTGTAGGATTACTGAAGACAAAGAGGTCTTTCTTTCAGCTGTTTGTAGTTAACGCAGTTGTGACTAGGATAGGTGTTGCGTATCTAACGGAGCAAATGTTCAATATCTTATGTTGTAACTGGAGTTTTAAGCTCTGCTTGTAGTATTTATGTAGCTACTGAAAGTTCGGAGAAAGTGTTAGGGGAGAGATATTGCTTCGCTTTTACGCTGTTGGGAAGAGTGAGAAATAGAAGTGGGGTGACCATGGATTGTGAAGGGTGGATAACTCTGCCCTGTTCAATTGCAGCAGCCAGTGAGATATTCTATGGACTATGAGAAAGTCCCAATCTAAAATCTGTTTCAGTCTATTGTGTTACAGATTTCAGGTAAGCTGCTGAAAGTGTCAGCGGCATTATTATCGTGCTATCATTACTTAATTATGTTTTGAACAATTTTAGAACAATTCAGAGATGGAACTAATCAGTTAATTGTGATGATAGTTTTTATTTTGCCAACATGTGTAAACGAACAGCGGCAATAGTGCTATCCCTCTGTCGACCACGCTTTGTTGAACAATATCTTTCACAGAAGTGCAGCACGGTGGCACATAGCTGCCTGTGTGTTGTGTGTCTTCCGTAATGATTTGCCTTGTAGTCAAACGCACTTAGCTGTGTGCGTCCGACACTCTCCGAACTTGGCTGACCAGTTCGCGGAAGAAATATTACCAGCAGACAGAGTCTTTTTCGCGATCACCCTACATCAGAATTTGTGAACTTAGGCTATCGGCTGCAGGCTGTCGGTGAGTTCCCTGTGTGGGGGAGGGTGGCAGCCTGCTCGCTGACTGGCGTTTCAGGCCTGAGAACCTGCCGGCCCAACTTTTTGCATTCCGCAGCTTGCGGCTGGCGGGCTGGTGCAAGTTGGGCCAACTCCATTACTGGCTGGTGGTGAGGCGCTTCCGACCCGCCCGCTCATGGAGTATTCATGGCGCCGGGGCCCCTCTGATTAACTGCTTACCGCGCTCACACACGTGGCTACTGGCCCTCGTGCATCGGCACATACACAGCGCGACTGCTGAGGGGGTTCCATTATTCTGTCTCCCATTCACAGAGCTTCCAACTCTTTACAAACGGTTGGTGTTATACTGTTACGTAATAGCGGATGCTTTGGTTAGCTAGCTCAGGCGTGTAGGGCGTTTCTGTATTGAACGTACATGAACACTCAGGGAGTAGTAGCAGATGTATTAGGGTTGACAGTACAGCCAAATTCGAATAAAAATTCATTATTATAGGTGTCAAATTTCTATTTGTTAGAGATATACTGCTCTCAGAATGTGATTCAAACAAATAGAAACAGTGTTAAGCAAATACAGCTGATAAAATTCAAATTTGTTTTTCATAAATGCCACCTCCGACTTCAATGCACTTTCGAATTTTCTTGACAAGACCACGTGTGGCTCTTTTCAGGTCGTCTTGGGATTTTTTTATGAGGACAGAAAAATTCATGATCCTAACGACAAGTTCATCTGTATTGTTTACAGTTTCTTTGTTAACTTCGCTTTGTAACCATCAACACAGGGAAAAATCTAAAGGTGCAAGGCCCAAAGACCTTAGGTGGCCAAGAGCGTGACCTTCTCTGTGGATTCATCTTCTGGACAGTGTTAGGTTTAGATGGTGTATCACCGGACGGCTAGAATGAGCTCAGATTCAACATACTGCCGGCCGGAGTGGCCGAGCAGTTCTAGGCGCTACAGTCTGGAACCGCGCGACCGCTACGATCGCAGGTTCGAATCCTGCCTCGGGCATGGATGTGTGTGATGTCCTTCGGTTAGTTAGGTTTAAGTAGTTCTAGGGGACTGGTGACCTCAGCATTTAAGTCCCATAGTGCTCAGAGACATTTGAACCATTTTGAATCATCATACAGGAAGAACATAAATCGTCCTTGTTGCCACAAGAGACCCTTGCGAGGCCTCGTGTTCAAGAAAATACAGATAATTGTGCCTTGAAAGATGACGCGATAGCACAGCAGACCCAGCCAACAGTCATACTAGATCATTTATTTACAAAGAAGCGTTATGGAAAACGTGTCTCCGCAAATGAGTATGCGTTTTCGTCGGATCACCGATGTGAGTTACGTGTGTTATCAACACGGTTTTGAGTGATAGTAATTTCATCGGCAAAGAGTGTTAATGAGATTACTGTGTGAGGTTCATCCAGCAAACTACAAAATTCTCGTCTTGAGCCTTCATCTCATTCTCGAAAGTCTAGTATCCGCTGAACGTAAGTACAAATTCTATGTATTCTCATTGAAGGCCATCGTTGTACCAATTGAAAGGTGTTTGCTACTTGATGAATTACACTCTTCATTTGCCCGGTGAAATGAAATATGACTGCAGACACTTCACCGATCTTAGACAGCTTAAGGAAAACACGAGTACACACACTTGAACCGGAAATCTTCGCTCGTATGTCGGCAAGCAGCAACGTGGTTTCAGTTTCGAAAACTGTAAAGCACTGGCATACATGGTGAGTGCTGAAGCGAAGCAGCAGAACTGGCCATTATGTTATAATTAGAAGCACACTTGGAATATTTCATTATGTAAATTCAAGTACAATTTCACAACTTGAGCTTTCAAAACAAAAGTAACAATAAACCCCGGAGTATCAACACGTGAAAGAAAACTTATATCCGTAATCAGCTATAACTATGTAATAAATAAAACTGGAAACATGGACTGAAGACCACAACAACAACAACAACAACAACAACGTGCTTTATGGAGTGTTAATTAAGGATGCAGAGGCTTATTTTACTAGGGGTAAGATAGATACTGCCTACAGAAAAATTAAAGAGACCTTTGGAGAAAAGAGAACCACTTGTACGAATACCAAGAGCTTTGATGGAATCCCAGTTCTAAGCAAAGAAGGGGAAGCAGAAATGTGGAAGGAGTATATAGAGGGTCTATACAAGGGGGATGGTTGAGGGCAATATTATGGAAATATAAGAAGATGTAGATGAAGATGAAATGGAAGACATGATACTGTGTGAAGAGTGTGACAGAGCAGTGAAAGACCTGAGTCAAAACAAGGCCCCGGGAGTAGACAACATTCCATTAGAACTACTGACAGCCTTGGGAGAGCCAGTCCTGACAAAACACAATCATCTGGTGAGCAAGATGTACGAGACAGGCGAAATACCACCAGACTTCAAGAAGAATGTAATAATTCCAATCCCAAAGAAAGCAGGTGTTCACAGAAGTGAAAATACCCGAACTATCAGTTTAATAAGTCACGGCTGGAAAATACTAACGCGAATTCTTTACAGGCGAATGGAAAAGCGAGTAGAAGCCGACCTCGGGGAAATCAGTTTGGATTCTGTAGAAGGATAATTTGGAAAATATTTCGAGTAGATTTCCCCACCACGTTATAGTTCTCGGTGGAGATTTTAATTTGCTGGATATAGACTGGGAGACTCAAACGTTCATAACGGGTGGCAGGGACAAAGAATCCAGTGAAATTTTTTAAAGTGCTTTATCTGAAAACTATCTTGAGCAGTTAAACAGAGAACCGGCTCTTGGCGATAACATATTAGACCTTCTGGTGACAAACAGACCCGAACTATTTGAAAAAGTTAACGCAGAACAGGGAATCAGCGAGCATAAAGCTGTTACGGCATCGATGATTTCAGCCGTAAATAGGAATATTAAAAAGGGTAGAAAGATTTTTCTGTTTAGAAAAAGTGACAAAAAGCAGATTTCAGAGTACCTGTTGGCTCAACATAAAAGTTTTGTCTCAAGTAAAGATAGTGTTGATGATCAGTGGACAAAGTTCAAAACCGTCGTACATTATGCTCTAGATGAGTATGTGCCAAGCAAGATCGTAAGAGATGGAAAAGAGCCACCGTGGTACAACAACCGAGTTAGAAAACTGCTGCGGAAGCAAAGGGAACTTCACAGCAAACATAAACATAGCCAAAGCCTTGCAGACAAACAAAAATTACGCGAAGCGAAATGTAGTGTGAGGAGGGCTATGCGAGAGGCGTTCAATGAATTCAAAAGTAAAGTTCTATGTACTGACTTGGCAGAAAATCCTAAGAAATTTTGGTCTTACGTCAAAGCGGTAGGTGGATCAAAACAAAATGTCCAGACACTCTGTGACCAAAATGGTACTGAAACAGAGGATGACAGACTAAAGGCCGAAATACTAAATGTCTTTTTCAAAAGTTGTTTCACAGAGGAATATTGCACTGTAGTTCCTTCTCTAGATTGTCGCACAGATGACAAAATGGTAGATATCGAAATAAACGACAGAGGGATAGAGAAACAATTAAAATCGCTCAAAAGAGGAAAGGCCTCTGGACCTGATGGGATACCAGTTCAATTTTACACAGAGTACGCGAATGAAATTGCCCCCCTTCTTGCAGCGGTGTACCGTAGGTCTCTAGAAGAGCGTAGCGTTCCAAAGGATTGGAAAAGGGCACAGGTCATCCCCGTTTTCAAGAAGGGACGTCGAACAGATGTGCAGAACTATAGACCTATATCTCTAACGTCGATCAGTTGTAGAATTTTGGAACACGTATTGTGTTCGAGCATAATGACTTTTCTGGAGACTAGAAATCTACTCTGTAGGAATCAGCATGGGTTTCGAAAAAGACGGTCATGTGAAACCCAGCTCGCGCTATTCGTCCACGAGACTCAGAGGGCCATAGATACGGGTTCCCAGGTAGATGCCGTATTTCTTGACTTCCGCAAGGCGTTCGATACAGTTCCCCACATTCGTTTAATAAACAAAGTAAGAGCATATGGACTATCAGACCAATTGTGTGATTGGATTGAGGAGTTCCTAGATAACAGGACGCAGCATGTCATTCTCAATGGAGAGAAGTCTTCCGAAGTAAGAGTGATTTCAGGTGTGCCGCAGGGGTGTGTCATAGGCCCGTTGCTATTCACAATATACATAAATGACCTGGTGGATGACATCGGAAGTTCGCTGAGGCTTTTTGCAGATGATGCTGTGGTGTATCGAGAGGTTGTAACAATGGAAAATTGTACTGAAATGCAGGAGGATCTGCAGCGAATTGACGCATGGTGCAGGGAATGGCAATTGAATCTCAATGTAGACAAGTGTAATGTGCTGCGAATACACAGAAAGATAGATCCTTTATCATTTAACTACAAAATAGCAGGTCAGCAACTGGAAGCAGTTAATACCATAAATTATCTGGGAGTACGCATTAGGAGTGATCTAAAATGGAATGATCATATAATGTTGATCGTCGGTAAAGCAGATGCCAGACTGAGATTCATTGGAAGAATCCTAAGGAAATGCAATCCGAAAACAAAGGAAGTAGGTTACAGTACGCTTGTTCGCCCACTGCTTGAATACTGCTCAGCAGTGTGGGATCCGTACCAAATAGAGTTGATAGAAGATATAGAGAAGATCCAACGGAGAGCAGCGCGCTTCGTTACAGGATCATTTACTAATCGCGAAAGCGTTACGGAGATGATAGATAAACTCCAGTGGAAGACTCTACAGGAGAGACGCTCAGTAGCTCGGTACGGGCTTTTGTCAAAGTTTCGAGAACATACCTTCACCGAAGAGTCAAACAGTATATTGCTCCCTCCTACGTATATCTCGCGAAGAGACCATGAGGATAAAATCAGAGAGATTAGAGCCCACACAGAGGCATACCAACAATCCTTCTTTCCACGAACAATACGAGACTGGAATAGAAGGGAGAATCGATAGAGATACTCAAGGTACCCTCCGCCACACAACGTCAGGTGGCTTGCGGAGTATGGATGTAGATGTATATGTAGAAATATTGCAACACGTGAGGCAATAATGACCCTGCGACTTATCTTAGAAGAAATATTAAGGAAAGACAAACCTACGTTTCTAGCATTTGTAGACTTAGAGAAACCTTTTGACAATGTTGACTGGAATACTCTCTTTATAATTCTGAAGGTGGCAGGGGTAAAATACAGGGAGCGAAAGGCTATTTATAATTTGTACAGAAACCAGAAGGCAGTTATAAGAAGCGAGGGGCACGAAAGAGAAGCAGTGGTTGGGAAGGGAGTGGGACAGTGTTGTAGCCTCTCCCAGATGTTGTTGAATCTGTACATTGAGCAAGCAGTGAAGGAAACAAAAGAAAACTTCGGAGTAGGTATTGAAATCCAGGGAGAAGAAATAAAAACTTTGAGGATCGCCGATGACATTGTAATTCTGTCAGAGACAGCAAAGGACTTGGAAGACGGGTTGAACGGAATGAATAGTGTCTTGAAGGGAGGATATAAGATGAACATCAACAAAAGCACAACGAGGACAATGGAATGTAGTCGAATTAAGTCAGGTGATGCTGAGGGAATTAGATTAGGAAATGAGACACTTAAAGTAGTAAAGCAGCTTTGCTATTTGGGGAGCAAAATAACTGCTGATGGTGGAAGTAGAGAGGATGTAAAATGTAGACTGGCAATGTCAAGGAAAGCGTTTCTGAAAAAGAGAAATTTGTTAACATCGAGTATTGATTTAAGTGACAGGAAATCGTTTCTGAAAGTATTTGTATTGAGTGTAGCAATGTATGGAAGTGAAACATGGACGATAAATAGTTTAGACAAGAAGAGAATAGAAGATTTCGAAATGTGGTGCTACAGAAGAATGCTGAAGATTAGATGGGTAGATCACATAACTAATGAGGCGGTATTGAACAGAATTGGGGAGAAGAGGAGTTTGTGGCACAACTTGACTAGAAGAAGGGATCGGTTGGTAGGACATGTTCTGAGGCATCAAGTGATCACCAATTTAGTATTGGAGGGCAGCGTGGAGGGTAAAAATCGTAGAGGGAGACCAAGAGATGAATACACCAAGCAGATTCAGAAGGATGTAGGTTTAAGTAGGTACTGGGAGATGAAGAAGCTTGCACAGGATAGAGTGGCATGGAGAGTTGCATAAAACCAGTCTCAGGACTGAAGACCACTACAACAACAACATGCTTTATGGAGGATTACGTATATTCGGATTCGTCTGTATTACAACGTCCTAAAATATTTCCTGCCAAAACGTCTTCGAGATGAACAACGTCTCTCTTGGTGTGACTGCTACGAGAGACTGCGGCGTATTTCAGTAACACGTACGCGCAAAATATATAATCCTGAGAAAAAACATACCCCCGTTTGATGTATATTCTGTAACTTCTCTGTCAATCCAGCATGACAAGGGCTGCAGATTGGCGAGAAACATTCCAGAATCAGTGTAGCGTTTCGCAACCTGCTTCTTTCGTGCCTTAATTACATACCCTTGCAAGTCTTGCGTTTGCGACTCCTACAACTAGTATCATGTAGTCATTCCACTTTAGGTCGCGACCGTCTTAATCCTATGCATTTACAGTTGTTAATGTTTCCAGTTGTCTGTCTATAATTGAACACCAATGAATGCCTTCACCTATTTGTGCAAGTATTGACGTTTAGCTGAGACTGTCAATTCCTGCAACAATTTTCCGTAATCTGTAATTCTTCCTGTATTTAGCTACGGGCTACGGCTCTACAACCTTCCTAGTGACACATCGCCCACGCTAAATCTAATGGAGATTTCAATATTATCCACTAGATTAAAGTACAAAGAGAACCCGAACTCCACTAGTAAAGCTACGGAGGCTGAGCAGTAATATTACCTGGACGTTTTTGCGTAGGTGACAAGTGGTCTCCAATGGTAAGTTGTAGACTAAATAAGATTCGTTTGACTTCTTATCCCCACCTATGTTTTCATATGTTTTGTGCCGAAAATATCTGTACAGCAGAGTCATTTCAAATGGTTCAAATGGCTCTGAGTATTATGAGACTTAACGTCTGAGGTCACCAGTCCCCTAGAACTTAGGACTGCTTAAACCTAACTAACCTAAAGACATCACAAATATCCATGCCCGAGGCAGGATTCGAACCTGCGACCGTAGCGGCCGCGCTGTTCCAGACTGAAGCGCCTAGAACCGCTCGGTCACAAAGGCCGGCGCAGAGTCATTTTCTGTGCGATATCCATCTATACAGGCATAGCAACAAGCTATGACGTATAGTGTCTTAACGTGTATCTGGAGAGCAAACAGACTTTCTCTTTATCGTTCTCACATCAGTACAGCTGCCTACGGCCGCTGGGACAGCGTGAACTGGCTAACGCACGCACAATTTCGTTATGGACACTCCCTAAGAATCAACAGAAATAGTATTAAATTTTATTCAACCTTTTTCATACTCCACTTGTGGTGATAACACAACTGTACTGCAAAAGCCCCAGCTCAGTATCTTCAGTAGTTTCGGAAGTATAAAATTTTACATAAAACTGGCAATAACTTTTCTAATCTTACCAACTGAGCTGGAGTGTGTAATGTGTTAAATTATAGCGTCACTTTAAATAATAACTAAAAAGATTCAGTTCATAGAAGTTATTTTTCTAGACTTTCCGGTACTTTCTTTAAAATAACTGCTGACTTAATAGTAAGCGCTTTGAAAATTACACTCCTGGAAATTGAAATAAGAACACCGTGAATTCATTGTCCCAGGAAGGGGAAAACTTTGTTGACACATTCCTGGGGTCAGATACATCACATGATCACACTGACAGAACCACAGGCACATAGACACAGGCAACAGAGCATTCACAATGTCGGCACTAGTACAGTGTATATCCACCTTTCGCAGCAATGCAGGCTGCTATTCTCGCATGGAGACGATCGTAGAGATGCTGGACGTAGTCCTGTGGAACGGCTTGCCATGCCATTTCCACCTGGCGCCTCAGTTGCACCAGCGTTCGTGCTAGACGTGCAGACCGCGTGAGACGACGCTTCATCCAGTCCCAAACATGCTCAATGGGGGACAGATCCGGAGATCTTGCTGGCCAGGGTAGTTGACTTACACCTTCAAGAGCACGTTGGGTGGCACGGGATACATGCGGACGTGCATTCTCCTGTTGGAACAGCAAGTTTCCTTGCCGGTCTGGGAATGGTAGAACGATGGGTTCGATGACGGTTTGGATGTACCGTGCACTATTCAGTGTCCCCTCGACGATCACCAGTCGTGTACGGCCAGTGTAGGAGATCGCTCCCCACACCATGATGCCGGATGTTGGCCCTGTGTGCCTCGGTCGTATGCAGTCCTGATTGTGGCGCTCACCTGCACGGCGCCAAACACGCATACGACCATCATTGGCACTAAGGCAGAAGCGACTCTCATCGCTGAAGACGACACGTCTCCATTCGTCCCTCCATTCACGCCTGTCGCGACACCACTGGAGGCGGGCTGCACGATGTTGGGGCGTGAGCGGAACACGGCCTAACGGTGTGCGGGACCGTAGTCCAGCTTCATGGAGACGGTTGCGAATGGTCCTCGCCGATACCCCAGGAGCAACAGTGTCCCTAATTTGCTGGGAAGTGGCGGTGCGGTCCCCTACGGAACTGCGTAGGATCCTACGGTCTTGGCGTGCATCCGTGCGTCGCTGCGGTCCGGTCCCAGGTCGACGGGCACGTGCACCTTCCGCCGACCACTGGCGACAACATCGATGTACTGTGGAGACCTCACGCCCCACGTGTTGAGCAATTCGGCGGTACGTCCACCCGGCCTCCCGCATGCCCACTATACGCCCTCGCTCAAAGTCCGTCAACTGCACATACGGTTCACGTCCACGCTGTTGCGGCATGCTACCAGTGTTAAAGACTGCGATGGAGCTCCGTATGCCACGGCAAACTGGCTGACACTGACGGCGGCGGTGCACAAATGCTGCGCAGCTAGCGCCATTCGACGGCCAACACCGCGGTTCCTGGTGTGTCCGCTGTGCCGTGCGTGTGATCATTGCTTGGACAGCCCTCTCGCAGTGTCCGGAGCAAGTATGGTGGGTCTGACACACCGGTGTCAATGTGTTCTTTTTTCCATTTCCAGGAGTGTATTATTTAATTATTTTTTATTGTACGAATATTGTGGACATACTGAGAGAGTGTATGGAGTATATATGTAAAGTGTGAATGTTCTTATTTCATTAGAAAGAATGTAAAATATATGCGTGGGAAAGTTCTTGTGCAGTCATGAATCATGTGACATATGTCCTAGTGTGCATGCGTTGCTATAAAAGAAGCCAGAAAAAAAGTTAGGTGTTAAATTAATTTATATTTCATTTCTGGGAATAATGATGCTTTGTATTATTAAAATTAAATTTGATTTCGTAAATGCAGAACTTCTTCTATAAATTACTCCAGAAATGTTATAGGATGACTTAGGAATTACAGCGAGTATTTGTGGGCAGGAGCTGTTTTGATTGGCTGCCTAAAGCGTCACACAATAGATAGGGATTAAGCAGTTCCCGCGATTTGTATAAAGCTTTGTAGCACAATTCTGAGTCCCCTGGAGTCCCTTGAGAACAGTATTACTGTACAGACCAATGTGGAACTACGGTACACAAAAGTTTGTTAAGATGAAGAAACTCTTAAGTTCTGTCGATTCTTTTATCGTGATTGTAAAGCGATAACCTATTTGGTGAAAGCCTGGAAATTTTAAGTGGATTTGTTTTGGAGTTATTGGCCTGCAAACTTTCCGGTCGTACTTAAACTCTGCGTTGCGTGTTTCGTGAACATCTCGGAACATATGAACGAGAACGTCTTTCTAAGAAGACCACCAAACAACTTTTCATAGTATCTCACGAATAACTGTGGGTCAGGAACTGTATGGGACGTGAAAACTATTTCGATCGGACTGGTAAATTTCTGGCTGCTTTCGTTGGCAGAACTTGTAATAAAAACAGTAACTAAATTACATCAGTGATAGTTTTGACAGTAAATTCTGACCTGAAAGTCATTTATAACTAATTTTGCTGACAAAAGAGCTTAATCAGTTTAACTTCAAGTGTTTTCAAGCAATTTGACGAGAATCCTGCACTTCCAATATTTTTACGAACTTAAAGATGCTGCGGCCTTAGTTTGACACGTATTTAGTCGGCGTTTCTTTAGCGCTGCTCTTCATCGGTTGAATTAATGTCTACCAACGCAGAGTGAAGGGGTGAACATCACTGAGGCAGGCGGACGGAAATGTTAAGAGGTGACGAAGAACGAACTCGCCCCGCTGCAACCTCTGTGAACTGAAACATAACACTGTTACAGTCTCACTAGATTCCAGTTGTCTCCTACACCGAACACAATGAACAAACTTTAGTCACGGTTTTTGGCCGTCATTACTCCACACCAAAGTTTACCCTTAAGTTTCCCATCAGCACCTCGTACTGATTTCAAAAAACAAATTTTCACAGTGAAAAGAATAGAGTTGCATCAACCAATACTTCTTATGGGCTGACTTATACAAATTATTAATTACCAGGAACTGTCCAACAGATGCAGAATAATTATCATAACAGACTACTCTGCCACAAGTGCGCTTTGCCACTGATGCTTTTTTTACTGAACTGTGAATACAACTTAACTGCTCCATGCAACATCTGTTTCATTATTTGAACACTCAGAAAGCTTTCCAGCAACACCTATAATTATAAAACTGGAGGCTGTTACATTAATAACATATACATCTACATCTACGAACATGCTCCACAAGCCACAATACGGTGCATGGGGGAGGGCACTTTGGTCTACTGTTACTAATTTACATTCCCGTTCCAGCAGGCAAAAACGAATGTCTGTACCAGAGTTTTCCTACATTTCTGACAGCGTTAGCCCTGACTACCTAGTTTCTGTAGCCCCACTCCCCACATTACCAAAATTAGGCTCCAATAAATCTTTAGCATTGAAAGAACTTTTTTTTTAAATGACGAAAGAAAAAAGATAGTGTCACCACTTTGCACAAGTGGCAGAAAATAGCTTTTTCAAGTTGTCACTGTGGCAGACAGTTCGCAATAGGTTTCAGGAATGTCCTCTGAGGGCTTTCCTGGTAATGACGGAGGGATCAATAGACAATATTCGTAGCCTACGTATTAGTTTGTAGTTATGATAGTTGTAGTATTATTTTTGTGAAGCAGCAGTACGCTAAATCATAGATAAATAAATGATAGTTTTTGTAGTTGCTTTATTAAATCACGAGCTAATGAGACAACTGCTAGAAAAGTGTGTTGTACCTGCAAAATAGTACACCTCGGAGCACGTGCTGTTTCCTGGTGGGTGTTTCAGTCTAGTGAGTGACATTAGAAGAAATTAAGGAAAGCCTACTAGAGACGGCTACAAGCGATTTCCTGCATTTTCTGCTGCCTTTTCGTTGTGAGACACGAGGTCGTGTGTTATGCAGCGCCTGTGAATGTTGTGTCTTCTATATATTTAAGTGCTGTAGTCTATACTAAAGATGTTTAAAGGACATCGTTAATTATTCAGTTACAGAATTTTATGGTGAATGAAATTATGTATAATTTTAAAACTGGTTACATACGAGTTGAGGTTTAAGCCGTACTTCGTCGGTCATAACCATCTTGTACGTTGAAACGGAAGGTCCTCTACCACGGGACACTTTATATTTACAAGCGAACTGAGTTGCTTTAACGTCTTAATATTTTCCCTGTCTTGAAGTAGAATATTTTAGTCGTCAATAACTTCTACTTGCAAACATTTTAGCTTATAAATAGTTTCTGTTCATACTTCTTTTGAATTTGATTTCTCTTACGTACTGATTACTCTAGGAAATAAATATTTTTCTTACTGTCTGAAATTTTTGAACTGATTTTGAGTACTTTGGTGCTGCTGATCACAATCATGCCATCCTTCTTGTTCCAGCAGATGCAGTTTATGAGATATTGATATCATTATACATTACTCTTCTGACTACTTTCTTATTACACCCACAATTTGTAAACTGACTATAGGGATAATGCTAATAGATTTTATCCCAGTTCTATTCATGACGTTTTCTATATTTCCTTTACTATTCTGATATTTATTTCTGAATTTATTGGTACTGGCAATGCTTCATCAAAAAGATGAATAATCGTGGTGTGTGCACATTCATACTGCTAGAGAATCCCATAAATTATTTTATAAAAAGAGCTTATTTGACCACTTTCAAAGTAAAACTGGGCGAACATGATAAGGCTTGGGCAGCCCACACTGTACGTAAAACGTGCTCAGAGCATCCTTGACAGTGGACTACGGGGAAAATGAAAGTGCTTAAAATTTACAGTACCAATGAAATGGTGAGACTAAACAAACCACAAAGTCGACTTTTATTCAGAGAATGTAAAAGAGCTTCAACATTATGCGGCCCTGTCAGCAACTGTATAAATAATAATTTTAATTTTAATAATGAACAGCCTCAGTTGCACCGTTTACCTAGAAATTTACCTAGGTTTCAGTCGGGATAACCCAACCTTCTTCAGAATAAGAGTATCTATCGTTTGTGCGTAGTGGACATCGTCAAGCTAAAACTACAAATCCATAAATTATCGTCAGACTGTAAAAAGTTACCTGAAACTTCCTTGGCCCAACTTCGCGACCGCGATGCGGCAGCCACGAGTGATGTGCTGGAACTGACCCTAGCGTCATGAGGCCCGCCTCGGCGGACACAATAACATGCGCCTCCGCATAAACTGTATGATAGTTACTTGTTGCGACAAGAAGTGAACTTAACTCCTGATCTTGAATTTACTAGTTAAATGATATAAAAGGTATAGCTGAGGAAAAGGGCATATATGTTAACCTGTGCAGTACGTACTTAGATCGACTGTTTTAACATTTCTGAAGTATTCATTGGTCATGATACGACAAGGTATGGCCTATCTAGGAAAATTTTTGTGCATAAGCATGAAGTTTAATTATCAGAAAATAACTTGGGAGTGGGAAGGTTAATATAAAGCCAATATCGTCATTATGACTAGGTATAGAAACATTTTGTAAGACGTAATTGTTAAGCACTTGCTTAGCTATGGTTACAACGCATGAACATCCCATTGACTTAGCACACAAATGACCATGATTGAATTTATGAACAAGTCTATATCTAATCCGTAACATCCGGCAATATGGGCCATATATATTAGATGGTCATTATTCGAGGTTAGTATATTTGACATGAAATGGTCTAGAATCAAGTCAAAAACTAATGAACGTGCCTGATTGAGCTTCTTGGCGGAGTTATGGTTATGAGCTGCAGAAAACACTATAGTAGGGGATAATGTGGCCGCAATGGCGTACTCAATTTGCCTTCATGGATGTGATCCACACACATACTGTAAAAACTGTGTGTCGACCACTGCCATCATAATTCGGGCCTGGAGACCACTGCCATTGAACTTGGGGAATGACAGCGGAACTATTCTGAAAGCTAAAGTGTGAGTTGGCGAACATCACTCCAGTCAACGCACTTAACGTAATTGACCAAGATAGATCAATATGTACTTAAAGAACTAGACTAAATTATGGGAGGATGACGGGAAATGGTTAAATTATGATGTGATTTGGCGAGCAACGCTCCAAGGACACGTTTAAACGTCATTGAGTATGATAAGTTCAAACCGATCCGGCTAGTCTGAAACAAAACTTCGTATCGAGTAGGTTGTGGCAAAGTGACGTTATCCTCTCGTGATACTTAAATGGATATTACTGCCATTATTTAAGTTAATAAACACCAATTACAATGGAATTCATCATCATCTGCTTCATCTAAATCACACTTTATATGAGAAAATACTTCTGTTGGAATAGAATTTAAACCATCTGGTTTGTCAGGAACCGGCAAATCTACACCATGCTCTACTGGTCAGATGACGGTGGAAGGTTAGGATAGCTTATTACCTTCTTTTTTTCGAATTATGACCAGTAATATCAACACTGCAAAAGTAGCAATCATCAGAATGGTTTCTTGGCTCCCTCCGTATCCTTTCTCAGGTCTTCAACACACACATAACATACCTTACGCGACGCCCAAGATTTATCTTAATCACCAAGTTTAGATCCAAAATATGATAAATGAACCTTTTTCACAAAGTCTGCAATGTTTCTTTGGTGTTTTTTAATCACACATTTACCATAAATATAACAAAAACTGTCAGCAGAGTTTTTACAAGCACGGTTAGACATTGTACTGAGCACATGCACAGAAAATGGGAGAGTGAGGTTAGGTTGACACTAAACAAAACACCATCTGTTAACACAAAAATAGAATCGACCTTTTCGTGACAGCAAATGTTTTTCAGCAGTGATACAATGTCGTCTACATTTATTGCACCCCTTTTTTAAATTATTTTAACTATATAAAAGCTTTTAAATTCTTTAAAAAGTAGCTTAATTTAATAAATTTTACTGTAAAATGTGAAAAGATGGTTGGTGATACAGTTTTTAAGTATCATATTAGGATTTCCCGCCTGAAAAAAAAATAAAAATATGGTATTTTCAGAAAAAAAGTTTTTCCATCGTTGGCCAGTGTGATGTAACATGAACCATTTCTGTGCGGAAAACAGTGTGTACATATCTTTGACTTTCAAGGTAATGAGATATATGTTTGACTTTCAGATGGAAGTTAGTAATTCTTGCTTTACTCTGATTGGTTGAAAAGATGGGAGAAAAGGGGCTATGAAGCACAAAATTGTCTTTTTCTGTCATCTTTATTGGGTGAGGATAAGGACTGGAAGGACTGTGACTTGATGTGTAGAACAGGAATAATGTAATTTGAGACCACGTATAGATTGTTTCAAAAACTGGGAATCTCTCCTTGCTACAAAAGGATTTTAAAGTTCACTGATATTCTGTTATTCAAACTACGCCTGCTGTTTCTTACGTCGCACGATTATTGTAAGTAATTGGTGCTGAGTTAACTTTCAATTACTTCACTAATACAACTGATTTTCGTGGGTTAATACAGGGACTATTACAAGGTATAGCTTCTTCACATCAGTGAAAGTCAGCTTTAATTGGCGTTAGCAAAACCATTTCCGTAATTAGCTCACGATGTAGGGTACAATTACTTTATGAATCTAATGACACAAGTGAAATGGCGGACCAGTATCATACGTTACCAGTACACTCCAGTTCGATGTCATTCGCTTCGTTTCGGAGTTGTGATTTCTCCACAATTTATAGGAAGTAATACGTACAGCCTGTTGGTGGCCAGACTTGCGTAGTTATTGTCTCGAGACTAAACAGAATTAATTCTGTGATACTTTTCATCCTCTAATATAACCCAGTACTCCACTGCATCAGTGGCAACTGTGTTGCTGTCAAAAGCTATAGTTCATTTCTCGTACTAGCTGTCGAATAAATTCCCTTCACCGTTCCTGCACCACCGTCACCATTTTCACACTTTTTATTACTTTGTACACACACAGACACACACACACACACACACACACACACACACACACCACACACGCGCGCGCGCACATACACACACACACACACGCACGCACACACACACACACACTCACTCTCTCACACATCCATACATAGTGGGCAAATTGCGTCACCCAATTCAGTCTAATATTAAAACTTTTTTCTCTATAATGTAGATAAGAAATGAAGAAATTCGAGTTTGGCCTCTACTGCAGAAGGTAAATCATTGGGCCTACCTTTATTAACGAGAAAGACCTCTGGCCGCTGGTGTTCGATTTCGCATTAGCGTTCTGTGGGCTCCCTGCCGGTCGCAATTTGCTGGCAGTCCGTTTTGGCCGCAGAGGTGATTTACTGTCGCCAATAATCATAAACCGCAGGAAATTATTGGCAGAGAGCCGAAGAGACGCACGCCGGCGGAATACGGGCCGTGGATAGAGGGTGAAAGAGGAGCGGCCAAAGAGCGATAATCGAAATGAGCGCGCCTGCACCAAGACTGCTCCCGATTTGTTCCGCTATCAGAATTTCGGCCTCTCGGTAACAATACGAGGCCGGCCGCCTCGCGAAGAATACTGCGATCTCTTTTGACCGTAACACGTCATCATGATATATTCGAGGGTGGATTTGACAGCTCGACACTGCCAGCGCACAGGCTCCAAGTTGCTGGAGAATCACCTGGTGACAATGGAAGCCTGTCACCTGCAGGGCATCGGCGGGTGGAACGCTGCAAAATGGACTGCTCGAACAATGCCGCAGTACAACAGGGTCGATTAATTACATCGCGGTTCAGCAACGCTAATTAACTGTGTTACGTTTTGTAACTGCGGTCGCTGGTAAATGGAGACCGTGGAAGAACTAAATTGCTTGATCCGAATGTGCGAGTGAGGTCAATCATTAAACCAGCGGTAAGCGCGCATGAAGGGTGTATCCACACAGCCATCATACTGTCTTTGTGTCGTCATCTCGTGGATTTTCCTCTTTTTCTCTTGACTTAAATCGGGATACGGTACGGATCGGTATACTGAATATCACTAAATTGCTCGAAGACTCTGACTAGTAATAATTATTTATTGCAAATGATGACCTTGTCCTCTGTCATCAACTTCACAGAGTGTTTTACCCCACCGCCTTTTCTGTATTGCTTGATCAACCATTAAATTAAACTATTTACCATTTCGCACAACCAACTACTATTTCGCAGAGCTTTCTTAGCGTTCGTAGACGACCAGACTCCTACTACTGTGTCGACCGAACGCTGTTGCCTCCGACTCTACACACTTGGAACACCATTCCATCGCTGAGGAAGTGAATGTGACTGGAGATTTTTCCGAAGGTAAAGGGTCTCTATTGCTTAGCAGTCCTACTTCTACTAGATGGTGAACTTTAGTTAAACCTACAAATTGCAGGGCTGGATTCATGTCTGTAAATGTTTAACCTCAGCGGTAATTATGTCCCTTTGTTTGTTTTACACAAATAGTAAGGCGTGCCACATCCGTGCACTAAGATACACACAAACAACAATTTTTGTAGATCTACGTCAATTAGCATGCTCTGGAAGTCATTGCCAAGTGCACTACAGTGGGTAACTATCACAGTAATTCATTATTACCACACACATTATACGTCGCTCCCGTTCAAATCACGTGTGGAAAGCGGGAAGAAAGGCTGAAAAATAACTCTTTGCACGCTGTAACTCGTCTAATCCTGTCTTCGTTGCCCCTCCGAGAACTATATGTAGGGAGCTTTTGTGCATTTTTAGATTATTCAGTCATTGCTGGACATGAGAGTTTGTGAAGAGGATTTGGTAAGACAGTTGGCTTGTATATTCTAACGTCGTGATTTTTGGCGTACCCATGGCGTTTTCCCGTGAGTTAGGTAACCCTGCCCTCATTTGTGTACGTTCAGTACAGCCTGTCAGTCCCATTTGGTATTGGTGCCACTCACGTGAACAGTAATATATTTTGGGTCCTACAGTAGTTTTCTAACAGTATCTACATCTACATCTACATTTATACTCCGCAAGCCACCCAACGGTGTGTGGCGGAGGGCACTTTACGTGCCACTGTCATTACCTCCCTTTCCTGTTCCAGTCGCGTATGGTTCGCGGGAAGAACGACTGTCTGAAAGCCGCCGTGCGCGCCCTAATCTCTCTAATTTTACATTTGTGATCTCCACGGGAGGTATAAGTAAGGGGAAGCAATATATTCGATACCTCATCCAGAAACGCACCCTCTCGAAACCTGGACAGCAAGCTACACCGCGATGCAGAGCGCCTCTCTTGCAGAGTCTGCCACTTGAGTTTGTTAAACATCTCCGTAACGCTATCACGGTTACCAAATAACCCTGTGACGAAACGCGCCGCTCTTCTTTGGATCTTCTCTATCTCCTCCGTCAACCCGATCTGTTACGGCTCCCACACCGATGAGCAATACTCAAGTATAGGTCGAACGAGTGTTTTGTAAGCCATCTCCTTTGTTGATGGACTACATTTTCTAAGGACTCTCCCAATGAATCTCGACCTGGTACCCGCCTTACCAACAATTAATTTTATATGATCATTCCACTTCAAATCGTTCCGCACGCATACTCCCAGATATTTTACAGAAGTAACTGCTACCAGTGTTTGTTCCGCTATCATATAATCATACAATAAAGGCTCCTTCTTTCTCTATGTATTCGCAATACATTACATTTGTCTATGTTAAGGGTCAGTTGCCACTCCCTGCACCAAGTGTCTATCCGCTGTAGATCTTCCTGCGTTTCGCTACAATTTTCTAATGCCGCAACTTTACTATACTACAGCATCATCCGCGAAAAGCCCCATGGAACTTCCGACACTATCTACTAGATCATTTATATATATTGTGAAAAGCGATGGTCCCATAACACTCCCCTGTGGCACGCCAGAGGTTACTTTAACGTCTGTAGACGTCTCTCCATTGATAACAACATGCTATGTTCTGTTTGCTAAAAACTCTTCAATCCAGCCACACAGCTGGTCTGATATTCCGTAGGCTCTTACTTTGTTTATCAGGCAACAGTGCGGAACTGTATCGAATGCCTTCCGGAAGTCAAGAAAAATGGCATCTACCTGAGAGCCTGTATCTAATATTTTCTGGGTCTCATGAACAAATAAAGCGAGTTGGGTCTCACACGATTGCTGTTTCCGGAATCCATGTTCATTCCTACATAGTAGATTCTGGGTTTCCAAAAACGACATAATACTCGAGCAAAAACCATGTTCTGTGTAAGCTGACTGCGTTGATTAATGTATACTTAAATTTAGACTGTACATACAATATTCGCTTTGAGCCTTAACTTCGGGTAATTCTGTGTTATCTATTGATGCTTGAGGGCAGGACACAGAGTTGAGAAAAAGTTTTCTCAAAGCAGAAATTCAGAATGTGCCTCCACGCTCGCAGTGACGACAGTGTGAACACTGACGTGTGTCCAGAAATACACCGTTGGCACGACAGGTAGCACTGACGAATGAGGGACGTTCTGATCGCGTGTCGTGTGTTCCTTTTATGTTGCAGCGTCCTGTAAGCAGCAGATTGATCCGCAGGCGACATTCACAAACAGTATTTACGCGTCTTTTGTGATCACAGTTTTACTGTGCTCGCTAACCGAACGCGAACGTTAGTGGCCCCAGTTTTCGAAAGTAAATGCGTAGTACAACCGGAGCGGACTTTAACCCGCTACCGACACGGCGGCCTTCACACGGCATCACACAATATTTCAAGCCAGTTGTGGGCGTATGTGTGATCGTGGCAAGCAGACCAACTTGCAGGGGGGCGGCGGGTTCTGAGTACACCATAACTGAAGGACCGTGTTCAACAGGATGTTGAGACGAACCCTAATATAAGCTCCGGACAAGTGTCGCGAACATGGTGTGAGTGAAAGTACGGTTGTGTATATCCTGCAAGACAACCGCTATTATCTCCATCACCTGCAACGAGCGCACGGGTTATTAGCAGTATGTTTCCCTCTAAGGGAAGCATTTTGTCGATGGTTTTTGCACCAGGGAACTTCTGTCATCAGTCCTCTTTAGCGACCAAGTAAGCCTTACCAGAACTGGCGTCACCCATTTGCATAATCGTCACCTGTGCGCCATAGACACGGGGCGTGGTCAGAGCAACTTTCATCCAGCAGCGCCATGTACCGCGGCAGTGGCACATTTCCGGACGGTAGTTGCATCCTATTCGAGAAACAGGCAATGAAAATTGAAAATTGTGTACAGAACGAAGTCTATACATAAGAAATAATCATGACAAATCTGACTTCTATCAGCTTACATTTCACAACTACAACTTACTTTACATCCGATAGACAGAAATTTCAGCAATACATACAGGGTGTCCCAGCTATCTTGTCCACTCAAAATATCTCTGGAACAATAACAGCTATTGGAAAACGACTTTCACCGGTATCAATGTAGGGCTGGGGCCCATGAATGTACATATTTGGAAACATTCTAAAACGAAAGTATATGTGTTTTTTAACACAAACTTATGTTTTTTTTTAAATGGACCTCTTATATTTTTTCTTCAGCAATCCATAGCATGACAAAGTACATACACAATGGCGTTGATTGCATCGCAATATTCCCATTACATCCAGAGATATTAAGACGCAGATTTGACGCTTGAAACACCCGACATGCGCTGCTAGCGCACGTCCTGAGGCTCAGGCGTGAACCCCATGCTGCCCGTAATCGCGATGTAATTGACATGCGTAATCACACTTCCATACTTATCAAGAGGTCCGAAACGAATAATACGGTCTGCTGCGCGATTACGGGCAGCATGGGGTTCACGCCTGAGCCTCAGGACGTGCGCTAGGAGTGCATGTCGGGTGTTTCAAGCGTCGGCTTCGCGTCTTAATATCTCGGGATGTAATGGGAATATTGCGATGCAACCAACGCCATTGTGTATGTGCTTTGTCATGCTATGGATTCTGAAGAAAACATATAGGAGGTCCATTTAAAAAAACATAAGTTTGTGTTAAAAAACACATATGCTTCCGTTTTAGAATGTTTACAAATATGTGCATTAATGGGCCCCAGCCCTACATTGACACCGGTGAAAGTCGTTTTCCAATAGCTGTTATTGTTCCAGAGATATTTTGGGTGGACAAGATAGCTGGGACACCCTGTATACTGAACAGAGAAGGGCAATTAAGAGTAGTAGCATTCCATTTCACATTTGCAGAGTATCTGATGGATATGAACTACAGACCACCAGACGTATGTACTACCCTAAAAATTCACAAGTGCACCACCAGGCAATCACAGAAGCTCATCGTAAAACAACCACACACAGAAAGTCTTTGTAGGAAGAAAAGTATAATGAATAAATACACAACACTCTGCAATGAAACCCTGCTCTTAGGTCTAGAAGAACTATCGAAATACCGAGGCACGTATTGTAAAGCACACGTGCACGCTGCCGTGTTGGCGACGGCACCCTGCACAACTTCAAAGTCGTTTGATTTGCCGGGGGTCCCACCCTTATGGAACAGACTTTGTGGGAACTTTGCAGCCAGAGGAGCAGGTGGCGACAGCAGAGTTCTTGGCAGGACGGCAGGTGGAGTGCACGACAACAGTAGAGTTTTCGACATACTGCATCTTTTGTTGCATCTGCAAGATTATGTGCCGAAAACGGACTCACGTGGAACGTTCCACGGTGCAGCTGTTTAGCGATGTTAAGTCTCATAGTGCTCAGAGCCATTTGCAGCTGTTTAGGCCAGCATGCACACTTGACAGAGCAGTCCTACCGCAGCGAGCAATGACCACAACATCTATGCTACGTCTCGCTCCGGACTCGTCCTCTCTTCTCCAGGGCAGCACGCTGGCCCCTCCGTCTGGACTCTGTGATCAGCGAAGTGCTAACTAGGACATCGTAAAATTTTTACTGTTTCTTTCCTTCCACTACGTGATACTACCAAGACTTTATTTTGGACGTCTATCCATACCGGACTTACAAAATTTTCTAAACTTTTCACCGTTGATGCTTCTCGTATGAAGTACTACTGTAAGATACCTTGAAAGAGTTCCCACATCTTAAGCTAGGGTGCGGACTTCGTTTTCAAACCCAAGGACTGAGGAACTCGCTTCATGCTGAATTTAACTTTATTCAGATTTCAGTATCTCGCTCAACTTTAAAAAGGGTTGTGACTAATTCCACTTGTTGAGGAAGTTAGTTACCTGTTTTTGGGATTCAGAAACTGATATTTGTTTTTCATTTAAAAATTATTGTTTACTGTTTCGCTTGTGGAAGAATTTTCCTTACTTTCAGCCTTTAAAGAATTTAACCTTCATGATGCAGTGAGGACTTTATTAATGTTGTGCGAGAGAAATAAACTTGTGTTAGTGTGACTACCTGGCACTTTAGTGGATACCTCCATGAAACCAGCTTATCAGATGTCGAAGAGCATTCATAAAGAACATTTTTCCACACATCTTACTCAGGTAGCCTACGTCTGTTTAAAGGACAGTTTCTCAAATGGTTCAAATGGCTCTGAGCACTATGGGACTTAACATCTATGGTTATCAGTCCCCTAGAACTTACAACTACTTAAACCTAACTAACCTAAGGACGTCACACAACACCCAGTCATCACGAGGCAGAGAAAATCCCTGACCCCGCCGGGAATCGAACCCGGGAACCCGGGCGTGGGAAGCGAGAACGCTACCGCACGACCACGAGCTGCGGACGGACAGTTTCTCACATGGAGTTCCTGCAGATGCAGTGGATGTACCTCAATTGATTATCGTTCTGCTGCAGAGAACGCAACACACCAACGAATTACTCGTTTAATGTCTGGCGGCTATCACCTACTTAGCAATGGAGTTCAGTGGACGCTTTGCCCAGATTGATTTTTCCGTACAGAACAGCCTGCTGATACTCACGCAAACTGGAACACTGGTCGTGTTGCATCACCAGCATGGAACAACACTTCCTCATCCATAACACTGCAGGCGATACGCGGCAATGTACTTTCCTGCTGGCTCCTATAGGACTGCAAGCTTAGCATCTGATCTACAGTAACAGCCAGAGCCAGAAACTAAGCCCTATGACCTCCCTTAAGTCACATTCAAAGTATGGATATTATACTATTTTGATTCCCAGGTGTACGCGGCGACTGCCAGTCACCAATTTTTCAGTTGTCACAAACTTTCTTCCAAATTCCATTGGGAGAGGATTGCACTACTGCAAGGGTGATTTCTGGAGTGCCGGCCGGGGTGGCCGAGCGGTTCTAGGTGCTTCAGTCTGGAACCGCGCGACCACTACGGTCGCAGGTTCGAATCCTGCCTCTGGCATGGATGTGTTTGATGTCCTTAGATTAGTTACGTTTAAGTAGTTCTAAGTTCTAGGGGACTGATGGCCTCAGCTGTTAAGTCCCATAGTGTTCAGAGCCATTTTATTTATTTTTTTATTTCTGGAGTGTCGGATCCATTGCAGCAATGGCCAGTGGAAGCAGTCTTACGCGTCCTCCCTCATTAGAAACTTGGTCCACTCCCTAGGCCAGGCAAAGATCAGCTCCCTGTATTTTACCCCTGCCACCTTTAGAATTTGAAAGCGAGTATTCCAGTCAAAACTGTCAAAAGCTTTCTCTAAGTCTACAAATGCTAGAAACGTAGGTTTGCCTTTCCTTCATCTATCTTCTAAGATAAGTCGTAGGGTCAGTATTGCCTCATGTGTTCCAACATTTCTACGGAATCCAAACTGATCTTCCCCGAGGTCAGCTTCTACCAGTTTTTCTATTCGTCTGTAAAGAATTCCCGTTAGTATTTTGCAGCTGTGACTTATTAAACTGATAGTTCGGTAATTTTCACATCTGTCAACACCTGCTTTCGTTGGGATTTTAATTATTATATTCTTCTTGAAGTCTGAAGGAATTTCGCCTGTATCATACATCTTGCTCACCAGATAGTAGAGTTTTGTCAGGACTGGCTCTCCCAAGGCTGTCAGTAGTTCTAATGGAATGTACTCTCGGAGCCTTGCTTCGACTTAGGTCTTTCAGTGCTCTGTCAAACTCTTACGCAGTATCATATCTCCCACTTCATCTTTATCTACCTCCTCTTCCATTTCCATAACATTGTCCTCAAGAACATCGCCCCTGTATAGACGCGCTATATACTCTTTCCCCCTTTCTGCTTTCCTTTCATTGATTAGAACTGGGTTTCCATTTGAGCTCTTGATATTCATGCTAGTGGTTCCCTTTTCTCCAAAGGTCTCTTTAATTTTCCTGTACGCAGTATCTATCTTACCCCTAGTGAGATGAGCCTCTACATCCTTACATTTGTCCTCTAGCCATCCCTGCTTACCCATTTTGAACTTCCTATAGATCTCATTTTTGAGATGTTTGTATTCCTTTTTGCCTGCTTCACTTACTGCATTTATGTATTTTCTCCTTTCATCAATTTAATTCATTACCTCTTCTGCTAACCAAGGACTTCTACTAGCCCTCGTCTTTTTACCCACTTGATCCTCTGCTGCCTTCACTGTTTCATTCCTCAAAGCTACCCATTCTTCTTCCACTGTATTTCTTTCCCCCATTCCTGTCAATTCTTCCCTTATACTCTCGCTGAAACTCTGTACAACCTCTGGTTCTGTCAGTTTATCCAGGTCCCATCTCCTTAAATTCCCACCTTTTTGGAGATCCTTCAGTTTTAATCTACAGTTCATAACCAATAGATTGTGGTCAGACTCCACATCTGCCCCTGAAAATGTCTTACAATTTAAAATCTGGTTCCTAAGTCTCTGTCTTACCATTATATAATCTATCTGAAACCTTCTAGTATCTCCAGGGTTCTTCCATGTATACAACCTTCTTTCATGATTCTTGAACCAAGAGTTAGCTACGATTAAGTTAGGCTCTGTGCGAAATTCTACCAGACGGCTTCCTCTTTCATTTCTTAGCCCCATTCCATATTCACCTACTACGTTTCCTTCTCTTCCTTTACCTACTGTCGAATTCCAGTCACCCATGACTATTAAATTTTCGTCTCCCTTCACTACCTGAATAATTTCTTTTATCTCATCATAGATTTTATCAGTTTCTTCATCATCTGCAGAGCTAGTTGGCATATAAACTTGTACTACTGTAGTAGGCATGGGCTTCGTGTCTATCTCGGCCACAATAATGTGTTCAGTATGCTGTTTGTAGTAGCTTACCCACACTCCTATTTTTTATTCATTATTAAACCTACTCCTGTATTACCCCTATTTGATTTTGTATTTATATCCCTGTATTGACCTGACCAAAAGTCTTTTTCCTCCTGCCACCAAACTTCACTAATTCCCACTATATTTAACTTTAACCTATCCATTTCCCTTTTTAAATTTTCTAATCTACCTGACCGATTAAGGGATCTGACATTCCACGCTCCGATCCGTAGAGCGCCAGTTTTCTTTCTCCTGATAACAACGTCCTCTTGAATAGTCCCCGCCCGAAGATCCGAATGGGGGACTATTTTACCTCCGGAATATTTTACCCAAGAGGACGCCATCATCATTTAATCATACAGTAAAGCTGCATGCCCTCGGGAAAAATTACGGTTGTAGTTCCCCTTGCTTTCAGCCGTTCGCAGTGCCAGCACAGCAAGGCTGTTTTGGTTAGTGTTACAAGGCCAGGTCAGTCAATTATCCAGACTGTTGCCCCTGCAACTACTGAAAAGGCTGCTGCCCCTCTTCAGGAACCACACGTTGGTCTGGCCTCTCAATAAATACCCCTCCGTTGTGGTTGCACCTACGGTTCGGCTATCTGTATCGTTGAGGTACGCAAGCCTCCCCACCAACGGAAAGTTCCATGGTTCATATATCCATTATTAATATCAAGGGCAACAATGTGGGCACCGCTGAGAAAATTGCCCAGTGTGTCGATTGCATGTATATGGACTCTCAGAACTCTGGTGACAAAGCCAAGCAATAACACCACTTTACATGTCGTTCGTGCTATCGGGGTAGCTATATTCGAAATCTGTGGTGTCCATCAGAGTGACACTTGAAGGACTTCCTGTTCATGTAAGCCGGTAGGCTTTCGTGGTCGTTGGC
Source organism: Schistocerca cancellata (assembly GCF_023864275.1). Lineage (NCBI taxonomy): Eukaryota > Metazoa > Arthropoda > Insecta > Orthoptera > Acrididae > Schistocerca > Schistocerca cancellata. The sequence continues at coordinate 101,194,557 of NC_064633.1, forward strand.
TGTAAAGTTAAAATCTTCTGGGTTGTTAGACGGCGTCTACTTATTTTAAAGGAAATATGACACAGCCTAACAACCCAGAAGATTTTAACTTTAGTACCTGTTCACTTTTATATTCATATGGTCTCTTCCACCACCGTCACTAATCGTTCCACATACCAAAAGGTGATAGTTCCTCTGCTCCAACAATGTAACACACTTTTCCACAGCTTCAGTAACGATCTCATAGCAATCACAGATGTCTTCTTGGCCCAGACCTCACATGAGTCAACAGTCCTTACTGCCAGGTTCATGTGGTAGCTGCCCCCAGAGCTTCAAATTTTTCCTTGGCCTTGACATCTTTAACGCCTTGGGTTTGAAAACCCACAAAGCAGCCACCACCATCAATGTCTTAAGTAACATCTCATATACCTCCGATAATTTTCCAAGTTTCCATTATTCTCTCCTCCGCTTCCACTGGAGTCACCAACCTCGAGGCATATGTCATGCCTGTTGCCCACAGCTGTCCCAAGTTTTGTAAAGCATGGATGGTGCCGTTTTCTCTTTGAGACAAATTACAGCTCAAGATTCAGTGCCCCCAAGATGAAGGGATACTGAAACATGTCTCCTACAGCTGATGGGTGATGCCCATCGTCATGGTAGAAAAACCCATCGCGCATTCGCCTTTTGCGGTGTTTTGAAAGCAATAGATACTCTCCTCTCAAAGTGGAATACATTATGGTGAAACTAGCTGGGGGAAAACAATTCGCAAGAAATGATCTTCACTGCACCTATCTTCGGTTTGGCGACTGCATGCATCATTCTGTGAAGTGTTAGTCCTTAGCAACACCTTTGGTCTTTATCGATACAACTGACTGCCATCTCCAAGTACTAGCTCGAACATATAATTCAACGCATTTGTGGAACAGCAAACTACCTTCACGACATTCTGGTGGCCATCAAAAACTCCGCAGACCTTACCAAAAACCTGGATATGTTGTTCTTTTGCCGAATGAACATAAAAGGCAATAATGATAAATGTGACTTTTTGTGCATCAAGTTAAATACCTTGGATACATCTTTGCTGCCTTCAGGATTCACACATACATGGTGGCCATTCAGAAACTAATGGTGCCTAAATATAGACCTCAGTTGAAGTGCGTCCTATGACCCCACAAAACCCCTCCTCCTGGCCATCAACGAGATCATACTATGGAGCTGGGTGCAGAGTTATGTGACTGATGGAGCGTCCTCATAGCCATTGTATTTAAGGCTGAATACATCTCAAAGAATTACAGCCAAATCGGAAACAAGCCCTGGCCACTATCTTTGTCATCAAGAGTTTCTACAACTACGCAAATGACAGAACTTTCACACTCCTAACTGACCATAAAACTCTGCTCCTGTTGTTAAAGCCGTCTGTCCTCATGCAAACCAAGACAGTGCATCGTCTCTTCCACTTGGCATTGTTGCTTTCCAGCTAGAGTTAAGATGCAAAATAAAGGTCCACAATGAAACACGCTTGTGGTCACGCCTGCCTCTAGCTCAGGAGCCAGATTTCGACGCAAATCCCGAGCTAAGCGGAAGAAGCAGTTGACAAGCCTCCCTTGGACGTTCATTTTATCAGGCACCACACAGCAGAAGATCTGGTGCTGCAGGTGGTGTTGCACTATATCCACAAATTCTGGCAGGATGAGGTCTTAACATATCTCCACCCTTTCTGATCCTGACGGCAGGAACTCTCCACTTTACAGGGGTCATCCACTAGGAGGAGATGATAGACAAGACATGTCCATTATAATTATCTGGACTGTTATGCCGTGGTCGGTTGATAAATTCTGTGTAAATTCCCAACGTTTCGTCCCTGTCTGCGGAGGACATCTTCAAGGGGGGCTGTAGCTCGATGGAAGGTCCAACACACCCACTGGTTCGCTACTGACTGCCGCTAAATTCCGTGTCCGCGCTCTCCCGCGGAGGCGTGACGTCACGTGTTTTGAAAACGTCAGTGCAATTGGCCGCTTGAAGATGTCCTCCGCAGACGGGGACGAAACGTTGGGAGGTGACACAGAATTCATCAACCGACCACAGCATAACAGCCCGGATAATTATAATGAACATGACATTTCCGGCCGTGAAAGTACACATTTTAGTATCAGACAGACAAGAGTCATCACCTCCACACTGTAGCACTGGCTTGTCTACCAGCTCTATGAGGCCCATTGGGGTGTGGCTCTTACGAAGAAGCTAATACGGCAACACGTGTACCTGCGAAGTGTGGCCACATCCTGGTCTACATGTCAGAGCAAGCAGGCTGCCCTTTCTAGGTGCTACTTTCCCATTCTGTCACCTCTTATTCATGGTCCAGACTGCACTTCGATTTTGCCAGTCATTTATTGGGATACTTGTGGCTCATGGTAGTTGACTTTAGAACTGTCTTGTCTTTCGCAACCATGATTACTTTCACAACCTCTACCTATACTATGAAAGTCCTCACACGCATTATCGCTTTAGGGATGCCATTCTGACTCCTTTATCATTAACAATGGACCTCAATTTACGTCCATAGAATTCAGCTCATTTTGCACCGCTAGTAGTATATTACTTATACAGGGTGAGTCACCTAACGTTACCGCTGGATATATTTCGTAAACCACATCAAATACTGACGAACCGATTCCACAGACCGAACGTGAGGAGAGGGGCTAGTGTAATTGTTTAATACAAACCATACAAAAATGCACGAAAGTATGTTTTTTAACACAAACCTACGTTTTTTTTAAATGGAACCACGTTAGTTTTGTTAGCACATCTGAACATATAAACAAATACTTAATCAGTGCCGTTTGTTGCATTGTAAAATGTTAATTACATCCGGAGATATTGTAACCTCAAGTTGACGCTTGAAACCTCCGACGTTCTGTTGCGTGTTGTAACAAACACGGGCCGCGGTGGGAACTGTGACCATGGTGTATTCCGACTCTGAAAAGGCAGAGATGATACTCATCTATGGCGCGTATCGACGAAATGCAGCTGAATTCTGCAGGGTGTATGCAGAACGGTACCCGGACAGAGAGCATCCAACGTGCCGCACGTTGCAAAACGTCTACCCCCAACTGTATGCAGCAGGTATGGTCGTAGTACGCAAACGGGTCCGTAACAGGCCCGTCACAGGAGAAGCGGGTGCAGTTGGTGTGTTAGCTGCTGTTGTCATGAACCCACACATGAATACACGGGACATTGCGAGAGCCGGTGGACTGAGTCAAAGTAATGTCATGCGCATACTGCATCGTCACCGCTTTCACCCGTTTCATGTGTCGCTACATCAGCAATTACATGGTGATGACTTTAATCATCGAGTGCAATTCTGTCAATGGGCATTAACAGAGAATGCGTTGCAGTTCTACCTGTTTACCGATGAAGCGGGTTTCACAAACCACGGGGCAGTGAATCTACGGAACATGCATTACTGGTCCGTGGACAATCCTCGCTGGCTCAGACAGGTAGAGCGACAGCGACCGTGGACTGTAAATGTATGGTGCGGAATCATTGGCGACCACCTCATTGGTCCTCACTTCATTGCAGGGGCCCAAACAGCTGCAACATACATCGCGTTTCTACAGAATGATCTGCCAACGTTGCTCGAAAATGTCCCACTGGAAACGCGTCGACGTATGTGGTATCAGCATGATGGTGCACCTGCACATTCCGCAATTAGCACTAGGCTGACCCTTGACAGGATGTTCGACGGGCGTTTCATAGGACGTGGAGGACGCATGAATTGGCCAGCCCGTTCTCCTGATCTTACACCTCTGGACTTCTTTCTGTGGGGTACGTTAAATGAGAATGTGTACCGTGATGTGCCTTCAACCCCAGACGATATGAAACAACGTATTGTAGCAGCCTGCGGCGACATTACACAAGATGTACTGTGGCGTGTACGACATTCACTACGCTAGAGATTGCAATTGTGTGCAGTAAATGATGGCCACCACATTGAACATCTATTGGCCTGACATGTCGGGACACACTCTATTCCACTCCGTAATTGAAAACGGATACCACGTGTGTACGTGTACCTCACCCCTCATGGTAATGTACACGTGCGTCAGTGAAAATGACCAATAAAAAGGTGTTAGCACGTGGACGTAATGTGCTGTTCCAGTCTCTTCTGTACCTAAGGTCCATCACCGTCCCTTTCGGATCCCTACGTAATTCGGTGCTCTCCGATACACACGATCGAACAGCGGAGGAGTGGTACTCAAGCGTCAACTTTAGGTTACAATATCTCCGGATGTAATTAACATTTTACAATGCAACAAACGGCACTGATTACGTATTTGTTTATATGTTCAGATGTGCTAACAAAACTAACGGGATTCCATTTAAAAAAACGAATATTTCTGTTAAAAAACATACTTCCGTGCATTTTTGTATGGTTTGTATTAACCAGTTACACTAGCCCCTCCCCTCACGTTCGGTCTGTGGAATCGATTCGTTAGTATTTGATGTGGTTTACGAAATATATCCAGCGATAATGTTAGGTGACTCACCCTGTATATGTAGAAACATTTCACGTCCTTTCTAATTTGCTTATTTATTTATTTAACCTGATCTGTTTATGGCCTGAGATCCTCTCCTACATAGGCCCAGGTTTTCGTGCATACAGTACTATTTTTACATCATAGTTACCTAAGATGTAACAATTTTAGTGTGACAGGTATCTGAGCATCTGTAGAGGCAATGTGAGTAAATTATACTATGAAGTAACCAGGTTAATACTGGCCGTACTTTTACTACTATAGCTACTGCCACTAATAATGATATTAATAATGGTAATAATAACAAGAATGACAATTATAATAATAATGGTAGTGGCAAATAGAGGAAGAATTTATAGGTGTACAGGATAAATGTTTCTTGCTATACCCAGTTCTGGGGAAAAGCATTTAAGGAGACTGTTGCAGTTAAAAATTCTGGAAAATGAGGTAGTTGTGGTTGAAAAGAAGCGTACACAAGAGTAGTGTGTGCGTGCAGAGACAGCAACGATCACTGTTGTAGCTTTGGTTGGTTGGTTGGTTTGTGGAAGGAGCCCAGACAGCGTGGTCATTGGTCTCATCAGATTAGGGAAGGATGGGGAAGGAAGTCGGCCGTGCCCTTTCAGAGGAACCATCCCGGCATTTGTCTGGAGTGATTTAGGGAAATCACGGAAAACCTAAATCAGGATGGCCGGACGCGGGATTGAACCGTCGTCCTTCCGAATGCGAGTCCAGTGTCTATCCACTGCGCCACCTCGCTCGGTACTGTTGTAGCTTTATTACGTATGGAATTACAGATATTGGTTGCGAGCGGGCATTGATTTAGTTCAACGCAGAAGATGAAAATTTGTAGCAGACCGAAATTCGATCCAGGGTTTCCAGCTTATTAGGCAAATGTGCTGACCATTCCACCTTGCAGACACAGTGGTCATCACAACTTCGTGGACTAATATAGCAAGCATCCTATCAAATCAAAATTATCAACATATTCACACACTAGTAGTGTAATGCCCCTTCGCCATTACTCGGGGCATTTCGCCGATTCCCGTAAGATTTCGAGCCTGGTGTGTAGTTATGCTAATGATACCATTGGCCATCTTCGCCTTAATTATATACACGTTGCTTCTGTTGTTTTGGGCGTATCCAAAAGAACAGACACGATTTTGATACAGCAGCCACTATGAAATAAGAAATTGAGGATTTGCAGGTATTGGCTGCGAGCGGGCATTGATTTAAATCAATGGGGAAATTTTAAAATTTGTTCCGGACTGGCATTCGAACCCAGGTCTTCTGCTTACTAGGCAGAGCACAGACTTTAAGCTTTCCTTATTGATTTGTGAATCGCAGTGGCTACTGGATGAAAATGGTTTCTGTTTTTTCGGATATGTTCAAAAGGACATACACCACTTATATGTAAGTAAAGCGAGGACGGCCAGTGACGATCTCTTGAGTGCGCATGCACACCAGGCTCTAACTCGGGCAGGAATCAGATAAATGCCGCGAGTGGGTGAGGGGCACTACATCATTAGTGTGGCGACAGAATTTGAATCAGGCGGGAGTGGTGCTGGGATAACGTATGCAGTGGTGGTGACCACTGAGTCTAGGTGGCGCAGTGGTCAACGTATTTGCCTAGTAAGCAGGAGACCCCAGTTCCAATCCTAGTCCAGCACCAATTTTCAACGTTCCTCATTGATTTAAATCAATATCAAATCACATACAATGCCTGTAATTCCTTTTTGCGTTAATTCATATTGGGAGCTGGAAAAAATGGTGAAATAACAGACGCCATATATACACAGGGTCAGGCAGCTAAGTCATAACAACCCTTGTATCTCCCAAACCGTAATAGATACAAAGATGCCGTTTGGACATTAAATTGCAGGGGCAGGGGCTACTTGAATACATCACATTTCATGTTTGTGCTATTTTTTTTTACTGCAGAGATATGAGGCCATCTTTGTTTTTTTTCAGATGGAACCATATGTTAAATTTTATCGTAATATGGCGGGCTTAAAAAGACGGTTTCAAATATGTGTATCTCATAGTATTTAGGCGAATAGTTTTTGAGAGACAGATATATCATCGCATCGTGTTCGTCCTTCGAAGCGACGTTGTCCAATGCGACCTTTCCTGTTGTGTAGAGTACACGGTAAACGTCGCGAATCCGTTCTTACACAAACACGCCCATTTACCCGACAATAGTAATACATACTGCGATATTTTGCGCAAAAATTAACTGATCATGTCGCGCAAACATTATTCAGTTATTTGACGACTGTGATACCAAAACAGCAGACAACATAGTTTTAAAATACTACATTTTAAGTAACAGAAATACAAATGTAAATGAGGAGGCCCTTATAGGTGACAATTATTTCGTACGTATTTGTCTTTTATTTGAAAACATTTGCTATTGATCACAATACGAAGGAAATACACGCAAAGATGTAAAATAAATACTGTACATGATACAAAACTTTAGTGACGCATGTGCTCAAAATGCTTCCCCTCTGCTGCAATGAACATTTGTAGTTGCTGTTCGAATGATTTATCAATAACTGCGAGGGTGTCACGTGAGATTCAGCGCACGCTTCGATGATACCTTGCATCATATCATCTGGCGTAGTTGGTATTTGAGCATACAGCTGCCGGGTTGTGTGGCCGTGGCCCATGGAACTCTTCTATTCCTGACGTTTCGTCCAAAGCTACGCTGGACATCTTCGGAGGTGCTTATGGTTGTGCTGAATCTTTCCGACTGACGAGTCGGACGTCGAAGAACGGCCTAAATACCGTTGGAAGTGGGCGTGGTCTGGATTTCATGTGATAGCAGAGATAAACCTTGTCAAAGATAAAATATAACTATAAAAATTTACATCGGTTCTGTAGCGCCACAGTCCATATATCACTGAGTCTCATAGCTTCTTCTTTTCTGTTAAAATTATCCCCATGTTTATATATGTAGAAGTGGTTAATAGTTCGTTATAGTACATAAAACTTCAGTTTTCCGAAAATTTCACTACGTGACGGCCATATAACCCGGAAGAATTCGCGGCAGCAGAAACATCCGGTCGTGAAAGCCTTCATTGTATGATTTGGGCATACACTTTATGTTTGATTGCTCCCCACAGAAAAAAATCAGGAGGGATCAAATCAGGAAACCGGGCTGTCCACTTCACTTCAGCATGTCGTCCTATTCAACAATCCGGGAACTTTTCATTCAACAGCTCTGTAGCCACACGGGAAGAGTGAGCAGGACAGCCGTCATGTTGGAAACACATGCACTGATGCGTAGTTAGTGATACCTCTTCCAGCAAAATGCGCAGAACGTTTCGCAGGAACTGTGCATACTTATTGCCATTTAGTAAACCCGGAATGACGTACGGCCCCACAATGACATTTCCTAGGATGCCGCACCACACGTTAACACTCCACGGTCGCTGATGCTGTACCTGTCGAAGCCAATGAGGGTTCTCTATAGCTGTTCTTACGCAGTAATGCGTAATGCGTATTATGCAAATTCGCATTACCGTGGTTGCTTCATCAGTAAAAAGCACCCGTTGGAAAAACATTTTATCATCTTGTAGGCGCTGCAGAGCAAACCGGCAGAATTTCTGGCGCCGTTCTAAATCCACACCGGAGAGTGCTTGATGTAACTGAGAAGTGAAACGGGTGAAATCAATGCCGGTGCAATATGAGTAGAACACCTCTCTGACTTACACCAAATACCGAGGCGATACGTCGCGACGAAACAGTAGGGTCATTATGCGCCAACGCTAGAACGCCCTCTTCATGTACCTCGCCAGTAGCAGTTTTCTGCCGTGTCCTGTGTATGGCGTTCCATGATCCCGATTCAAGTAGTTTCTTTCAAAGAAGTGCAACAACCTGGCACGTAGGACGCTCAAGATCAGGATACAACTCTCCATATCGATTTATTGCTCTAACAGCATTTCTTCTGCTTTCACCATACACTAGAAACATATCTAACTTTTCTTCGTTGGTGTACATGTCTGCTCCAAGAAACGGTGACGGAAATGCGATGTCTCATTACCCCAGCAGCACATTTATACCCTTCTCTCCAGCTACCTCGTGCGTCACCTAACGTCGTTATCGAGAAGCAGGAAAACAACGCCTTCTCTGTTAAGTTCCTCTATGGTCAACAGGAGAGGTCGCGTTGAGCAACGCCGCTTCGAAGGACGAACACGATACGAGAACATATCTGTGTCTCAAAAACTATTCGCCTAAACACTATGAGATACACATATTTGAAACCGTCTTTTTAAGCCCATCATGTTACGATAAAATTTAACATATGGTTCCATCTAAAAAAACCAAAGATGGTCTCATATCTCTGTAATAAAAAAATAGCACAAACATGAAATGTGATGTATTAAAGTAGCCCCTGTCCTTGCAATTCACTGTCCAAACGGCATCTTTGTATCTATTACGGTTTGGGAGATACAAGGGGTGTTATGACTTATCTGCCTCACCCTGTATATATGTACATAATTAACTGTCTTCTGAAGCTGGGAATGTTATTCAGTTCTCCAGTATAATGCGGGAGGTTCTTCCAGGGAAGTACGATTCAGTCGGAGAGAAAGGAGTTTGCTCTCACGGGAATGGGTCTTTCTGCCTTGTTGTTCAGATAAGAATGATCAGGTCGAGAAGGGATAAGAGGGAGAGTGTTCGTTGAAAAGACGGTAGAGAAGACAGACGGTACGGATAGCTGTGCATATGAGGATGAAATATGATCAAAGAGTCGAACATCACAGATATAACGAGCACAGGCATTCATAACCATTTTCAAGTGCCGTGAGTTTTCCTAAGAAAGCTGTTGCAGGACAAGTTCGCTGCAATTAATAACTAAAAGAGTATTAGTGTTTGTAAAAGTTTATTTTTTTCTAGTCCAGAGGAAAGAGTCTTTTATACTTTGCTATGGCATGGGGAGATGTTGATGTCTTACTGCACACTGCAGTTATATCTGCATCTACACTGATACTCCGTAATCCACCTTGCGGCGTGTGTCAGGGAGTACCCCGTATCACTACTAAAGTGCGCGTCATTTATGACGGCGGCCGAGTTTAGGTTCGTTCTGCGCATCTGACGTCACAAAACGCAGTTAGCCAATGAACAGAGAACGACGTTGCCAGAGCTCGACTGCAGTGCAGATCACGGACGAGTGTCTTCAGTTTTAGAAACGTTCAGTCATGAATAAAGTAATTGAACAAAAGCAATGTCTTGATAGCAGACTTTCTTTTATAGAAAGTTTGGAAAAAGCATTCTATATACCAATTGCTTCATATTCTATTAAATAATTAAACCAAACAAGCAATAAGCCTCCTAATTCAGGCAGTAGCAAGGAAAGGTGTTTGTATCACTCTCACTAACCGCTTTTTCGCAATAAAGAACAGGGGTAATTGTTTATTTCCTATTGTACTTCGACGAAACGTGAGTAATTCATAATCATACCAACAGTGTTTGTCGGTATTTTGCGTGATATTTTAAAGTCCTCATATTTTAAAGTCCTCCAGGAGATTTGTTGAACAACGAGCTGCGCTAGGATAATGGTTATTGTGTATGGCTGCTAAGCGAAAGGTTCTGAGTTCAAACCTTGCTCGGTGCTTAATAATTTATTTAATTAAAAACAATATCGAAGTGTCTTACTTCATGAATTTTATTTGTTTGAATGTAGTTTTTTGAAATTTCTAGTGGCAACTAAAATCGACCATATGGAAAGTATACGCTATGGACTTTTACCTCTGCAAACTCTTCAAAATTTCGTGCAATGCTGCATCTAATGCTGCACAATAACTGCGTTGAACATCGAAACAAAATGAAGTCATTTATGGGGGGGAAGGTATCAATCATGATGACGTGTAAAAATCAAATTTTTGGGCCAAATAGTTTTTGTGAAATCGAATGATAAAGTGTGTCAAAGCAGTCGAAACACCATGTGCTGCACAGGCGAGCAGTGCAATGATGACAAAATCGCGCACATTGCGGAATGCGAGGAGCACGTATCTGTAGCAGCGAAAGGGTTAATGCGGCCGTGGTGGCTTTACTTCATAAACTGCGCGCTCCCCCCTAAACGTAAGCTTGCTTGGCGCGTGCAACTGGCAACGCAGCAAGCTCCCGCGTCTGGGCGGGCATGCGCGAACCGCCAAGATAAAAGAATTTAATTATAGTCGTCTCTACTCCTGCTCCACTCGCAAACAGAACAAGGAAAAGAGACTGTCTATATGGCTCCGCATGAGCCTTAATTTCTCGCGCGTTATCGTCGTGGTCCTACCACGCAATGTGTGTTGAAGGCAACAGAATCGTTCTGCTGTCAGCTTCAAATGCCTGTTCACTTAATTTTCTCAATAGCATTCCTCGAAAAGAATGAAGCGTTGCCTCTAGGGATTCCCATTTGAGTTCCCGAAACATCTCTGTAGCACTTGCGTGTTGTCCGTTTTACCAGTAACAAATCTAGCAGCCCACCTCTGAACTGCTTCGATATCTTCCTTCTATTGGACCAGGTACCGACCCCAAACACTTGAGCAATACTCAGGTTGAGGTCGTACTAGTGTCCTCCATGTGGTCTCATTTACAGATGAATCACACTTTCCTAGAATTCTCCTAATAAACCAAAGACGACTGTTCGCCTTTCCTACTACAATTCTCAAATGTTCGTTTCAATCCATAGCCCTTTGCAACGTTACACCCAGATATTTAAAGGATGTTACTGTGTCAAGCAGGACACTATTAATTCAGTATCTGAACATCATGGTTTTGGTTTTCCTACTCCTCCGCATTAACTTACATTTTTCTACTCTTAGAACTAGCCGCAATTCGTCACACCAACTAGAAATCATGTTGTATTCTCCTACAGTGACTCAACGACGACACAGTGTCGTCCGCAAACAACCGCAGACTGCTGCTCGCCCTGTCCGCCAAATCATTTGTGACTTAATTATGGTAAGTAGGCTGTTCAGATTTCTATGTTGGTAACGCCACGTAGAGCTCTGTATTAAAATCGTTGACTGCGCTGTGTGCAGTCTGTGGCTGCTTGGACTCATTGTTGGCATATTCGATAGTGTAGTGTTGGGCAGTTGGCTGTGAACAGCCAGTAGTGTTGGACTGTTACAGGTGAACCCCCATCAGTGGTGGATGTGGGGAGAGAGATGCCAGAGTTTTGAGATGTTAATATGAGCGGACGATGTGGACGTGTGTCCGTCAGAAAAAGGAAATTATATATATTAGTGCCTTTAGTGGTTAAATCTTTTATTTAGCTAGCAGTACTGGCGCTCGCTGTATTGCAGTAGTTTGAGTAACGGTGATTTTTGTGAGGTAAGTGATTCATGAAGGGTGTAGGTTATTGTTAGTGAGGGCTATTCTTTTGTAGGGATTATTTAAAGTCAGAATGCATTGCGCTTAAATATTTTGTGTCAGTTTAGAAATGATCAAAATAAGTAAAGATAAAACTGTCTGAGTACGTTCAGTTTTACTCAGCTGTTTCTATATCAAATAACGTAGTTTACCAGCACCGTCTTTCTTTACAAAGGGGAAGTTTCAGTATACAGAGAATAACAGCTGTCCTATCACAGTTCCCCGGGGCATTGCTGACGATGCCCTCGTCTCTCATGAACATTAGCCATAGATGAGAACGTTCTGGGTTCTATAACTTAAGAAGTCTTCCAGCCACTCACATATCCGTGAATCCATTACATATGCTTGTACATTAACAGACTGCAATGGGGCACCGTGTCACACGCTTTCCGGGAATCTAGATATATGGAGTCTGGAGTATGGAGTTCGCCTTCTTTCATGTGAGAAAAGAGCGTAAGTTGAGCTTCACACTAGCGATACTTTCTAAAACCATGCTGATTCGTGGACATAATCTTCCCGGTCTCAAGAAAACTTATTATATTCGAACAGAGATTATGTTCAAGACTTCTGCGCCGAACCCATATTAAGGGTGCTGGCCTGTAATTTTGCCGATCCTTTCTTTTCCTTTGTAACACCCAGGAATAACCTACGATTTTTTCCAGTCGCTAGAGACTTTGCTCTGGGCGAGAGATTCACGATAAATGCAAGCTAAGTAAGAGGCCATTGCCGTAGAGTACTCTTTGAAAAACCGAACTGGTATTCAATACAGACCTGGTGACTTATTAGTTTCCAACTCCGTCAGTTGCTTTTCTACAAAAAAAAAAAAAAAAAAAAATGGTTCAAATGGCTCTGAGCACTACGGGACTTAACATCTATGGTCATCAGTCTCCTAGAACTTAGAAGTACTTATACCTAACTAACCTAAGGATATCACACAACACCCAATCATAAACAGGCAGAGAAAATCCCTGACCCCGCCGGGAATCGAACCCGGGAACCCGGGCGTGGGATGTTTTTCTACGCCAGGGATCCTTAATGCTATGTCGTGCATACTGGAGTGTGTTCGATGGTCAAACGACGGTATGTTCGTACGATTCTTCTTCGTTAACGATTTCTTGATCTCAGTCTACTTTCGATTCCCATACATTATTACTCCTACGCTCCTTGATGAAGGAGATAAATTAATATTTGTCCCATTTCGGGTTAAAGACGGGAGGGAGTCCCGATATTTTGGGCTAAAGAGCCTGGAGTGACCAACTAGTATGATTTCGGTTTCGGATAGGTTCAGATTTAATCCTGTATCCTGCGCCCATTTTCATTGTGCACACGGATCGGTATTGAGATACTCGATAGCTATCTTCAGGTTTATTGGTTTTCCACTTACATACAACTGTAGGACAAAACTGATTATACAACATATACATACAATGAAAAGGCTATAGGACCTTAAACCGAACCCTTGGGAACGCCTTATAGTAGCTGGTGCCGGACATGACGCATTGCGGACAAGACGCCAGGCATGAACGAAACCACTTCACTTGGTAAGAAATGTAGACTGCCAAGTTTGGCAAGTAAAATGTTGCAGTCTTTACTGTCAAAAACTTTGTTGAAGTCTTATAAGCACATGACAGTTGCCTCTTATGCATCCATGGCAAGCTTCTGCTCATCTGTTACCTTTATCAAGACAGATGTTGTACTGCCATAGTTTCTAAAACCTGACTGGTATTCATGTATTAGACTGTTTGCCGCCCGGCTAGCTGTGCGCTCTAACGAACTGCTTTCCGAGCGGCGTGCCGGCCAGCCTGTGGATGGTTTTTAAGGCGGTTTGCCATCTGTCTCGGCGAATGCGGAATGGTTCCACTTATTCCACCTCAGTTGCACAATGTCGGCGATTACTGCGCAAACACTGCCTCCAAATGCGCGTGCACCATAATTACCCTACTACGCAAACATTGGGGTTACACTCGTCTGGTGTGAGACCTTCTCCCCCACGGGGGAGGAGGAAGTCCGCTGGGCACCGAACCTCACAGTAACCCTGGGATCGGTGTGGGGCGGCGGTGGGGTGAGTGGACTGCTGCAGCTTGTTGTGGGTTTCTGTACCACTGTGGGATAGGGCGTGGACGAAGCCTCCCGTCGTTTCTAGGTCCCCAATTCAATACATACATTAAATTGTGTATAGTTAGGTAGTATTTATCTGGTCGTTGACTATACATTCTGAGGTCTTGAACTGTGTAGGAAGAATGCAAATAGGTCGTTAATCTACGGGTACTGTTGCAACGTCCTGTGGATTAACTACTCCGTCTCCAGGTCTCCAGGAAAACATTTGTGATTAAAGAGTGGTCGAAGATATCTGTGTCCGCAGCTCGTGGTCGTGCGGTAGCGTTCTCGCTTCCCGCGCCCGGGATCCCGTGTTCCATTGCCGGCGGGGTCAGGGATTTTCCCTGCCTCGTGATGACTGGGTGTTGTGTGATGTCTTTAGGTTAGTTAGGTTTAAGTAGTTCTAAATTCTAGGGGACTGATGACCATAGATGTTAAGTCCCATAGTGCTCAGAGCCATTTGAACCATATGAAGATATCTGTTACAGTGGGCGGTAAAGCGTCAATAGCGATCTTCATCATGTGTACTGTGATGCTGGTCTGATATACATGATGGCTTTTTGCCGATATTCCAAGTAAAATATATTAGACAGAATCTTTTTGGCTGCAGCTGTTTAGCCCCACGAAATAATCAATGAGTCTCTGTTTCATTTGTGGTTCAATTGTGGTTGTAGATAATTAAAGTACCAGCTCAGTTCTTCGGCTGGGCAATGGAATCAGCTGCAGTTCTACTTTGAGCTTTTTTAGTTCTTCAGATAACCAAGGTGAAGGTTTCCTTCTTACGTTTTCATTCTTTGGAAGGCCGTGTTTGTCATATAGCTCGATAAGTTTGTTAGTAAATGCAAGAAGTTTTTCGTTCATGTCCGAGATGGAATAGAATACGCGCCCCAAACTATTTCTGGGGTCTCAGTTAATGCGTTTGAAGTCTCGATTTGTAGATTAGATTTTTTTAGATTAGATTAGATTTATTTTCATTCCAATTCATCCGTAGTGAGGAGGTCCTCCAGGATGTGGAACATGTCAGAAAAACAACAATACATGACAAATATTTACAACTAAAACAAATAAGCTAATGTACCATTCCACAGGTCCCAAGTGGAATGATCGTCATTTTTAATGAACACTAAGAGTCATTTTACAAATACTAATGCACTGAATTTAAAATAAAAAAGTTTTTTATTTATTTATAAGGTAATAAACATGTAATACAACTACTGTAATACTTATTTACAATGAACACATTACTGCACTGAAATGGTGCAGAAGTTAGATTATACTTACACACACACACACACACACACACACACACACACACACACACACACACAGACACAGACACACAAATTTTCAGTGAACACATTACTGCACTGAAATTGTGCAGAAGTTATGTTGTACTTATATACAAATCAGTTGGTTTTACTAAGAAATTCATCAATGGAGTAGAAGGAGTTGGCCACCAATAAATCCTTTAGGCTTCTCTTAAACTGAATTTCATTGGTTGTTAAGCTTTTTATGGCTGCTGGCAAGTTATTGAAAATGTGTGTTCCTGAATAATGCACACCTTTTTGTACAAGACTAAATGACTTTAAATCCTTGTGAAGATTATTCTTATTTCTAGTATTGATTCCATGAATTGAGCTGTTGGTTTGAAAAAGTGAAGTATTTTTAATGACAAATTTCATTAAGGAATAAATATATTGGGAAGCTGTAGTTAGTATCCCTAGTTCCCTAAACAGGCTTCTGCAGGATGTTCTTGAGTTCACACCACATATAATTCTTACTGCACGTTTTTGTGCCCGGAAAACTTAAGCTTGGCTTGATGAATTACCCCAAAAAATAATCCCATATGACATTATGGAATGAAAGTAAGCATAGTATGCCTGATTTTTCATTTTTATATCCCCTATGTCTGACAAAATTCGCATTGCAAACAGAGATTTGTTAAGACGCTTCAGCAGTTCTGTGGTGTGCTCCTCCCAGTTGAATTTATTATCAAGCTGTAATCCCAAGAATTTGACACTGTCCACTTCTTCTATCTTCTTGTCATCGTATGTTAGACATATACTCTTGGGACATCCCAGTTGTGGTTTCTGTCTGGGACATTCTAGCGAATACGTCATGAAAATAATGTCTTGGGCAGATACGCCAGGTGCAGATATTTGAGTGGTATGATTTACTCTGTTCGGAAATTTCGTTGCAAATATATCTGTGAGAGCCTAATTACGCTTAGTATGATGGGTAGGAGAAAGGAGAAGTAGGAAGAGTTAGCTTTAATTTCACGCTGAAAGGACTACAGCAGAGAAAATTTATGTCAGTCTTGTCAGCCAACATTACACGCTCGTATGTCGATGCGAGACTTGAAAGAGCAGTTTCGAAGCAGGCAAACCCTCCTACAGTGGGTGGTTTGTAGAGGACACATATCAGGCACTTTCTGTTAAGGGATTTTATATCTATGAATATGTGTTCCACTTATTCATCTTCATTATTACTGGATGTGTATAAATAAGATAAGAGAGAATGGTACGCCACTATTCTATCGCCTTGTCGGTAACATCTGTTGTCTCAGAAAGATGTAGCTGTATTAACTGAACTTCGTTTGAGCCTGACCCCCCGTGGAAATGGACATTTGCATGTCAGGTGCGCAGTTCGCGACATTGCTGCTGCTAGACCTTAGCTGATAGTCTAGCTGAAAGATTTGTTCGAACATACAAAACAGAGATGGCCAGATGGCAGAACTCTGCCACCACCATTCAGAGGATCATACTCTCATCATTTTTCTCTCTTCTTACCAAGCCACCCTGCAAGATGGCTCCTCACACACAGAAAAACTGCTCAGGTGTCCGCACTTTTCATAGCCCACCAATATACATCATGCTGAGGCACGGTGACAGTACAGGTCGTTGACGTACTGCACCTCCGTCCGGAGTGGCCGTACGGTTCTGGGCGGTACAGTCTGGAACCGAGCGACCGCTGCGGCCGCCGGTTCGAATCCTGCCCTGGGCATGGATGTGTGTGATTTCCTTAGGTTAACTAGGTTTAATTACGAGGTGCATTCAAGTTCTAAGGCCTCCGATTTTTTTTCTCCAGACTGGAAAGAGATAGAAACGTGCGCATTGTTTTAAAATGAGGCCGCGTTCATTGTCAATACGTCCCAGAGATTGCAGCACCGTGCGGCAGATGGAATTTTACCGCCAGCGGCGGGAATGAGAACTGTTTTAAATACTTAAAATGGTGACGTTTTCCTTACTTGAACAGCTTTCAATCATTCGTTTTCTGAATTTGCGTGGTGTGAAACCAATTGAAATTCATCGACAGTTGAAGGAGACACGTGGTGATGGAGTTATGAATGTGTCAAAAGTGCGTTCGTGGGTGCGACAGTTTAATGAAGGCAGAATATCGTGTGACAACAAACCGAAACAACCTCGGGCTCGCACAAGCCAGTCTGACGACATGGTCGAGAAAGTGGAGAGAATTGTTTTGGGGGATCGCCGAATGACTGTTGAACAGATCGCCTCCAGAGTTAGCATTTCTGTGGGTTCTGTGCACACAATCCTGCATGACGACCTGAAAATGCGAAAAGTGTCATCCAGGTGAGTGCCACGAATGCTGACGGAGGACCACACGGCTGCCCGTGTGGCATGTTGCCAAGCAATGTTGACGCACAACGACAGCAAAAAATGGTTCAAATGGCTCTGAGCACTATGGGACTCAACATCTTAGGTCATAAGTCCCCTAGAACTTAGAACTACTTAAACCTAACTAACCTAAGGACATCACACACACCCATGCCCGAGGCAGGATTCGAACCTGCGACCGTAGCAGTCCCGCGGTTCCGGACTGCAGCGCCAGAACCGCTAGACCACCGCGGCCGGCACAACGACAGCATGAATGGGACTTTGTTTTCGTCGGTTGTGACAATGGATGAGACGTGGATGCCATTTTTCAATCCAGAAAGAAAGTGCCAGTCAGCTCAATGGAAGCACACAGATTCACCGCCAGCAAAAAAATTTCGGGTAACCGCCAGTGATGAAAAAATGATGGTGTCCATGTTCTGAGACAGCGAGGGCGTAATCCTTACCCATTGCGTTCCAAAGGGCACTATGGTAACAGGTGCATCCTACGAAAATGTTTTGAAGAACAAATTCCTTCCTGCACTGCAACAAAAACGTCTGGGAAGGGCTGCGCGTGTGCTGTTTCACCAAGATAACGCACCCGCACATCGAGCTAAAGTTACGCAACAGTTTCTTCGTGATAACAACTTTGAAGTGATTCCTCATGCTCCCTACTCACCTGACCTGGCTCCTTGTGACTTTTGGCTTTTTCCAACAATGAAAGACACCCTCCGTGGCCGCACATTCACCAGCCGTGCTGCTATTGCCTCAGCGATTTGCCAGTGGTCAAAACAGACTCCTAAAGAAGCCTTCGCCGCTGCCATGGAATCATGGCGTCAGCGTTGTGAAAAATGTGTACGTCTGCAGGGCGATTACGTCGAGAAGTAACGCCAGTTTCATCGATTTAGTTAATTAGAAAAAAAATCGGCCTTATAACTTGAATGCACCTCGTAGTTCTAAGTTCTAGGCGACCGATGACCTCAGCAGTTAAGTCGCATAGTGCTCAGAGTCATTTGAACTGAACGGCACCCTTTCCTGTATCTGCCGAGTAATGAGTCGAAAATAGGCCTGTATGTATCCTCTCGGGAGGTAGCTGATTAGGCAGACGCACCAGGTTAACAGAGCAATTGCATCCCGTCATCCCAGTCAGCAAGCAACCAAACGGTCTCTGCTACGCCTCGCTCTGGTCTCTGCCATTATCTTCCGGGATAGCTCGTCGCCTCCTGGACTCTATAAGTGTGATCGGCTACGTGCTAGCTGTTTGTTCCCCCCCCCCCCCCCCCCCCAACAAGATACTGCAAGATTTTATTTTGGGCGTCTATCTTTGCCGAACTGAAAATTTTTTTCTAAACTGTTTAACTGTCGACGTTCCTCCTGTGATGTACTACTGTAAGATGCTTTGAAAGCGTTTTGTTCCCTGATCTTAAGGTAGAGTCCAAACCGAAGAACTGAGGAACTTGCTTCATGCAGAACATAATTTTCTTTAGCTTTCAAGATTTGGTTCACCTTTAACGAGTATTGTGACTAATTCCACTTCTTGAGAAACTTAATTACTTGTTATCGGAAGCAGAAATTTGAAGTATGTTCATCGCTGAAGAACTATTGTTTGTTTGCTTGTGGAACAGTTTTGCTTAATTTCAAACTGTAAGGAATTTTACCTCCCTAGTACATGGAAGATTTTGTTAACGTTGTCTTAGAGAAATAAACTTGTGTTACTGTGACTACATGCCTCTTTAGTGCATATCTCTGTGGAACCAAATATATTACCCCCCCCCCCCCACCCCCACGCCGTCCCATATCAAACAAGATGGCGGAACAAGCGAATTAAAAGTGACTGCGCATATTAGGAGGCATACTTTACGTACCTTGCAGAGGCATGAGAAAGTGGAGTCACCTTCCCGCACCCCAACCTGTCAACACATTCCCAAAGCATTTTCGAAAAGTATCACTTTAACATAACTAACGATAGTTGAGGAAGAAACACATATCAGGGACAGCAGCAGAATGTAATATAATGATAGTACTACAATCTAATATTCGCTAAGCAGAAAAAACCGGAGTTTTATTTTAGGTGCAACATTTTGATAGATATACGTAACATGAAACTGAAAAATTCTATTATTTGCAGATATGCTGGAGCAAAATATCAGCTGTATTGCGAAATTCAGACAACTAGATAAATAATTATAATGCGAATTTCTGTACATGTTATTTGACGGGAAATAAAGGAAACCACTGTCAATGATGGAACTTCACTAAAACATGTTTGTGTATTAATAATAAGTATTTGCGTTTCTTCAAGGTAGAGCCCCCTTTCAATTGTGTTTGGCACTGAGCTCTCTTGGCCAGCCCAATCTGCGTTTACTGCTTCTCTGCTGACAGCACAATACTACCCACCGCTTTTTATGCAGACAGTTATGCTTCTAGTGACACCTGGTGTCCGATTATGCTTCGTATATGAGTGTTTGAGTGGTTTTGATTCGATGGTGTATAAGTTGGACTGGACCGTATTACCATGATAGTCGTAGGGTTGGAATTCCACGCCCTAGTAAATACCAAGTAGACTGGCTAGGATACTCTCTATTTCCAGTCTATTAGTTGCTCTTCAACTTCCTTTCCTCTACTGCGTAGACTGGTAGACTCTGCTTCGCTTCGTTAATGGTACCTGTGATTTCTACGGTGTCTACTTTGTATCGTTTTTCAGAATTCCGGTGTATGAGCACGTTAATCATCGTCTGCCAGGAATTATCATGTTTGGTATCACCGTGCGCTGCCCGCCGTCTTGCTTATCATGTGAACTTGCGCCGCCCACCCATCTGCTCAGCAAGCCAGTCACTATAGGCACGTCACCGTTATTGCTGTTCAATGCCGCAGTCATTGCAAGGCGTCTCTCCTCCAACTTCTCATCATTCCGCCGCCGCCGCCATTTGCGACTATACGTCACATAACATATAAAACATCTCCATTCATCTCCATTCGTCTCTCGGCGACCACCTAATTCTATCTCCACACCAACACGCCCGCTCCGTCCCAGCTCCTACAGTTATCAGACCTCATCCACATTCCACATGTCTTAGTCCCCTTTGCCAGCCTTCCCGTCCCTGGGAACACAACCCACAGCACCTGCTACAGACGCAGCACATTCAGTGCCCACTGCCAGGATCGTCATCACGAAGAACAGCACCTACAGCCACAACACCACCTTACATGGACCCATCTGTGGTGTCACCGCCAGACACCACACTTGCTAGGTGGTAGCCTTTAAATCGGCCGCAGTCCGCTAGTATACGTCGGACCCGCGTGTCGCCACTGTCAGTGATTGCAGACCGTGCACCGCCACACGGCAGGTCTAGAGAGACGTCCTAGCACTCGCCCCAGTTGTACATCCGACTTGCTACCGAAGCTACACTGACAAATACGCTCTCATTTGCCGAGACGATAGTTAGCATAGCCTTCAGCTACGTCATTTGCTACGACCTAGCAAGGCGCCATGGCCAGTTTATATTGAGATTATATAATGTATCAACAAGAGCGATGTTCACCAATTGTGGATTAAAGTTAAGTATTCTACCAGTTACTCTTGTTTGGCTAGTCTTATGTCTCTGACCTATTCCAGACCTCACGCCAGCCTGCGTGAGCTTAAACGCGTGCTATTCGGCTACAAGTCATAGTGGATTGGCTGTCGGGTCAGTCCACTACACCCATCTATGCGAACCGCACCAACACCAAACCGAACATAGCATCTGGAGTCGGAACTGTCGTAGCCTCTATGTCATAATCCAGGAGCGGATCCAAAAGATCCTGTCACCAGCTACCTCCGGTTGTAGCAAGCACTACAGCTCTCCCAACTGTCATAAGAAAGGCCACAAAACACTGCCCATAAACTTTTCCAAGTAGTGGAAAGGCTTTCACCTATTTAGCAGCAAGAAACCAACTCCGGCACAGCATACACCCATTATACGACATCTCATGCAAAGCCAAAGGGTTTCTATCAGCAATCCTCACAATCCCTTCGATTTCTGCTTACTCCAATGATTTAACGTGTGGACGATAATTTTTCTTCCTGCTCTCGTTCCCAGTTTCCATTACCCAGGCAACCTGCCTCTGACAGTGCCAAACACCTCAGTTACAGGATAAGGCATTAAACGGGTACTCCATAAATAAACGCAACACGGCTCCTGATAGCAACTGCATTACCTACAATCATCTGAAATAATGGTATAGAAGTTGCTCATTGGAAGAGAAGTAAAAGCAGAAGCCACACAGTTAGACAGGAATGGGCAAACGTTGGTTTATATCTTTATGTATACTACGGAAAAGGGTTGGCTTGAAGATGTTGCTAAGGATGACAGGACGATAGATGGAGGTTTACCAAGGCTCTGGATAGAAACGTGTAAATAGTGTCTAGGATTCCTAGGAAAGGGAGACACTCCGAAAGTATGCCACCTCCCTTTCCTAGGAATCCTAGACACTATTTTCACAAGTTTCTATCCTGAGCCGTGGTTAACGTCTTCTTCATACCCAAAGTACTTTCCAGTGATATCTCCACCTACCGTCCTTTTATCCTCATTTCAATTCTTAGCCACATCCTCGAGCCCATTCTTTCCTGTAGTATTCATAAACATCTAGACCAACACCTGTACCTTCCTGTTTACCTATGTGGCTTCTGCTTTAACTTATCTTCCAATGACCAACTTTTGTACTATACCGATCTCCTATCAAAGTAAGATGAATACATGCATGGAGAAGTGATGAATAAAGTTTGTAACAATGTCAGGACTCGATCTAGACCCCATGCACTAACAACTACGCTACCCTTTTTTCTTTTTTTTATCTCATTTTGTTCTGTATTGTTCATTGTGAAATGTCCCCTTAGAAAAATTTATGAATTACTGTGCTGAAAAATCCCTTACGTTATTTGATTTTCAAACAGCTGAGCAAAACTGAACTTACTCAGACATTTCGCTCTTTACCTATACTGATCAACACTAAACTGACACACAATATTTTTTTAGCGCAACGCAATCTGACTTTCAAAAATCCCTACAAAAGAATGGCCCTGACTAACATTAACCTATACCTTTCACAAATCACTTACCTCACAAAATACTTCGTTTCTCAAACTACTGCAATACAGCGAGCGCCACTACTGCCAGCTAAATAAAAGACTCAAACTACTGAAGGCACTAACTACTGATAGGCATAGTTAGCAAATAAAAGATTTTGATAGAGAACAAACAATGTATTTACCTTAATAGTGCTCAAAGTCATAATTTATATATATCAGTTCATGATATCCAGTCTTAAAAATTTACTGTCTCTGTGCAGATCATCCGCTATCAAAACTCCGCCATCTCACTCCCCACATCCACCACTGCTGGCGGCTCACCTCCAACTGCGCAACGCTACAACGACAGGCAACAATGCAAACTAACCACAGACTGCACACAGCACAGCCAGTGATTTTCATACAGTGCGCTACGTGGCGTTACCAATATAAAAAACCTAAACAGCCTACTTACAATTGGATTGGTACTGGGCGGACGTCCGATGACACTCGTTCAGGTTCTCCGTTGATGCGTTCACTCAGTTTTCTTTTGTTCTTTATTTTTGTTATAGAACTTAACGAATCCTCTGGCCGAGAACGTTGAGCTACCGTGTCGGCAACCTCGTACAGTGGCTTTGCACAACGGCAAGCACTACCCTATATGCCTCCCTCCTCAGTTCAAATTTTCTTTAAAACCTAGCTCACCTGATATTCCTCCCAAACTTGCAGAGGATATTAAGCTGTGTTGGAATAACACCTCAGCATCCAACGAAACGGGGGATCCTGTTTGAAATCAGGAAGAGGTGCTTTAATCAAATGAGACTAAAAGATTCCAGAGACCTTTTCAAATTTCAAATACGTACGATGTTTGTGTGCAGACTGAGTATAGTGAGTTGTAGATCTGTGTTTGAATCCCACCCTTCATGGAACTTTTCATTCTTAGATGTTTCAGACTTGAACAGGTCTCTGGAACTATATATATTTTTTTATGATCCCACTTAATTAACAGCCGCACATTGATAACTTTATAACGCTTGAAGACGGCGTTGTCAGTCCAGTTTCATATGGTCTGCTATTCAAAATAAAGGGTGAGACACGGTGAATCTCAATTTTTTAGTGTTGTGATAAGCCTCTGGAGGATGAATGAGCAGAAAATGTTTATTTGTTTCTAGTGGTACCTACATGTCACACATTAGGATGAATGAGCAGAAAACATGTTAATTTGTTACAAATGGCACCTATCTGTCAAACATTTCTTTCTGTTTGCCTTTTCAGATTGCTTGGATGAGTGAATCAGTCTATTTTTAAATCTGTGCGAGATATCAGAGGTTTAACATCTATATGCCTGAGCTACGCCGAACTAACAATATTCTGGTAGCTGGGATTAGTAGTGAAAGCAAATTGAGCAAAATATGTACGATTTCCCTAAAATACTAACTGCTGTTGACAGCGCCTAGCTGTTCGATCCTCCCACGGCTTTCCGGGAGATGGCACCCCGCCGAAATTTTTTAATGGTCAGCTGCTTTGCTTCGACGGAGCTTGAGTGTAAATTATAACGGTAATTCTCCTTTTCTAATAGTGCAGCTTGGAATTGGGTAATCTGTTTTGAACGGAACTATAATTTTGTACATAGTTTTGCGATTACATTTCTTTATTGAATTTATTAGAATTTTACGCGTAAAGCCCACTTTAAAGTCGAAGACTTTGACCATGTGAATGCAACCACATATGTGTATAGATCTATGATATAGCCCCTCAATAGGTGTACCAATCATAAAATAAACATGTATTTATTTACGAAGCTTTCAGAGAGCTTACGTTTTATATTCACATAATTTTAACACGTTAAGCAGTACCAGTGAACTTAGTCTTTTCTCTGTGGTCATGAAACATGGCAACACAGTCAGTCTAAATAATTCTGATTAATTGAAAAGACTGTTGCCATCAGAAACGAAATTCAGTTTTTCCAATATTGAATATAGTGGGGGAGATCATACCATGCCACGCAACCTTTGTCTTGTGTATGCCGAGTACTAATGGGTGTCATTTTGGAATATGTGAAGCTATGGACACAATGAATACCAACACATGTAACCAAGTTCTTCTCATTTTTGGTTTCATGAAGTTAATGTTAATCTTATTATTTTTGCTGCCATGGTATCAAGCTGTTACATTCCAATGTTCACTCTGCACCTACACCTTAGAATTCTATGTTAGTTCAGAACCCGTAGAATCCTAGCATACCCATATCTAAGAGTTCGTACGTGTTAGTCTCATAGCCCTTGTTCCAGACCGTCCTCCATGCCTGTGGAGCACATGAATCAATCCATGTTTGTATTAGCACTTCCATGTCCTTCATCCTGAAGGGATTGTATAATTTCCATTGTAGCATGATCCTTCTAAACAGAGTATTCATGTATTGGGAATTAAACTGTCTACCGTTTGTAAAGGTTGATAGCAACGTTATGTCTTAGGAACAAATGAACTGACATTCTTCCTAATTACCAATCCCCCCACCTTCTATGGATGCCACTTATAAATCCCGTACCCCATGTTTAACCTGCCCCAATGAAGTGACGAACGATTAACGAACTAAATGAAGTTAATGTATTTTAATAATTATTAGGCCATTCTACGTAATAACATATACCTCTGAGCTATGTAGTAAGATTATAATTATTTATTGCATGCGGAATATTAACGACATTACTGCGCGGATTCAGTTGAGTAGATTCCTAAAAAAGCCCAGTAGCACATAAATGCTGTTGGATACTGTGATACGAATAGAATTTTCTTAAAAATAGCTCACGTTATCTGATATCCCAACCTAGTCATTCCGCTGTAATTATGAAGCTTAATTTTCATTTCCCTTGATTCTTTGTGTCGAGAAAACATCCAGACCTATGGACTTCGAGTTAATTAAGTCAGCCTTATCACATCGTTTCTGTCCAACGGCCATCTAGTGTCACCATCAATAACGTTAACTCCCGTACGTTCCACCCCACTGCATGTAGGCCCGGAGGAACTGTCCTGCTCTCAGTCCTCTATGTCTCATGTACGGCTGTTATGCGTCAGCTACATCTCTTCCAGTACGCTCGGGGTCGTCACATTCCTAGCATTAAACCTACTGTATACAATTCCCAGAGGTCCCTCCAAATCTATTTAGAACAATTCAGTTCCTGGAACAACCAATGTTTTCTACAACTGAACCCTTCAAACACCAGACGATGATCGTACGATGAACCACTCACAACCACATGAAAACCTCACCTGCTAACCATTCATCAATAACCCTAGAATAGGCTAGGATTACTAATCGGCAGCATATATTCGTAACTTCCACAGTCATTCATATCGTATAAATCCCTTATCCAACCCATCCTCTGCTATGACAGATGTAGCGTGGACCTCGGTTCCTCCCATATTCCATAGAACTCTTAGATCCTGGAATGCCATGAGCTCCATCTAGCCTTTCGGATCCGCTTATCCTCCGCTACATGAATTTTATGTCACCTTGAAGATTTCCAACTTTTATTTTCCTTACTGCACAGCTACAAATAACGTCAACTGCACGCGAAAATGACACTATCCACTGTCTAGTTTTCCCTCTGCTCTCTGATCCTAGTTTTCCACTTTGACTATTCCAACACCTTACCCTAAGCATTTCACCTGCACTCTCTACACATCATCTCTCAACGAATATTTAATCACCTCCCCTTAGTCGACCGTGAAGCCGGTCAGACCTGATCTAGCAGGATTCTCCTCTCCACCCCTTGACAGGCCAGGCTCCAGTGATCATCACTCCCCTCCACCCACACCCTAAGGATTGTTCCAGAATCCCTTCCTTCATCACCCTTAAAAATCCCTCAGTCAGTCATCCACCCACTAATATCCCATCCCACTCGTCACACAAAAATATCAAAATTCCATTTTACCCTTTCCCTAGTAGTTTACATAAACTTCATTCATCTGTGGAAATGTCTTAATCAAGAAATCAGCCTTTTATCTTTTAACGAACACAGCATTTTTGTATTTCATAAGAACATTGAGGGGATTGAAATAACAGAAAAGGAGAAAAAAAACGGTTCTTGCGTCATTCTGTCCGACTGGCTTTCCGAATGCGGCAGGACGCCTTGCAAGCGTGGTGACTGCTGAATCCCCGTAATTTTATGGATATTTTGCTATGTATTTAGAACCTGATGATGTACAGACTGAAGGATATTGGTAATTTATGCTCTGCCAGGCAGTTCTCGAAGTTTTGTGAGGA
The DNA here is from genome assembly GCF_023864275.1 of Schistocerca cancellata. Taxonomy (NCBI): domain Eukaryota; kingdom Metazoa; phylum Arthropoda; class Insecta; order Orthoptera; family Acrididae; genus Schistocerca; species Schistocerca cancellata. The sequence goes on from NC_064633.1 coordinate 101,221,455, forward strand.
AGTCCTTGTCGGAATTGCAGTCTCTTTGATGTCTCACATAAGTATTCACGGGACCTTTACAGAACAACTATAATGACTGTAAGAACAGTGTTCTACTCTGAAGCAAACCTTTCACGCGTTTCAAACGCAGTCAGATGCAGTAGAAAGCACACCTGTTGAGTAACGCTCTTCTTAGCTCGCCAGGTTACCCGTGCGGTCTAACGCACTGCTTTCCGGCGGGAAGGCGTCCCGATCTCCAGCACGAATCGGCCGGGTGGATTAATGTCGAGGTCCGGTGTGCCGGTCAGTCTGTGGATGGTTTTTAAGGCTGTTTTCCATCTGCTTCGGCGAATGTGGCAGATTCCCCTTATTCCGCTTCAGTTACACCATGTCGGCGACTTGCTGCGCAAACACTGTCTCCATGTACACCATAATTTACCACGCAAACGTTTGGGGCTACACTCGTGTGGTATGAGACATTCGGGGGGGGGGGGGGGAGTCCACTGGGAGCCAAGCAGCACAATAACCCCGGGTTCGGAGTGGGGCGGTGGTGGGGTGGGTGGACCGCTGTGGCCTGTTGTGGGGTTGTGAACCACTGAGGGCTACGGCGGGGACGAAGCCTCTCCGTCGTTCCATACAATACAATACAACGCTCTTGTTACCTGATTCGTAACGTTTTCCCATCTTTTGGACACCAAACTGGTAAAGCAATGCTTAAACCTCCAACGGAGACTTTTTTCAAATTTATCAATATTGCTGTTCCCGATCCCCGGCTAAGAGATGACAGAACGCCCTTCATCCATCTCGAGCGAATTCGCGGTTCTCAGTTCTGTGGCGTAAGTCTAGCTACTCATACTCTCGGTTGTCACGGACTCGCCAATGTCTCTGATTCAGGTCTTCCACACTGGTCGAAACGGAAAGTCCACGGTCGTTTCTACGTACTGTTCTTCCAATTGATAGCTCCAGCCTTACTCGACATGCAAGGCTGGTTTTTTTTCTTTCATCGTCTCTTCTAGTAGTTGAAATGAACCACGTACGATTTCAAAAGAGCAGGGTGGCTAATCGTCTGCTCTTCATGCTTTATGCTGTACTGTTATACATATCCTGTAATTACAGATTGTACTACTCTAGTTGGACCATGTCAATTCTGGGAAACTTGTATGACTTATCATTTGCTGTTATTCGGTGATCATCGTGGCTCAATTCTAAGTGGGACTAATCGCTGACGACAGTTCCATTCCAATCAATGAGATTCCCGCGCGAAGAGGTGTTTGGAGATTCCCCACACAGTAGTAGGATACCAGTCTGACTGATGCTCGCCGTAAGACTCGACAAGCAGGAATTATGGTCTGGGATGACCCTTCCATAGAGGACCCTTTTGGTTGTCATTCGCCGCATCCTTACAGCACAGCGGTGGTATGTTGATGATATTCCTGGGCCCCTTTTGTTGGCCTTCATGGCGAGACAATGTGGGCTTATATTTGATGTTTTGTTGGCCTTCAGGACGAGACAATGTGGGCTTATATTTTAGCAAGCTAACACACGGCTCGTAAGCGGTAAGACTGTATATTACTTGCCAAACTCTACCTTGTCTAGCAAGGTAGCCGGATTTCTCCCCAACTAAGAACTTTTGGAGCATTATGGGCAGGAGTCTGCAACCAGCTCGGGATATTTTATTGACGATACAACCCGCGAATTGGACAGAATTTGGCACGATATCCCAAAGGAGGGCAATCAATAACTCCGTTAATCAATGACAAGCCGAATGACTGCTACTAAAAGGGCCAGAGGGGGACCAATGCATTGTTGACTTCATCAATTTGTGAAGATCTTTCTCTTGAATAAATCGTCTAGTTTACTTGAAACTGTGATCATACGTTTGTACATGTTTATCATATCTACTTATTTCCGTCCCTTTCGGATTATTCCTGGGTGGAGGGTCTGTTATTTTTTTTTTCTTAGAGTTTATTCTGGAAATAAACTAACAACTGATGCTTTCCCCAATACCTACTATAACTGAACGTTTACTACTACAGCTGATTCTTGTTAAACATTATGTCTTTAGAGGTTTCGCCTAAAATGTAGAAGCGTTTGCGTCACTTCAGACAGTGAATGAGAGAGAAGTTATTCAGAGACATTCGGATATCTGTTTCCTCTGTCTTCCGTTGCAGTTGCGCTAAAGCATAGTCAGCAACTTCATAGCTGCTTATCATTCACCGGGAAATTTTAATCCAGAGCAGATGGCGTAGCGGATTAGCTGTCCGAATGCTGAGAGCAGCTCACAGGACTGCAATATAGAGAGGAGTGACTTTTCCTGTTTGTCAGAAAGCTCTCAAGAGCTAAATACGTACAGGCTGATGTTCCGAACATTAACTAAGAAGAGACGAGTGTAACGCAATTGCAAAATATATTTGAAGGAAGTTATCCGTTGTAAACTTCTTCATCTATGTAAAATGTGTTCTTATTCGCTGTGAAATACTTACCCAGCAACACCTACAGACAAAATTTATCATCAACCACAGTACGAATACAGTATAATAACGTGGGTAGTAAGCTTATTTCCTGAAGTTATCTTTTTGAAACATAATTCATTCATGTGCTGCCATACCGTCCTAAACATCTTTCATTCTTTTACTGATATTTCTTTTTATTATACATATGTACTGCACCCATTGTGCAGTGATATCTTAAATATATTCTAGGCATTCTTTTCGCCAAGCTTCTGATTACTGCATTCTTCAGCGCTACGTTAGTCTCTCCGAAACCCACACAAGGCGTTCATTGTTGTGAGCTCGAATTCTAGTAAGGGTTTTCGATAGACTACTCTGCTTGTAAATTTATTTTAGTTTTTCTACACTTTGCAGTTTATCTGTCTACTTAGATCTTAACATCCTTCTGCTGCAGCAGAATTTGAAACCCTGCATCCTATTTGATTGTAGGTTTAGCACAGTATGTACACTGACTGATAAGCCAAAACTTTTCGACTACTGCTCAATATGACGTTGGATGCCGTCTAACAGTGTTAAAGGCGCGTGACGCGGTAAAGAAAGTATGTAAACCGTGCAGAAACGAATGCGGGATCACACTGGCAAAGATATGGGTTGAATATGGGGAAATCGATTCAGATAAGCGACAAGGACAGGTTATTATTACACAGAGCCTGTGACCGAGTATCTCGACAACGGCGAAACCGGTCGAATGTTCAACTACTACAACCACCATTAGGCGTTAAGTGGTTTGACGTCCAGGACCTTCGGTAGAACGTTGGTTTCACTCTGTAAAGTAGGACAGATGGAGTTCTGTGGTATCTCTGCAGAAAGAGCACAATGCTGGCGCACGCAAGAGTGTTTCGGTGCTCACTGTTCATGGCACATTATTCAACATGGAATTCCGCAGCAGACGATCTCTAAGTGTTCCCATGTTAAGCCAGCGACATCGACACTTACGACTGCAGTGGGCATTGGATCATCGGAGCTCGACCGTGGATCACTGGAAACATGTCGGCTCTTCGTATGATTCATGTTTCTTGCTACACCAGACCGATGGACGGCTCCACAAACTGCATCATCCAGGCGAACGGCGTCTCCAAACATGCAACGCACTACGGGCGCAGGCTGATAAGAGTGGTATTAAGCCCGTCTCTCACGGAGCAAGATTCGCTGCAAGTTTCCTTGCTGGCTGGCGCGGCGGCTGCCTTGCGGGCTCCGTCGTCTGCTAGCGGGCTACCTTGCTGGGAACCTTGTAAGATTTACAGGATAGGTCCGGTGCTATTTTTCTTGCAAGGTTCCCTGCGTGCTACCTGCGTTGGCCAATCGTGAGGCGTTTCGTTTGTGACGTCAGACGCGGAAAGCTTGGGCAGGAAGCCTATGTTGATAGTAGCTTGTCTGCTGTTGTGAGGTGCGGTAGGAAGTTCTTATAATTATTAAATAATGGCACCGCAGTGGTCCAAGGAAGCGATTGAAGCATTGATATGTACTTATAGGGAAGAACAGTGTCTGTACGTCGTGAAAAGCGCAAACTATTAGAATAAACACTTGCGTGCAGAGGCACTTGAAAGAGTTGCAAATACCAATACATCCATTCGTATAAAATTTGCAAAGGATGTACGATCTTCTATCATATAAAATAAATTCGTATATAACAGTCATTATCGGTATATTTATAAAATCAAACAGTAATGAAATGGTGATACTTTTCAAACAAAAGTACGTGTTATGCGAATTAACCTCAACTCTTTATGAAGCATGGAGAGCACACCTTTTCCAGCGTTTCTCCTCTTAATCCAGCTTTTCATCTATTCTTTCTTTCTTCTTCTCTCACTAGCATGCATTTCTGCATTGTTTAGCACCAAAACAGCTAATAACGCCAGTTTGCTCTGAACATCTGTACCTGAAGCAGCTATCTTCGTTCGATACAACATGCAGCCGATCTTGCACCGTGGGAGAGCTTCGGCATGGAAGATAGCCGCCTCCTGTCCCTGCAAGCCGACAGGCATGCACGCCATCTCGCAAACTTGCGCCGAACCTTGCTCCGTGTGAGACGGGCTTTACGCTATGGAAAACATTCTGCTGCGCTTGCATGGGGGCTGTGGTAGTAATCGAAGAAATCATTTCACCTGCTGACTACCTGCCTGCCTTCATTTTTGATGTCTACTGCGACAGAGATGTCTTTATTCAAAAGAATAATTGTTCATGTCTCGAAGCCAGAATCGTGCTAGAGTGGTTTGAAGAGCATGATTATGAAATGACGCTGGTGTTTTGGTTACCTAATTTGCGTGATGTGAATCCGATTTAACCCTTCTGGGTCAATATCGGATACCATCATCACGTACTTAAATCAGCGGTCTGTTATTTATGGGAATTACACTACTTGTTTGTAGACATCTGACGCAAAAAATTTAAAAAATAGTTCAAATGGCTCTGAGCACTATGGGACTTAACTTCTAAGGTCATCAGTCCCCTAGAACTTAGAACTACTTAAGCCTAACTAACCTAAGGACATCACACATATCCATGCCCGAGGCAGGATTCGAACCTGCGACCGAAGCAGTCGTGCGGTTCGAGACTGTAGCGCCTAGAACCGCTCGGCCACTCCGGCCGGCATCTGATGCCACATACCTCTACAACCATACTAACGAATTGAAGAATCGATGGTACTTAGAATCGGTGCAGTATTGCGTACCAAAGATGCACCAATAACCTCTTAAGATGGTGTCATAATGTTTTGATCCATCAGTATACAACACCGTTTTGAAGCCAAAATGTTTTGGGACATTCTTCAACAAGTGCAACTTAACGACTGTATCAATAAACCTCTACAGTCAAAATTGATTTCTTTGTGCTATTCTTCCTCTGATATCTCTGTTTGGGCCATTTTAGTTACACTGAATTTTCTCATTGTGAGAGTTTTGGGGGGTGGCCTGTTTCAATTGTTAAGATCCATTCAAAAGCCAAAAGCGCACAAAATATTTTTTGTTGAAGACAACTGGTTTCAACAGTCTTAACTGTCATGTTCAGGTCTTAAACACGTTTTACTGCAAAAAAATATTTAAGACCTGAAGATGACAGTTAAGACTCTTGAAACCGGTTGTCTTCAATGAAAAATATTTTGTGCGCTCTTGGCCTTTGAATGATTCTTAACATCTTAGTAAGCCTACATTTTTCACTTCATTCGCCTTTCGCTGCACAGGTGGAATGCCGCAAGGCAGCGAAATTTCATAACATGGGGATCCATCTATCGCTATGACGACATCTGCCCCATGTCAACCGCCTCCACAGTTACATCAGTGTGTAGAGAGACACCTTCCGACATAACACAGCGTCAGATGGCTGTGAACGTCTTGCAGCGCCAAATAGCAAAACGAATACAGTGCGTTTAAAATTACTTAATGGCTGACGTCTGATACTTGCCGCTAAGTGTTGCCATATCGGCTGCCGGCTTCCTTTCTGTTAAAGGTGACATAAAATCGTGGATCACTTCACAACATAACACGGCGGATCACAATTCTCAATTTTTAATAACAATGTTTCTATACCTCTAGTGACTAATTCTGTTCATATCCATAACATTCTCTTCCTCGTCCTCCTGGACTAATCTTTTCCCCTGCCTTCTTTGCCTAGCCAACTTTTGCATTTTTCTTCTGCTGCCTGAGGTACGTCTAATCGCGCTTCATCAGTGCGAGTATCTTCAGTGTGAATGCACCTGGTTGGAAGCCTAGTTTCCGCAGGCACTTAATCCTACCTACATTACCACTATTGAACACTAGACTGGCAGCACTTGGAGCTCTCTTCACAACAACTGGGGACACAAATACTGTTTATGGGCAATGCATCCATATAAGGTGATTGTAGCTCTCATTTGTATTCTGTGTTTTCATATGTAAACTTTTTTTCAGCGGTTCAGGATTAACTAGGTGCCTGAAAGTTCGTTTTATAACATCTTAGCTCTCACTGCCTGAAGATATTTGCACCACGATATGTCACAAAAGGAGAGTTGAGGTTTATCACCTGTGGAAAGTTTGTGAAAGAATATTGCCCACACTGATTTCTGCATTGTTTTCAAACTATGTACGTTACCGCTGATAGCTTTTCCATAATATATTTGTAAAGTGTGAATTTCCTTATCTGTCAGAGTGTTAACACCTGCCGGTGACCTTCAATCTTCCAATAAGCATCTTGTAAAGAAAATAACAAACAAGAATAATCTTTCTCGCAGCTTTCTCGACTGATCTGCAGTTAGTTCCGATTGTGTGAACGAAAAGTGAACGCAGTTTCTAGCGTAGAGAGAGTGTGGATCACAGCCTAGAAAGAGGAAACGTGGCAGGCACGGGCGCACAAACAAACCTTTTTAAAACATATTCCTAGTCATAATTCGATTATGGAACATTACGATGTTACTGTTAAAGAATCAATCTCATAAATTACGCATTAAAAAGAAATTCCAATTTTCTCGTAATTTTGCCCTACATCTGGTCTTAAAGTGATTGCTGTCAGAGTGTAAATTTATAGTTACCTGTAGCATTTCAAAACAAACCGCAAGACCAGTGTAGTCTTCCAATTTAGCGATCGCTGCCTAGGCTCATGAACTGATAGCGCCTTCTGTGGCCCTCAGAAGAGATTTCCGCTTCAATCTTTTTATTTGCCCGTGTTGAAAGTCATTTGTTGCACTGAAGTAAATTAGTTTCGGGTAACCATAATAATCGCTGACGATAAATACATTGATGATTTGTAAATTTCTAAGTGTTTGTGTGTGTATCTACATTCATCTTTTGTGTTATGTGTTGCTGACGTAGAACGACGTTGTGTCAACGTGTGGCGTGGTCGATTACTTGAGGCTCATGTTTTTTAATCATAGATTGGGGCCGTTTTTATTTGATATGCGTTGTCAGAGATCTATATTTAGTGGTTTGATGATGATGTTTGGTTTGTGGGGCGCTCAACTGCGTGGTTATCAGCGCCCGTACAATTACCCAATCTTTGCTCAGTCCAATTTCGCCACTTTCCTGGATGATGATGAAATGATGAGGACAACACAAACACCCAGTCATCACGAGGCAGAGAAAATCCCTGACCCCGCCGGGAATCGAACCCGGGACCCCGCGCTCGGGAAGCGGGAACGCTACCGCGAGACCACGAGCGGCGGACTATTTATTTAGTGGTTTTCTAGAGCAAGTGTCAGAGTAGAATAGTGTGCCTTTGCGATGAGGAGCAATTAAAACCTCTCGAGAGTAGGCTCACTACAAGCAAGTCACATATGCCCCAAAGTGGTGAGAATATTTGAATCTCGTTACAAATGGATCAGTGTCGCACCGGTAGCACTGATGAAGAGCAAGCTCCTCGGAATTCTCAGTCGAATGCAGTAGCTGACCTTGCGGATATGTCGAAGGCAGAATTTTCTGATTATGATGACATAATTCAGTCGGGCAACGAGGGCGAAGGTGAAACCGCAGCAGAGCGCCTTGTAGAATCTGCAGGTATGGAAAGATGTACCATTAGTGAGAGTGGTGGAGCAGACTCGCAGACAAAACGTCACAGCGCGATACAATTGCGTTCGTCTAGCCGTGTCGGTATTACCGAAGGATCTCAGTTGGAGGCCTCCATGCAGTTCATACAGGAAGCGGGGAAGAGGCAGGAGAGAGAGGAGACGAAAGAGATGAAGGAGTTGGTTACTAAGGAGACAAAGATGATACAGATGGTAGCTGTAGGGCTTGTTGAAAGTATAGTGCAGGTTAAGAAGGAAACCACGGGTGTTAAAGGAGAGATAGAGGGCATCAAGGAAACATCAACAGAGACGCGAGAAGTCGCGAGCGAGGCAAAACGCAACGCCAGGGTGGCAAGATTAGTTGTCACGGTGCAGGAAAGAACGCTTTGTTACCTAAAGATAAAGCGAAACAGGCCAAAACGGAAATGTGCAATACCAAAAAGTTTCTATACTTCGTTCATCATAAGAATGAACCTGATGCAAACAAACACAAAGGCAGTGACTGGCCAGCAGCCGTAGTTCTAGTACACAGGCGTTGTTCCGTTCTTGGGAGTAGGTCCAGCTTAAGTAATAGATACCTTATTACTATGTCACTGGAGAAGAACGTTTAAGACATTCTGATGTATTAACAGCCATCAACATTTTTCTCAATCATACCTTAGCTACGTAATTTTCATTTCAAAAGCCGTGTACAGTCACAGTCTGTGTAAACGCTACTCGTGCTCCGATTGTCTCGCTGTTCATAGGTACCGTGAAAATGGATGGCACTTCTTCCTGCTTGGTAGTGAAACACATGCACGGAACACCATAATGGCGAGAAACAAGCTGTTCTTCATGTTTTTCACAAGATCACTGAGGGAAATCAACTTCGATATTTTTCGAGAAACAGTGTATAATGGAACGTTACGTTAGTTTTGTGCATGGTGTAAACGGTAGCGTCGTAGAATGACAAACATGTATGCTGACTAGCGGCGGTTCGAAACCCACAGTAAACTGTAGTTTATATCGTGCAAGTATGAAATTCATCAAATACATGTTAATTAACTCATAATTAGCCATCATTTTTCAACGAAAATACATGTCTTCTGGTTTCTAAGTACATATCACACGCAAAATTATGGTTTTCATTGCGAATATACATTCTTAATTACCGATATTTTATAAACGATTGTTGAAGTTAAGGAAACATTACACAATTAAGTTTTTTGGAGAAAAATGAAAGGCGGCCGCGGTGGTCTAGTGGTTCTAGGCGCGCAGTCCGAAACCGCGGGACTGCTACGGTCGCAGGTTCAAATCCCGCCTCGGGCATGGATGTGTGTGATGTCCTTAGGTTTAAGTAGTTCTAAGTTCTAGGGACTGATGACCACAGAAGTTAAGTCCCATACTGCTCAGAGCCATTTGAACCATTTTCTTTTTTAAAATGAAAAATGAAGTACTCTTTATGTGAATATTCATTATTTTGCAGGTCAGGTGTGGTCTCACATGGGCCAGAGTGGTAAGCGTAGCAGAAAATGGGAAACAACAGATTTCGCGGTATGGAGTACACTGTACAAGTGCTGCATTTTCACAGTTGTCACCGTAACACTGCAGTCTGAAATCAAGAAAACTGATATGAAGCCAAGTTAAGTGATTTGTCGCTATAAATAACGCGACATTTAAGCCGCCAAACGTACTGGAACTGATGCACGAAGCTTTGTGACACGTCACTGCCAAATATGGGCGAATGGAGTACAGCACGTCATAAAAGGGAAGCGGGAAATGTAGATGTTTCGGTGGCTTGGGATTCTGTTGCTGATCGCCACGTTATCAAAGTAGAAGCACTGAAATGTACCGTATTCCTTGAACTCCGATATGCACGTTCCGAGATTACGAGACGACTGACTGTTATACCATCAGTGACTTCAATATTTAACTGCACTTGGAAAAATAGCAGTGCGTTTTTATGCCCTACATAACTCATGCAGAAAAATTACACCTGTCAAAGTCAGTGATTTTCATTACTCTTGTTTTTGTTTACAGTACTATTTTAGCTAAAAGTGGGAGCATGTTTTGTTTTCCGTCCGGTCACCTGAGAAGCGTATCGCCTGAGTTGTGCCATATGTTGCTTCCTTCCGTTTAAAAAGTAAATGACATTGAAAGCCATATTGTTTCACCGCTCATTTCTTTTTACGTCTTTAATGCAACTGTGCACATCACTGCTGGTTAGTTGTATCACTTGCCTGGCCAGTGCTGTCCAAGTTAAATGCGCCAGTAAAGCTGTGCCCCTTATCATCGCTGAATCAACATACGTGTAATGTATGATATAAAACGTGCCTCCTCATTGTCGTACTTGACTGTACTCTAGACTACTTGGCTTCAACTCCATATGAAATGAAAGCCAATGTGTTTCCATCAAACGTGGAAGAATACATAGTGTAATGTTTACATGAGGTTTACTCTTACGATGAGTGGAGTATATTCACGCTCCAAATACAGGGAAGAAGGACCGTCCAGGAAACGGAAGAAAAACTTAGCGAGAGCGCAGAGCGCATCGAACAGATCGAGAACCAACAGACACGAATATCAGAGTTAAAGAAGAGCAGATTCGGATCACAGCAAAACGAGCTAGCGAAAGACGTCCAGCAAGCACGTCAGCGGGTTACGCAATTAGAATCACGGCCTGGTACTGCAGCACCTCCTTATTATCATGGAAGGAGATAAGAGCATGTATTACGACATTTCGACACGCAATACGAGGCTACATCAGCAGAACCAGGGCGAATGCCCGCTAGAGAGCATACCAGCCTCCAATGGGCGTACGGCAGAGCGGTGTCATAAAGTGTAGAAGAAACTGAACCAGAACCCAATTTTATACGTTTTTGGCGAACGGAAACATTGCCTCGTTTGACGGCATAAATGGAAGCCTTACCAGGATCGTTTGGACGGGACGCGTGCTGCAGAAACGAGGGAAAATTCGTTCCCAGGAAATGTTGAAACGTTCATCCACAAACATTTCTTATCCATTCAACATTTCCAAGTATACAAAGAGCGTAACAATACTTTACATCCAGTTGGATAGCTCAGTACGATAAAGTGCTACTGGAATCGTGGCCACTGAAATACAAGCTGCAATTTATCTGCGGATTTTTAGAGGTGTCGATCGCAAAACATATGAGCAGTGTTGCTGAGTGCTGACGCTCATACAGAGGGTTCAAGGATACGTTCTTTAACATAATTTTCGCAGGACACCCAACAAAGGCTCAAGATGGAGATTGTGCTGGGCAAAGACATAGAAGTGTCAGGATTCCATAGTCCGGTGAAGTTATTTGAGTAGCTAGTTAAGAAGAATCGGTTTTTGGACCTGCCGTACAGTTCCAAGGAAATCATGAGGCACTGTTACGTTAAATTATCTCTGCGCTACCAACAGCAACTTAGAGGACGGTGCAACAATTACACTGAATCAATCAAGAGCATGCTAAGCGAATTAGACTATGTCAACGAGATACAAAGCGTAAGAGACAGGATCAGAAAGAATGACCGCAATTGACAAGGTTCTTCAGAAAGGAACGACAACAGACGAAATGGGAGAAATTATCGATTACAGAGAAACGACAGCTTGAACTATAGGGGGAATAATCAACCACTGTGGGAGAACAGAGGCAGACGGGGCAGTTACAGCAATAATTACAACGAACAACAAAATGGAAACTGGAGAGAATAACGAAATCCAAACAAGTTCCAACGGGATATTGGAGAGCCACAGCAACATAGAAGCAGCTGGAAGACAAACAGTCAATCTCAACCAAAAACCAACATGATCACAATATCCGTGTTAGGGCTCCCAACTTGTCACAGGGGAAACGTAGCAGAAGTCTAAATAGAAAATGAAGCTCGGCCGATGCGGACACAGCTTAAAAAAGGCCCCAAGAACCATCGCAATAAGCAACATCAACATGTTAGAATATGAAGACACAAGAGAGCTTTTACGTAAGGAAAATGAAGTCTTGACACGACCGGATCTACATCTTGATTCACGTAACCGTAGACAACGATCAAGGCGTTTTGAGAGTGTCTTAAACACTTTCTTTGTAAAGTGATGGCGGGCTTCAAAGTTTCGATGTTAACCCCGCACTGGATACTACCGAGGGAACCATCAAGTAGTGTCGTCCCTCTGCCTGCCGAGATTTTTGCGAAGCCGTAGTCTTTGGAAGCATTTTGGAACTGAATACAACATTTATGGCGGCTCTTAACGGGAGCTAGAACGGAAATTTTTTTTGTCACATTTTCGGATTTTTATCTCATTATAAAATAGGCATCTACATCGGCTGAAAATGTTAAATTTTTTACGTGCATTACTTCAACATCTAATAAAATCGGTAATTTTTATATAGAAGGCTGTGGATTGCTGTGTTATAAAGGTTAAATTACGTGTTTGTATTGGTAGCACTGCTAAAAGCAGTATCGTCTCGTTTCATAGTATAAACATGCGTTTTATGTGGAAGTGCTAACGTATTTTCCGAGGAAAAGTGACGAATAGATTGGTAAAACTCTCAAGCGTATGACGCCAAAACGAAGAGTTTTTAAGAAAGGTGGGTTTCATGGTAACCGATTTTCGAATAAAGGGAAACACTGTGTTCAACATGTGGCGTGTGAACTTACAGGCAAACTCGTCAGTATCTAGAGGAACACCCACTAGTCCTTCAAAGATTAAAATAAAACGTGGCGATACACAGTTTTCTCAAAACAAAAGTGACGTAAATGGTAGGTTAGGTTAAATTCTGATAGATTTACACATCCTAACAAGGGTTTTAGCTGGATGTCATGGTCGGACTCAAAATCCCAATGAGTCGTTCAATAATCTTATATGGACACGCTTACCAAAATATACTTTTGTTGGAATGAAAACACTAAAGTGGGGGGTCAGTGATGCCTTTATTTCTTTTAATGATGCCAACATTGGTAGGGTGAAATCGCTAAGGCATATGGGAATTAATCCTGGAGCAAACTGCATCAGAGAACTTGATCAGATGGACAAGGTTCGCATTGATAAAGCAGAGTGTGCAGTTGGCCACTAAGAAGTCCCGAAAGAAGAGAGAAGAAAATACTTGGGGAAAGATCAAGAGTATGATATACAGTATGGTGTAAGGTGCTTCTGAGTGACTAAAAATAAAAAATGAAGCATATATAAAGTGAGTTACAGTCTTTTGAGAATTTAGAAGCCGTTCCTGAAAATTTACATTTTCTGTTAAATTTTTCCCCAATCTCAGACACCACTTCGAGTAGAGTACTCAGATTTTCAGGGAGTAATAAGACACATACCCTGAGTCTACTGAACTAAAAGAAGAACATAATGTTATGCGCAATTAAAATTATTTAGGATAAAGTGCAAAAAGGGTACACAAAATTTTAACTGTGTGATTAAAAAATTGTATTTCCGAAAGCAGTGGCTGAAATGCAATTATTGTAATTCCCTGGACTCAGAATATACAGTTTAATGTCCTGCAGAAATGTCATGTCAATGGCTACAATGGTTCCTGAAATACGGGAAAGCCAAGTCACTAAATTTAACATTGTCGGGAGAGGGGTTCCAACTCCTCTTAAATGGTCTATGTTGGGACACAAAAGCACTTCTCTTAGTTTAGGCAAAGTCTCTGGTCAGACACGCTGTACCGTTTGTACCACCCAGATAATGATCTCTGTATGTTGTTCACTTTAGGCCTAAATGAAAACTCAAAATTTGCCAACCTAAAGTGGCTGTGGTAAAGACAGTTGGGGAGCATAACATCTTATCCTCCGTGTGTGGGAATTTATGTGTCAGGAAATGACTGCTTCTCCAGTAGAAAAAAAAAAAAAAAAAAAAAAAAAAAAAAAAAAAAAAAAAAAAAAAAAGGTTATTAACTTTGGTTAGGATTGGCTGGAGGGTAGAGCAGTTGAGTTGTAGGGGAGACATTGAGCTCGTGGAGTCCTGTGACTGGAGTGAAACTCTTGTCGCAGTAGTTGTGTGAGTGTTTCCTTTTCTTTTTCTTTCTTTCTTTCTTTTATTTATTTATTTAGTTATTTATTTTTTGCCAGTTTACCGAAGTTTGTTGGAAAGGGATGAGCAGAGAAATGTGGCGTTCCGATTCAGTATCCCGTCTGGAGAGGATGTTCTGGTCTTCACTCTTGTAGTGAGTGGGTTGCTCCTGGGACACTCGTACTGTGCGTAACTTTGCACTGGCATAGATTTTGGCTTGGAAGCCTGTGATGAAGTCTTAGCTGTATCAGCAGTTTATACCTCAGTCATTTCTGACAACTGGCGTTTCCGAGGTCAATATTATTTGTATTAGGTCCGCTGCATTGACATTTGGTCTCCTTGTGCACACTGCAGTATAAGTGAGTGAAGTTGGTCCATAATACCGCTTGTCAACGGGAGTGTCACAGGGTGGAGTCTGCTGAGATTTAAGACCTTCATCAAAGAGTAGCTGCGATCCTTTTAACAGATCGCCAGCCCGCGGCTTTGCATATTTCGTGGCCGCGATAACGAATTACAGGCACCACACATCGCTACTCTGCGGACACTTGCACCACGGCAGAGCATGACTAATCGAGAAAAGGGATATAGTATAATATTGCGGCTCTGGTTTGTTAGGGAAAACGGAATCACACTCTCGCCACTGCATGAAGAGAATCTGACAGAGCTCTAATAGACCTAAGTCGAAACAAGGCCCTTGGGAGTAGACAAGATTCCATTAGAACTACTGACAGCCTTGGGAGAGCCAGGCCTAACAAAACTCTACCATCTGGTGAGCAAGATGTATGAGACAGGCGAAATACCCTCAGACTTCAAGAAGAATATAATAATTCCAATCCCAAAGAAAGCAGGTGTTGACAGATGTGAAAATTATCGAACTATCAGTTCAATAAGCAACGGCTGCAAAACACGAATTCTTTACAGACCAATGGAAGAACCTGGTACAAGCCGACCCCGGGGAAGGTCAGTTTGGATTCCGTAGAAATGTTGGAACACGTGAGGCAATACTGACCCTACGACTTATCTTAGAAAACAGATTAAGAAAAGGCAAACCTACGTTTCTAGCATTTGTAGACTTAGAGAAAGCTTTTGACAATGTTGATTGGAATACTCTCTTTCAAATTCTGAAGGTAGCAGGTTTAAATACAGGGAGCCAAAGGCTATTTAAAAAATTGTACAGAAATTAGATGGCAGTTATGAGTCCAGGGGCATGTAAGGGAAGCAGTGGTTGGGAAGGAGTGAGATAGGGTTGTAGGCTATCCCGGATGTTATTCAATCTGTATATTGAGCAAGCATTAAAGGAGACAAAAGAAAAATTCGGAGTTGGTATTAAAATCTATGGAAAAGGAATAAAAACTTTGAGGTTCGCCAATGACATTGTAATTCTGTCACAGACAGCAAAGGACCTGGAAGAGCAGCTGAACGGAATGAACAGTGTCTTAAAAGGAGGATATAAGATGAACAAAAGCGAAACGAGGATAATGGAATGTAGTCGAATTAAATGAGGTCATGCTATGGTGATTATATTAGGAAATGAGACGCTTAAAGTAGTAAACGAGTTCTGCTGTTTGGGGAGCAAAATAACTGATGATGGTAGAAGTAGAGAGGATACAAAATGTTGACTGGCAATGGCAAGGAAAGCGTTCCAGAAGAAGAGAAATTTGTTAACATCGAGGATAGACTTAAGTGTCAGGAAGTCGTTTCTGAAAGTATTTGTATTTGTATGAAGTATTTGTATGAAGTATGTATGGAAATGAAACGTGGACGCTAAATAGTTCAGACAAGAAGAGAATAGAAGCTTTCCAAATGTGGTGCTACAGAAGAATGCTGAAGATTAGATGGGTAGATCACATAACTAATGAGGAGGTATTGAATAGAATTGGGGAGAAGAGGAGCTTGTGGCAATTTGACTAGAAGAAGGGATCGTTCGGTAGGACATGTTCTGAGACATCGAGGGATCACCAATTTAGTATTGTAGGGCAGCGTGGAGGGTAAAAATCGTAGAGGGAGACCAAGAGATGAATACACTAAACAGATTCCGAAGGACGTAGGTTGCAGTAGGTACTGGGAGATGAAGAACCTTGTACAGGATAGAGTAGCATGGAGAGCTGCATGAAACCAGTCTCTAGACTGAAGACCGCAACAACAACAACTCTCGTCACTTGTTCTCAGCTGCACCATCGTAGTATGACTTCCGTGTAAAACAAATCCATCAAAGTTTATTTAGCGTTAGATGATTTCAGATTAGGCTATTCATGTTTTGAGTCAGATGACATAGACATACCTTAGTCTTTGCCAACTATTATTTAAACATTCAGTTTTTACTTAAGACCCTGAAACAGTGATGACCTCCATACAGGCTGGAAACAATCACCACTGCCAAAGGTCAGAGTGAATTTAGTAGTCAGAGTAAACATGGGCAGGAAGAAAAATCAAAGGCTTACATGTAATTCCTGTCGGTTAGTAAATATGTAATTAGCTGTAACATTTCAAAACAAACCACAAGACCAGGGTAGTTTTGCATTAAAGTCATGTGACGCCAGTTACATTTTCAAAGATCAATGTCACCATCATGTAATTATATAGTACAGGCTGATTTGATTCTATGCCTCTTGGCATTCTTGCTATCATGCCGATTTGCACATTTTTCAGAATTTCTAAATGCCATAATAACCAGAATTACCTATTAAATCACATCCAAAACAAAGAAAAAAAGAAAAAAAAGTGCAGCGTTAATTAGGAGTGAGACGGAGTTAGTTATGTGTTTTTGTAGCCTCGTAGAGTACAAAACCAGAAAATGTAAAGTCGTGAAAAATTTAGTGAAAGAGAAATGTACATAAATCTAACACAAAATGGGGTACTGCCAGATCATATCTTCCATTAGGCTAATATTTTAGCGATAACCTTTATAAACACGTTGGGCATGGCTGCGATTGCAATGAATGGTAATCATATATTACACAGAAAAGTCTTGATCATACAAAATCACTTTTATTCTTAAGTGGTAACCGTTTTTTACCCGATGTGGATCATCTTCGGAAAAAAAGTAGAACCTAACAGAGGGAATCATGTATTATAATAAACACTTAGTTGAAAATAAATTATACGATGACAACACAGATCAGGATGTGTCGATACCAGCTACTGATGTGGACTAAAGACTATCTGGCTGTCACATGATGGAGCTAAATAACAGATTCTTGCTTGTCGCAATACGTTGCCTGTAGCCAGCAGGATACAACGATGCGACACATGTCAGATACCGAGAATACATATAAACCTTAATACTACGCTGGATATTATCGTAAGCTATATGTAAATAATTTATAATTTATGCTCTTACATAATTTATGCAGTTACATAATTTATGCAATTACATAATACAACGTAAAAACGTATAATTAACCAATTAATGACGTCTGTCAACAGGTATAGGACTGCCTCTGTGTGACTTCGACTATACGAAATATCGGCTGCAGTACGTCACTGGTCGTCTAGCGATGCGGACGACTTATCGATAACGATAAAAGATACTGTGGTACTACCGTTCTGCATTCGATTCTGCCTCGTATGTTGTGTATATTTTATTGCGATGACAAATCGTTTGAGTCGCTAGGCAACCTGCGGCATACTGCAGCCCATGTATGTTGTACACAGTGTTCAGATCTGACATTACACAAACGTGTAAATTGATGCCATTGGCTTGTAAAACAGTATATTGACGAGCAAGTAGTTCGACAAGTATTTTTAGACTTGTATATTAAGCTACTTCCTTCCGTTACACATGCCACAGCATGCGCTACTTTGTATGTTCCTAAACGTCGCGCAGAGAAACGGGATTTTTTTGCGGCTCATACCATGTGTTCTGTCGGTGACGAAAAGGCAGGGTCAAGTGTTACGGATATCTCTTGGGCTAGAGACCATTTGTATACCCAGCAGAACGATCGTCTTACCTACAGTACAGGGTCAAAGTCTGAATATTACACACTTCCCTCAGCTAGGCAAATGAAGTAAATCTGTTATTTCTGTTTGAACTTTATGTTGTCTATAGTGCACCTTAAAGGGTTTTTAGAAGCTCCATTTAGTTCACGGGCGGTGCCTCAGGAAGTCTGAAAACTGAGCAGCGGATTCCAAGATGTATATTCACAGAAAATGGCTAAAAGTTTTGCTATGTATTCCTGAGATCCAGGTCTCAGACAGTCTTGAAAATTTTCTTGATATATTTATTTGGTTCCGAGATACACAAGTTCAGCGTGGAAATGTGGACCTAGAAACGACGGAGAGGCTTCGTCCCCCAGTAGCCCTCAGTGGTACACAAACCCACAATAGGCTACAGCAGTCCACTCACCGCACTGCCGCCCCACACCGAACCCAGGCTTATTGTGCGGTTAGGCCCCCCAGTAGACCCTCCCGGGAACGTCTCACACCACACCAGTCTAACCCAATCACTTCGTGATAGAGTAATTATGGTGGACGCGTACATGCAGAAAGTGTTTGCGCAGCAATCGCCGACATAGTGTAACTCAGGCGGAATAAGGGGAACCAGCCCGCATTCGCCGAGGCAGATGAATAACCGGACCTCGACACTAATCCGCCGGGCGGATTCGTGCCAAGGATCGGCACGCTTTCCCGCCCGGAAAGCAATGCGTTAGACTGCAAGGCTAACCGGGCGGGCCAAAGTAACCTTAATTGTACATGTAAAATACGCACGTTATGTCCCAAGTGAGGTGAAAATAGAGTTTATGACATAAAGTTACGTAGCTTGGTGAAATATGCTATAGTGTCTCCGTTATCATCAAAAGGTTTATGAGAATCTTATAACGAACAGAATCAAGGACATACAAAATTTTTGTGCACATAAAAACCGGTATGAGGTGTAAAATTAATTTTGTGTTATTTCAGTTTCACAAAAATAAACTATTAAAAGCTACTGATACATAAATTGTTTTTTTACGAGTGACACGACATACTGCAGCAGGGAAAACAAGACGGCCAGCAGTACGTTGCTCCTGTCAGACCACAAAAATTGCTAAGGTGATCCTGTTTAAAAGACTGACTGAAAAGTGGCTTACCGGTTCCCTCAATCTACCTTCCTCAAAACCTTTAGAAATGTTCCCAAAAATTTTGGTACGCGAACATATTTTCACTTGTTTTATGTTGAGAAAGAAGGTGGCAGCGGCGCTGGGGAGGGGACGTAAATGTAACAGATACTGAAGTATAGTAGGCAGTGGTAGAAAGGACGATGGACACCATGGCGGTGTGAGAGAAAGAGGGGGACGCAGTGGAGTGGAACAAAGCTCACAGTGATAGAAGTGTGATACGGAAGAATGAATAGTTCAGTGCCACGTGGAGGAGCACTAAAGAGAAGGAGGTAGCGGAGATGGTTGAGAGCTAGTGATAATGGGAGACAGAGTCTATGACAATAACACCGAGAAAGGAAGAGACACTGACGTGAGAAGACGCAGCAGCAGTGAGAAGGAATGGGTGAGACAGTTGAAGTCAGAGAGGACAAGAGGAAGACAGTGATAGTGAACGGAAACAATTGTAGTATGGCAGAGCAAAGGAGACTACAGCAGTGAGACACGGACAGTGACAATTACAGAGATAAAAAGAAATAATGATAATGAGTTGGGCGGAGTGAGTGAGTGAGAACTGGCAAGTGGGAGCGAATAGGAACGAGCGACTTACAGTGATGGACTACTGGTTATAAGCGAGTTACAGTGAGGGGAGCTTGCTGGAATGAAATATGAGCTGCATGTTATAAAAAGCGCAAATATATTCCCATGCTGAAATTCGCTGGTATATTTCAGTCACATTGCAGGAAACTTTTTCACACAGCTACTTGTAATTAATTTCGTAACATTGACATTACAACATTCTGTACGTATTATTAACGTGTCCATATTATTGGTAAAGCTGGACAATAGTTACGTATGTTTCCTACGACATGCAATGTTAACTCAAGGACGATTTACAAATAAAGCAAGTATGAAGACCATACGACACCGAATCTAAAGCAGTACGGCAGCCACATGTCATCTTTGACCGTTATCAATAAGTCGTCCACGTCGCTAGGCAACCAACGGCCTCCTGCAGTCCACGTCTGGAGTAGACGAAGTCCTGCAGAGAGTAGTTCACTAACATGTTAACCGATGTCATTTGGCTGGTCAATCATACGTTTTTACGTTATATTATGCAACATAATAATTACATAATACATAAATTGTTACTTACATGCAACTTACGAAAATATCCAACATAGTACAAAGGTTTACATATATTCTTGGTAAGTGACATGTGCCACGTATGTTGTATCTAATGGATTTACATGGTGTACGATGAAACAAGGGCTGAGGAAGCTGTTATTTACCTCCATGACGTCGCCACATTGTCAGTAGTTCAAACCAGTGGACGGTATCCACCATTCCTGCTCCATGCCATTGCCTCAACAGCACATCAATGGGTATAAATGCATAGCTTATTTTGAACTTAGTGGTTATTATGTTACATGACTCCTTCTATTTATTGTACTCCGTTGTATTGTCCGAAGATGATCAACACCATGTAGAAAACGGTCTTCACTTACGAATAAAAGTAGTTTATTAATGTTCAGAAGCTTTTGAGAAAACTAACATCCGATTTCGCTTGAGCAATGATACTGAAACTAGAGAGCACAAATTAAAAGCGTGTAAGTTTTATAAATTTACATGCAGTTAATGAAATATAGAGTACATTCACCAAACATGGATAGCAGTTATACTTACCCCATAGAATACAAATTCAAAAACACCAGAACGTGTTAGGGCTTTGTCTGAAGGTAGGAAATGAAAGTGTCGTGGATTTCAATAAGGGTTTAAACATCTGCATAAAATTGGTACCCAAAGATGTATGAATATTGGAAAAAAGTGACTACCTTCGATAAACGTACTCTGAGGTCGTCATCATCATCATCATCACGTTCCTTTCAAGGATTAGCATGTTGCCTATTCCGAACTCACGAACAGAATCATTCCCATCTTTCTCGAGGTCTTCCAATATCTCTTTTTCCATTCGGCTTGTACTACAGGATCTTCTGAGGAATTATGCTTATCCATTACCATGCTGGATGCTGGTAAAGTGTCACTGTTAAAGTGTGAAATATAGTTCGTGTGAAAGTGTTCAGGACACCAAAATGGAGGCAGACAGATACGAAAAATGCCGCCTATACTGTCACAAACCAGCACCCAGCAATATGCTACTACCAGTAATGATGTAACTTCCCGGATCCTCCCGAAATCATCTGAAGTTGAACCTGAAAGGGTTCGAAAACCGGTTAATGTAATAAAGCATTATTATTGAAAAAGTGAGATTACTTCTGCTGTATACCAAGGGCCTGAGATATTGCAATTCGAGCAACATTCATTCATTCACTGTGAAAGTTTTTTATCTATTGGTAATCTTCCATATTTAATTAGCTCTGCATATATTCCATGTAATCCAGTAGCTCTTTTGTCCATCTTGCCTTTCAAAGCCTGTTGTAGTTCGTCCATAGTAATTGGGTCTACTGTTCCATTGTATATACTTTTTTCAGTATACTCTGAGGTAATGATGAAATTCTAGATTGGATCATTCCTGGTGTAGTGCAATGGCTTTACGAACACAGAGCGCTCTCACTAAAATACAGACAACTACTTTGTACAAAAGACGTTTGAGCACTATCAGAGAAAACGGTAACTAAATCATCGAGTTTTTTCAGACTTTGTTAGGTTTTCACCTAAAGGTATAGCCAAATCATACGCAATAATACAGGGCGGATCACCGAAAAGTCGCATCGCAAATGTCGCGGAAATGGAAACTGCTATTGATATGCGGTTTTAACAGAATGGATTGGTAGTCATGGCCTCGTATTGTTAGCGAATAAACAGATTGTAATAATACCTATAAAGTGTATTTTTGTGCAAACTTACACTTATTATATGGAACAATCATTATTGACATTAACAAATTAAAAGTGGGGTGAATTAGAATGTCAGTGGTGTTTGTTGCAGGATTGTTGTGGTAGTCGTAGTTTTAACACTTCCCACACCGACACTCGTTTGTGCCATTCACCCTGGACAGTAGCTATGTACGATGTTGTTATTTTTCCTAACAGTGTGCTCGTGTGTCCCTTGAATGCATTGCGACACGCTAGTCAGCTGCTGAGTGACAGTTCAAGCAGCTGGTCGTAATTGGACGATTGGATTTTTCAATGCAGAAAAAGCCGACATGTTCATGGTGTATCGAGAGTGTAGGAGGCATTCACTTCGTTCTTGTAGCCTGTATGTGGCAAGATATCCCAATAAACGTCAACCATCTCGGCAGTTATTTCACAATATCTTCAACAATTTACGTGAAAGTCGTAGCGTAACACCTAGACAATTTAACAGAAGGAAACAAGTGACTCCAGAAGAGGGCGAAATTGATATCTTTGCTGCTGTTGTTGTTGATCCGCACGTTAGCTCCCGCGGAGTCGCGCGAGAAAGTGACATCAGGCAGTCAGGTGTCGACATAGTTTCCATTCCTAACACGTCCCTCTCCATGAAGAGCTTCATGGAGACGATTATGGGATTCATGGTATCTTCTGTACGTGGGTGTTAAAACATGATACTCCAGACGTATCTTACATCTTGTTTAGTGCTGAAGGCACTTTTACTGATCAGGGCTAGGTAAACCACCGAAACATGCACTGTTTGTCTATTGACAATGCCCGTTGGTTTCCTCAGGTGGGACTCAGCGTCCATGGAGTGTAAAGTGCGGCGTGGTGTAGTGGACCATTAGCTCTTAGCCCTGTGTTTCATAGACGAAACTGGACACACACGAGTTTCGGTGCCTCCTAACAGACCATTTTCTATGGGTACTAGATGGCGTTCCAGTGCAGACCAGGAGGAACCTGTGGTACCAAGGTACCAACGCGATGGCTATCCAGCCTATGGTGCACGTAGTACTCCAGCATGTCTTCATAATTTTTTGCTCGTCGTTTGATTGGATGCGGAGAATCTGTACTTTGGAGAGCCCATTCACAAGACTAGACGCCCGTAAACTACCCTCTGGGAAAATCTGAAAGACTCTGTCTACAAGGACATACAAACGACTCTCGATGATATGCAACAACGTATTACTGCAGCCTGCTCGGATATCTGAAATGCTAGTTTGTCTACAGCAGCCGTTCCATACCAGAATGGAAGCGCCTATTGCAGCTGACGGTGGTCATTTTGAACACAACCTGTGGTAGTCTATTGTCTCGTTACTGGTCTAAATTCGTATGACTATTGTATGCACTTGTGTTGTTCTGTTCGTGTGTGCTGGTAAATGTATTGTACCAGTGTCAGTGTGGAATCTTTTCAAAAGGCGATATCCGGTAAACGGCTCGCTCTAGAATCCTACAAGAAACACTACTGGCATCCTAATTTACCCTACTTTTAGTTTGCTAATGTCAACAGGAATTGCTCCGTTTAACGAAGCGTAAATCTGCACAAAAAACGCACTTCCTGTTATTACGGTATGTTGATCCGTTCTGTGGAAACTGCACAAAATTCCGCTTCCGTTTCCGCAATATTTGCGGTGACAGTTTTAGGTGATTTACCCTATATATTCATAGATACAAGATTTCTTGAACTCGGTCATGGTTGACTGTCAACCGTGCTACCCAAATGACTTACAATTCGTCTGTTGCGTTGTGGGGCGCCGAAAAGAATATTTTTTCCTGCTGTCTACCAGTGGGGCGTCATGTGTGTCTGGTTACAACCGTAGAGATCATGGTGCATTTGAAACTACGACGAGATTGTAACATCCCGTGCCGTCCATTATTTGGTTGTACGAGTATGATTAGCAATTTCGGAAACTGCTATTGATATTATAAAAACTCGGTTTTACCTTTCAGGTAAGTAGACATGTTTATTTAATGACAAAGAACAGTGTTGTGACATACCATTAATGTCACATACACTTAAGATAGTGGATTTCACGCTAAAGTTCGAGTATGAAGCTCCAATACAGTCTTTACGTGATAAGCGCGTCATATCCACCAGACCACAGCTAAACTGGCACACAGTCGTTGCTTGTTGCTGTGTTGACAGCGCGTGGATTTTCATTCGAGGTGGCGTGCGTTCCTTTGACTCGTTGCAGTCGAGAGGTCGCAGTTATAAATTAGAAGTGCAGCTTTACGTGGAACAGGAATAAATTCGAAATCTATAATTAATAAGGAAGAAGAGTAAAGCATGGATTTTAATGAGAACGTAACGGTTTGTAGCTGTTTTGCATGGTCGAGAGACGCTCAGTTTAAGTCAAGGAATGGGAGTGTATCCACCTAGTACGCTATTAGAGAGAAAATTTGCTATGATATCCGGTCACAATCATAACAGTTTAAAAGAATCGTATTCGTCATTACGTGCATGAGGTTATAAACTGGTTAAGAGCCTGAGCAGGCGGATGGGGGCCACGACACACAAAGAAAAAGTTTGTCATTGAAATATTCATACATTAGAGGCAGACTCTTTCAAATTGTTGAGAACGAGCTTCCCGTCAATAATTCACTGCAGACAGTTATTAATAGGACACGGGCACTTAAAGGTAAGCACACTGGCAGATAACATAAGCTGGCCTGGTAACTAAATGTAGTCTTGTTCCTATTAAAATTTAAACTGTGTACATAAGTGGAACCACTTCAGTATTTGTGACCAAACAATATTTCCCCGCTTGAGCAAAATTTTAACGCAAGTGATTTGACTTCTGTTAATGAAAATATTCGGTAGTAGTTGTGACTTTCAAAGCACAACGGAAAATATAACGGGACTCTGCACAAGTGGTTAATTAATGCATTAGTACAGGTGATCGTAATTAAGGTGCAACTACTCACAGAGATGGAGCGCAGGACTGTAATTATCGTGTAGCAGCGTAACTTGGTAGATACTCTACTGCGTTAATGCAGAACAGATTAATGATGGAAACAAATTAGTTCTAATTTTGGCCACCGGGTGCAAATAAGGCGGTGTGAATTCACAAAGACATACAGCGATATTTCCGTATGTAATGAATTAGAAACGGAACGTGGCATAAATGGCCAGACAAGTGGGAAAAGCATAATGTTGATATTACTAATAACCGCCGCTTACACTGTTTGTTCAGTATGAGCACGGGGATGTCAACTAAATACTGTATCCGGAAAATGACGTGTCAACAGTTGCTCGCAGCAGTTCCGGTGAAATCCGACCAACGTCCTCTCGTTTACTGGACTTGAAATCAGGAAGAGACCGAAAGTGCCCGTGGTAAACGCGCTTTTTAGATACCGCCAGAGCCAAAAGTCACATGGACTCAGTTCAGGTGATCCTCCAAGCCATGCATCTGGAAGATTCCTGGAGATAACACGATCGTGGAAGGTTGCATTAAACAAATCTTTCACTGGGCCAGCAACTTAATCTGTCGCCCCATATTTCACGGGAACTGTGGTTTTCACACAGATGAGCTCTTCCAAAGTAGGAATCAGATGCTGTAAAAGGAGGTCCCGATAATGTGCAGACCTCACGGTACACCTAACAGGGCTTATGGGTACATTGTCTCCTAACAAGGATGGACAGAGATTAAAACTGCTTGTGATTCCCCAACAAACAGATCTGTTCAGCGAGTGCAATTTCTCTACGTGCACACCAGATGGTTTAACACTATCCAATATTCGTCAGTTATGTGTATTCGCAGAACCATGTAGTGTGAAATTTGCCTTGTTACTCCATTGAATACTGTCTTTTTGAATTCACAGCGCCGTATTTATGCCCGGTGGTCAGTATTAGAACTAATTTGTTTCCATCATTAATCACTTCTGCATTAACGCAGTAGAGGATATACCAAGTTACGCTATATACGCGCTTATCACGTGAAGTCTGCATTGGAGCTTCATACTTGAACATTAAAATGAAATCGACTATCGTAAGTGTATGTGATATTCATGGTATGTCATAAAACTAGTCTTTGGCATTAAATAAACATGTGTACTAACCTGAAAGGTAAAACCTTTAATGCGTTTGGGGACGTCGTTGTGTATCATGAGATTGTACGCCCTTTTTTTCACTTTCAAGAGTACATTGTTCAAATGTGTGTGAAATCTTATGGGACTTAACTGCTAAGGTCATCAGTCCCTAAGCTTACACACTACTTAATCTAAATTATCCTAAGGACAAACACACTCCCATGCCCGAGGGAGGGCTCGAACCTCCGCCGGGACCAGCTGCACAGTCCATGACTGCAGCGCCTAGACCGCCAAGAGTACATAAATTTATTTTTTATTCTTATATTTTTATATTAGTCTTCTGACTGGTTTGATGCGACCTGCCACCAATTCCTCTCCTGTGCCAACCTCTTCATCTCAGAACAGCACTAGGAATCTATGTCCTCAATTATTTGCTGGATGCATTCCAATTCTCTATCTTCCTCTACAGTTTTTACCCTCTGCAGCACCCTCTAGTACCATGGAAGCCATTCCCTGATGTTTTAACAGATGTTATATCATCCTGTCCCCTCTTATTGTCAGTGTATTCCACATCTGCTTTCCTCTCCGATTCTGTGCAGAACCTCCTCATTTCTCACCTCACCAGTCCGCCTAATTTCCAACAAACGTCTGTAGCACCACATTTTAAATGCTTCGATTCTCTTCTGTTCTGGCTTTACCACAGTCCATGTTTCACTGCCATAAATGCTGTGCTCCACACGTTCATCTCAGAAATTTCTTCCACAAATTAAGGCTTATGCTTGATGCTAGCAGACTTCTCATGACCAGGAATGCCCTTTCTGTCACTACCAGTCTGTTTTTGACGTCTTCCTTGCTAAGTCCGTCATGGATCATTTTGCTACCTAGGTAGCAGAATTCCTTAACTTCATCTACTTCCTGATCACAAGTTCTGAAGTTACGCTTCTCGCTCTTCTCATTTCTTCTTCTTCTCATTACTTTCGTCTTTCTACGATTTAACCTGAAGCCATACTCTGTACTCGTAGACTGTTCATTCCATTCAAAAGATAGTTTAATTTTTCTTCATTGTCAATCAGGAAAGAAATGTCATCAGCGAATCGTTTCATTGATATTGTTCTACCTTGAACTTCAATTCCACTCTTGAATTTTTCTATTATTTTAATCATTGCTTCTTCGATGTACAGATTGAATAGTAGTGGCGAAAGGCTACATACCTGTCTTACAACCTTTTTAATCCGAGCACTTCGTTCTTGGTCGTCCACTCTTATTATCTCTCTTCGCTCTTGTAGATGTTGTATATTACCTATCACTCACCATAGTTTACGTCTATTTTTCTCAGAGTTTCGAACATCTTACACCATCTGACATCATAGAACGCCTTTTTCAGGTCGACAAACGCTATGAACGTGTCATTATTTTCTTTAGCCTTACTTCCAATGTAAATAGCAACGTCAGAATTCTGTCTCTGGTGCCTTTACTGAAACGAGGTACTTAATGTAATTCAGGAGGTTCAGGGGATGGGAAATCGCCCCTAAAGACGGAAGAATCAGCAATGATCAACGGCTTGAGGATGCAGAAGGCAATGGATACCATTGCCTTAAAGGCACGTAATTGGTATCCAGAGTACATGTAGCCTATAACTGAAAAAGTATCATGATGATCCTTTCATTGGCAAAAGACTGCGGAATAGTCCCCCATTCGGATCTCTAGGAGGAAACAGCCAAAGGGGAGGTCACGACGAAATAAAGAATAACTGACGGAAGGATAACCTTCTACGAGTCAGAAACTTAAACGTGGTAGGGAATCTAGAAAATGTGAAAAGACTACATTTAGATCCAGTATGGGTCAGTGAAGTGAAATACAAAGAAGACAAGGATATCTGGTCAGATGAGTATAGGGTAATATCCACAGCAGTATGAAATGGTGTAACGAGAATAAGATTCGTTATAAACAGAAAGGTAGGGCAGAGAGTGAGTTACCGTGAACAGTTCAGTGACAGGGTTGCTATTATCAGAATCAACAGCAAACCAACACCGACAACAATAGTTCAGGTACAGATGCTGACGTCGCAAGCTGAAGATGAAGAGAGAGAAAAAGTATACGAGAATATTGAACGGGTAATTCAGTACGTTAAGGGTGATGAAAATTTAATAGTCATGGGAGACTGGAATGCAGCTGTAGGGGAAGGAGTAGAAGATAAGGTTACAGGAAATTAAGGGCGCGGGACAAGGAATGAAAGAGGAGAAAAACTCCAGAATGAGATTTTCACTCTGCAGCGGAGTGTGCGCTGATATGAAACTTCCTGGAAGATTAAAACTGTGTGCCCGACCGAGACTCGAACTCGGGACCTTTGCCTTTCGCGGGCAAGTGCTCTACCAACTGAGGAGGAGAGCTTCTGTAAAGTTTGGAAGGTAGGAGACGAGGTACTGGCAGAAGTAAAGCTGTGAGTACCGGGCGTGAGTCGTGGTAGAGCACTTGCCCGCGAAAGGCAAAGGTCCCGAGTTCGAGTCTCGGTCGGGCACACAGTTTTAATCTGCCAGGAAGTTTCAGGAGAAAAACTGATTGAGTTATGTAGAGGATGAGGTACACGTGGAAAAGGTCAATTGATACTGGAATATATCAGTTAGATTACGTCATGGTCAGACATAGACTTCGAAATCAGATACTGGATTGTAAGGCGTACCCAGCGGCAGGTATATACTTAGATCAAATGCTGAAGTTTAAGAGATGAATCAATATGCAAAGAAGTAGGATACGGACGTACTAAAGGATGACGAGATAAGTTAGAATTTCTCCAGGACTTCAGATGCAGCAATAAGGAATAGTTCAGTAGACAGTACATGTGAAGAAGAATGGACATCTCTAAAAAGTGCAGTCACAGAAGTGGACGTTAAAACATAGGTACAAACCCGGCAATTGCGAATAATCCATGGTTAACATATGAAACATTTCAGTTGATCGACGAAAGAAGAAAGTACGAGGATGTGCAGCGAACTTCAGGAATACAGAAATACAAGTCGTTGACGAATGAAATAAATACGAAGTCCACGGAAGCTACAACGAAACGGCTGCATGAAAAATGTGAAAAAATCCAAAAAGAAATGGCTTTCGGAAGGACAGGTTCATCATATAGGAAAATCAAAACACCTTCGGTGACATGAAAAGCAGAGTGGTAACATTAAGGGAGCAGCGGCAATTCTACTGTTAAATGCAGAGGAGAGAGCGGATAGATGGAAAGAGTACATTGAAGTCCTCTATGAGGCGGAAGATGTGTCTGAAGTGATAGATGAAGAAACAGGAATCGAAATAGAAGAGATAGATTACCCAGTATTAGGATCAGATTTTGAAAGAGGTTTCGAAGAATTAAAATCGAATAAGACAGAAGGCGTAGATAGCATTTCAAAAGAATTTTTAAAATCATTGGGGGAAGTGGCAACAAAACGACTGTTCACGTTGGTGTGTAGAATGTGTGTCTGGCGACATACCATCTGACTTTCGGAAAAAATATTATCCAAACAATTCCGAGGACTACAAGAGATAACAAGTGCGAGAATTATCGCACAATCAACTTAACAGCTCATGCATCAAAGTTAGTTATAAGAATAATATACAGAAGAATGGAAAAGGAAACTGAGGATGTGTTAGACGACGATCAGTTTGGCTTTAGGAAAGGTAACGGCACCAGAGAGGCAATTCTGACCTTGCGGTTCACAATGGAAGGAAGACTAAAGAAATATCAACATACGTTCATAGAATTGATCGACCTGGAATAAGCGTTCGACGATGTAATACGATGCAAGATGTTCGAAATTCTGAGAAAAATAGGAATAAGCTCCAGGGAGAGCCGGGTAATATACAATATGTACAAGAGCAAAGACGGAATAACGAGAGTGGACGACCGATGAACTCGGATTAAAAAGGGTGTAAGACAGGGATGTACTCTTTCAGCCGTACTGTTCAATCTGTACATCGAAGAAGCAATGTTGGAAATAAAAGAATGGTTCAGGAGTGTAATTAAAATTCGAGATGAAAGGACAACAATGATACGATTCGCTGATGACATTGCTATCTTGAGTGAAAGTGGAGAACTATTACCTGATCTTCTGAACGGAATGTACAGTCTAATGAGTACAGAATATGGACTGAGAGTAAATGGAAGAAAGACGAAAGCAACGACAAGTAGCAGAAATGAGATCAGCGAGAAACTTAACGTCAGGATTGATGGTCACGAAGTTAAGCAATTGTGTTGCCTAGGCAGCAAAGTACCCATTGACGGAAGGAGCGAGGAGGACATTAAAAACAGACTAGTACTGTCAAGAAGGCCATTCCTGGCCAAGAGAAGACTATAAGTATCAAACATAAGAAAGAAACTTCTGAGTATGTATGTTTTGAGCACAGTATTGTATGGTAGTGAAAAATGCTCCTGGAAAACCGGAACAGAAGAGAATAGAAACACTTGAGATGTGGTGCTACAGACAAATGTTGAAGTAGTAGTAAGGTTGGAGTAGTAAGGCAGGGAATGAGGAGGCTCTGCGCAGAATCGAAGAGGAGATCTGTCACATCTGTTACTACATTAGCATGTTAGTGAGATGAAATTATGTAAACCGCATTGTATTTTTCCAAAAGAAGCTAATTTTAACATCGAACTAAGATAAAGAACATGTTTACAAATCAGGCGAAAACAAATCGCTTCTTGGGTTGCAGCGCGCGCAAAATGGTTCAAATGACTCTGAGCACTATGGGACTTAACATATGAGGTCATCAGTCACCTAGAACTTAGAACTACTGAAACCTAACTAAGCTAGGGACATTAACACACCCATGCTCTAGGCAGGATTCGAACCTGCGACAGTAGCAGTCGCGCGGTTCCAGACTGAAGCGCCTAGAAACGCTCGGCCACCGCTGCCGGCTGTTCGCGTAGTCCTCTAATCCACTGTGTTTTTAATAATAAACGATTGACTTCTCTAATTATTGGTCGTTCTGATGTAGCCTGTGAATATGATCGTTTCCATATTCCCTAGATATTATTGGAATTCTTGTAAAATTATTATTTCTATGAAAGCTTAATGTCTAGACGTACACTTCACCTGCTGCACTGTTCCGTCGTCTTGAGAGGCTCCTCCACTACCATTATCTGCTCGACTAACCTCGCCGTCTACATAGCTAGCCACCAAATAATATTTAAAAAAAATTCAAATGTTTGTGAAATCTTATGGGACTTAACTGCTAAGGTCCTCAGTCCCTTACACACTACTTAACATAAATTATCCTAAGGACAAACACACACACCCATGCCCGAGGGAGGAATGGAACCTCCTCCGGGACCAGCCGCACAGTCCATGACTGCAGCGCCCTAGACCGCTCGGCTAATCCCGCGTGGCAATAATATTACACGCACTCAATAGATGCATCTTCGAAGCCCGCCGCTCGCCTACCAGTTCAACGCTCTGCAAATGAAATTAAATATTCTTACAAGTGTGACGTAACCTTTTTGGAATTCTGACACAAAGTGATGAATGTATAGGCCATTAAAACAACACAACATGCTAATAGTCATGTACATTAGTCTTGCAGATTCGACAAAGTCGGAAGAGAAGTTCTACGCATATATTATGTACCTGATGTATCTGTGCCTAGGTGCTGGACGTTAGCGTTCATGATGGTCAAGTGGTCAGCGTTCGAGCGTCGTAACACAAACTTGTATGACAGGACGGTTCGTCTCTCGTTCATACTGAACTGGTCACATTATTTGAATTATATGACATTTCAGAGGTAATATAATTTAAAAAATCACGTATGTTTCCATCACGTTTTAGTGAATTTCATGTTGTTTGAAGATGTACTATTTTAAATTAAATTTAATTTGTTAGTGCCGACAAGTAGATGAAGAAACGCATAGAATTTTTTTCTGAAAATGTAATCAGGAGGTGATTTGCGAAATCCCTTGTACACGCAATCTACTTTGCACCTCTACGCTTCGAGCTGCAGACAGAGAGCAGGCCAAATATGGCAGTTAACCTGAGTAGCGGTGAAAATGAAATGATCGTATGGCATTGTTGGCCGGGAGGTCCCATTCGCGTTCGGTCGCTAAGTGCAAGTCCTATTTCAGTCCGCGCCGCACTGGGTGACTTGCGGCCGACGATGAGGATGAAATGATGACAACACAACACCGTGTCCACGAGCGGAGAAAATCTCCAACCCGGCCGGGAATTGGGCGCGGGCCCAGGGCATCGGAGGCAAGCACGCTACCACCCAGCTAAGCAGGCGGACTGCGTAACGGTGAGATGTTGGTAATGCAGCAAGAACAAATAGTGTAGGTGTAAACGTTTTGAATATCACAGAATATACACTTATACTACAAAAGTTAAAGTTTGAGTGGAAATCTAACTGTCGACTCAAACGCGTTCTTTTTACGAAGCTCGAACGCTAACCACTTGATCACCATGTTGAAAGTCCGGCACCTAGCCACAGACACATAAGTCACATAACAGACGCTTAAAACTTCTCTGGCTACTTTCTCTAAATTGCCAGAGTAGTGCACCTTACAACTTGCACATAATGTTGTTTTAATAGCATTCTAAATCTGCGATCCCCACGGCGTGGCCTTCTCTTGTGAGTTTGTTACTTTCCCGGTGCCTCAAGACGAAAATTAGCAAGAAACGGAGGTAATTTCAGGCCAAAGTCGGGGTCTATGAAAGTCACCGAACAGTTCATAGTACAGTTCGAAAAATCGTGGACTCTGCTCGCTCGTTCTACCATCCCAGGCTTCAGTGACTTTTTTTGGTGCGATCTCTTAGGGTTGGTACAACTGATTTCAGTAACAAAATTAACTGATCTGGACGCCCCCTCATAAGGCGAGGCGTGGAGCACGTAATGCACCCACAAACATTGTCGAACACTGTCGTTCTGGTGTTCTGGGTGTTATGGTATGGGGAACAATAACATTGCTTGTGCATACCGACTATCAAATCTTTTAGCGTGGTACACTCAACGATCAACGTTACCGTAACATTGTACTCCTTCCCCATGCGCGTCTTTCCAGCGGTGTATTCAACTTTGGCTTGGAACGAGAGGATGTTCGGGCATTGGAATGGCTTACCCGTTACCCCCGACTTAAATCCCATCGCGCAAGGTTGGGATTCATTAGACAGACTTACTGTACCACATCCATATGCACCAGTGACTATCCACCAGTGGACAACTTCGCTAGTTTAGGAATGGCAAGCCCTACGAAAAGAACTCCTTAGCAACTTAAGGCCAGCATGGGAGCATGCATTGCCGTCCGTGGTGGTCACACGCCCTATTAACAGCACGTCCTGCCGTTTGCAATGTCCAAGGGAACATCGTGAACCGCGGTGACTTAAGTGTATTTATTGTCTTCAAATAAAATTGTAATTTTGTTCACCTCATTGCCTGTATGATTCAGTTACCTCCTCTACTATACTTTAGCAGTTCATCCTACGTATGGTCCTAGTTTAATAGAGCTACGTTGTCAGCGATACATCATCCGAAAGTTACTTTCGTAGTGAAGTTTTGCACATCATTGTATAACACAGCAACTAATAAATAAATAAAAATGACAATCATAAATCAGTCCAATCCTTAACCGTTCGTCTCGCGACCTAGTGACGTTCAGATTTGTGCAGATTTGTTCAAGTATGCCAGGTAGTACAGTGATGCTATTTCTGCCTGTGTTTCACAACTCTGATTGATTTTCTGTATCTCTATTATAGTCAGTTTAATATGATTTCTTGTGCTTATTCTACATTTATTTCTGGATTAATTTTCGTCTTTCTGTCATCTGAATCACATCAATTGACAGCTAATATGATTTATACGAGTTATTCTAACAAATGAATATTTGCAACCCACCTATGACCTCTAATAACCAAATGAAATATGGTTTATTCTTTTGCTGGGTACAGAGTCAGGAACTCTTTGTTGGAGGACAACTTTTTCACCTCTGACTGTTAGCTTCACTTAAAAAGCAGCATAGTCATTTACACAGCCACATTGCACCAGACTTCTTTGTTCGAACAGCACAGGGGGTGTTAGCAGATGCTGTTTCTTCCTGTTGTAAGTAGGCTGTTTATGTTTTCTTTATGTAAGTAGGCTGTTTATGTTTTCTTTATGTAATTAGGCTGTTTATGTTTTCTTATTGGCAACGTTACGTATCGCTCTATATGAAAATCACTGGCTGTGCTGTGTGCAGTCTGTGGCTAGTTTGCATTGTTGTCTGCCATTGTAGTGTTGGGCAGCGGCAGCTGGATGTGAACAGCGCGTAGCGTTGCGCAGTTGGAGGTGAGCCGCCAGCAGTGGTGGATGTGGGAAATGAGATGGCGGAATTTTGAGTACAGAATGGATATTATGAACTGCTACGTATATTATGCTTTTTAAACACTATTAAGGTAAATACATTGTTTGTTCTCTATTAAAACCTTTCATTTGCTAACTATGCCTATTAGTAGTTAGTGCCTTCCGTAGTTTGAATCTTTTATTTAACTGGCAGTAGTGGCGCTCGCTGTATTGCAGTAGTTCGAGTAACCAAGATTTTTGTGAGGTAAGTGATTTGTGAAACGTATAAGTTAATGTTAGTCAGGGACATTCTTTTGTAGAGATTTTTGAAAGTCAGATTGCGTTGCGCTAAGAAATATTGTGTGTCAGTTTAAACACAGTCATGTACAATTTTTCAAAGGGGACGTTTCATTTGTCGACCCTTAGCCTAGGATACCTCACTGGAATATTCTGATTTTTTCTTGTAGTTTGTGTAATTAGTGTAGATTCTGTTTAGTGCTAGCGCGTAATTGTAGAGAGAAACTCCTTTGTAGTTGCAGCCTTTCATTGTTGTACAGTAAAATAGCTGTGGCACGCATGTAAATTTGCACCAAGTATTTCGCAGCTGCGCTTGCAATTAACTAGATATTATTTGCAGTGCTATGTTAATGTGTTCTCTTATTTTTGCTCTTCAAATTGCGCTTTTCTGTGTTGTCGTGTGAAATATTGTGACAATAATGGCGTGTGAAAAACGTAATACTAGGCTCCAAAGTAAACTGAGAAATAACAGTGAAGACGAAAGCAGTGTGTTAACGCCACCATGTAATGAATTAACAAATATTCAAAGTAGTAATTTGGTAACTGTGCATAGGGAAATGGAGCGGGCGTCAAATAATGGATTAGACAGTGAAACAGGTAGTGAACAGGGAAGCATTATCGATCGATCGGTCGGCAACAGCTCGCCTCAGGAATCGGGAATGATAGAACACAATATTGCAAATACTGTAGACTCAGGTTTTGGGTTCTCACCGTTTTCTCAAATGAGTCAAGACACATTTTCCACTTGTCAAAATGTGAATGTTGCCGGTGCAAATTCACTGCCGAAAAGCACTGAGGAACATGTTTCGACACCAGTGCACTGTTATTACAGTTAATGCAACAAATGGGACAAAGGCTACAAAAGTTAGACACAACGCTTGAACAAAATCAGAAACAAATGGGACAAAATCTTCAAAAGTTAGACACAATGGAACAAAATCAAAGACAAACACAAGAAAAGCTTCAAAAGTTAGACACACTGGAACAAAATCAGAGAGAAACACAGCAAAAGCTTCAAAAGTTAGACACAATGGAACAACACCAGAGGCAAACACAGCAACAGTTAGACACAATGGAACAAAAGCTTCAAAAGTTAGACTCAGTGGAACATAAGCTTGAACAAACACGTGAAGATTTAACTACGGAGTTACATAACATTGAATCGAAATGTCAAAAAGTCTGTAATGACGTAAAAACACAAATTTGTGAGCATTTTCAACCTATTTTTTCGCGGCATGAAAATGCATTACAGAATCACGAAGCAGCCATAAAAGAACTGCAAACTATTGTTCATGAAAATCATGAGACCTTGCAAGCTAAAACTGACTCAGTTGCATCTACCGATTTGGTTACGCAACTTTCAAAAACTCAAGAAAACTTAAAGGACACAGTAGATACTCTGAAAATTGGTTCAGAAAGACACATGGAGGAAATTAGTTCATTATCAGAAAAAGTATTTGAACTTTCGGATCAGCTAAATAATTTATCTACAAAGGTAGATGATAATCTGAATGACACCAAACCAGTAGTCTTTAATGACACAGAAGAGTGCGAACAAATTAGGAAACTGAAACAAAATCTGAATCAAATTAATACGCAACACCAAAGAGAAATCCGGGAAGTACAAGATCAGCTGACACAGGTAATACAAGAATTACGTATTTCAGAGGACACTCGCGCTCCAATACGGGAAGAGAGACATAGAAATACGGAACAGCCACAAAATAATAACACAGGGCACTTCGGAAATTATGAAAGAAATTGGCAAGGTACACCGAATTTTGAAATGGAACCGCTGAAACGACGTAACAATGACCGACATGCGGCTCGCCGACATGATGATTTTGATTATAAGCTGTTCATTACTACACGTAAATTCAAAACATTTAAGAATTCTGCCAACGACATTCATCCGCAAGCGTCGCTCCATCAATTCTCTCATTGTTTTCCTCCCAACTGGTCATTGGAGCACAGGTTAGAATTTATGTGTGGCTACTTGGAGAATGAACCAGCTGTAAGAATGCGATCGGTCATTCACGATTGTCACAGTGAAGGAGAATTTTACGATGCGTTCCTCTCAGCATATTGGTCTCAAGCTACACATGACGGAGTAAAACATAGCATCATAATGATGAAACGTTTCGAACAATCTGAATTTTCCAGTCTTATGAAATATTTTGAAGACATGTTGCATAAGAATCAGTATCCTTCAAACCCATACAGCCCCTCAGAACACATCCGCATTTGCTTAATCAAACTGCCTGAACATTTACGACATATTATTTTAGCAGGACGTTACAAAGACGACATTAAAGCTTTTCAGGGACTGTTACAAGAACTGGAAATTGACACTGACAATCGCGGAACGCGAAAACAGGAGTACATTAATTACAGGTCACATCTGTCACAATTCCGCAATGACAGAAATAATACACGACAAGGCTATTCTTATAACGTAAATCGTGACCAAAACAAACACCACCCGTATGACAACCGTTGGCAGAGTAGTAATAATTACAGAGAAAGATCACCTCTCCACGGTAATGACTATCACAGAGACAATCAGAGAAACAGACAATATGGGAAACAAAATAATTATTATCAAGGGAGACAGAATAACTTTAGACGCAACGGTCCAGCGCGCAGTTACGACTCAGGGAGAAATTCTCCACCACGTGACTGACAAGAAAGAAACTATGGAATCTACAGACATGACAACAGATGATATGATCGTAACGACAGACCTGAATTGCATCAGAACTGGCGGGCTTCAGACAGAGCAGGGCACTTTCGACAACGTGGATTTGAAGAAGCTAGGTCTCCTAATTTCAATAACGACGCGCGCCAACAAAGGAACAGATAATGACTCACACCGCAGGCTGCCGCGTGCGCCGGCTGGCTCAGAGAAAAATAACATAGACGCTAACCTTGAGAAAAATTCCAGTATTCTTTACCGACATATACCACATGATAATTGCGTTAAAGTTGAAACTCTGCGTACTAGGAAGAGCAAAGCGCTACACCACATTTCATATGCAAAACCGTTTATTGAGAGATAATCTGCTTTTTAACTTTGTCCTTGCCATATAACTTTTCACTTTACATTACCAGTATGCTTTGTCAATCTTTGATACTGTTACCATGGAACAATATTTGAAGTTAAATATCCAGTCAAGAACCAAGAGAACTTATTTAAACAGAAATTACGAATGCAGTGTTATTGCGAGCAGACGACACAGTGTTATTGTGTGTATACATTCTTCCTTGTTAGTTGCACGATTACGTAACGAATATACGGCTTACATACTTAGAACATATACTGCTAATGAGATTTTAATGCAACATTTTGGTTTACTTTAAAGTACATTCTGGATTTAAAGTACTTTCTGTGAGATACCAGATGAGACAGTAGTTAGTTTATGTGACAGATACACGATTTTATCACGACGCTACTAATGAGTGACAATTTACAATGTTGCTTTTGCGGTGTTTCTGTTTTATATCTGCACAGTTTTTCTGTATTATTCTGGAAAGTAAAACATGTTTTAGTAGTAACTTTTGTGGTATAGCTACAATGAGACAGCCTTTTCCGTAGCACAACAATACGTTACAGCACAGTACTTTCTTCATCACAGCAATAAGCGTAATAAGTAAGATATCTATACGCAAAGCATTTCACTTTTGTTTATCATGAGGTAAGTACATAGACTTCTGCAGAACTTAGCTTTCGGAGGACAATAACTACGACACTTCCACAGAGATTATCTTACAGCAAGATGCACATTTAGCGCTACAGGACACGTATTTGAGTGATTAATTTTGTACTGAAATCATTTATTTTTAAAGATATTTGAAGTACAATGATACAACGGTGTTACATAATACATTTCATTCCATTCTTGTAATCTGTAACCCCTGAGGGTATAATTACATTAATCCTCAGGGGGGTACACGCTTACTTTGTGTACCATGTGTTTGGCAAGCACAAGGAGCCCTAGCTAATATGGTATTTGCTTATACAAATTTACACATCAGTACCATATTTGTCTAACACATAAATTACACAGCTATCTGATAATTTAACTGGGAGATAAACATTTATTTTTACTACGGCAGTGACAGATGTTTACGTAATTACACCGTTGGATAACTTCACACTTATGAAATTGTATTTTGTCTGTATTTTGTGAACTGTTCATGTTTTTTTGGAACCATTGTGATACTATGAGAGCTTTGAATGATGTGTTTGGTAAGGGAGCATGATTTTAAAGTACGTTTGAGGTAGATGACACTACTGAAATGAGCAGAGAATTTTCTTCAGGTTTTGAAATTATTGCAGAAAGCTACAGCGTTTTTGAGATTTGACTGAGGTGTTATGATATTTTTGTGTATTATGCTGTTGAGGTATGTTTATGGTCAGTAAGCTGATGCTATATGAGGAATCTGATTATGCTACATATCTGTTATGGTGAAATATTGAAGAAGTGTCGACGAATATTTATATGTGTAATAAGGTAAGGAGTAATGAATAGTGGTTAGGGACTCTGACTTGTGAAAAAGGATGTTGGAAACCAAGAATCATACTTTAAGAGTTATGAAATGTATGTAAATGCGTGAATGTATTACAATGCCGACAAAAGTTTCTTGGACACTGTTATATCAATAGCATTTTGTTTCTACAGATTTGTAACGCAAATTCTTGACCTGTGAAATATTTTTATATGAGACTGTCACTGTAGCAAAAACTGCTGTCGTAAATATTTCCGTAAGGAGGTTAAGTGACCACCTGCACGTAATGCGTCGTGGGCACCCAGCTGCGCGACAGACGCCTGGAAAAAAGCCATTAGTGCCTTTCAGAGGCGCAGGTGGAGAAAAAAAAGGGGCCATTAGCCTCACTATTGACATTCCTTTGTAGAAAGCATCGCAAATACAACACGCTCATTACTTGGAAACATAATTTATCGTACTTTGTGCTACTTACTGAAATGTTTATGAATTGATGGGAAACATTCTTACATCTGCACACCTGATTATGACAAGTATCTTTCTATGAGAGTTGAGAGATTTTTTTACTAACTTATGAAATGCCTAATGGCTAATGAATGATGTTTCATGCCTTCCTTTGTACATAGTTGCTTATTTCATTTAATATCTAGTTTCTAGCTGCCCTGCAGCATTGTTTAAAATAAAATTTTATAGATGTATTAATATAAATATTTTATGCCTACAGACCCAGTAAAGAATAACTTTGATGTACTTAAAAAAAAAGAAAAAGGGAAACGAAGGAGCACAAAAACATTTCACAGGACTTGCATACATAATTTTCTTTTCAAGTACTTGGTAATTTCTTTTGTAGAATAATTTGTGGAGCACCACTTTAATTACATAGATATTAAGATGTGAATATACATTTCCCTTATCTGCATTGTTGTTTTTACTGTAATATTTTTTCTTCTTGAGCTATGTCATGTTTAGGTATAAGTTACTGCTGTTTGCCAGGCATAGTGTTACTGAATTTGACGTTGTATTACGCTGTTAAGCCAGTTTTACTACGGATTTAGTTTTCTTGTTTGCTTCACAGTGCCTTATATTAGTTGTAATATTGGAATTGCTTTGCCAATTTGAATTTTTTGTCATTGATGTTTGTGTTAATTGTTTTGTGCTGCTGCATTGCCTCGTCCCTTAGTTTAACATCTGAGCTCAGTAGATTTAAGTTAGCCTAAGAGGGGGTAGACTATAGAAGAGAATGAGTTGCGATGAATTGGAAGAAATGCATTGAGAAGCTATAAGAACATGGTGTGGCAAAAAAAAAAAAAAAAGAATTTTGAAAGAGGATATGAACAAAAAAAATTAGGGTTTAGGGACAACAGGTTTAGGTAGGATTTTCTTGGAAACAAATGCTGAGGTAAGATAATGGTAAATAAATAATGAGGTAAGAAATGTGTGAACAGAATACAGAAAGCATGCTTGGATAGAATTTTTTGGCTGGAGTAAATATCGAAATAAGACGAAAGATCTATGGAATGAAGTTTTGGATTGGACTGCAGTACCAAATGTTACACTGAAAACAAACCCTGTCCTTTCCTTTTGTGTTATCCACTATGTGTTTGTGTACCCTAGTGTATTTGTTTTCTTCCTGTCTGTGTGTAGTTTCATAGAATTGTTTCTTCTTCTAATACTAAGCTACATTCACTATGATGAGGAATACTGTTATCCTCGAATATAATTGGCATTAATAATATGTTATTAACCTTGTAAATATGCTTAGACATTATTTATCTGTTCTGTTTTGTTGCTCATATGTGAAGTTGATGTTTCGCAAGTTATTCTGATCTTTTGTGTATGTACTTATGTCATAAGTCCTGTAACATTGATGTATCTGTTTATTTCTATTCTTTTGTAAAGCCTGTACTACAAATGTTATATGTATTGTTATGTTCTTTAATGATGTATTTTGTACCTTTGTTATTGTATTCTCATGTTGTAAAATCGTAATTGACACCAGTTTATCAAACTAAGTAACTTATAAGCATTCATTTCACTGCTCACATTTCTGTTGGTCATGGTATATGCACAATATCTAAAAAAAAAAAAAAGGAGGACTGTTCGTGTTTGCACGTGTGTTAATAATTCAGCAAGGGACTGGATAACAGCATTGCTGGTTCTAAGGACAATTCCAAAAACTTTGTGAGTGCACAAGTGGTGGTTATGGACTTGCTCTATTATCTGCAAGACTCTTCGATGGTGATTGTGCACCTGCACAGTCGCAGCAGATGGCTGCTGGCCATCTCTACAAGGACTACAGTGGGTCTACACCTTTGATGACCCACCAATACCATTATTTCTACAAGGACTACAGTGGGTCTACACCTTTGCTGACTCACCAGTACCATTATTTTTACAAGGACTGCAGTGGGTCTGCCTCTCTGATGGCCCACCAATATCATTATCTCTACAAGGACTACAGTGGGTCTGCATCTTTGATGACCCACCAATACCATTATTTCTACAAAGACTGCTGTGGGTCTGCACCTCTGGTGGCCCACCAGTATCGTAATCTCTACCAGAACTACAGTGGGTCTACTCTGTGATGACCTACCTACCAATATTCTTCAAAACTTCGACTGACTCTGCTGTGGGTTGGCTCTGTTGTGGCCCATTACCTGTCAGCATATCAAGAGTCAGCACTGCCTTTCAGTTGGAAGGACAACATTACTACTTCAAGACTGCATGGAAATCCACTACTTCCGTGTGCATTGTCTTTTACTGCTCAGACTTTGAAAAAAAAAACACTGAAATTTTACTGTGATGAACAATCTGGACTGTCTTTATGGACTGTGAGAAAATTTTAGCTTTTGACCAACACTGTATAAATAAGTGTGTGCATTTGATATCTTTGTTATTGTAATTATGAAAAATTTTTTCAAATCATTATTGCCCACTGCCCAAAACAATTTGTGAAATTTTTTGTGGGGAGCATGGGGGCTATGTAAGTAGGCTGTTTATGTTTCCTTTATGTAAGTAGGCTGTTTATGTTTTCTTTATGTAATTAGGCTGTTTATGTTTTCTTATTGGCAACGTTACGTATCGCTCTATATGAAAATCACTGGCTGTGCTGTGTGCAGTCTGTGGCTAGTTTGCATTGTTGTCTGCCATTGTAGTGTTGGGCAGCGGCAGCTGGATGTGAACAGCGCGTAGCGTTGCGCAGTTGGAGGTGAGCCGCCAGCAGTGGTGGATGTGGGAAATGAGATGGCGGATTTTTGAGTACAGAATGGATATTATGAACTGCTACGTATATTATGCTTTTTCAACACTATTAAGGTAAATACATTGTTTGTTCTCTATTAAAACCTTTCATTTGCTAACTATGCCTATTAGTAGTTAGTGCCTTCCGTAGTTTGAATCTTTTATTTAACTGGCAGTAGTGGCGCTCGCTGTATTGCAGTAGTTCGAGTAACCAAGATTTTTGTGAGGTAAGTGATTTGTGAAACGTATAGGTTAATGTTAGTCAGGGCCATTCTTTTGTAGAGATTTTTGAAAGTCAGATTGCGTTGCGCTAAAAAATATTGTGTGTCAGTTTAAACACAGTCATGTACAATTTTTCAAAGGGGACGTTTCACTGTGATTCACAAAAGTGTCAAATTTCAAGCAGAGCTATAGCATGTTGTTGTAACTAGTTCGTAGTTTGTGGCGTAAACCTTGCACACGAGCCGCGCCAGTCAAACATCGTCGTAGATCACGCAGTTTTCGAGCAAGATCGATACTCTGTCAGGTTCTGCAGCATATAGGTAAATCTCGACCCCGTCCGAATTTAAGTGTCATTTGCCCAACCTTATTACACGCACTGCACGGACGACAATGATCCACCTGATTCAGAATAGAGTTCACGAATTTATTATAACACTTCTCGCAGTGGTACGAGGGGTGAGTGCAAAGTTCAGGCCAATGCCGTTCCCGGAGGATCTAGTACAGACTTTCTATGAATGAAATTTCCTACTATGATCCTATGTAACACGTGTTTAAGCTAATTCCGTCACACAGAGCACGTTTAAGTACTAGGAACGCCCTAGAAAACGATGTAATTAGAATACATTTTACCGCTACTGTAAAACAAGATTTAATATTTTTAACCGTCTGCATCATCACACTATTAAGTTTCACTGAGTCCTGTAGCCTCACTGCAAAGATCTATAAAAGTAGTTTAAGGTGATATTTTCTTCCACTGGCGGCGGTATACATTCCAGCGTCCGGTTGGGACCCTCGACTCACATGGCTGTAAGTGCATATGAAGAGTTTCGAAGACGTAAGGGTCAAATAACATTAATACCATTATGTTTT
Organism: Schistocerca cancellata; assembly: GCF_023864275.1. Classification (NCBI taxonomy): domain Eukaryota; kingdom Metazoa; phylum Arthropoda; class Insecta; order Orthoptera; family Acrididae; genus Schistocerca; species Schistocerca cancellata. The sequence goes on from NC_064633.1 coordinate 101,264,807, forward strand.
ATGGGGCCATTATTGTCAGCATTGATAAAGAGTTAAGAAACAATAAAACATTGGCAGTATCGTTAAAGGGAATCGTTTCTCGGCGTGAATGGTGGAAACTTCGACAGAATATCATTAAGAACATCCGTGAATCTATTCTTCGGATGTTTACCTATACGTCAGATAGATGTGTGTACAACTTTGTCTAACGTCTCTAGTTTTCACTGCACCAAGGAATAATCGTCACCTAACTGGGTCATATTACAACTTTTATCAAAGGAAGGATAAACAATGGTTTGGGGCCATAACATCAAAGAAATGGACTTTACATTCGTCGTCGTCGTCATCACGCACAATGCACGGTTGCCAACCGCTGCACGTCGGTCTAATTTTCCCGGCTCTAGTTTCTTAGGTCTAGTCTTCTTTCCCTTTCACTGACGCTGGTTGTGATGTTCAATTGTCAGATTTTGGTATTTCATGTGAAACTGCAGCCTCGCTCATACGCGAAATCCCTAGAGATATTTCATTTATCTCGCACTAATTCTACTTTTAATATTGTCCTTACCTCAGAAACCAGATGTTGTTGAAAATGGGTTGGATTCTGACAGATCTAGTTATTTATTTTATACACACAACCTCGTATATAGTCCGCTCTGCGTAGTGGTTACAGTGGGGCAATATCCTGACTTATTGGGTCGACTATTATAAAATACGTAGGCGCCCTCCATCAACTTCACTGGACAGCACGGATATTAATTAATATGGGCTTGCATAAAAGGAACAGCCCATAAATCAAGGTGATTTCTGTACCTATTATGTGCAGATAACTCGGATGATCAAAATTAATTTCTTGACAAGCGTTTGAGGAGAAGGAAGGCTGACATACTAACGGCACATGACTAGAGAGTATGTCACCTAGTATCGAATCATTTACTTATTTCCTAATACTGGCAGTCTACTAGAGATGACATATACCAAGCCATCTGAATACTGTATAAGTAAGACGAGGAGTAAGGAAGTTGAGGTCGGAGGTGCTTAAGAATACCAATAGATTCAAAAATGGATTTATTACTTGACAAAGATGATTCGCTATTATCAACAGTTATCACCACATGACATTCATGAAGTTCAGGAAGTACATCATTTTCATATAAATGATACTATAAAATCAAATTCTCATGAACTGATCCTATCTTGAACACGAGTATAAATAAATTGAAGGGAATTAAGAACATACAAACTATCACAGCTTCGGCTTTTGGATTGAGGGAGACAATGATAAAGAATGGGCAGAAAGTAACCAAGTCACTCACCTACCTCTTCACACCAAAGACTTAAAGTAACTACTTTGTAGTGTGACGTATCATTGAATATTGCGGTTTGGCATTTTTCGTTCTGCACAATTGTCTTCAGTTCGACAGAATCGTGGTGTCTGTGCTGTTTACCCTTTGCCGCTCTTCGTCGTATGAAGGAAGTTCACAGTTCCAGCGGCTGTCTAGATATCTATCGCACAAGCCTTTATGAAGGGTGATGACAGAAGAAAGGGATGAGAATTGTCAGTACATTTAATGCGATGGGTACTGGAAATTTGCCGTGAGGCGAAATTATAATACCAGACAGAATGAACTGAGTGAGTTAGCTGACAATGGAAGAACAGCAAATTACAACCGTCCGCAGACGGGATTCATTGTTCTGTACATCCAGAACCACATTCTGCCAGATATGCAGGTTTGGGTTACTTGACGAAATTGGCGGTACGCTCAGTAAAATTAAATCGCACATACTATTCCACTGTCAGTTGGAACTGTTTTCGATGGAACTAAACGAAGCGTGTGGAGACTTTACATATCCCTGCAAAATACGTTAGTAAGTCAAGAGGCATACCTGGAACGATTTTTCGTTTTCAAACTAACACTGCTGAATTTCTGAAGGAAAAAGGAGTGCAGGAACAAAAAATGGAACGTCCGGAATGGATGGAGACCTTGTATTTTAAGTGGACTATAATGCATACTGTCCACGGTAACACATTGTAAAATGGTAAATGACTTCTTCCAGATTTAATGGGGATGCTTATAAAGAAATCCCGTTGTAGAAGGGAGACATTCTGGAAAATACAGTTCAGTTCTCTAAGCTCACTGGCGTTATAGGAAACGTGAGGACTGATGAATTCATTGCGGCCTTTAAACAATTACAAGGATAATTTTCTAAACGTTTTGAGAACACTGCCAATCTCACACCTGTTTTTTAGCTGTTTTCGAGAGTGTTTGCAATTTCAGTTGAAAGCCCCCCTGTGCATAATCAGATGTAACTGACTGATCTGCAAGGTAATTTCTGTTTTAAATACAAATTAGTTTAACCTAGAAACAGTGCAGGAAATTTACATTCCTTCTTCCCCAGGTGGAGTTTCCACGTTGCCATAACGAGGTTGCTAAAGTGCTACAAAATTTTGTGTGTGGGGAAGACTATTTTTCGAGTATGAAGCTAATTAAGGCACAATTACGTGCCAACTTAAGTACGAAGATCTGAGAAGTCGTCTGCGTTTATACATATGCCGAGCGTTTGTGCCAGATAAAAATTGTATTATGTTTTCAGCGCGCCTAAAATAAATAAATAATACTGAATTTTTTTATCTATGTTGTTGAGAAGTGTGAAACATAAACCCAAGTAGTGTGCAGTGCGACTGCATTGTCAGTTAAATCCGGCGCGTTTGCTGTTTCAGCCTTTTTCACCTCCTCGCACACAGACAGCGTGACGTGCCGATAGGGGAAATGTGTGGAAGCAAGGTCAAGAGCTTTGGCACTCGTGTCAGGGCATGGTTCGCAGGCCGATGTCTTGGATACTCCTGCCTTAGAGTGTTAAAGACTTGAAGTATCTCAGAAGCGTACTACCTTCAGTCAGTTCAGTTATGTTTACACCATCAAATGCACTACATAAGGAGTCTACTCCAATCGCTCAACGATTTAGAGGGCGGAAATTCCAGATGCAGTGTTTTTCAAAAATGGTTGAAATGGCTCTGAGCACTATGGGACTTAACATCTGTGGTCATCAGTCCCCTAGAACCTAGAACTACTTAAACCTAATGAACCTAAGGACATCACACACATCCATGCCCGAGGCAGGATTCGAACCTGCGACCGCAGCAGTCGCGCGGTTCCGGACTGAGCGCCTAGAACCGCGAGACCACCGTGGCCGGCGCTGTGTTTTTCATTTGATTTCTTAAAACTGAACGAATGCGATAAAAAATTGGACAGTAGTATAGACCGAACACGAGCCAAAAGCTGAGCAGACTTGGGCGTTATCGACTATGCTATGAGAAAAAGTGACGCTAACTGCATCTGGCTAGTCGCTTGAATTTGCGCGCAAATGCGTGATGGGACAATTTCAGTGCTCGTTAACTTTGAAACGGCGCAACGTATCGAACGTTTTTCGTAACAAGTATTTTTCAGCACAACCCAAACCTTCCCCGCAGCACCCATACGCCCTTGTCAAACTGTTTCTGAAAGTCCTACTTGTTGATTACAGCGTCATATAACGTGAACTAAAACCAATGATTCGAGTAAATAGTACGTATTTTTTTGGCGTAATATGCAATAACAATGGGGGGTTTCCATTTTGAAATACAAAGTTGACCACGTCCATGCAGGAGGTGGCCAGTTGTAATAAAGAAATTTCCTCTTTACTAATACTAACCTTTCACCTATATAAAAGGCACTTGTTCGCCCGATTCTTGAGTACTGTTCATCTGTCTGGGTATCTATCTGGGTATCTGTCTGGGTAGGACAGACAGAGGAGACAAGATCCACGAAGAATGGCGCGTTTCGTCACAGGGTCGTTTAGCTGGCGAGAGAACGTTACGGACGTGCTAAACACACTGTTACACGAGTGGCGTTGTGCATCACGGACAGAGTTACTATTGAAATGTCGGTACTGCACTTTTCAGGAGCTGTCGGACAGCATATTACTTTCCCCTACATACACATCGCGCATTGACCAGGAGAAGAAAATTCGAGAAATTATAGCCAATACACAGGCTTTTTGACAGCCATTCTTCCCACGCACTATTCGCGAGTGGAACAGGGTTGAAGGGATCAGCCTCCGCCACATGCCATTCGGTGGCTTGAGGAATATGATGCAGATGTAGATATAGATAACTTTTTTTCGTATCATGCCTCGTTTTCGAGATGTTATGTTGTCTGAAATTAAAACGAAATCCCTATTTATCAACGGAAAGTCCAGGATCGAATAACCGTTAAGAAAAGGATAGATTACTACTCACCACGTAGGGCAAGCGATGAGTACCAGATTGGCGTAATGGAAAGACTGGAAAATTTTATCTTTCTGACTAAAGAGTTCTTCTTCTGGAATAAAGAACACATACATAATTACGCAAGCACAGCTCACACAAACATGGCCGTTGCCTCCAGCCGCTGTACGCTATTTTACGCATTACGAATATTTCTTTCTACTTAGAACTGCAGAGTCACATAAAATGGCTATACCTAAATTCCCCTATGGTGAGAGTAAAGGTGGGTTCTAGATTCCCGGTTAATCATACAAAGTTGCAAGCAGCTGCCGTTCACCGCCCAGTCCCCAGTAAATCAAGATCTACCCTCCTTATTAATAGTCCGTTCGGCTCAATAGCATTTGACAGATTTACAGACTGTATCAACTGTAGGAACTGCTTGAAAATTAGCTTGAGCACGCAGAAGTGACTCCTACGATTTTGTGGTTTCCTGGTACGCTGTAGTTCGCAGTGTAAGTGACAAATACAGTCCTTCACCCAAAGCGGCGCACCTGGTGTAATTAAACGGGAGCAGCCCCCGCTCGGCGTCCTCCTGCTCTGCCCGCAGACACTCTTTCGCCGCTCGGTTCAGACGCGCGCAGCCGCACTCCCACGCCGCCGGCTCCCCCTGCTCGCAGATTTACGCCAGCCACTTGCCGGCTATCTCTCGGGCGCGGTCCGGAGCGACGCATTTTCATTCCAACTGCGGAAGCGCGATAAACTTAGTTTCCCTCCTGGGGTTGTGTTGGTGCAGCTGCGGGGTGTTTCGAGCCGACTCACACTCATCCTCTCCGCTTTCCGCCATCGGAAGAGGCCACCGAGACACCCAACGGTGAGCAGTCGCCTGAGAATTCTCTCGCAATCCGCATAAATACAGTCACACACACACTCTGGGAAAGAGAAAGAGAGAGAAGGAAACTCCGCACCTCTGCGCGTTGCTGGTTCTTATTTGTAACCTCTAACACGTCACAAAGAAATACCTATTTACTGAAAATTATACCCGGTCTTCAACAAGCGCTAGTATATTTTACACTGTTATAGCTCATATCGTCCTTGTGCATCAGTGAAGAGACATTTAGATTCCCCGCGTACAGGGTGTAACGATTGTAGGTGCACATACGTTTTCTAGGGACTGAAGACAATATCACATCAATATTTACGTAATGTGCTGACTAATAATTATGCTTATAATAAGTAGAATGTTTTAGGCTGGTTAGTCCGTCGTAGTAGGTGAAGCAGGAGCAAGCTATAAATTCTTGTTTCCCCTTGGGTATCAGGCCACGTGTTGCAATGTGCACACATGGACACAAAACGGGTAGTCTATAGTGACAGGTGTAATGCAGTGAGTGGCGCTCTTACGACCATGCAGAAAACGTCAGGTTGTGAAGTTTATGCCGTGTTCGCGGGAAGACCATTATACGCAGATAAACTGATAAATGTCCATATTAAGGTTGTTGTGGTCTTCAGTCCAGAAAAAAAATGGCTCTGAGCACTATGGGACTTAACATCTGTGGTCATCAGTCCCCTAGAACTTAGAACTACTTAAACCTAACTAACCTAAGGACATCACACACATCCATGCCCGAGGCAGGATTCAAACCTGCGAACGTAGCGGTCACGCGGTTCCAGACTGAAGCGCCTTTAACCGCACGGCCACACCGGCCGGCTCTTCAGTCCAGAGACTGATTTGATGCAGGTCTCCATATTACTCGATCCTGTGCAAGCTTCTTTATCTCCCAGTACCTACTGCAACCTACATCCCTCTGAATCTGCTTAGTGTATTCATTTCTTGTTCTCCCTCTACGATTTTTACCCTCCACGCTGCCCTCCAATACTAAATTGGTGATCCCTTGATGCCTCAGAACATGTCCTACCAATCGATTCCTTCTTTTAGTCAAGTTATGCCACAAACTCCTCTTCTCCCCAATTCTATTCAGTACCTCCTCATTAGTTATGTGATCTACCCATCTAATCTTCAGCATTCTTCTGTAGCACCACATTTCGAAAGCTTCTATTCTCTTCTTGTCTAAACTATTTATCGTCCATGTTTCACTTCCATACATGGATACACTCCACACAAACACTTCCAGAAATGACTTCCTGATGCTTAAATCTATACCCGATGTTAACAAATTTCTCTACTTCAGAAACGCTTTTCTTGTCATTGCCAGTCTACATTTTATATCCTCTCTACTTCGACCATCATCAGTTATTTTGCTCCCCAGACAGCAAAACTCATTTACTACTTTAAGTATCTCATTTCCTAATATAATTCCCTCGGCATCACCCGATTTAATTCGACTACATTCCATGATCCTCGTTTTGCTTTTGTTGATGTTCATGTTATATACTCCTTTCAAAAGTAATAGCAGTGTACATGGCTACAACACTAGGAGAAAGGATGATCTTCACTACTCAAGGTTAAATCTAACTTTGGCTCAGATGGGGGTAAATTATGCTGCTACAAAAGTCTGTGGTCACTTACCTAATAGCATCAAAAGTCTGACAGATAGCCATATAGCATTTAAAAGGAAATTAAAATAATTTCTTAATGGCAACTCCTTCTACTCATTAGAGGAATTTTTGGATATAGTAAATGGATAATTTTCCAACCACCAAAAAAAAAAAAAAAAGAAAGAATGAGTGTCATGTAATATTTTGTCTAATGTAATATCTTATATAAACACTTTTTATTAACCTGTCACGTTTCACATCATTATGAAGTGTCGTATTCATGATCTATGGAACAAGTACTAATGCAATCTAATCTAAAAGACACTGTCCGTTCAACTGCTCTCCCAGGTCCTTTGCTGTCTCTGACAGAATTACAATGTTATCGGTGAACCTCAAAGTTTTTATTTCTTCTCCGTGGATTTTAAATCCTAGTCCAAATTTTTCTTTTGTTTCATTTACTGCTTCCTCAATATACAGATTGAATAACATCGAGGATAGGCTACAAACCTGTCTCAGTCCCTTCCCAACCACTGCTTCCCTTTCATGCCCCTCGACTCTTATAACTGCCTTCTGGTTTCTGTACAAATAGTAAATAGCCTTTCGCTCCCTGCATTTTACCCCTGCCAGCTTCAGAATTTGAAAGAGAGTATTCCAGTCAACATATTATGGTACCACATATACAAATTTCTGCAACTATAACAGTTGCGCCCTTGTAAGGGGCGATCCTAAAGTTACCATTGGAATGCCGTCGAATCGAGATTGGTATGCCTATCTGGCCACCAACGCACCAGGTAGTTTTCTAAAACACTGTGTCCTGCGGCGTGAAAAATTCCGCAACTGCCTACCTGCTGCAGCTTATCATTCGACAGGAATCGTCAGCCTTCCAAGAACTTCTTTAACGGAACGCAGGCCTGATAGTCGCAAGTGGAGAGATCAGGACTACAGGACGGGTGCTCAAGTGTCTACGACTTGAGTTGACATGACTCCCGTTTTACGAAATTTGCGATACGAGGACGTGCGTTGCCATGATGAAGCAGCACCCATTTTCGCAGTTTTAGACTGACATGCTGCTTCATAGACATTCTTCATTCTCCGATGGATTAACAGCACGTTGGTCTTGTTTGGACGCATTTGGCAATAACGTCGCCATAATCATACAATGTAGGCTTTCACGGCCGGCATCTTCAGTTAAAACCTGCGGGCAGAGAGGCCGTGGTCGTTGGATACAACTGTTTTTCGACCTTTGGTCTCCTACTCCGGCGGACACCTTCTATGCTAAGACGGCTACTGTTACTGTGGCTTGAAGGGCTCACGCATTTACAGAGAGCATGAAGGCCACCACCATATAACACGTGATGTCGATTGTATGACTATTTCTGGGTGGCGTCATCGATCTCGATTAAAATTAATCGAATGTCAGTCTGCTGGTACAAAGTCGGCATCTGTGATTTATCTGACTCCAAACATTCTTCTTGCCTACTAAAATTATTACGGTTTTTGTGAATATCTGTTGCTTCTCTATTCATGTGTGCATGATGATACGGTGTCCTCGTTAAAACGCTTGTCTCACAGAATTTACTTTCGTGGTTGCCACCTGCACGGTCGATTTTTCGATAAGTCTCAGATGACAGTTTTTCCTGTGTTTGGCTTTGCGGGTAGTGACAAATCTTTTCGTGGTTCTTGCATCCACTTGTCCGCAACTGCACGAAATGTTATACACCCCAGTGTTATTAACAGACGCCCTGTAGCTTTGGCCATCCTTAAATATTCATTAAACTTCTTCATGAATCTAAGGACCATTTCGACATCATACTTGGCCAAAACTTTACAGATGCCATCTGAAGACGAACGACAGAACATCTTTTTCACATGGCGGCCGTTATTACTCAGTACTTCCGGCTTCTTCTCTTCTTTGGCGGAATGCTCAGTCAGTTTCCTTACTAGCGTTTCATTTTTCTTGAAGGGTGACCGTAAGTGACTTAATTCATATTGCAAATAAACCGGCTCGCAGATTTTGTTGGCTCTGTCCACAAAGGTTTTAATGACAGATCTTTTTTGTCTAGGATGACAGTCGGATTCCTTGTGGAAGTATTGATCGATGTGTGTGTCCTTTATGTACACTCCATGGCCCAGGGTCCGGTCTACCCGTTTGATTTCAGATGTATTCAGAAAATTAAGTTGTACATTGCTCTCTATCCCCATCGGTAAACTGTATCTTTGGGTTAATAGCATTGAGATTTATCAAGAAGATATCCAGCTACTCTTCACCGTGAGTCCATGCTACGAACATATCGTCCACATAACTGTACGACTAAGTTGGTCTTTTACTGGCCGTCTGTTACACCCGATATTCGAATAGCTCCATAAATAAATCGGCAACAGCTGGACTATGAGGGCTGCTCATAGCAGATATTTTTCCGCCTGACGTAGTTGCTTTATTTAGACACTGTATTACCACAACTTATTTCCAATACAACAATGAATTTTACGCACAAATCGAGGGGTGGCTACGGGCAGCTTTCTTAGATTAGGTGTTGCCAGTTTATGTATGGAGTTTAGCAGACAGCCAGCAAAAGACCAGCTAATTGATACCGTTATGTGGACGATACCTTTGTAGTATAGACTCACGGTTAAGAGGAGCTGGGTGTTTTCATAGTGCAGGTATTAACTCAAAGATACAGCTTACAACAGAGAATGAAAGCAACGGTCAACTTAATTTTCTGATGTAACTGCTATCAAACCGGTGAATGGGACACTGGGCCGTAAGTTATACAGACAGGACAAACACATTGATCTATACCTCCACAAGGAATCAAACTATGAACCTAGACAAAAAAAGGTCTCATGGAAACCTTCGCGGACGAAGTCAACAAAATCTTGGAACCTGTTTATTTACGGGATGAACTAAGTCACTTACGGTCGGCCTTCGAGGACAGTGGGTATGTTGATAAGGAGAATCATCGAGCATTCCACCAAAGTAGAAGTTGGAAGTGCTGAGCTACAACGGCCGCCATCTAGAAAAGAGTTTTCTCAGTTCATTAATGAAATTTCGGATGACATCGGAAAGATTTGGCCAAATGTAGGGTCGAAACGATCTTTAGACCCACCAAGAAGTTTAATACATATTTCAGAACTGCAAAATATTCACGGCACCTCTTAGCAATACGTGGACAGTACAAAAGTCTGTGCAGCCAGACAAAAAAGGATTTGTAGTCTGAGACATACCGAAAAATCGGCCGTAGCAGAACATGTTTTTCGAGATGACCACGAAATAAAATTCTGTGAGACAAGTGTTTTAGCAAGGATACCGCATTATCATGCACAGATGCATACAGAAGCAACAGAGATTCACAAACACTATAATCAATTTAATAGGAAAGGAGAAGAATTGAAGTTAGATAAAATATGGACATCGATTTTGTGCCAGCGGAATGATAGTCGATTATTTTGTATCTAGAACGATGACGCCATCAAGAGATAATCATACGGTCGGCATGTTATTGTCCTCTACGCGCTCTATAAATGCGAGAGCCCCTCGAGGCTCAGTGGCAGTAGCTGTTTTACCTAGGAAGATGTCTCACGCGATTGGAGACGAAAGATCAGGAAGCAGTTTTATTCATCGGCCGGGGCCCCTCAGCCAGTAAGTTTTAAATGAAGAACGTCACCATAGTTAACATTCCCGAACCTACCACGCGCATCTCTAAAATACCCAAATTGTACACTAATCCCTTTGACACATGTCGGTGCGTCGGCGCTTATACACCAGCATCAGGGTCACGCTAAGTTGCGTATACACTGTAACAATTGTTTGATCGCCCCTGACATAAAGAAGTGCCTTTTAACTCTAAATCAACCGAGGTAGTTAGTTCGTACGTAACAGAATAAACATCTCTTGGTCTTTAGTGTTTCTAATAAACAAATAAATATGAAAATTAAAAAAAATACTTCTTAACTTGTACTCCGTCCACCCATCCGCGAAAGCCCAGAGAGAATCTGTTATACCACTTCGATACTTAGGTATTTGCTCACGAGATTGCGTCCGTCTACGGTAAATTTGTAAGAATAATGGGAAACTGTCTCAACAGGTTTTCAATTCAAAGCTATCATTTCGTTCTTTGACCGTGAATGCAACCTTTTCAGAAAGAATTTTTTATGGCAACGGAAACCAGGTTAAGCATCGTTTCTAACGCCCATTCAATACAGTAGCCTATCATTTTTACCACACCTTCTATTGCTATGGGCTGGGAACAACGTAGAGGTGCACACTGCAGTAACATCCTCTTCAACAATTGTTCTTACAGTGAGGCAGCAACTGAGACTGATGCGTACGTCGACAGATCATGTATTAATCGCGGTTGATGTTACAGCAGATCTGCGCCGTTGACCAATGCGATAAAATCGTTTTCGTATATGCATCCAAGAGCAATCAACCCGCACAGGTAGTTACGACTGTATCGTGCTGCTACCATGCTAAACCGCACTACGAAGATTTTTGCTCACAAATATGTCCAGCTATCTAAAGTGGAAGTTCTACTGTATATCTCTGAATGCGCAAGGAGATTTTCTGCCGAAATTTCTTGCCCAAAACTGGGGGGGCGTCTAGCATTCGCGGTATATAATGTGGATCTTTTTCTTTTCTTTTCTTTTCTTTTCTTTTCTTTTCTTTTCTTTTCTTTTCTTTTCTTTTCTTTTCTTTTCTTTTTTTTTTTTTTTAGCGAATAGAAACTCAGTTAGCAGTAACCTGTAAATCTGCTCTCCGTCAAGCCTGCCGCTTTAACGTTGAAAGTACTCTTGCATTGTTGTACTATAGCAGGAAGTGACGGTTGCTGCATTTTTTTTAATCATTTGCTGTTCCATCTTGGAGGCCCCATTCATAAGCTGGGTAGTAAAATGTGTAATAGATCGTGGGATGCAACAACATGGTTCTATGCAACAACTATGATGCAAATGTCAAAATCATGGTTCTTCGGCATTTGAAAGCAACAAACAACTACGCGACTTCGACGAAGTATGGTGCCACAGATGCCAATGTTCGGAGGAGGCTAAAGGGCAAACGACACACGAAAAAATGCAAAATTGACTAGGAAAGCTTCCAAGCGCCTATAGAATGGACGTTTCCAAAATACTGAAATGGACTCAGTGGTGTTGTTGCACGAGAAGCGTGAAGAAGGAATGACAGTTTCCCGTGGTGCCATACGAAATAAAGCACATGCACTGACACAGGAATACGGAATCCGATTTAAAGTCAGCTCTGGGTGATTATGCGACGCAGTTAACTTGTCCTATGATGTCTTCCAGCATCGTATGTAGAGAAGTTGGTCGAGTACCAGCGACACGTTTTAAGACTGAGAAAGGAACATGATCACCCCTTAGGGCAAATCGCAAATACACAACGAGATTCCTGTTCACTTCGACATGTCATCCAGTTGGAGAGAAAGGTGTGTAAAGTGTATTGGTTCGTAATACGAGCAATGAGGAATCACCAATCGCCGTGATTTTGAGGAACAGAGATGCGACGCTACGTCATCATCAATCGTAAAACTGTCCCAGAGTAAAAACTACCACCCACTATTTGTAGCGACGGGAAAGAAATGGATGACCAGTTAGTTAGTTATAGATTGGCTCCGTATACAGTAAGAAGCAGGAGACCAGCTGCTCTTATAAAAAATCATAGGGTGCTGATCTGACACCAGCAGCGCAGGCACCGATCCTGATAATAAATAAATACCTTGTTGTCATTTCAGGAGGCATCATATCGCAACTGCAGGTCTTAAATGTGGTAGTAAGTAAGCCATTTAAAGACCATCTGAAGTAGTTGTACAAGCAAATCGATTACTCCACGGCAGTCAAGTCCTGACTCCTACCGGGAAGCTGATGAAGCCTTCAATATCTCTCATTGTGGAATGGATCCAGACTTCTAGGTCACGCATATCCAGTGCATAAATTTCGAATGGGTTTATGAAGTACTATGTGAGAAGTGCATTAGATGGGAGTAAAGACGATCTGCTGCGGGAAGAAATGCAAAATGACCATGAGAGTGGCGATGACATTGTCGATTCTGTGGATCATTCCAGTGACGAGGACTAAGCGGTATCTGTGTCTAAGGGAGGTCTTTGTCTGATTTTATTTTCTGTGTACCTGTAACTATTGCGTATTTGAGTTATGTGTAATAAGGTAATCATTTTTAAGTTTTAAAAATGAGCTCCTGCTGTTAGGAATACCTTTCTCTTCTTTTAAAATCATGATTAAGAGGGAATACGCTGATAAGATAAATCACGGAATGCTTCACATGATAGCGGACGGAAGTGTGTCGGTTGAAGCTGTGGGGGAGACCAGGTCAAATCGATGACACGAATAATTTAGAATCGGTTACTAAAGAAACTCAGACCTAACAAAATGCGCTAAAAATCTGAATATTATCCGGGGCAATATTTGGATCAGCCTACACCTCATATTCCTTACCAGTAACGTGCAGTGTTTTGGTACTAAGTAATCAATGAGGTAACCGTAACAAGGGAAAAACTAACTAAAAAGTGTCTGATGCCCATAACCAATGCCAAGTTTGAAGGATGGTCGATAGTATGTAAGTGGAGGAAAACTATAGGACTGGTCACGGACTAGCGCTTTGGGGGAAACTTTTGCACAACATTGTACACCCCAGTAAGTAGCTTTAAGCAACAGAAACACTGACGAGCCAAAACTTTATGACCGCATGTCTAATAGAGCGATGGTCCATGCTGGAAGGAAGTACAGCAGCGAATCTGAGTAGCAGTGATCGGAAAACTTCTGGTAGGTTTCTGGCTGCATGTGCCATCAGTTGTTCTCGTACATTTCAAGCATTTGTAGTAAATTACAGACCGGTGGTTTCTGGACATGGATCTGGTGCCCCGCTACGTCCCAGATGTGTCCCATCAGGTTCCAGTCAGGAGAATTTGGAAGCTTTGTTCACCATTATGCTCTGAAACTACTGTAGCATTGTTCTGGTCATGTGACACTAACACAAGATTGCCTTCACCGTCAGGGAAAACATCGACCATGAACGGAAGGAGGTGGTCCCCCTTCGCCTGTTATGGTGCCTTCGATTATTTGACGATCCGTAATGACCTTTATGTAGACGGGACCTTATACCCTAATCTACCTTCCTTCAATTACTTGACAATGCGGAACTCTTTGTACTTGTAACGGTATCTGAAAACTGCCGATGGGCACTTCATAGCAGCCGCTTTTGTACATAGAGTTTCGTTATGAATTTTAACATTGCAAAATCCATCAGCTTCATAAGACACAATTACGCGTAAGCTTTCGACCTGACGACAGTAGCTAGATGTCGTTAATTTGTAAAGTTTTTCTAGTCTATGCACTGTGCGAGAACGACCATCGACGTCGTGTAACAAGAAATCAAGAAGAATAATTCATGTGGCCAGGCAACATGTTTTCGTTCACCCACGGATGAATCTCAATGACCCCGTGCTCACCGTAGTTATCGATGTCATGGAACTAACATGCGAACACTTGGGGGTCGTCTGCTGTGGAGACGCATAGTCACCCGTGGCTGTCGTACGGTGTTCCCCGAAATGTGCCTGCAGCATCACTGGCCTTTGTCGCACATCTGTGCAGATCACCTCCTATCCTGCTATAAAGAGCTGTTAGGTCTCCCATGTGTATGTTGTGTGATAGACGTGAACGAAAAATTCCTTTTCGCCTACCAGTGGTTCGACGATCCTTCATTCACTATCAACATGTTCACGACAACAGTGAATTGAAATGAAATGAAATGATCGTATGGCACTGTTGGCCGGGAGGCCCCATGCGGGGGAGTTCGGCTGCCGTATTGCAAGTACTTCTTATTTACTCCACTTCGGCGACTTGCGAGTCAATGATGATGAAATGATGATGAAGGACACATAACACATCTCGAGGCTGAGAAAATCCCTGACTCCGCTGGGAATCGAAGCCAGGAAACCCATGTGCGGGAAGCGAGAACGCTACCACAAGACCACGAGCTGCGGACAACAGTAACAGCAACTGGCAAACTTCGCCGTTTTCAATATCTCCTTCCCAGGCTCTCTCAGTTCAAGTCGCTGATGCTGAGGGATTTCTCCATTGGCAAGCTGTAACATCCCTACAACGAGACCATTGGTCTCAGCTCCGCTCTTAGTTAGTGCCTCAAATGCTCGCAAGAGTTACCTTTGAACCTCATGATCTGTTGAGAGAATTTACTTTGTAGCGTAGTACAGAGTTTTTATACATCGTTCAGTTTACCTGCATAGAGGCACAACTAAAAGCCTATTACACATTGAGCTTTCGGCCAAAGCTATCTACAGAAAGAAAAATATACACACACGCACACAAGCACACCTAACGCACACATGACCGTTATCTCCAACCACTTTGGCCAGAACGCAACTGTGTCGCAATAGAATGAAGCGTTACTATTCTCTAAAGTATTGCACTACTTGTTCTCCGTTCTTTTCTTCTCTCAAATGTGTGTTCATTCCCTATCAAACCGCGCAATATAGATATCCGAGTCACATTGCAACAACAGCCTCGTTGGTGCGAAACACAAGGGTATCTGATCTCCCGGACCGTTAGTGCAGGACCTTCCTGCCGACAATTATAATTATTCCTGTTGGTCACATACCCTCGATCACTCTCGCGTATTGTAACATGCTATTTTCGACACGTCCCTATGTCACACTAACTTGTTAACCACCACCTAACCTATCCACCTCACCTTCTCTCTCTTCCCTTATCCCACCATTTCCATCCTCACATACGTCATCCACTGCGTCCGCTTTTCCCAAACTTTTGTACTTTTTTCGTATTTGTGCAATTTTGTGCGAATTTTTACGTATGTTGTTAATTTTTACACACTTGTGCGTATTTCTACGTATTTGTGATTATTAGTGCGTACTTTTGTGTATGTGTAACAAACGCCCGCTAAACACGCTGGGCAGAATAGGTGATAGAATCGTGGAATGTCAGTTTCTGCTTCTAATTGTCATTTATTTTAATTTAATAACCTTTACAACCAAAGCGGGACATAGCCGAATCTTTACGAATGCAGCTCTTTCACGGCCGAAGGACTCCAACAAGAATCCTTAGCAACATAAAAATTCAATTAAGATAGCAATAAAATAATTCAAAAAACAACATACGCAAAGTGCAATAGAAATGGCTGAGGGCCACAATTAAATTCATAAATTTTAGAATGTATTACCATATACCTTTAAAGGCAGAAGGCCAACAAGAAATCTTTAAAAAAATCAAAAATTCAATTAAGATAGCAATAAAATCCTAAAACAAAGGAAGTAGGTTACAGTACGCTTGTTCGCCCACTGCTTGAGTACTGCTCAGCAGTGTGGGATCCGTACCAGATAGGGTTGATAGAGGATATAGAGAAGATCCAACGGAGAGCAGCGCGCTTCGTTACAGGATCATTTAGTAATCGCGAAAGCGTTACGGAGATGATAGATAAACTCCAGTGGAAGACTCTGCAGGAGAGACGCTCAGTAGCTCGGTATGGGCTTTTGTCAAAGTTTCGAGAACATACCTTCACCGAAGAGTCAAGCAGTATATTGCTCCCTCCTACGTATATCCCGCGAAGAGACCATGAGGATAAAATCAGAGAGATTAGAGCCCATACAGAGGCATACCGACAATCCTTCTTTCCACGAACAATACGAGACTGGAATAGAAGGGAGAACCGATAGAGGTACTCAAGGTACCCTCCGCCACACACCGTCAGGTGGCTTGCGGAGTATGGATGTAGATGTAGATGTAGATGAAAATAATTTAAAATAATTTAAGCAACATACGCAAGGTGCAACACAAATAGCTGAGGGCCACAATTAAATTTAAAAACGTCAAAGTAAATTACCATAGACCTTTCAAGGCAGAGGGCCAGCATGTTTAACAATAAGAAATCTTAAAAATCAACAAGATAAAATCCAATTAAGATCGCAGTAATAAAATTTTGAGAAGCGGCATATGCAAGGTGCAATACTAATGGCTGAAGGCCACAATTAACTTCAAAATTTTAAAATATATTACCATAGTCTTTAAAGGCAGAAGGCCGCAGTGCTTAAGCTTGAAAGATAAATTTAAAAATTAATTTGCAAAATTTTAAGAAAACAAAACAAATAATCATAAGCCCAGAAACTTAAAATAGACGACAACAGATAATTAAACAGCGGTGGCACTCAGAAGGCCTCCAGGGAGGTCGGTCTGCCCTCGTTCACTTAGGCGAGACAGGTGGTGAGCCCAACTATACTTGATCCGTCGGTACCCAACCAGGGGACAGCCACGGACCGACCGACAAAACGACTTGCTTGGCGTCAATCAGTACATGAGAACTTAAACCAGCAATGTTACAAACGTGATAATCCACAGTGGAGTATGTATTAGCTGTCAAAATTACACACCTTGTTGGACAGCGACAACAGGCGAGGAAAGGACCCTGCCTGAAATTTCGCTGGTACACTTGAATCTGAAACACGATAATAGTTAACTTCCCTAAAAAGAACACTGCCTGAGTTTACGTCAGTGCCCAGGGCAGGTAACCAGAACACTAACGGCCACAAGGCAGAAAACTCCACTGGCGCACTCAAATCGTGGTCGACCAAAATAGTTGATTGAAGAGGTAACACTGGGCCATTGGCCACCCGACATCTCTGCACCGAAGAAGGGACCGAGTGAAGTTTCGTAAGATGCCAAAATTCCGAAAACTCAATAATGAAAAAGAGCTAACATATTCGAAAAGAACACAAATCGGTTCGCCACCTACTCGAGAACAAACGTAAGGCTAGGGCGGTGATGACGGAGCGACAATACGGGTACGCCAGGGTTTAAAGGCTCGATCCCGAGGTCGCTGCCCTGCCCGGCGTCATTTATTGGCTCTGGGTGCGCGAGACTGAACGCAAGAGCGCACCAAAGAAATGGCTCTAAGCACTATGCGACTTAACATCTGAGGTCATCAGTCCCCTAGACCTGGAACTACTTAAACCTAACCAACCTAAGGACATAACACATATTCATGCCCGAGGCAGGATTCGAATCTTCCACCGTAGCAACAGCGCGGTTCCGGAGTGAAGCGCCTAGAACCGCTCGGCCATAGCGGCCGGCAGAGGGCACCAAATGACCCGTACTGCCGCACCTGAAACAACGCCAGGGTTATCTTCTAATAACTTCATTGGATATAGAGACTTGGGAGCCAGCACCGACAGCCTGCCCCTTAATCTCGTGACGTAAGTCGTCCCCAAGTGGAAATGCCGCTACTGCTACAACAGAGTCACGGAGCTCTTCCCAGGTTGAAGGCTGCTTATGGAAGATAAAATCCGACTTATCCGCCGCGCGCATTCCGCTAAGTACAATAGACACCAATTCTTGTTTAGGCAAATCAATTAACAAGGCAAAGGAGGCCGTTTGAACTCTATCAACGTACTGATGTAACAGCTCCTTATCGTTCTGCACTTCCCAAATGTAGCGACACTCAAGTTGTTTTGGAACTCCGGTGGTCAACCTCTGCCTAGTCACGAGCTCCCTCAATTGCTGTGAGGAGAACCTTTCTGCCATGGCTCGCGAGAGGAGATTCTGCAACTCACCTCTAGCCGGCGGGTACAACAGTGGCAAGAAAGGTAGCCGCGTGTTGGTCAAGGCGAACCAACAACCATAATAATTTCTGGACCTGTTCAAGTAACTCCACAACTAGTTCTGTAATACCTCGGAAGAAATACGTTAGAGGATTAGGCAACTTGCAAATATTGCGTCTAACTTGACTTAGGATGTAACAGTACCACCCCCGGGCAGGCTCTCGCCATCTCCCTGAAACAACAAGTCCCGCTCTTCAATCCTCTTCTCATATAACTCTAAACACGTAAGCTTAAACTGTAATGTGCTAACCAAAGCTCCCAATTCAACTGTTAGTTTCTCATGATGATCTTCCAAGGGTAACATGCCCAAATCCGCTATCAGATTCGTTAAATGCATTAACTGCGCCAGCACACTACCCAGCTGACTGTCACTAGGTTGGGTTCCTTCCAAAACACAAATAGTGTCCTCAAGGCTTCTAACAGGCTTGAAAATCTTCAATGTCGGCACCTGTCTCACCCACCACCGCCGCCGTGACGTCAACTGGACGAAGAACGGCAGCGTGCAAATGGGCTACTAAATTCGGAACACTGCCGTTAATAGGTTAGCGCTTTATTGCCAACTCGTAAACAAGATGGTCCTTCCTGAACAAGCCGATCCCTGGACACTGTCTGACCGCCATTAGAATATACATGAAACAGTCACCAACCAAAACAATATTGTGCCTCAGAACAGAAACGAGGGTGAAAC
This sequence comes from Schistocerca cancellata, assembly GCF_023864275.1. NCBI lineage: Eukaryota > Metazoa > Arthropoda > Insecta > Orthoptera > Acrididae > Schistocerca > Schistocerca cancellata. The sequence continues at coordinate 101,283,861 of NC_064633.1, forward strand.
TGACAGTAACTGGAACAGCAAGCACAAACGTAACCTTGCTCTGCCACCAGTGAAATGCGTGGGATGGCAGGAGAGCGGATTAGGTTGTGGAAAGGGACTAAAATAAGTTGTTGTCAGTTGCACTCATCATACAAGGATGCAAAACACCCAAAACTTTAATCGACCTACTTTGATTATCTTTAGATCGGCTGAAGGCCACACTCAAAATCCAAGAGGCAATTTCTAAGCAAGAACTTGAAATATAAGGTTCTTCTGGAGGTTTCATCCAAAAATATTTTCTAAATCCTCAATATAAACAGGCTGAAAGCCTTAGCAATTTAATTTTAATGGAACTTGGTTGGAGGCCACATATTAAACATTAAGAAGAGTTTCAATCAAAAGGCATAAGGCCTTATCCTAAAACATTCCATGCAACATTCCGCTGAAGGCCCCATATAACAATCTTATGCCTGAAGGGCAAGACAAGAACATTAATTTAAGAGATACTGATATCCAAATGAAGGCCACATATCAACCAAATACCTAAAACCCAAACAGGGAAATTACCATGTAACACACGAGGAACGGCGCTGAGAAGTTTCAAAGGGTCGGCCTGAGATTTTAACACTAACTCTCTTTTAGGTGAGACAGGCAGCCTGTCCTACGACTTCTTAATCTGAAGGCAACCCAACCGACAGACTGCCGACCGACCAATCAACAAAATCATTTCCGCTCCACGCAACCAGCAAAACGAATACAGGCTCCCACAGTGACCAACAACACCTCAGCTGTCGAACCACACGCCGCGCTGGACAGCAACAACACGACGAGAAAAATACACTGCCGAAAATTACCTCAACGACCAGGGCAGGTAACCGGAACGTCAACTGCAACAAGGCAGAAGATACCGCTGGTATAGCAGGGAATAAATTAAGTTAAACTCCTCAGGAAGATGGCTGGAATTTTAGCCGACTTGAATACATACGTTGTTGGTCGCGGGAATGTCCGAGAAGTGACAATCAGGATCAAACGAAGAAATGTAAACTGCTGAGGCTCGATAGTAGGTTGAGGACTCAACTTTCATGTTAGAGATCGGTGGGCGACGAACTTCGTAGCACTCTCAAGAAGCACCTCACACTCCAACCGCGAAGGCACACCACCAGCGGCCGCGGCCTGAGCACGCACGATGGAGACTTCCTTTCTGCTCCATGCCAACCGACCGACTGGTAACACACCGCCCAGCTGTAAACTATATCCGCCACACCAAAGATAGTACAGAAGTACTAGTATCGATACAAGCTGCCACTCACGGAGAGGACAGCTACATTCTCGCGATAACTGGAGGTAAATAAAACCGCAGGAATGCAACCAAGGTTTACTCCAAGACAAGCACGACTCGGGCCAACCACTGCTAAATTATGCTTGATTTCAATTGTTGCTTCAGAACCCAGGCCAGCCAGATCCTCCCCTCCATCACCAGCTCTTCTGAACTGCTCAAATGCAACTGTCCTTACAACATTCTCTGCTCCCAAAATCATCCTGGCCTCGACCTACAGCAGCTCACAACCTCCACCACCAGTTTCGACCCCTCCGTGCTTTCACCCTCACTGTGTGCCGCTCGCTACCAATGCATCTATCAGACCTTTCGTCTCCTCTTCTTTTTTTCCACTCCCTATTTTCCCCTTCTCTTTGCACAAGAGCCACCTTAAACTACGCCTGGTAGACTTGTCATGCCACTGCTACCTTCTAGTCACTACAAGGTCGAGCAAACGTGCAGATTCTCTGCCCCAACGAGTATACTGATATCCATTCCCCTTCCCTGCCCCATTCTAGATTGGTGCTTCTACCCAATGTGATGCATTGCAATCAAGTGTGCTTGAGGGGTGCTCTCCTTTCTTGAGAAGGCTTTGTCTGAAATCTCCATGTTTAATGGTCTGTTCATGATACCTGCCTGCAACTCAACATGTCATCTTTACAGTGAATAGCTATACATTCTATTCATAATACTGTTGAGATTCCAAAATGAACTTTCCATTGTTCTTTTAGTTTAGTGATATTATAAGTTACTACTGAAAAGAAGTAAACAGTTTCTGATTATTTAACTATTTTGATAGAGTTGTCTGTTTTCGTTGAAAGAGTTAGCGCATCTTGGTTAGCTTTTGTTAAGTTAGTTGACTCTGTAGTGTAGCACACTTTAGCACACATTGTTGTTGTTGTTGTTGTGGTCTTCAGTCCCGAGACTGGTTTGATGCAGCTCTCCATGCCACTCTACCCTGTGCAAACTTCTTCATCTCCCAGTACCTACTGCAGCCTACATCCTTCTGCATCTGCTTAGTGTATTCATCTCTTGGTCTCCCTCTCCGATTTTTACCTCCACGCTGCCCTCCGATAGTAAATTGGTGATCCCTCGATGTCTCAGAACATGTCCTACCAAACGATCCCTTGGTCTAGTCAAATTGTGCCACAAGCTCCTCTTCTCCCCAATTCTCTTCAATACCTCCTCATTAGTTATGTGGTCTACCCATCTAATCTTCAGCATTCTTCTGTAGCACCACATTTCGAAAGCTTCTATTCTCTTCTTGTCCAAACTATTTATCGTCCACGTTTCACTTCCATACATGGCTACACCCCATACAAATACTTTCTGAAACGACTTCCTGACACTTAAATCTATACTCGATGTTAACAAATTTCTCTTCTTCAGAAACGCTTTCCTTGCCATTGCCAGTCTACATTTTATATACTCTCTACTCCGACCATCATCAGTTATTTTGCTCCCCAAATACCGAACTCCTTTACTACTTTAAGTGTCTCATTTCCTAATCTAATTCCCTCAGCATCACCCGACTTAATTCGATTACATTCCATTATCCTCGTTTTGCTTTTGTTGATGTTCATCTTACATCCTCCTTTCAAGACACTGTCCATTCCGTTCAACTGCACTTCCAAGTCCTTTGCTGTCTCTGACAGAATTACAATGTCGTCGGCGAACCTCAACGTTTTTATTTCTTCTCCATGGACTTTAATACCTACTCCGAATTTTTCTTTTGTTTCCTTTATTGCTTGCTCAATATACAGATTGAATAACATCGGGGATAGGCTACAACCCTGTCTCACTCCCTTCCCAACCGCTGCTTCCCTTTCATGCCCCTCGACTCTTACAACTGCCATCTGCTTTCTTTACAAATTGTAAATAGCCTTTGGCTCCCTGTATTTTACACCTGGCACATTCAGAATTTGAAAGAGAGTATTCCAGTCAACATTGTCAAAAGCTTTCTCTAAGTCTACAAATGCTAGAAACGTAGGTTTGCCTTTCCTTAACCTTTCTTCTAAGATAAGTCGTAGGGTAAGTATTGCCTCACGTGTTCCAACATTTCTACGGAATCCAAACTGATCTTCCCCGAGGTCGAATTCTGTCAGTTTTTCCATTCGTCTGTAAAGAATTCGCGTTAGTATTTTGCAGCTGTGACTTATTAAACTGATAGTTCGATAATTTTCACATCTCTCAACACCTGTATTCTTTGGGATTGGAATTCTTATATTCTTCTTGAAGTCTGAGGGTATTTCGCCTGTTTCATACATCTTGCTCACCAGATGGTAGAGTTTTGTCAGGACTGGCTCTCCCAAGGCCGTCAGTAGTTCCAATGGAATGTTGTCTACTCCGGGGGCCTTGTTTCGACGCAGGTCTTTCAGTGCTCTGTCAAACTCTTCACGCAGTATCGTATCTCCCATTTCATCTTCATCTACATCCTCTTCCATTTCCATAATATTGTCCTCAAGTACATCGCCCTTGTATAGACCCTCTATATACTCCTTCCACCTTTCTGCTTTCTCTTGTTTGCTTAGAACTGGGTTTTCATCAAAGCTCTTGATATTCATGCAAGTGGTTCTCCTTTCTCTAAAGGTCTCTTTAATTTTCCTGTACGCAGTATCTATCTTACCCCTAGTGAGATAAGCCCCTACATCCTTACATTTGTCCTCTAGCCATCCCTGCTTAGCCATTTTGTACTTCCTGTCGATATCATTTTTGAGGCTTTTGTATTCCTTTTTGCCTGCTTCATTTACTGCATTTTTGTATTTTCTACTTTAATCAATTAAATTCAATATTTCTTCTGTTACCCAAGGGCTTCTACTAGCCCTCGTCTTTTTATCTATTTGATTCTCTGCTGCCTTCACTGTTTCATCCCTCAAAGTTACCCATTCTTCTTCTACTGTATTTCTTTCCCCCATTTCTGTCAATTCTTTAATTATACTCTCCCTGAAACTCTGTACAACCTCTGGTTTAGTCAGTTTATCCAGGTCCCATCTCCTTAAATTCTCACCTTTTTGCAGTTTCTTCAGTTTTAATCTACAGGTCATAACCAATAGATTGTGGTCAGAGTCCATATCTGCCCCTGTAAATGTCTTACAATTTAAAACCTGGTTCCTAAATCTCTGTCTTACCATTATATAATCTATCTGATACCTTTTAGTATCTCCATGGATCTTCCATGTATACTACCTCCTTTCATGATTCTTAAACCAAGTGTTAGCTATGATTAAGTTATGCTCTGTGCAAAATTCTGCCAGACGGCTTCCTCCTTCATTTCTTATCCCCATTCCATATTCACCTACTATGTTTCCTTCTCTCCCTTTTCCTATACTTGAATTTCAGTCACTCAAGACTACTAAATATTCGTCTTCCTTCACTACTTGAATAATTTCTTTTATCTCATCATACGTTTCATCAATTTCTTCATCATCTGCAGAGCTAGTTGGCATATAAACTTGTACTACTGTAGTAGGCGTGGGCTTCGTGTCTATCTTGGCCACAATAATGCGTTCACTATGTTGTTTGTAGTAGCTTACCCGTACTCCTATTTTTTTATTCATTATCAAACCTACTCCTGTATTACCCCTGTATGATTTTGTATTTATAACCCTGTATTCACCTGACCAAAAGTCTTGTTCCTCCTGCAACCGAACTTCACTAATTCTCACCATATCTAACTGCAACCTATCCATTTCCGTTTTTAAATTTTCTAATCTACCAGCCCGATTAAGGGATCTGACATTCCACGCTCCGATCCGTAGAACGCCAGTTTTCTTTCTCCTGATAACGACGTCCTCTTGAATAGTCCCCGCCCGGAGATCCGAATGGGGGACTATTTTACCTCGGGGATATTTTACCCAAGAGGACGCCATCATCATTTAATCATACAGTAAAGCTGCATGCCCTTGGAAAAAATTACGGTTGTAGTTTCCCCTTGCTTTCAGCCGTTCGCAGTGCCAGCGCAGCAAGGACGTTTTGGTTAGTGTTACAAGACCGGGTCAGTCAATCATCCAGACTGTTGCCCCTGCAACTACTGAAAAGGCTGCTGCCCCTCTTCAGGAACCATACGTTTGTCTGGCCTCTCAACAGATACCCCTCCGTTGTGTTTGCACCTACGGTACGGCTATCTGTATCGTTGAGGCACGCAAGCCTCCCCACCAACTCCAAGGTCCGTGGTTCATGGGGGAAGGCACACATCGTCAGTTTAGTGGTATTCTAACTTAGTTCTGAATAGAAGTGAACAGCAGCTGATTCTATACCTTATTGTATCAGTGTCATTTATTCGTTGTGTTTGCTTATTTTTCGATAGCTAAAAACCCTCCTCGATTGCGAAAAAAGCTCCTAGTGTTAAGTGTTAACCCAGGTTTCGGCGTAGATAACTACACCTTCTTCAGAACAACAATAAAACCCAAAAGTGCCTAAGAAGACCTTTGTCAATGATTAAAAGAACACCATAGCTATACATTTATAAACGAAAAAGAAAAGGGAAACACAAACAGTGCATATGTACAAAGTCAAAACCACTACTTAATTTATCGGCCTATGTTCGATGGGCCATAAACCACAGCTACAAACGGTCGCTTACTTACAAGCCTGACCCGCTAACTATGCACATGCGCAAGACAAGGGAAGTTACTTGAATGCGCATGTGCATACGAATACGAGAAAGTTTATACATGGGTCGGGGCTCAATAGCCCATATTTTCCCAACCGTGGATCAACGTATATCAAAAAATGTAATGGATAGAACAAGAGACGAGCTAAATAGGAGATGAAACCTAAAAATAACCGCACACGGTTGCTTACGCTAGTAAAGAAACTTATATATGAAGCTACCTATGACAACAGGCAGAACTCTTAAAAACTATACCTAAAGCCAGTAGTTAGGCTGGGGAGGGGAGGGGGGCTGAAGGTGTGTAATCTAAAAACGTCGTGGTAATAAAGATATAGGGATAAAACGTGAGGTGTTCAACGGGCTAAAATCACCTTCGTCGTAAAAGGAAACTGAGGATAAAAAGAAAAAAGATGAACAGCTTGACCAAACCGCGTTTGTAGCTGCACTTTATGGCGCGTCATGGCCCATCGAACATAGGCCGGTGTGAGGTGGAGCGTACACCATTAAGTTAAGTAGTGGTTTTGATTTTGTACATATGTACTGTTTGTGTTTTCTTTTGCTTTTACGTTTATAAATGTATAGCTATTGTGTTCTTTTAATCATTGACAAAGGTCTTCTTAGGCACTAGTGGGTTTTATTGTTGTTCTGAAGAAGGTGTAGTTATCTACGCCGAAACGTGGGTTAACACTTAACACTAGGTGCTTGTTTCGCAATTGAGGCGGGTTTTTAATTTTTTTATATGTTAACCAACGATTGCTGACGCGTTGCAATGTTGAAGGTTGTAATTGAATGAGTTTAGAATGTAGTGTAGATTTCCGCCACAGGAGTTGCCAGCGTAGCTTTATTTGTTCGATTCTGTGACTTGAAAACTCTAAGTTAATATTCAGAATAGCTCCAGGCTCCTTGTAGAACTAAGGTCAGCAGCACTAGCAGTAACATATCAGTTGTACACAGTTTGTGTACATCGTTCAGTTTAGAAGTGTTCTGACGTCTGAGTATACTAGTGTTTACTAACTATAAGTCTTTTTGCATGTATTTCAATACTTATCTTTGTGTGGGGTAACTTCTTCGAGTAGCTTCCTGCTGCCAGAAACGCTGCGCCATATGACTAGATTTAAATCTAGAATTAGTACACAGCGTATAGTTTGCAACAGTGCTTCAGACTTGGCGTAGTTATTCTTTGCAGTAACTTTCTTGTAAGCAGAAGATGTAGTAGAAGTAACTATTGATGCATCTACTTTCAGAAATTAATTTCTGTTTTAAGAGCTGCGGATCTTGCGATCTTAGGCTATAGTAAAAACGATGCAGAACAGATTTTAGTGTCTGTTTCTTTGTTTCGTTTACATTTTCATAGACACTAAGCTCAGTAGCACCACTGCCGGGTATTTTCTATTTTACCAGGGTCTGTTCATACATTGTCAGTTACTCCAGACTGTGCCGCGCGGGATTAGCCGAGCGGTCTTAGGCGCTGCAGTCATGGACTGTGAGACTGGTCCCGGCGGAGGTTCGAGACATCCCTCGGGCATGGGTGTGTACGTTTGTCCTTAGGATAATTTAGGTTAAGTAGTGTGTAAGATTAGGGACTGATGACCTTAGCAGTTAAGTCCCATAAGATTTCACACACATTTGAACATTTGAACTCCCGACTGCTTTGTGTTTCTTGAGACCCCATTCAGTTTTCTTACAATGTATGACATTGGTAGGTGCTCTGCTTGTGAGCAGACACAAGGAGAATTGGCTGCTGTCCGTAAATAGGTGGAAGGTGCATCGCCTACAGTCGACAGACTTCGGCTACCGCTCAAAGCTGCGTTGACACTGGGGCGTTAGTGACGAGGCCTGCGACACGTTTGTTGCCGTTGGACTCTCATGGTGACCTAGTTATTACTACATCTTCAGATACGCAAAACTGGACCTTACCGTCATCACCAACTATGATGGTTTTGTGCCTCACTGGGCAGAACGCAAAAGACGGAACAGGTTGCATGGCTTGCTCCTTAGGCCCTAGAAACAAGTACGAAGTGCTACGCAGTGTTGATAATACTTATAAGGCAGCATGGGATGCCGCTCCTGTTGGGCCAGAGTCTGATTTTCCTGTCCAGTCCGGACAGGTGCCGAGGGTGCGTACGCTAGTCACTGGGAACTACAATATTAGGCATGTATCTCAAACCCTCAGGGAAACAGCCAGTGTCCTCTTGATTTACTCGGACTGGGAGCAACTGTCAGCAAATACTAGTAGCCTTTGTTGACACGAATGACGCCTGCTGTTTGGGTTCTAAGATTGTTGTTCTGGTGAAGGGTCGATTCTGGTGAAGGATCGATCGCAGTCCTCAGGTTTGGAGCTGAGGTGAAGGTGTAAACCAGAGGCTCAAACCATTCCGCAACTGTATCGGATACGAATTTCTTGACCTCTGTTAACGGCTGTAGAATTATACAGTTCCTCTTAATAGGTCAGGCATGTACTAGATGCAGAAGGCGGCTACTAGGGTAGCATTGTACCTGTATCATGCCCATGGGTTATTTTCTTTAGGTTAGAGGAAATTCCCTAATCATAATATTCGTCCTCGCGGATGGATACAAAAGGATTAATATGGTATTACTAAACAGCAAACAAATTCAGAAGGATGTAGGTTGCAGTAGGTACTGGGAGATGAAGAATGGCTCTGAGCACTATGGGACTTAACTTCTGTGGTCATCAGTCCCGTAGAACTTAGAACTACTTAAACCTAACTAACCTAAGGGCATCACACACATCCATTCCCAAGGCAGGATTCGAACCTGCGACCGTAGCAGTTCCGCGGTTCCGGACTGGGGAGATGAAGAAGCTTGCACAGGACAGAGTAGCATGGAGAGCTGCATCAAACCAGTCTCTGGACGGAAGACCACAACAACAGTAAACAGCAGGATCTTCCAACATAAGGTCGCAGAATTATTGTTATTAAATGTTATAATGCACAGATAGTATCAGGGACAGAAACTTTGTTGAAAACTGAAGTTGAAGGCAACGAAATTATAAGTTAAGAAGGGAATATTTAACGTTAGGAGAGATTATTTGGCAATGGTGTCGGCGTATTTATTGCAGTAAAAATCTCTATATCATCTATCGAAGTTACAATGGATTCCAAATGTAAAATCTGGGTGAAGCTATCCATTAAACGTCGGTCTAAAATGGTAATCATGGCCTGTAGTGGTAGTGTGCATCAGAGGGACCTTGCAGATTATCGTTAGTAATTTTCCTGGGAATGCCGTTAAAACAGGGGGCGTCTTCAACGTGCCAGGCATAGATTGAGAGACTCATGCTATCAAAACTAATGCCAGAGGCAGGGATACAGGTAATATTTTTCCGAATGTATTATCCGAAAATTACTTTGAGCAGATTACCAGAAAATCGAATAGAGAAGGTAACGTCTTAGACCTCTTAGGAAGACTTGAACTAAGCGAATCAGTTATAGTAGAGGAAGGTACCAGCGATCATTAGGCCTTGATAGCAACTATGAGTACTACGAATATTACAAGGGCTGTTAAGAGAGACAGAAAAATATTTTTGCTTAGCAAGAGTGACAGGATACACACCGCAGAGAATCTAGTTAGTAAACACGGACTATTCAGTGCTGAAGACGAAGATGTGAAGTACAAATGGAAAAAATTAGGAATCATGGTTCCACATGACTTAGACAAGTATTTTCCGAGCACGCCTTAATAGATGGGAAAGACCCACCGGCGTCTATAGCCGTGTTAGAAAAGTCCGCTATACCTACGGATATTACAAGGAATGTTAAGTAAGGTAGGAAAATAATTTTGCTTAGTAAGAGTAACAGGATATAAATTCCAGAGTTTTTGAGTTGTCAACACTGAACATTCAGTGCAGACGGCTAAGACTGGGAACACAAGTAGAAAAATTCAAAAGCATCGTGCAATATGCCTGAGACAATTACATTCTGGGAAATGTCTCAAGTGATGGGAAAGACCCACCGTGATTTAATAACCGTGTTACAGAATTGCTATATAAACAAAGAGAGTTTCATCACACATTAAAGAGAAATCAAAACCTGTAGGCAAACAGAAGGTGAAGGAAGCGGAAATGAGAGTAAGGAAAGTAATGACAGAAGCATTCAATGATTCTGAAAGAAAAATTTTACTAACCGAACTACGTAAGAATCCTAAAGGATTTTGGACTGACGTAAAATAAATAAGCGGTTAGAAATACTGTATTTGTTGAGTCAGTGACTACATTGGTACCAAAACGAGAGATAAAGGAGAGGAGACGAAAATACTGAATTCGATCTTCCGAAAATGTTTCACACTCCTTTCAATTATCGTACGAACTATAACCGATTCCGGAATAGAAAAGCAACTACAGTATCATGGTAGTGTAAAGTCATTAGGATCAGATGAGAGAAGGGTTGAACTAAAGAACGTGCTCCCCTTCTAGCAGCAGTTTATCGTAGTTCGCTTGAGCAATGAAGGGTACCTAGCGACTGGGGAAAAATCACGGGTGATAGCCGTCGGCAAGAAGGGCGGCTGCAAGTAATTTATCTGACTATTTCGTTGACGTCAATCTACTGTAGAGTTGGAACACGTTTTGAACTCAAAAATTGTGATGCTTTCGGAGAACGAAGATCACTTCGGCAGAAATCAATTTGGATTCCGTAAACAGAAGTCTTGTGATACTCTACTAGTTCCGTTCCTGCATGAGATCCTAACGCTGTACACAACGGCGCTCAGAATGATTCTGTGTTCCTTGACTTCAGGAAGGTTCAAATGGCTCTGAGCACTATGGGACTTAACATCTATGGTCATCAGTCCCCTAGAACTTAGAACTACTTAAACCTAACTAACCTAAGGACAACACACAACACCCAGCCATCACGAGGCAGAGAAAATCCCTGACCCCGCCGGGAATCGAGCCCGGGAACCCGGGCGTGGGAAGCGAGAACGCTACGGCACGACCACGAGATGCGGGCTGACTTCAGGAAGGTATTTGACACCGTCCCACACTGACGTATAGTGACAACAAATACTAACTTACTGAGTAACGGACAAGATTTGCGACTGGACCCAAGACCACCTTGCAGATAGATCTCAACGTGTTGCTCTTAATGGAACAAAATCGACAGATGTGAAGGTACTTTCCGGAGTACCCTAAATAAGTGTGGTAGAGCCGTTATTATTTACACTGTATGTAAATGACATACCAGTAGTACAAAGTGTCGCAGGCTCATTAAGACTGTCCACAAACGATGCGGTTGTCTATAAAGCAACGCCAGAAGACAGTAACGATTTGCGAAACGGCCAACGGACGATTGATGAGTGGTGCTGGCTCTTGTAGATGACTCTGAATGTAAATAAAGGCTAAATATCGCACATACATATGAAAAGAAATCGACGTCTGTACAACTACACTGCTGACGACAAACTGGAGACAGTATCCACCGTGGAATATCCATAGCCATCTTAAGTGGAATTGTCACAGAAAAGAAATAGCAAGGTAAGCAGATCCCAGACTGAGGTTCATAGGAAGAATCTTCGACATGTAACTCATCCATTCAAGAAGTGGCTTACAAGGTATCTTATCGACCGATTCCTGAGTACTGTTCATTAATCTGGGACCATTACCAGGTAGGACTGAGGGAAGACATAGCGAAGATCCAACGAAGAGCGGCGCGTTTTGTCACGGGACCGTTATTGTGTGAGAGTGTTGAGATCAGAGAGGCGCCGTGCATCACGGAGAGGTTTAGCATTGAACGTGGAGAGAACACTTTCTCGGAAGAATCGGAACACATATTATTTCCTTCCACATATATGGTGATTAAAAAAAAAACATTACAAACTGACATGGATTATCAGGCAGACAACAAAGACCAGTAATCGCACAGAAACCGGGTTTCGCAAAGATTATCCCTGGCTCCTAAATGTTGTTGCAGTTATTTAGTCGCATGCTAGAAATGGACGCCCACTGCAGGAGATGCTCGAAGTTTTGTCCAGGTGCATCGAGCCATGCCTTACATCGACGCTGCATTGAACGGCGTACCCTCTCAAATACAGGGCTACTACAAATGATTGAAGCGATTTCATAAATTCACTGTAGCTCCATTCATTGACATATGGTCACGACACACTACAGATACGTAGAAGCCGCACTTCAGGTTTCTGCCGCCAGAGCGCTCGAGAGCGCAGTGAGACAAAATGGCGACAGGAGCCGAAAAGGGGATGTCGTGCTTGAGATGCACTCACATCAGTCAATCATAACAGTGCAACGACACTCCAGGACGCAGTTCAACAAAGATCCACCAACTGCTAACTCCATTCGGCGATGGTATGCACAGTTTAAAGCTTCTGGATGCCTCTGTAAGGGGAAATCAACGGGTCGGCCTGCAGTGAGCGAAGAAACGGTTGAACGCGTGAGGGCAAGTTTCACGCGTAGCCCGCGGAAGTCGACGAATAAAGCAAGCAGGGAGCTAAACGTACCACAGCCGACGGTTTGGAAAACCTTACGGAAAAGGCTAAAGCAGAAGCATTTCTTAAACAGTAGATTGGAAAACCGATGGATCGGTCGTGGTGGAGATCATGATCAACAACTCACGTCATGGCCTCCACGCTCTCCCGATTTAACCCCATGCGATTTATTTCTGTGGGGTTATGTGAAAGATTCAGTGTTTAAACCTCCTCTACCAAGAAACGTGCCAGAACTGCGAGCTCGCATCAACGATGCTTTCGAACTCATTGATGGGGACATGCTGCGCCGAGTGTGGGAGGAACTTGATTATCGGCTTGATGTCTGCCGAATCACTAAAGGGGCACATATCGAACATTTGTGAATGCCTAAAAAACTTTTTGAGTTTTTGTATATGTGTGCAAAGCATTGTGAAAATATCTCAAATAATAAAGTTATTGTAGAGCTGTGAAATCGCTTCAATCATTTGTAATAACCCTGTATACCTGGTATATCTTAAGGACATTGCGCCGATGCAACAATCCTACCCACTAGGACGTCCGACGATGAAACAGTTGTTTCACACACAAGGCCCTTCCGATCATGGGACCGGCCCACCACCACCACTCCATCGACCGGGAAATGTTCTACATCTACATCTACATAGATACTCAACAAGTCGCCGTTAGGGGCGAGGCGGTGGGTACCGTGAACCACCACTAGTCACTTCCTTTCCTGTTCCACTTGCAGATAGAGCGAGGGAAAAACGCTGTCTGTATGCCGTAATTTCTCGTATCTTATCTTCGTGGTCCTTAGGCGCAACGTATGTTGGCGGCAGGAGAATCACTCGGCAGTCAGCTTAAAACGCCAGTTCAGTAATTTCTCTCAATAGTGTTCCTCGAAAAGAACTTCGCCTTCACCCCAGGAATTCCCATTTGAGCTCTTGAAGCACCTGCGTAATATTTACGTATTGCTCTAACCGAGCGGTAACACATGTAGCAGCCAGTTTCTGAATTGCTTCGATGTCTTTCTGCAATCCAACCAGTTGCGGATCCCAAACACTCTACAACAAGGGTTCCCAACAAAATTTTCTAGAGGACCCCCTCATCGAGCACGGTTGGTACCTTGTCATATCACAGTATCAAGTACCCAAAAAATCCAAGTTAATAGCCTTTTTATCCTTTTTTTATTTTTGGTACTTAGAAAAAACATAGAAATAATCATTATTGAAAAAATATTGAGCTTAAAACTTTCAATTTAGCCATCATTGTGATTGTTAAATTTTTGATTATTGTTCAAAATCTTTGTCTTCAAATCTGAGTGTTTAGTGTAATAAACTCCTTAAAAAAATAAAAATTTAATATGAACTGAAAATGACAGGAAAAATTTAAAACTCAGTGTATTGGTCTTTCAAGCGTATATAATTGAGATTGCATTAAGTAGACATGTGTGAAAAATAAGAAAACACTAAATTCATGCAAAGTATTAATTATTTTAAAAAAGTACAGTTACAACAGAGTACTCCATCAATATGCAGTTAGTTTTAATTTTCAGTTCTTAATGAGATGAGTTCAATCTGACCTTTGAGTCCACTGTTTCCGAAATATTTGGTTCCAAATTTGAAGCTTCTGAAATCCGACATCATGTCGAACCGATTCCTATGTTTGTTTCTCATGAAACACATGGATGAAAATGCTTGCTCAGACCGATATGTGGTTGCAAAGGATCTTTTTCATTGCCTTATCAGTCTAACGGCATACAGCAGAACTATTTCCCTCTATCTAATTCTAGTTTTGCGCTAGAGTGTGCAAGTGACAGTTGGATCTAGGAAGACGGTAGACGCAGAAGTTAGCGTTCGCTAAAGCTCTGCTCCTGCAGGAAGCGGCCAAAACAAAACAAAAAATTGTTATCATTCGATACATATTTAATATATTTTTTATTGTAATAGCATCTTGCGGACCCTTCTGGCATAGCTCGCGGACCCTTGGGAGGGTCCGCGGACCACCTGTTGGGAACCAGTGCTCTGCAAGTACTCAGAAATAGCACCCACCAGTGTCCTATAAGCGGTCTCCTTTCCAGCTGAACCACATTATTCTAAATCCTCCCAATAAACCGAAGTCGACCATTCGCCTTCTCTACCACAGTTCTCACATTCTCGTTCCATCTCATATCGCTCTGCAATGTTAGGCCCAGATATTTAGATGACTGGTCTGTGTCAAGCAGGACACTAGTAATCTGCTCTCGAACATTAATGGTATGATATTTCTACTTATCCTCACTAAGTTACTTTTTTCCATGTTTAGGGAGAGCTGCCGTTCATCACACCAACTGTAAATTTCGACTGAGTCGTATCTTCCTACAGTCAGTCAACTTTGACATCTTACTGTACACCACGGCATCAACAGCAAACAACCGCAAATTACTGCTCACATTGTCCATCAAATCTTGTACGTATACAGAGAACAATAACGGTCCTGTCACACTTCCCTGGGGCACTCCCACCGATATCCTTGTCTCTGATGAACACTCGCCATCTAGGATAACATATTGGGTTCTATTAGTTAAGAAGTCTTCGAGCCACTCTCATATCTGTGAACTATTCCATGTGCTCATACCTTCGTTAACATCCTGAAATGGGGCACCGTGTCAAAAGCTTTCCAGAAATATAGAAATATGGAATCTCCCTGTTGTCCTTAATACATAGTTCGCAGTACATCATGTGAGAAAAGAGCAAGCTGAGTTTCCCACAAGCAGTGCTTCCTAAAACCTTGCTAATTTGTGGACATAAGCTTCTCAGTTTTTTTTAGAAAATTTATTGCATTCGAATTTGGAATATGTTCAAGGATTCTGCAGAGAACAAAATCAGGGATATTGGTCTGTAGTTTTGGGGGTCCGTTCTTTCACCGTTCTTATATACTGGAGTCACTTGCGCCTTTTTCCAGTCACTTGGGACTTTGTGCTGGGCGAGAGATCCATGATAAATGCAAGCTAGGTTAGAGGCCAATGCCATAGAGTACTCTTTGTGAAATAGAATTGGGATTCCACCAGGACGTGATGATTTATTCGCTTTTAATTCCTTCAGTTGTTTCTCTACGCCAGGGATACTCATTACTATGTTGGCCATATGGGAGACTGTCCGGTGGTCAAATGACAGCACGTTTGTACGATTCTCCTGTGTGAACCATTCCCTAAACGTAAAATTTAAAATTTTAGCTTCCGTTGTGGTGTCTTTAACTGCCACACCAGACTGGTCAACAAGGGACTGAAAGCAAGCCTTAGCCCCGCTTAGCAATTTTACATAGGACTATAATTTTCTCGGGTTCTCTGCCAGGTCTTTTTCTATGGTTTCACGTTGGTAGTTATTGTATGCCTCACGCAAGGATCCGAATCGCTGCTAACCTTCATTTGTCGCCATTTGTGCCTTACCTTTTGAAACGAAAGTGCAAAGGTTCCTGCCTCCTCAACATCCTCCGAATTTGGTTATTAAACCAGGGTGGGTTTAATCCATTCTTTGCTCACTTTCTAGGTATATGACTCTCCAGACGACGGTTTACAATCTGGTTGATTTGTGCCCATAATTCTTTGCATGCATTTTTCTGGATCTAAGTGATCACTGTCTGAGATACTAATACTGCTTATATGCTCTACCTAGCAGAAACACTCTCCTAGCCTGCTTGACTGATTTAATAACTTTTGTAATCATACTTGCAACAATGACGTCATGATCGCCAATCCCCGTTTCTATAATGATATCGTCGATAAGGTCCGGCCTATTTGTAGCTACCAGGTCTAAGATATTTGCATTACGTGTGGGCTGCCGAGATAGCTCCTCAAGATAGTACACAGAAAACGGTTCAAAAGTATTGCCGAATGATTATATGTCTCTACCCATCCCCCAAACCCCCGGAAATGAATTCATAGGCGTCCCAGTCTACACTCCGTAGATTAAAGTCGCCTTCGACTAGTATTCTACGATCTGAGTATTTTCGCGCTGTTGACCCTATATTTTCTTTGAATGACTCTAGAACTATCACACCAGAATCGGGTGTCAGGTAAAAACATCCAATAATTAATTTGGTTTCACCTACATCTGTTATACGCGACCAGATAACTTCACGGTCACGCTCAAGTTCGACCTCAATAGAGACAATATTTTTTTCAATTGCAGTGAACACTCTCCCTCCTATGGCCTCTAATCTGTCTTTCCGACACACGTTTCACTAGTCGCTGAGTATCTCAGAGCTTTGCACTTCGGGTCTCAGCCAGCTCTCGGTCCCAAGAACAATTTGAGCTCGAGAACTTTCATGGAGGGCAGCACATTCGGGAACTTTACTAAGAATACTTCGATAGTCTACTTATAAAGTTTTGGCAGTGAAAATGTGTTTACTTTGAACGGTGTCTGGCTTCCATTTCTGTCTATCGACTGGACAGTGTTCATCAGAGCACCTCAAATTACGGTGTAGCCTAAAAACACCTTCATGTGCACTCCACAAGTACACTGCTACAGAAGTAGCTGCTTCTTTTGTGTAGCGCACTCCTGGCCTATCAAGGTGGCAAGGCTTCAATTTTTTTAAAATTGTGTTATTTATATTGTAATTTAATTATTATAGAAATATGTTACCAGAGAACTGCAACACTATCTGAAGTGCTTGGCGCCTGAAGACAATCACCAGATTGGCGCCGAGAATGGTCCACAATGTAAGATACCTTTACGAAACTACGTCACTACTGACTATCGTAGACTGATCTTTACTGAATGTCTTTACTGACTGTCTTTTGGTTCAAAAAATCGATTTTTTAAAATTGCATTTTTGGATCCGTAAAAGTGTCTAGAATCCACCCCTGAAACTGTTTTTCCGAATACGGAACGGAAATGTTTGTTATTTGCGGTTGAACAAAACAAAATGCACCTGCCTGAAATCGGCCTTTTTCACGCAACAGCTTTTTTCTTTAGGAGGACGAGTTACTGTACCGGTGCTTGGGAGGAAACACACAAAATTCAAATGAAAGTTTGATCGCCTGTGTTTGGAAGTTAGCCCCCAAACATTTGCATTGTGGTGCGAAGACAGTGGAGATTGCGAATTTCCTGGCAGTGAGCAGCTTCAGCGAAGGGTATTCAGCAATTCTGAAGACCTTGACAACGATGGACATCACCCTGGAACTTTATTCGACGCAGTTCGCCAAGCATTCCGACGACCACCGGATTCAAGCGGCTGAAAACCGCTTGTCACCGGCCGTAAGAGCGGCTCTGGAGCAGCGCAGGATGGCCCACATCGATCTGAACGCCCTCTGTGGGGAAGAGGAAGGACTAGTTATCGACCCGGAATAGAAGGTTGAACGTACGCTGCATAATATTGCATTTATACGTAGACGAAACTTCAAACGCGTATTTCTCGAAATGACTTTTTTTTTTATCGCGTGGCATGATTCTTCCGACAAAACTAATATAATTGTCTAGGAGTTGTACCATTTCCGATGCATCAACTATACATATTTTTACTTGGCTGATGAAGTCGAAAAATCGATGAACAGACCCTTTTTTTTTCAGATGGCCGCCATTTTGTTTCCTGTGGTCCAAATAACTTAAGCGAGGTGCAACTCCTAACGAATCTTATATACTTTGCTACCTTACCACTCAATTTTGATTTCAGACTAACCGGCTGACCTATGACATACCGCGCATGGAGGTCTACAAGGAAATTTAGTTTTGTTCCGACGGCACTTTCGTCTTTGCTCTTCGACATTTCCGGTCGAAAAAAATTCCTGTTTGTAGAGGAAATATCAATAAACATTTTTCCCTGATTTGACATTGGTATCTATAACACATCCCGAGAAAAATTCTCAAAGAACATGCTTTTTTCGGGCCAAAGGTAGTCAACCTCCCCTTAAGCGCTAACCTTTATTCCTTTTCCAGAATCATAAACTGTCGCTGCGTATTGTTGTACTGCGCGAAGTTTGCGACAATTTCCCGATATTAATTTATTTGGAAAGTGTTCTTTTCACTGGTTATTTTTAATTTCACGGTAACATTATCTCTGGTATGTTTGCAGATTTTATTTCTCTACTCATCTCGTGTTTCGGAGGAAAATTTCAATAAAATTTTCTATGTAATGGGCACTACAACATTATCTGGCATAACGAATTAAAAAAAAAAAACAAACCAGAAGGATTAAGTAACATACGCGGGTAGAAAAACATAAACACGAATCATATGAGGAATATCATAGCCGGTAACCTCGTAACATCGCTGTCAATACAGCTGTCAAGTAACGTAATTGTGAAATAAACTTTCATAATTTGACGACTTCAGAAATAAACACCACAACTGAAGTTTAACACCTACTATAGTTCCACTAACATCAAACAAGCAAACTCATGTATTCGTGACAGCAATTAAGACAGCGTTATCATATGATTAAGAAGACCACCTCATGCACGGAGCAAAGCATAATTCTGTTCCATGAAGCCCGGGTGGCCGAGCGCTTCTAGGCGCTACAGTTCGGAACCGCGTAACCGCTACTGTCGCAGGTTCAAATCCTGCCTCGGGCATGGATGTGTGTGTCGTCCTTAGGTTAGTTAGGTTTAAGTACTTCTACGTTCTAGGGGACTGATCACCTCAGATGTTAAGTCCCATAGTGCTCAGACCCATTTTTGTTCCATGAAGTGTTAAATTATCTACTTCAAAATCTCAAATATTCTACTGAACTACATATTTCCACAGGTAACCTGAAGATGGGAATCACGCCTAAATAGGCTCGTTGAAATGTAAAATATAATCAAAAAGAGCCGCAACTTGGTCTCACGGGATGATATACAATGTTCTTATTCCACATATACGACGCAGCGGACCAAGATGGTTACAAAAAGAACCCTGGTCTATTTGATCGCAAGCTACAGATCACTTGTACGTTGTGACAGATTCTTGTTGAATGTTGTTTATGTGGATAGAGATGGGGGGGGGGGTAAATGTTTAGTGATAGTGCAGAAAGCCTCATTAAAAGGGATATAAAGTATCCAGGACTTATTCTTTTTTAAAACATGCAGCTATCCGCCACTACACAATGTAGACTCACTACGGTGACAGCTGTTTGTTGACATGTTTCTCTCTGCTGAACTAATGAAAAAGGTAGGAAGCTAGTGTGGAAACCTCACAGATAGAACCTCTAATTAAGCGATACTGAAACTGCATTTCCGACACAAACCACAATACCAGTATGGTTGCCTACCGATCACCCTTTCAACCGTTTGCTGTGTCATGAAGATCATCACCTGGCCATCACACACCCCCACACATACGACATCACAAGCCATGTTACCCTTATCTATAACATCATCATACGACAAGCCACACCACCTTTGTCTATGACAACGTTGGCAATGTAAAAAGCAATTCTTCATGTCTTGAAACAGTGGCAGCCACTAAAGCAAATCAGGCAATAACAATGTAGTCCACAGAGCCGCTATTTTCGGCATACCGAAAAAATACTGAAGTAAATGCGCTGTTTTTTTCCATAAATACGAGATGTAATGTTCTGTATTCCTCATTTAAAATAAGTAAACTTCACCTGAATTATACGTAAATTGGCGTCTCGCTCAAAGTAATTCGATTATTTACTGGGAATACGTGAGGACATCGACAGTACCCGCTTAACTTGGCACCGTTATAGGTTAAGTAGTCTTTATGATAGTTCATAATACTTAGCGTGGAGCATGAAGGATGCTCAAAATACTTTTATTTTCAGTTCTGAAGTGTTCAACAAAATACACGATGCTTGTCAAGTGTCACAATGTTTATTCTGTTGCCTAAAATGTCTGCAAAATTGCGTAACCGTCATCAGCAACACGAAGTTTATATCAATATAATTTTCACATTTAAGACAGTTCCAAAAATTGCAGTCGAAAACATTACTGTGCTCTCTCAAATTCATAACCAGAACGTTATTTCCATGTCTAAATACCTAAAAGACACATGCGACATACAAAGCAAGCAGTTGGCATTTCCATATTTGGGTCTACAATTGGTGGAAGAAACAATGGACACTCAGATTAAAACACTTCACACATAAATTGTTCTATAAGGTTCATGATGCTTCTCAGTACTCACAGTATTAATTCAACATCTAAAATGTCTGCAAAAATACGAAAAACACATCAGGAAGACAATGTTCGTATTTCCACGTCTTGCTAAAAATATGTCAGCAAAATGTGCAGTTACACACACACACACACACACACACACACACACGTCCCCCCACCCACCCCCACATACACACACACGAAGTCACACTGTTTATGTCTGAAGTTACCGTAGCATTTCCTAACCTCATATACACAGGACGATGGTATTTCGATTGTTTGCTTATTTGTGGTAATGTTACTCTGGATCAACAAACAGAACTATAAGCAATTTGCAAATTTCGCAGTAGTGCCATATCTCACCTATCATCGTCTTTGGTGGGGAGAAAATAACGCATCACGTCTAACACTAGAAAACATAATAGATGTTACAGTCAGACTCATACTACTTATGATTACAGCTGAACTGTGCCTACCTTAGGTCATGTACAAAACCTCCCTTCGATGTTGAAGAGAGCGAAATATGATGCTAATTATTTTCGTATCTTGATCTCTGATCGACGAATCAATTAAATTAATTATGCACAACGATCATGCACTTTGAAACGAAATGTAACAACAATAATAATAAACACAAAAAACAAGACTGAAGTGATTTATGGTTGACTGCTTATGAAGGGAAGGATATAATAATAATTTCAACTCTCTAACGCACTAAATTTCAACTGAGACAAATCCACATCTCAACAACTGTGTTTCCTTATCATTATTGGATTGTAACTGAAGTTGTTGGGCCACTTTTCCAGGTCCAACAGCTACATAGAACCTAACTGTGAAATTATTGAAGGTTGATAAATTCATCGTGACCTACCCAGTGAGTGCTGTTCATAAATTTCACCATCGTTTAACGCACAGAGTTCAGTATCCGTGACTCACTGCATACCAACAGGAAATAATTCTCTGGCTTATACGAAGCCTTATTTTATACCAAAGCAATTGGAGTCATTTGTGAAGGAACTTATCAATCAACAGCTGGTAGAAGGCATCGCAGAAACCAGCGATAGTCCTTGAGGATGCACCCATGGTCCTGGTCCTGAAACAAATGGTGAAATGGACAAAAAATATCGATTTTCTTCCAACTAGAGATACATGAAATCTCAAACCTTCAACAACACGTATCCGATACCTACTGTCATGGACACACTTCATAACATAGACAAATGCAAAAAACTTCTCCAGACTGTATCTGAGGAGTGGTTACCAGCAGGTAGTGCCAGAGAATTAATCTAAGACAGCTTTTGGGTTCCCCTGCAGTCATTTTCAGTACTACAGAATTCTATGTGGGCTTAAAAACACAGCAGCCACATTCTAAAGGTATGGGTAGAAGGGATTTTGTGTGGACTAAGAGACTGAAAATCTTTGGTATATCTATACGATATATTATGTAATCAAAAGTATCCGGGCACCACCAGAAACATACGTTTTTCATATTAGGTGCATTGTGCTGCCACCTACTGCCACGTACTCCACATCAGCGACCTCAGTAGTCATTAGACATCGCGATGGAGCAGAATGGGGTACTCCGAGAACTCATGGACTTCGAACGGGGTCAGTTGATTGGGTGTCACTTGCGTCATGAGACTTTATGCAAGATTTCCACAATCCTAAACGTTCCTAGGTCCACTGTTTCCGTGTGACAGCGCAGTGGAAACGTGAAGGGAAACGTACAGCTCCAAAGCATACAGGCTGACCTCATCTGTTGACTGACTAAGATAACCGACAGTTGAAGAGGGTCGTAATGTGTAATAGGCGGACATCTATCCAGACCATGACACAGGAATTTCAAACTGCATCAGTACTATGACAGTGAGGCGGGAGGTGAGAAATCATGGATTTCAAGGTCTAGCGGCTATTCATAAGTAACACATCACGATGGTAAATGCCAAACGACGCCTCGCTTGGTGTAAAGAGGGTAAACACTGGACGTCTGCACAGTGAAAAAACATTGCGTGGAGTGACGAATCACAGTACACAATGTGGCGATCCGATGGCATGGTGTGGATAAGGCGAATGCCCGGTGAACGTTATCTGACAGTGTGTGTAGTGCCAACAGTAAAATCCGGAGGCTGTAGAGTTATGGTGCGGTCTTGTGTTTCATGTAGGGAGCTTGCACCCCTTGTTTCTTTGCGTGGCAATTTCACAGCACAGGCCTACATTGATGTTTTAAGCACCTTATAGCTTCCCACTGTTGAAGAGTAATTTAGGGGTGGCGATTACATCTTTCAACACGATCGAGTACCTGTTCGCAATGCAAGGCCTGTGGCGGAGTGGTTACACGAGAATAACGTCCCTTTAATGGACTGACCTGCACAGAGTCATGACCTGTATTCTATAGAACACCTTTGGGATGCTTTGAAACGCCAACTTCGTGCCGGGCCTCACCGGCCGACATCGATACCTCTCCTCAGTGCAGCACTCTCTGAAGAACTGCAATTCCCCAAAAACCTTCCAGCACCTGATTGAACGTATGCCTGCGAGAGTGGAAGGTGTCATGAAGGCTAAGGGTGGGCCAACACCATACTGAATTTCAGCATCTCCAATGGAGGGCACCAAGAGCTAGTAAGTCATTTTCAGCCAGTTGGCCGGATACTTTTGATCAAATAGTGTATTTTAGATTTTACAGAACATGTGAATGAACACGTAAAACAGTCAGTAGACTATGGGCAGCACATCCTGCATCAGATACTGAAAATTGTAGTTTTGTGCAGACTCAAGTACCTGGGCCATATTGTTAGTGAAGGTGGTGTATGAACAGTAAAACAGTTATGATCTTTTTTTTTTGTGGATCTGTAACCATAATTGTCAATAAATTGATGTAGATTGCTCAGCCTATAGACCACTAGCTGAAAAAAGGCGATGTATTTGAATAGTTACCAGCATATGACTGTGTCTTTTAATCATCGAAAAGAGCGTTTTCCTGATTTTGAACAAGAATTCATCCTTTCTATGACATTGGCAATAGTTCTCTTGGTTGCATTCTCAGTCAGAATATCAGTGCTAAAGAACAACCTGTAGCGTACACATCAATTACTTCACCACAGCCGGCCGCGGTGGTCTCCCGGTTCTAGGCGCGCAGTCCGGAACCGCGCGACTGGTACGGTCGCAGGTTCGAATCCTGCCTCGGGCATGGATGTGTGTGATGTCCTTAGGTTAGTTAGGTTTAAGTGGTTCTAAGTTCTAGGGGACTGATGACCACAGCTGTTAAGTCCCATAGTGCTCAGAGCCGTTTGAACCATTTGAACTCCAGCACAGAGAAGGGTGGTTCCTATGTGGACCAAAATTCAAAGTTTTTGCAGAATATGCTTTATTGAAATGTCAAATAGGTCTGAGAGCTCCCCTGATCAGGTTAACAAGATGGTCCCTTCAGTTCAATTTTGAAGTCATTCACAAACCTAGGGAGAAACAAAAATGCATATACGTTAAGCCACAATGTGGCAATGTTACAGGCACTTGGAAAGAGTGTGAGTGACTGGCTGTTTCATGCACATCATGTTTGCAAGTTGTGGGAAAGTACTTTCCCTCAAAAGTTGATGTGCAAGCAGAACACTTTCTCAAAGAGTCTCAAAGATGATGAGTCATTATGTTAACAGCCTACATACAGACACTTATCTCCAATTTGTGTTCAGCACGTACAACTCCAAGTTCCTTGCTAGTACTGGTCTTGCTCCATATGAGGATGAGTATGTCTAAAGAAGAAAAACGCTATCTCCCTTTAATATATAACAACCTAAGTCAGATTCTGATGTCAAGGCAGCAAAGCAGTTTGTGAAAAGGGTAGGCACAGTTTTGCAATGAGACAGAAGAACAGGCACCATAGTTCTCAAAAGACAAGAATGCATGGCACAGTGTGGAAGTCAACTTTAACATATCAGAGTTGACCAATATACCAAAAGGAAAAATCTAGAAATTTTTCGATGAAATTCAGCGCCCTATATATATTTACAGAAATGACATCCCAGTCGAAGTTAAAACAGTGTTACCAACTAAAACTTTCATTGTACACGTCAGTAGAATAAAATCGTTCGACAGAGCAGTCGATGGCTTACGTCAGATTTCCATAGTGGTGCCACAACACAGCAGCAAACCAAGGAGGTTAAGAGATATGTGCTATCCAATACTGTTACTGTGCACAAGACACCATGCACACTTTGGTCAGAAACTAGTAGTTCATAATTACATATTTCTGCAGTGTATTTTCTATTTTTTACATCTTTCTCTCCTTTGGTTTTTATTGTTGCGCTTATAACATGTGTTGAGGATGAACATGACATTCATACAGCTCATTCGTTCATTTGTGATATTGTATGGGTGATCCATTTCGATGATGGAAGGAAGTTGGTGGGATGGCGGAATTGCGTGGACTCCCCAAAGAGTAACTGTGGTCTTGACGGTACTGCTTGTTATCAAAGTAAGAGGTGCAATCCTGAATCAGTCATTGAACTCTGGAGTGTACTGCTGACTGACCACCATTGGAACTGGGGCTAAGTTTAGAGGTATGGGATGTTAGGAATGAGATTCGTAGGCTACAAGACAGAGTGAAGGAGCTACATGAAGAGGAATGGAAAGAAGCCACTGGCTTAGAAATTGCTGACAAACAAAACGAATTGGAACTGTGTTGTGAGAAATTAAGAGCTCAGCTGTCGCAGATAACAAATGTGGTACCACAATCGTCTGTGTAGAGAAAGAGGGGATGGATTAACGCAGGGGAAACTTGTTAAAAACCTTATTTGACTCAGCAAACAAAGATGTAAGGAACCAAACACGATATGTCAGGTACAAGGCACAGTACGAAATATTATTACCACTCTATGGTGGCATGCCACGCAACTAACGAATTTGAACCAAAATATTTGGAACAATACTAAAGTAATATGGGAGACAGCTATGGAGCTCGTGGAGTATATGTGTAATATAGTAGCAACAGCAAATAACAATACAGCAATATTTGGGAAACAGTTTTTGGAAGGGTGACAGCAAGCACTATATAACTTCCCAGAAGAGCTTCAGCATGTAGCTGAGTTAACACAAGGTAACTTACCACTATTCTAGCTTGTGGCAACTGTCGGAGTAAAGACGAATAGAGTAAGACTGTTTATATCGATCCAGTTCCTGGTATTCGATAGAAACGCAGATTGTCAGTGTCACACTTTTCATCCATACCCAACCGTGAGTGAATCGATACAATTACAGAGTAAGGAAGTGTTACTGATTTCGTAAAGAGGAGATGCACCTGCTCTTATGAGTTTAATGGAGATTCGAGGAAGTTTTACCATTTGCCCGAACAGAATAGTTTGAATTGATGCACAGTCGTGTTGAGTTCATACTTCAAGAGAATTGAACTTGACACAATACAGTGCCACAAGGAAGTACTGGACCTCAGCCACATTTTCAGAAAGGTATCCACAGGTTGTGATGTTCAACCGTTATAAGAGTGGGAAACCTAGAGGTATGCAAAGGATGCACCCTCAGATCAGTAGCATCTTGAACAATGGGACGACTTGATATGCAACATGGGGTAACTTCGTTTACCTGCAGCCAAGTGATGCTGGCCAGAAACACCTTTGAATGTCCCACCCACCCAAAATCTGACCTCCTTAACATCACTCCTACACACAATAGGTGAAATAAATGGATCATAAAATGCGCGTATTACTATGGAATAGATCTTGAAATATGTCGAACAGTTCCAGTAAAAAGATCATCAGAATATCATCTAATACCATTACTAGGATAACCGTGTTACTTATAGCTGGAAGCATAACACTACTAATACCACAGACCTAATTTGGCACCAGATGCCAGTAGAATAGCTTGATGCCATAACTAAGAAGTATAATCTGAAACCAATTGTAACGCAGAAGATAATTTATATCACATAGAACCAGAAAAATCTCGAATGTATTAGACAGTGAAACCATTATTTGAGTGGGAACAAGTGAGATAACACTCTTGTGTGATGTCAACCATGATTCTACAATATAAACCAGTGTCAGTATAATCCACATAAAATTAAGTTGCTATACAAAGATGCCAGAGTAAAATTATGACGAAATTTTTGAAGAGAGTAGGACTTGATCCAGTTTACAGGTGTGCTTATAAATTTTTAAAGTTGTTACTTGGCACAGAAGACAGAGAACTGGGGCAGGCCCGTTCTACGTGTCACGACCAGTACTTGGGACACACAAAGAATACCAGTGTTTCACAAGGCAGGGCACTGCTCATAACAGATTTTGATACAAAGCTGACACTTAGGCAAGGAGTGTAAAACGGCTCAGCACAACAGCACCTAATACATTGTTGTACGAGCCTTGGAATATGAAGCCATAACATGTAACATCATAGCTCACCCATTCTACAGCATCCTAGCACTCATGGTAAGTGCAAAGTCAAGGTGAACTGAAAATGATTCAGACACAATGGGGTCGAGAGGTCTGTTGACACCTCTGGATAAGGGGGGGGGGGGGGGGTGAGCAAATCGCTGGCAGCAATGTCACGTCCAAATACCCCATTTTGGAAGCCTCAGTCTCAGTGGCTGGCCATCCCATTTTCATCTTTGATTCCAACAGAATGACTGTCTCGCTAGTTACAGGAATACTTGGTTAGCGAATTGTGATGTTCTACCTACTGCCGAAGGCAGACTTTGCGTCCGAGACCAAGGCGAGCCAGATGTAAAGGAGCTTAACCACTGTAAGCTGCCTCTGTTAGTTGTTCATCACCATGATTGAGAGAAGATGCAGATCAATCTGGGCCTTTCTCTATCGAACGGCCGTATTAATTGCAAACAAATGCCTCCAACATGCTGTGCGATGCATCTGATTACTACATCTCTGGCTGTACGTAGTACTGCCTTCCTGGCTGTACGCTGTGAGGCTGATTTGATTCCCTGGCGTTCGCCTTCTTGCCACCTCCCATCTGTAATAAGCTGTTGGCACCCACAGTGCACGACCATATTCGAGAGCACACATGTCGGCCGCGCTAGCTGCTGATGAGTCACAGCAAGCTTGCTCCTACAGTCTCCTGTTCCAGCTACCTGCAAGACTTTGTTTTTGGCACCTGACATACAGCATGGCTGTAATCAACGGCGACATTCAATGTCGTACTCAAGTGTGCAATTCAGTATGCTGCCCTCAGCAGTTCCAGACCTAAGCGTCTAGCACCGGCAGCGGTAGCACGTCACCTGTTCAGCCAGCACACATACTAAAGATCCTGACTGGAGGGATGAACGCAAAAATAGGAAAACGTACTTCCTATATTCCAGCCAAAAAGCGAACAAACTGTTTCAATTGCATGAAATTGATCTTATGTCATTCCATAAAAGTAATTGAAATTATAAATTACATTGACTATACCCATACTACGTACGTCACTCAAAAAGGTGTCTGTCTCTCGACAGGGCCATATCCTCATTGCTAACTCTGGAGACCCATGGCTCAATAAACAAGTAAATGGAAATGGGGATCTAACCCGCCTTGAAGAGCTCCGATAAACGGTACAAATACCAATGTACTCAATTTACAGTTTACGTTTATTTATTACACGAGGTTTTCTAATGCCACATATACCACAAATTGGTATTAATGAACCTTTATTTGTGTAGTCCTGATGTACTTTGTTGTCGTTGTAAATGTTATTTTATCCATTATTTCGAATAATTCGCATATGGATACATCTTCCCTCAGGCGTGTTCGCTCTTATTTTTTATATCGGTACGTTTTGATGAATAGCCTTTTCTTGCAAGGTAAAATTTCTTACTTATAATCTCATAAAGTTTCTTTTGCAGGTATCTATCAATTAGGTGTTTCTCTCCACAGACGCTCCTATAGAAAAGACCAGCAAAATTCCATGTTCCAGGAAAAATCAAATCCTTCCAGAAAAAGACATATGTAGTGAGTATATTGTGGAACTGTGCAGCTACTGTACCTCTCACAGGAACTGTGACGAAGAGAAGTAGTTAATAAGTTGTAGAACTCGGAAAAATTTGCCTGTTATGAGCCTACAAAAAATAAGAATTTTCAGTTTTTTACGAGTTTTCGTTTAAAGATAAACACATAAATTATAAATAGTTCTTGTGCTCTCTGTGCATCTGAAAAGTTCGTTGCCTCTTCCCATTTCCTTGTGTTTTAGGTGTCAGTACCATATTTTGGTGCACGAAAAACCGCCCCAGAGTACTCATTGTTGCCCAACATTTGTCGTCTATGTGTCTAAACTGTTGCGACTACGTTTTATATAGTCCGTATGATAGTCGTTCGACATGGTTAAGACTTGTGAAATAAATACCTCAGCGAGATGTAACCTCTTCAAGAACGAATTGCGATAGTGGAGGCTCACGTGTCTACCAGTTCATTTAAGTAAACGCGGGAAGTTTTTCCAATGAAATTTCCTGGCGTTTCCATATCAGCAAAGAGCAATACACAGGATTTGGTGACAAAGTGGTGTACTACAGAACCAGTTGTAAACGGAGAACACAGTCGTGCCCCGTTCTTCCGCACACCTACTTAGATCACAGACAAACGAGCACGAACGATCCAGACTGCAATGAAGTCGAGACGTCAAATTTTCACAAGAAGTGAACGTTTCGCGTGGGTCTTGTCAACGTATTTTACACCATGTAAGGATAGAGCCACGCAAAATAACATGAGTCTAAGAACTGAAGGAGGAAGATGAGGCAAAACGTGTTAATTGCGGTACGTAGCTGTGTCAAACAACTGAGAGCGGAATGTTGGATCCGGTGCAGTATTTCATGAATGATGAAGTGTGGCCTTAACTGATAGTACACGTGACCTCTCAGAACGTCACATACTGGTTAAAGAACAATCCCTGTACGATTACTGAGGGACCTCTTCGTGGTGAAAAATTCGAAGTGTGGTATACCATATCAGCAAGTCGGATGGTGGGGCCCATCATTTTTGAAACAACAGTACACAATGCTGAGTATATGCGAATCTGTGGAATTTAATGAACAGTTGACCCACCTTGAACAAATCTCGTGGGTGCCTGCTCGTGGCCGACAACAGTTCGTGTGTAACCGGTGATCACCCTGTACTCATGGTCGATCTTTCGTGAGCCTTCCCACACATTTCGGCAACCTTTCTGAACCGTTCGTTGATTTCCTGAGAATGCGTATTTAGAGCGAAGTATTCATCGAGAAAACTCAAAGCAGTAAAATCATTTGAGGAGAACCTTTGCGTTTATAGCCAGATCTGGATACTGCTGATTATCGCACCACCACTGTCACCTTTATATGTACAGTCCCGCTCTCATTTTTTTAACGTTTTAAAATCCCCCGCGATCATAGCCCACGACTACGCGTGAGCGTCTGACCAGACAACCACCGACTGTGAAGCTATTCCAGGCTATGCGCAGTGCGAAGCCGCCCACAGATTCCAATGGAGGCGTTTCTGCGCTCACGTAGTGTAACTCAGCGGCGCAATTCTCGCTGTGGTGGAAATACTTTCTCCACCCGGCAGCTGCTCTAAAGCCCCGGGGACGATTTAGCGCCGGACACAGTAATTCACGGCGATAACGTCCTATAAACGTCCCCAGATATGAAAATATGGCGCCGCTAGCGCTTTGTTCCGGACACAGGCTTCAGCTGCGGGGGCGGATATAGTCAGACCAGGCGCTCGCTCTCATCCAGCGATTCTTTTATTTCTCCCCTGACACGCCCACGCTATTCAGGCTCACTCATTTAGCTAGAAGTACTGTTTATGACTTCAAATTCCTTTCTTCAGCACTTTGACAAACTGAATTCTGCTTTTCTCCACAAGTGTATCGCACGAATTCAAGTTCCTATGTGCCCCAAAAGACACCGCGAATTCGCACGAGTTAAAGTTCCTATTTGGCCCAAAAGACACCGGATGCGCCGGCCGAAGTGGCCGTGCGGTTCTAGGCGCTACAGTCTGGAACCGCGCGACCGGTACGGTCGCAGGTTCTAATCCTGCCTCGGGCATAGATGTGTGTGATGTCCTTAGGTTAGTTAGGTTTAAGTAGTTCTAAGTACTATGGGACTGATGACCTCAGAAGTTAAGTCCCATAGTGCTCAGAGCCATTTGAATCATTTTTGAACACCACATGCGAATGGTATCTAGTGCATTTTTCCCTTCTTCTTCTTCTTCTTCTTCTGTCTTTGTCACACCTGTCAGGGCGTGTGGAAATTACTTTTACTTTCATCCGATTCTAATAACTCCTTTTGTGACTCGATGAACTAGCCGATGCCACATCACTCTACATGTGACAAAAAACCAAATGTTTACAAGTCGTGAAGACACTTCTACAGTGTGACAAAAATTTTCACTCTGCAGCCGAGTGTGCCTTCTTTTTAAGGGAAGACGGAAGGCAAGTGGGCTTCAAAAATTCGATTTTTAGATTTTAGCGTATTTGAAATGCCTGGTCTTTCCTGCGTGAAACAGTTTTTGTTTTATATAAATACGACAATTTTTTTGTGTGATATGATGGTTTGCCTGACGCTCTGTGCAATGTGGCATTTAAAGGCCACGCCATCCTTTTTGCGCCATGCAGAGATAATGCACAGCATTCCTTTACTCCTTGCTCATTAATTCATGTCTTCATGCCAAAACCCATAATTTGAATGAATGTTTGAATTCTGTCATTTGGAACCGTTTACCGAAAACTGTATTTGTCCAGCTTACAACCCTCAAATTTGGTGTTTATGATGCTATTTTGTGCTTCAGTGATGGTATATTTAGAAAATCGGATGTTTTGGAATTATTGGGCATAAAATCTAGTGGAAATACTGCAAAATCCTTGGTGCAAATAGATAAATAAAGAATCCGCAAAGCAGATATTGCTAATTTAAAATGCACAAAAGAAGCTAGACAGAAAAGTAGAGGGACCAAGAGAGGAAAATAAGATCAGTATCATTCAGATGATGCTCAGTATGGTGCTGGAAAATATTAGTGGTAATAATTCTCACCAATAACTGTACTAGAATTACAATATTAAACTCTAAACGGATCATTCTCAAAACTACATTTCTTTTTTACTTTCAGGTACCATTATTTGATAAACTAATGGGGTTAGAAACATGAAATTTGATCAATTTGTAGTGCAGAGGATAATAAGTTATTACAAGTAAATTGAGAACGACCAAACAATGAGCAACTGTTTTATAATAATTAATGTTCAAAAAAAGTTAAATTTTATTAGTGAAAGAATAAAAAAAGTTTTTCTTCAAAATCATAAGAGGTATTATGTTCATTTTATTTGTAAATTGAGGCATATATGTTATATATATATATATATATATATATATATATATATATATATATATGCAGTAAAAATTTCATTGTTTTATCACTTATAGTTCTTTTGAAAAGTGTACCTATTCAAAGAGTAAAATAGCATTGGCAGAATAGGGATAAAAATTGCATTCCGTCTCCCCTTAAACTTTCTCGCAAATAAAAACATTATGCCGCACCGGGATTCGAAAGTGGGACCTTTGCCTTTCTTGGGGAAGTTCTACACTGACTGAGCCATCCCAACCCTCCTCACGACCAGTCCCACAGTCTCACTTAAGGGGCTCCGGAAAGGCTCAAAATCATGAAAAGTTCAATTTTTACTTTTTTGCGTTTTCTGAATCTGCAGACTATTACCTTTTAATAGATATATAATTTATTCAATTCTGAAGACTACAACTATTTTAAAAATTTTTTTGAAATGTGTTCTACATGGGCGTGACCCACTGTGGCGCTGTTAAACTGCTGTCAAATGGTGTTATTATTAACGTCCGTGTTCATCAGGTACATTTTAGTGATGTGAGATAAAGTATGTGTTGTGGCTAACCTGTGATGGTTCAATATATATCGCTGGTGTGATTGTCGATTGTTTCATGTTTATTTACTCTGTCGTTATCTCGAAAATATTCGTAATTAATTCTGTTTCTTGGGTCTCTGTTTTGTTGAAGTATAATAATGAGTAAAAGTAAAGTTATTAGAAATCCTCTGAAGGCTTTTAAGAAAAGGAGAAATGTTGGAAAGCCAAAGGTATGTGTTATTACTGTAAATAATAACATTCTAACATGGTACGAGCGATGCTTGCTTTAGACAAGGAACGCCTTCGGGCTGCAGACAGCGCTGTAAAGAGTCTAGAAATACAAGCAAGAGTAAACAGGAGGAGAAACAAGAGGAAGCTGGAGGAGGAGTTTGCAGAGGATGAAGAAAATCCATCCTATGGACCTGGAATGCACTAAAAAGTTAATCCAATCTTTGTCGCTCGATTCCCAAAACTTTTATTTTCTCATACTAATTACATGTTTTCTAAGGATCTTCCAAACATATTTGTTTCAAACTTTCAGTAAATGTTCCACAGTACCTTCTGCATAATTTAACACAGCCTTTTTCCAAAAAACTGTATATTTTTGAATATATAAATAAAAAATTGCAAAAAAATGTTGTGAATTTTCATTACAATTGAAAAAAAAATCATCTTTAATAACTGAACAAAAATTTTGTAAAATCCCTGTGTTAAGTTGTAGTCCATATTCCAATAAATAATCTGTAAAAATCTCAACTTCCTACCTCAAATACTTTATGAGGAAAGATGTAATTTATAAGCGTTATTTTAACATTGCAAGTATAGGGCGTTCCGGAGCCCCTTAAGCCAGAATATCATCTCCTACCTCCGAAACTTCACAAAACCTTACCTGCAATCTTTTCAGATTCGAGTTTCGGTCCGGCATACACATTTTTACCTTCGAAGGAGTTTAATATTTCCCCGCGTCTTCGTGTTCCGTCATATTTGTAAGAAGTAAAGGAAGATTGGAGTTTAACGGCTCGTTGAATACGAGGTCATTAACAGTGGAGTGTGAGCTCGAGTTGAAAGAGAATCAATGAAAGAGTGATATGTTTCATGTAAATTTATTCTGTCATTTTGAAGTTATGTCAATCGTTACGTATGATCTATATTCATTGTAGAGTACGTTTTCTTCAGTAAATGAAAAAGTATTTGTTAGTGCATAAAGGTCAAAGTATATGTTGTGTCGTAGACGATCGATACAGCGCTAGACTTTCTGAGTCCAGAGGTTGAAAGTAACACGTCTGACTCCATTGTCGATCCACAGTCTTCTCGTGGACACATCCACTGCTGCACACGAAAGTAGCGCCACCATCGAGCGGGCTTTAGAATGGGCCATCCACGCTAATTGTGGAGTGCACTTGGAGACTTCACAGTGTGAACAGTTTCGCTTTCTATTATTATTATTATTATTATTATTATTATTATTATTATTATGCCTGTGTAAATGAATAGTATGAAGTAGTACATGGACTTGAAATAGAAAGTTAAGTAAACGACCTTACAGATGAGGTTTTATCACAAAGTAACAGGAATATTTGATTTTTTCTTAAAGACTCTTTATTTATTAGATTAGATTATATTTAGTTTTCGTTCCATAGACCCAAAAAATGAGATGATTCTCTTGAGTGTGGAACATGCCAGAAAGTATAACATAAAAACATAAAACATTTGAATACAAGACTTACTTAACTGATCATTTGCGGGAGATTGTCGAAATAGGTGAATACAATGCGATAAACTAGAACAGCTAATATTTAGAGAATTAACACACTGTCCGAATGAAGCACTGTTATGCACTATTAATAAATTTATCATACACACAATACCTAACTGTGACTGTTGTGACCAAGTGCTGTCAAAACTGAAAGCTAACAGCCACTTTTACTTACGCTGGTTAAGATATTCATCTATAGAGTAGAAGGAGTGGTCTATCAAAAAGCCTTTCAAACTCTGTTGAAACCGTGCTTTATCTGAAACCAAGTTTTTAACGGTTTCTGGCAATATATTGAAATGTGTGTTCCTGAATATTGGCCCCATTTTTTCGACCAAGACAAGTGATTTTAGGTCTTTATGTAGATTGTTCGTATTCCTAGTATTGATACTATGTATTGAGCTATTGGTTGGAAATTTCATTAAGGAATAGACATACTGAGAAGCAGTGCTTAGAATACTAAGTTCCTTGTACAGGTTTGTACAATATGTTCTTTCACCACAAATGATTCTGATGACAAGATTTGCACCCTAAAAAATATTGCTCAGTTTGATGAGTTGCCCCAAAATATGATCCCATATAACATAATAGAATGAAAGAAAGCAAAGTTTGCAAGTCTCTTTATATTTATATCTCCTATATATGACATCATTCTCACTGCAAATACAGACTTGTTCAGGCAGTTATGCAATTTTGTAGTATGCGCTACCCAACTGAATTTATTATCGAGTTGTAATCCCAGAAAGCTAACACTGTCAACCTCTTCGACCTGCATGTCTTCATAGTTATACACATGCTGGAAGGAAATCTCTTACCGGTTCTGAACTTTATATAGTGCGTCTTCTCAAGGATTAATGACAGTGAATTAGATTCAAACCATTTATTGATGTCTGTGAAAATTTGATTTGCAGCTATTTCTAAATCTGTGCCTTACTCGCTACTTACTGCAATGTATGTATCATTGGCAAACAAAACAAACTTAGCATCTGGCAATGTAACAGATGAGAGGTCATTAATGTACACAAGAAAAAGCAATGGACCCAAGATGGAACCTTGAGGAACACCACATGTAATTCATACCCAGTCCTATGAAGACTAACTGCTTACTACACAGGTATTTCGTAACGACACCCTTTGTTTCCTGTTAGACAGATAAGACTCAAACCACTTCGCAGCATTGCTGGTGACACCATAATATTCTAATTTACTTAAGAGAATGCTGTGATTCGTAAAGTCGTAGGCTTATGATAGGTCACAGAAAATGCCAGCCTCTACTTTATTGTCTAATTAATTAAGTTCAGTCTCACTGCAAGTGTAAATAGCTTTCTCTATATCAGAACACTTAAAAAATCTAAACTGTGACTTGGGTAATACATTATTTGCTGTCAGATGCGTCAGGAGACGCTTGAACACAACCTTTTCTAATATCTTTGAGAAAACCAGTAAAAGTGAATTTGGCTGATAGTTCTATGGTAATAATAAATGAAAAGCACCAGTTTGCTTTTGTTCTACAATGTAATAATAAATGAAAAGCACCAGTTCGCTTTTGTTCTACAATATATTGTAGAACAAAAGCAAACTGGTGATTTTAATTTATTATTATAATGTTGTTCTACCAAGAACCGACGGAAGATTCTGTTAATATGAGTTCTATGATATCTCTTTATCCCCCTTTTTATAAAGAGGCTTAACTTCAGCACATTTTAGACCGTCTGTAAATGTTCCACTGATAAGAGATTGATTACACTAATAACTTAAGATACAACTCAACTTACATGAGCACTCTTTGATCAACTTCGTTGATATATTATCATACCAACTGGAATTCTTAGATTTTAACGATTTAATGATGGATGCTACTTCTCTGGGAGACGTGAGTGTCATTTCCATTTTACTAAAGTTATTTTTAAGGACTGGTCTCAGGTACTCCATTGCATAGTACACCGAATCTGATAACTCTGTCTTCACTATATCCCATACAGTTTTTATTTTGTAGCCCGATGTACTTATCTTCTTCTCGTCAACACCAACTGTGTCCCCTTCAAACTGACCCCGCATGATAAACTTGTTCCAGTGTTGGAGGGACTTCTGGAATTCGTTTATCGTTATGGTATTAAGCTCCTTCAGCAATTCTGTTTTCATCACATCACTGGTGTAAAACAATGCCCTTTCATGATACTCTTCTGCCTCTGGTATAGCAAGAAGTCACCTGGGGTCCACGTCCAGCGAATACGATGGCTGAGGCAACATCACGAATAAGGATTGAGGTGAACCGGAGCATTTCTACGAGTGATCCTGCCACAGTTATGGTCGTTTTCTGCACATTGATTCATGCAAATGGCACGTAGTTTACAGGTAGTGTTCCTTATTGACCAATCGACCATAAGGCATAACCTCATGATTTACTAACTCATTTTAATCAAACAAAACAGCGAGAAGAATCATCACGTGTGATCTCACTTGTCGAAATTTTTTCGGTCTTCGCTCTTCAGGCAGTTTTCATAGGGTCGATTGGGCCTTGGTTTCGACGTCATACTTGTATATCCAAGTTTCGTCAGCTGTTAGATCTTATAACTTCTTTGGAAATTCTGGACCTTCGTCGACTTTATTGAGCAATTCTTGTGCTGTCTGCGTGACGTCGTTTCTGGTCGAAACTGAACAGTTTCGAAATAAATTTTTGCTGTTACGCACGTTTCATGTCCAAAACGTCAAAAAAAAATTGCTTGACATGAGCCAAAGGATATGTCGACATCATCAGCAACCGGTCTGATAGCGATTCGGCGATTTTCCAGAACGATTTTCTTTATTTCTTTTGCATTGTCGTCAGTAATTGATGCGCTAGGGCGTCCAGAGCGGTCGTCGGCTTGAACGTCTTCTCGACCCTCTCCACTTGTAAACTCTTTTCGTACTCGTACTAGATTCGTCAAAAAGTCACGATCATTATTTCGAATGCAGTGCTGCACTTTATTCCATTTTTCAGCCAAAGTGTAATGCAAATTCTTTGACCCATCTTTTTCACAAGTAAAAATTCGCAGAACGCTCGAAAACACGTATAGCCTTTTCAACTGTCAACAATAAACAAGATGTTTAAAACAGGTGAAAATGCAAACACACACCTGGAACATGTGTACCAACAAGATCGGAGTATAAATCCCGCGAAATTAAAAACTTTCCGTTACTTTTTGATTGTACCTCGTACATATTACGTGCGTTGCTAAATATTTAGCTCTCTGTCTCAGCAGCCCCCTATTCCTTGTCATCAACCCACGTATCGGCGCAATATCATATGAATTTTCTGTCAACGAAAATAGATTTTATATATTTGGGAAGTGGAGAGAAGTATTTTATCTGTATCAGAATCCCATTGACGTTGATGTTTTGCGAGGTCGGTGTACTGCAAAGAGCACACAATGTAGTCACTTGCAACCGCTGTTTTTCCTTGAACTAGATGCGTCAACAAAACATTCATTACAATCTCTATTGGGTAAATGAACAGCATTGCATCAGATCGCTTAGATAGGGTATAAACTCTTTGTACACTTTACCATCTCAGTTTCCAAAGAACACGGGAAATTGTAATTTTAAAGTATGTACGAATGTTTGTTTAACATTCGGTAAGGAAGGATTTTTGTGGGTTGTTGCAACAATTTGCAACAATAAATTTGCTCTTGCAGCTTATTGAATTTCTGGTATCTATCTGAGCGCTTAAAAAATTGAACACTCATTTGAGAGACATCCATTGCACATGAACACACGTCTGTTTGTTGCACTGCGTAATACAATTAAAGGATCACTTATTCTAAACCCCGTAGTTGTCTTCCATTGCGACGCATAAGTTTGAAATTTGGCTCAAAGGTGCCTACAACTTTCCTGTATAATGGCGCAAAAGGATGGCACAATGTGACGTCATCCTCAGGCTCGGCTGGAAAAAGGTCACAGTTCGGAAGTTCATGTGAGCTGTAGGTGAGTTAATGTTTTCGCATTGGCACCAAATATCACCACAGTTCTGCTCGGTGGCACCGCGGATGTGTCCTCCTTCTGACGCGTCTGCGATGGAGGTCAGAACCGCGACACTCAGCGCTGAACTTCTGCGATTTCTAATGGGTGGCCAAGGAAAACATTTCAGACACACTGCGGCTCAGAATCGACACGAAAATTGTTATATCCTAGCCAGTAATGCCAACCGAGCCCGCTGCCAAAAGGTTGGCAGCATCAAAGTCCGGACGCCGTCCGCATAAGCAGCGCCAGCGATACAGGAAATCGCCGCAAGTCTGCGCGCGCCACCGCTGGCTTCTGGCTTCTTAAGCGCTGGAGTCGCGAGCGCTAGGACAGTTCTGTATTCGCCGCTCAGTTGTATACTCGCCACCGATTTGTGTACTTGCAAGTCAGTGTGTGTTCATCGCAGCAGAGTTGTTGTTTGTCGTCAGCCGACGCTGACCTAGACGCTCCGACTCGAACTAGACAGATTTCTGTAGACACGGAGTTCACTACTGTGTTTCTGTATCTTCGTTAATAAAGATAAGTACCGACTTTTATTTAATCACAGTGTTTGGGTTTTCATCTTTCTGTTCACTGTTCCAGCGGACCGGTCGGCCCGCTATTAAAAGTGTGGCGGTGACTTCGTAAGCCGTTTCTACAGCGAAGTGTTTGTCGCTACGAACGCCGCCACAAAACTGGCGACGAGGATTTCCGAACTCGTGTGCAAGGCTGGTTCAACTTGTTTCTTGTTATACTAATTATAGAGATAAAATTTTGGGGGCTGGTTTAATTTGTGTTCACTATGTCTGCCGAATTACAACAGTTGATCTTGTTACAGAGTCAGCAAATACAAAGTCTGGTGGAAGCAATCGCCAAACAAGCGGCTAATCCACCAACACAAAAGGAACAAGCACAGGCAGCACCGCCTTTCCGTGCTTTTGATGCATCAAGAGAAGAATGGCGAGAATATTTCGCGCAGTTGCAGGCGCACATGACAGTCTACAAAATCACAGGTAATGAGCGGCAGCTTTATTTAATTTCCACTGCAGGCGTGGAAGTCTATAGACTACTTTGTAAGTTGTTCCCGGAATCCTAACCAGAAGCTTTAGACTATGACGTTGTTGTTGACAAGCTTGCTGAGTATTTCGAGTCGCGAGTTCATGTGGCAGCAGCCAGATTCAAGTTCTTCAGATTAAAGAAACTGCCACATCAATCTAATAAACAGTGGTTAACAGATTTACGGGGCCTCACCCGTCAGTGTCGATTTAATTGTGTGTGTGGAGCTTCCTACAGCGATGTCATGTTACGAGACGCTATTACTCAAAACATTGCAGATTCTCGTATTCGTGCTGCTATCTTAAAGTTGCCTGACCCGTCATTAGAGACTGTGATGAACATCATTGAAGCCCAAGATACTTTTGACTATGCTGAGTGTGAGTTAGATCAGCCATGTATTTCTCAAATTGCCTGTGCTAAGCAAGTTATGTCACGCCCGTGGCCCCACCGGCAGAGTCCGACTGTAAACACTAGCCGGCCGCGTCATGTTAAACACATTCGTCAGCCGCGTGTGCAAAATGATAGAATTAAGTCTTGCCCTAAGTGTGTTCTTGCTCATCCTCGTGAACGTTGCCCGTTAAGAAACGCGGTTTGTCACTTTTGTCAAAGGAAAGGACACATCCAGACTGTTTGTTTGCGTAAACGCAAGAACAATTCTAGTGCTGCCCAGCCCATGGATATTCATGTTATTCAAAGCCAGCCCGCCCAGAAGGTCGCGTTTAAAGACTCTTCCACGGTTCGTGTGGGTAATACACTTGTTCGCAATAAGCCACTCACCCAGCCCTCTGCTATGCGACCCACGCGTAAGTCAAACGCTGTAAAAAGTAATGTACAGACTGCAAGTGAAGCGGGAGTTGTTGTTCCACCCGCCCAACCCACGAGTTGTCGTAAGCAGCGAACACACGCTAAACGCGCTGATTTTGTGTCTTCCGCCTCCACTGCACTGTAATAAACTATTTGTGAAGCTACGCATCCAGGATAAGACCTTCAATTTTCAATTAGACACTGGTGCGTCTGTGACTCTAATCAATAGTGCAACGTATGCGGCTATCGGCCGCCCTAAACTTTCAGCGGCAAAACATTCTTTGGCTACTTATAGTGGCGAACAAATTCCTGCGTTAGGTGTATGTAGCGTGCCAGCCACATTCCGTGGCAATACAAAAACAGTTTCATTCACAGTGCTCCGCGCTACAGACAGTGTAAACATTTTCGGATTAGACTGTTTTGACTTGTTTGGCCTGTCTATCCAAGACAATGTGTTGCAAATTACTTCTGTTGTTGTTCCTCAAGACAGCATAACCGATTTGTGTAAACAATACAGTGACATTTTTACAGACGAACTAGGTTGTGCTGCGAACTTTGCCGCTCATATTACGTTAAAAGATAATGCTCAGCCTCGGTTTTTTCGTGCTCGTCCAGTGCCTCACGCCATCCGGGCACCTGTAGAAGATGAACTTCGTCGTTGGCAAAACAACGGTGTTATTCAACCCGTTTCAGCGAGCCAGTGGGCTTCTCCCTTAGTTATTATAAAGAAACCGTCTGGCAAGTTACGTTTGTGTGCTGATTTTAAGTCGACAGTTAATCCTCAGACTGTCATTGATTCTTTTCCTTTGCCTAGACCGGACGAGCTGATGGATAAGTTAGGGGAAGCTCGTTTCTTTTCCAAAATTGATCTCCGTGAAGCATATTTGCAATTGCCCCTCGACGAGCAATCACAACAGTATTTTGTCATAAACACGTCGTTGGGGTTGTTCCGTTTTCTGCGTTTGCCCATGCAGTCTACAACGTCTGCACAAACTATACAGGCATTGACTTCAATTTTTTGTATTGAGGGTCTTTCAGAAGTTTTAGTGTCTGACAATGGTAAACAATTTACCTCTGCTGAATTTGAAAGTTTTTGTTCTGCCAATGGCATTCGCCATGTTCTTACTCCGCCGTTCCACCCTCAATCGAATGGTGCAGCGGAACGTTTTGTACGCACATTCAAGGATCATATGGACCGCCTTCGTGCTACGCACTCTCGTCAGCAGGCCCTCATCACGTTCCTGTCGTCGTACCGGACCACGCCACGCGACGGCCCTTCGCCTGCGGAGCTTCTCCACGGCCGTCGTCATCGCACCCTACTACGGTTGTTGCACCCCCCCGGATCGACCCGCCGCTTCTGAGCATCGCACGCGTTTTCAGCGCAACGACGCCGTTTTTTTCAGAGTTTATAACGGTCGCCGTCGTTGGGAACGCGGCACCGTCATAAGTGTCCGGGGTCGCGGTTTTTATACTGTTCAAGGTGCTACTGGGGTGCACAGGAGGCATCAGAACCAGTTGCGCCGCGCTGGCCGCCGGGATTCTGCCGCTCGTTCTTTGTCCACAGATTTGGTCCGCGGCGGGTTGCAGCCGCGCCTTCCGACTTCGCTGCTGCCACCAGGGCAGCAGCAGCAGCCGTCGCCGCTACCACGCCGACAGCCCGTCCCGTTGATGCCTCCCGCGCAGCTTCATCCGGGAGCGCCCCAGGTGGTCGCTCCGGCGCCTGCGGTCCCTCTTCAGTCGCCGCCGCCTTCGGAGCAGATGGACGTCGACCCCTCAGCCGGGCCGCCATCCCATGCGGTGGCTGTGCAGCCTGTCCTGCAGCCGCTTTCCTTCGGCACCCCCATGGAGTATGACACCGTAGCGCCTTGTCCGGCGCCCACTCAGCAGCCGTCGACGCAGCATCAGGAGACGCTGCCTCTCTTCGTGGGTCCCGACGCCCCGTCGCGTCCAGTACCAGAAGCTGCGCCCGTGGTCACAGGCGTGCACCCTGACCTCGGTTTTCAGTCGGTGTTTCCCGAGGCCCCGCGCAGCCAATGCTGGGGTGCGGACCGGGGACTGCCACCGACAACAGTCTCCGCCCCGGTCTCTTCTGCTACGCCTGCGGCCAGACCCCTCCCCCGCCGTCGACGCTCGCCACGTCATTATTCAACGACGGTGCGGCGATTTGGGGGGAAGGAGTGTTATATCCTAGCCAGTAATGCCAACCGAGCCCGCTGCCAAAAGGTTGGCAGCATCAAAGTCCGGACGCCGTCCGCATAAGCAGCGCCAGCGATACAGGAAATCGCCGCAAGTCTGCGCGCGCCACCGCTGGCTTCTGGCTTCTTAAGCGCTGGAGTCGCGAGCGCTAGGACAGTTCTGTATTCGCCGCTCAGTTGTATACTCGCCACCGATTTGTGTACTTGTTAGTCAGTGTGTGTTCATCGCAGCAGAGTTGTTGTTTGTCGTCAGCCGACGCTGACCTAGCCGCTCCGACTCGAACTAGACAGATTTCTGTAGACACGGAGTTCACTACTGTGTTTCTGTATCTTCGTTAGTAAAGATAAGTACCGACTTTTATTTAATCACAGTGTTTGGGTTTTCATCTTTCTGTTCACTGTTCCAGCGGACCGGTCAGCCCGCTATTAATAGTGTGGCGGTGACTTCGTAAGCCGTTTCTACAGCGAAGAGTTTGTCGCTACGAACGCCGACACAAAATAAATGCCGCAGCATGTGGTTGAATAAAATACTAGGGGCTCTAAGACCTCCTCAGTCGTCAGCACCCTTGGTGCCATTAACGACGTAACACTATCAGCTCATACACAAGAATCGTAAATGTCCATATATATTCTTATATGTTGTTAGTTGTATATACACTCCTGGAAATGGAAAAAAGAACACATTGACACCGGTGTGTCAGACCCACCATACTTGCTCCGGACACTGCGAGAGGGCTGTACAAGCAATGATCACACGCACGGCACAGCGGACACACCAGGAACCGCGGTGTTGACCGTCGAATGGCGCTAGCTGCGCAGCATTTGTGCACCGCCGCCGTCAGTGTCAGCCAGTTTGCCGTGGCATACGGAGCTCCATCGCAGTCTTTAACACTGGTAGCATGACGCGACAGCGTGGACGTGAACCGTATGTGCAGTTGACGGACTTTGAGCGAGGGCGTATAGTGGGCAAGCGGGAGGCCGGGTGGACGTACCGCAACACGTGGGGCGTGAGGTCTCCACAGTACATCGATGTTGTCGCCAGTGGTCGGCGGAAGGTGCACGTGCCCGTTGACCTGGGACCGGACCGCAGCGACGCACGGATGCACGCCAAGACCGTAGGATCCTACGCAGTGCCGTAGGGGACCGCACCGCCACTTCCCAGCAAATTAGGGACACTGTTGCTCCTGGGGTATCGGCGAGGACCATTCGCAACCGTCTCCATGAAACTTGGCTACGGTCCCGCACACCGTTAGGCCGTCTTCCGCTCACGCCCCAACATCGTGCAGTCCGCCTCCAGTGGTGTCGCGACAGGCGTGAATGGAGGGACGAATGGAGACGTGTCGTCTTCAGCGATGAGAGTCGCTTCTGCCTTGGTGCCAATGATGGTCGTATGCGTGTTTGGCGCCGTGCAGGTGAGCGCCACAATCAGGACTGCATACGACCGAGGCACACAGGGCCAACACCCGGCATCATGGTGTGGGGAGCGATCTCCTACACTGGCCGTACACCGCTAGTGATCGTCGAGGGGACACTGAATAGTGCACGGTACATCCAAACCGTCATCGAACCCATCGTTCTACCATTCCTAGACCGGCAAGGGAACTTGCTGTTCCAACAGGACAATGCACGTCCGCATGTATCCCGTGCCACCCAACGTGCTCTAGAAGGTGTAAGTCAACTACCCTGGCCAGCAAGATCTCCGGATCTGTCCCCCATTGAGCATGTTTGGGACTGGATGAAGCGTCGTCTCACGCGGTCTGCACGTCCAGCACGAACGCTGGTCCAACTGAGGCGCCAGGTGGAAATGGCATGGCAAACCGTTCCACAGGACTACATCCAGCATCTCTACGATCGTCTCCATGGGAGAATAGCAGCCTGCATTGCTGCGAAAGGTGGATATACACTGTACTAGTGCCGACATTGTGCATGCTCTGTTGCCTGTGTCTATGTGCCTGTGGTTCTGTCAGTGTGATCATGTGATGCATCTGACCCCAGGAATGTGTCAATAAAGTTTCCCCTTCCTGGGACAATGAATTCACGGTGTTCTTATTTCAATTTCCAGGAGTGTATATGAATTAGTTTGTTGATGTAAATACGCGAGTGGAAGTATCACGATTCATTGGTGTTCAAAATATTGCTTTCTTTCTCGAATAATTAACGCAAATGGTTCAAGTGGCTCTGAGCATTATGGGACTTAACATCTGAGGTCATCAGTCCCCTAGAGCCTAGAACTACTTAAACCTAACTAACCTAAGGACATCACACATCGAGCAGTTATAGGCGCTTCAGTTCGGAACAGCGCGACTGCTACGGTCGCAGGTTCGAATCCTGCCTCGGGCACGGATGTGTGTGATGTCCTTAAGTTAGTTAGGTTTAAGTAGTTTTAAGTTCTAGGCGACTGA
The DNA here is from genome assembly GCF_023864275.1 of Schistocerca cancellata. Classification (NCBI taxonomy): domain Eukaryota; kingdom Metazoa; phylum Arthropoda; class Insecta; order Orthoptera; family Acrididae; genus Schistocerca; species Schistocerca cancellata. The sequence continues at coordinate 101,328,293 of NC_064633.1, forward strand.
TGACCACAGATGTTAAGTCCCATAGTGCTCAGAGCCATTTGACCCATTAGCCATTTGACATCACACACTTCCATGCCCGAGGCAGGATTTGAACCTGCGACCGTAGCAGCTGCGCGGTTATGGTCTAAAGCGCCTGAAACCACTCGGTCACAGCGGCAGGCTGATCAGAGCAAGTCGGTACTATCCGAAACAAAGGTGAATTACCTGCTCACTTTACTACTCCTACAGAATGTTCCTAAGAAGAACGAAGTTGTTACTGTACTGTGCTCTCTTCATTACCAAACAGTGGTATCACCTTCAGCAGTAAAGAAACTTGAAGTTTTAATGATATCCAGCTATTTTCTGTTGACCTTGTGCATATTCGCAGTAATAATTACGTTATAAAACATTTAGAATAGAATGAGAATAAATTATGTATCATTAAAAAACTACCAGTACAAGTGTAAAACTTGTGTTCTTCCAAATGAATGATAACTTATACGATAAAACTATTTTGAAAGAATTTGCAAAAACCAAGGATGGCGTTGACACCATAGATCAGAAGACTTGATGCTACAGTCATCATCATCATCATCATGATCATCATCATCATCATCATCATTTAACACTGATTATGCCTTTCAGTGTTCAGTCTGGAGCATAGCCCCCTTATACAGTTCCTCCATGAACCCCTATTCAGTGCTAACATTGGTGCCTCTTCTGATATTAAAACTATTACTTCAAAATCATTCTTAACCGAATCCAGGTACCTTCTCCTCGGTCTGCCCCGACTCCTCCTACCCTCTACTGCTGAATCCATGAGTCTCTTGGGTAACCTTGCTTCTCCCATGCGTGTAACATGACCCCACTATCTAAGCCTGTTCGCCCTGACTGCTACATCTATAGAGTTCATTCCCAGTTTTTCTTCGATTTCCTCATTGTGGACACCCTCCTGCCATTGTTCCCATCTACTAGTACCTGCAATCATCCTAGCTACTTTCATATCCGTAACCTCAACCTTGTTGATAAGGTAACCCGAATCCACCCAGATTTCGCTCCCATACAACAAAGTTGGTCGAAAGATTGAACGGTGCACAGATAACTTAGTCTTGGTACTGACTTCCTTCTTGCAGAAGAGAGTAGATCGTAGCTGAGCGCTCACTGCATTAGCTTTGCTACACCTCGCTTCCAGTTCTTTCACTATGTTGCCATCCTGTGAGAATATGCATCCTAAGTACTTGAAACCGTCCACCTGTTCTAAGTTGGTTCCTCCTATTTGGCACTCAATCCGTTTATATTTCTTTCCCACTGACATTACTTTCGTTTTAGAGATGCTAATCTTCATGCCATAGTCCTTACATTTCTGATCTAGCTCTGAAATATTACTTTGCAAACTTTCAATCGAATCTGCCATCACAACTAAGTCATCCGCATATGCAAGACCGCTTATTTTGTGTTCACATATCTTAATCTCACCCAGCCAGTCTATTGTTTTCAACATATGATCCATGAATAATATGAACAACAGTGGAGACAGGTTGCAGCCTTGTCTTACCCCTGAAACTTCTCTGAACCATGAACTCAATTTACCGTCAACTCTAACTGCTGCCTGACTATCCATGTAAAGACCTTTAATTGCTTGCAAAAGTGTGAAGTGTGTGCTACAGTGTGAAGAGAAAAAGAAGAAGCTGGCTAATGATCGTTTTCTTCAACATAATGGATGCAAGCGTAATGAAGGAATTCATAATTTTGGTTATAGTGGTTATCAATAAAAAACTGACACATTGGACTTCGCTCATGACAACGAAAGCAAGTAGCAGGGGTAAAGATGCCGCCGCTATACAGCGCCAGATATTTGTAACGTGCGACCCTCGACTACGTAATTTCTGACGGTTGTGGCGTTGGTCGAGCGAAACATGCAAAATGAGGAAAAAGTTACATGCGACTTGTGGTGGCTCTACAGTTTTAATTGAAGTGGAACTTCAGGGGTTGAGAAAAATGCCATGTTATTTGAATGATTACAAAATTGATTCAAATTTACAAAGAACTTGGCGGTAAGAACTCACTTTTCAGTATGATCTTGCACACCCTCCGGCCTAGACGTGTGCACGGAAAGAAATGCGTCATGCAGCCACTGTATCCTCTCCTGAGGCAAGTGGGCCAACAATTGTACTGCTTTCTCACATCTTGTATACTGGCCTTCGGGTGGATCTGACGTCTGAGCTAGTCGCACACACTTTCTGTCTGGGACAGACCTGGAGATCTTGCGAGCAATATGAGTACTTGAAGAACAAGCGGACAGTTCGTAATGACACATGCGATGTCGGGACGACTGTTGTCCTAATGAAAACCGGTACCACGATACTGTCACATGAGATGTAACACATAAGGGCACAGGATGTCCGAGACTATTGCTGCGCTGTTAGAGATCCCTAATCAAACATGACATGTAGTCATAACCTGAATGCTCTCAAAAATTAACACCCGAAGTAACACCGATGTGCATATCAACAAAAGCGAACGGGATTATGGGACAACATTGCACTTACAGAACTTCTCCGCAAGACGGCGCAATAGTCACCGACGATGGCCATCCGGAGTAGTGCAGAACCAGGACTCACTGATTGCGCACAATGTGATGCCGTTCATCAGCAGTCCAATCTTCCAAGTCACAGCACTGCCACAAACACAGCCGTTAACGTTGAGGTGTCAACGGCAAACTACGGTAATTCCGTAGTCCAGGTCCTGTTAGTCTCGGACCAGTAGTGTGAGATACCACAGAATGTTGAAAAGAGTCCATTACTTGTTGTCGGATAGCAGACGCAGACGTGAAAGGGTGACGATGTGTGTGGTGCACAGTATGTCGATATTACCTTGTGGTCGCCAGAGCTCATCGATCAGAACCTTGACGACGAGTATGGCTGCCCTCATGTTCCCACGCAGCCCCACATCGGGGCATTCTCACATACGAATATCTGACAAATCTGGCTTTTGCACGATTTGACCAGCTGGCCAAATCAGACCCACAATGAGACTCCAAACAGACTCTGTCATATGGTAACAGCGCTGTCTCACATGAGCAGGAGGCATCCCCCTGTCTTGTAAACTAGGCCCTCATCTGACATTGTTCAAGGGTCTTATATACCCTGTATGGTCTAGCACCATCACTAAGCAGAAATGGCTCTGAGCACTATGGGACCTAACTGCTGAGGTCATCAGTTCCCTAGTACTTAGAACTACTTAAACCTAACTAACCTAAGGACATCACACACATCAATGCCCGAGGCAGGATTCGAACCTGCGACCGTAGCGGTCGCGCGGTTTCAGACTGTAGCGCCTAGAACCGCTCGGCCACTCTGGCCGGCTCAATAAGCAAAAATAACACTAACACATTCTGCTGGTCACAAAGAACTGCAAGCGTAATTATTTATGTACACGACGATGATATATATCTGTATGAAGGTACATTGACATCCGACCGAGTCTTCTGGGAGCTTAGTCTTTTTTGATGACACAGTGTATGTAGTCTCCTCGTCGATACTGTAGAGTCTTGTACCGCAAGGATCAAGGGAGAGGATGCTGTTTGGTGGCCGGTATCCTCTTTCTACAACACAACTGCACACCTGTTTTAACAGGGTTCTTTATTTAAATGAACAAGAAGCTGCTTATCTTTAAGAGACTCCATTTGTTTTGGTACAATCTCTTCCGTAGTCTTCTTGCAGACAATATCGGTATCCTAGCTATTCCAAACTTTAGTATTGCTATGTGTATAGTAAAAGTCCTGCTATGTACACTAATTTGTTCGCAATGTGCTGACAGACGCCAACTTGGAGTGCGAGCTTGTGACTGATATAGTGACTGAGTGTGCTAGTGACTGAGACGGACCCCTCCAGTCAGCAGCTGCGTTCTAAATACTTGAGGTCTAGGTGGCATATTGCTTGCGATGCTGTCTTTGGGCTCTCTCCTGACAGGAACGGTTGATGCAGCGCCTACTATCGATCTTCTTGTTACATCTGTGCTTACAGCTTGCTGGCGACGGATTACGTCAGCACAGTGTAATTTACCCCTCCTACATTCCGAACACACAGGTGTATTTTCCACTCGACATTGTTAAAGGCCTTCATCAATCAAGAAATTAGAGCGTCAAATCTGTGATTCATCAAGCACTTCAGAATATACTCTTGTCTTCTTCCTTTTGGAAAGCTAGAATTTCAATTTTATATTTATAATTGTTTACTTATTGCACCAGATTCTTTAGTTGAGACCACTGTTTCACATACCGTATATCTCTCAAGGTTTTGTTTGCTATCGTTTCATTAATACCGTTCTGTAAACTAATCTACTCTCTCGCCTCTTCCTAAAATATTTCTTCAAGAAATGTACGTCGATGTTCTTCTTAACACAGTTTCAAGTGAGTTTGGCTCTAAATAGAGTGTCTCATATACGATGTGCTTTCTTTTTCACACTGGCATAATGTGAAAAAGCGTTAAGTGCGCGAGTACAACAGTTATCATCTTTCCTGATGATCATAGCTCCTCGAGCACATTCACGGAATACAAAGCTGAAAGCTAAGCAAACTTCCGGATTCAAAGCGTTAAAAATCATAAAATAACAGGTGGATTTTAGACTTGTGTAACGACCACACCTCGAATACGTACAGTGCCCAAAGGTTTTGACTAACTTCTCATGTCTGAAACAAGTGCAGTAGCACCTACCTGCCGTCCTAGGGCGCCACTAACATTACTCTGCCTATTTCTTGGTTTTTGTCTCTTTACCTTCACTGCATTTCATACAAAGAAGTACCTTCACAGTCAGACAACGCCTCCTACATTTAAAACTTCACTGACGAATTGTGTGGTCCTACTGTTTACATGTAGCAGAAGTATACAGTATATACCATGTGTCTAAAATAAACAGCCATTTCTACCCTATCAGAATTCATCGAGGGTACTTCGAAGTCTACGATTTATACTGCCTGGGCCGCGCTCAGGGTGTAATCTACGGTTTCGAAACAGCTGTTGCTGTTGCTGCCTGCCTGCCTGCCTGCTTGCCTGCCTCACGTGTGTCGGCCGCCACGGTTGCTGTCGTACGTACATCTACCTGCCTGCCTGTTAGCCGCCGGCCGAGGATCTTGAGCCACCCTCTCTTTCCGTCGTCGTCCAGCCGCTGCCTAGAGGGATTCGCCAGACCGCCTTCACCGCCTGCCGGAGGGGCTGCCACCCTCTCTCGCTAAAGGCTCCCTTGTCGACGCCGCCGCCGCCATCCTTCCCCGCCGCCACTGTCCTCGCTGGTGCCGCCGTTTCCCGTCCTAGCCACTGTCGCCGTCACCACCGTCACCGTCTTCACCCCCCACCTTCACAGGGATGTGTCAGTGTGGATGTCCTTGACATAATTGGCAGTGACCATGAGCCCATCCTCCTCACTATCTCTGATGGTCGCCATCCTCAACCTGTTCCTTGCCCTGACATTCCTCCTAAGCTTGTCCACACGTGCACCAATTGGGATGCCTACCAGGACTCTATACACACCCAGGTTTAATGTCACAACCATACCCTCCAATCTCCAAATGAATTCGTCCAAACCGCTATCTTTCTCCACCAGACATTGTCTGATGCTGTCACCACCCACATTCCTACAAAAGCCATCCACCCTCACCACCTGGCACTGCCCCCACAGGCCATCCATCCTTCTCCTTGATGACCGTTCGTTTCCTGACAACCTCAGTAAGGCCAGCCACTTTGCCTCCCATCTATCTGATGTCTTTTCCATTCCCTTCTCCCTAACATCATTGAACATAGGGTACCTCCACTCCTCCTCTTGCTCCTAGTTTCCAGTACTTGGGCACACACCACTATCAGGACTTAACACTTCCATTACTGCACAGAACATCAGCCTCACATTCTGCACTAAATGGAACAGTGCTCCTGGCCATGACAGCATTACCTACCGACATCTCAAGCACTGCCCTCCATCCCTCCTTGCAGTCCTTGCCACCCTCATCAATGTAATCCTTACCACTGGTTTCTACCTTGACCTGTGGTAAACCACCCATATCCTGATGCCCTCAAAACACAACAAGCCTCCATCTGGTGCCTCTTCCAATCGCCCAATATGTCTCAGCGCTCAGCAAGCTCTTGGAATCCATCCTTACCCAGCACATCCATCACCACCTCCAACAACACCACCTCCTCCCCAACACCCGATGTGGCTTTCAACCTTCCTTCTCTGCCAATGACCAACTCCTATGCCTCACTCATCTCCTCTCACTGCAGCTTAACTCCTGTTGCTCTGCCATTTTTGTCTCCCTAGACCTTGAGAAGGCCTACAACCATGCATGGCATCCCGGTCTCCTGTTTAAACTCCCGACCTATGCCCTTCCTATCATCTATGTCTGTCTGATTGTCTCCTTCCTCTCCTGCCTCCCCTCTTATGTTACCATCCATAATGCCGATTGCCACATCTTTTACCCCTCCGCAGGTGTGTGCCAGGGCTCTGTCCTCTCCCTTCTCTTTTACTTCCTGTACATGGCATATATGCCCAACCCCCCACCTCCTCCTCCTCCACCGCCTTCTTTGCCCTCACTCCTACCCTTCAATGGTCCCAACGCCTTCCTCAGAATCACCTTGTCCTTTTTGCCACATGGTGTAACCAGTGGCTCCTCCATATCAATCCTTCCACATCCTATGTCATACCACTCATTCCTTCCAGCTCCTTGATTTTTTCCTTACCATTTGTGTCGTCCTGTCCGCCTCTACCCCACCCTCACTTCCCTTGGACTCACCATTGACCATAACCTCACCTGGATCCCTTATCTCTGCTCTGTCCAATGCAAAGTCCACAAGTACCTCTGTCTCTTTAAACTCCTCTCTGGCCAGAACTGGAGGTTGGACCCCTCTACCATCCTCCACACCTACAAATCTTTAATCTGTCACATCCTCTGTTATGCCAGTCCCAACTGGATATCTGCCCCCCCCCCCACCCCACCCATCAACTTCTATAAGTCCCTCCAGATCCTTAAGCACTATGCCCTTCGCCTCACCTTCCATATACACCTCTGTCCCCTATGTGGATTCTCTATGACCTTTCCTCCATCTGCTCCTTTTCCTCGAACGTGTCCATGTCCTCTACACCTCCCACCGACTTGATCCCCTTCATCCCCTGGTTGCTCCTCCAACCCCTACTCACTGCTGCACCTTCACTGTTGTGTCCCCCTAACATCCACCTCTACACCCTTCATCTCCATTCCTGAGGTAGCTTCCATCAACTCCCCCTTCCAGATGATGCCCTCTCCCCCTCAATTTAACTATGATCCTCACCTCCCCCTCCCTCCCTCTGTCCTTTTCCTGGCTCCCTCTCCCCCCCTTCCAAACCTTTTTTTCTCCACCTACCCACTCCTTGACTCCATTTTCTCCCCCCCCCCCCCCCCGAGTCCTCTTTCTTTCCTCTCCACTGTCTTTCCAACTGCTTTCTTGCTTCCACCCTGCTCCCACCCTTTTTCTGTGCCCTTTTACTCCATCAGCTCCTCCCCTTCCAACCTCCCCCTCATCTGTCCGGGTTCTCCCCCCCTCATACCCATATGCCTTCGTATAATGCAGTCTTTCCTGTGAGTGTTCAGTGTTGTGCGCCCCCTTTTTAAAGTCCTGTGAACAGAAACCAGACTGTCGCCATGTTTTTTAATTGTGCCTGTCTGTTTCCTGAGTGTTTTTAATCAGCGTCACTGACCTCTGTTTTTGATGTATTCTTCAAAATATTTTCCCTTTGTACTAGTTTTAAACAGTCACGGTTTTATCTCCTCTTTTTATATCTCTCCATTATGTTTTTTAACTTTATCTGTAGGCTGCAGAGCGGCTTATTACGCTGCTGCAGCTCATGCCCCCGCCCGCCTCCGTCTGGGAGGAAATCGAAATACAATAAAGAAAAAAATTCTTCGAGGTCCAAAACGCTACCGATGAATAGATTCGCTGTCACAGAACGGGTTCGGCTCTAACGTTTCGCACTTGAGTGCCAACAGCTCTTTCGTCTGCTGTACGTTTCCTGGAAAGCTTCGGCCGATTTTCTTGGCCACTTGACTGCCTTTGTCGAAGTAATGGACTGTAGGCGCAGTCCTCTTTACGTTTTACGTGATGTGGACGTACGACAAGAACCCGAAACGGTGAAGTAAATCAAGCAAGCTGAGTGTGAGATGCCATTTTTTTGAAGACGCAATTCAAACACCCGTGCGTTTTCTTAAAAGCATCGCTTTTTTTCTCTGTTAATATCAGGTAAATATCCTGAAGCCTCAGATTATTAGACCATTTCTCTTTTCATGTTAGTGGAGTGGATTCGGGAATGTCAGCCTTTCTCGAAAGACGAAAAGGAATTTATCAAATTTTTAATAATCATCTCTTTCATCTCCTCCCTTTTTCTTTATTTTCAAGAGAATAGTTGAATGAGTTTTCACTTCAATGTCACGTAGCCACAAGTATTAGCCAGTAATTCTGTCAATATGATCCAAACAGACACGACGATTCGACTGGCATTTTACCTCCATTGTTCGTTGGTTTTACGAAAACTAGGACGTTTTGGATGTTATTCAGAAATTAACCGTCCTCCAGTGCAGATACGATAATGAGTTTAACGCCTAAACTCTGCGTAACCACTCCGCGCAACCGAGTCTGTTGGGAAGCCGCAGCTCGTGAGAAAAGTATAAAGCACAGTACTAGAGGTCTAATGAACTGCGCCTTTGTCCCTAACTGTAAATTTGTGTGTAATACACTCTGACGATATTCTCTAGTCAGGCTGTCCAGCAGTAACTCAGTACACAACCACTGACTCTACGCAACGTTAACGGTGTTGTTACTGCAGTGTGCTCATGCCATGGACCCTCCTCACCCATTAAAAACCAATTAAAAGGAATATCTACAATGGAAAGTCTAACTACATTTTTCCATGATTTCCAACAGGTCTACCAGAAACTGCTTAGAACCAGTGAACGCACTAACACCACACTTCGAACAGGTGTTCATGTCTATTAGTACATGTCAGGAAATTAACTTGTGTGCGAAAATGGCTCACTAGCTTGTGTCACACACAATATGTGCAGTTTCATGTTATTTTCTAAGCGTGCTTAAGACATACGTTCTAAAGCTAAGAACGACGTAAAACATCTTCCGTTGATGCGTTTCATTATTTTTATTTCAGTATTTGTTATCAATACTTACGACAGAAATTCAGTTCCTCATATTTAGCAGTTGTTTCCTGCCTGCCCAACATTTTTTAACTGTCTCACAATGTTGCCACTTCCGGTTTTCGGTCAAGACTGTACTTGATTACTTATAGCGTTTTCTTATGTATCTCTACAACAAGAGTTTATCTCCGTAATTTGCGATTTATGAACATTATTCTGTGTAATTACTCTTTTGTCACACCAACGTTTATTGATATTCTATTGAAGAATGTTCAGAAAACCACTTAATTAATATTTATGCTCTCATCTAGTTCCTTTTTTGGTTTATTGTGTGTCCATTATATTTCATTTACTTCCCAAGAAGTCGTTATAGAACTGACGTAGTTTTCTGCCAGATCAAGGTGGTACAAGAGGATTTTAAGGAGACACTTGATGAGTACATGTGCGAGTGTGTTTCCAGTCCCGGCGTGTACCTCGCATAGAAAGCAAATTTCGACTAGAACCACATGTTGGCACAAACACAGCTGGTCGTTACCCTTGTAACACCAGAAAGATTAGCAAAATTACAATGAATTACTTATTGAGCGTGTGTAAGACTGTAAAAAGCACATATGATTTAAAATTTAGGTGATTTGGGGATGTAGTAGACAGTGCTGTCGCCTCTGACAGCAACAATGGCTCTAATGTGCCTGGTCGTGGTAAGCCAGTCCATGCTGTTTTTTCGGCTGCATGCTACAGTTCGTAAACGTTTCCGGCTGGCGTGTCTTTGAGTGCCAGTCACTCGGCATGAGTAGGTGATGTCAGTGGATGAGGGATTTGGAAAGCTACTGGTCAGGACAACATTCGCTCTAAATCGAGGCATACCAGCCTACTACAAGTAAAATATTAGCTGCTAATGACTCACCACTTGCATCAAGTGTCTGTGAGTTGGAGAGATCAACCTCCTATGCGATGTATATTCCACACTTCACAAAAAAGACGTCGTCGACATTCAAGAAATGTTCAAATCAAACCGTTAACTTGCACCATGAACAACGAATGAAAAATGGCCTGCCGCAGTGATCACAAAGGTTCGCATCGTCAAGATCGAAGGCCAACTCCTTGGGAGTTACAAAGCGTGCAGGGCATCAACTCCTAAAAAATGCATATTGGTGTAACGGGTGAGAGAATGTGATGGAATGCAACCGAGTGTGAAACAGTCAGTGGTGGAGCCTCTCGAGAAACAGGCTATCCTTTAAGCCTTGGCTGTAGGTAGATAATGTATTTTATAGGCCCGAAAAAAACAAACATCTAGAGGTTTAATTTGTCAAATGTTCCCAGTGGAATGAATTGCAATGTCACACACTTTTCACGAGGGATACTTTGCTTTAAAGGAGTATGATCTTCATACACTGACCAGGAATCAAGCAAAGGCAAGTTGTTTTGACCAGCTATTTGTCAAAAGCCGTGCTCATAATGTAGGTGTAGTTCTCGTACGCCATTTTCTCACCATTGCTTGCTGTGATGTAAGTATTCCTTGCTGCCCTTGGAAGATCACGCACACGAGAAAGAGTAGTAAGGGACAGAGCATGTCCATGTTCTCGCAGCATAATAAATAACATTCCAGCTAATTTACCGTGCAGATTAACAGTCGGAATAATTGCACACAAATATGTTAAGGCATTGAAAGCATTGATACAACATTCATATAACCTCTAGTTCCCAAGCTTGTGTTTGAAATTTCGTTGTCTTACGTCCTCCAGCTCTGTAGCACTCTCTGAAGCTACAATTTTATGTGCATAACGTAGTAGGTCACCATCATTCATATCCTCTGAATCTTGAACTCGCAAAAACCTTCGCCAGAAGATGATGGGTACGAAACTCATTGGAACGTTGCGACAAGATGACGCCACCACTCGGCTGATAACCCGAGAAGAATTCATCATCGCAAAAAACAGTTTTTGCAATAAGTGCTCCTTGTCCTTCCTTGAATATCTGTAGTTTTTCTTATGCACTACATGATGACTTTTTTGCGGACTTAGTCTAAATCTGTTCATAATTGTTTTTTGTACTACGCTGCAGATGATATTCCATGTATGTAATTGAGTTTAGTACCCGCTTCTTGGACAGCGACTATACTTTACTACGTTTCATTGGAGACAGCATTTGTAGCTCCCTGGCTCGACAACGGTTTCAGTATCATTTTCACTTCTTAAGCATAAATCATCATGACTGCACTCCTCATGTACAGTACCCGTACAGTCGAGTGTATACGATACCACACATTCCACGGACTCAACTTGCAGAAACATTAATACGTCATTTGCGACTTCTTTCTCGCCGGCCGGTGTGGCCGAGCGGTTCTAGGCGCTACAATCTGGAACCGCACGACCACTACGGTCGCAGGTTCGAATCCTGTCTCGTGCCTGGATGTTTGTGATATCCTTAGTTAGGTTTAAGTAGTTCTAAGTTCTAGGGGACTGATGACCTCAGAAGTTAAGTCCCATAGTGCTCAGAGCCATTTGAACCATTTTGAACTTCTCTGTGAAATTCCTTGCCCTCCTTTCTGACGAAATGTCAATTTCAACAGCTATAGTTCTGTTTACGAGGGTAGGAACTTTAATAGTGGACACTATTTATTGAGTTCGTACGAAATAGATACGTGTTTCAAAGTTTTACTCACTTTCATAGTAGTTGCCAGCATTGTGTATAACCCATTGCCAGCGATGTGGAAGTCGTAGGATACTCTTAGCAGTGACAGTTGTGTTGACAGTTCGAGCGGCGCTGTCTACTGCCCGACGAATTTGTAGCAGTTCTGAATAAAATGCCGTGAACTGTTTCCTTCAGTTTAGAAATCTAGTCGAACTTATAAGGTCTTAAGTCAGGAGAGTGCAGTAGGTGGTACAGCACTTAGCAGACCCATCAGTCAAACAAATCAGTAACAGCTCGTGTGCCACGAAGCTCGTAGCAATCGGACAGCTACACACACGCTCCGACACTGGTCAGGGACCGACCGCCAGTGGACCCAGACAACTGCCCCACACAGAGATATCCTCCCTGGTCCGCACCAACCGAATGACTACCGTCAGCGTGCCGAATAACGCCAACCACACACACAACCTGAGAAACACTTGCACAAAGACCTGAACGATACCCAACAGTAACTAAGCACGCACGAAGACACACACACACATACACACACAGCCGACTGATGAACGTTCGGCGAGCCAAACGCGTCGTTCGGTAGGTCGACCGACTGACGATCCACTAAGACTGTAGCCCGGCTCAAGTGATGCATGGCGGCAATGGTCGGGCGAGCCATGTCGACGCAGACCTCACTGCTCCAACTCGAGTGTACTAGTGCAGCACTGCAACTCTCCGACTGGCAGGTCCGCACTGCGCTCCAGACGCGTTCCAACTGAATGGCAGCCCGAACTCGCGACCCGAAGCCTTAACGACAGACAATGACCAGGAAGTAATAGCAGTCGAGCAAAGATACTACGAGAGGGGATATATTGATACGCGGTGCTAGTGCCGTCCACGGTCAGACAAAGGAACAACTCTGACACCAGTGATTTAAATTAACGTAGTGAGGTGGAAGGACGTTAAAAACCAGTTGTAAAATACATGATGGCGGGAACATGAGTCACGCACGGCACAAATATGTGTTGAGTATAGCCTTGGCCGGCCGGGGTGGCCGAGTGGTTCTAGGTGCTACAGTCTGGAACCGCGCGATCGCCACGGTCGCAGGTTCGAATCCTGCCTCGGGCATGGATGTGTGTGATGTCCTTAGGTTAGTTAGGTTTAAGTAGTTCTAAGTTCTAGGGGACTGATGACCTTAGAAGTTAAGTCCCATAGTGCTCAGAGCCATTTTTTGAGTATAGCCTTGTATGAAAGTAAACCATTGATGATGATCAGTAAATACAAGAACGAAGAGAACCTTTTCAGATATGGTGTTCCAGAAGAATACTGAAGATTATACGGTTAGATTACGTAACTAATGAGGATGTATTAAATATAATTAGGGAGAAAAGAAATTGATTGATAGGACACATTCTGAGGCGTCAAAGGATCGTAAGTTTACTGTGGGAGGGAAGTGGAGAATAAAAATTGCATACGGAGGCAAAGAGACGATTACAGAAAGCTGATTCAAATACATGTGGGTTGCAGTCATTCAGAGATGAAGAGGTTTGCGTGGGATAGAGTAGGACGGAGAGCTGCTTCAAAGCAGTCCTCAACTGAAGACCATAACAACAACAAGGCTCATCCTCTTTGATGCGACGTACAGCAGCTCTGCTGAAATGGAGGGAAATCTGGGAAGCGACTGTAGTGGACAGTTGTCCAAATCAGCATTAGGGTTGACTACGGAAACAACAACAAAACTGATTTTATTATATTAGAACTATCTTTTCTAGAACTGCATTCTTTAGTTGTACTTTATTAACTACATGACCAAAACAAAATTTTTCGTTCTTAAATTTGAAACTTGACTATGTTCTCTGTGTGCACGGCAATAAACGTCCATCATAACAGACTTTCAACATTCTACCAGTTCTAAGTCACACTCCAGCATACCAGAATTCTGTTGCAGAAATTATATCGTGACACTATGGATATTCTTGAAGTTGGAAAATCTGTGGGTACAAGATACACGTCCGTTGCCTTTATTTTTAATGTTTGGTGAAGGATCGTGACGGCAACTTACGTCTCCGAGGTAACGCAGGTGTAAATTTTTGTGTAAGCTCGCTCTTTCCTGTTGATCACAAATTACTGAAGAGCAGTACTGTACAGACAGTCCTGCAAGCTGTTGGTAACGAATGCTCCATTATTCCTTAAACATGTTCCACGAAATTTCGTTGCTCACTCCTATTATTTGTGCCATCAGGCGAAATTGAAGCTATTTTGTGGTCGCATACTATCGGTTAGTTGTTTTTCGTGAATCTCAACGTGCATAATGTACACTCGATAATTCTACACCTACCCTGATCCTAATAGACGTTCTTGGTTCGAAGTTTCTTTCTTTGTATTCCCTTATGCTCGTTCTCAATCCGTTCTCAAATATTTTAATTTACAATTACAATAATTGTAAGAGTTCGTGGCACTTGAATTGGCGGCGATACATGTTTATGTAGTTTGTGCTCTTAGTATTTGACAACCTGTGTGCTGTCACTGTAATTGTAGCCGCACTGTTGTTGCTATTTTAGAGTCTCTATAGATTTGTTAGGAGTCGCCGCTGCTGATGTCGCAAACCCTCTGCATTATCTTCCGTAACCTCGGCCTATCTTTTACATGTCTACAGTGTCCCAGTTTTGTAACAGACTGAGCTATGTACATGGTACAGCGTGTACATAAATGATTTTCATTTCGAGCGTATGAGATACTTTCGTCGCTGTGAGAATGGACGACGCGTTGGACAGAGGCGAAGAAAGATTCCGATGTATAAATTATTATGAAATTAATTGTGTTGTTTCATTTTAGGTCTATTATCAATAGGATGAATTGTTAATTAACATTAACGCACTTGTAGAAGTAGTATATATTTTCAGTCAAATTAATTGCTAATTGCCTTCAAGAGAACAAGCTGAAACGTGCTATATTTTTGCACTGAAGTACGTACCGAAAGGGAGGATGCTGTTCTTTCGGCGTTTTCTGGCTTTACAAACATTGTCTTGAAAATACTGTATCTAGTAATTCGACACTTACGGGTTAGTGTTATAAACTGATGAACCATAAAATTTCACAACATGAGATCAACGTGATATGATGGGGCTTCAAGAAGTGAATTAACATGTCATCCCATTCCAAGACTACTGCGCAAGAAGAGCGCTGCATTGTCAGAAGTGATTATATATTCCAGGTTTTCTGCAGACGCAGTTCTGCTGCGGTGCTCATAACAGGTGCCTGACAGTGTGGGATTGAAATCACGTGGAAACTTTAAAGCTACATCAAAGTTGTTGAAAATGTATGAATAGCACACAGATTCACTGTCAAATCTGACGTTTTATGGACAAAATACAATGCTTCATCCAGCCGTAGTAACGTGGTGCCTACATTTCAACCAAAGCCGCACAGACGCGGGTGACACTGGTCGCGGAGGAAGGCCATCGACATCGTCCACAGACGAGGCTGTCCAGACAACCGAGGAGCAGATTCGCGACGAGCAGAGACTTTCCGACGGTGAAGACGTCCAGACAGCGGTTCTCGAATGGCTGCGTGACCAGGAAGCAGGTTTGTATTGTCGCGGAACAGGACAACTGTCAGAGCGTTCCAGCCGTTGTTCTGGAGACATGGTGACTATGTTGAAAAAAATTTTCAATAAAGCGTATCTCTTTGATGTGTACTTCGCTGAATTCAATAAAAATTAGTTAGCCTGCTTATAACGACACATCAGTATTTTTCTGGCTTTTCTGTAGTAACAAGATTACTGTGTTAAAAATCCTGAATTGATTGTCTGTATATTGAACAGTTCACGACAAAGGAATGAGCCTAATTTGTAAAAATAAATCCACACTGCTCCAAACGGGGGGGGGGGGGGGCGGTGAAGTTTGTATCTTTGAAGTGTATCATTTGTCTGTCTCTCCTCTTGTGTCACTTCCATCGATACCTTTCCACCTCCTCGCCTTGGTCTGTTAAGATGCATGCATCGTTATAAACATTTTGGTAGGAATGATTATAGATTTTGTACCAGTAAGGACTCTTTCTTTATTAATCCTTAACTGATTATCAAGTGGAAAAGTGGATGTACAATGTGGGTTCAGTAAGTAACGCGACAGCCCGCCCGGTTAGCCGTGCGATCTAACGCACTGCCGTCCGGGCAGGAAGGCGTGCCCGTCCCCGGCACGAATCCACCTGGCGGTTTAATGCCGAGGTCTGGTGTGCCGGCCAGTCTGTGGATGGTTTTTAAGGCGGCTTTCCATCTGCCTCGGCGAATGGGGGCTGGTTCCCCTTATTCCGCCTCAGTTACACTATGTCGCCGATTGCTGCGCAAACACTGTCTCCACGTACGTTACACCATAATTACTCTACCACGCAAACATTTGGGGTTACACTTATCTGGTGTGAGACGTTCCTACTGGGGCCGAACCGCACAATAACCCTGGGTTCGGTGTGGGGTCGGCGTTGGGGAGAGTGGACTGCTGTAGCCTGTTGTGGGGTTTGAACCACTGAGGGCTACCGTTGGGACGAAGCCTGTCCGGTTGAATATTCCAATAAATCACGTTATTCCCCACTCGTTTGGCTACAGAAACCTATTCTTCAACATATTATCCGTTCATGTGGGTGCCTGATGCCACCTTACCGGGAGGGCCTGTATACCCGCCTGGTACCACTCTACTGGTCGAGGTCGGACACTACGTCTTGCTGCATTAGTAACTTCCCCATCATCCACATACTACTTCCTACGGAGTGGGTAATTCATTGTGTCAAACAGATGAAGGTCGGAAGATAGGAGAACCGGGATGTAGGGTGGAGGAGGGAGAAGAGTGCAGTGAAGTTTTGTGAATTCATCTCGTACGCGCAGACTTCTGTAAGGTCTTGTTCTGTCATGGAGAAGAAGAAGCTCGTTTTCAGTTCTGTAGCGACGAAGACAGTGAAGGCGTTTATTTCAATTTTACCGCTGCGTGTGACTGGACAGCTCGCGGTAGAAAGGACAGGTTTGCGCATCATTGTTGCGATCATTAAGGACGCCACACCCAACGATTCACCCTGCTTTTGTTCACTGTCAGCTCTCAGGAGACATTCTGCAAGCACGTGTGAATATCTGGGCTGCTTATGCTCGACTAATCTCTGAAGTAGTGCTGGAGGTAACTGATACTATGAATCCTGCAAGGCTGTCGTTAATCCGTAAGATTACCGGGTTGGGGGAGGGGGTGGGGGGAGGAGTGAGGGGGGGATATCTCTCCTGAACAGCACGTTGCAGAGCATCCCAGATATTATTAATAACGTTCATCTCCTGGGAGTCTGGTGCCAGCGGAACTGTTTAAACTCAGAAGAGTGTCCTTGTAGCCACTCTATAGCAATTCTGGATATGGGTGTTTCGCATTGTCCTGCTGGAATTTCCCAAGCCTGTCTGAATGCACAAGGGACATGAATGGATGCAGATGATCAGACAGGATGCTTGCGTGCATGTCACCTGTCAAGAGTCATATATATCAGGGGTCCCACACCACTCCAACTGCACACGGCCCACACCATTACAAAGGGTCCACCAGCTTGAGCAGTGCTCTGCTGACATGCAGGGTTCATGGATTCATGAGGTTGTCTCCGTACCCGTCCATCCTCTCGATACAATGTGAAACGAGACTCGTCCGACCAGGCAACATGTTTGCAGTCATCCGCTCAGTGTCGGTGTTGAAGGCCCAGGCGAGGCGTAAAGCTTTGTGTCGTGCAGTCATCAAGGGTACACGAATGGGCCTTCGGTTCCGAAATCCCATATCGATGATGTTTCGCTGAATGGTTCGCATGCTGACACTTGTTGATGGCCCTGCATTGAAATCTGCAGTAATGTGCGGAAGGGTTCTGTAACGTTGAACGATTCTCTTCAGTCGTCGGTGGTCTCGTTCTTGCACGATCTTCTTCCGGCCGCAGCGATGTCGGAGATTCGATGTTACACCGTATTCCTGATATTCACAGCACACTCGTGAAATGATCGTACACGAAAATCCCCACTTCATCGCTACCTCGGAGATGCTGTGTCCTACCGCTCGTGCGCCGGCTATAGCACCACGTTCGAAGTCAATTAAATCTTGATAATCTGCCGTTGTAGCAGCGGTAACCGATCTAACAATTGCGCCAGGCACTTGTTGTATTACTGCCGACCGCAGTGCCGTATTCTGCCTCTTTACGTATCTCTGTATTTGAATACGCATTTCCATACTAGTTTCTTTGGCGCTTCAGTATGTTTAAACCCATGGACCTTTCGTCAATTTAACTCGCCCGGTTCTTATGAAAGTGAGTTAAAAGTTATAAGAATGTGTAAGGTATTTTCTGAAGTCGCCCGTGATACACCGACGTCAGCAAGTGCTGGCCTTGCAGCAGGGCCCCGCGAGTGGCGCAGAGCAGCGCCCACACGCCGGCAAAGCTGCGAGCAGGGCGCAGCGGGGCGGCCCAGTCGGTGCACGGCAGGACAAATTCCCCGCCGCCGCCCTCTCCCTCCCGGCGGCGAACAAAGCCTTTTGTTGCCGAGATTGCTCTGCGCGTCTATGGTGGGACTCTGAGGGCCCGCCGGCCGCCGCTCCCATTGCGAATACAAAATAAGCTCAGAAATCTCATCTCGCTTTTGTGAGGACGAACGTGGCGCCATTTAGATGAGGATCCATTCTTTCACCCGCTTGTTTGCGCTGGACAGCCAGTGAGAAACATTCCGTGTTCCACCCTGGTACTGTTTAGTAGGAGCTAATGCGACCGAGGCTACACCCCAGCGGCGCGCAGTATTTACAAGGATGTAAACACGGCAAGAAACACTGAGACGTTACCGATAGTATTTTGTGTTCGTCATATACGCTAAGAAACAAAGTAATCGAGTGACTGTGACTGAATTTTCTTTGGTTAACTGATTATTGGTTCAAATGGCCCTGAACGCTATGTAAAATAACTTCTGAAGTCATCTGTCCCCTAGAAATTAGCACTACTTAAAGCTAACTAACCTAAGGACATCACACACATCCATGTCCGGGGCAGGATTCGAACCTGCGACAGTAGCAGTCGCGCGGTCCCAGACTACAGCGCCTAGAACCGCTCGGTAACTGATTATTGTTTTCTTTCTTTCTTCATCTCATCTACCTCATTTAACACATGTAAATCTATACAAGGTGAACAAAACAAAACCGACAAACAGCAGGGACGGATTCCTAATTGGAAATGGAAGGAAAAAGATCTTGTGAACATGTGTCCGGAAATTGACGGTGTGCTTGTAATGACAACAAATTGTCCTCCAACACAACACACAACTGCATCACATCCATGTCACTACAATGCCTTCCATGGGATGCAGTGCATGCAGGATACATGTAATCGTACTTACACTATGTTGGCAGACCACTTGCCTGGAGCTTGTACTAGGGTTTGTCTCAATATCCTGCAGAGCCCAGTACTCTATATCTGGTGAATGCACAGTCCGTCGCCTCCCTGCACGTTGGTCTGAATGGATCCATGATCACACGAACTTTCGAGAAGGGCTTGAAACGTCGTGTGATGTGGCTGATGTCTGTGGCGGTACTTGTTTTGGTATGGGCGTGCTGGGTCTCGACCGTTTCCACCTGCTTGTTCGCACACAAACACCATTTCGGTTCCTACCCGAAATGCACCATTCTTCTGCTTACACTACGCTGTGTCTGTCACACAGCCTGCGACGCACATAGAAGTACACGACACGTCGTTGGAGGAACTCTCATTCGTCAGTGACATCCACTATGGCAATGATGCATTTGATTTCTGGACATATCTTCATAGGATATTTTTCCTCCGTTTCCAGTCAGAAATCAGTTCCTGCTGTTTTTCGGTTTTATTAATTTTCGCCCTATACACACACACACACATATTATATACTGTATATAGTGTCAAAATGCATTGTAACACCTTCAAAAAGACTGCTGAAAATTAGCAGATGCAGCAAATAGCATTTTATCCTCCAGTATGACTGAATCAAAATAAATTAAGTCCAACACATGCCTTTCTTTTGTTTTATTAAGCTGTGTTGTCTACAAAGTAAGACCGGTGGGCTAAAGCGAAACTCTTTAAGTGACCAACAATAACCACTTAATATTCGTTTTCAGTATAACAGTATTGTTGTATACAAGCGTTTATCATTCTCTTAGACTCGTAGAAGTCAGACGAAAAAACGTTGTTGTGCTAAGATGGAGAGTATTAGAGCGAGTGAATGTGTGGTTGTTGGAGAGGAAATCAATCGTGGAACGACGAAACGAATAAACAGCAAATCAAAAAGGGAATCAGAGTATGAAAACAGGTAAGTGTAACGAGCAATAAAATTACTATTATTGCAAATCTATACAGATTAATCTATTTGTACTTGTTATTGTTGTGGTCTTCAGTACTGAGACTGATTTGATGCAGCTCTCCATGCTACTCTATCCTGTGCAAGCTTCTTCATCTCCCAGTACCTACTGCAGCCTACATCTTTCTGAATCTGCTTAGTGTATTCATCTCTTTGTCTCCCTCTACGATTTTTACCCTCCACGCTGCCCTCCAATGCTAAATTTGTGATCCTCTGATGCCTCAGAACATGTCCGACCAACCGGTCCCTTCTTCTTGTCAAGTTGTGCCACATTCTCTCCAATTCTATTCAATAACTCCTCATTAGTTATGTGATCTACCCATCTAATCTTCAGCATTCTCCTGTAGCACCACATTTCGAAGCTTCTATTCTCTTCTTGTCCAAACTATTTATTGTCCATGTTTCATTTCCGTACATGGCTACACTCAAATACTTTCAGAAACGACTTCCTGACACTTAAATCTATACTCAATGCTAACAAATTTCTCTTCTTCAGAAACGCTTTCCTTGCCATTGCCTGCCTACATTTTATATCCTCTCTACTTCGACCATCATCAGTTATTTTGCTCCCCAAATAGCAAAACTCCTTTACTACTTTAAGTGTCTCATGTCCTAATCTAATTCCCTCAGAATCGCCCGACATAATTCTACTAGATTCCATTATCCTCATTTTGCTTTTGTTGATGTTCACCTTATGTCCTCCTTTCAGGACACTGTCTATTCCGTTCAACTGCTCTTCCAAGTACTTTGCTGTCTCTGACAGAATTACAATGTCATCGGCGAACCTCAAAGTTTTTATATCTCCTCCATGGATTTTAATACCTACTCCGAATATTTTTTTTGTTACCATCACTGCTTGCTCCATATACAGATTGAATAACATCGGGGAGAGGCTACAACTCTGTCTCACTACGTTCCCAACCACTGCTTCCCTTTCAAGCCCCTCGACTCTTATAACTGCTATCTGCTTTCTGTACAAATTGTAAATAGCCTTTCGTTCCCTACATTTTACCCCTGCCACCTTTAGAATTTGAAAGAGAGTAATCTCGTCAACATTGTCAAAAGCGTTCTGTAAGTCTACAAATGCTAGAAACTAGGTTTGCCTTTCCTTAATCTTTCTTCTAAGATAAGTCGTAAGGTCAGGTTTGCCTCGTGTTCCAACATTTCTACGGAATCCAAACTGATTTTCCCCGAGGTCAGCTTCTACCAGTTTTTCCATTGGTCTGTAAATAATTCGCGTTAGTATTTTGCAGCTTTGACTTATTAAACTGATAGTTTGGTAATTTTCACATCTGTCAACACCTGCTTTCTTTGGGATTGGAAGTATTATATTCATCTTGCACATTAGATGGTAGAGTTTTGTCATGACTGTCTCTCCCAAGGCCGTCAGTAGTTGTAATGGAATGTTGTCTATTCCCGGGGCATTGTTTCGACTCAGGTCTTTCTGTGCTCTGTCAAACTCTTCACGCAGTATCGTATCTCCCATTTCATCTTCATCTACATCCTCTTCCATTTCCATAATATTGTCCTCAAGTACATCGCCCTTGTATAGACCCTCTATATACTCCTTCCACCTTTCTGCTTTCCCTTCTTTGCTTAGAACTGGGTTTCCATCTGTGCTCTTGATATTCATACAAGTGGCTCTCTTTTCTCCAAAGGTCTCTTTAATTTTCCTGTAAGCAGTATCTATTTTACCCCTAGTGAGATAAGCCTCTACATCCATACATTTGTCCTCTAGCCCTCCCTGCTTAGCCATTTTGCACTTCCTGTCGATCTCATTTTTGAGACGTTTGAATTCCTTTTTGCCTGCTTCATTTACTGCATTTTTATATTTTCTCCTTTCATCAATTAAATTCAATATTTCTTCTGTTACCCAAGGATTTCTACTAGCCCTCGGCTTTTTACGTACTTGATGCTCTGCTGCCTTCACTACTTCATCCCTCAGAACTACCCATTCTTCTTCTACTGTATTTCTTTCCCCCATTCCTGTCAATTGTTCCCTTATGCTCTCCCTGAAACTCTGTACAACCTCTGGTTTAGTCAGTTTATCCAGGTTCCATCTCCTTAAATCCCCACCTTTTTGCGGTTTCTTATTTACCTGTATAATTATTTCTCACGTAATTTCTTATTACCTGGTATTAGGACAAGGATCCTCAACTCATGAGCTTCTAATCTCCTTGCCAGAAAAAATCGGACGCTTTTGCTGTTGTTCGATTCCTGTTAACAGTCTACACAAAGCTAAAAGGGTAGTGTTTGCTAAACCAGACGTAAAGGAGCAATATAAAAGTCTTTCCTTTCCTCTCAATGTGAGCAGTCCTAAGCGCAGAAGAGTAAAGAATGATCCGAAAAACAAACCAACTGCTCTAACTGCGCAGTATCATTAAAGTAAAAAATCGTCAAATTTATGATTTATTACTCTGATAGAACGTGTTAGAAGAATAATACTGTACTTGCTACCTTTAATGCTTTTCAGGTTTATTCAAAAGGTGGTAGGATTCCTGTGTGCGCTGCTTTCTCCAGAAAGCGTTTTGGCGTTTGTCAAGGAGGAGTGCTTACCATCGCTTATGGCCTTAAAACAGGTGAAGGAGTGCTTGACAAGAGAGGAGGAGGCACTAAAGCTGGAAAGTATTGGGCAAAAAGGAAAAAGGTAACTGAATTAGTTCACAGCTCCAAGCAAGGGAGAGTCACTACTGCAGAAGTGAGAGCCAGCGCCTTTATTCGCCATGCGCCAGAGTATAAACAAACATTTCCTTACGTACAACAATTCAGTCACATCTGATCTGAAAGTGAAGAAAACATTTTATACGAAAATATTTAGTACAAAATTTAATCTAGGTTTTGGCACTCCAGCAAGTGATACCTGTAGCTTGGGCCATAGAATCTATCAGCAAATGAAAACTCCGACAGACATAGACTCAAAAAATAATCTAATAATTGAACTAAGATCACATAAATTAAGAGCTAGAGCATTTCACAAATTAATGAAGCAAACGTATGACTGTAGCCTGGCATTTGCCTTTGATTTACAGCAGGTACAACTTCTCCCAAAATTACTGGTGAGGCATACTATGCAAGATATCTATACTGTTTCGGTGTAACAAATGTGGCAGGTACAGAACCTACATTTTACATTTGGAAGGAAACGCAGGCAGGCAGAGGACCACAAGAAATTTCCTCGGCCATCACCGATTTCATAAAGAAATTGACCATTGACACATCTGTCACATTTCTCAGATTGTTAGCGAATGGATGTGTTGGCCAAAACAAATATCAGCACGTCATTGATGCATTTGCTTTCTGGTTATTCAAAGAATCTCCAGTGGCTGCGACTGATGTACTTCTCTGCTTTCTAGTCCGAGGACATTTCTTTTTACCTCCTGACAGAGTATCTGGGCGAGTAGAATAGGAACTTCGTAACATTTCAGAAACTATTGAATGCAAACATGTACTAAGATGTTTATGAAGGAGTGGGCGATACAAGAAGCTTAGGAAAAGACTGGGAAATATTTGATTTCAAGGAACTGAGAACTATTTTGAGGCCTGTAGATGGCATCACTGATCTGTAAAGGATCCATTTTAAGAAATATATGCTTGGTGAAAGGGTAACTGATGTGAAAATCAAAACGCACATGACCTACTATTCTGATGATCTTCCAAAACGCTTTTTGGCACTAGGTAAGCGTGGATGCAGCTTGAACAAAGTATCAAATATCTCCAAAGTGTCAGCACTGATGAGGTTGAAACAAGCAAAGAAAGATGATGTCGAAAAACGGCTAAGTCTCAGATATGGAAACAACTGGAAAGAAACCGAAATACTTGAATTTTGCACTCAGACTATCAGCCTTCCATATAACTAACTTATTGTCCAAGATACTATTAATTATTATTTAGAAGAGGAGCCTGCTTTGGGAAAAATATTGAGAGGGTTGTTATTGTAAATGAAGCACATTTTCGTTTTAGTTCCTACTTATGGTGTTAAAATAATTTACTCAATGCTAAAAAATGTATTTTCAAACAAAAAAAAGGATTTTTGCCAGTTCTATGTCAGTGAAAACTGATCAAAACGCATTATGTCCTAAACAGCTTACATCAAATGGCAGATTGTCCAAAAGAACCCAACAAAACGCGTTTCCTCTGCCACTAAAGTGCTCATAGCTTGAATGTATACAAAGCAATTTCCTTGGATTAAACACATTATGATGAACAACCCTACCTGAGAATGTGGTGTAAATTTCGTAAAAATTAATAGAATATTTTTTGCGTTACAAGTTTTTCGTTTCTCCTGAAGAATTTACTTTTGCGGGTATAATGCGTTTTGAAAAGTAGCTCCTCGTGGAAAAAATATCGTATGAACATGTATCCAGGAATTAAATACTTTGCTGCCACGATAGATGTCGCTGACGAATGACACTTGCTCTAACCACGTGCCGTGGATTTCTTGTGTGTTTCATTCTGTGGGTGTCAATATACATACTACAGCATGTGTACCTAATAAGTTCCAAAAATCCACTCATAATAACGGTATTTTCCGGTTTTCATGCCTCGGGTTCAATTGGTGATAAAAACGTAGGGTATAGTTTTTTGGATAGCCTTTGGGGTAGGGATAATGTCTATATCCAACAGAAGGATAATCTTAGTGCCACTATACTACAGGACAGCTTCAAATGTATGGTTATTCTGCAATTTCATATGCTTAAACAAGTAGAGCTAATCGGTTGGTTCTTTCAGCGTTTGGTGAGGCTTACGGTGGACTTGATGTGTCTTACGGAGGTACCGGTAGTTCATGGTGTTAATCGGAAAACCACAAAAAATGGGTTTTAATATATTCTCCTTTCCGACAAAGGGCCAAATCCCAGTCGAGGATTACAAGACCACTTACTATAGGAACCAAATGGCTGAAATTTTCACGATATATTCCTAAGACGCCGATCTCGAACAACATTGAACGTTTTCCTTATATCTTTATCCGTTTCCAAGGTACAGAGGTTCAAATTTACCCTACGCCTGCACGTAAAATCTGGTATGAGGTGGAACATAAACAATAAATAAATGAAGCAGATTGTTCAAATTTTGACTGTATAATTTCTAAGCATTTATCTCTGAGAGCCATCTCGCTGTTTTCAGAAATCTTTATTCATTATCAATAAATAATCCAAAAACTTGTTTTTTGGGTACCAAAGACAGCTGCGGTTTCCGAGACGGCTATACAGAGCAAGTGGCTGTAACACTGACAATTTATTCCTAAGATCCGATCTCCAACAATATTCAAAATTTGCTTCATAACTTTATCCGTTTCCGAGATACGGAGGTTCAAAGTTACCCAAGTTATGCATGTAGCATACCATGTAAAATCCATTGTGCGGTGACAACTTAGTTTATAAAGTGATGTAGCAGGAGAAATATGCTGTAAAGTGTCCCTGTTACGATCTGGGAACCCTGTCTTGTACAGGATGTCACAAACAAAACCGGTACGCCTCACTTACTGGTTAAGAATCTCTAGACGAATTGCTTGTGAGGTGATAACAGTGTCTCGAAAGTTAGCTACGACATTTTTTCAGGAAGCTGAGTGCAGCTGTGTGTTGGTGGTCAGTTGTTGTGAGAAGCTCGTATTGTTGAGTTGTTATAGAAATGGAGTAGTATGCACTACAACACCGAAGTGGAGCGTTAGATGAAGACAATCTCCATCAAGTAATGTAAAGAAATGTTTCAAGCGATGTAGCCTGATAGGAAGGTCCCCACGATCAGTACTACCTCTACTAGATCTGTACAAGAAATGGAGCCCCGTAGGGTCCGTTCAGAATGTACGGAGTAAAAGACGACTGACAGTAAGGACCCCTCAAACTACTGACAAATTCGTACGGAAATTGCAAGAAGTCCCCTCAAATTGGTAAATAGGCTATTGCAGCAAGTTGGAGCATCATGTACATTGTGTACTAAAGGGTATGAAATTAAAAGCTCATCGTCGAGCGTTGTGCAAGACCTGAAATCTGTGGTAAGGAAAAAAGAGTTCATTACTGTAACTGGCTCTTAACATCAACTGCTGACGGTTATTTAGACCCTTGCTTTACTTCGTGTGATGAGATGAGGGCTGCCTTGATTAGTCAGGTTACATAAACTCCCAGAATTGCTGATACTGGTCGTAGGACATGCCAATTTTCTGCATGAAGAACCTCCCCACCAGAGAAGATAAGGATTTCGTGTACATTGTCCGACATGCACATTATTGGCCCCATATTTTTCAGTTACACCTTAAACAGTGTCAGACATGTAGAGATCTTTGACTCTTTCTACGTATAGTTAACAAATGTAGAGAAGCTGTATGAAGTATCCCAACAAGATGCAGCAATGGCTCACATATCAAACTAAAGTATAGCCCACATCATCATCTTGTTCCAGAATTAGCAGAATTGTCTGGCCCTAAGGTCTTCGGAGTTAACGTAGTCTGATTTTTATTTATGGGACGCACTAAAAAGCAAAGTGCATCCTGAGTATCATTGCGCAATACACGCTCTTAAACGGAACGTTACTAGAGAAATTAACAACCTGACTCCTGGTAATGTCATCACGCGAAGTCACCCATGACCACCACTTCCAGCATCTCTTATAAGAAGGTAACTACATGTTTTTCAACGTTGCTACTGTTTATTCTTTACCAGTTACTTCGCCGTTACTTGAATCTCGTGCGTGAGGAATACTGGTTTTATTTGGGCACCATGTAGTTCTGAAGCCCATGCAAATTTTTGTTGTACGTGTGGACACCAGTCTGAGGTGTAAAATTAGTTTTGCGTTATTTCAGTTTCATATAAATAAATTTTATTTCTTTTCATGTGAGTTACATGCCCTGCTGCAGCAGGGAAGAGAAGGGAACCAGCAGAAAAACGCTCGTATCGAGACACAAAAATGCAAATACGTTCCTGTTTATTTAAAAATTGGGGTATCAGCTGTCTCATTCTATAGCTCATTTAAAAATTTTCCCAACGTTTTGGGATGATAACATATTCTCGCTTTTTATACTTAGAGAGACGAAGAAAGTAAAAGTGATAAGTATTGGAAGATTGTAGACAGTGGTGGTATCATAGATAGAGTGAAGAGGCAATGACAGTGTGAGAGAAAGAAAGGGACATAATACACATCAGTGCTAGGAAAAGAATAGAGGGCACATTGCCAGAGGGGAGGGGGCGGGGGAGAGATAAAGAGAAAGTGGAGGTGGGTGTGACCCAGTGTTAACGAGAGACAGAGAACAAGAAATTCTCAACGAAGAAGAGAGAGGGGGACAGTGAAAGTGAGAAGAGACAATAGGAAGGAAGGAATGAGACATTAACAGTAAGAAATAGCACAAGCAAGATACTTTCTCTAAGAGGCGACTGTAGTAGTAGCACAAGAGGAAGACGCAGAGAACAATGAAGAGAAACAGAGAGAGATTAAGGTAATGAGTTGGGTGGAATGAGTGAGTGACAAAAGGACAACTGGGAGTGGATGGATATGAGCGACTTACAGTGATGGACTAGTAGATGTGAGTAACAGTTAGGGGAGCATGTGGGAGATTGAGGTGAGTTGCACGTTACAAAAAGAGCGAATATGTTGGCATGACAAAATTTTTGAAAAAAATTTATAAGATGCTGAGGAACGTAGACTGAGGCAGTGGTATCACACTTTTCAATCAATGTCTTTTATTTCAAATAAACAGGATCATGTTTGCATTTCTTGTGCACCGATAGCAGTAGTTTTACGCTGGTGTATGTATAGGATGTAACAAGTATAAGTGCAAATATTTCTGTATGTGTTACCCTGGTATCTTAGTGTGTTGGTTGCTTTTTCCTGTGTCGAACAGTCATCCCGCAAAAACCTGACAAATTTTGCGACCTGATGTTTTCTGCACGGTTGTAACTGCACTACGAAATAGACTACGTTTGTCTGTATAGATTGAGAGTTTTGCGTCCACACGCCACGCTTCAAAACCTAACCAGCAGACCAGGGGGGAAAAGAATTCCAAAGGCTGGCTCTTGCCACATGTGCTTGGAACTCACCAACCTAAAACCATAATACTCTTAATGCCCATTACTACTACTGTGCAAAATAAGTAAATACTTATGTGATGTTGCTCAGTACACCGACTTCAGTCACCAACAGAAATATCTGCACTTGCACCCACTTATACTCCAGCTGTATATTTTCTGTCGTGATCGTGATTTGCACAGAGAAATGAAATGAAAGTAAAGTAAGAAGAACAGAGAGGCAGTCAGTTGAAGGAGATCCGAGTGGAGAGAGACAGGTAATGGACTAGTTCGCTGTACAATGCACGAGAAAAAAAAATTACATGAAAGAAAACCAAGAATCAGTTATTTGTTTGAAAAGTGATGTGAAGGGGTGTAGACGATGAAAGTTGAGCAATAATGTTCAAACTACTACAGACGATATTATGTGCTGTACTACACGTTATCTTCCTGTTCTTCCTGTGGCTTTGCCCCCAACAGCGCTGGGTGAGTGTGGTTGCTAACGGATGCGACATAGTTATTTTAATTGGTGGCCCAACTCTGTTCCTATCGGCACCCCATTTCCATATACACTCCTGGAAATTGAAATAAGAACACCGTGAATTCATTGTCCCAGGAAGGGGAAACTTTATTGACACATTCCTGGGGTCAGATACATCACATGATCACACTGACAGAACCACAGGCACATAGACACAGGCAACAGAGCATGCACAATGTCGGCACTAGTACAGTGTATATCTACCTTTCGCAGCAATGCAGCAATGGAGACGATCGTAGAGATGCTGGATGTAGTCCTGTGGAACGGCTTGCCATGCCATTTCCACCTGGCGCCTCAGTTGGACCAGCGTTCGTGCTGGACGTGCAGACCGCGTGATACGACGCTTCATCCAGTCCCAAACATGCTCAATGGGGGACAGATCCGGAGATCTTGCTGGCCAGGGTAGTTGACTTACACCTTCTAGAGCACGTTGGGTGGCACGGGATACATGCGGACGTGCATTGTCCTGTTGGAACAGCAAGTTCCCTTGCCGGTCTAGGAATGGTAGAACGATGGGTTCGATGACGGTTTGGATGTACCGTGCACTATTCAGTATCCCCTCGACGATCACCAGTGGTGTACGGCCAGTGTAGGAGATCGCTCCCCACACCATGATGCCGGGTGTTGGCCCTGTGTGCCTCGGTCGTATGCAGTCATGATTGTGGCGCTCACCTGCACGGCGCCAAACACGCATACGACCATCATTGGCACCAAGGCAGAAGCGACTCTCATCGCTGAAGACGACACGTCTCCATTCGTCCCTCCATTCACGCCTCTCGCGACACCACTGGAGGCGGGCTGCACGATGTTGGGGCGTGAGCGGAAGACGGCCTAACGGTGCGCGGGACCGTAGCCCAGCTTCATGGAGACGGTTGCGAATGGTCCTCGCCGATACCCCAGGAGCAACAGTGTCCCTAATTTGCAGGGAAGCGGCGGTGCGGTCACCTACGGCACTGCGTAGGATCCTACGGTCTTGGCGTGCATCCGTGCGTCGCTGCGGTCCGGTCCCAGGTCGACGGGCACGTGCACCTTCCACCGACCACTGGCGACAACATCGATGTACTGTGGAGACCTCACGCCCCACGTGTTGCGCAATTCGGCGGTACGTCCACCCGGCCTCCCGCATGCCCACTATACGCCCTCGCTCAAAGTCCGTCAACTGCACATACGGTTCACGTCCACGCTGTCGCGGCATGCTACCAGTGTTAAAGACTGCGATGGAGCTCCGTATGCCACGGCAAACTGGCTGACACTGACGGCGGCGGTGCACAAATGCTGCGCAGCTAGCGCCATTCGACGGCCAACACCGCGGTTCCTGGTGTGTCCGCTGTGCCGTGCGTGTGATCATTGCTTGTACAGCCCTCTCGCAGTGTCCGGAGCAAGTATGATGGGTCTGACACACCGGTGTCAATGTGTTCTTTTTTCCATTTCCAGGAGTGTATATACCCCAACTGACTGCAGGTAGCATTATTCGTGTGAAACTGAGCGATGGAGGGCTGATTCACGTACATGTCATGGAAACGGCGCTTTAACGATCCGGGTGGCTTATGGTGTGTTATTCACAGAAATAATGTTACGATATGGAAGGTCCTTTATACAAATGTAGCAGGTATAGTACGGCTGATTGTTGGTAGTTGATACGTAACAGACGATGACCCATCAGGTGGAAAGTAAAAAGAGTGTGCAATCTTACGTATATATGAATGGAACCGTGTCTGTTAGCTTCTAATCTTCATCTCGTCCTACCATAGAAGGTTGTGGTTTGGGGACTCAGTATCTAAAGGGCTGTGCTTCATATTCCGTTCACGTGTGACTGAATATGTATGACAGAATATATATGACTGAATATCTTTACGATGATCACAAATACGATGCACTTTTTTATTGCATTAGGCACTTGCTCGTACACGGCTACGAAGTTAGTTTTTTTATCACTTCTTCCCATCATCATTTATATGTTGTTCTGACGTTAAGAGAAACGAACGTAATCAGTGCTAATGTAAGGCTTGTATGCAAATGGTAGTTAATAACGTGAAAAGAGATGACACCTGAGGATCTCATCGCAAAGGAATTCGAGCTATTACTGCGTTACCTCTAAACTGAGCTCAGTATTAAGCTCATCGTAGCAATTTTTGTAGTTCACACTAAGTAATTTCTGCAAACTCTTGTAAGAGCTTGGGAAATGTCGGTAGTGGTTAAGAGGCAGTTTGGAATTTCGTTGAATGTAACTATAACATCATCGAAGAGCGCCGGACACAACGTACGCTTTTTGAGCGTTTGGCTCTCAGAGGGAACGCAGGGTGTAGCGTCTGCTGTACACAAATGTGGTGCACATCGAGGGTGACCGAAGGTAGCTCTGGGCGAAAAGACATTGGCCAATTAATGAAGCAAAGAAATCAGTTTACAGAACAGGTATTCTGGAAGTCAACTATTCTGACACATGGAAACTAAGGCTTATGCGTAAATTTTCACTGAAATGTCTTAAGGCCTTAGCCAAATAGCCGACGTCTTGATAACATCTGGCTACTAATATCGTACTAAACATCTTATGACGGTATGAGTGTTAATCTGCTGATAAAGCAAGAAGTTCAAATGGTTCAAATGGCTCTGAGCACTATGGGACTATACATCTTAGGTCATCAGTCCCCTAGAACTTAGAACTACTTAAACCTAACTAACCTAAGGACATCACACAACACCCAGCCATCACGAGGCGGAGAAAATCCCTGACCCTGCCGGGAATCGACCCGGGAACCCGGGCGTGGGAAGCGAGAACGCTACCGCACGACCACGAGATGCGGGCAAAGCAAGAAATCTTCCATGCAACTGCGTATCTTATTTAGTTATAGAAGTACATCACTAAGAGGGTCAAAAGCGCGTATTACGTGAGTGCTCTTTTCCGTGATGTAAAGCAAACCACATTGCACAAAATTTAGCCCATTCCGGAATGAATGGTCTTTATCAGTTTAACACATTTCTGGGTCTAGTGCTCTTCATGTTCTTTCTCAAGAGAAAGGTCAAGCGATAACTCTCGACACAGGGCCTCGTAACGTGACACAGAGGTAAACATATTTTGCTTTCTTATAGTCAAGTAATGAAAGCTATTTGAACGACACTGCATACTTTTAAATCGAGTGACACACGAGATCCAGGACATAACAGTTGCTGTGAAATATCTTGTAAAATTAGTAGAGAAATGTAGTAAATTTAAATCCACCGAGCTGCTAGCGTAAAGCATCTTCACACTATTAATTGATAACAAGGCAAAGAAGGTGTAACATCACTTCGTTCTGCAGAAGTCTACGTCGTATTTGATATATTTCTTGGCTATATTCGCGATATGTTTCACACCGAAACGTCGCATGTGCTACCTTACTGCGCTCTTCGTATTTATACTCATAATTAATTGATAGGAAGAGGATTTCGTGTCGCTTAAATACGAGTAACCGTTTAACTATATCATCAACTGGAAAGCTGCGTGTGAAATACAGATTACTTTTGCCTTCATAATCATCACATGTTTATTGTGAGAGTTTTGTTTCGAAACCTTGAAGCACTGACATACTAAGAGGGAGTAAATCAAACTGCTGTTTTTCTCTGAGGTATGCTCAGGTTTATCACTTCGAAAAGCGCTGCTTTAAAATTGTATGTATCTGAGATGAAATCACAATTAGGTACACAGTTTTTAATCACACAAAACCGGGTTATATTATTGTATATTCAAATGAAGGAAGCAAGATTGGAAGATTAGAGTTTAAAGTCCCGTCGTCGTCAGCTGCGTTATAGGCCTAGTCAGGGCGCAATCCGTGGGTATACAGAATTGAAGTGGAAATTTGTCCATCACCATCTAGAATAACGGACGAGGATTCGAGGTCCACACTTGCCCAGCGAGCTGGCGCAGTGACGAAGAGATCCTGTCACCGCAGTACGAGGACCAAAACTGAAAACTCTGCCCTGGCATCCAGATTTAAACTTTCCTTGCTTCGACTTCGGATGAATGCACAGTCGGTCCTCACCCTTGGCTGATTTCCTGACAAGTGCTCGTCGTGTCCGACCAGGTGATCCGTCTCCAGTGACCACAACTCAGGAGGCACATTACGCCCTTTGCAGTGACCACTAACTTAACGTCACAGTAAATTTGAGACATTGACACACATTTTAATATTCTATGTCTCCTTTCTCTGTTTATCATATAATTTACTCTGCTACATCTAAGTATGTGCGTCAGTGTGTTATAAGGGTGACAAATAGTGCGGAAGTATTCCAATATGTGTACGCAAAAGTGTAATTTTATATATGTATGCATCTATTTTTCAGTAATACACCGATAAGCCAAAATATTATGACCACTGCCCATCTCGACGTTTGATGCCGCCATTTGGCTTTGCGGGCACATAACGCGGTAACAGAAGTGTGTAAGCGGAAAGGGGATCACCCTAGATATGGGTTGCAAATGGGGAAATCCAGTGAGGTAAGCGACTTTGGCAAAGGACAGATTATTATTATGCAGAGACTGTGAAGAGTACCCGAAAAACGGTGAAGCTGGTCGAATGTTCACGTGCTACTGTCGTTAGCATCTACGGAAAGAGGTAGGACAGTGAATCTACCACTGGATTGTTCGACGTCCACGACTCTTCATAGAATTGGGTTCTGAGGCTTGTCTGCTCTGTAAAGTAGGGTAGATGGTGATCTGTGGCGTCTCTGCCGAGAGAGCGCAATGTTGGTGCACGCACAAATGTTTCGGAGCACGCCGATCATCTGTTATTGTTGAACATGGAGCACCGCAGCAGGCGACCCCTACGTGTACAAATGTTGGCCCAACGACATCGTCAGTTAAGACTGCAGTGCGCACGTGGCCATCGGGATTCAACGGTCGATCAATGGAAACGTGTCGGCTCTCGGCGTGAATCACATTTTTACTGCGCTAGGTCACTGATCGGCTCCAAATGCGCTGTCACAGAAGCGAACGCCGGCTCCAAACGTACAGCGCGCCTCGGAGACAGGCTCATGGGAGCAGTATTGTGCGATGGCAGACATTCTCCTGCGCTTGCATGGGACCTGTGGTAGTAATCGACGACACAATCAAGCTGTGAACCGTTTGCTCCCCCTTCATTCTTGATGTCTTCCCCGACTGTGATGTCATCTTTCATCAGTGTAATTGACTGTGTTAATTTTAATTTTAAAAATCAAAAGCCTCAGGTGCCCCGTTTCCATAGAATTTATGTAGGTTCCAGTCGGGATAACCCAACTTCCTTCACAATAACAGTAACTACTGTTTTTCAATAGTGGATATCGTCAAGCTAAAACTACAAATCCATTAAGTATCGTTAGACTGTAAAAATTTATCTGAGACTGCCTCGGCCCCACTTCGCGACGGCGATGCGGCAGCCACTAATGCTGTACTGGAACTGACCGTAGCGTCATGAGGCCCGCCTAGGCGGACAAAATGCGCAGGCGCATAAACTATACGATAGTTATTTGTTGGGACAAGAGCGAACTTAACTCCTGACCTTGAATTTACTAGTAAAGTGAAATAAAAGGTATAGCTGACGAAAAGGGCATATATGTTATCCTGCGCAGAACGTACTTAGATCGACTGTCTTAAGATTTATGAAGTATTCATTGGTCATGATATGAGGAAGACATCATGTGCTCACAAGGTATGGCCTATCTAGGGAAATTTACGTGCTTAAGCACGAAATTTAATCACCTAAAACGAACTTAGGAGTGGGAAGGATAATATAAAGCCAAAATCGTCATTATTATGACTAGGTCTAGAAATTTTTGAGACGTAATTGTTAAGCACTTGTTTAGCTATGGTTACAACGCATGAACATCCTATTGTCTTAACACACATATGGTCATGATTGAACTTATGGACAAGTCTATATCTAATCTGCAACATCCGGCAATACGGGCCATATAAAATAGATGGTCATTATTCATGATTAGTATATTCGACCTGAAATGGTCCAGAGTCAAGTCAAAAACTAATGCACGTGCCTGACTAAACTTCTTGGCAAAGTTATGGTTATAAGAAACCACTAAAGTAGGGGATAATGTGGCGGCAATGGAATATTCAATTTGCCTTCATGGAGGTGATCCACAAACATACTGTAAAAACTGTGTGTGGACCACTGCGATCATAATTCGGGCCTGATGACCACTGCCATTGAACTTAGGGAATGACAGCAGAATTATTTTTAAAGCTAAAGTGTGACTTGTCGAACATCGCTCCAGTCACCACACTTAAAACTATTGACTGACAGAGGTCAATTATGCTCAAAGCTAAAGTGTGACTTGGTGAACATCGCTCCGGTCAACACACTTAAAATAATTGACCGACATAGGTCAATAGGTGCTTAAAGAACCAGTCTGAATTATGGGAGGATGACGGGAAATGGTTAAATTATGATGTGATTTGGCGAGCAACGCTCCAAGGACACCTTTAAACGTCATTGAATAAGATCAATTCAAACTAATCTGGCTAGTTTGAACCAAAACTTCGTATCTATTAGATTGTGGCAAGGTGAGCTTACCCTACGTGATACTTACATGGATATGACTGCCATTAATTAAGTTAATAAAAAGATTGGATTCCGTAGAAATACTGGAACACGTGAGGCAATACTGGCATTACAACTTATCTTAGAAGAAAGATTAAGGAAAGGCAAACCTACGTTTCTAGCATTTGTAGACTTAGAGAAAGCTTTTGATAATGTTGACTGGAATACTCTCTTTCAAATTCTAAAGGTGGCAGGGGTAAAATACAGGGAGCGAAAGGCTATTTACAGTTTGTACAGAAACCAGATGGCAGTTATAAGAGTCGAGAGGCATGAAAGGGAAGCAGTGGTTGGGAAAGGAGTAAGACAGGGTTGTAGCCTCTCCCCGATGTTATTCAATCTGTATATTGAGCAAGCAGTAAAGGAAACAAAAGAAAAATTCGGAGTAGGCATTAAAATTCATGGAGATGAAGTAAAAACTTTGAGGTTCGCCGATGACATTGTAATTCTGTCAGAGACAGCAAAGGACTTGGAAGAGCAGTTGAACGGAATGGACAGTGTCTTGAAAGGAGGATATAAGATGAACATCAACAAAAGCAAAACGAGGATAATGGAATGTAGTCAAAATAAGTCGGGTGATGCTGAGGGAATTAGATTAGGAAATGAGACACTTAAAGTAGTAAAGGATTTTTGCTATTTAGGGAGTAAAATAACCGATGATGGTCGAAGTAGAGAGGATATAAAATGTAGACTGGCAATGGCAAGGAAAGCGTTTCTCAAGAAGAGGAATTTGTTAACTTCGAGTATAGATTTAAGTGTCAGGAAGTCGTTTCTGAAAGTATTTGTATGGAGTGTAGCCATGTATGGAAGTGAAACATGGACGATAACTAGTTTGGACAAGAAGAGAATAGAAGCTTTCGAAATGTGGTGCTACAGAAGAATGCTGAAGATAAGGTGGGTAGATCACGTAACTAATGAGGAGGTATTGAATAGGATTGGGGAGAAGAGAAGTTTGTGGCACAACTTAACTAGAAGAAGGGATCGGTTGGTAGGACATGTTTTGAGGCATCAAGGGATCACAAATTTAGCATTGGAGGGCAGTGTGGAGGGTAAAAATCGTAGAGGGAGACCAAGAGATGAATACACTAAGCAGATTCAGAAGGATGTAGGTTGCAGTAGATACTGGGAGGTGAAGAAGCTTGCACAGGATAGAGTAGCATGGAGAGCTGCATCAAACCAGTCTCAGGACTGAAGACCACAACAACAACAACAAAAAGATGTGAATGACTAGGTGATGGAATCACTACTGTCGTATACTCATAGTATTGACCACAATCGGTCATATTGAAGGATTATGTGGTAGCACCTATATTCTGTAAAGGTGTAGTGACTTGGTGATCGTCGTTCCGTTTATTACACGTAAATGCTGTTGACCAACGAAGTTATTATCTACTAATTAAATCAAGTGTTCAAACCGTCCTTAACTCTAGAACGTGCATACCGAATATCGGTTGACCATCTGTGTGCATGTTCAACGTGTTCAGTACGCAAAATATTAACCATTTACGCTGTTACTCTATGTAATAATGAAATATTCATTAGGTAACTGAATATTCCTATATAACTAATAGTAAACTTCATAGATGGGTCGAAAAATTTTTTACGGTGTCAAACTAATATACCTAGCTATTCAACCTGCGGGAGTACAGACATATGTTGGCAATGGTAAACCATACCCCGCATTAACATTACAGTGGATGAAATAATGGTTGTAAACCTTAAAAGAAGCTTCTATTTCGCAGCTGCAGCTGGTCGTTAAGAAGGTTGTTTTTGTCATGTAGTAAATGTTTAAAAATTAGCATTTCCTCTAAAATGTCTACCCTTGCACCTTTTACTTCACTATGCAAGAGCTGAGTATTGTGTGTGTGTGTGGGGGGGGGGGGGGGGTTCATGAGCCCACTGCACTAAATGTTCGACAAATGTCGAACTACGTGTGCAATCTCCATTTTTGGTCGGAATATGCCAATAGGTTAAATGAAAAGGCCTATATGTCTTTGCCACGAAATTCGCCCGATGTAAATCCTATTGAAGCCATCTGGGTCACTGTCAGGCGCCATCACTGCGTACTCAAATCAGCGGCCTGTTATTTATGGGAATTACGTGACCTGTGAGTTGATATCTAATGCCACATATCACCACAAGCCTACCAACAAATTGTCGTATCCCTGATATGCAAAATCAATGATGTATTTCAGTCTAAAGACGGACAGAGTATCTATTAAATTGGTGGTCATAACGTTTCGGCTCATCAGTGTATGTACTTAATTGTTTTGTTAAAGACTTAAATGATATCGAAATAGCAGAATATTTATTTCTATATATTTTGTTATATTTCGGCGACAGCTGCATGTTGTGGGGCTACGACAACATTCCCTATAGACGAAGGGGACACACAGTGTCTGATCAGATGTACCTGGACACCTGTTGCTGGGCGCTAAAATTGTCTGTGTCCATCATTCGCCTCGATAACCCCTTGAAATGTACTGGGGACACTTTCAATAAGGAATCTTCTTCAACAGAACTTTACCCTTTCACAACTTCGTGAACACAGCCAGCGAGAAAATGTCTATTATAGCTTTGAAATTATGCTTCAAGCTGGTTGCAAGTGGCTAAGTGCTCTGTCACAAATGTTGGATGAATCAAGTCTGGAGACCTGTGAGTGATGAGCCACACTTCCTTTCCACCCCAACCCCTCCAATTGGCGGGAGGTTCCCACCCCAAAATTGAGCCTTCCCAAAGAGTAAGTGGTATGTGTGCCAATTTTGGTTATAACGATTCAGTATGATAAGAAGAGAAGCGGAGGATAAATAGATACAGTTCGCTTGAGGACCCACTATTACCTGTTTCAATCTGACCCAGGGGGTATGAGACATCTTGCATATGTGACATGATTACACAGGTAAATCCACATCAAAAGACTAATCCTAAAACCACATGTCGATTTCAGCCAAACTTGTTAGACGTGTTACTTACTATCAGGTAATAAATATTGTGAGGATAAGAACCACTGACCTCCAATGAGGTTGTGAGTGATGAACACTTATGTATGGAGGATAGAAGATGAAGTGAGAGGGAGGCGGGAGATGCATACTGACAGATAGGCAGAGAAAGGGGGAGAGGGAGATGGACAGAGTGAGGAGGAGGATAGGTGGACACAGAGTAGGATAGGTGGACATGTACAGAGATAGGAGGACGAGGAGATGGGCACAGAATGGGGGTGGAGGACAGAGAGATGGCCAACGAGGATATTGACTTACAAAAGTCTGAGGTACCTACACTATGTGATCGAAGGTACCCAGACACCTATCTGAAAATGACTTACAAGTGCGTGGGGTCCTCCATAGGTGTGGTGTTAGCCCACCCTTAGCCTTGATGACAGGTTCCGCTCTCGCAGGCATACGTTCAATAAAGTGCTCGAAGGTTTCTTGGGAATGACAGACCATTCTTCAGTGATTACTGCACTGAGCAGAGGTACCGATGTCGGTCGGTGAGGCCTGGCACGAAGTCGACGTTCCAAAACATCCCAAAAGTGTTCTGTAGGATTCAGGTCAGGAATCTGTGCAGGCCAGTCCATGACAGGGATGTTATTATCGTGTAACCACTCCGACAAAGGCCGTGCATTATGAACATGTGCTCGATCCTGTTGAAAGATTCAGTCGCCATCCCTGAATTGCTCTCCCACAGTGGGAAGGAAGAAGGTGCTTCAAACATTGATGTAGGCCTGTGCTGTGATAGTGCCACGCAAAACAACAAGGGGTGCATGCCTCCTCTATGAAAAACACGACCACGCCTCCGAATTTTACTGTTGATCCTACACACGCTGGCAGATGACATTCACCGGACATTCGCGATACCCACAACCTACCATCGGATCGCCACATTGGGTACCGTGATTCATCACTCCACATAACGTTTTTCCACTGTTCAGTCGTGCAATGTTTAAGCTCCTTACAGCAAGCGAGGCGTTGTTTGGCGTTTAACGGCGCGATGTGTCGAGTATGAGCAGGTGATCGACCTTGAAACGCACATTTTTTCACCTCTCACTTAACTGTCATAGTAGTGATGCAGTTTGGAATTCCTGTGTGATGGTCTGGATAGATGTGTGCCTATTTCACATTACGATCCTCTTCAGCTGTCGGCGGTTTTTGTCAGTCAACAGATGAGGTCAGCCTGTACAGTTTTATGCTGTACGTGTCCCTTCACGTTTCCACTTCACTATCACATCTAAAACAGTGGACCTAGGGATGTTTAGTTCTGTGGAAATTTCACGTACAGACGTATGACGCAAATGGCACCCAATCAGCTTACTCCATTCGAAGTTCGTGAGTTCCGGGAGCGACCTATTCTGCTCCATCACTATGTCTAAAGACTAATGAGGCCGCTGATGCGGAGTACCTGGCAGTGGCAGCACTAATATG
This sequence comes from Schistocerca cancellata, assembly GCF_023864275.1. Taxonomy (NCBI): domain Eukaryota; kingdom Metazoa; phylum Arthropoda; class Insecta; order Orthoptera; family Acrididae; genus Schistocerca; species Schistocerca cancellata. The sequence goes on from NC_064633.1 coordinate 101,367,944, forward strand.
AAAAACGTATGTTTCTGGGGTGCCCGGATACTTTTGATCACATAATGTGTCATGTAGATATACCAAAGATCTTCAAGCTTTTAGGCCACACAAAATACCTTCTACCCATACCTTTAGAATGTGGTTGCTGTGTTATTAAGCCCACATAGAATCCTGTAGTACTGAAAATACTGCAGGGGTACCAAAAACTGTTTTAGATTAGTTCTCCGGCAGTCCCTGCTGGTAACCACTCCTCAGATTCATTCTGGAGAAGTATTTGCATCTGTCTAGGTTATTAAGTGTATCCATGATATTAGGTATCGGATAGGTGTTGAAGGTTTGAGCTTTCAGGTATCTGTAATTGTAAGAAAATCGATATTTTTTTGTACATTTTTCCGTTTGATTCAGGACCAAGGCCATGGGTGCATCCCCAGGGACTATCACTGGTTTCTGTGATGCCTTCTACCAGCTGTCGATTGATAAATATCTCCATGGATGGCTCCACTCGCTTTGGTATAAAATAAGGCTTCATATAAGCAAGATATTTATTTCTTGTTGGTACGCAGTGCTGGCTAACCAGAGTCACGGGTAATGAACTCTGATTATATTTATGGACAGCACTCACTGTTTAGGTCACGATTAATTTATTAACCCTCAATAATTTCACAGTTCGATCGACGGTGAACCTAAGGTGCATGCCACCTAACACCGTCGTGTAGCTTGCCAGCTTAATCGCTGCCACTTGCTTTACACAAAATCTGGTGATTCTCTTCAGGCGCCTCGCACTCCAGATAGTGATGCCGGCGTCTGGTAACATATTTCTATAATAATTAAAATACAATGTAAATAACACAATTTTCCTTCCTGAAAGAATGTTTTTACCTTTGGCTTTCTAAGTACGAACCTACCAGATCTTCTGTCTTTTCACCTTTCATAATTGTTCAGTACAAGTAAGATGTAAGTAGTTTTAAATTAAATTTTGTAGTTTTTCCACCATTGTAAGCTTTGAGCTCCTCGTTGATGTTTGTCACATAGTCTGTGAGACTACTTTTTCTATCGTGTCTAACTGTTAAATATACCATATTTGCTTCTACACAAGTAGTTACATTGTTATAAGTGCTAGGATGTTTCTTCCCTCCTAAAACAATTTGTATCACAATATTGGATCGCTGTGCTGTTTGCATTCTCCACAAATTACAGTGAAAGGCCGAGAAATTTTAACTATTGCACATCGTCTACATCTACATCGTAAGCCGCAACCCATCTGATGGGGTGTGTTGGAGAGTACTTTTAGTCCCACTACCTGATCCTGCCTTCCTGTTACACTGTTGAATGCCGCGTGGGAGGAATTATTATGGCTCTATGTGAGCTTTAATTCGTCGAATTTTCCCAACGCGGCGATTTAGCGAGAAGTATGAGAGAAGTACAGGGGCCGACCGAAGTGGCCGTGCGGTTAAAGGCGCTGCAGTCTGGAACCGCAAGACCGCTACGGTCGCAGGTTCGAATCCTGCCTCGGGTATGGATGTTTGTGATGTCCTTAGGTTAGTTAGGTTTAACTAGTTCTAAGTTCCAGGGAACTAATGACCTCAGATATTGAGTCCCATAGTGCTCAGAGCCATTTTATTAGATGTACAGGGTGACTCAAAAAAACGTTTACAAACTGACGCCGCACATTGAGCATACAAGAAGGTTCGGTAATCACATACGACCAGCGGGGCACTACGGTTACGAGACCGAAGTGTCATAGTGAATTTCCTCTTGACCTATGAGGCTGTGATCTACTCGATTGTATGAAGAACGTTCACAACCTGCACACGTTGGCCGATGTGAACCTGATGCTACACGTACGCATGTCTCAAAATACAAGTTTACCATTAATGTATGGTCTGACATCGTCGGAGACTGTTTAGTTGGCACGTAGATGCTTCCTGGCCGACTTATTGGTCGCGCGTATCTCGTATTCCTGCGAGAGGTTCAGGCGGACAAGCTGAATGATGTTGCCGTGTCTACTCGTTACGGCATTCTCTTTCAGCACGAAGAATCCCCGCGAATTTCAGCACACATCTGCAGTGAACCAAAGCATTCGTCGACTCTGTGATGCTCTTGACTGCAGGTTCCTAGACACCCCCTTAATTAGAGTGCACTACACAAAGGAAGCACCTACTCAGGTAGCAGAGTACTAGTGGAGTGCACATGAGGGTATTTTTAGGCTAGACCGTAAACTGAGGTGCTCTGATGAACACTCTCTAGTTGATACGTAGAAATGGACGCCAGACACCGTTCAGAGTAAACACATTTTGACTGCGAAAATTTTGTAAGTATTCTTAATAAATTTCCCGAATTTACTGCCCTCCAGTAAAGTTCTCGCTCTCAAATTGTTCTTGGCACCGAGAGCTTGCTGAAACCCGAAGTGGAAAGCTTTGAGATATTTAGCATGTAGTGAAACGTATATCGGAAAGACAGATTAGAGGTCAAAGGAGGGAGATTGTTCAGTGCAATTGACAAAAATACTGTCTCTTTTGAGGTCGAACTGGAGCGTGACCGTGAGGTTATGTGGTCGCGTATAACAGGTGTAGGTGAAACCAAGTTAATTACTGGATTTTTTTCCTGCCGCCCGATCCTACTGTGACAATTCTAGAGTCATTCCAACATAGTATAGGGTGAACAGCGCGAAAATTCTCGGATAGTACAATACTAGTCGGAGGCCACTTTAATCTACCGAGTATAGACTGGGACGCCTATGGATTCATTGTGGGATGTGCGGCGGAGGGGTAGAGACACATAGCCATGCGCGAATACTTTTGAACCGTTTTCTGAGAACTATCTTCAGCAGCTAGCTAGGCAGCCCACACATAATGGAAATATCTTAGACCTTGTAGCTACAAATAGGCCGGACCTTATCGACAATATTAGTATATAAACAGGGATTGGCGATAATGATGTCATTATTGCAACTATGACTACAAAAGTTATTAAATCAGTAAAGCAGGCTAGGAGAGTGTTTCTCCTAGGTATAGCATATAAGCAGTGTTAGTATCTCACTTAGACAGTGAAATGAGATCACTTAGTTCCAGTAAGATGGATGTAGAGGAATTATGGGCACAGTTCAACCAGATTGTAAATCGCCGTCTGGAGAGTTATATACCTAGAAAGTGAGCAATGGATGGAATAGACCCACCCTGATTTAATATCCCAGTTCGGAGGATGTTGGGAAGGAAGGAACATTTGCACTTTCTTTTCAAAAGGGAACGCACAAATGGCGACAAAAGAAGGTTAGTAGGGATTCGGACGTCTCTGTAAAGATCCATGGGTGAAGTTGCGTCAAACCTTAGCAAGAGATCTGGCAGAGAACCCGAGAAAATTCTGGTCCTATGTAAAATTGCTAAGCGGGTCTAAGGCTTGCTTTCAGTCCCTTGCGGACCAAAAAAACAGAAGCCACAGTTTTAAATTTTACCTTTAGGGAATTCGTCTACACAGGAGAATCGTGGAAAGGTACCGTCATTTCACCATCGGTCAGTGTCCCATATGAACGACATAGTAATAAGCATCCCTGGCATAGAGAAACAACTGAGAGATTTAAAACCGAATAAATCATCACGTCCTGGTGGAATCTCAGTTCGCTTTCACAAAGAGTACCCTACAGCAACGGCCTCTAACCTAGCTTGCATTTATTATGGATCTCTCAACCAGCGCAAACTCCCAAGCGACTGGAAAAAGGCGCAAGTGACTCCAGTATATAAGATCGGTGAAAGAACGGACCCCCAAAACTACAGACCAATATCCCTGACTTTGGTTCTCCGCAGAATCCATGAACATATTCCAAATTCGAATGCATAAATTTTCAAGAAAACTGAGAAGCTTATGTCCACGAATTAGCATGGTTTTAGGAAGCATCGCTTGTGCGAAACTCAGCTTGCTCTTTTTCCACATGATGTACTGCGAACTATGGATCAAGGACAACAGGCAGATTCCATATTTCTATATTTCTGGAAAGCATTTGACACGGTGCCCCACTGCAGGCTGTTAAAGAAGGTATGAGCACATGGAATAGATCACAGATATAGAGTGGCTCGAAGACTTCTTAACTAATAGCCGCAGGGTACAGTAAGATGTCGAAGTTGACTCATTGTAGAAAGATATGACTTAGACGAAATTTCCAGTTGGTGTGATGAACAGCAGCTGGCCCTAAATAAGGAAAAATGAAAGTTAATGAGGATAAGTAGAAAGATCAAACCTTTAATGGTTAGATACAAATTACCAGTGCCCTGCTTGACACAGTTAAGTCATTTACATATCTTGGCGTAGCGTTGCAGAGCGATATGAGTTTGAACGAGCACATAAGAAGTGTGGTATGGAGGGCAAATTCTCGACTTCGGTTTATTGGGAGAATTTTAGGAAAGAGTAGTTCACCTGTAAAGGAGACCCCTTATAGAGCGCTGGTGGGACCTATTCTTGAGTACTTCTCGAGTGTTTGGGATCCGTATTTGGTCGGATTGCAGGAAGACATGGAAACAATTCAGAGGTGGGTTGCTAGATTTGTTATCGCTAGGTTAGAACAACACGTATTACGGAGATGCTTAAGAGCTCAAATCGGAATTTCTGGAGTAGAGGCGAAGTTATTTTCGAGAAAAGCTGTTGAGAGAATTTACAGAACTGGCGTTTTAAGCTGACTGCCGAGTGACTCTCTTGCCTCCAATACACATTGGGCGTAAAGAGCACGAAGATACGAGAAATTAGTGCATACAGACACTTGTTTTTCCCTCTATATATCCGCGAGTGGAACAGGAAAGGAAATGACTAGTAGTGATATAGGGTACCCTCCGCCTTGCCCCTTATGGTGGCTTGAGGAGTATCTATGTAGATGTAGATGTAGAACATACACCGGTCACTGGAGTAGTTGTGGTAGGCCGGTCCCATGATCTGAAGGGTCTTGTGTGTAAACATCTATTCCATCGTCGGAGGTTTTAGTTGGCAGGATTGTAGCATCGGCGCGATGTCTTTGAGATACACCACGTATCTTTGAGAGGGTGCGCATTTCAATGCAGCGTCGATGTCAGGCATTTCTCGATGCACTTGGACTAAACTTTGAGCATCTCCTGTAGTAGGCGTCCATTTCTAGGATGCGACTAAATAACTGCAACGACATTTAAGAGCCAGGGATAATCTTTGCGAGTCCAGGTTTCTGTGTGATTACTGGTTTTTGTTGTCTGCCCAATGTGCCACGTCAATTTGAAATGGGTTTTTGAATCACCATGTATGTGTGAAACGTCGCCTTAGAAAAATTAATGAATGACTGTGCTGATAAACGTCTTACATTATTTGCTTTTCAAACAGCTGAGCAAAACTGAACGTACTCAGACATTATTCTCTTTACTTATTCAGATCAGCACTAAACTGACACACAATATTTTTAGCGCAACGCAATCTGACTTTCAATAATCCCTACAAACGAGTGGCACTGACTAACATTAACCTATACCTTTCACAAATCACTTACTTCACAAAAATCTTCGTTAGTCGAACTACTGCAATACAGCGAGCGCCACTACTGCCAGCTAAATAAAAGATTCAAACTACTGAAGGCACTAACTACTGATAGGCATAGTTAGCAAATGAAAGATTTTGATAGAGAACAAAGGGCCATAGACACGGGTTCACAGGTAGATGTCGTGTTTCTTAACTTCCGCAAGGCGTTCGATACAGTTCCTCACAGTCGTTTAATGAACAAATTAAGAGCATATGGACTATCAGACCAATTGTGTGATTGGATTGAGGAGTTCCTAGAAAACAGGACGCAGCGTGTTATTCTCAATGGAGAGAAGTCTTCCGAAGTAAGAGTGATTTCAGGTGTGCCGCAGGGGAGTGTCATAGGACCGTTGCTATTCACAATATACATCAATGACCTGGTGGATGACATCGGAAGTTCACTGAGGCTTTTTGCAGATGATGCTGTGGTGTATCGAGAGGCTGTAACAATGGAAAATTGTACTGAAATGCAGGAGGATCTGCAGCGAATTGACGCATGATGCAGGGAATGGCAATTGAATCTCAATGTAGACAAGTGTAATGTGCTGCGAATACACAGAAAAATAGATCCTTTATCATTTAGCTACAAAATAGCAGGTCAGAAACTGGAAGCAGTTAATACCATAAATTATCTGGGAGTACGCATTAGGAGTGATTTAAAATGGAATGATCATATAATGTTGATCGTCGGTAAAGCAGATGCCAGACTGAGATTCATTGGAAGAATCCTAAGGAAATGCAATCCGAAAACAAAGGAAGTAGGTTACAGTACGCTTGTTCGCCCACAGCTTGAATACTGCTCAGCAGTGTGGGATCCGCACCAGATAGGGTTGATAGAAGGGATAGAGGAGATCCAACAGAGAGCAGCACGCTTCGTTACAGGATCATTTAGTAATCGCGAAAGCGTTACGGAGATGATAGATAAACTCCAGTGGAAGACTCTGCAGGAGAGACGCTCAGTAGCTCGGTACGGGCTTTGTCAAAGTTTCGAGAACATACCTTCACCGAAGAGTCAAGCACTATATTGCTCCCTCCTACGTATATCTCGCGAAGAGACCATGAGGATAAAATAAGAGAGATTAGAGCCCACACAGAGGCATACCGACAATCCTTCTTTCCACGAACAATACGAGACTGGAATAGAAGGGAGAACTGATAGAGGTATTCAAGGTACCCTCCGCCACACACCGTCACGTGGCTTCCGGAGTATGGATGTAGATGTAGATGTAGATGTAGATAATGTATTTACCTTAATAGTGTTCAAAAGTCGTAATATATATATAGCAGTTCATGACATCCATTCTTACAAATGTACTGTTTCTGATGGACACATGTCCAGATCATCCGCTCTCAAAAATCCGCAATCTCACTTCCCCACATCCACCACTGCTGGCGGCTCACCTCCAACTGCGCAACGCCCGCGCTGTTAACATCCAGCGCCCAACACTACAATGGCGAACAACAATGCAAACCAGCCACATACTGCACACAGCACAGCCAGTGATTTTCGTACAGAGCGCTACGTGGCGTTACCAATATGAAAACCTAAACAGCCTACTTACATAGCCCCCATGCTCCGCACAAAAATTTTTACAAATTGTTTTGGGCAGTGGTCAATACAGATTTGAAAAAAAATTTTCATAATTACAATAACAAAGATATCAAATGCACACACTTATTGATACAATGTTGGTCAAAAGCTAAAATTTTCTTACAGTCCGTAAAGACAGTCCTGATCATTCAGTTTTTTTCACAAAGACTCATTAGTAAAAGAAAATGCACATGGAAGTAGTGGATTTCCATGCAGTCTTGAAGAAGTAGTGTTGTCCTGCCAACGGAAAGACAGTGCTGACTCTTGACGTACAAACAGATAATGGGCCATAACAGAGCAAACCCACAGCAGAGTCAGTCGAAGTTTTGAAGATTGTTGATAGGTAGGTCATCACAGAGCAGACCCACTGTAGTCCTAGTAGAGATCACGGTATTGGTGGGCCACCAGAGGTGCAGACCCACTGCAGTCCTTGTAGAGATAATGGTACTGATGAGTCAGCAAAGGTGTAGACCCACCGTAGTCCCTGTAGAAATAATATTATTGGTGGGTCATCAAAGATGCAGACCCACTGTAGTCCTTGTAGAGATGGCCAGGAGCCATCTGTGTGACTGTGCGGGTGCACAAACACCATTGAAGAGTCTTGCGGATAATATAGCAAGTCCATAACCATCACTTGTGCACTCACAAAGTTTCTGGAATTGTCCTTAGAACCAGCAATGCTGTTAACCAGTCCCTTGCTGAATTATCAACACACGTGGGAGCACTAACAGTCCTCTTTTTTTTTACATATTGTGCATATACTATGACAAACAGAAATGTGTCCAGTGAAATGTATGCTTACAAGTTACTTAATTTGATGAACTGGTGTCCATTACAATTTTATAATATGATAATACAGTTACAGAGATACAGAAAACATCATGAAAACATAATAATTTTGATAACATTTGTGGTAAAGCAGGCTTTACAAAAGAATCGAAATAACATACGCATCAGTGTTACAGGAATTATGACATAAGTAAATACATAAAATAATGAGAATAGTTTTCGAAACATTAATTTCACACATGAGCATTAAAACAAAACAGAATAAATAATGTCTAAATATCTTTACAAAGTAAATAACATATTTTCAGAAAAATTCTACAACGTAAATCTTATTAGCTAAACACATAAAGACAGGAAAAACACAAATTCACATAGCGTAATAACACAAAGTACAGGACAGGGTTTGTTTTCAGTGTGACATTTGGTACTGCAGTCCAACCCAGAACTTCATTCTGTAGATCTTTCGTCTTATTTCAACATCTGTTTCGACCAAAAAAATCCTATCCAAGCATGCTTTCTGTATTTATATGTTCACATATTTCTTACCTCATTATTTATTTTCCATTATATTACCTCATCATTTATTTCCAAGAAAATCCTACTTTAACCAGTTGTCTCTAAACCCTACTATTTTGTTCATATTTTCTTTCAAAATACTCTTTTGGCCAAACCATTTTCTTATAGCTTCTCAATGCATTTCTTCCAATTCATCACAACTTGTTCTCTTATATAGCCTACCCCATCTTAAACTAACTTAAATTTACTGAGCTCAGATGCTAAACTAAGGGACGAGGCAATGCAGCAGCACAAAACAATTAACACAAACAGCAATGACAAAAAATGGAAATTAGCAAAGCAAGCAGCAGTATATATAAATTAGCAAAGCAATTGCAATATTACAGCTAATATAAAGCAATGTGCAGCAAACAAGAAAAATAAATCCGTAGTAAAACTGGCTTAACAGAGTAATACAAAGTCAAATTCAGTAACACTATGCCTGGCAAACAGCAGCAGCAAATGCAATAACTTATACAAAATACGACAAAGCTGAAGCAGAAAAATAGTACACTAAAGACAACAATGCATATAAGGGAAATGTCTATTCACATCTTAGTGTCTATGTAACTAAAGTGGTGCACCACAAAACTTATTCTACAAAAAATTACCAAGTACTTGAAAAGAAAATTGTGTATGCAGTTACTGTTATTAGTCCCTTCTTATTGTTCTTTCCTTTCCAAGTACCCCTTTTTCGAAGAATGTGGATCATAAAATTATTATTTAATAGATCTGTTGACATAAAGTGTTGATATTAGCAAATGCATTTAATTTTATTTTATAAAACCAATGCTGCAACACAGCTGGAAATCAGATATCAAATAAGCAACTATCTAAAGCGAAGCATAAAAATATCATTCAATAGTCATGTGGCAATTCATAAGTTAGTAGAAATTATTTTAACTCTCGTAGAAAGACACTTGTAATAATCAGGTGTGCATATGTAAGAATATTTCCCATCAGTTCATAAGCATTTCAGTAAGTAGCACAAAGTACAATATGTTTCCAAGTAATGAGCGTGTCTTATTTGCGATGCTTTCTACAAAGGAATGTCAATAGCAAGGATAATGGCCTCCTTTTTCTTTCCACCTGTGCCTCTGAAAGGCACACTCTAATGGCTTTTTTCCAGTTGACTGTTGCGCAGCTGGGTGCTTAGAGTGCATTACGTCAAGGTGACCTACCTTCCTTACCGAAATATTTACATCAGTTTCCGCTACAGTGACAGTTTGATACAAATAAGATTTCACAGGTCGAAATATTTGCGTTAAAAATCTGTAGAAACAAAAACTCATAAATATAACAGTGTACAAAAAATTTTCGCCGGCATTGTGATACATTGAAGCATTTACACACATTTCATAACTCTTAAAGTACGATTCTTGGTTTCCAACATCCTTTTTCACAAGTCAGAGTCCCTAACAACTACCCATTATTCCTTACCTTACTACTAATATACATATTCGTCGACACTTCTTCAATATTTCATCATAATAAATATATATCATAATAAACATTCCTCAACAGCATAATAGACATCGTCGTCGTAATAATAACATCATAACACCTCAGTCAAATCTCAAAAACGCCGTAGCTTTCTGCAATAATTTCAAAACCTAAAAAAATTCTCTGCACATTTCAATAGTGTAATCTACCTCAGCCGTACTTTAAAAATCAAGATCTCATACCAAATACATCATTCAAAGCTCTCATAGTATCACAATGGTTCAAAAAAAATATGAACAGGTCAAAAAGTACACACAAAATACAGTTTCATAAGTGTGAAGTTATCTGACTGTGTAATTACATAAACATGTGTCACTGATGTAGTGGAAAAAATGTTTGTCTCTCAGTTAAATGATCAGATAGCTGTGTAATTTATGTGTTAGAGAAATATGGTACAGATATGTAAAGTTGTATAAGCAAAAATTAATCACTCAAATGTGTGTCCTGTGGCGCTAAATGTGCGTCTTGCTGTAAGATAATTCTGTGGAAGTGTCGTAGTTATTGTCCTCTGTAAGCAAAGTTCTGCTGAAGTCAATGTACTCACCTCATCATAAACAAAAGTGAAATGCTTTGCGTATAGATATCGTAGTTATTATGCTTATTGCCATGATGAAGAAAGTACTGTACTGTAACATATTGTTGTGCTACAGAAAAGGCTGTCTCATTGTAGCTATACCACAAACGTTACTACTAAAACATGTTTTACTTACCAGAACAATACATAAAAACTGTGCAGATATAAAACAGATGCACCACAAAAGCAACAATGTAAATTGTGTCACACATTAGTAGTGTCGTGATATAATCATGTAGCTGTCAAGGAAACCAAATACTAAGTGATCTTTAATCTCGCAGAAAGTATTACAAATAAAGAATGTCTTTTCAACTAAACCAAAGTGTTGCATTAAAATCTCATTAGCAGTATATGTTTTAAGTATGTAAGCCTTATAGTCGTTACGTAACCGTGCAATTAACAAGCAAGAATGTATACACACGATAACACCGTGTCCTCTGTTCACTATAACAGTACATTCGTAATTTCTGTTTAAATAAGTTCTCTGGGTTCTTGACTGGATATTTAACTTCAAACATTGTTGCATGTTAACAGATCCCAAGTCTGACAAAGCATACTAGTAATGTAAAGTGAAAAATTTTATAGCAAAGACTAAGTTAAAAAACAGATTATCTCTCAATAAACGGTTTTACATGTGAAATTTACTCTTCACAGTACGCAGAGTTTCAACTTCAACGCAATTATCATGTGATATGCGTCTGATTCTGTAAGGTCCATTGTAAATCAGAAAGAATTTGTGACTCAAGTGTTTCTTCTTGTGTGACAATGAATGAGCTTTAATGAGAACTTTCTTACCAATATAGAATTTCTTTGCATTTGCTTTACCGTGTAGTTTTCTCCTTTTGTCTGCTGCAGATTTTATATTTTTAATAGCCAAATCAATTATATCTTTGTGTCGAAGTTTACGTGTATTCGGAAAAGGTACAAGCTCTCTGATTCTGTTCGGTGGTTCTTCATTCTTCAGTACTAGAATAGGTGGTAAAGCAGTGGAGTCATGAGGCATTTCATTCAGCACGTTTTGAAATAAGTGTAAATATCTTTCCCAATGCTGATGCATTCTGTGACAATAAAGTCTGCAAAGCTTATTGATTTCATTCATAATCCGTTCAGACGTGTTGAAATGTGGTGAGTACAATGAAATAAAAACAGGTTTGATTTTATGGTTCTGAAGCGTGTGTGACCAAACACCAGGTCTGAATTGCGGTCCGTTATCCGAAATGACTTTCCTAACGTGTCCAACTTCACGTAAGAAATCTTTAAGAAAGGCGTTGGATACAGACCGTCCAGTGGCTTTACGCAACGGAGTGAAAGAAAAAAATTTTGAAGTAAGTTCAAGAGCGACTAGAATGTACGAAAATCCATTCGATGTTCTGACAAGGGGTCCCAAGGGATCAACAGCAGCAAATTCTTTTAATTTACAAGGAATGATAGGAAACAGCGGAGCACGATGTGAAACAGTAGATGGTTTCGCCTTTTGACAAAGTTTACAAATAGACAAGACTCTTCGAATTCTCTTTTCCATATTGTTAAAATAACAAGTCGTTCGAAGGATATGATAACATTTTCGTGGACCAAAATGTGCGTAGCTGAAATGAATGTACCAAATTAGCTCATTAACAAAATCGTCTGGAATGCAAAGTACCCATAGCTTGTCATCAACAGTGCAGCGTTTGAAGAGGATGTTGTTTCTAACCAGATAATAATGCCGAATCTGAGTGTGTGTCTTTTCATGCCATTTACTTTTGATGTCTTTCCAAATCGGATCTTTATCTTGTTCATGAGCAATGTCCTTTAAAGATGTGGAGTTGAAGTTATCAAAGGCAACTTTCTGAATGTAAAGAATACTTAAATTTTTCTCGAGGTTGCCTTCTGTGTTACTTTTCTCAAGCCCAGCCGGTGCGCGTGACAGTGCGTCCGCAACAATGTTCTCCTTGCCGGGAATGTACACTATTGGGAAGTGGAATTCTTGCAGAAACAATGCCCGACGTTTTAACCTGTCATGATTTAATTTTGAAGACATAAGAAATTGTAATGCACGATGATCACTGTATACTTTTACGTGCTTACCAGAGACAAAGAAACGGAATTTGTTAAATGCCCAAACGATAGCTAAAGCTTCTAATTCAGTAACGGAATAATTTTATTCAGATTTTGTTAGCACTCGGCTAGCAAAAGCAATGGTTTTCTGAACAGTAGTATCATTTTCTGTGGCTTCTTGAAATAAATGGGCACCAAGACCGACTTTAGAAGAATCCTTCCAAAGGCAGAAAATTTGTGACAGATCTGGATGAGCTAGTATTGGCGCGTTAAGTAGCGATTCTTTCAAATAATTGAATTCCAACTGTGCTTGTTCGTCCCAGTTCCAAATAGTATTTTTTCCAGTGAGAGAACAAAGATTTGGTGTAACTAGAATTTGCATATTCAGAAAACGACGGTAAAAATTTACGAGACCTAGAAAACTGCGGACTTGTCTTTTTGTGGATGGAACTGGAATGGCTCTGATTTCTTCTAACTTTTCAGGATCCGGCTGAATGCCTTCAGAAGAAATAATATGTCCCAAAAACCTCACCTTTGACCTACCGAATTCAGACTTTTCCAAGTTAACTGTAATTCCAGATTCTGCAAAAATACGTAACAAACTGTTGAGGATGCGGTTATGTTGTTCCCGTGATGCTTGTGCTATCAGAATATCGTCCACATATAAGGTGATGTGACCTTTTAAGAACTCATGTAATATGGAATTTAGCCCATGAAAGAATGCTGCCAAAGAAATGTTCAAACCAAAATGAAGTTTCCGATACTTATAACAAACGCCGAAACAAAGGAAAGCTGTGTATTTTCTACATTCTCGATGAAGTTCGATCTGATAAAAGCTGGATCTGAGATCAATAGAAGACAACACTTTTACACCATTAAAATTTTGAAGAAGTTCTTCCAACGTTTGCGGCCTGTTCTGTTTCAGGAATGATGATAGTATTGATTTGTCTCGAATGCAAGACAAGCCTGAGCGATCCATTTTTCTTCTCAACAACATCTAATGGATTGTTGTATGAGCTTACTGCAGGCTCAATAATGCCCTCGTCAAGCATAGATTGTATTTCTAACACAGTCCCTATAATGTGCCGGAATTATGTACGGTCTAACACAAAATTTAGTATGCTCACGAACACAAAATTGGTACTGAAATCCCTTGATTGTTCCTGTTTTGTGAGTAAAAACTCTGGAATGTGCTTATAAAATCTCAAAAAAGGTCCTCTCTATCAGTGCCATTACAGTTCTGTATTGTTTGAATTTTATTCTGAATTAACTCATTAGTATCAAATACGCCATCAATATCATCCCTGTCAGTACTTGCAGAGTGATTGTTAGTGTCTAGTTCCATAGAAAATTCCGAATTGTTGTCTAACAAAAGGTAAAGCCGATTAATTTCCTCGTCATATTTTGAGAGCCAATCTTCAAATTTCAAAGCTATTGTCTTACCTTCATTCTCTAAACTTATTTCAGCATTGTGAAAGTTTAAGATTGCTTTGTATTCATTCAAAACGTCTACTCCCAATATAATTTCCATCGACAATAAAGAAACAATAAGAAAGTTCATAGAGAAGCTATGGCTTTGACAAAAGAATTCTAAGTTGGTTTGTCAGAGTACATCTACACTAATTCCAACGATTGCACCCTGTAATTTAATCTTACGTAACGGAAGTGTGGGGCAATCGTTTGATTTGCTGCATTTACTAAAGCCTGTTTCACTAATTACTGAAATGGGACTGCCAGAGTCAAGTACTGCCATAAATTTTACGTCATTTACTGTAATGTGAATCACAGGATATGCAATGTTGTTATGTTTTACGTCGTGTTCCTGGAATAAGATGTCCCTAATGTCTTCCATTTTTACGTAATTACTAACTACAGCAGCTGCATCGTCAGTTTCAGAAGCACTTTTGTGGCTGCCAACGGTATGAGTCATTGCCTATTGTCTCTTTGTTGGCGCGCGTCGTTATTGGGATCTGGAGACCTAACTTCTACAAATTCACCTTGTCGAGAGGGCCCTGCCCTGTTTGAATCCCACCAGTTCTGATGAAATTCAGGTCTGTCGTTTTGTCGGTAGTTTACATAGTTTCTTTTTTGTCGGTCATGTGGTGGAGAATTTCTCCTGTAATCGTAACTGCGCGGTGGACCGTTGCATCTGACATTATTCTGTCTTCCTTGATAATAATTATTTTGGTTTCCATATTGCCTGCTTGATTGTCTCTGTGATAGTAATTACCACGGAGAGGTGATCTTTGCCTGTAATTATTACTACTCTGCCAACGGTTGTCAAACGGGTAGTGTCTACTTTTGGTCACGATCTACGTTGTATGAATAGCCTTGTCATGTCCAGTTATTATTTCTTTCATCGCGGAATTGTGACGGATGTGACCTGTAATTGTTGTGTTCCTCTTTTCGCGTCCTGCGAGTGTCAGTGTCGATTTCCAATTCTTGTAAGAGTCCCTGAAAAGCTTCAATATCGTCTTTGCAACGTCCTGCCAAAATAATATGTCGTAAATGTTCAGGCAATTTTATTAAGCAAATGCGGATGAGGTCTGAGGGGCTGTAAGTGTTTGACATATTACTGATTCTTATGTAACATGTCTTCGAAATATTTGACAAGACTAGAAAATTCCGATTGTTGGAAATGTTTCATCATTATGATCCTATGTTTTACTCGGTCTTGTGTAGCTTGAGACCAATATGCTGAGAGGAAGGCATGATAAAATTCTGCTTCACTGTGACAATCGTGAATGACTGATCGCATTCTTACATTCATTCTGTAAATAGCCACACATAAATAGCCATGCTTGTGGATGAATGTCGTTGCCAGAATTCTTAAATGTTTTGAATTTACGTGTAGTAATAAACAGCTTATAGTCAAAATCATCATGTCGGCAAGTCGCATATTGGTCATTGTTGCTTCGTTTCGGCGGTTCCATCTCAAAATTCGGTGTACCTTGCCAATTTCTTTCATAACATCCGAAGTGCCCCGTGTTATTATTTTGTGGCTGTTCCGTATATCTAAGTCCCTTTTCCCATATTGGATCGCGAGTGTCCTCTGAAATATGTAATTCTTGTATTACCGGTGTCAACTGATCTTGTACTTCCCGGATTTCTCTTTTGTGTTGCGTGTTAATTTGATTCTGATTTTGTTTGAATTTCCTAATTTGTTCGTACTATTCTGTGTCATTAAAGACTACCGAACTTGCGTCATTCAGCTTATCATCTACCTTCATAGATACATTATTTAGCTGATCCGAAAGTTCGACTACTTTATCTGATAATGAATTGATTTCCTCCATTTGTCTTTCTGAACCAATTTTCAGATTATCTACTGTGTCCTTTAAGTTTTCCTGAGTGTTGGCAAGTAGCGTAACCGAATCGGTAGATGCAACTGAGTCAGTTTTAGCCCACAAGGTCTCATGATTTTCATGAACAATGGTTTGCAGTTCTTTTATGGCTGCTTCGTGATTCTGTAATGCATTCTCATGCCGCGAAAAAATAGGTGGAAAATGCTTAGAAATTTGTGTTTTTACGGCATTACAGACTTTTTGACATTTCGATTCAATGTTATGTAACTCAGTAGTTTAATCTTTACGTGTTTGTTCAAGTGTGGTGTCTAACTTTTTAAGATTTTGTTCCATTATGTCAAACTTCCGAAGATTTTGTTCCATTGTGTCTAACTATTGAAGTTTTTTTTGTGTTTGTCTCTGATTTTGTTCCATTGTGTCTAACTGTTGCTGTGTTTGTCTCTGATTTTGTTTCATTTGTTGCATTAATTGCAATAATCTGTTCCTCTATGCTTTTCGGCTGTGCATTTGCACCGGCAACGTCCACATTTTGACAAGCAGGAAATGTGTCATGATTTATTTGGGAAAACGGTGAGGACCCAAAACCTGAATCTACAGTATTTGTGACATTGTGTCCTGTCATTTCGGATTCCTGAGGCGAGCTGTTGCCGACCGATATCGATAATGCTTCGCTGTTCACTAATTGTTTCACTGTCTACATCATTATTTGCAGCCTGCTCCAGTTCCCTATGCACAATTACCAACTTACTACTTTGAACATTAGTTAATTCAATACTCGGCGGCGCTAACACACTGCTTTCGTCTTCACTGTCATTTCTCAGTTTACTTTGGAGCCTAGTATTACGTTTTTCATACGCCATTATTGTCACAATATTTCACACAACAACACAGAAAAGCACAATTTAAAGAGCAAAATAAGAAAACACATTAACATAGCATTGAAAATAATATCTCGTTAATTGCAAGCGCAACTGCGAAATACTTGGTGCAAATCTACATGCATGCCACAACTGTTTTACTGTACAAGAATGAAAAACTACAAAGGAAATTCTCTCTACAATTACGCACTAGCAATAAGCAAAAGCTGCACTAATTACACAAACTACAAGAAAAAATCAGAACACTCCAGTGAGGTATCCTCGGCTAAGCGTCGACATATGAAACGTCCCATTAGAAAATTTATTGAATTACTGTGCTGATAAACCTCTTACATTATTTGCTTTTCAAACAGCTGAGCAAAACTGAACATACTCAGACATTACTCTCTTTACTTATTCTGATCAACACTAAACTGACAAACAATATTTTTAGCGCAACGCAATCTGACTTTCAATAATCCCTACAAACGAGTGGCACTGACTAACATTAACCTATACCTTTCACAAATCACTTACTTCACAAAAACCTTCGTTACTCGAACTACTGCAATACAGCGAGCGCCACTACTGCCAGCTAAATAAAAGATTCAAACTACTGAAGGCACTAACTACTGATAGGCATAGTTAGCAAATGAAAGATTTTGATAGAGAACAAACAATGTACACTCCTGGAAATGGAAAAAAGAACACATTGACACCGGTGTGTCAGACCCACCATACTTGCTCCGGACACAGCGAGAGGGCTGTACAAGCACAGCGGACACACCAGGAACCGCGGTGTTGGCCGTCGAATGGCGCTAGCTGCGCAGCATTTGTGCACCGCCGCCGTCAGTGTCAGCCAGTTTGCCGTGGCATACGGCATACGGAGTCTTTAACACTGGTAGCATGCCGCGACAGCGTGGACGTGAACCGTACGTGCAGTTGACGGACTTTGAGCGAGGGCGTATAGTGGGCATGCGGGAGGCCGGGTGGACGTACCGCCGAATTGCTCAACACGTGGGGCGTGATGTCTCCACAGTACATCGGTGTTGTCGCCAGTGGTCGGCGGAAGGTGCACGTGCCCGTCGACCTGGGACCGGACCGCAGCGACGCACGGATGCACGCCAAGACCGTAGGATCCTACGCAGTGCCGTAGGGGACCGCACCGCCACTTCCCAGCAAATTAGGGACACTGTTGCTCCTGGGGTATCGGCGAGGACCATTCGCAACCGTCTCCATGAAGCTGAGCTACGGTCCCGCACACCGTTAGGCCGTCTTCCGCTCACGCCCCAACATCGTGCAGCCCGCCTCCAGTGGTGTCGCGACAGGCGTGAATGGAGGGACGAATGGAGACGTGTCGTCTTCAGCGATGAGAGTCGCTTCTGCCTTGGTGCCAATGATGGTCGTATGCGTGTTTGGCGCCGTGCAGGTGAGCGCCACAATCAGGACTGCATACGACCGAGGCACACAGGGCCAACACCCGGCATCATGGTGTGGGGAGCGATCTCCTACACTGGCCGTACACCACTGGTGATCGTCGAGGGGACACTGAATAGTGCACGGTACATCCAAACCGTCATCGAACCCATCGTTCTACCATTCCTAGACCGGCAAGGGAACTTGCTGTTCCAACAGGACAATGCACGTCCGCATGTATCCCGTGCCACCCAACGTGCTCTAGAAGGTGTAAGTCAACTACCCTGACCAGCAAGATCTCCGGATCTGTCCCCCATTGAGCATGTTTGGGACTGGATGAAGCGTCGTCTAACGCGGTCAGCACGTCCAGCACGAACGCTGGTCCAACTAAGGCGCCAGGTGGAAATGGCATGGCAAGCCGTTCCACAGGACTACATCCAGCATCTCTACGATCGTCTCCATGGGAGAATAGCAGCCTGCATTGCTGCGAAAGTTGGATATACACTTTACTAGTGCCGACATTGTGCATGCTCTGTTGCCTGTGTCTATGTGCCTGTGGCTCTGTCAGTGTGATCATGTGATGTATCTGACCCCAGGAATGTGTCAATAAAGTTTCCCCTTCCTGGGACAATGAATTCACAGTGTTCTTATTTCAATTTCCAGGAGTGTATATAGCAGTTCATGACATCCATTCTTACAAATGTAATGTTTTTGATGGACACAAGTCAAAAATCCGCCATCTCACTTCGCCACATCCACTACTGCTGGCGGCTCACCTCCAACTGCGCAACGCTCCGCGCTGTTAACATCCAGCGCCCAACACTACAATGGCGAACAACAATGCCAACCAGCGACAGACTGCACACAGCACAGCCAGTGATTTTCATACAGAACGCTGCGTGGCGTTACCAATATAAAAACCTAAACAGCCTACTTACATGTGGAAGGAAGTAATACGTCTTCCGATTCTTCCGATAACGTGTTCTCTCCAAGTTCAGTGCTAAACCTCTCCGTGATTCATAGCGCCCCTCTGATCTCCACTGGAGATCGATGAGCATCTCTGGAACGCTCTCGCAGAATAACGGTCCCGTGAGAAAACGCGCCGCTCTTCGTTGGATCTTCGCTATGTCTTCCCTCAGTCCTGCCGGGTAATGGTACCAGATTAATGAACAATACTAAAAAATCGGTCTATAAGGTGCCTTGTACGCCTTTTCTGGAGTAGATGAGTTACATGTCTTTAAGATTCTTTCTATGAGTCTCAGTCTAGGGTGTGTTTTCCTTGCAATTTTTTATGTGGTAATTCCACTTAAGATCTCTCTGGATATTCCAGTCTGTCGTCATCATCGTAGTTGTACAGTCGTCGATTTATTTTCCTATGCGTGTGCCAAATTTACTTCCAGCGTCATCTGCTAGAGCCAGTCAAAGAACACAGAATCATACTGAGCGCCGTTGCGCACAGCGTTATGGATCTCATGCAGGAACGCAGCTAGCTATTGTAACGTGCGCATGGGGCACACAATACTCATTAAAGCCTGCACTATGGTAAGCAAACGGAGTTCACCTTACGAGACAGGATTTTCGTATAGATATTGACCGCGTGTACCTGAATGGTGGCAAATCAGACTTACACCCATTCTGTAATAACAATGATCCGTCAAGTAAGTTCAAAATGCAATTACACGTCAGTATGTACCAAAAGCAACACTGAAGATGTTACCAATTTGATAATAATACGGTCGCCAACCTAATTAGGCATTAACTGAGTTTCTTCCTTGTACAAGATGATGTATATTCATGCAAAACAACAAGTAGTAACACTGTATAATATAGTAAAATTTTAGAACCAGAAAATCTATTGAACTGATAGTTTCACGTTCTGTACTGATATAGAAAAACCATGAATACATAACACTACACTATAATGAATACTATAAAACTTCGTACTGTCTATTTATCAGATTAAAATCTGGCATAGGTTACCGTAGAAATAGCACTTTCGAGCCGCACACAAAATGTCAATATTAATAAAGATAAAACACTGATAAATTTTGGCTTTTATATTGACTTTAACTTTTGCTGGTCAAACCAAATAAGAACAATTCAGAATTCAAATGTGTAAAGGGGGGGGGGGGACCCTAAAACTGCTATGATCACTGTACAAAAAAAAAAAAACAAAAAAAAGAAAAGATTACTGAAATTATCATGCGTTCAAGATTTCCAGTATATGAGTTACTACTCTTTTTATCTTATTTACTTCTCATTTAAATACCTTTATATCTGTTGTAACCTCCCCACAAAATTTCGTAAGACAATTATATAGAAATGGGAGCCAAGTGTAACTTCCCCACAAAATTTTTTAAAAGAAAAGACAATTTTTAATACAAATCGGAGCCAAGTGTAACCTCCCGTAATGAAATTTACTGTCAACGACAATTAAACAAAAATTAGCAATCTGACTCACAAATAAAAATGAAAAACAATTCAGTGGTAATGAAAATCAGTGGCAGTGAAAATTCAATTAAACCGAAATATCGGTCTTTGGCCCTGTGCAAAATTCAGAATTAAACTCTTACCTCATTGTAACTGCTAGTCACATTTCTGCTCTGCGTCCGATTCTAAAACCGATGATCAGGCAAAAATACTGACTGAAAAATATGATGAATTGGCCAGTTTGTTCTGAATATGCTAAAGAATTTTTTTAGTGCCTGTGCACTTTGTTATCTGTCAAATAATTTGTATATACATTTTTCTGATTTGCTACTATGTTTTGTACTCACATTTTGTCTTTGTCTGATATATTTTGTACTTAGTGCGTGTGCACAACATTTAATTCATGTACTACATCTAAATATTCTGTAAGTTGTAGAAGTTTGTTAATTAAAGAAAAATTTTGCCGCGCTTGGCAAGTCCAAATGACTCACCATCGCTGCCAAATTTTTGCCCCCCCAGTGGAGGGTTATGAAACACGTATGTAACATAGCAGCGATGGCGAGGCATTGTAGCATCTGTGACCAGAGAGTATGCGCTTGACCGCGCGAGTGTTGCGAGCGGTTCTCAGTCTGTCAGTAAGTCGTTGCGAGTCTGCAGCTCTGTCTAGTTGAGAGCTGTACTCAGTTAGTTGTCGTTGAGAGCAGTTCAGTTGTAGTCGTCATGCAGAGCAGTCGGTCAGTAGTAGCAGCACAGTGCGGTTGTGTGATGCAGTCTGTCGGCAACACTGGTCAAGATGCTGAATAAGCTATATTATTAATTAAGGTAATTATCAGATAATTTAAAGTTCATTTATTGTAATTAATTTGCAACAAGTGCCCCAATAATAATTTGATTTCAAACCAAGCATTTTTAACAAACAATCGTTTTTGAAATAACATCTCCCTTGCATTTCCTTAAAGAAAAGTTTCAGTTAAATTACAAAAAAAAAAGGAATATTATTATTTGCAATGCAGTTCCTCCAAGCAGTGCGGAACAATAAGAGCAGAAATGTGACTAGCAGTTACAATGAGGTAAGAGTTTAATTCTGATTTATGCACAGGGCCAAAGACCGATATTTCGGTTTAATTGAATTTTCACTGCCACTGATTTTCATTACCACTGAATTGTTTTTCATTTTTATTTGTGAGTCAGATTGCTAATTTTTGTTTAATTGTCGTTGACAGTAAATTTCATTACGGGAGGTTACACTTGGCTCCGATTTGTATTAAAAATTGTCTTTTCTTTTAAAAAATTTTGTGGGGAAGTTACACTTGGCTCCCATTTCTATATAATTGTCTTACGAAATTTTGTGGGGAGGTTACACTAAAATGTCTTAGGTATTTTTGCAATAAATAAACATAATGGCAAAAATCATATCGACAAGTGACATAACTGTACTCGCACTGGAGTTCAGCGAATCAAAAATAGGTATAGTCATGAACATAAATAATGTTAGCAAAAAATTATTTTCACTATGTGACAAGAATTAGGATAGGAAAGGGAAGGATTGCATCATGGTTGTAGCACTTTAGATTGCACACAGCTGTTCTGAAAGTCCATATCTTTCCACAGATGTACCACACCAAGTGACACAATTTGCAGTTCTTTTCCCATCAGAATTCATCAGTGTAGCCAAGACACTGAACTCTCGTAGTAATATTTCATGTTCTCATTTTGGCAGTACATCAGGTACACCAAACAGTGGGACCATAATAACGTCTTCATCGCTCATGGTGGTGGACAGCACGTCGTGTCAACACCACGCTTTACAAGGCACATCAACGTAGAAGTAGTGCAAACCCAAAGGTAGTGCTCCATGATCACTAGGATGGACAGGACATTGCAGTAATTCAGGGTAGTTAGCTCATGAGGTGAAGGATATTAAGTCACATAATATTGATAATTACAGTTTGCATTTGGGGCATGCATAGCCCCGTGTTGAACATTTCTGTACCATGAATGTAGTATTACAGAAACTGTTCACAAAATTAAATTATTGGCATCATGGGTAATCGTATTACAATATTTAGTATGACAGAATTGAATATTACAGAACATTACACTCATTCTTGGCACTCAGTGGCCAGCAAGTACTGAATAGTACACAACATTACACTTATTATTGGCACTTGGCATAATACATTGAGTTATACAAATTATTGGCACTCATTGGCCAGTGACCAAAACATGAAAAGTCATAATTGAAAACAGAAGCTAATTAATGGCATAATTAATAACCTAATTCATTGATTGACATAAATTATTGGCACTCAGTGGCCATCAAGTATCGAATAGTATAAAACATTGTTAATCATTCAGTATTATTCAGATCATTAAGAAGTAATAACAATTCATTGAGTGACATTTAGATCATTACAAAGTCATTATTAAAAATCAGCTAATTATAGTCATAGCATTAATAACCATGGGCATTATAAGTAGTCTCATTACAATAAACCGTGGCAGTTATTAGCCAGTTACAAAGCATTATTTTATACATATATTTTTTTGTATCATTACGAAGTCATTACTGAAGTGACATACTATTCAGAGTTGATCAGTATTATTCAGAACTTTCTCAAACTGGTATCACTATTTGGGACCGGTAATACATTTTTTTGTTAGCAATGCATTGCGTTTGGTAATTATAAGAGAAAACAAGAAGACAAAAAAGGAAAAAAAAATTGGTACTGGGTTGTTCCTGTAAATAAAAAATGTGTAACGTCATTCGTCATGAGTCAGCTGTAGCAAGATTATGTAACAAGGCAGTATATGTGATCACATTTGTAAATGATAAACACAAATGGGTTAAAAAATGCAAGTACTAGAACAGGTATAATACGTAACAGGTTTAGTAAGTATCATGAAAAACTTCTCCTGGAAAAAATACAAAATGGATTATTGACCTGACAGAAGAAACGCACACTATGCTGAAAAGTAGTGAACTTCAAATTAACAAGTAGTGAAATGTGTATAAAATGTGCTTCATAGCTGTCCTTTCCAAAACTTTCCGTCATCCTACTATGCAATATAACACCTGCTGTCAAAACAAACTGCAACAAATACTTAAATAACTACGTAGCATAAATACATGACTTCAACATTATCCTCATCTGTAAAGAAAAAACTTCATTGTCAATCACTTCATTATTCATAACTCCATCATTATCATTACCTGTAAAGAAAAACTTCATTATTCATAATAGCATATTCTTCATCATTATTCATCAGTATTCATTATCATCTGCAAAATTATCACTTCATTACTCATTATACAATTATTCCTTATCTCTAGCATATTTCATCACTAAAACTAAGATGTGTAGTTCTGTCTGACAGCCTGCATCAATCGCCTTGTATTCTGAAAGAAAAAAATTAGTTAAGACTGCTATTCTGCGATGTGTATTGTATATTCTTGTTAATGCTTGTTAATCCTGATCCATTTACTCTTCCTCATAAAGTTATTGCATCTTCTTTCGTCTATTCCGTAGTTGAAATTCCCATTTCTGTTGAATTTATTTCTTACACACATCATTTCTTTCTGAAAATGATGAACAGAAATTAACGTCTTGCATTTAAATCATATACCCACTAAGTAATTACTGATTAACGGTAATATAATTAAGCATACAGCATAACATGACAGAAAACGTAATATGTCAAAAGCATAGACAGTGCTCAAAGGCAAAAAAAAATGTACACGGAATATCACAATGCAGCAGCAAAAAAAATGTAAAAGTCACGATGTTGAGATGTCATAAGGCCCAAAAAAAAAAAAAAAAATGTCAAAGTCGACTGGTGTGTTTTATATCTTAACTATTTCACAGTGCATATAGACAAAACTGGAATACAATCGTACATAAAAAAGTGGAAAATGTGCATGGTCTGATGTGTAACGACAAGAAAAGCGACCTGCTAACCTTACCTTGCCGGGCACTTGCCAAGAAAAAATACGATAATCATCAGTAAGTATCCATGAGAGTATAATTGCATACGTGATCATAAAATTAGCAAATGGCATTATAGCTTGTTAAATCATAAAGTGATTTCATTCAATAAACGGTTTAATGTTTGAGATATGGTGGTTGCCTTTCGATTTTTTGGTTCTCAAAGTTTCGACGTGTACAACATTGGGGTGAGGGATGCTGCGAATCCGATATGGACCTGCGTATAGAAGTTCAAATTTACTGCACTTACCTTTTAATTTACTGGATAAATAGTGTGTACGTACTAATATTTTTTGTCCAACGTGAAAGTCGCGGCGTGTACAAACCTGTTTTTGCTGTCTTCTCCGGCGCTCTGCGGCACGTTTGATGTTGTTCAGCGCAATGTCAATTATTTCGTGGTGTCTTAGTCGACGACAGGTAGGAAAGTTTACAAATTCTTTAATTTTGTTTGGTGGTTCAACGTTTTTCAGTATAACAGACGGAGATAGCATAGTGGATTCATTTGGAATTGAATTAATTACATCTTGGAATGAGAGTATGTGTGTGTCCCAATCAATATGTCTTTTGTGGCAGTATATTCTACACAGTTTACCAATTTCTTTCATTAATCGTTCACAAGGGTTCGAAGAAGCATGGTACTTGGATATATAGATCGGAGAAATGTTTCTAGCTCGTAACATGCGTGTCCATACGCTACTACGAAATTGAGATCCATTGTCAGAAATTACTTTCATCACATGCCCTACATGAAATAGAAAATGTTTTACAAATGCTTTCGAAACAGTTTTGGCAGTAGCTTTGCGTAACGGAGTGAAAGTAACAAATTTTGAAGTGAGCTCAACAGCGACAAAGATGTAGCAAAAACCTCTGTTAGTTCTCGGAATCGGACCAAAAATATCTACTGCGGCCATATGTCTTAATTTAACAGGTACAATCGGATATAAAGGAGGAATATGTGAAGTGGTGTCTGATTTAGCTTTCTGGCAAATTTTACAAGACGCTAAAACTCGTCGTATACGTTTCTTCATGTTGTTAAAATAACAGTTCTGTCTCAGTATAAGAAAACATTTTCGTGCTCCGTAATGTGCGTAACTTAAATGAGTGTACCAGATTAATTTGTTAACCAGTT
This sequence comes from Schistocerca cancellata, assembly GCF_023864275.1. Taxonomy (NCBI): domain Eukaryota; kingdom Metazoa; phylum Arthropoda; class Insecta; order Orthoptera; family Acrididae; genus Schistocerca; species Schistocerca cancellata. Next base: position 101,393,621 of record NC_064633.1, read on the forward strand.
CGTCAGGAATGCATAATAACCAATTGTTGCTGTCAGGATGAGAGCGGCGAAACAGAATGTCATTGCGTACAGTGTAATGGTTTCTAATCGTAACATTTTTCCTATCTTGCCAAATGTGTTTAATTTCTTTCCACACATTGTTTTTATTTTGTTCTTGTGCTATGTCCTGTAATGACGATGAAATAAAATTTTCAAATGCTACTTGCTGAATGTACATGACACTGAAATTTGTTTTGCAGAAGTTGGTTGCGATGTCTTGCTGATTGTTGCAAAGAGAACGGGATAATGCGTCTGCTATAACATTTTGCGTACCGGGAATGTGAACTATTGTAAAATTAAATTCCTGTAAATAAAGTTTCCATCTACTTAATCTATCGTGTGTGAATTTAGCTGAAAGTAAAAATTGTATCGCTCTGTGGTCTGTATAGACGGTGGTATGTCTTCCGTAAAGAAAATGTCTAAATCTCGTAAAAGCCCATACAACACCTAATGTTTCCAGTTCTGTAACGGAGTAATTTCGTTCAGCAGATGACAAAATGCGGCTTGCAAATGCGATGTTTTTAATTACTATCGAACCATCTTCTTCAACTTCCTGGAAAATGTGTACGCCTAAAGCTGTGTTGGAACTGTCGGTGGCAATGGAAAAATTTCTGGTAAGATCTGGGTGCGATAAAAGTGGTGCATTCAACAAAGCATGTTTCAGGTTCACAAATTCAGAATGTGCTTGCTTATCCCAAGACCAAATACTGTTTTTACCTGTCAGTTGACATAATCTAGGTGTGTCTAAAGCAGAGTGATGAATAAATTTTCGAAAAAAGTTAATTAAGCCCAAAAAACTGCGTAGATGCTTTTTTGTCGTAGGAACAGTAATGTCACGTAGAGCTTGAAGTTTTTCCGGATCAGGTGCAATGCCTTCCGCTGAAATAACGTGTCCAAGAAATTTTATAGAAGTTTTGCCAAAGTGCGATTTACTAAGATTAACTGTGAGTCCCTGCGCATGAAAAGTTTGCAACAGTCGTTCTAGAATCAGATTGTGTTCAGTCCAGTTAGCTTCTGCGATAAGAATGTCGTCTACGTACGTCGTAATTCTGTCCTTAAGTTCTGTCGGAAGTATTGTGTTCAAACCGCGAATAAAAGCTGCAGAAGAAATAGTTAAGCCGAATGGTAATTTACAAAATTGATAACAGTCGCCGAAACAGAGAAAAGCTGTATATTTTCTGCAATTTGGATGAAGTTGAATTTGCCAAAATCCCGATTTCAAATCTAATGTGGAATAAATAGCAGTACCGTGAAATTTCTGTAAAAGTTCCTCTAGTGTCTGTGGTCGATCTGTTTCATTAATAATAATGTCATTAATGTGACGTGAATCAAGTACAAGGCGAAGTGAGCCATCCTTTTTCTTAACAATATGTAGCGGGTTTATGTACGGACTAACTGCTGGTTCTATAATTCCTTGGTCAAGCATATCCTGCAATTCTTTTTTAACTTGTTCTCTGTGAATATATGGAATGGGATAATGCTTTGCTTTAAATGTATCGTGCTGTTTGACTTGAAATTCATACATAAAGCCGGACATAGTACCAGGAACATTGTCGAAAACTGGAGCTTGCTGTAAAAGAATTTCGTGTAAGTGCGTTCGTTCGTCGTCTGTAGTTGCACTGCTTTGTCTAACTTTATCGGAAATCATTTGCATTACGTCGTAGTCAGCTTCGTCTGGAGTATTATCGTTGTGTACGTACGTATTCGTGAACAATGTGGGATTACAGTCTATGTTACGTGTTGCGGAAATGACCTCTGTGCGGTTAATTGTTTGTTCTTCCGTAGATAAAGAGTGCTGAAATTCTAAAGCAAGTTGTACATTTTCATCCTTTAGCATTAAATAAGAATTTTGAAAATCGATAACTGCGTCGTGTTGTACCAGAAAATTCGTACCTAAAATTACGTCTGTTGTCAACAAAGGAACAATCCAAAAATTAGAGTGGAAAGTATGACCTCCAATACAAAATGATAAATGCGTCTGTAATTTAACGTCTACTCCTTTACTTGATACTGCTCCTTTCACTTTTGTTTTGCCTAAAGGTAATGTCGGATAAGTATACTCTTTGTTGCACTCGTTAAAAGTCTCCTCATTTATTACTGATATAGGTGATCCAGAATCAATTACTGCTGAGAATTTTGATGAACCAATTTTAATTTCGATGACAGGATGTGAAATAGTTTTCTGAACAAATGGTTTTTCCTGCAAGAGAGTGTCTCTGATGTCGTCAAAAGTAATTACATTTTCGTGAACAACATTTTGCGTGTCTGAAGTAGTGCTTGTATTATTGGAAGATGCGATCTGTACAGTATCTAGTCAGATTCCATCTGACGTGTTATTATTATTAGGAGGATTCTGTGGCATTTCTACTATTTGAACTGTCCTATTACTTCTTCCTGACGTATTACGCTCTGGATGGTACCTACTGTCGGGTTCATTCATGAGAATAGGTTCTCGTGCATAATTTTGCTGTTGGTATGACCGACTGTTATCAGATGTACGCTGAAAATTGTTCTCATTAATTTTACGTCTGTCGTAATAGTCATTCCTATACGGTGTATTGCGATGGGAATTGAAATACTGTCTTCTTTGTACATAGTTGTTTCCTTGCTGTCGTGCGTTACTATTTGTTGGATCTGTGACTATATGTGCACGCGGCGGAACATTAAAGCCTGGTTGACCTTGTGCATTACATTGTTGGTTACGTATGTTAACCGGTTGACTTTCATGTTGTTGCTGTGGAAAACTTCTATTGTTACCAAAATGTGCTTCCTGTTGCTGAAAATTTTGACGATAGTGATAATCTGAATTTTGTCTGCGATTTAAGTTCTGGTAGTTGTCGTTCCTAAAGCATCTGTTACTTTTCCTATTGAAATTACGTGTCTGATCATAATTGCTGTACTTTTGTTGACCTTGGTTATTATATGAAAAGTTTTTGTTTACAAAAGAATAATCAGATTGCTGTACTTCTAAAAGCTGCAAAAGATCCCTGAATGCTGAAATGTTTTCTTTTTGCTGACCAGTTAAAAGTGACACTCGTAATGACCGTGGTAATTTAGAGATGCATAATTGTATAAGTGCGGATTCACTGTACGGTTCACTTAGGTATTGGTTTTGTTGTACCATGTGCTCAAAAAATTGCGTTACGCTGGGAAAATTTGTGTTCTCATAATTTGGTAAGCTAATTAACTGATCTTTAATTCCGCGCTGTGTCGTCTTCGACCAGTACGCTGACAGAAAAGCATTCTGGAATTCTTCTACCGAGTAACATTGTCTCGCGATCGGTCTCATACGAGTTGCCGGCTCGCCTTCCAAAAAACTACAAATAAATTCAAGTTTGTGCGTTACAGGCCAAGTCGGTGGAAGAGCAAAGCTAAATTGTTGAATCCAATCTAGTGGGTGAATCTGCGTTCTATCGTTTTTAAAAACTTTAAACTTTCTCACTGACAGAAAATGTTTGTAATCGAAATTATCATCTCTGTGTGATGGAACAGGTTCAGGATCGTAAGAGTATCTATTGAACTGTGGTTGTTCGGAATCTAAGTCCCGTACTCTCTGCAGATTACCCAAATTATACGCGCTGCGTGAGTCTGACAAATGTTCATAAAGTGGTGTCTGTTGTATGTTATTATTAACTGAAATATTTTTAATCTCTGTTACCTCTTGTTGTAAACTCGACAATTTCCTACGCAACGTGTTATTAGACGAATCGATCTCATTAATTGTCTGCTGCAAATTTTGAAATTCAGGTGTTTGGTTAAATGAAATCTGTGCAGTATCGTCTGATTTATTATCATTAGCACTTTCGATAGCATCAATACGACTGGCCAATTCATCATATTTTTCAGTCAGTATTTTTGCCTGATCATCGGTTTTAGAATCGGACGCATTAATCTGTTTCTGCAACTTACGCGTAGTTTCGCTCAGTTTTTTAACATCAGCTTTGATGACATCGCAATCCTGTGTTAGTTCTAATTGTTCGAATCTGTCTGTCACTGTTTGAATATTTACTGTGTGTGTATCTGTTTGTGATTTAAGATCAGAAATTTCATCCCGTAATTCCGCGTTCAACTGTTCTATGGTATTAATTTTGTCGGACACTGTAGTAATATTATTGTCTACATACGTCTTTGCTTTCGCGAACATTTTGCGTTTGTCTTCTTGTCTTTGTGCAGTGATTGTTTCCATGACTTGACGTTTGACTTTATTTTGATCCTGAATAAATTTGCGGAAACGCGTATTACTGTTTTCTATGTGCTGATTAAAGCGCTCGTTAATCTGAGTGTTCTGCTGTTCGAATTTCGCGTCTATCTTTTCATCCATTGTGCGCGAAAGTTCTGCTGTCATTGCTTTAAACTCGTCGCGTAATTGTGTAGCCTTATCAGAGCATTGTTTAGCGACTCCGCTAATTTCGTCTCTGAGTGTTTCTGTTGCGGCAGTTTGCATTTCCCTTAATTCCTGCGCAACAGACTTAATTTCTTCGCTATTTTTACGTGAACAAGCTTCAATTTCCACGCGCAACTGTTCCTTAGTGTCATGACACTGCGCGGCAACAGCTCTAATTTGTTCACTAAGCTGTCTGGAATTGTCGTCTAATTTTTCATTTAACTGTCTGGAATTGTCGTCTAATTTTTCATTTAAGTGTTGTTTGAGATTTTCATTATCCTGTCTGTTCTGTTCTCTAAGTTGTCTGAAATTTTCATTCTGTTGTTTGACCTGTTCACTAAGTTTGTCTTGTTTTTCGTTCTGTTGACTGGAATTGTTATCTAGTTTTTCAACACGTTCATTAATTCGTAGCAACAATGCCATAATTGGATCCGACACAAAATTAGCATTTCTATTCTCCGTGCTGTTTAATGGTGGATCTGGAATTGTCTCGCTTTCTGTAACCATTTGGTTATTCTGAGATTTACAAAAAGATTTGTCAGTCGGACGTACACTGTCAGTCACTATTTCGGAATTAAATAAATCCGTCCTACTTTCAGTACACTGACCATTTTCATTCGACACATTTGTCTGTACGTTACTTGAATTTTCTAAATCGGGTGTGTTAAGCTGGGCAGCGCTCATTACAATAGGGCGCTCCGCATCATCGATTGTCGACAAATCAACAGAAGACACAATCGAGTTCGTTCGTTCATCATTAAGACAAAAGTCATCATTAGTGGTTGGAATGCACTGATTGTTATTGAACGCAGGATTGTCATCATTACACTGCGTGTCACAATTACTATCGGTCAAGTTGCTTAAGTCGGTAATTTCATTCACAATACCTCGCGATACACTATTCACAGTCTTTCGCGGCATTTTTACAATATTCACAAATATTCACAAAACAATAAGCACAAATGCAAAAACAACACACAAATACAACAGAGCAACGAATTGCCGTTGACCTGTAGAAAGAAAGTCACAAGTTAATAAAAGCGTTGCGCCAAATCCTAATTATATCTAAGCAAATAAGAGCAGATATCTGACTGTTGTTCAAAAGATTCTCAACGAAATACGATCCTGGACTGGGTGTCGCCAAGTGTAACCTCCCCACAAAATTTCGTAAGACAATTATATAGAAATGGGAGCCAAGTGTAACTTCCCCACAAAATTTTTTAAAAGAAAAGACAATTTTTAATACAAATCGGAGCCAAGTGTAACCTCCCGTAATGAAATTTACTGTCAACGACAATTAAACAAAAATTAGCAATCTGACTCACAAATAAAAATGAAAAACAATTCAGTGGTAATGAAAATCAGTGGCAGTGAAAATTCAATTAAACCGAAATATCGGTCTTTGGCCCTGTGCAAAATTCAGAATTAAACTCTTACCTCATTGTAACTGCTAGTCACATTTCTGCTCTTATTGTTCCGCACTGCTTGGAGGAACTGCATTGCAAATAATAATATTCCTTTTTTTTTTTGTAATTTAACTGAAAGTTTTCTTTAAGGAAATGCAAGGGAGATGTTATTTCAAAAACGATTGTTTGTTAAAAATGCTTGGTTTGAAATCAAATTATTATTGGGGCACTTGTTGCAAATTAATTACAATAAATGAACTTTAAATTATCTGATAATTACCTTAATTAATAATATAGCTTATTCAGCATCTTGACCAGTGTTGCCGACAGACTGCATCACACAACCGCACTGGGCTGCTACTACTGACCGACTGCTCTGCATGACGACTACAACTGAACTGCTCTCAACGACAACTAACTGAGTACAGCCCTCAACTAGACAGAGCTGCAGACTCGCAACGACTGACCGACAGACTGAGAACCGCTCGCAACACTCGCGCGGTCAAGCGCATACTCTCTGGTCACAGATGCTACAATGCCTCGCCATCGCTGCTATGTTACATACGTGTTTCACTGTCTCGAAATAATTAAACTTCATTGCTATATCAATATTGAAGTTACCTTTCAACTTCGTTACACCTTCGTTATTCATTTACTGGTTCATTAACAAAACAGTTCTTTAAACACCATTCTAACATAGTTAGGTCTGCAAGTAATCATTATTAACACAAAATTTAATTTTTCATTTCGGGACACTCGGGTTGCACAACATTTGGAAAGGACCCTGCCTAGGTTAGTTGTGAGGATAATTAAATGAGGGGAAAGTTCTGGTAAAATTTAGGTTATTATTGATCAGTTCACTCTATGGTCCATACGCATACCGTACTAAAAGTTTCAACATGCTTGTATCGATGCGGCGGTTGGCGGGCTGCGAGATGGCGAGGCACAGAGCACACATACAACCACAGCTATGGCTCTTGACGTATCGGCACTTTAATTCTTCTTAGCGTCGCAATACTTGTCCATTTAGTGCCTATGGACTTTTGCCATGCTGTGTGGGCGTTGGAACGGTATACCCGAGGCTCAGTGAAGCTACGTCTTCCAGGAGAGCCTCCACGCTCCAGAAGGTGTTGCTCACACCAGTGCCAAACTCCAACTACTACTGCTGAGCCCGTTGTGCCGTGCAGTGCCCGTGCGCATTTTCCCGCGCTCGCCTGCCATCCACCTTTTACCGCTCCCTGACAAACCGGGTATTCACCTGAGGTTTTGCATTCTACATATCCTAACACATTGCCTACGTATGGACCAGATACACAGTTACAATTTTAAACATCTTACAACAATCTCAACATTTGGTACATTTCAGTTCTATCACAATATTACTTGACATTTTACATAAAATTAATATTCGCATTGAAACTTGTTTACAGTTTTCTTAACACAATGGCATGAAACAAAAAAGAAATGAAATCAGAACATCAATTACACAAGTGTAACGAAAAAACAGATGGAAAAAAATTTACTTATATGTACAATAGTACAGCGTCGTTGTTGTTACACTATCACAAGATCTCTGTTTGCGGACTCCAAATTGATTTCTGTAGAGGTGAACTTCGTTCTCAAAAATCATAATTTTTGAGTGCAAAACGTGTCCATAATTGTTCAACATATTGACGTCAACAACATAGATAAATTACGTCTTGCGGCCCTTCTTGACGATGGCCCTCCATTGCTCCAGTGAACTACGATAAAATTTTCTGGAAGAGGAGCACGTTCTTTCGCTCAGTCTTTATGGAACCTTAAAAGTCTCTCATCTGATCCCGATGACTTTCCTTTACTATGCTACTGCAGTTGCTTTTCTATTCCGAAATCGGTTATATCAGTATGTTCCATTCTGGCATTCGTACTATGATCGAAAGGAGCGACCGTTTCACAATCTTACAATGTGAAAGAATTTCAGAAAATTGAATTCAGTATTTTAATCTACTGTCTTTTATCTTTCTCTTTTTATCTTTCGTTTTTGTACCAATGTGGTCACTGAGTCAATGAATACAAGATTTCAAACCGCTTACCAATTTTACGTCAGTCCAAAACCCCTTAGGATTCTTTCGCAGCTCCGGTAGTTAAGACAGACTGTAGCGCCTAGAACCGCTCGGCCACTCTGGCCGGCGAGCACGCCGATCATCGCTTATTGTTGAACATGGAGTTCCGCAGCAGGCGACCCCTACGTTTTCAAATTTTGGTCCAAAGACATCGTCAGTTAAGACTGCAGTGCGCACGTGGCCATAGGGATTCAACGGTCGATCACTGGAAACATGTCGGCCCTTGGAGTAAATAACATTTTTGATGCACTACATCGCCTCGCTGATCGGCTCCAAATACGTTGTCATCGAGGTGAACGACGTCTCGAAACGTACAGCGCGCCACGGACGCAGGCTGATGGGAGCAGAATTATGCGATGGGACACATTCTCCTGTGCTTGCATCCGACCTGTGGTAGTAATCGAAGACACAATCAAGCTGTCAACCACTTGCTCCCCTTTATTCTTGATGTCTTCCCTGACAGTGATGTCATCTTTCAACAGTGTAATTGACGGTGTCTTGTGTCTTGGAGCTAAAATCGCGCTCCAATGATTTGAGGATCATTATCGCAAACTCACGTTGATGTCTGGGCGACCAAATTCGCCCAATGTAAATCCTATTGAACCAGTCTGGGTCGCTATCAGGCGCCATCACTACGTACGCAAATCAGCGGCCTCTTATTTACGGGAATTACATGACCTGTGATTAGAAGTAGGTATAATGCCATATATCTCCACAAAGCTACCAACAAACTGTCGGATCCACGATACATAAAATCAATGATGTATTTCGTTCTACAAACGGACAAAAAAGCAATTAAACAGGTGGTCATAATGTTTCGGCTTATCAGTGTATGTACTTAATTATTTTGTTAAAGACTGAAATGATATCGAAATAGCAGAATATATATTTGTGTATATTTTTTCTATTACGGCGACAGCTGCATGTGGTCAGGCTACAACAACATTTCTTACTAAGGAAGGGGACGCACAGTGTCTGATCAGAAGTACCTGGACACCTGTTGGTGGGCGCTAAAATCGTCTGTCTCTACCATTCGCCTTGATAACCGCTTGAACTGTACTGGTGAGACTTTCTGTAAGTAATCTTCTGCAACAGAACTCCTCACAATTTCATGGGGACTACTAGTGAGAAAAAGTTGTTATAGGTTTGAAATTATGCGTTAAGCTGGTTGCAAGTGACTAAATGCTCTGTCACAAATGTTGCACGCATATGGATATGTGTGAGTGATGGGGCAAACTTCGTTTCCACCCCCACACCTCCAATTGGCGGGTGGTTCCCACCTCAACAGTGATGCTTTCCAAGAGTAAGTGGTACGTGCGCCAACAAAGATTCAGTATGATAAGAAGAGGAGTGGAGGATAAATACATACGGATCGCTTGTGGACCCACTATTACAGATTTCAATCTGAGCCAGGGGTTTGAGACACCTTGTATATGTGACATGCTTACACAGGTAAATCCACAGGCAAAAGACTAATCCTTAAACCGTGCATCGATTTCAGCCGAACTTGTTAGACGTGTTCCTCACAATCAGGAAAGAAACACTCTGAGGGTAAGAACCAGTGACCTCCATTGAGATTTTGAGTGATGAACACTTATATGTGAAGGATAGAAGGTGAAGAGAAAGAGACAGAAAGGGAGGAGATTCATACAGATAGATGGACTGAGAGGTGGAGGGAAGGAGATGGGGATAGAAAGGGAGGAGGACGATACGAAGAGAGGGAGGAGGAGGCAGAGAAAGGGGGTGAGGGACACAGTGAGGCGGAGGACAGGTGGACACACAGCAGGATTGGTGGAGATCTATAGAGATAGGAGAACGAGGAGCTGGGCACAGAATGGGGGTGGAGGACAGAGAGAGGGCCAGCGAGGATATTGACTTACAAAAGTCTGAAGTACATACACTAAGTGATCGACAGTATCCCGACACCTGGCTGAAAATGACTTACAAGTTCGTGGCGCCCTCCATAGGTATTCCTGGATTTCAATATGGTGTTGGTCCACGCTAAGCCTGAATGACAGCTTCCACTCTCGCAGGTATAAGTTCAATAAGGTGTTGGAAGGTTCCTTGGGAAATGGCAGCCCATTCTTCAGTGAGTGCTGCATTGAGCAGAGATATCGATGTCGGTCGGTGAGGCCTGGCACGAGGTCGGCGTTCCAAATATCCCTAAAGGTGTTCTGCAGGATTCAGGTGAGGACTCTGTGCAGGCCAGTCCATTACAGGGATGTTATTATCGTGTAACCACTCCGCCACAGGCCGTGCATTATGAAAAGGTGCTCGACCCTGTTGAAAGATGCAATCGCCATCCCCGAATTTCTCTCCCACAGTGAGAAGCAAGAAGGTGCTTAAAACATCGATGTAGGCCTGTGCTGTGATAGTGCCACGCAAAACAACAAGTGGTGCAAGCCCCCTCCACGAAAAACACGACCACGCCTCTGGATTTTACTGTTGGTCCTACACACGCTGGCATATGACGTTCACCCTACCATCGTACGCGACATTGGGTACCGTGATTCGTCACTCCACACAACCTTTTTCCACTGTCCAGTCGTCCAATGTTTACGCTCCTTACACCAAGAGCGACGTCGTTTGGCATTTCCCGGCGTGATGTGTGGCTCACGAGCAGCCGCTAGACAATGAAATCTGAGTTTTCTCACCTCCCGCCTAACTGCCATAGTACTTGAGTGGATCCTGATGCAGTTTGGAATTCCTGTATGATAATCTGAGTAGATGTCTGTTTACTACACATTACGACCCTCTTCAACTGTCGGCGGTCTCTATCAGTCAATAGACAAAGGTCGGTCTATACGCTTTCGAGCTGTACGTGTCATATTTTTGCTTAAGGATATCGTTTAGTAATATTTGTGTTAAAAATTCGGGACAGTCGTTTCTGAATACAGTACAAGCTACTCAGTATTTTCTATAGTATGTTGCTTTCGATGTACGCACTATTATTTTTGCGCGTGATTAGTAATACTTTAGCGTGCGTGAATATATGACTAAAAGATTGCTTTGGTTATGTTATTTGATATGTTAGCAGTGTGCTGACCGTTCTTACAATAAATCACTGACCACATCTTCCATCCACTTTGATTTTATTCTTTGGCTTCATTGAACTATTTCGCTGAAAAATTCGTACTATGTATGGTTGAGATTCGGCGTCGACAGGAAAATCTGGTGTCTCATCACGCTACAGTCAGTGATCATGCATGATCACGATCCGTCTCAAATACTGCATTGTCACTCTCTCCCCCTCTTTGAGATTAACTGTGGTTTTCTAATGCGTATCGACCAATTGATAAATCACCAAGAAGAAGCAACAGCCCCTCCCCTTCTCCCTCTGCCCTTATCCCCTCCCCTATGGACCAATGAGGATCAAGCACCCCCTCTACACAGTCCTATTTTGTAATTGGGACACATGAGTGGGTGTGGTGAGTCAGCAGCTGAGTGCTATTGTCTCTATAACATGTCACCACTGCATATATCACCCAGAACTTGTTTAATGATCAGGAAGTGCACTGATCAGCACAAAGTGTGGGGACGGAGCTGTCAGACTTGGTTGGAACTGGAGGTATCAGACTGCCGGCGTCGTTTGTTTCTCTTCCTCAACCGCTATGTTTTCTTTGGGGAGGCAGCATTCTGGGGGATTAGTGTTCACCTCTGTGCGTGTGCGTGTGTGAGGGAGAGAGAGGGCTAGGAACAGCGCGACGACGACTGGGCCAGAGACCCCGGGGGAAATCAGACGCCCCTGGACCGGACGCCAGCGGATGCGGAACCGAAACGTGGGCCGCCTCGACTCACCTCATCCAAGCCCGCCTCAGCTCGCCTCCTTTCGTATTAATGGCGTCGCCACATGCGCTGCGGGAACTGCCGGGACCTCACGTGCCTCTGGGTACAGGAAGCCAGATGTGATCACTGAGAGCTTCCACTCTACCTCCAGCCTATATTCCACGGACATTCCTTTATTTTCTGGAGTCAACAGTGGTATGATTGGGTTGACGTGGCGCGCCATGACTTCCTCTTCGTTGACAACTTCTTCGTAAGAGCGCATCAGCACTACTCAACGTCCTAAATTATTTTTTGGATACATTCCATTCTATGACGTCCCCTGCAGTTTCTACCATCTCCAGGCGCGTGGGGTAGCCACGCGGTCTAAGGCGCGAAGGTTCCAGTCCCCCATCGATCATCGAAGTGTGTGTTGTCCTTATCGTAAGTTAGTTGAAGTTAGATTAAGTAATGTGTAAGCCTAGGGACCGATGACCTCAGCAGAATGGTCCCATAGGAACTAACCACAAATTTCCGAATTTTATCCCTTGCAGCTCCACCTAGTACCATGCATGTCTTACAACACGTTCTATCATACTGCTTCTGGTCAATGTTTTCCATACGCTTCTCTGTTCGTCGATTCTGTGGAGAATCTCATCATTTCACCCTTCTTCTGCAGGACCTCACTTGAAATGCTTCTGTCGTATTCTTCTGCCATACCCCATAGTCTGTGAATCACTTCCATCCCCTGCAGACGTACATTCTCAGAAATGCCTAGTGATAGACTTCTGCTGGTCATGACTACCTTCTTTACCTGTTCTGGCCTGCCTTTTATGTGATCCTTGCCTCGTCCATCCGCTTATTTGCTTCTTACTTAGCCGAATTCCTTCTTCTACTACTTGGTCCTCAGTATAGACGTTAAGTTAATCACTAATCTCACTTCTAATACTTCACCATTATCGTCTTCCTTCGGATTATTCTCAATCTAAATTGCGTCCGCAACCGACTGTTCATTCCATTCAGTATGTCCTGTAATTCTTCATCGCTTTCGCCGGGAACTGAAATGTTATCAGAAAATTTAATCAATCAATTAATTTAACAAATAGATTAATAAATTAATGGGCATTAGAGGCCGCAAACATCACTAAAGGAATTCTGAATAAGTTTAGTTACTGTACAGAGGTACTATACTGGTTAACACGGGGAGGTTTACATTTGTGAGCGTGTGCCCTATGCCAGGTTACGTTTGACAGTGTCAGTTTTAATTCAGTTTGAATATTTCAATTCAGACCCATAATAGTATGCACACGGTTTACAATCAGTAATCAGAACGATCGGAATACATGAATGTAGTCACTCGTTATTTGACGAGCATTTCCACCCCAACACTTCCAGTTTGCAGTCGCATTAGCACTTGCCAGTTCTACTGCAGTATGGTTTTAAGCATCGTTAACCTAATTCTGGAGAGTTGTCCACGAAAACCACGAAATTTTTGTTGAAAAATTATACATGACAATTACCGTTCATATTATTCGTACATAGTTTGACCATTTAAGCCACTTTTAATGAGGGAACCATTTGTTTAGAATTTGTAATGGCATTATTTCATTCCGATCATTAACTAGTAATTATCCTCTTCTGATAGTTCATCCGAAGCCAGCCTCGCCACGTTCACAAGCGCCCGCTCGTGAAAACGCAAAAACTAAAGAAAGAGGCTGTAAGTATTTAAAATGGTATTTATGTGCCCACGAAATTTTGATGAGATCGTTACAACTGACAATCAGGTGAATTTTATTCTTCAGTGTTAATGAGATTTCGATGTCTATAGAAAACGTTGTCCTTAATCTTCCCACTGAATGGAAAATTGACGAGAAGAGGAAGAGTTATCGCCAGAATCATCAAATGCTACTGAGCAATATCCGAGAATCTCACCAATGATACGATCGTCATAAGACAACTTAGCAGTTTCTCCAAAATGGCAACAACCGCTAGAGTCCACTGAAATGTTGAACGGATGCTTCTGTTTCATATGGATGCCTTGATGCTAGAAAAACGTCCTCAATTGAAAGGCTCGCACCAAGGTACGGATGAGGAACAAAATCATTTTCTCTTTTCTGTGTCCCAGCAGGTAGAATCTGGCCGTTACCTTTCTCAGTAATTGGCTTTGGCTTTTTGTTATTGTCAGATAGCCTTTGTATTTCCAAGAACATTCAGACGACCGTAGTTTAAAATGATTGTGTAACATGTGCTGTAAATTGATAAAACAAATAATTATTAGAAATAAAACAAGAGAAAAGAAAATCTGAGCAACCGGGGAACTAAATCACGACCTATTGTCTTTTTCATTGTTCTCTTATTTTTTGAATATTTTTTTTTGTATTTTTGGATATGTACAAGGAAGAAAAGTGAACAAAACAAGGCTCTGCGTGACTGGGAAACAGATACAGGGAGGAATAAAGCACCTCAGGCTAACTTAAACAGCACCCTGTTGTTGTAAACAAGGAAAAGCATATTTGCAACAAGCGTTCGATAACGTGGGAGCCCACAGATACTTGCAAAAGCGTGGTCTCCAGATATAGTGAAAGTCGTGGGGATGAGGGTCGTTCCCACCTTCAACAACGTTGTAAACGTAGTGATCCAGAAGCCAGGCGAACGTATTCGTTTCCATCTAAGGAAAAAATGATAGGTCCAGACGGTTAAGAAATTCATCCGAAAAGTGGTTCACGCCCTCGGGAAAGAAAAGCTAAATGCTGACGTATCCAGAGACAATGATCCCGTCCACAAGAGACCAGCCTATGTTAGATATCTGAGTGATGATATTCGTCACATTGAACAATCAAGTGAAGGCCTACGCGGGAAAGATGGTCGCCAGTCGGTATCAAAAGATGAATGATCCTATACCAAAATGAAGCAGTCTACACCAGTAATACAGGAAGACTAACGTGAGATCAGACAGTTTTCCAGGATGTTGATGATTCAAATGGTTCAAACGGGTCCGAGCACTATGGTAAACAGTATCCTATAACTTAGAACTACATAAACCTAACTAACCTAAGGACATCACACACATCCATGCCAGAGGCAGGATTCGAACCTGCGACCATAGCGGTCGCGCGGTTCCAGACTGTAGCGCCTAGAACCGCTCGACCACTCCGGCTTGCGATGTTGATGGGAATCTATTTCAACAGAGTACGAGAATATGGTTGACCCCAGCGGTATAATAAGTCTCCAATAGTGAGGTTAATCTCTGAAAGGATATCAGTACATAAGAAACAGACAACTATAAAGTCTGTCGCAATTTAGGGTAAATCTGTCCAACATTAAAACCATCCAGCGTCAGTGGTAGGAGTAGACCGACGGGCTGGAGAAATGTAAGTAAGCCAAAATGGTTCAAATGGCTCTGAGCACTATGGGACTTAACATCTGAGGTCGTTAGTCCCATAGAACTACTTAATCCAACTAACCTAAGGACATCACACACATCCATGTCCGCGGTAGGATTCGAACCTGCGACCGTAGCAGTAGCGCGGTTCCGGACTGAAAGGCCTAGAACCGCTCGGCCACAACGGCCAGCCGTAAGCAAGCCACATGTAATGAAATACGTAGCCTGTGTACGTGATAAGACAGTGTGTCTAACAAACAAAATGGACGCCTTCTCTTTAATATCTAAAAGACCTAATCAAAATGGCTCTGAGCACTATGGGACTCAACTGCTGTGGTCATAAGTCCCCTAGAACTTAGAACTACTTAAACCTAACTAACCTAAGGACATCACACACATCCATGCCCGAGGCAGGATTCGAACCTGCGACCATAGCGGTCGTGCGGTTCTAGACTGTAGCGCCTTTAACCGCACGGCCATTCCGGCCGGCTGGAAGACCTAACCCTCTGATGTAGCAAAGCCTGGTCACCACTCCATTGTTGTTGTTGTTGTCCTCAGTCCTGAAACTGGTTTGATGCAGCTCTCCATCCTACTCTATCCTGTGCAAGCTTCTTCATCTCCCAGTACCTACTGCAACCTACATCCTTCTGAATCTGCTTAGTGTATTCATCTCTTGGTCTCCCTCTACGATTTTTACCGTCCACGCTGCCCTCCAATGCTAAATTTGTGATCCCTAGATGCCTCAGAACATGTGCTACCAACCGATCCCTTCTTCTAGTCAAGTTGTGAAACAAACTCCTCTTCTCCCCAATTCTATTCAATACCTCCTCATTAGTTATGTGATCTACCCATCTAATCTTCAGCATTCTTCTGTAACATCACATTTCGAAAGCTTCAATTCTCTTCTTGTCCAAACTATTTATCGTCCATGTTTCACTTCCATACATGGCTACACTCCATACAAATACTTTCAGAAATGACTTCCTGACACTTAAATCTATACTCGATGTTAACAAATTTCTCTTCTTCAGAAACGCTTTCCTTGCCATTGCCAGTCTACATTTTATATCCTCTCTACTTCGACCGTCATCAGTTATTTTGCTCCCCAAATAGCAAAACTCCTTTACTACTTTAAGTGTCTCATTTCCTAATGTCATTCCCTCAGCATCACCCGACTTAATTCGACTACATTCCACTATCCTCGTTTTGCTTTTGTTGATGTTCATCTTATATCCTCCTTTCAAGACACTATCCATTCCGTTCAACTGCTCTTGCAAGTCCTTTGCTGTCTCTGACAGAATTACAATGTCATCGGCTAACCTCAACGTTTTTAATTCTTCTCCATGGACTTTAATACCTACTCCGAATTTTTCTTATGTTTCCTTTACTGCTTGCTCAATATGCAGATTGAATAACATCGGGGACAGGCTACAATCCTGTCTCACTCCCTTCCCAACCGCTGCTTCCCTTTCATGTTCAAATCGTTCAAATGGCTCTGAGCACTATGCGACTTAACTTCTGAGGTCATCAGTAGCCTAGAACCTAGAACTAATTAAACCTAACTAACCTAAGGACATCACACACATCCATGCCCGAGGCAGGATACGAACCTGCGACCGTAGCGGTCGCTCGGCTCCAGACTGTAGCGCCTAGAACCGCATGGCCACTCCGACCGGCCTTTTCATGTCCCTCGACTCTTATAACTGCCATCTGGTTTCTGTAGAAATTGTAAATAGCCTTTCGCTCCCTGTATTTTACCCCTGCCACCTTTAGAATTTGAAAGAGAGCATTCCAGTCAACATTGTCAAAAGCTTTCTCTAAGTCCACAAATGATAGGAATGTAGGTTTGCCTTTCCTTAATCTATTTGCTAAGATAAGTCGTAAGGTCAGTATTGCCTCACGTGTTCCAACATTTCTGCGGATTCCAAACTGATCTTAGCCGAGATCGGCTTCTACCAGTTTTTCCATTCGTCTGTAAAGAATTCGCGTTAGTAGTTTGCAGCTGTGACTTATTAAACTGATAATTTTCACATCTGTCAACACCTGCTTTCTTTGGGATTGGAATTATTATATTCTTCTTGAAGTCTGAGGGTATTTCGTCTGTCTCATACACCTTGCTCACCAGATGGTAGAGTTTTGTCAGGACTGGCTCTCCCAAGGCCGTCAGTAGTTCCAATGGAATGTTGTCTACTCCCGGGGCCTTGTTTCGACTAAGGTCTTTCAGTGCTCTGTCAAACTCTTCACGCAGTATTGAATCTCCCATTTCATCATCATCTACATCCTCTTCCATTTCCATAATATTGTCCTCAAGTACATCGCCCTTGTATACACTTTCTGCTTTCCCTTCTTTGCTTAGAGCTGGGTTTCCATCTGAGCTCTTGATATTCATGTAAGTGGTTCACCTTTCTCCAAAGGTCTCTTTAATTTTCCTGTAGGCAGTATCTATTTTACCCCTAGTGAGATAAGCCTCTACATCCTTACATTTGTCCTCTAGTCATGCCTCCTTAGCCATTTTGCACTTCCTGTCGATCTCATTTTTGAGACGTTTGTATTCCCTTTTGCCTGCTACATTAACTGCATTTTTATATTTTCTCCTTTCGTCAATTAAATTCAGTATTTCTTCTGTTACCCAAGGATTTCTACTAACCCTCGTCTTTTTACCTACTTGATCCTCTGCTGCCTTCACTACTTCATCCCTCAGAGCTACCCATTCTTCTTCTACTGTATTTCTTTCCCCCATTCCTTTATGCTCTCCCTGAAACTCTGTATAACCTCTGGTTTAGTCAGTTTATCCAGGTCCCATCTCCTTAAATTCCCACCTTTTTGCAGTTTCTTCAGGTTTAATCTACAGGTCATAACCAATAGATTGTGGTCAGAGTCCACATCTGCCCCTGGAAATGTCTTACAATTTAAAACCTGGTTTCTAAATCTCTGTCTTACCATTATATAATCTATCTGATACCTTTTAGTATCTCCTGGGATCTTCCATGTATACAACCTTCTTTTATGGTTCTTGAACCAAGTGTTAGCTATTATTAAGTTATGCTCTGTGCAAAATTCTACCTGACGGCTTCCTCTTTCATTTCTCTCCCCCAGTCCATATTCACCCACTATGTTTCCTTCTCTCCTTTTTCCTACTCTCTAATTCCAGTCGCCCATGACTATTAAATTTTCCTTTCCCTTCACTGTCAGAATAATTTCTTTTATCTCATCATACATATCATCAATTTCTTCATCATCTGCAGAGCTAGTTGGCATATAAACTTGTACTACTGTAGTAGGCGTGGGCTTCGTGTCTATCTTGGCCACAATAATGCGTTCACTATGCTGTTGGTAGTAGCTTACCCGCACTCCTATTTTTTTAATTCATTATTAAACCTACTCCTGAATTACCCCTATTTAATTTTTGTATTTATAACCCTGTATTCACCTGACCAAAAGTCTTGTTCCTCCTGCCACCGAATCTCACTAATTCCCACTATATCTAACTTTAACCTATCCATTTCCCTTTTTAAATTTTCTAACCTACCTGCCCGATTAAGGGATCTGACATTCCACGCTCCGATCCGTAGAACGCCACCACTTCATATTGAGCTCTAAATATTTGTCGTCGTCACAAGAATCGAACGGACAGTTGTGTGAATCCGTGTGTCACCATCGTGGGAAGCGAGAATACCTGTAAAATGTAACACACTTTACTGAAAATATAGGTGTCTGAGACCCACACATGGCGGAGGAGGCTAAGTAAGGGCATACCTCTTCAAGAATCTCTCCCTGAACACGAGTCGTAGCCTCCACCAGTCAAGTACCCTCAGTTTGGTCAAGTTTCAATCTACTATGATCTCTAAAGTCTTGTTTCGATCGACCACCGTCGCCCGAGGAATTACAACGGGGTTAATGGCAATGGCAGAATCCAATGTGTCCTTGAGCCCTGAAATGTTATCGGCATTTTGTACTAGAACCATGGCGTCATCAGCGTAAGAGCTGACCGAGAATCATTGTCCATTTATGGTCCAGTTGTGCAGTCCTACAGCATGGACTGCACACCGACCAGCACATCGCCGCGAAACGGCTTTTAGAACGCACTGACCCGCTTTCCAACGGAAAGAGTTGGCAGTGCCAAACCTCCAGTAAGACAGAGTTTAACACCGTTTGTCAACGCTGACTTAATCAACAGTTTAGTCGCAGTCTTCGAGAGCATCAGTAATAAGTAACAGGAAGTCGATACTTAGCCTAAGTTCTGCGGGTAGTAACAGTGTATAAAATTAATTTCATGCAGCAGCCACAAGAAGTACATCAAGCTATCTCTTAAAAATACGTTATGTTTCTTTCCATTTTAGGACTAAAGAGTTCTGTTAATTTGCAAATGTATGAACAGATCATTTTGGATTCGTGCCAGTGGCCATCGCAACTTCTCTCCTTCCTTGTTTTTCTAGCTGCTGACTCCCAACTGTTACCGACAAAACATCTGACTCCACGGATCACAGAACAAACGCGGTCTTCGCTCTTCGCTGCTCCATCACATTTGGCTTTTTCTTATTGTCAGATTGACTCTGTACTTTCATGAACATTCAGACGATCGTAGTTCAAAACCATTATGTAACATGAGCTGCAAATTGAGAAAACAAATAGCTATTAGTAACAAAACAAGAGAAATAAGGTCCGAGTAACACCAGTCACATAGTTGCATGGCAATACGCCGAAGCAAGAGCTCTAAAAACAAAACAACGAGTGATATGGATAAGGGGCTTCGGTGAGGTACACTCCGTCGTATCGAAAACCGTTTGGGAGGGGGGGGGGGAGGGGTAAGGTGACGGTGTACAACCACTGAGGCATAAATGTTAGCGAATAGTCTGTCCAGGACTTGGCACGCGTCTTGAGCAAAAGCCAGATTAATCAATACACTCATTGACATATGGTCACGACATACTACAGATACGTAGAAAAACTCATAAAGTTTTGTTCGGCTGAAGCCGCACTTCAGGTTTCTGCCGCCAGAGCGCTCGAGAGCGCAGTGAGACAAAATGGCGACAGGAGCCGAGAAAGCGTATGTCGTGCTTGAAATGCACTCAGATCAGTCAGTCATAACAGTGCAACGACACTTCAGGACGAAGTTCATCAAAGATCCACCAACTGCTAACTCCATTCGGCGATGGTATGCGCAGTTTAAAGCTTCTAGATGCCCCTGTAAGGGGAAATCAACGGGTCGGCCTGCAGTGAGCGAAGAAACGGTTGAACGCGTGCGGGCAAGTTTCACGCGTGGCTCATGCCACAACTGGAGACCGACAGCGCCGACTTCATCTTTCAACAGGATGGTGCTCCACCGCACTTCCATCATGATGTTCGGCATTTCTTAAACAGGAGATTGGAAAACCGATGGATCGGTCGTGGTGGAGATCATGATCAGCAATTCATGTCATGGCCTCCACACTCTCCCGACTTAACCCCATGCGGTTTCTTTCTGTGGGGTTATGTGAAAGATTCAGTGTTTAAACCTCCTCTACCTAGAAACGTGCCAGAACTGCGAGTTCTCATCAACGATGCTTTCGAACTCATTGATGGGGACATGCTGCGCCGAGTGTGGAAGGAACTTGATTATCGGCTTGATGTCTGCCGAATCACTAACGGGGCACATATCGAACATTTGTAAATGCCTAAAAAAACTTTTTGAGTTTTTGTATGTGTGTGCAAAGCATTGTCAAAATATCTCAAATAATAAAGTTATTGTAGAGCTGTGAAATCGCTCCTATCATTTGTAATAACCCTGTACATAGTGCATGAGCGAGTATAGGCTGTAGTTGAGTGGTTGACGACATATGCATGTTTACATCGAACAGTGAGTCGTCCACAGGCAGCCAAATGGCAGTTCGAGCGCCGAGCGGGAAGGTTCTTGTTTATTTCACTTGCCGCAGCGTCGCTTGTGTGTAGTTTTCCTCGTTAGCGTTGTTCTGTCTGCCGAGTGAGTCGTAGCGCCTTCGCTCCACCTTACTGTCTGTTTGTGTTCGTCTATATGCAGTGGCATCTGCCGCTCCGCTACCATGGTTTCCACGTGTATTCCACTGAAAAGAACTATGAGCTTCGCTTTCGATAAAACAAAGCGACATGTGCTGCCCGGGTCTCTGGAAATCCATGATTGGCTTGTCGATACGATTCACGTGGACTCTGATCAGGTGCACATCGCTTATTTTGACGTAGACGAGTACCTGTTTTACGAGAAGTTAATGGGTCCCTTTCACGTTGAAAGATTATTATCGCGACACGGTTCTCAAGTCCCTTTCAAGCATCGCGATAATTCTGTTAGTATGGTGTCACTCGCGGATGCTGAAATTGACTATACCAATGTTCGAGTGTTCAACCTCCCGCTGGATGTTGAAGACAACTTTCGAAAGGACATATTGACTCCTTATGGTAACGTGAACAACGTCCGTCGTGAACGTTGGTCTACTCAACACAGATTATAGTGTTATAGTGGAATTCGTTCCGTGGAAATGCAGGTTAAATTCGATGTTCCATAAAATTTACTAGTGTGTGGTTATCACGTTCGTGTCATGTGTACTGGTCAAGAAGGAATCTGCTTCCTATGTAATGAGGCATTCGGGAGGACGACGGTTCAATCCCGCGTCCGGCCATCCTGATTTAGGTTTTCCGTGATTTCCCTAAATCACTCCAGGCAAATGCCGGGATGGTTCCTCTGAACGGGCACGGCCGACTTCCTTCCCAATCCTTCCCTAATCCGATGAGACCGATGACTACGCTGTCTGGTCTCCTTCCCCAAACCAACCAACCTATGTAATGAGGGCTTTTGTATTAAGGCCGTCATTAATGCAGCGTCGCAAATTGACGGTTACTGATCTTATTCCTTCCACTCCCGAAGTCGGGCCTGCTTCTGCTCCTTATCATAATGAAGAAAAAGTCAGTTCTGATAATCGTGTAACTGAATTTCCGCCTTTACCTCCGTGACAGGTTCAGAATCACATTGCCCCCAGGACAGAACCCGTAACAGTCACAAACAAGCGACGTCGCACTCAAGATGGTGAGGGTGGGGATGTGGCTGAGCCTTCTGCCCCAACCTCCTCCGCATCGATTGTGTCCTGTGCTCCTCTCGATGCTACGATACCTCCCACCTCTGGTACTGTGAATGGTGCGGAAGTTATCTACAGCGTCCCTGCTGCTCGCGAAGTGGCTCCTCCAGAGCTGCCTGTATGTGGAGAGGGAGCGCAGTCCCCCCCCCCCCCTTCGTCAATGTCTCTTCCGTTACAGACTGAGACAGCGCAATGTCCTCCTGCTCCTTCGTCTTTAGACACCGACGGTTTCCCGAATTTTCAGCCTACAAAAACTCCTGAGGAGAATAAAATTAGAGACCAAGTATCACCTGTTGTATTGGTAGTTCCACAGAATGCTCCCGCAGCAGATAACCCTTGTTCTGAGGTGCAGGTGGCTTTGCCTATAACCGCTCCCACACCTCCGTCTGCAGAGGCCGCCATGCCACGCAGCCGACAGAAATAGCGTATACAACCTGACCGTGGGGTGGCACTTAAGAAATCTAAGTAAAAAGGTTGTGATGATGGGGGTTCTTGTCCCCCGATGTCTGATTCATCTGTGGACTCCGTAATGGACCATGAGGCTCAGCTGTCTACCTAATTCTGCTCAATACCTTCCGCACATCGCTGTATAGTTGTGATCAATGACCCAAGCCTACTCGTTCCTTACCTTAAATACTTATCATGTGGAATCAGAATTTCGATTGGCTTCGCTGCATCAGTTGACTTATGATTCATGTGCGCAGATAGTCTTCTTACAGGAGGTGTTATAGTAATTTCTCCTTCCCTGGTTTTGGTATGATCTTTAATGTAGCACCTGAATATTCTTACGGGGACCGCCTTATTCTTTCACGAAGGCAGTCCTATTGCTGAGGTGGAAATGCTGGATTCTGGCAGGGGTATAGGTTTTCAACTATTTAATCTTACCTTGGGTCATTTACATGCCCCTTCTGGAACTGGTCATACAGTGGATCGCTCGCGTTTTTATAAGGAGGATATTGTTTAGCTGTTGCGTAAGAGTCCTCCGGGTATTCTGTTGAGTGGTGATTTTAACTACTGATCAGTCTCCAAATTTTAATTTCTCTCTTGAATTATATGAATTGGTTCTCTCCTTACGCCTAAAAGACGTCTAGATAGGTAAATACCCGACGTTAGGTAAATTTACCGGCTTTACTGCGACTTCTTGTAGCAGATTAGACAGGTTTTACTTGTCAGACTGCCTGAGCGATAGTATTCTTAATGTTGAAATTATTCCAGCTTCCTTTATGGATCACTGTACTGTGACCACAACTCTCAATCTTGAAGCTGCTTCAGAGCACGCCTTCTGCGATTTGAGGATGTTAGGCGTGTAAAGGCTAAATTGTTGACCTTGAAGAGAATACAAATGGAAGGTTTGAAAATCCAATCGAAACCGCGTTCATTGGTACGGAAGAACTGACTTACCTATATATATATATTCATTCCCATACGTCAAATGATGGACGTATCGCAATGGCGCAAGTACTATGTAGATACCTACGACGTCGATGAGTTCAGTGAAACCTTTTACGACCGACTAGTCAGCATCTTGGATACGACAATTACACCTGAACATAATGCAACGCTCTAAGCTGCCTTTCAGCCTGAGGAAGTTTACAAACTTAATGTGGGATCGCCTTCTCAAAAGTCGCCGCGTCTAGATCGTCTTCCCAATGAATTTTGCATACTCTTTAGGCGGTTGTTGGGTGCTGCCTTTACCTCCCTTTTAAATGAAGTTTTACAGGGTAGTGTAGTGCCGACCTCGTTCAAAGTGGGAAAATTGTTTTAATCCCGAAACACACTGGACCGGCTGCCCCTGATAGCTTTCGCCCACATACTTTGTTAAACTTTGATTATAAGACTGTGGCGAGGGCAGTTAATAGTAGGATGTCGGCTCTTATGGAGACGATTGTTGCACAACATCTAAGCTGCGTACCTGGTCATACCATTCTTACCCCTGTAGTCGAGTGTCGTGGCGTGGTTTCGGTTGATGCTGTAACGTCCGTTCCTTGTGTCCTTGCTTTTCTAGACTTCGATAAGGCATTTGATCGTGCTAATCACGTCTTTCTGCTTCGAATTCTGGAGGCAGTTGGTTTCACTGTTGACACACGGCGAGTGCTCTCAGATCTGTTCACGAGTATTTCGGCTTCGGTTGTTATTAATGGCCAACTGACGGCCCTATAAATATCCGTAGGGGAGTCCTTAAGAAAACACGCTGTCAATGACTTTGTGTTGTCTCTGGAGCCCCTGCCTCGGATCCTAGCATCAAAGCTGGCAGGTTGGACGCTTTCCGGCGGAGCTATAGTTGTTCGTGTATACGCGGATGACGTGATGGTTCTACTTCGCCATCCAGCTGAGATATCTCGACTGAAGGCTGTAATCGATGACTGTAATCGATGATTTTTGTCGGAGTTCAGGTGCAAAACTGAATGACGGTAAATGCAAGCTTTTTCCCTTACGAGGTTTTTATGACGCGGTTGTTTCGTGGGCTACTACGGTGGGTCGTCATACGTCTCTCGGTATCATCATTGATCGCTGTCCACTCAAAATGACGGGTCTCAAGTCGAAGTGTGTTATGGAAAAAATTCAGGGTGCGATACTGGAGCATGAAAGGCGTTCTCTTACTCTGCTCCAGAAAGTCCGAATACTGGATACACATGTATTATGCAAAACTCACTGCGTGGCCCAAGTTTATCCGATTTCCTCGATGGTGGCGAAGAAATTGCAACAATTGTCTCGTCGTTTCTTATGAAAAAGACATATATTTCGCTTAAGGAATGTGTTCACGAAGCCTAGTTCCTTTGGAGTGCCGGACCTGACAGATATACGAAGGAAGATGGATATGCTTTATGTGCTATGTGCATCGTAATGTTTTGACGATGACTGAAGAAATTCACACATTCACATCTCACTTATTTCTCTGTGTCCGTCCTGCTAGTCTTGAACCCCATATTGATGTTGGTCGCATATACAGGGTGTCCCAGCTATCTTGTCCACCCAAAATTTCTCTGGAACAATAACAGCTATTGGAAAACGACTTTCACCGGTATCAATGTAGGGCTGGGGCCCATGAATGTACATATTTAGAAACATTCTAAAACGAAAGCATATGTGTTTTTTAACACAAACTTATGTTTTTTTAAATGGACCTCCTATATTTTTTCTTCTGCAATCAATAGCATGACAAATCCCATACACAATGGCGTTGATTGCATCACAATATTCCCATTACATCCCGAGATACTGAGACGCGAAGTTGACGCTTGAAACACCCGACATGCGCTGCTAGCGCACGTCCTGAGGCTGAGGCGTGAACCCCATGCTGCCCGTAATCGCGATGTGATTGACATGTGTAATCACACCTCCATACTTATCAAGAGGGACACTTACTTGTCAATCACATCGCGATTACGGGCAGCATGGGGTTCACGCCTGAGCCTCAGGACGTACGCTAGCAGCGCATGTCAGCTGTTTCAAGCGTCAACTTCGCGTCTCAATATCTCGGGATGTAATGGGAATATTGCGATGCAATCAACGCCATTGTGTATGTGCTTTGTCATGCTATGGATTGCTGAAGAAAAAATATAGGAGGTCCATTTAAAAAAAACATAAGTTTGTGTTAAAAAACACATATGCTTTCGTTTTAGAATGTTTCCAAATATGTACATTCATGGACCCCAGCTCTACATTGATACCGGTGAAAGTCGTTTTCCAATAGCTGTTATTGTTCCAGAGATATTTTGGGTGGACAAGATAGCTGGGACACCCTGTATTATAAGCTACAACACGTTCGTTACTTCGGTCTTGCGGTGAGCTATTGAGGGGCCGACGTCTTACGGAGACCAGTCCTCACTATGAAATTCCTAAAACCTCGTTGGGAAGCATTCCCTTGCCCAAACCTCGTTGAAAGAGAATCGCCGCAAACAACCTGGACAACAGTTTGGTTGAAAATCAGTCTTCTGATATTGCCGATGCGCTTAGCGTCCTCGTGGTATAAGGCAGTAAATAACTTGATTCAAACGTACGAGCGACTTTTCCGTATTGGGGTTAGTGACAAGGATTTATGTATTTGTTGTACGTCTCCAGGTACGATACGACATCGCTTTAGTTGTGAAGGTCATACGGCAAACTGGTCTTGGATCAGGACACAACTGGCCTTCCTTACTCGATCTTCTGAGAGTGCATACACTACGGACATCATATTGCGCCCAGATTATTCTTTTTTACACGGTCGAAAACCCATACCGTTATGTGGTTGCTGGGACACTTCGTTCATTATGTGGTAGAAGGAAAGGGGAAGGATCACATGAATTTCATGCAGGACATGATCACGGCGTACTGGACACGCTTGCGAATGCCTCGATATCGAGACCTCTTCGCCAACATGTTGAATCTTGTTTTCCGTCGGCAAGGATTTGGTTAATTGAATTTTTCTGATGATAAGTGTTTTTCATTGCTATATATGTTCCCATCTGATTGGTTCAGCTTGTCCTCTCCTGGTTTCCCTGTTCGTTTTGTTCTGTGTTTTGACTCAGCATCGCTCCAGTTCTATTTTAAAATGTGTATAGATGAAGTATAGATACACATGAAAGTATACAATCCTTGCAATCAAATTGGGATTTTTCTTAGTTTGCTATTTCGAAGTAATCTGATTTCGTTTTTCCTTCTACTTTTAGATTCCATAACAAATTGTAAACATATATAAAAAACACAAAATAATAAAAAATTAAAAACTACTAGAAAACTATAACAAAAATATGATTCTTATCATGTGAGCTTGGTGGTGGTTTGTCGGCTGCGTTCTCGTTCTTTTTCTTTCTCCATTTATTTATTATTCTGTTATCATAATTAATTTTTTCTCCCATTTGCAGCTTATATTGCATGATGATTTGACTATGATCTACTGAAGTGTCATGATAGTACCAAGTCATTCTGATAATAAAAAGAAAAAAGAAATGGTATGGTGACCGCTTGCGATAAGCGCATACCCATTTTCGCGTCCCAGTCTTACACAAATTTTAATAGTCTTCATTTCATTCTACAACTGACGGTTGTTCAAGCACGCAACTGAACATATTTAGTGAATTTCACGACGACTGTAGTTGCATGCATGTCCAAAGAACCTTTGTATCATAATTCAGAATAACAAAGGCACTGCAATATTGTATTTGTTCGCCGATAGCGGGCAAGCAATTTTCAAGTAGAATATCTCACCTGTGTAGGAATATACATAATGCTGAGCTATTCTGACAGCTATTGAACTGTAGGAAATAAAATCGTCATAAATTCTGAATGGTTTTCGTTATGACGTTCGAACTGCGCGGTTGGATAGGAGTTAGTACGCGCTTTATGGATTGGTATAGCGACGAAGCCCACTTTAACTTGGATGGGTTCGTCAATAAGCAAAATCGGCACATTTGAGGGAATGAGAATCCGCATTTTGATATCGAGAAGTCCCGCCACCCTCAACGGGTGACTGTGTGGTGTGCAGTGTCCAGTCACGGAATAATCGGTGCGATATTCCTTGATGGCACGGTGGCTACCGAAATTTACGTCAAGGTTTTGCAAGATGACTTCATCCCCACTATCCAAAGTGACTATGATTTCGACAAGATGTGGTTCATGCAAGACGGAACTCGACCCCTTGGAGCAGGCGACTGTATGATGTCCCGTAGGAGAACCTTGGGGCAGCATTCTAGTGTACCCAGAGGCCACTGGCATAGCCCTCGATTGGCCGCCATATTCTCCGGATTTGAATACATGCGACTTCTTTTTGTGGGGATATATGAAAGTCAAGGTGTACAGCACGAACCCCAAAACCGTTGCTGAGCTGAAAACAGCCATTCAGGATGTCATCGAGGCTTCAGCGGATCATGCAGAATTTCGCTATTCGTCTGCGCCACGTCATCGCCAACCACGGCAGGCAAATTGACTATGTCATAACCTAAATCCGAATGTCTGTAGTGACACTGTGCGTACGCCGTATTTTGCAAATACTTTACGTTTTTCTCATATTGTTCAATAATTTTCACCCTGTACGAGTACAGGTTGTAGACGCTTGGTTGACGACAAGTGGATGTGAGTGGTATGCGGTGAGCCAAATGGTAAGGGACAGCTCGCAGTTAGCGGGAAATGCGGGTTCGAGTACTCGTCTGGCAGAAGTTTCCTTTGTCGTCATCCAATTCTGCAGCTCATAGTTGTCCATATTCGTATTTGCGAATACATATTATGAAACGTCCCCTTTGAAAAATTATACAAGACTGTGCTTAAACTGACACACAATATTTTTTAGCGCAACGCAATCTGACTTTCAGAAATCCCTACAAAGGAATGGCCCTGACTAACATTAACCTGTACCTTTCACAAATCACTTACCTCACCAAAAATCTTCGTTACTCGAACTACTGCAATACAGCGAGCGCCACTACTGCCAGCTAAATAAAAGATTCAAACTACTGAAGGCACTAACTACTGATAGGCATAGTTAGCAAATGAAAGATTTTAATAGAGTACAAACAATGGATTTACCTTAATAATCATAATATACACTCCTGGAAATTGAAATAAGAACACCGTGAATTCATTGTCCCAGGAAGGGGAAACTTTATTGACACATTCCTGGGGTCAGATACATCACATGATCACACTGACAGAACCACAGGCACATAGACACAGGCAACAGAGCATGCACAATGTCGGCACTAGTACAGTGTATATCCACCTTTCGCAGCAATGCAGGCTGCTATTCTCCCATGGAGACGATCGTAGAGATGCTGGATGTAGTCCTGTGGAACGGCTTGCCATGCCATTTCCACCTGGCGCCTTAGTTGGCCCAGCGTTCGTGCTGGACGTGCAGACCGCGTGAGACGACGCTTCATCCAGTCCCAAACATGCTCAATGGGGGACAGATCCGGAGATCTTGCTGGCCAGGGTAGTTGACTTACACCTTCTAGAGCACGTTGGGTGGCACGGGATACATGCGGACGTGCATTGTCCTGTTGGAACAGCAAGTTCCCTTGCCGGTCTAGGAATGGTAGAACGATGGGTTCGATGACGGTTTCGATGTACCGTGCACTATTCAGTGTCCCCTCGACGATCACCAGTGGTGTACGGCCAGTGTCGGAGATCGCTCCCCACACCATGATGCCGGGTGTTGGCCCTGTGTGCCTCGGTCGTATGCAGTCCTGATTGTGGCGCTCATCTGCACGGCGCCAAACACGCATACGACCATCATTGGCACCAAGGCAGAAGCGACTCTCGTCGCTGAAGACGACACGTCTCCATTCGTCTCTCCATTCACGCCTGTCGCGACACCACTGGAGGCGGGCTGCACGATGTTGGGGCGTGAGCGGAAGACGGCCTAACGGTGTGCGGGACCGTAGCCCAGCTTCATGGAGACGGTTGCGAATGGTCCTCGCCGATACCCCAGGAGCAACAGTGTCCCTAATTTGCTGGGAAGTGGCGGTGCGGTCCCCTACGGCACTGCGTAGGATCCTACGGTCTTGGCGTGCATCCGTGCGTCGCTGCGGTCCGGTCCCAGGTCGACGGGCACGTGCACCTTCCGCCGACCACTGGCGACAACATCGATGTACTGTGGAGACCTCACGCCCCACGTGTTGCGCAATTCGGCGGTACGTCCACCCGGCCTCCCGCATGCCCACTATACGCCCTCGCTCAAAGTCCGTCAACTGCACATACGGTTCACGTCCACGCTGTCGCGGCATGCTACCAGTGTTAAAGACTGCGATGGAGCTCCGTATGCCACGGCAAACTGGCTGACACTGACGGCGGCGGTGTACAAATGCTGCGCAGCTAGCGCCATTCGATGGCCAACACCGCGGTTCCTGGTGTGTCCGCTGTGCCGTGCGTGTGATCATTGCTTGTACAGCCCTCTCGCAGTGTCCGGAGCAAGTATGGTGGGTCTGACACACCGGTGTCAATGTGTACTTTTTTCCATTTCCAGGAGTGTATATGCCATCCAGTCTCACAAATTTCAAATCTCCGCCATTTCTCTCCCCACATCCACCATTGCTGGCGGCTCACCACCTACTGCGCATCGCTACGCGCCGTTCACATCCAGCTGCCCAACACTACAATGGCAGACAACAATGCTAACTAGCCACAGACTGCACACACCACAGCCAGTGATTTTCATACAGAGCGCTACGTAACGTTGCCAACAAGAAAATATAAATAGCCTACTTTCAATATAATGTAATCCTTTTAATGTTCGAGGTGTGGAAAAATTGGGAAAATTGTGGTAAGGTCTTATGCGACCAAACTGCTGAGGTCATCGTTCCCTATGGTTACACGTACGGAGATTTGTGTGGTAACGACGGAGTCCTCCTGTCCTTAGGAATTAATCAAGTTATGCTCCTCAAAATGTACGTAATGTGGAGGCCGCGACAGAAGGCACAGAAGTAGTTTGGGAATCTGAGACAATTGGAAAGGTATCCGGTAGAGCCGTGTGAGACAAATGGGGGTCCCGAAACAGTTTGACCGACAGCGCCGATGACGCAGCCTGCTTGACGGGACAGTCGCCACATGATTTATCAGTAACCACTTCATTATGAGCAGAAGCACCAATGACCGGAGAAGAGTATCCTTCAATGGAGGGCTATCCGAAAGGCGAGCCAAGGCAAAAGGCGCCTCAAGTGTATTACCATCTTGTGTTCCGCGGCGCTTGTTTTCAATAACTGGGGGAGACACCGTAGGAGTGACGACATTTATGACCCTACGCGAGGCCAGCTGGGGACAATCAGGTGCATTATCTCTCAACCATTCACTTCGATCACCAATAACCGGGACTCGCTCAGCTGCAGAATCCTTTGGGGAAAGATCCGCTGAAGTCAACTTTTTACGCTGTTCGTAAGCATGTTTTTGTAGCACCACACGATGTGGACAATTGGTATAGAGCAGCCCTCTCTGATTACAATTAAAGCAGATTCACTCCTGGACGATGTAAGTAATATGAACCCGACAAAAACATATATGCAAGTTAGAGGGAATTTTTCTTTTTAATTATAATTTCCACCGACAGAACGCCATTATAAACCAGTAAGCGGTGCTGAGAAGACCAGCGCTTTCTTCACATATTCGTATATCCTGATAAGGGAACTGGATGGCCCTCAAAGAACTGTCATCTACCTCAGACGGGAGACTGTATGGACCACTTCTGCACTCGTCAGAAGAACTGTGCGAGTGTAACTATCACGACTCGTAAACGGGATATGAGTACCGTGACGTAATGATACAGTCAACTAGAAGCGGACCATGAAATTTAACAAAAATAAATAAATAAATTAATTAATTAAATAAAATTACGAATTAAAGTACACAGTATGCAGTTGATCTGTATAACCTTAATCTGTTCCCCCAGCAGATGTGTACGTCTAAAGAGCAGGGCACCACATGTCGCGTGGTTTTATTAAAACTATAGCTGACCGTGCCTGTAGATAGAAGAGACGTACGAATCATGGTGGACATCTCGACGCGAGACAACGGCGCGTCAGGAAGGGCTGCACAAACACCATATACTAGACTAGGGGTCTCTAAACTTTTTAGTCTGCGGGCCACATTGACTCCTCCACGAAGTCATAAGGGCCAAGATTTACCTAGTGGAATTAAGGCACCCTAGCACTCCATGATCACCGTAATGTAAGGCGAAAGGGAAGATGAAATCGCAAAAATCTAGGGTTGTGGGAATAGCTAGCAACGAAACGAACTACGATTTTTCTTTAATTACATAATTTTTATTGGTGGACGTACCTGACCGAAATTCTGGCGCATTTTATTCTGGCGAATTTCATCCACAAAAAGGTATCTCACTGCACATTCTTCACGAAAGCTTCCTGCAAAGTTAACGAAATCTCAAAATCATTGTTTGTAACACTGTTACTGCAAGACGTTACAGAGGTAGAGTATGTCAACGCATTGTTATTTCAAGCAATGCAACAAAAAGTTTAGTTACGTAGTCTTGTATCGAGTAGCAGAGACAGAGCATATATTTGATAGTTCTGTGGCGTGATTGTGTCTGTGTTGCGAGTGTCTCACGAGTTTTTTTTTAGTGTTTTACGCGCTGTACTAGTAGGTGAGACGATGAAGTGTGGGACATTCATTGCATTTTATTTAGGCAGACTACTCCATAGTTTTATTAGTATTAAATAGAACAATTTTATTTTCAGGTTACAATCTTTTGTGAAGTTCTGTACAAATATGGAAAGGAAACGAAAGGTTGACAGTGAATGTAGAATTTTTAAAGAGCTGTGAGGATGTCAATATTTCGTGGTGGAGTCAAGCAACGAACCAATGTGTATTATTTGCAATGAAGCAATATCAGTCTTCAAAGAATACATTATAAAACGTCATTATGAGACTAAGCACTCTCAGAATTACTCCAAGTTTGCAGGATGCGAACGATTAGAAATGTATGAGTCTCTGAAACGCCAGCTAAAAACCCAGCAGTCGCTGTTGAAGAAAGTAAATGCTGAACAACATGCAGCAACTCGTGCTAGATGAAAGTGTGGCTCATTTAGTAGCGAAGCAGTGTAGGCCATTTACCGACGGTGAATTAATTAAGAACTGCATTACTGCAACGCAGAAGAAATGTGCCCAGAAAAAATTAATTTATTTAAAAACATAATTTTGTCGGCAAACACTGTGGCTCGAAGAATAGGTGACATTGCACAAAATATATCAGAACAACTGAGCGACAAAAATCAAGACTTAGACTGGTTCTCTTTGGCAATGATGAGTCAACAGATGTATCAGATACTGCTCAAGTACTACTTTTTATTCTAGGGATTGACAAAAATTATGAAGTGTATGAAGAGCTCCTTAATGTTCACAGTGTTCACGGGACGACCACTGGCGAAGGTATTTTTAAAGGATTTGAAAGGGCAGTCCAGAAAAACAATCTTCAGTGGAAGAAATTAAAATGTATTACAACTGATGGAGGCAAAAACATGTGTGGGAAAAATAAAGGTGTTGTTGCTCTCGTTTCTAAGGCCGTAGAAAATGACGGTGGCTCAAAACCATTAGTAGTGCATTGTATTATTCACCAACAGTCTTTGTGTGGTAAACATTTAGATATGTCAGAAGTTTTAAAGCTAGTTATTTCAGTTGTTAATTATATTAGATCCCATGCACTCAGCCATCGCCAGTTCCGCGAGTTTCTTGAAGATACTGAGGAAAGCGACTTGCCATATTATACTGCAGTGCGCTGGCTTAGTTGCGTAAAGTTCTGACCCCTTTTTTTTAACTCCGAACAGTAATTGAAATTTTGTTGAACGAAAGGAATCGCCCTCTGACTGAGTTACGGAACGGTGAGTGGTTATTCAGACTTAACTAAACATATGAATGACCTTAATTTAAACCAGCTTCTGCCTGATTTATACACGCATGTTAAGTCCTTTCGACAAAAGATTTTGTTTCAATCTCAGTTGAACAAAGTATCCTTCACGCATTTTAATACATGCCAAACATTCAGTCAGCAAACTGAGATTCCGTTTCCTGTAACTTTCGCAATTGAAGTTTTGGACGCTTTAAAAATTAATTTTGACTCACGTTTTTCAGATATCGATACAAACGATATCAAGATATTTCAAAATCCCTTTGACGTCGATATAGAAGCGTTACCCGCAGAACTTCAGTTTGAAATTATTGATTTGCAACGTAGCGACTTTTTTAAAGAGAAACATTCAAAGTCAACATTACTGGAATTTTATAAGTGTCTTTCATCCACACAGTTTCCAAATTTACATAAATTTGCCCGTAGCATTTTTTCCGCTTTTGGCACTACTTATTTGTGTGAAAAAACTTTCTCCATAATGAAACACGCAAAAAGTATTTACAGATCAAAATTAAGTGATGAGCATTTGAAGTCGCTGATGATTATCTCTACCAGTAAACTTGATCCACAACCGGATGTAATTACGAAAGGAAAGTTACAGCTACAGAATAGCCACTAATTATCATTAAGATGTTAAATTTCTTTACGTGAATACCCTAACACTGTGAGTTTTCAAGATATAAATTAATTATAGTTATTTTTATACATCAGTTACAATTAAAATTTACAATATCATTATGTACAGCAGGTATTGTATTTTCTTTAAATTGCCTTTAAATAAAAATATTTTATACGATTTACTTGCTAAGTGTATTTTACAACGTAATCAAAAGAAAGTGAAACCTAGCTTAGGAAACATCTTCCATAATGATTGATTAATAACGCTAGTCGCCGAAGTGGTGTCCATTTGAAAGACTTGCACCAGACTCGTGAGTAGAATAAAATGCAAAGAACTTTTTTACTTGAAAATGTTTTCGCTAAACTAGTCAGTTAACCGTTATTTTTTTTCACTATCGCACAGAGAATGGTCTGTTTAACCATGACCTCTTCCGCTTTGTAAAGATAGAGCTCCGACAATGTCGCGGTATATTGGCCTCGAAACTCAATTGTTGGTATTATAGGTAGCACCTCAAATATTTGGCGGGTTGGATACCGGGGATGTCCGGCCAGCTAATGCGGGCCGGTTTGCCGGCCCTCGCGGACCGGTTTCGGCCCGCGAAAAAAAGAGACCCCTGTACTAGACGACAAACAGCAATGCGACGCGCACGCCACCTCACACTGCACTGAAGGTGAACAACACACGTGGCGCTAACCATAAGAGGCGGAACTACGACAATCACCGTGCGAAGACCAGCTGCGGCTAAGGACGTATTTTTGACGTCAGGAACCGCTGCCTTTTTCAGTAGTTGGTTGGAGACGTATGACATCGGGAGCTTCCTTAGGAGAAGGCTCTCCATGGAATACCATAAAAGAGCCGTCTCGCCTTTTCTTTTTCTCGGTACGTCAGCAGTGTCAATTAAATGACACGCTCGTAAGACGCTGACGGGTATCACATTGCGCTCTAGGCACGTCCAGTCTTGTCTCGTTATGAGTTTGTTGTTCATTATATTGAAAACAGTCACGCAATGGTTCCAGTGACAAGCACCCACCATTTTAACACGGCGCGAGTAAATGTTTCGCTCAGTAGTGCTGGATGCTGAAAGCCACGATCGACATCACCAAGTGCTAAGAAGCCAATTCAAAATCCCCCCTCCCCTCTCCTCCCCCCTGGCTCGCACACCTCTACCAAACTGTCTGCAATGTTTTCTCAGACTCCTCTGGTTCATCTCGAAAGCTTTCTCTACCACTATCTGCAGCGCAGAGGTTGAAAGTCGTCTGTTAGAAAACATCCTCCATATTAAATACCACTACGCGAGTTGGAAGTCACGCTGTAACGTCTCTCGATGCAGTACGCCCACTTATCTTATCTTTCAGTTCGTACTGATGTAACCTTCGCGTATAAAATAAAAATGAGAAGTTTTTTGTTAATATCTCAACTCATGAAAACTGATAAATTTTGACGTAAACAGTGCTACGCCATGGCCCTGTGAAATCAGTCTGAATCTGTCCGTGAGAAATAAACTGCAAAATTGTTACCTCATGATGGTGTCACCGGATAACGATGTCTATATATCTGCTCGTAAATGGCACAGCTTAGTGCAATGCTGGCCTGCCTACTAATACTGGGCAACATTTGTCTGAGATATGAATTATTAGAAAAACTGATTTTGATTATTGGCATAGCTTCAAAGCTGGTCGTCTGATTACTAAAGAACACATGACTATGATCTAAGAAAAGTTCTGAAACATTTAAATTTAAATAAATGACACTATCGGGACTGTCAATGACTTAAGGCATAATTATTCTTTCCTTTTTATGTTGACAAATAGCTTGTAGTTCTTTCTTGACTTGTCCTCTATGGATATAAGGAATAGGATAATGTTTGCCGTTAAATGTGCCGTGCTCTTTAACTTGAAATTCGTACATAAAACTGGACATAGTACCAGGGATGTTATCGAAAACTGGGGCTTGCTGTAAAAGAATATCACGTAATTGACTACGTTCGTCATCTGTATTTGCATTCCTCTGTTTTACTTTCTCAGAGATCGTTTGTATCACGTGGCACTCAAATTCGTCTGGTGTATCGTAACTGTGTACATACGGTATCTGTGAAAAAGGTAGAATGCTAGTCTATGTTACAGGATGTAGAAATGACTTCTGTTCGATTAATTGCCTGTTCATCTGCTGATAATGAGTGCTGAAATTTCAATGCAAGCTGTTCTTTTAACATCAAATAAGACTTTTTGAAAGCGATAATTGCGTGGTGTTGTTCCAAAAAATACGTGCCCAAAATAAATTCTGTTGTCAGTAAAGTTTGTGTGAAACATATGACCTGCAATAAAAAATAAGTGTGTCTGTAGTTTTTCATCTACTCCTTTACCGGATACTGCACCTCTTACTTCAGTGTAGCCTAGTGGTAACGTAGGATAATTGTTTTCGTTGTTACATTTTTTAAAATCTCTTCATTTAATGCCGAAGTAGATGATCCAGGATCGATTACTGCTGAAAATATGAATGATCCAATTTCTACTTCAATAACGAGGTGGGAAATCGTTTTGTGTAGAACTGGTTTTACATGTAAAAACGTATCTCGGATATCGTAAAAAGTAATGACATTATCGTGAAAAAAATCTTGTGTATCAAAGGTGTTGCTTACGTTGGTGGAAGATGTAACCGGTACTGTCTCTAGTCAAATTCTTTCTGGCGTACTGTTATTTGCGGGATTATGCTATGGCATTTCAACTAACTGTACTGTTCTGTTACTTCATCCTGACGTACTAGGTTGAGGATGATATCGACTGTCTGGTTCATTCATGATAATCTGTGGTTGTGGATGATTCTGCTGCTGACAAAACCTACTGTTATTAAATGTGCGTTGAAAACTGTGCTCATTGCATTTACGTTTGTCATGATAGTTACTATTATACGGCGCATTGCAGTGAAAGTTGAAATAAGGTTTTTTTTTGTGCGTATTGGTTTCCTTGTTGCTGAGCGTTACTGCTCGGCGGAGCCGATGCTACATGTGCTGGCGGCGTAACATCAAAGTTTGGCTGAGCTTGGAAATTACATTGTTGATAAGGTATGCCAACCGGCTGGTTCTGTTGCAGTTGTGGGGAAAAGCCTATATTGTTGCCAAAATGTGTCTGCGGCTGCTGATAATTTTGTGGGTACTGATGATTAAAATTCTGTCTGTTATTTAAGTCGTGCTGGTAGCTCTTGTCATTTCGGGAACGTCTATCTGTCCATCGTTTAACTGTCAGAGCAATATGGCGATCTGTACAAAGCAGTTTTGCCGCTGAAAGCCTCGTCTGCAGAAGGAAGTGGCTGACAGTGCTTCCACACTGGTAGCATCAGTAATGTGGTGGGTAGATTCAGTAAGAGCCAATAAGAATGGTCCATTAACTCACAGGACATCTTTTGTGCTGGGACATAGGAGCCTCTACAGGCTACTTTGAAGAAGGTGGGGGGCAAGGTATGTACAGTCGTGGACAAAACGAGCGAGACCCCTCGCCTTTTCGTTATGCTGATCCACACAGCTTTAATGTCTGTTACATAGCATAACAGGCAAGGCGATGAAGTGCTACCAACATACTATGCACAGGCGAGAAATAGAAAACATCCGAACTTTGTCAGACTATTTTCAGTCATGTCTAAGACTATATTAATGCTGATTAGTGTGTTAAATACAACATGTAATTATAAGATGTAAATGAAGGAGAAACGCTAATTAGTATGAACTGTACTAATAAAAATGAATTTCAGCTTATCGAGATAACATAACTGTTTTAGTAAGACAAAGTGCCCCAGATCGATACGAATTAGCAAAATATTATGCACATTCGGCCGCGAAACTGTCTGTTTCAATGTTCAGACCAGTCATACTGGATTACCTTTGCTGACCTACCACGAAAGTGTGCAAATTCACCAATGCGTAAATATTCTTAACGAAATTCATTTAAAAATCAATTCAATTATTGACAGAAACGAAAAAAGTAGGCAGTGACAAGTATGAAATTCTACAAAAGTTTCATATTTACATCCACAGGGCGCCGGTACAGAATAAAGGTAGCAAAAAACGTATTGGGAGCGTGAGAAATTCTTAAAATTTGTTTATTGATAGTCTATCTGCCTCCATCGAGATTAGAACCGAAAGCAAACCAGACATCCCTTGCAGTAGCAAATACCTTTTACTACGCTAGCAGACAGCCCAGGCAAACAGCCCTCTATTATTACCCTAGACGTGAATAAGCCGGCAATTTCGTAATGAAAATGGCCAAATGATTTGCAGTTTCTGTTGCATAGAGCTTTCTGGACTCAAAAACATGAATTTTCTACCTTTATGTCACCGCTTATGTGACAATCATTCGGGATGTTTATCGAAATACCAAATACTGTTATTAGCGAGTAAATTTAGTAGGATAATTCTGCACCACCGCAGGAAATAAACAGCGACATAGCTGCCAAACGTATTCTACAATGTTTCGAATTCTCCACTAGACTCGCCACAGCCAGGAAACGTTCATTAGCCGAAGTGATTCTTAAGCTATGGGAATGATAGCACTTCTAAAACGCTGTGGCATTAATATTAGGATCTGAATTACCACGTGTATAGGAAAATGGATTTTATTTGCTTTCCTGTAAACGTGATTTGGATCGAAAGCGTAGCTACGATTAATATGCTGATGTATCAACTGCAACTAGAACGTTTCGAATAAAGAGTAGGGGGAATTATTTATGTGGCCCTCATCTTCAGTAACTGTCGTAGCTATTTTCGTTGTTAGGATTTAGTCACCTAAATAGGTAAAAATGGAACCCTAGTAGTCTCACATTCTTGACCGTCTATGTGTCTACCCAACCCTTAAAACCCGTTTACCTCGAGTACGGGTAGACATAATAAGCGGAAATATATCGCACTTACTGCGGTATATTGCCCCTTGGTGGTGTAAAAAAGTGAGCTTCTATGTGAAC
Source organism: Schistocerca cancellata (assembly GCF_023864275.1). Lineage (NCBI taxonomy): Eukaryota > Metazoa > Arthropoda > Insecta > Orthoptera > Acrididae > Schistocerca > Schistocerca cancellata. The sequence goes on from NC_064633.1 coordinate 101,432,673, forward strand.
GCAATCTAAAGATACGGCTGTTTATGTAAGGAAAATTTACGCAACGGTAATCCGGTATGATTGGTCTCAATGTTGACACAGACCGTTTCGCGGCCGAATGCGCATAATATTTTGCTAATTCGTAACAATCTGGGGTAATTTGTCTTACCAAAACAGTTATGTTACCTCGATAAGCTGAAATTCATTTTTATTAGTACAGTTCATACTAATTAGCGTTTCTTCTTTCATTTATATCTTATATTCACGTGTTGTGTTTAACACACTAATCAGCATTAATACAGTCCTAGACATGATTGAAAACAGTCTGATAAAGTTCGGATGGTTTTTCAATTTCACGCCTGTGCATAGTATGTTGGTAGCACTTCGTCGCCTTGCCTTTTATGCTGTGTAGCAGACTTTAAAGCTGTGCAGATCAGCATAACGAAAAGGCGAGGGGTCTCGCTCGTTTTGTCCACGACTGTACATCAAGTTCTGTTGTTTTCTTTGTTCAAGTGGTCAGACACAAATGGAAGCAGTTCATCCATCTCTTGCGGGATGCTGTCCCTCATTCACCCTTGTGTCATTAGGATATATACAGACCAGCATCTGTAGGGCACCGAAAATTCCAACCATTTTTCTCTTCTACAGAACAGTGCTTCGAATTCTTTTTGTGTAATTGTTCTGATTTTGCTGTCTCTTCTTAGACAGTGCTGTCTTTCCAACAAAAAGAATTCTTTTATGATTAACAGTGTTTTTGCAATTATGCACAGATGTGATGAAGAGTTTTAGCAGTGAGAACTTATACCGTTTCTGAGACGTATGTTGAAAGCAGGACGTTACGATTTCTGGGAAGGGTAACACGTGGTGGACGGGATGCATCGTTAGCACCATCAGGGAGAATGCATTCGGTGTTATTCTGGGCTATTTTTGTGAGGAGGTCCTGTAGGACATGAATTTCCATGTAGAGAAACTGAGGTACCACGAAAGTTCCTACAACAACAAAAGAGACACTTAACTATTTTTGCGATACTTTACGATTTCCGAGAAGGGACTGATATGTAATGAATGAGCTGTCCCACTAGGATCGCTAGGAATAATGCACCTTGTGTTATCCTGGGAATCATTGCCAAAGATCTCTGTAGCGCATCCAAAGAGAGACTTGGCTCTTATTTACATAGACATGTGATGTCATTATAACACTGACAACCATTTAGCTGAGCCTACGAGGGTAAGTCGCTAGGGAAAGATCACATGGCTAAACGTTATCTTGCCAGCAATAGTGCTTAGGTAAACACATGTGTGTGGCTAGAGGTGTCTCGCATGTGGGACATGGCTGGACCAGTGTGTGTGTGTGCCGCCCTGGCGTACGCGCTTTGGGACCTCTGTAGAGAACAGTTCACTGATACGTAGTGGTCGAATTTCTTAACGATAGCTCGAAAGCTTTTTTTATGTGCAATGTATATTTGTGTACTGCATTGTTTTGGCTGTTCAAGCGTTGTGAGCGTGTTTGCAGAGCGTTATACTTGCCTTTTTTTGCCCATTTCATGCATAGTGAACGTGTCTGTAGACTGTTCAGTGCGTTATTTCGACAGTTTAAAATTAGTGAGCATGTTTGCAGAGCTTTACACATGCATTATATTGATAATTTACGAGTTATTTGCATGTCTGTACATCAATGTACTATATTATTTCAGTGATTTACGAGTACTTTACAGGTCTGTAGGCTATTTACTGTGACCCCAAGCACACCAGGACGAGTGTTTTGTACCAGTGTAATAAGTAAACTACCTGAAACCCGTCCGTAAATAAATTATTCCTACTTCCCACCGAAAATAAATATAGTACGCTCCTTCCTCTCTCCAGCAGCTGGACACAGAGTGAGTCCTTTCCCTTTTCCTTACCCCTGACCGCCGTCTTGGCAGTACTGTGTAATAGGTCAGTTAGACTCCAGACCTTGTGGTGAAAACATTGGATGGAGCTACTGTCTATGACAACTGCAATTGCTTAAATAAACAATGAATCCAAAATACAAATGTCCTACCTATCCAGCAGCTCAGCACAGACTGAGTCCTTTTCCTGCCAATTCTAGGGAAGAGGTGGTGACTGGATGACTTAGGTTTGTGGAGGTAGCTGAATGGACCTATTTTTCCCACCAAAATTTGGCTATCATTTTCTTAGGTTAGTGAAGGTACCCCAAGTGACCTACTTTCACGCCATTTTCTTGGGGATGGGAGGGGATGGGTTAGATTAGCGCAAGTAGCCCAATTGACCCATATTCCCGCCAAAATTTGAATGTCCTGTCATGACTTCATTGCGACATGGCCACATCTATTTCATCGATCTTGGTACCGCCATCTTGAATAAATTTGGCACAATGCAAAGTGGGGTGATGTGCTTGTTGCCCACCACTGAGCAGCACAACCAGTAGCCTATCGTCCAGCCATTCCCCTCCATAGCGATCTCTCTTTGCATTGTACAACGACATCCCAGCCATGTGACGCCGGTAGGCACCACATAACCGAAACAAATAGTATACAGGATAGGTTATATTGCTGTTTACAGCAGTTAACAGTCCTGAAGAGAATCGCAGAAAGTGTTGTCCAAACGCCGGCTATTTAGTTGCTGTGTTGTTAAAATGACGTTCCCTCTATAACTTTTATATAAGTCTCGTATTAGTATAAAAGCAACAATCGGAAACTTCCAGTACGTCATCATCACCGGATGAGAAAAAACTTTGTGGCGTCAATATGGCTAACAGGAAGAATATTTCAGTTGATCGATGGAAGTAGAAAGTATAAAAATGTTCAGGGAAATTCAGAAATACAGGAACACAAGTCGCTTGGGAATGAAATAAATAAGAAGTGCAGCGAAGCTGCATGAAAAATATGATGAAATCGAAAAAAAAAAATGATTACCAGAAGGGCTGACTCAGCATAAAGTAAAATTAAAGCAACCAACCGTGAAATTAAAAGCGAGACTGGTAACATTAAGACAGAAACGGGAATTCCACTGTTAAATGCAGATAAGAGAGCGGATAGGCGGAAAGAGTACACTGAAGATTTCTATAAGGGGGTAGACTTGTCTACTGGTCTCATGACAGGAGTCGATATAGATTCAGTATTAGATTCATATTTTAAAATGGGTTTGGAAGACTCAAAATCGAATGAGACAGAAGGGATAGATAAAGTTCCATGACTGGGGGAAAAGCAACAAAACGATTATCCACGTCTGTGTGTAGAATGTATGGGTATTGCGATATACTATCTGACTTTCGGAAAAACGTCACCCGCACAGCTGAAAAGATTACAAGAGCCGACAAGTGCGAGAATTATGCCATAATCATAACAGTCACCTATCTAAATCGCTGAGAAGAATAGTATGCAGAAGAATAGAGAAGAAAATTTAGGAGGTGTTAGATGACGATCAGTTAGGCTTTAGGAAAGGTAAAGGCACGAGAGAAGCAATTCTGATGTTGCAGTTGATGATGGAAGCAACACTAAAGAAAAATCAAGATACGTTCATAGGATTTGTCGACCTGGAAAAAGCGCTCGACAGTGTCAAATGTTTTAAGATGTTCGAAATTCTGTGGAAAACATGCCAGTTTATAGGGAGAGACGGGTAATATACACCACGTACAAGAAACAAAAGTGGATGACCAAGAACGAAGTGCTCGTATTAAAAAGGGTGTAGGACAAGGATGAAGCCTTTCGCCCCTACTGTACTTTGACTAATCAATGATGGAAATAAAAAAAAGTTTCAGGAGTGGAATTCTTGGTGAAATGACATCATTGATAACATTCTCTGATGACGTTGCGGTCTTCAGTGAAAGTGAAGAAGAATTACATGATCTGGTAAATGGAATAAACGGTCCACTGAATACAGAATCGGAGCTGGTAGTAAATCGAAGAAAGATGAAAGTAATGAGAAGGAGCAGAAATGAGAACAGTGAGAAACGTAACATCAGGATTGATGGTAACGAAGTAGATGAAGTTAAGAAATTCTACTACCTATGTAGCAAAATAGCCCATAACGTATGGAGCAAGGAAGACATAAAAAGCAGTCTACAACTGGAGAAAAGAGCATTTCTGACCAAGAGAAGGCTACTACTATCAAACATAGGTTTTCATTTGATGAAGAAATTTCTTAGAATGTGCGTGTGTAGCACAGCATTGTATGGTGATGAAACACGGACTGTAGGAAAACCGGAACTGAAGAGAATCGAAGCATTTGAGGTGTGTTGCTACGGACGAATGTTCAAAATTAGGTGGACTAATAAGGTAAGAAATGAGGAGTTTCTGCATATAATCGGAGAGAAACGGAATATATGGAAAGCAATGATTAGAAGAAAGGACAAGTTAATAGGATATCTGTTGAGGTATCAGGAAATAATTTTCGTGGAACTAGACGGAGCGGTAGGGGTTAAAAGCTGTAGGCGATGACGGAGATTCGAATACATCCAACAAATGACTGAGAACGATGTTGCAAGTGCTACTCTGAGATGAAGAGGTTGGCACAGGAGAGGAATTCGTGGCGGACCGCATGAAATTAGTCAAAAGAATGATGACTCGACAAAAAAAAAAAATGTCGTAGGAAGAATGTGGTGACGCACGGACTGGCATGTGTGACGAGGCCGCGGAGCGTACGTCTGCTGCAGCCGGCAGCTGCCGCGGCGGGCTCCCTGGAACTCGACCTGTCGTGCAGAAAGCCTACGCGGCCCCGGGCTGCTCCGGCACCGCCGTCCAGCCGCGCCGCCACAATTGAAGGGCCAATTACGTCGCTGATTTAAGGGCGTAATTACGGCGCGGCAGTGAAGGGCGTTAATCAGGGCGTGACAGTGCGCCTGTGGTCGAACCGCGGACTCCAGCGCAACTACCTGCTGCTGGTTGCGCCGCGGTGCCCACCAGTACGGACGACGCTGTGTGAGTTGATTAGTTGGTTGTGTATTACGTGACTGTAGTCCGAGAACGTAAGGGCAGTAATGGCCTCCTGCGGCAGTTATTACTACGTACGATTGTCCGAATTTACGGACCAGGTTGCCGTTCGTATTCACCACAACCACATCAGCCCTACAGGTTCTCACTACAACGCAGCTGTAACCACCCTCCACCTTCCAGGGACCAAGTTTCAATTCGTGCATGGCACATTAAAGAACACTTGCGTTTTGTTGTGTGGTCTGTTAAATGTTAAAGCAAATGAATCACGTTCCAGAATGCAGTATGTCCAGTCATCCGAAATGTACTGCAGGCTTTAGCTACAGTCGATGGGATCAGCTAGATTAGAAAACACAATAGACCTCCACCCTGCCCTCCAATGATCTCACACTTGACACCACAGAGGTCTCAAATGGCGGTGCTTTGTGGTCAGTGGAAAGAGGGCTGCAGGGCACCTCGTTCGGAGGAGTCTTTGAAGTAATCGTCTCGTAACAGTCCGTTGTGTCACTAAAAAGCCAGATTGCTGTTGCGCGTGCACAATGACGCGCCAGAGCCGTACTCCAAACACGAAGGACCTTCCTCTCTACAGCCGGGTCTTCCTGCGACCGTACTTTCCTGCGAAGCATTTCTCCAATATCGTAGAAGGATCATCCAGCTTATCGTAGCCCAATTACACGACCTTGTTGAAACGCAGTGAGGTGTTGATAATGGCGTCGTGTCCCCTTAAAGGCATTCTTCACTAAGATCAACTCACTATGTTCAATCTCAAAGGTAACTAAACTTCACCAACGTTACTGCGTGCATTTAAAGTAAACGTGATTTGCATCGTCATACTGGCGCTACTAGCTCCGCTCTTATGTTGCTGGAGCGAAATTTGAATGGATATTTTATTTCAGATGTAGAATCGCACGTGACTACATTCGTTTATGTTGCACAACTCCTCCTTGGTGTTGCGTCAGTGTATATTCATGTGTACGTTGTGTACAATTGTACCAATGTTGAAATGTGCGTGAAATCTTATGGGACTTAACTGATAAGTTCATCAGTCCCTAAGCTTACACACTACTTAACCTAAATTATCCTAAGGGCAAACACACACACCCATGCCTGAGGGAGGACTCGAACCTTCGCCGGGACCAGCGCCTCAGACCGCTCGGCTAATCCCGTGCAGAAATTGTACCAAAGTTTATCGAACGTTGTAATGTTCTAGTATTCTGATGCTGATTATATTTCTCCGAGTAGGACCTTAATTTTGCGTTCTATTATTTCAGCCAAGTGCATAAGAAATTGTCTGCTTCACTTAAAGTGACCTGATACTTATTTCTTACACGAACTATGTTTACGTCAGTTGTGACATCTTCATATTTAGTGTTGTGCCTCGCAGACGTCAATAACATATCTGCTTCATATTATTTCATAAACACCTGGCAAAAACCACCTCGTCTATAAACACTGCTTCTCATTATTCAAAAAATTTTAGTCGACTTACACGTCGCCTTACACATCTCCGTTATTACCTACCTGGTGTCTAATAATTAGCCTTTTTTCAATACAAACCTGTTAGGCTGCATAGATACTCCGCAAGTCCCCGTACGGTGCATGGCGGTGTGTACCTTGTACCACTACTTGTCATTTCGTTTCCTGTTCTACTCGCAAACAAAGCGAGGGAAAATCGACTTACACATGCCTCGCGTAATAGCCTTAATTTCTCGCGTCTTATCTTTGTGGTCCTTACGTGCAGTGTATGTTGAGAGCAGTACAACCGTTCGACAGTCAGCTTCAGATGTTCATTCTCTAAATTTACTCAATAGTTTTTCTCCAAAAGAAAGGCTCCTTCCCTACAGGGATTCCCGTTTGAGTTCCCAAAGCATCTCCGTAACACTTACGTGTTGTTCGAACCTACAGCTAACAAATCTAGCAGCCTGGCTCTGAGTTGCTTCAATGTCTTCCTTCAATCCGACCTGATACGAATCCCAAATAGTGGAGCAGTTCTCAAGAATAGGTCGCACCAGCGACCTATATGCGGTATTCTTTATAAAAATGGTTCAAATGTCTCTGAGCACTATGGGACTTAACTTCTCAGGTTCAAATGGTTCAAATGGCTCTGAGCACTATGGGACTCAACTGCTGAGGTCATTAGTCCCCTAGAACTTAGAACTAGTTAAACCTAACTAACCTAAGGACATCACAAACATCCATGCCCGAGGCAGGATTCGAACCAGCGACCGTAGCGGTCTTGCGGTTCCAGACTGAAGCGCCTTTAACCGCACGGCCACTTCGGCCGGCAACTTCTCAGGTAATCATTCCCCCTAGAACTTAAAACTACTTAAAACTAACGTACCTAAGGACATCACACACATCCATGCCCGAGGCAGGATTCGAACCTGCGACCGTAGTGGTCGCGCGGCTCCAGACTGTAGCGCCTAGAACCGCTCTGCCAGCGGTCTTCTTTATAGGTGAACCACTATTTCCTAATATTCTCGCTACAAACCGAGGTCGACCATTCGTATTTTCTACAACAGTTCCCAAATGCTCGTTCCATTTCATTTCGATTTGGAACGTTTCTTTCGCCGAGATATTTTAACGACTTGACTGTGTCAACAGGACACTACTGTTGCTAACTACTGTGCTGAACAGCACACGTTCGTTCTTCCTACTAATCCTGATTAACTTACATTTTTCCACTTTTAGAGTTAACTGCCATTGATCACAGCAACTAGAAATCTCGTCTAAGTCCTCTTGTACCTCTCACAATCATTCAGCCTCGACGCCTTACTGTATACAACACCATTATCATCAACCAACCAGTTTGCTGCCTACGCTGTTCGCCAAACCGCTTATGTATACAGAGAACAACAGCGGTTCTATCACACTTCTTGGGGCACTTATGAGGATACACTTGTCTCTGATGAACATTCGCCGTCGAGGACAACGTTAGTTAAGATGTCTTTGTGCCATTCTCATATCTGTGAACTTATTCCATATGCTTGTACCTTCGTGAACAACCTGCTACGGGGCACCGAATGAGGGCCCTTCATCCATGGTTGGCAGTATATCACGTGAAAAAAGGGCAACTTGAGTCCCGCAAGAGCAATGTTTGCTAAAACCATGCTGATTCGGGGACATACGCTTCTCAGTCTCAAGCAAGTTGTTATATTCGAACTGAAAATATGTTCAAGAATTCTTCAGCAAACCGAGGTGGGGGATATTGGTCTGTAATTTTTCGGGTCCGTTCTTCTACCGTCCTTATATTCTGGAGTCTCTAGCGCCTTTTTCCAGTCGCTTGGGACTATGTGCTGGGTGAAAGGTTCACGATAAATTAAGGTTAGATAAGGGACTAATGCTGTAGAGTCCTCTTTGTAAAACCTAACTGTGCTCCCATTTGGACTGGTGATATATTTGCTTTCAAATCTTTCAGTTGTTCCTCTGCGCCAGCGATGCTTGCTACTATGTTGTCCACATGGGACACTGTCCGATGATCAAGTGACGGCGTGTTTGTACGATTATCCTCTGTGAGCGATATCTTGAACGTGAAATTTGAAACAAAGGCTTTCGTTTTGCTATCTTCTACTGTTCACACAACATTGGTCAATAAGGATGGAAGCGTTAGACCCGCTTAGCAATTTTTTATAGGATGTTATAAAGGCTCCTTTGAAAAAAAAGAAAAATTTTTTGTTTACCACTACTACTACTAGGCTAATTACTGTGTAGCTCTACAGGACCTTTATACTGAAATGTTTCCCGCACCACCTTGTATTGTCTTTCTATGTGTGTGAGTAACTGTATGTTCACTGTTGTGGGTAAATACATACAGCGTACACAGGGCGATGTGTGAAACTGATAGCGATTACACGCTTCCGCTGTTGTAGAAATCTGCTCCAGATGCTGTAGACACCGTGTTGAGCTGAAAGTGGTAACCAAAGTACGGAGAAATATTGTTCGGGGCTCTGTTGCATAGCAATCAGATTGCTTTCAGTTCTAAGAAATGTCCAGGGACTATTGTGGATTTGAATGACCCATGAAGTGACTTCTTTTCTAAGAAAACATCGAGCTATTTCACTAGAACTAAATGCCCGCGTCGGAACTGTTCTCAAGCTGGTATTTATTACTAAATCACAATAGATGTATACGCTGGGTGTATAATAACACGTACCTTCTTGAAATGAACACTATTTTATTGTTCTATTAACTGATTTCCTTCCATATACACATATATTTTACAATGTGAATCAAAAACTCGCAATGGCGTCGACTTTTACATCACAAGAATGGCTCTCTTCTAGTCCAATTTACTCTTAAGAAGAACAAAAGCTCTATCTCCTAAGAATAATTATCTGAGCGCTGACCGCCACAGAGTAATAAACAATATCTTTGTCTCTCTCTCTCGCACTGTTACAGCAAGTTACGCTGCATGATACATCATACCGTCCACATGGGACACTTTCCGATGATCAAGTGACGGCGTGTTTGTACGATTATCCTCTGTGAACGATATCTTGAACGTGAAATTTGAAACAACGGCACACAGGTCAACAAAGATGGAAGCCTTAGACCCGCTTAGCAGTTTTACATAGGATATGCTTTCCTGGTGTTGGTCCTGCTGGATTACTTGTGGTTACTGATTATCTTTTACGTGGTTATTGTCACGTTCACTACAATACTCTCGTCGTAGCTCGGATAGCGAAGAGTATTAAAGCTGACAGATTTAGCCCATAATGATAAAAGGTAAAGAAGTAAAAGCATGAAAGGAATATGTTCTCTATTTTGATTATTATGATACCCTCTGTGTCCTCCGTAACAACATCCTCCATTCGTATCTCTCTGAAACGCGCTTCCTCTGGACGGGCTGCGGCTGTGTGGTGGTGGTTTGTTTCCCAAACAATCCTTATGCACATCTTTCCTGTCCACACCGCTGCTTCAGTTTGGCTCGCTGTCATTATAGCGGTCCAACCAACACCCGTTCTTTCCCCAAACTTCCTGCCCTGGCTGTGGCTAGACAGTGAACCTACAGCCATCAAAAAAAAATTTGCGTCACCTCGGTTCTGAAAGTTCTGGAGCCTACACGAAATATTGGGATGGATATCAACATTTCCGCCCTTTTTATTGCTAATGAAATCCACACATTCCATGTTGTACCACCATACAGAGAGCTACAGAGGTGGTGGTCCAGACTGATGTAGACACCGGTACCTCCAATACCCAGCAGCACGTCCTCTTGCATTGATGCATTCCTGTATTCGTCGAGGCATGCTATCCACAAGTTCATCAAGGCAATGTTGATCCAGATTGTCCCACTCGACAACGGCGACGGTAGCGTTCTCGCTTCCCACGCCCGGGTTCCCGGGTTCGATTCCCGGCGGGGTCAGGGATTTTCTCTGCCTCGTGATGGCTGGGTGTTGTGTGTTGTCCTTAGGTTAGTTAGGTTTAAGTAGTTCTAAGTTCTAGGGGACTTATGACCACAGCAGTTGAGTCCCATAGTGCGCAGAGCCATTTTTGACAACGGCGATTAGGCGTAGATCCCTTAGAGTAGTTGGTGGGTAACATCGTCAATAAACAGCCCTTTTCAATCTATCTCTGGCATATTCGATAGGGTTCATTACTGGGAACATGCTGACCACTCTAGACGAGCGATGTCGTTTTCGTGATGTGCACCGAATTGTCATCCATTAAGACGAATGCCTCGCCAGTACGCTGCCGGTGTGGTTGCACTACCAGTCAGAGAATAGCATTCACGTATCGTATAGCCGTTACAGTGCCTTCCATGACCACCAGCGGTGTACGTCGGCCACGCATAATGCCACCCCAAAACATCAAAGAATCTCCATCTTGCTGCACTCGCTGGACAGGGTGTCTAAGGCGTTCAGCCTGACCAGGTTGCCTCCAAACACGTGTCCGACGACTGTCTGGTTGAAGGCATATGCGGCACTCATCGGTGAAGAGGAAGTGATGCCAATTCTGAGCGCTCTATCTGGCGTGTTGCTGGGTCCATCTGTACCGTGCTGCATGGAGTGGTTGCACCTCGTGGCTGGGTGGACCTCGCCATGGACGTTGGGAGTGAAGATGCGTATCACGCAGCCTATTGCGCGCAGTTTGAGTCGTAACACGACGTCCTGTGGCTGCACGTACGAGGTGCATTCAAGTTCTAAGACCTCCGATTTTTTTCTCCGTCTTGGAAAGAAATAGAAACATGCGCATTGTTTTAAAATGAGGCCGCGTTCATTGTCAATATGTTCCAGAGATGGCAGCACCGTACGGCAGATGGAATTTTACCGCCAGCGGCGAGAATGAGAACTGTTTTAAATACTTAAAATGGCGACGTTTTCCTTATTTGAACAGCGTGCAATCATTCGTTTTCTGAATTTGCGTGGTGTGAAACCAATTGAAATTCATCGACAGTTGAAGGAGACATGTGGTGATGGAGTTATGGATGTGTCAAAAGTGCGTTCATGGGTGTGGCAGTTTAATGAAGGCAGAACATCGTGTGACAACAAACCGAAACAACCTCGGGCTCGCACAAGCCGGTCTGACGACATGATCGAGAAAGTGGAGAGAATTGTTTTGGGCGATCGCCGAATGACTGTTGAACAGATCGCCTCCAGAGTTGGCATTTCTGTGGGTTCTGTGCACACAATCCTGCATGACGACCTGAAAATACGAAAAGTGTCATCCAGGTGGGTGCCACGAATACTGACGGACGACCACATGGCTGCCCATGTGGCATGTTGCCAAGCAATGTTGACGCGCAACGACAGCACGAATGGGACTTTCTTTTCGTCGGTTGTGACAATGGATGAGACGTGGATGCCATTTTTCAATCCAGAAACAAAGCGCCAGTCAGCTCAATGGAAGCACACAGATTCACCGCCACCAAAAAAATTTCGGGTAACCGCCAGTGCTGAATAAATGATGGTGTCCATGTTCAGGGACAGCGAGGGCGTAATCCTTACCCATTGCGTTCCAAAGGGCACTACGGTAACAGGTGCATCCTACGAAAATGTTTTGAAGAACAAATTCCTTCCTGCACTGCAACAAAAACGTCCGGGAAGGGCTTCGCGTGTGCTGTTTCACCAAGACAACGCACCCGCACTTCGAGCTAACGTTACGCAACAGTTTCTTCATGATAAAAACTTTGAAGTGATTCCTCATGCTCCCTACTCACCTGACCTGGCTCCTAGTGACTTTTGGCTTTTTCCAACAATGAAAGACACTCTCCATGGCCGCACATTCACCAGCTGTGCTTCTATTGCCTCAGCGATTTTCCAGTGGTCAAAACAGACTCCTAAAGAAGCCTTCGCCGCTGCCATGGAATCATGGTGTCAGCGTTGTGAAAAATGTGTACGTCTGCAGGGCGATTACGTCGAGAAGTAACGCCAGTTTCATCGATTTCGGGTGAGTTGTTAATTAGAAGAAAAATCGGAGGCCTTAGAACTTGAATGCACCTCGTAAAGCATTATTCAACATGGTGGCGTTGCTGTTAGGGTTCCTCCGAGCCATAATCCGTAGGTAGCCGTCATCCACTGCAGTAGTAGCCCTTGGGCGATCTGAGCGAGGCATGTCATTGACAGTTCTTGTCTCTCGGTATCTGCTTCATGTCCGAACAACATCACTTGTTTCACTCCGAGACGCCTGGTCACTTTCCTTATTGAGAGCTTTTCCTGGCACAAGGCAACAATGCGGACGCGACTGAACCGCGGTATTGACCGTCTAGGCATCAACTACAGACAACACGAGCCGTGTACCTCCTTCCTGATGGAATGACTGGAACTGATCGGCTGTCGGATCCCCTCCGTCTAATGGGAGCTGCTCATGCGTGGTTATTCATATCTTTGGGCATGTTTAGTGACATCTCTGATCAGTCAATGGAACTGTGTCTGTGATACAATACCCACAGTTACTTTCTGTCTCCGGGAGTTCTGGGAACCGGGGTGATACAAAACTTTTTTTGATGTGTGTATCTGTTCAAAGATGCGCGTAAAGTTATTGATATCACCTGTATTTACACTGATAAGAGATTCAGTATCACTGTACGATATGACGTACAAATTCTTTTCCCAGACCAAACACCTTATAGTTACCACAGCGGCTACTAAAAAAATTCTGCCCGCAAATATTTCACTTCTTATTCCATTTTGTGTACTACTAAACTAGTATTGATTCAAAAATGCTCGTATAAACTCAGTGTACGTTTTACTTGTGTTAATCACTCCTGTTCCCCATGGTTTTCTATCTACTACCACCCACTTTATATTATGTTATTATTATCTGTGTTAAGGGATAATGCCCTCAAATTGTCGAATGAAAGGAACGGGGAGTAAGTTACAATTGAAAGAGAAATGATAGCACATGCATTAGGATAATCTGCAGAATCATTACTGTGAACACAACCTTTCTTCTTTTCTTGTTCATAGCACGGTTCCATGTTTTTCTTTTTTTTTTTTTTAGTTGCTCATATATTTTAGTTACCTGGCTTGCTATTTCCCGTGTGTCCGCAAGTAAAAGAAAATCTGAGTAAAGGAATAACGATGAACTTGGATAGGCGTCTTGTGACGTCCGTTGTCCACCTACACCAATTGCAACGAACAATAACGAACAAAATGAAGAAGAGGTAATAAATAGTTAGCGTGTCTGACTGCTATGCATCGGGCTCCTGTCCGGCCCTCTTCTTCATTTATTACCATCGCACACAACTCGCCCAAATGACATCAACTCAAAGAAGTTGCATCGCGGCAGCCGAACTTCCGCGGGTGCAGACTTCTGGCCATCAATGCCATACCAACATTTCATCTCACTTTGTGTATTTCAGGAAGTATTTCTATCTTTTTCTCAATTCCTCTGAATTAGTGTTGTCTTAACAAGAGGCTTCTACATTTTCAACTTCATAGCTAAGAACATCATATTACTTTTAACTTTTTCTAAATGACTGAGCTACTGTTTATGTCTATCATAACGGAGTTTAGTGGCTTTAATTTGCTCATTTCTCATTTGACTAATGGCGGAGTTTATCTGCTCTGTAACACCACCCTGAGCCTTCATAATTCCAGTTAAATTCTCATTTTCAGTGTCGACATTTTGTTTCATTTCAAACTTTCAGTCACCTAATCTTTTACAAATTCTTCTCTTCCTTGACTTATCTTTTTGATTCATCCCTCTGTTTTATCTTTAAATGTTGTAACTTTTTCTTCCAAAGCCTTTAAAGTAGTGTTAATTTGAGCTATTCCTGCATTTAATGTCCTAATATCATTTTTTTTGTTTCTTCTTCCTCTATAGGTGCTGCATTTATTTCCTTTTTTATATCCTCTGTAGTTTTCTAATTTCTGCTTTCTTTTGTAACATTTTTGTAGCAGCTGCTTGGCCTTTTAAAAGTAATTTTAAGTTTGGGTTCATATTTTGCTTCTCACTGATTTCCTTTTCCTCATTATCTACTGTTGGCGTCAGATTCATTGTCTCGGGCGTCATCATTCTAGTCGACCACTTCATTGTGACAAAACACAAGTTACTCTACATTTTTATTACCATCCTTTGTCATTAAATCTAAGTTCTAGGGGACTGATGACCTCAGATGTTAAGTCCTATAGTGTTCAGAGTCATTTGAACCATTTTTTGTAATTCAACTTTGTCTCAACTGTGGTGGTAGAATTCAAAAAAAAGAATGAACCCAAAGTTAAAATTACTTTTAAAAGGCCAAGCAGCTGCTACAAAAGTGTTACAAAAGAAAGCAGAAATTAGAAAACTACAGAGGATATAAAAAAGGAAATAAATGCAGCACCTATAGAGGAAGAAGGAACAACTACGTTTTCGTTGTGATCACCAGCAGTTAAATCTAAATTCTCAGTGAAATCATTCCCAACTATTTCCAAACCCTCAGTGAAGGCTTATGAGGCTGAATTTGCTTTTTCAGATCCATCCTTAAGGTTTGACTCTATGTTTTCAACAGAGTCACTCAAGACTCGATTTACGCTTACATTAGAGCTATATCCGACTTCACTGCTAGGTATTTGTGTTCTGTCTACAGCATCCTACCTACTATTGTGAGACTGCACTCCTTCTCTGTTTCTAAGAGCGTATCTCATTTCCTATTTTGTTGAAGTTTTACTGATATAAACGCAGTCCAAAAAAATTTTGGTAAAAAATTTCTTTGCTATATTATTCCCTCCACTAAACAGTTGAACTGCTCTCAGTTTATTCAATGCTTTCACAGTCAAGACTACAGCCCTACGCTAATTTTCCTGCATCGACGTGCTACCACTGACTCTGAGAGCTGTTGGCTGCATCGCTGGTTGCAACTCAACTGACGAACTGTCTTGAAGGACAGACTTCAGTTACGCCCTGTTCTGCTAGCGATACAGGCTGCTGCTCTTCGCTGCACAGCTGACGTCCCTTGCTGCTCTCCACGTCTCGCCGTCTCATAGTAAGACGACTCTCAAAGAAATGCACGTAATCCCATGTACCGCGCACGCAACTGGATTTTCTATATCCAACGGTAGCACTTTCTACCTGTACCTTCTTTTTTTGTGGAATCTACTACCACAGTTGAGACAAAGTTGAATTACAAAAAATGGTTCAAATGACTCTGAACGCTATAGTACTTAACATCTGAGGTCATCAGTCCCCTAGAACTTAGATTTAATGGCAAAGGATGGTAATAAAAACTATTTAGACCTAACTAATCTAAGGACATCACACACATCCATGCCCGAGGCAGGATTCGAACCTGCGACAGTAGCAGTCGCGCGGTTCCGGACTAAAGCACCTAGAACCGATCGGCCACCAAGGCCGGCAGTTGAATTACAATTTAAACACAGTTCAAATCATACTTTTAACCTTTCTCACACAGTGCTATGGTAGTTTACTAGCAGTTCTGTCACATTTGATGTTCTGTACGTTTCTACTATTCACAGTTCCTGCTAATAACTTAAAGCCTCATGCAGCCAAAGCACTTCAAACTTCGAAGATTTTCCAAAGTCAGGAATGTCACTTACGGAGTGAAATAACTTTACTTTAACAAAGACTTCGTATGACTTTTCATGTGATTCCATGCTTCATGTTACCGCAGATAACGTGTCACTGCTTCTACTTTGTACTGAGAATGCACTACGTGCTAGGTCCCAACTTGCTTTCACTCGCCTGAATGAAATGACTAGAGTTTCCAATAACGCTCACCAACCTGCAATCTTCTAAAACTGACAAACTGCGGAAAATGATTCCTGATTGGAAATGGAGGGAGAAAGTCGTATGAACACGTCTTTCGAAATAGACTATGAGCGTCCAACAGCCAAAAATCGTCCCAGAAAGCAGCACAGAGCTGCAACGTATTCGCATCATAACAGATATTCAAAGAGGTCTGCATGGGATGCAGCGCAAGCGTTCACACGTCGCATCATGAAGTGCCGCACTCTTTCGCACATTCCGGCCTGTCTCCGATCAGCGCCACAGGTGTTGCGAATATAGTGTTAAAGGGTCTGCAAATGAGGAAGAGGTTCAGTTTACACAAAGTTTTCCAGATGTCCACAGAGGTGATAGGAATAGTAGCAGCTGTCATTCAGGACACAGATAATTGTTCTTTGGCTTACACCAAGTTGGCGGACCACTTGCCTGTAGCTTGTACCAGGGTTCGTCTCAATATCCTGTAGAAGACAGTCCTCTGAATCTGGTGTACACACAATCTGCCGCCTCCCTCTCCTCCCTGCCCCCCCCCCCCGCCCACCCCTTTTCTTCTGTCGGAAAGGACCCATGATCACACAAAGGCCCAAAAAGGGCTTGACGTGTTGCGTGATGTGGCGGGTGTCTGTGGGGGTACTTACAGCTGTGCTGCCTGTCGACCTGCTTGGCCATATACAAACACCATCTTGGTATGTTCCCGACATGAATACCGGACCACTCTGCTGTTTACAATACGCTGCGTCATTCACACAGCCTGCAACATACAAGGAACACGCAGCACGTTGTCAGAAGAACTTTTAACCGTCAGTGTCACATACCGTGACAAAGATGCATTTCCAGACACATGTTCATTGGATCTTTCTATTTCAGTCAGGAGTCTGTCCTTGTAGCTTATAAGTTCTATTAATGTTCACCCTGAATATGACCCCTGCGCAGAAAACAGGACTTAGGTTGTATTCTTGACGCTGTAGTGAACTCTTAGTGAGGAGATGATGTTACCTAAATGATTCTTTCACTATTTTGTGATGACACTGATATTTACTGTAGCAGAACATGAGACACTGCAAATTACAATCTTTGTCTGACATCTGTTTAACAATTCACACGTCGTTATTAAATTCGCAAGTTTTCTCACTAAACATTGCTAATCGTCCACACATTTATGCAACCTTTTAACTGTTCTAGATTTAACTTTTCTTTATAGAAAAGAAACACGACGAAGTGCATCAGACAACGCGTCTGTGCCTTGTGAATGCTCGTTCTAGTGTGATGAAGCAGTTCAAACCAGTTCGCCTGGTCGTGAAATTTAGGTGGGACCCGAAGATACCTGAAGTGCTTTGTCAGTTATTTTGTTTAACTTTTGTTCATAGCTTTGGCTATTATTATAGCTTTTCAAACAAGTGGGTGATAGCTTGCAATTTAGAGATGCTCATATTTGAATGTCAAGCGAATTTAATGCATATAGTAATGATAGAAAATTAGCGTTTAGGTGCACTATCCCCGAACACAGCAACGAAACACCATGATGGACTACAATTCGAGTGGTCTCTCCCATGAAAGGGGGTACTAGTCACACAATTAGCTTCTTACATCACAGTACTAATTAAATATCCAGATTCGAATCCTGTTGGTGGAAAAAAATTTCAGTTCGAGTATTTGGCCATCAAGGGGAGAAGAGAGCTTGTTAAAATTCCTGATCAGCAGGCCAGTGTCATGGTTTAGATACCAGACGTCTCTGCAGTGTCTCGTGAAGTGAGGGCATGTGACACTGTTCATGGTGTTTCGTGCCTTGAATGGAAATGTGAAGCTTAGTGGCCCACTTGATACCATTCACGACATGTAGGCAATGTGCCGACACCGGGTTTCACCCTCTCCCTTTCCTCATGGTCATCATCATCATCATCATCATCATCACCATCATGTAAGATGGCAGATTGAATGAATGTCAATTTTGCGTCTGACATGAGGGATTTTATATGTCGTAACAAGTAGATGAGTATGTCTGCTGACATACTTCGGTGATAATGAGCAGATTTGCCTGTTAAAATGTACAGTAAGTAATGCAATGGGATGACACTCAATTCTATGGTATTAACACACCGAAACCAAATCCTGCATATCACGGAGCAAAATCCAAAAAAAGGTGCTGGAGGAAACGTTTAAGTTTGGGGGCAGACATGAGTTGCGCCATCACAGCCTGAGTACAACGGAATGCTTTTAAAAAGGGGTTGGTGACCCGTGGCAAAAGGGACAACGAAAACGCTGGGCGACACATAGAGGAGAGCAGGTAGTGGGCCAGTGCTGCTTGCTATGGAGAAATTCTTTAGAAAACTGCATCGGGGAATTTCCAGATCGACTAAAACAGACCAGGGATGAAGCTGATCATTTCAAATGCCCGTGGTGTGCCCGTGAGGTACGCGTGTAGCTTTTAGGCATCAGGAGTGAGCACAAAATGTCCGACTGGCTGGAATAAACTCAGAAGAAATAGAAAGGGACGAAATTTCGACTTATTTTGAAGGTAGGTACTTTCTGATTGGCAGAGGAGCTTCCACCAGCTGAAAGGAACGCTCCTATTGGTCTGAAAAAGCTGTGTCGTGAAACACGAAAGGACACAGTTAGGGAACGGTTCGCTACGATAGACACGAGCCTGAAAGCTTCGTTGACTCCTCTGAACCAGCGTCAAGTGTAGAAAAGGGAGCATCACACTCTGTACGACGCCAAAAGAGGAATTTTATGAGAACACTGCGTTCACTTCAGCTCACATTCATGTAGAATTTAGCTGAAGAGTTGTTGAGCTCCAACAGCGGAGAAACGAAACAGCCACGTAGTTAACTGTTCTTGCAAGAACTGAGGGGGGCATTGTAGTATACACACAGCTTCATCTATGCATGTGTATATCTCCATTTTTCCAGACTAGGGATGAGTGCATGTTTTCTCGCCTAACGAGAAACATAGGACAGTTTCTGCTGATAAAATAAGGAAAGATTTAGATTAGCTTTTTTATAGGGTTTTGAGAGGGCGAGAGCAGCCCTGCAGTCAACAGCTCATCGCAGCTAAGGTAAATGCTGCTAGCAGAGGCGTAAACTTGTTGGTTCAACAGCTTGTGTCCACTGTAAACTCAAGCAACCTTCAGTAACCTTTTTCTCACCTTGTCGCAAAAACTAACCATCCTCCGTAGACTTGATTGTCATCCTAAATAGTACCGAACTTAGAACCAGAGTCGGACGATTTGTCGTCATATTTGCAAACTTCAACTTGTACAGAACCTACTACTTAAATTTGATATTATTGTGTTCAGTGTAATTTTGGAAAAACAGGACACAATGCGTTATCTTGACAACTTTCCTGACATTTCTTCTGGTAAACCTTCCGGGATGTAAGGTCGTGGTCCATGAAACTCTTCAGCTAACGTTTCGTCCAGAGCTGCGCTGGACATCTTCAGAGGGGTGTTTCTCCTCCGGTGAGTCTTGCCGACTGACGGGTCGGACGTCTGGGAGCGACATATATATCGTAGAAAGTAGGCGTGACCAGAGTTACACGTGATATGCAGAAACAATCTTTGTCAGAGATAAAACTTAACTACCGATCGTAATCTCGTCACGGATAAAACTGTCTAGCAATTCTGTAGTGCTACTGTCCAAATATCACTAAGTTTCATGGTCTCTTCTTTCCGATTAAAATTATCCCTATGTTTATATATTTCAATTGCTCCTCTACAAAGCCGTGGGTAATAGTTCGTCGTCGTAGATAAAATTTTTGTTTCGGAAAACTTCCCTTGATGATTTCCTGACTGAAAAGCGTGTTCTGCTACAGCCGATTTATCTGTTTTTCCTAATCGGCAAAGACTTCTGTGTTCTTTTAACCGTGTATTTACGCTTCTTTTTGTTGTTCCAATATAAACTTTACCACGTATACACGGAATTTTGTATACGCCACTGGCTGATAGAGGAGCGCGTTTATCTTTTACAGACCGGAGAACATGACAAATTTTCTTCGTTGGTCTGAAAACAGGTCTAATATCATGTTTGCTTAAAATCTTTCCAATCTGATCCGTTACTTTGGTACATAAGAGGGACTTTCCTCTGAGACCGATTGTTAGTGCTATCAATTCTCCTGCGTATGAAATAGCAACATATCTAGCAACTCGTTTACAACCATATATTGGAAAAACTGACTCATATATAAAGGACTCATGCCTTTTTGTAGAGAAAATTGAAGGTTTAATTCTGACTCCTGAAGATATTTTAGTAAGTTTTGATGTAGTATCTTTATTTGCTATGATTCCAGTTAACGAAGTTATGGATTTTATAACGGATATTTTTCCAGAAGATCTGACTGCTCTTTTCAGACATTGTCTTACTTTCAGTCAGTTCCAGTGGCATAATGAATTTTATGAGCCACTTAATGGCGTAGCAATTGGTAACCCATTGGGCCCTGCAGTAGCTAATTCCTACATGGAGAAATTTGAACAGTCAGCCTTGGAAAAATCAGATAAGAAACCATCTCGCTGGTATCGGTATGTAGACGATACATTTGTGGTCTGGCCACATGGTAGAGAAGCCTTAGACGAATTTTTTGATTACCTTAATAATATAAATCCAAGAATCCAGTTTACCATGGAGAGAGAAAATATAACAAAATACCGTTTTTGGATGTTTTAGTTATGAGACAGACAGATGGAAGATTGAAACAACAGATTTTTAGAAAAATAACGCACACAGACAGATACTTACATAAAAAGTCTAACCACCATCGACAACAAAAGAGAGGTGTGGTTAAAAGTCTCGTTGATAGAGCCAGACGGATTTGCGCGCCGGAGTATCTAGACGTCGAATTAAAATATCTGAAGTACGCTTTTGAGAAAAATGGCTACTCAATGAAAGAAGTAAGCAGAATTCTGCACCCAAAGAACAAAAAGCCTAAAAAAAGCCTAAGGACAAGCCCGAAAAACGATGGAAGAATACAGTCTCTCTCCCTTTTACAAAGAAAGTAACGGATCAGATTGGAAAGATTTTAAGTAAACATGATACTAGACTTGCTTTTAGACCAACGAAGAAAATTTGTCATGTTCTCCGATCTGTAAAAGATAAACGCGCTCCTCTATCAGCCAGTGGCGTATACAAAATTCCGTGTATACGTGGTAAAGTTTATATTGGAACAACAAAAAGAAGCGTAAATACATGGTTAAAAGAACACAGAAGTCTTTGCCGATTACGAAAAACAGACAAATCGGCTGTAGCAGAACACGCTTTTCAGTCAGGAAATCATCAAGGGAAGTTTTCCGAAACTAAAATGTTATCTACGACGACGAACTATTACCCACGGCTTTGTAGAGGAGCAATTGAAATATATAAACATAGGGATAATTTTAATCGGAAAGAAGAGACCATGAAACTTAGTGATATTTGGACAGTAGCACTACAGAATTGCTAGACAGTTTTATCCGTGACGAGATTACGATCGATAGTTAAGTTTTATCTCTCACAAAGATTATTTCTGCATATCACGTGTAACTCTGATCACGCCCACTTTCTACGATATATAAGTCGCTCTGAGACGTCCGACCCGTCAGTCGCCAAGACTCACCGGAGGAGAAACACCCCTCTGAAGATGTCCAGCGCAGCTCTGGACGAAACGTTAGCTGAAGAGTTTCATGGACCACGACCTTTCATCCCGGAAGGTTTGCCAGAAGATATGTCATCCGGTCGTTAAAGCCTTCATACTATTTCCTAACGTTGTCATGTAGTTCTTTGACAATAATTCTGAAATCAAACAAATTGTGTACAACTAAACACCAGTATCTGTGTCCTAGAATAAGAGTCCACTCCTAACCCCTGCCACTGATTCTAGGGACACTAATGCACTCAGAGGGTGTGTTTGCTGATGTCTGACAAACGTAGGAAGGAATGGAGTGTCAGAATCATACAACATGCTCACTCATGCTACTTCCAAGTGCGACTGCGTGGGAGCTAACTCGGATCAACTGCAACAGCAGCAAGAATATTAATTCCCCCCTCGTCTGTCGTCACTTGTTTCATCCTGTTAACTAGTCTAGGTGTTGCACTACTAATGAAATTTGACACCATATTTTTCCGCATTATTTGAATATTGTGATGTGTTTGGGTCAGAAAACATTGTGATTTGACACTGTTTAGCTACCGCACCCTGACCGATATGAGATAGGGATGAGATGGGGGTGTGAGATATATGGACAGGACAAATTGTTTAGATGACTAGGATTTTTAATATTGCGTTATGACTGCCTGAATATAAGTAATAGTGGAGTAAGACTATTTTCCATTACCATAGTTGAGTTCTTTCCGCCATTTTGAATTATTGTTACTGTGCTATGATTGGGTAGAGTTGAAGAGTACTGCACTGTATGATTGCATGGTGACAGGGGTGTATAAAGCACACATTTGGACAATTTGCTCCAATTTGACTGTCTGGAGACAAGAAAGGGAGGTGGGGAGGAGCGCGAGTTGATGTGTACAACAAAAATAATGTAATATGACAGCAGTACTAAAAAAATGGTTCAAATGGCTCTGAGCACTATGGGACTTAACATCTGAGGTCATCAGTCCCCTAGAACTTAGAACTACCTGAACCTAACTAACCTAAGGACATCACACATATCCATGCCCGAGGCAGGATTCGAACCTGCGACCGTAGCGGTCGTGCGGTTCCAAACTGTAGAGCCTAGAACCGCTCGGCCACCCCGGCCGGCTCAATACTACACTCTGAATGGCTGGAGATTTAGAGGAGGAGCGCTTGGGGTATAGAGCACACAACTGGTCTGTTTCCATTATCTTGATTGAGACTGGTTGGAGAAAGATGAGGAGAATGTAGGGGTAACGGAGTGTGCATCGGAAACGATGTAATGTAATACACTTTCTGTATACTAAGGACTGTTTGGCTGAAGACAGGGAGGAACAGAGGGTGCATGGGAAACATACAACAGGCGGTATGTTTGCACCAAACTGATTGGCAGATGATACGAAGGAGGAGGCGTGGGAAATATGGGACAGCTGCTTTGGTAATCCATCAATTGGATGTTTAATATTGTGCTATTATTCGCTGGAAATAAGGACCATTGGTCTGTATGATTGTTTGGCGTTGTGGGGGATGGCTATAAAGTATACAATTGGGCTTTCTGCCATTTTGTTTGGCTAAGTGAGGGAAGGGGTTGTGGTTGTGTGACCCGATGTGTACATCGGGAATTACGTAATTTTACACATTTTAATACTGTGCTCTGATTGGTTGGTGACAGATGTGGCCTGCGGCGTATAAAGCATACGCAATTTGTCTGTTTCCAGCATCTTTCTGTGCGATGATTGGATGGAGATAAGGGGGAGAGGAGTTTTGTTTCATTAATTCTATTGGGAATTATTCAGCACTATGAGTGGCTGGAGGCAAGGCGTACTGCACTGTGAGATGGGATGGAGACGGCGGCGGAAGGGGGAGTTTCTTTTCCAATTTTCCATTGACGCAATCGAAGATTTCTGCAAAGTGGATTTATAACACTGCATTGTGATTGGCTGGAGATAAGGAGAGGGCATGGTTTCCCACTGATGAAAATTAGTACTGCTGTGTCATTGGCTGGAGTTAAGAAGTTGGTGTATCCTCCTGTTGATGTGGATGATGAAACCACTGATGATGTCATCCGTTGAAGGCCCTCTATAACAGCATGTGAGAACTTGAACAAAACGTCAATGACCGAGTTCAAGGTGATGTAGTGTGTCTATAAGCGTTCTAGCTGTGCCAGAAAGTACAGTGACATACTACGTAGTCTGACTGCATATCAACAGCTATTCTCCATATTAATTCCTCCTTTGCTTTCCCACCACTGCGTTGCCCTAAATGACATGTAACTGTCTTCGTTTGTGCTGGAGATGCAGGAAGTGCGAGGGGCCTAGTTGCGTTCCGCCACTCGGATGCGTAGAACACTGAGAATCTCTCATGCTTCACTAATATGAGAGGTCGCCTATGAACACTGTTGTCCCAGCTCAGATGTGGCGCCCATGTCGCAAGTTCGTCGTTCTTGAATTGAGGCTACGAAATAACTGTTGGGATGACATAGGCTCCCGATTATATTAAATGATGGTGTAAATTCGAAATTAACGATACAAATAGGTTTCTTTATTCACAACACACGAAGCAGATAAAGCTACGAACTGCTAATGAAACGTTACTTTGTACATAACTATTGAGTTACATGCTTCATATGAGAGTTATCACAATCTTATATAAAATATTGTATAAAACATAGCCATAACTCTGATACACACTGTTGTTCTGTTCTTCTCTGCTTCTCACGCATAACAGCGATATTTGGATACAATTTTACATAGCGCGCATCTGAGATCATGATCGTTGTGCTTGCGAATCGGACTTTACAGTTTAACCCCTCACTCAATATTGACTAAACTGCCGAATCATTCCACTCCGTACCGCACTTGTGGAGAGAGCCGAAGATGCACGGAATTATTCGTCTGAATATCGTTATTCTAATGTTAATAGATTTTGTTGTAAAAAGTAAAATCTGAAATCTAGTAGCATGCTATTGCAAGTTTATTCAGCATGATAGACGAATAAATCAGAATTATATTAAAAAATGAATGTAAGACATTTGACTCGCCGGCTGCTGTGTCAGGAACCAACCAGATTATCATCCTACGAAACAAGCGCAGTTTTTCACGGAACTGGTACTCACTGTACAGTCTGTTTTCTGCCTCCCACCTTATTTTTTACATCATACTTAAGCTTCTGCAAGCTGAAAACAATGCAATGAACGTTGCGATGGAATCTTAATGTTTCAGAGAAAGAAATATAACAGATTCTAGCTACCGAAACATTGCTGTATATCCCTGAATAGGTCGAAATATATAGTAATAAATACACCTTTGTGACACTGCAGACAGAAAAAATACGGTTACATGACTTCTGTGAAGTTCGAAAAAGAAACAATCTTCGGAAGGAGAGATTCCGTGAGTAGAAAAGACAAATAACTTTCAGAGAAATTAAAAGCGGAACTTACGAGTAGAACGAGTTCCACTAATGAACACAGAACAGCGAGCGGATAAGTATAATGGGTAGATTAAGGGCTTCCGCGAAGGAGAAGTCGTCTGCTAAAGTCATGAAAAAAGAAATGGGTGTCGACTAGAAGCACTATGAATCCAGTATTATAGTTTGAAAGAGCTTTGTGGAGCCTGCTGGTAAAGAACAGAGAAGTAAAAGATCACAGCTATTTAACAAATGGTTGGCTCTGAGCACTATAGGACTTAACTTCTGAGGTCATCAGTCCCCTAGAACTACTTAAACCTAACTAACCTAAGGACATCACACACATCCATGCCCGAGGCAGGATTCGAACCTGCGACCGTAGCGGTTGCGCGGCTCCAGACTGTAGCGCCTAGAATCGCTCGGCCACTTTGGCCGGCCAGCTGTTTAATATTTCTAAAATTATTGGAGGAAACTAGAGCCAAACTACAGCATTGTTCAAAATAGTTTTAAGATTTTATGAGACTTCACACATATGATCATGCTTTCAGTATATCACCCTCACATTATAGAAGACTACAACTGTAGATAAATAACATCCGTTTTATAATGGAAGAGTCAAAACGCTTCCATTGGATCTATTACCCTACAGAAATCACGCAACAACGTAAAGTTGTAAACGGTATTTCACATCCCAAGAAAAACAGATAAACCAACCGAGGAAACACGGCTAATGTGCACCACGTACAAAAGGAAACACGAACACCAAGGTTTGAAGACCAAGAGGTAGACGCTTCGATCATAAAAACCTACGATATTGATGCAGTGTCATAATGTTCGACCTTCATAGTGAAGGAAAACGAGTAACATAAAGTATCGCATCAGAAGACGGTTTAAATTCAGAGCGAAAGGGTATCAATATATGGTGATAACATAGCTATCCACATTGAACGAGGAGAAGAATGACAGGAACTGTTGAATGAAATGGCTACTCTAGTGTGCACAGATCTGGATTACGTGCAGGCGAAAGGAAGTCGAACGTAATGTGGTGCAGCAGGAATGAGTTTTTTGGTAAACATTACATCAATGATGGGGCTACGTGCAATACTAAGTGAAAGACTTGCTGTACCGTGTAATCTATTAATCAAATTGCGTGCATGTGGAGTATCGTCTCAGTTGTGTGACTAGATTCGTGATTTCGTCTCAGAGAGGTCACAATTGGTAGTGATAGACGGTAAATCATCGCGTACAACAGAAATGATATCTGGCGTTCCGCAAGGTAGTGGCATAGTCTCTCTGCTGTTCCTGATTTACATAAATGATCTAGGTGTTAATCTGAACAACCCTCTTAGATTGTTTGCAGATGATGCTGTAATTTACCGTCTAGTAAAAACATCAGACGATCAATTCCAGTTACCAAATGATCTAGAGAGAATTTCTGTATGGTGCGAAAGTGACAATTGGCACTAAACAAAGAAAAATGCGAGTTCATCCACGTGGACACTAAAAGAAATCCGATAAATTTTGGGTATACGATAAATCGGACAAATCTAAGGGCTATCAATTCGACTAAATGCCTAGGAATTACAATTACGAGCAACTTAAAATGGAAAGACCACATAGATAATATTGTGGGGAAGGCGAAACAAAGACTGCGCTTTGTTGGCAGAACACTTAAAAGATGCGACAAACTCACTAAAGAGACAGCCTACATTACACTTGTTCGTGTTCTGCTGGAATATTGCTGCGCGGTGTGCGATCCTTACCAGGTAGGATTGACGGAGGACATCGAAAAAGTACAAAGAAGGGCAGCTCGTTTCGTGTTATCGCGCAATGGGGGTGAGAGTGTCACTGATATGATGTGCGAGTTAGGGTGGCAGTCACTGAAACACAGGCGGTTTTCTTTTCGGCGAGATCTATTGACGAAATTTCAATCACCAACTTTCTCTTCCGAATGCGAAAATATTTTGTTGACACCCACCTATTTAGGGAGAAATGATCATCCTAATAAAATAAGAGAAATCAGAGGTCCAACGGAAAGATTTAGGTGTTCCTTCTTCCCCACTCGCCATTCGAGAGTGGCGAGAGTCCAAATTAACACACAATTCTCTATGCAAAAATAAGTAATAGCACTTCGTTTCCACTATCAATTTCACGCAAACTGCATATTCTCAGTACAACTACAAATCTTGAAACCAGCTGCCTAAAGCACCACAAGGTTTGACAACCAATAAGCGGGTTGAAAGTTCAATAATGGTTATCAATTTTCGTATACTGTCCTACAAATATTCAGTAATCTGAAGTTGAGAATTACGACAGAAAGCACGCTTCATAATATACTCGTATTTTACTAGCACATGTGAAGAAAGACATAAAATTCTCGAATTTTCCACAAACGATATTTGCGGCAAACCTCAATCCTTTCCTGAAGTACTATCATTCTCAACAATAGTAAATTACAACATTCTTACTAGGAAATATAACAATAGTGGCAATCGCTACTAGAGCTGAATTACGACTCTACGACATTAGTGCGAGTAAATCTCTTTCTCCTCCACAGCACAAGAAAGTCCTCTCTTCTCATTGGCTGCAACACACTGTCACTAATCAGCCTTATCGATTTTCACGGACAGCACGGTATTTACCAGAGTGAATTTTCCATTCAGCAGCGGAGCATACGCTGACTATAAACTTACCTGACAGTTTACAATTTATTGTGCCAGACTGAGATTCGAAACCTGGATCTTTGCTTTTCATTGCCAAATGCTCCACCAAAGAGGATGTCCACTAACAATTTACGATCCGTCAGCTTTCTGTCTGCCAATACCTAATCTCCCATCTTCCAAAAGTCACCGACCTTCTCCTGCATGCCTTGTGGCACTAGCACTTCTGGAGAACAGAGTATTGTGGCACACGTTCTAGCCACAGCCTTTGGGTATTGTATCCAGATTTAATTTTCGTTGTGCAGCGCAGTGTGGGTTGATTTGAAATTTTGTTTGAGTCGAGTCCGGGTTCGGCACACAGCTTCATTTTGCCAGAAAAATTTCAGCGCCACACATTCTTTTCTTGGCCAACACCAATTTCGAATTAACTTAAATAATTTTCAGAACATAAGATGTTCGATAAAGCTAATAAATTGAAAATATAATAATGTTTGCCGGCCGGAGTATCCGAGCGGTTCTAGGTGCTACAGTCTGGAACTGCGCGACCGCTACGGTCGCAGGTTCGAATGCTGCCTCGGGCATGGATGTGTGTGATGTCCTTAGGTTAGTTAGGTTTAAGTAGTTCTAAGTTCTAGGGGACTGATAACCTCTGAAGTGAAGTCCCATAGTGCACAGAGCCATTTGAACCATAATAGTGTTTACTTGTCTCAGGGAAAGAAGTAATGATTCTGCCTTAACGATTTGTACACAGCTTAATTTCACTAAATGTGTCAAACCGTGGAGGTGACTCACTGTTCGATTACACAACATGATTAACACCTTCCTTTAACGTTAATTATAGGAACATCTAGACACTCGTAAGTAACACACATGTTGCATACAAACCCTCACCCACTCTGACAGCGTAAAAAATAAAGACAACAGTAATGTTAAAGAACTGAATAGACTAATTAGTCTTTGAAAATTGAAGTACACTGGCAGAC
The DNA here is from genome assembly GCF_023864275.1 of Schistocerca cancellata. Taxonomy (NCBI): domain Eukaryota; kingdom Metazoa; phylum Arthropoda; class Insecta; order Orthoptera; family Acrididae; genus Schistocerca; species Schistocerca cancellata. Next base: position 101,461,389 of record NC_064633.1, read on the forward strand.
AAAGAAAATGAACCACTCTGAATGGGAGGAGGAAGCGAAGTGATATATTGCGAGTTAAGAGAGAGTGCGATGTTATTTCAGTGACTACAATATCGATTCAGATTCACAAACTAATTGGTAGTATGAGCCCCAGTGGTGAGAATGACGTTGCACCATCTGTGGTACTCGATATTCTCTGGTTCATTTAGGTAGCGTGTCGTAAGGCGGCTGGATCCTTTCCTAGTCGGAACTGTCACACACCTTTTGTAACTGGCCCCTGATGTGCTAGATACTGGCACTGGAAGGGACATCCAATCTGGGGCCACGTATGTTCTATTGCGGACAGATCTGGGGATTCTGCCGCCCATGGAAATACTTCAACATCAAGCAGACAGTTCACAGAGGCATATAACATTTGTGGATAAGCATTACTACACGCCTGGAAATTGAAATAAGAACACCGTGAATTCATTGTCCCAGAAAAGGGAAACTTTATTGACACATTCCTGGGGTCAGATACATCACATGATCACACTGACAGAACCACAGGCACATAGACACAGGCAACAGAGCATGCACAATGTCGGCACTAGTACAGTGTATATCCACGTTTCGCAGCAATGCAGGCTGCTATTCTCCCATGGAGACGATCGTAGAGATGCTGGATGTAGTCCTGTGGAACGGCTTGCCATGCCATTTCCACCTGGCGCCTCAGTTGGACCAGCGTTCGTGCTGGACGTGCAGACCGCGTGAGACGACGCTTCATCCAGTCCGAAACATGCTCAATGGGGGACAGATCCGGAGATCTTGCTGGCCAGGGTAGTTGACTTGCACCTTCTAGAGCACGTTGGGTGGCACGGGATACATGCGGACGTGCATTGTACTGTTGGAACAGCAAGTTCCCTTGCCGGTCTAGGAATGGTAGAACGATGGGTTCGATGACGGTTTGGATGTACCGTGCACTATTCAGTGTCCCCTCGACGATCACCAGTGGTGTACGGCCAGTGTAGGAGATCGCTCCCCACACCATGATGCCGGGTGTTGGCCCTGTGTGCCTCGGTCGTATGCAGTCCTGACTGTGGCGCTCACCTGCACGGCGCCAAACACGCATACGACCATCATTGGCACCAAGGCAGAAGCGACTCTCATCGCTGAAGACGACACGTCTCCATTCGTCCCTCCATTCACGCCTGTCGCGACACCACTGGAGGCGGGCTGCACGATGTTGGGGCGTGAGCGGAAGACGGCCTAACGGTGTGCGGGACTGTAGCCCAGCTTCATGGAGACGGTTGCGAATGGTCCTCGCCGATACCCCAGGAGCAACAGTGTCCCTAATTTGCTGGGAAGTGGCGGTGCGGTCCCCTACGGCACTGCGTAGGATCCTACGGTCTTGGCGTGCATCCGTGCGTCGCTGCGGTCCAGTCCCAGGTCAACGGGCACATGCACCTTCCGCCGACCACTGGCGACAACATCGATGTACTGTGGAGACCTCACGCCCCACGTGTTGAGCAATTCGGCGGTACGTCCACCCGGCCTCCCGCATGCCCACTATACGCCCTCGCTCAAAGTCCGTCAACTGCACATACGGTTCACGTCCACGCTGTCGCGGCATGCTACCAGTGTTAAAGACTGCGATGGAGCTCCGTATGCCACGGCAAACTGGCTGACACTGACGGCGGCGGTGTACAAATGCTGCGCAGCTAGCGCCATTCGACGGCGAACACCGCGGTTCCTGGTGTGTCCGCTGTGCCGTGCGTGTGATCATTGCTTGTACAGCCCTCTCGCAGTGTCCGGAGCAAGTATGGTGGGTCTGACACACCGGTGTCAATGTGTTCTTTTTTCCATTTCCAGGAGTGTATTTTGACAAATGACACCACGATACTGTCGTATGAAAAGTAGCACATGAGGGCGCAGAATGCCCTTCATGTACCGTTGTGCCATCAGAGTCCCTCAAACCACTATCAGCTGCGATCTAAAGTCATACTCGACGGTTTCCCACGCAATGGTGCCAGGAACACACCGCCGTATCTCTCCAAAACAGTTTAGAACTGGGACCCCTCCCCAAGTGCGTGCCATAGCCGCCGAAGGATAATGCAGGAGTGCAATTACTGCCGAACATTAGATGACATCAGTGGTCAGTAGTCCATGCTTCCCTAGTCATTGCATCTTTTCAGATGCGGTCTTTTGTGTTGGATTGTTAATGGCAGCCTACGTACTGGACATAATTCCGCGATGTACCTGCTGCTAGCCGTCTCGGAGCACAGGCACAGAAAAAAGTGCAAATGACATGCTTGATGCACAATACAGTGTTCCTCCCTTCTGCCAGCCGTGGTTGACGGGAACCAAGACAATGAGTGCACCAGCCCTCAGGTTTGCATGCGGTGCATCTGTTACGCGACCGTTTCTTTGCAAACATGTAAAACCGCAAGAAAAAGTCAGATCAAATAGGAATCAATGAATCTCCATCAGAAAATGGAATATGAATCTGTACCAGTACGGAGAAAAAGAAACTGCAGACGCAGAAAGTCTGAATCTTTGGGAACAATCTTACCTAGGTGTAGGTTCACACATCGAATATTGAACGTTATTTTCAATAAGAGATCTAAATTACGTTGCGTTGGATTCAAGAGGTACGAAACGATGCAGAAGACCTGGTAATATGGGAAACACAGGTCATAAGAATCAGTAAAGAACCAGACACAGGACAAATACTTCTTGGATGAAAGAGTAAACAAAATTCAAAGTACGATAATGAAACAGTATTGGACAAGAATGGAAACGGAAATAAAGAAATCGAATCGAATTAACGTGGCCTACTGATGACCAAAACGAAAAGAAGCAAAGAGTTAAACTGTATACATTTAACTACTTGAATTTACCGTTGAATATTTCCTCCAACAAAAGCCAAAAGTATCCATAAAATTTGAAGAACCAATTAGAAATGTTCTGAGTTAACAAGATGAACAGTGAAGACACCGGTGTTGACAAAGGTTCGCTTTGTTTCGTGAAGGTGACAAGAATGGCCAAAATACGTCCCCATGCTGAGATATGACGACGGACAGCCACGGTTAGAGGAAACGAGTTACATATGCTGCAACTGGCTAATGGAGGCAAACTAAATAGACATCATATGACACTAAGTGATCATAAAGCTGAAACGCCGTAATCGATGGTTGTAGTGTTTCATTCTCATTAGTACAAAATATGATTTTGCGATTATTAACCAACACGCAGGACAGCTAAATGTCTTCTGCAGATAACTTGCTGTCACAAATGTATGGGGCTGGGACGCAACTCGTGTAAGAAAGCTTGAAATATATTAACAAAACGGTTCGTATTCTTGAACATAAATCAATCTGTTATATTTTATTGTTGCTATAAGCTGTGAAGTGATTGCTGACAGCTCTTCATGCGTTCCTGGACGTTGCGTTGTTGCTCAGTTCTCCAAGGACCTACTGGTCCTCTCTCGTCCTCATCCCTCGACTATGCATTATAGTTTTTTCTACTGAGTCTTTTATTCTCCTGCAACGTTTTGGCCTCCAAAGACTTTTTTGGTTTCAATGAAACCCTTAGAATTCTTCCTCCAGTCTAATTTTCGAAGGATTCTAATTTATTATGATCCTTTTTCTCCATTGTGACGGTTCGAGGCGCTACAGTCTGGAACCGCGCGACCACTACGGTTGCAGGTTCGAATCCTGTCTCGGGCATGGATGTGTGTGATGTCCTTAGGTTAGTTAGGTTCAAGTAGTTCTAAGTTCCAGGGGACTGATGACCTCAGAAGGTAAGTCCCATAGTGCTCAGAGCCATTTGAACCATCTGAACAGCAAAACCTAGTGGCTTTTGCGACCACGGCTTGCTACACAGTACCCAATCCTTATGCTGTGCCTCACCTCCTCTACAAGTTGGGCTACCCAACTTCTTCGCCGGGAATTGTACTGAGCAACTAATTGCAGCGTGACATCAACAATTCCTCACAATCCGTTTGGAGTCCAGGCACCGAGCACACAGTGCAGCTTAGTTCGGAGTTCCTCAAGAAGGCTTCTGGGTCGGTCGTAAAGACATTGTGCACGAAAATATACTCAACAACTTGGCTGAACGTACGGTAGGTCGCTAATAATCAGTCGCGTCAAGAAGACGTAAGATATCAACGCGAGGGCACGCAAAATTCACGAAATGTTTTCCGGTATCACTAACATTTTATGGTCTTTTTATCTATGACTATTAAAAACTCAATAAATGCGTGACCCTCTGATTCTTTATGTGGTCGTATTAACTTGAGGAACTGATATGAGAACAGTTAAATACTTGCAGTCAGCTTACTTAGAACTATATTTAGCCTACTTCAGTATTTTTGCATATTAGTTCCTCGTAGATCACAATTATCTGTGAGCCACGTGTCATACTCTACCGACGAACGTTACTCCATAAAATGTAAAGATATTTGAATCTATTATTTACAACCGTAAGTTTATAACAGTTTATTGCCGTGGAATCACAAGTGGCACATAGTCAGTATGCTCGCATGAATATGGTCAGAAAATGTGACACCCAAGTGCGCACTAGGGAAGCTCAGCGTTAGTAGATATTCAGGTAATTGCCCACTACAAGTAACCAACTATTACACAAACACAAATGCTGAATAACCGTATATTTAGCGATGTTGATTTACTTTCGCCGTTTCTTATAGACAAATGTCGTAAAAGGACATTTTATTTTGTGTCAGCAGTAAATTTTGCTTAGAGCATTACTGCGCATACTTGAATGAAATGATGTGTGGTGGGGTACTTAGAGATCATCAGCAGGTATGAGTGAGGGTGGGGGTTGCAGATAATGCTGCAGGTCGTCGTGCATTGAGATACAGAACACTTTCAGCGTAACACAACTGTAGTGCCACCGATGTGAAAGTCGGGAACCGAACTGAAGTAAACACGACGTAAATAGAGGCCTTATCATGCATTCCTCTGCTTGGGTTCACAGACACTTGGCCCACAATTCTGAAGAACTGTTAGGTGAGTGGAGTTGTTTCCTCCAATATGTTTGCGATTCTTGTGAGTGAGCACTGTGGTCCCTGACAACATAGAGCACCGTATACAGATGTGAAGCGAGTAAAACTCACTTGTCATTGATGGAACGACCATTCGTTGTGTTGATGGGAGATGTTTCTAGAAATGTCGTCCCATGATTGCGCAAAACAAAAGGGTACTGCAATTTTATAAGTCTTTGTGTCGAGATTGATAAAATTCCAGCTGGGATGGCGTTGAGTTGTTAGTGTGAACAATCTGCTATTCACGTTAAACTATTAGGAATTAGATAAAATTCATGATTATTATCTTACAAGAATCTAATATTACCTCACCAGTCTAGTGTCTTAATCACGACGAAATCGTCATTGGTTGTTGAAAAACTTCATGATGTATGACACAGTTGTAGGCCACTGATTGCAACAATGGAAACACTGTCTGAGGCCATGGAATGCAGAAAATTATAGCTAAAGTTTCAGTGGTATGTAGGCTATGTCCAGTGGCGACTAATAAACTAACCTTAAATATAATACTCCTGTAACTAAACTCAAGCTGGAATGAGATTTTCACTCTGCAGCTGATATGAAACTTCCTGGCAGATTAAAACTGTGTGTGCCCGACCGAGACTCGAACTCGGGACCATTGCCTTTCGCGGGCAAGTGCTCTACCACCTGAGCTACCGAAGCACGACACGCCCGGTCCTCACAGCTTTACTTCTGCCAGTATCTCGTCTCCTACCTTCCAACTACATAGGACTGGCCACCTCCCCACTCTGCCCTGACTGTCAGCTCGAAGACACCGACGAGCACCGTTTTACGTGCCCCCTGAAACAAAACGTATGGCTCCTCATCCAACGAATCGTGGGCTTTTACCTCCGTGCCCCGCCAACGACGGTAACCCCGGATTTCCTGTTGTTGCCCCAGACATTTCACTACCCTCTTGCTAAGCACCATGCCCTCATCTGGTTTCGAGGACAGGCTTTAGAATACCTCTTTCAGAGTGGTCCGCATACAGTCCTTGACTTCTGGTACAAAGTTGTGATCGCGCATAGCACCCTCACCCGAAAACCATCTTACCGACAAACTTTTGCCGGTTATCTCCGCAGCGTCTTCCTTGACCCCCCTCAAAGTTGGGATGTACCATGCCTACCTGTCACATGATGCAACACCCTTATCCACGTTCTCATGCATCGACCAAACAAAACAAAATAAAAAAGGAAGGAGACAGAATATGTTATATTTTGTTGTATTTAATGTTTTTCTTTTTAATATTTTTTTTGTTTAACTAACAGTCATTTGTATATGTTTAAATGGTACCTTGAAGAACTCTTGCGTAGTGAATATATATTTACTTTTAGTTTGTTCAATACAAATTATTAAAAAAAATAAAGAAAACAGGATGTGTTATATTTCGTTGTATTTAATGTTATTCTTACAATTTGTTTACCTAACACTCATTTGTGTATGTTTAACTGGTACCTTGAAGAACTGTTGCTTTGTGTGTGTCTATATATCTGTACTCTCCGTTTGTTCAAAAAGAAAAAAAGAAAAAAAAGGTTGGTAGAGTATTTGCCCGCAAAAGGCAAAGGTCCCGAGTTCGAGTCTCGGTCGGGCACACAGTTTTAATCTGCCTGAAAATTTTTTATACTCAAGCTATTAAAATGGGAAAAATCATAGCAGTATTAGTCGCAGTAACAGCTGTAAGAGTTGCTGTTTGATATTTTGGTGAAGGACTGATGACGTGGAGTGAGTTATCAGTGCTGCAGTACCAGTAATACAGTTCATGGAAATAGCAGTGTCTAACAAACGGTGAGATCATAATGACACTTCTTCAATTACGAGCTTGCGATACTAAGAGTCATGGTGTGGGGTATCATAGATCTCAACGTGGTTGGGTAACTATAAAATCAAATACAAAGATTCAGCCTAGTTATAGTGGAAGTCAGTAAAGTGAAATGGAAGAAGATACGCAATTCTGGTGAGACGAATATAGGGTAATATAAACAAAGAAGCAAAAAAAAAAGAGGAACGGGAGTAGAATACGTCATGAACAGGAAATAGCTCAGAGTCAGAATAATACGATAATCCTCCCTGTAATCGATAAGAAACCTACGCTAACAACGATAACTCAGTTAATCATGACGAAGTCACAAAAAGTAGGCCTATAGGAGCATATTGAACGGGTAAGTCAATATGTAAAACGTGATCACAGTCTGATACTAATGGCGGATTGGAAAACTGTAGTAGGATAAGGAATAGAAAAAAGATATACGAGAAAAAATGGGCTTGGTAGCAGGAATGAGAGAGGAGAAAAAGTAACAGAGTTGTGTGACACTTGAAGCTGATAACAGGAAACACACCGTTTAAAAATCACAGCAGTAGGATGTGTTTTTGGCAAAGGCCTCAAGGGAGGGGAAGACTCTAGTTACATTACATAATGGTCAGAGATTGTAAAATCAGATACTGCAATCTAAGCTGTACCTAGAAGCACCCCTAGACTCGGATCAAAATTTAATAATGATGAGAAGTAGGTTAAAGTATAAGAGAATCGTCCAAAAAAGTAAATGTGCAATGAAATGGGATACTGATGTATTGAAGAATGGTGAGATACACTTGACGTCCTCTGAGAGTAGAGATAGCCGGCCGCGGTGGTGTAGCGGTTCTAAGTCTAGGGGACTGATGACCTCAGATGTAAAGTCCCATAGTGGTTAGAGCCATTTGAATCATTTGAACCTGTTGCAATTCGTCGATCAATACAGGGACGGTTAATGCTGTTTGTGTATAACGCTGGAGCTGTTATCCGCTGATGTCCCATGTGTCTTCGATTTGAGACAGATCTGGCGATGGAGCAAGCCAAGGCAATATGTTGCCACTCTGTAGAGCATGTAGGGTTACAGCAGTGGTATGTGGGCGAACGTTATCCTCTTGGAAAAGACTACCTGAAATGCTGTTCACGAATGGCAGCACAACAGCTCGAATCACCATACCGACTTACACTTTTGCAGTCAGTGTGCTTGAGATTACCATGAGAGTGCTGATGCTGTCATATGAAATCACACTGCACACCATAACTCCAGGTGTAGGTGCAGTGTATCTACCACACGGACAGGTTTGTTGCATCTACATAGATGCATCTACTCACCTGGCGTTCTTGTAATCAGCACACGGGAATCATTGGAACCGAGGCAGAACCAGCCTTCAACGGAGATTGCAACAGATTCCCACCATGCCCATCACTGAGCTCTCGTTTGACATCACTGAAGTCTCTACAGTGTTTGGGTATGCGTTTGAAGTAAGCGATTAGTAACAGTTCGTTGTGTCTCTGCGGTGCCAACTGCTACTCACATTGCTGCTGCATATTCAATACGATGCGCCAAAACCATATGCCGAACACGATGGTCTTCCCTCTCGTTGCAGCCACGTGGCCATCTGGCTCTCCTTACGACTGTACATTCTCGTTAGCTCTACTGCCAGAAATCGTACACAGTGGCTACATACCTGAAAATTCCTTATTCTGTCCCGAGGAAGGAACTTTTAGCTCCTCGTAGCCCTGTTACAAGCCTTCGTTCAGACTCAGTGACATATTGATAATGGCGTCCTCGACGCCTTGAGGCATCCTTGACGAATATCAACACATCGTGTCCAGTCTCTAACGCAGCTTACGCTCACGAAAATTGCAGCCTATATTCAAAGAAAACCTAATTTTCATCCTCGTAGTGGAGCTAGTAGCCCCAGTGTTATGTGACTGGCACGAAAAGTGAACAGACATCATCATTAAGATGTAGAAATCCGCCTACCAAGTTTCGTTTATGTTGCTAAACGCCTTCTTGGTGCTGCTACTTCGTTTCCGTCAGTGTAGATACGTTCTCATGTACCACTTACGAACGGAAATGACAAATGATGCGCATCTAGTAAACAGCATTTCACTGCCATCATGGCTATGGTCAAGTGTGACAAATCTCTTCAGAAGTGCATTATATATATATATATATATAAAGATCAGGAAGTGGGTGTCGCGAGATAATGGTTTCAAAAACCGTTTCACTTGCACAAAATTCTCATTTTTTCATCAGTAATGTCACAAAAAATAGACCCAGAGCCTAGGACAGTCCTTTCTTGTACTCTTCAAAGGCCAGGAAACTTTGTTGCATGAATGATCTCCTGTTCATGCGACTTAACGTCTCCACAGTGTACACGAGAAGTAGCTGCATAGAATAATTAATCAGCAACGCAAAATTCTCTGCAGGAGGCTGGAGAGTACCGGCAGGATCTTCTGACGCAGACACAGACGCATCCGCCCGATGGCTGGCAAAGTGCCCCACAGTCGTTGCAGGCGGCTTTGACCGCAGAAGCGGGGGGACGACAAGGGGAGAGAATCACGCCCTCCCTCTCTCTCCCCCTCTCCCTCCCCCTCTGTGTCTGGGGCACTAAGCGAATTCCACGGTGTCACAAAAGGACGCCTGCGATACTAGCGCCGGCTGCGATGCTTTGCAGGTGAGAGCTGCGCAGTCCCGTGTGCTGGAGGCAGCCTCTTATGTGCCCCGCAAGGATTAACTTCTCCCTGGCAGACTTACAACGTCGCAGCACTCCACTCGGCGCGATGTGTCTCAAAGAGATGAACCTGTTCTTAATAGTTAACTTTATTAATAGACACATGTTGCCGAACTACAGACTGCAGAATACTCGAAAAAATATTCTAGTGTGTTGTCATACATTTTTTATTTGTTTTACTGTCTGGTTACTATTCCTCTGTAACTCGATTATAAATATTACATATTTCGACATAATTTGCATTTCTGTAAAGAAACGTACATTGGCAGTTTGGGGTGGGATATTGTTTTAATGAAATGCGAGGGTGCCCTGCATTCTGCAGTTGTACAAATGTTTTTCGTCAGACCCTTAGGATTATTCTGCCTGTGACAACAAAAAAATGTAGTTTGGTTTATGAATTCGAAGAAACATAATGTATGTGCCAGGGTAGGAGTCCAGGTTGAAATTGCACTTCAGTGTAGAACATTCTGCTTTTGAGCGGAACTTACGAAATTCTAATCTCCGTCCTTATACGAATGTGTGGCGGACATCTCAGCGACATTTGGACTGCAAACCTGACACACTGCAGCTGGTGCAAGCTCTTCGTATTGATGATAAAAGGAAATGTGTTGACTTCAGCAGTGTTCTCTTAATGGAGGTAGTGGACGTAAGCTTTTCACTATGTCTAACGTATCAGTGATGAAGAAACATTTAGTGTTATAGGTAAAAGCAAATAGCACAACGTTGGTACAGAACAATCAAGAAAATGAACGTGTTTTGTACTATTCCAATTGATAATTATGAATAGTTAAAATTAGGTAATTTTTCTCAAAAAATTCTGTAAAATTTTTTTAGTCAGGGGACTAGTGTTGAGTTACATCGATATGTGTGTACTTTACCTTACTGTGGGCGGTGTGTACATGTATCGTGTATGTTAAGTCAACACAAGGTCCGCCACAATGTGAGCAGCGTGCAGTTTTTCAAGTATACTGACGGGAAAAAATCACAGCACCAACATACAGTAAATGTAGAGTAATCAGATTTCAGGAATAAATTTCTCTAGGTAACATATTTCAATGATAAGCATCGCAAGTCCATAGGCTGATGTAACCGCGAAATAAGCCATTCAAAATGCGAAATGCTGGTACATAAATGCAGACGTGCAAGCAATGTGTTGTATTACTGGTGTCGGATATCCGTTTGTGGAGTTGAGTTCCATGCCTGTTCCACTTGGTCGATCAACACAGAGACGCTTCATGCTGTTTGTAGATGGAGTTGTCGTCCGATTACGTCCCATATGTGCTCATTGGAGACAGATCTGGTGATCGAGCAGGCCAAGCAAACACGACGACACTCTGCAGAGAATGTTGAGTTTCAGCTGCAGTACGCGGGGGAGAGTTATTCTGTTGATAAACACCCTCTGGAATGCTGTTCATGAGTGGCAGCACAACAGGTCGAAACGCCGGATTAACGTACACTTTTGCAGTCAGGGTGCGTAGGATAACCACGAGAGTGATCCTGCTGTTGTACGAAATCACACCCCAACCATATAACTCGAGGTGTAGGTACCGTGTATCTGGCAGACAGACAGGTTGGGTGCAGGTCCTCTGCTGGTTCCCTTCTAACACACGTCCACCACTGACAGCGAGGCAGAACCAGCTTTCAACAGAGAACGCAATAGACTTCGACACTGCCCTTCAATGAGCTCTTGCCTGACATCGCTACAGGTCTCGGGGCTGTATTTGAAGTAAGCGAGTTGTAAGAGTTCGTCGTGTCACCGTCGTGCCAACTGCTACTCAGATTGCTGCTGGGATTCAGTCCGAAGCGCCAGAGGCATACACTAAACCCGATGATCTTCCCTCTTGGTAGTGGCTCGTATCCCTCCGCAGCCTGTACATTCTCGTATTCACCGCTGCCAGCAATCATGTACAATGGCTACATTTCTGCCAAGTCTTTCTGTAGTATCACAGAGGAACATCCAGCTTCTAGTAGCACTATTACACAATACCGTTAGGACGCAGTGAGTGACGTGTTGATAATGGCGTATTTGACGCCTTAAAGGTATTCCCGGTTAACATCAACTCACCACGTCCTGTCTCATAGGTGACTAACTCTCACAGCCGTTAAAGCGTATATTTAAAGCAAACCTGATATCCATCGTCATAGTGCCACTTGCTCGGTATTTGAACAGATATCATATTTCAGACGTAGAAACACACCTACCAATTTTAGTTTATGTTGCACATCTTCTTAGTGCTGCGAATTTTTTATCAGTCAGTATAGTAAGCATATATCGTCTGCGTGATAAACAAATCTCGCCCTATCAGATTGTTTGGCTGCTGCTGTCACTTTGTCCCGGAGTGATACGGGAGACATGTTTCAGTGCGTCAAGTGAACCAGACTGACGGGGCTGTTAACTATCTGCCGGTCAACTGTAATAGCAGATATCACAAAATTACAATGAAGTGACGATGGATGATACAAGCAGATAGATCAAAAGTTTTTGTATACAGGGTGTTACAAAAAGGTATGGCCAAACTTTCAGGAAACATTCCTCACACACAAATAAAGAAAAGATGTTATGTGGACATGTGTCCGGAAACGCTTAATTTCCATGTTAGAGCTCATTTTAGTTTCGTCAGTATGTACTGTACTTCCTCGATTGACCGCCAGTTGGCCCAACTGAAGGAAGGTAATGTTGACTTCTGTGCTTGTGTTGACATGCGACTCATTGCTCTACAGTACTAGCATCAAGCTCATCAGTACGTAGCATCAACAGGTTAGTGTTCATCACGAATGTGGTTTTGCAGTCAGTGCAATGTTTACAAATGCGGCGTTGGCAGATGCCCATTTGATGTATGGATTAGCACGGGGCAATAGCCGTGGCGCGGTACGTTTGTATCGAGACAGATTTCCAGAACGAAGGTGTCCCGACAGGAAAACGTTCGAAGCAATTGATCGGCGTCTTAGGGAGCACGGAACATTCCAGCTTATGACTCGCGACTGGGGAAGACCTAGAACGACGAGGACACTTGCAATCGACGAGGCAATTCTTCGTGCAGTTGACGATAACCCTAACGTCAGCGTCAGAGAAGTTGCTGCTGTACAAGGTAACGTTGACCACGTCACTGTATGGAGAGTGCTACGGGAGAACCAGTTGTTTCCGTACCATGTACAGCGTGTGCAGGCACTATCAGCAGCTGATTGGCCTCCACGGGTACACTTCTGCGAATGGTTCATCCAACAATGTGTCAATCCTCATTTCAGTGCAAATGTTCTCTTTACGGATGAGGCTTCATTCCAACGTGATCAAATTGTAAATTTTCACAATCAACATGTGTGGGCTGACGAGAATCCGCACGCAATTGTGCAATCACGTCATCAACACAGATTTTCCGTGAACGTTTGGGCAGGCATCGTTGGTGATGTCTTGATTGGGCCCCATGTTCTTCCACCTACGCTCAATGGAGTACGTTATCATGATTTCATACGGGATACTCTACCTGTGCTGCTAGAACATGTGCCTTTACAAGTACGACAAAACAAGTGGTTCATGCACGATGGAGCTCCTGAACATTTCAGTCGAAGTGTTCGTACGCTTCTCAACAACAGATTCGGTGACCGATGGATTGGTAGAGGCGGACCAATTCCATGGCCTCCACGCTCTCCTGACCTCAACCCTCTTGACCTTCATTTATGGGGGCATTCGAAAGCTGTTGTCTACGCAACCCCGGTACCAAATGTAGAGACTCTTCGTGCTCGTATTGTGGACGGCTGTGATACAATACGCCATTCTCCAGGGCTGCATCAGCGCATCAAGGATTCCATGAGACGGAGGGTGGATGCATGTATCCTCGCTAACGGAGGACATTTTGAACATTTCCTGTAACAAAGTGTTTAAAGTCACGCTGGTACGTTCTGTTGCTGTGTGTTTTCATTCCATGATTAATGTGATTTGAAGAGAAGTAATAAAATGAGCTGTAACATGGAAAGTAAACGTTCCCGGACACATGTCCACGTAACATATTTTCTTTATTTGTGTGTGAGGAATGTTTCCTGAAAGTTTGGCCGTACCTTTTTGTAACACCCTGCATACGATTTAAGCAGCAAGTAGCACTAGCTTTATGACGGATCGAAGGGACGATGATTCGGAGCACAATGTTTCGTTGAAGGTCAGTCTTAGCGAACGCACGCCGTGTCATTTGACTGTAAGGCCGGCATTACACAATCAAATTTCTTTGTCAAGGATTTGATCAAAGATGTGATGAAATATATGTAAAATATATTTGACAAAGATCTTTGACATGACGCTAAAAATGGGTATTACTCTGTCATATTTTTCGTCAAAGTTCAAGATGGCTGACAACAACTTTTTGTCAACAGCAGTTGCGTGTACCACAATTGTACTGTGTGCAGGTGCGGAAGAGAAGCCGGGGAAAAAAGGAAACGTACCTGGGTGAAGCCGTGGGTTTTACGACGACACGATAAAAGCATTCAACAAAACTTGTTACGTGAGCTTATAGAGGAGGACGTCAAGTCGTACACCACTTACTTAAGAATGGTTGAGCATACATTTCTGTATGTGTTCATTGAAGTGTATCGTCATATCAAAAGCACAATACTAACTTAAGAACTGCTATATCTGCAGGAGACAGGTTCACTGTAACACTCCCAAACCTTGCTACTGGAGAGGGTCAGGTCAGGTTAGGTTCGGTTAGGCCTGGTCTCCAATCTTCTTAATCTATTTATGTATTCAGGGTGCCTCACGTTGTAAAGCGCCTCATCAGCTTCATACATCTCTATTAATTTTGTAGTTTTCGGTACACACCAATTGTATTTACTGGCAATGTTTATAAAAACACCACCAATGTCAGAACGCTGCAGCGATGCTAGCGCTACATATGGTAACATGTCAGATTGTAGTCAACAGAATACAAGCGACTTCTTTGATGAAATCTACAGCAATGCCCTAGATTTGATCAAATATTTGACGACATAAGACAAAGTTCCCTATTACATCATCAAATTTATTTGACAAAGATATTTGACAAAGATATTGGACAAAGAAATCTGTTATTGTAATACCGGCCTAAGGTCGTTGTGTGACGTCACCTGGGTCGATGGTTCACCGGGAAACAAACTGACGGACAAGCACTGTTACTGAACAGCCACGACCTTCAGACAACGTCTTGTGTCTCTTCGAAACTGTGTGATAGATGAAAGCATTTTCTACATGTGTCGTAACGCGGAGGTAAACACGAACTTAAAAGTTCGAATAGGATATTGCTGTTGTGAAAAGACATCTGCTGCATGGAGAGCGGAAAACTACACTCCTGGAAATTGAAATAAGAACACCGTGAATGCATTGTCCCAGGAAGGGGAAACTTTATTGACACATTCCTGGGGTCAGATACATCACATGATCACACTGACAGAACCACAGGCACATAGACACAGGCAACAGAGCATGCACAATGTCGGCACTAGTACAGTGTATATCCACCTTTCGCAGCAATGCAGGCTGCTATTCTCTCATGGAGACGATCGTAGAGATGCTGGATGTAGTCCTGTGGAACGGCTTGCCATGCCATTTCCACCTGGCGCCTCAGTTGGACCAGCGTTCGTGCTGGACGTGCAGACCGCGTGAGACGACGCTTCATCCAGTCCCAAACATGCTCAATGGGGGACAGATCCGGAGATCTTGCTGGCCAGGGTAGTTGACTTACACCTTCTAGAGCACGTTGGGTGGCACGGGATACATGCGGACGTGCATTGTCCTGTTGGAACAGCAAGTTCCCTTGCCGGTCTAGGAATGGTAGAACGATGGGTTCGATGACGGTTTGGATGTACCGTGCACTATTCAGTGTCCCCTCGACGATCACCAGTGGTGTACGGCCAGTGTAGGAGATCGCTCCCCACACCATGATGCCGGGTGTTGGCCCTGTGTGCCTCAGTCGTATGCAGTCCTGATTGTGGCGCTCACCTGCACGGCGCCAAACACGCATACGACCATCATTGGCACCAAGGCAGAAGCGACTCTCATCGCTGAAGACGACACGTCTCCATTCGTCCCTCCATTCACGCCTGTCGCGACACCACTGGAGGCGGGCTGCACGATGTTGGGGCGTGAGCGGAAGACGGCCTAACGGTGTGCGGGACCGTAGTCCAGCTTCATGGAGACGGTTGCGAATGGTCCTCGCCGATACCCCAGGAGCAACAGTGTCCCTAATTTGCTGGGAAGTGGCGGTGCGGTCCCCTACGGCACTGCGTAGGATCCTACGGTCTTGGCGGTCATCCGTGCGTCGCTGCGGTCCGGTCCCAGGTCGACGGGCACGTGCACCTTCCGCCGACCACTGGCGACAACATCGATGTACTGTGGAGACCTCACGCCCCATATGTTGAGCAATTCGGCGGTACCGCACCCGGCCTCCCGCATGCCCACTATACGCCCTCGCTCAAAGTCCGTCAACTGCACATACGGTTCACGTCGACGCTGTCGCGGCATGCTACCAGTGTTAAAGACTGCGATGGAGCTCCGTATGCCACGGCAAACTGGCTGACACTGACGGCGGCGGTGCACAAATGCTGCGCAGCTAGCGCCATTCGACGGCCAACACCGCGGTTCCTGGTGTGTCCGCTGTGCCGTGCGTGTGATTATTGCTTGTACAGCCCTCTCGCAGTGTCCGGAGCAAGTACGGTGGGTCTGACACACCGGTGTCAATGTGTTCTTTTTTCCATTTCCAGGAGTGTATTTGCAGGCATCAGATCATTTAATTAATCAAAATTACGTAAAACCAATATAAAATTTGATTGGAAAGAGTCAGTTACGTAACAAATGAATTCTGTCGACAGCCACACTGTTGTGCCTTTAATGACGTCATACCGTAATTACTTGTGCACACTTGGTTATTAAACCCTGGAATATGTTAAATTGCACGAATTAATTAAATATGACAATGACCATAGCCCTAGATGTCATTTATAGAGCACAGTTAATTACGTTCAAAGAACATAAACTAATTTTATACTGATTTAAAGTATGGCCTATGTACTGTCTGTAGAATTTTGCTAGGAATGCAACCTGTGTCACCGTATCTGTTTTAATCTGTTTTAATCTCTTGTATCTAGAGTTCCGTACTGTCTTCGTCTTTATTCTATTCTGTCATGGCTGTCTTTATCAAATCAAATCGCCTTCTGGCGTAAGTTCAAGATACAGGCCATTCACTTTCAGATTTTTAAACATAGCAATATCGCGTACTACAGTTAATTTTAATTACAAACGGAAACACTTAAAACCAAAAAAATTACCAAACTTCCTGATTAAGAATAATTTGCTCTTTCCTTTGGCCATCGGGTCTGATGCGGCCCACCACGAATTTCTCAGCTGAGCCAGTCCTTTCATCTAAGAGCAGCACTTGCAAGCTACGTCCTCGGTTATCTGTAGGATGTATTCCAGCCTCTGTATCCCTCTACAGTTTTCCCCCTATAGCTCCCTCTAGTACTAAGGAGGCTATTCCGGGATGTCTTAACACATGTCCTATCAGTATGTCGTTTACTCTTGTCAGTGTTCTCCATATATTCCTTTTCTTGTCGATTCTGTGGAGAACCTCCTCATTCCCTACCTTATCAGTCCATAGAATTTTCAACATTAATCTGTAGTACCGCATCTCAAATGCTCCGATTCTCTTCTGTTCCAGTTTTCCTATAGTCTGTTTCACTACTATGCAATGCTGTGCTGCAAACTTTTTTTTTTTGGTCATCAGTCTACTGACTGGTTTGATGCGGCCCGCCACGAATTCCTTTCCTGTGCTGACCTCTTCATCTGAGAGTAGCACTTGCAACCTACGTCCTCAATTATTTGTTTCACGTATTCCAGTCTCTGTCTTCCTCTACAGTTTTTGCCCTCTACAGCTCCCTCTAGTACCATGGAAGTCATTCCATCATGTCTTAGCAGATGTCCTATCATCCTGTCCCTTCTCCTTATCAGTGTTTTCCACATATTCCTTTCCTCTCCGATTCTGCGTAGAACCTCCTCATTCCTTACCTTATCAGTCCACCTAATTTTCAACATTCGTCTATAGCACCACATCTCAAATGCTTCGATTCTCCTCTGTTCCGGTTTTCCCACAGTCCATATTTCACTACCATACAATGCTGTACTCCAGACGTATATCCTCAGAAATTTCTTCCTTAAACTAAGGCTGGTATTTGATATTAGTAGACTTCTCTTGGCCAGAAATGCCTTTTTTGCCATAGCGAGTCTGCTTTTGATGTTCTCCTTGCTCCGTCCGTCATTGGTTATTTTACTGCCTAGGTAGGAGAATTCCTTAACCTCATTGACTTCGTGACCATCAATCCTGATGTTAAGTTTCTCGCTGTTCTCATTTCTACTACTTCTCATTACCTTCGTCTTTCTCCGATTTACTCTCAAACCATACTATGTACTAATTAGACTGTTCATTCCGTTCAGCAGATCATTTAATTCTTATTCACTTTCACTCAGGATAGCAATGTCATCAGCGAATCGTATCATTGATATCCTTTCACCTTGTATTTTAATTCCACTCCTGAACCTTTCTTTTATTTCCATCATTGCTTCCTCGATGTACAGATTGAAGAGTAGGGGCGAAAGGCTACAGCCTTGTCTTACACCCTTCTTAATACGAGCACTTCGTTCTTGATCGTCCACTCTTATTATTCCCTCTTGGTTGTTGTACATATTGTATATGACCCGTCTCTCCCTATAGCGTACCCCTACGATCCAATAACGTATTTCTCACATTAAAGCCTATGTTTGGTGCAAATTAATTTCTCCTGGCCAGGAATAACATTTTTACCAGTTCTGGTCTGCTTTTTATGTCCTCATTGCTCGGTTCATCAAGGGTTATTTTGCTGCCAAGGGAGTTCTTTAACTTTGTATACTTTGAGAACCACAATTATGACGTTAAATTCCTCGCTTTACTCGTTTCTGCTTCTTCAAATCGCTTACGTCTCCCTTCGATTTAGTCTCAATACGCATTCTGTACTCATCAGACAGTTTTTTTTTCCATCCAACAGAATCTATAATTCTTTTTTACTACAACCAGCTATCTATATCTACATCTACATCTGCACACGGGCTTTGTAAGCCAACATACAGTGCATAGCAGAAGGTACTTTGTACCACTGCTATTCGTTTCTTTTCGTGTTCCATTCGAAAACAGAGGCATGGAAAGACGACCGTCAACGCCTCCGTACGAACCATAATTTCTCACATCTTGTCTTTGCGATCTTTACACAAATGGAGGTCGGTGGCAGTGGAATCGTTCTGCAGTCGGCGGCAGATATTTTCTTAATAGCGTTCCGTGAAATGAACCCCGTCTTCTCTCCAAGGGTTCCGTTGGAAATCATGAAGTTCCGTTGGAAATCATGAAGCATCTGCGTAATTTTCGGGCTCGGGCCAACACTATCGGTAACAAATATGGCAGTACCAGCCTATTGGGGATCCCAAACACTTAGCAGATCTGAACAAAGCATTGCACTAGCGTTCCACACGCGGTCCCCTTTATTGATCAGCTATACTTTCCTAGGATTGTCCCCAGAAACTGAAGTTACATTCACCTTACATACTGCCATTCTTACGTGTCCGTTCCAGTTCATATTGCCTTCTAACTTTGTGGCTAGATATTTTATCAGTTTGAATGGGTCAATCAGAACACAACAAATATTGTATTCGTACATTAAAGGATTCTCATTCATAGGCATCTGCATTCATTCACAGTTTTCTATATTTAGAGGATATTACCACTCACCACGAAAAATAGAAATTATGTCCAAGTCATCCTGTATCCGCTACATACATTCAACGATGACGTTGTTCCCTTACACTATATCGTCATCAGTATACAGTTACAGATTCCTGCTGAAACTATATGTCATATCATTTATGTATATAGAATAAGAGCGGTGAAATCACAATTCCGTGGGTACTCCTCTGATCAATGCAGAGGGTTCTATTACTTAAGAAGTCTTCGAGTCACTCACCTATCTGGAAACCTATTCCGTGCACTACAATCTTCGTTAACAGTCTGCAGTGTGTAACCGCATCAAACGCTTTTCGGAAAACTAGAAATTCAAAACTTTCCTGTTGCCCTTCATGTATGGTTCGTATGATATCGTGGGGAACAAGGGCGAGTTGAGTTTCCCACTCGTGATTGTCTATATCCATGCAGATTTGTGGAAAGAAGTTTTCCTGTTTGAAGGAAGTTTATTATATTCGAATTTACGATATGCTGAAGAATTATTTATAAATCCGTGCAGAGTTGTAGAACAACGTTTTTGTGTCTCAAGGAAGTTTAGATTATTCTAAGTTAGAATATGCTCAAGAATTCAGCAGCAAACCTATTTTAACGGTATTGATCTGTAATTTTGCGAATTCCTTCTTCTGCCCTTTATACAATGTGTACAACTTTGCTTCCGCCGTTTGCCGATAGGTGGCGACAACGGTAAGTAGCGTTCGAGAGAAACAGATCGCAGACGTCAGGCAGTTAGCTTGGACCTCGATCAACATAACCTAATTCAAACATTAGTCGATTTGTGTCTGCATCATAAAGTTGTTCTTGATTGACAATGTCAGTTTACGAGCCAAATTCTCGTCATTTGCGGGATGTGTTACTGTTTTGTTTCAGTATGAAGAAAACAGTTGCTGAGTCTCATCGAATGCTCTCAGGAACGTATGGTAAGGACGCTGCTAGTGAAAGAACGTGTCGTGAGTGGTTTCAACGCTTTAGGAACGGTGATTTTAACATGGTACACCGGCATAGTGGTGGAAGAGGGAATGTTTTCGAAGACGCAGAATTGGGGACATTGCTGAGTGAAGGCTCGTGTCAGGCTCAAGAAGAATTGGCACGATTAGTGGGAGTGACACAGCAAGCCATTGCGAAGCGGCTCAAGGCTATGGGCATGATTCGGAAAGTAGGTTCCGTGTGAGCTGAAACCAAAATACGTTGAACGGCGTTTGTGTATTTGTGAACAGTTGCTTCAGAGGCATAAACGAAAGCGATTTCTGCACCACATTGTGACCAGGGACGGATACTGGGTTCATTACGATAACCCTAAACGCAAGAAATCATGGGGATATCCCGGCCATGCTTCCACGTCAACAGCCAAACCGAATATTCATGGCTCCAAGATCGTGCTCTGCATTTGGTGGGACCAGCTCGGCGTCGTGTACTATGAGGTGTTAAAACCAAGTGAAGCAATCACAGGTGCTCGTTATCGAACCTCCGTTTGAGCAGAGCATTAAAAGACAAACGGCCGCAATAAAGCGAGAAGCACGGTAAGGTGATTTTGCATCACGACAACGCTCGACGCCACGTTGCAGAAGAGGTCGAAACGTTCTTGGAAACGTTAAAATGGGAAGTCCTACTCCACCCGCCGTATTCTCCAGACATTGCTCCCTCTGACTATCACCTGTTTAGGTCAATACTGCATGGCCTGGCTGACCAGTAATTCTGATGTGATGAAGAAGTCACAAATTGGATCGATTCGTGGATCGCTTCAAAAGATGAACAATTTTTTTCGACGCGGGATTCGTACGCTCCCCGAAAGATGGGAGAAAGTAATGGCTAGCGGTGGAAAGTAATTTGAATGATACATGTGTAACCAATTTCATAGAAATGCACCTTTCCTGGTGACACAGCTCACGCCATTGACCACACATGAGGGAGATTCACACCTTTACGACTGAGAACTGTTATGGCTGCAGGTTCAAATTGTTCAACTGGCTCTGAGCACTATGGGACTTAACATCTGAGGTCATCAGTCCCATAGAACTCAGAACTACTTAAAGCTAACTAACCTAAGGACATCACACACATCCATGCCCGAGGCAGGATTCTAACCTGCGACCATAGTGGTCGCGCGGTTCCAGACTGAAGCACCTAGAACCGCTCGGTCACACCGGCCGGCGCAGGTTCAAGGCGAACAGGAATAGAAAGAATCTCTTTAATTTTATTAAAATGAAAGCTTTACACTTACATAACAGCAGTCTGTACGGAGTCGCATATCTTTAGACAATCGTGAAACCAAATCCTCGCACTGCGTAACACTTGCTACCACGTTGCTCCCCCCTCGTGCCTTACAGTGTGTTCTGCTCCTGCTTGTCCGCTGTCTAAACGGTATTCCAGACGCTACTGCTTCTGGAGCCTGCACCAGTCTATGACAGCGCCCCTCTTGAGCTTATCTAGCGTGTCTGGAGGGTGCCTGCGACATCACACCACAAGCTTCACCTAGTCCTAAGTACACACAGTCACGTTCATGCCAGCACGCCACGCCATCCCATTAGGCTGATTCGTGCCTTCTAGACGTCGAACAAGGAGGTGGCCCTGCATTATCATCTTGAAAAACGGACTGACTAACGAAAATGTATAGTAGCTGAACAACAGGTTGTAGGACACTGTTCCAAAATTCCATAGTTCTCGAACTGCTCTCGACAGTGATGAGTTGCCTCTGACGCCCGCACACGATACCTGAAAATAATGAGGAGTGGTGCACCACACTGCTGAAACCGTCGTACGCCATGCCTGAGACGTAAGCTAATGACTCTCCACACACTTCTGTGATTACCATCAGGCACCAGAAAAATTCTGCACTCGACGCCAAAGGTCCAGGTTCAATTCCAGGTGATCCCTTGCCCACAGTCTTAACGCACCTGGGTGCTAGATGGCTTGTGCTGTTGTTCGTAAAGAATGCGTAGACGTAAAATTCATCATGTAGAGAAAATGCTTATTGTGTGGATTTCAGGAGTCCTTCCAATGACCTCCAAAATAGGCAACGTACAGTTCTGGTGTGTTCTCCCAAGGGAAGTACTATCCATAATCAATATCTAATGGTCATCAGAACGATGTTCTTTTTTTATTTTTACCACAAGTGACTACTAAGACGCAGATGTTCAATATATTGTGTCTTCCGATAGCAGCTAATTGGTCGAATAAATATAGCATTGATGGTTGATGGCCAGAAGTCCCCACCTGTGAAAGTTCGGACGTCGAGCTGCATGTCTTTTCATTTGCCTCCTCGTTAAGGGGCTTACGAATCGATGATGATGAAATGGTGATGAGGACAACACAATAGTACCAGAACGAAATTTTCATCCTTGCGCGGAGTGAGCGCTGATATGACACTTCCTGGCACATTACAACTGTGTGTTGGAGACATCGCACACTCCGCTGCTGGGTGCATTTTATTCTGGAAACATCTCCCAGGCTGTGGCTAAGCCATGTCTCTGCAATATCCTTTCTTCCAGGAGTGCTAGTTCTGCAAGGTTCGCTGGGAAGTTTCTGTGAAGTTTGGAAGGTAGGAGACGAGGTACTGGCAGAAGTAAAGCTGTGAGGACGGGGCGTGAGACGTGCTTGGGTAGCTTAGTCAGTAGATCACTTGCCCACGAAAGGCAAAGGTCCCCAGTTCGAATCTTGATCCGGCACACAGTTTTAATCTGCTAGGAAGTTTGAACACAATGCTAAGTCCCTTAGAGAAGAAAATATCCGACTCGACCGGGGATCGAACCCATGTTCGCTGCTTAGCAGCCAAAAGCGCTGACCATTCCGATAAGGAGGCGGATTTGGTCGAGTGGCGTCTTGGTGGTGACCTTACAAACAAAGCTGACAACGCTGATTGCGTACTGTGTTAATGTATGCGGGATCAAAGCCTGAAATGACCGTTAAACTCATTCTGGTCGAACTAAAACATATATACAAACCGCATTGTCCCGCTTACGATTGGAAAATGTTTACATAGGTTTACCTCCATCGCACATGTCGCTTTATTTAACTCATTCCCGTTCTCAGAAAAGTATTGAGAGATAAGATTCAGATGAAAACACAAACTGTACAAATCATAACGTTGAAGTTCACGTGTTAGAGACATTTAACTGTTACTCGGTGGCTTTCTGCGACTCAGAAGGAGGCTCCAACCCTTTTGATGCCCAGAATCATATGACGTGGTAACGGACGCAGCCTCCAGTACAGAGAACTTCACTGCCAGATTATGGAGCATTCTTTACAAATAAATGTTACACGTAGAAAACAGGACCAGAAAAAGAACTATGAATCCTAAATCTGACGATACCAACCTTGATTGCAGTAGCTTAAGTTCTACTCATGATTACCCCGAAATATCAAACTTAACCGTTTTGTGTGAATGGTACATTTACACTTTATAAACCTCTTATGCACGTCGACCAACCCATGAATGGAAATTTTATTTTCTTTACAATTAGCACACAATGCCGGCTAACATGCAATCAGCTTTAGAAGGCGAGTGAAGAAAAATTATCATATTACCGACTCGTCGTGTGACTTATAAGTTATACTGCTCAGCTGTACCAAGTGTGGTTCTGTTGAAATGGTATGCTCTAGCTTTCCTCTGATAATTAAACTAATCTTCACTAAGAGTTTCAGAGGGAACTGAAATTTAAGGCGGAATTCAACCAAGCATTTTTGCTATACGTAAATCATTCCGAGAAGTGAAAGAAGCTTTAACTGATAGAAACATGCTACCTTCGACTAATAATTTGGTTCCAGACGTTTGAGTTTGTCATCTAACACAACCAGTTATTGTGATCACACAGTGTCTGCAACATAGTTAAAAACGTACACCACAAATATTATGTGTCACATTTATTGAAATTAAGATTCAATTCTTGAAAGTAAATGTAGAGTTTAACGTGAATTTTTGACTTTCCTGTCCATTTCCGACAGTTCAGTCTCACTACCTAACCGCGGTTTGTTGCTTGAAGGACGTCCATAACCACCAATTACATATGGGCGTGTGATATAGATCGTCTTTTTGCTATTCAGTTGCGCTTGTCTTTATTCTGTATGCAAACGTTATTTCCTTCGTTTCCCAAAAAAACAGTGTTTATACACTCACCTAACATGAAAATGTTAGTTCTCATCTAAATTTCACCACCTCTTACAGGGACATATAGTTAAAAGATCACCTCCCAACTGCAAAATATATCACGGCATCACCGTACGTTCTACACTGTAGTAGTTTCGCGTGGCAATGCAGTAGTCTCACCATAACTTCGACTGCTTTAATGAATGACGATGCAGCAGAAAACTATACACAAATGAGATTAATTACAGAACGATTCTACTGACACCTGCATACATTTCGTCTAAGGACCGCGAAGACAGGAAGAGAGAAATCAGGTCTCATACGTATGCATATAGAATGTCGTTTTCCTCTGCGCTCCATCTGTTAATGCAATACGAAAGGTGAATTACTAGCAGTGGTACTAGGTATCGTTGTGCATACACCATAAGGTGGTTTACGGAGTATTAATGTAGATGTACAGTACATGCAACAGTAAAACTGTATGCACGTTACACATCTCCTCCTAAACACCGTATAATTTCAACCAACCTCGAAACATGTGCCACGCACTGTCCGGAAATTATCGCTGTGGGCGTGTAGCCAGCAGAGCATGAATAGCCAGAATATTTTCATCCAGTATTTGAGAATGAGAGTACTTAGCGAGTTTCAACCAACTTTACATCTAATTTCAAACCCTTAAGATACTTTTGTCACTGACAAATCCCAAAATTTGATGAAAGGAAAAATGTTAATCGCTTACTACATTTTCCTGTTTATTCATTAAGGTTGCCATGCCAAGCATGACGTTTCAATTCATTTCGTCTGTAGTACTAATTGTATTCACACACACCGCTAAATGTACCTGCAAATTTATATCATTATACGACACATTATGCAGAAGATATGACGTCGTAAATAATGAGCTGCGAAAAAACGAAAGTGGACAAACTTCAATAGAGATGCAGGTGAAATATCTGTGATATGTTTTAAGTAAATGTAAAATATATGTGAGATACGTGCAGTAGGGAAATCTGCGCATAAAAAACTCGTAAATCCATGTATCGCTTTCAGCCGAACTTAGTACACATATTATTTAGTATCTGGAAAGAAACACTCTGTGGGTAAGAATAAGTAACCTCATGTTGAGGTCGAGGTGATAACTTGAAGAGAGAATTGGCGAGGTAAAAATGGGCAGACGGAGATGAGGAAGGAAGATTTTAACACAAAAATAGAGCGGATTGACAGGGAGAGGAGTAGGCGGAAATGGACGGAGAAATGAAAGAGGAGGAGAAGGACGGAGAGAGGAGCTGAGAAGATGATACAGGGGTGAGGACGAGATAAGGGGGATGAGGTGGAGAAGAACTGCGGTGGTGGAATCGGATTGCCGGAGGGGGGTGATGCAGATTGACGGAGAGGATGTGGAGGACCAGATTGGGGGGTGGGAGGAGGGTTGAGAGGTAACTGAGAGAGAAGAAGAAGGAAGTCGACAGTGGAGAAGGAGACGGAGAGAGAGGGGGCAAAAGAGACGAAGAAATAGAGGGGGAAGAAAGAGGTGAAGTCACAGATTAGGACTATGTATCGCAGCAACAGCAGGTACGCAGCAAGTGTAGTTGCAACCCGATGTACTGCAAATCGTTGGGTGGCATTCTGACTTTATTTCGTGTTACAAAATACGTTATCTCTTTCTGATAAATACATTTCAGAAGCTGTGTATCCTCCGATACTCAACTTATCCGGCAACATCCTTAAGTGTCAGGCTGCATTATAAACCCTGCGAAGTCGTAAAGTGCGACCCGACAGAATGCGTTTCGGCAGTTCTGCGCGCAGTATACCGTAAAAGCATTTTTACTGGGTGTTAGTTATCCTGTATTTATAGGGATGTGACTACCGATAGCTCGGTTAATCGCATCCCCAAAGAGCGCCTTATCAAAATGCTGTCTCTAGTTTCCTCGACTCCACCTACGGTTAAGGGGCATATGCACATCTCTGAAGCTGAAATTTGGTAAGGCTTTTGACAAGGAGGTGATCGTAGCCATTGAAGACGTTCCAGTGTGCCTCTACAGGTAACTAATCAACAACCATGGAGACGATACTAGGACGAGGAAGACTGTTGTAGGCTGAGCTAAGGGTATCGAAAAAGTCGACAAGCACACGAACGCGTTGTCCATAGCGTCATTCCCTGAATCAGAAGAGCTGGCGGCTTTCTTCCCTTGCCACGGTGGATGATGGCGGCAGTATACGGTGGTACCGTGCGGGATTCTGCTACCGTTATTGCGGTGTCTCTGTTCTGTCGAGGCGCAACCACCTCTGTCGCAGCTATGAACATCACGGCTGTATTTGTTGGAACACAGCTCAAAATAAATTACAACCATCTTCAATGCGTATCACTTTTCTTCCCTGCCAATCTTATTTCTAAGCAACCCCAAAGCACTATTTTTGGTGACATGGACGTATATTACTTAAAGAAAGGCTTGATTACCGGCATTAGAGAAATGTACATTGAGTGATGTACATTTATGACGCCAGTTTTACCAACCCTTACATGCTTGTAGCTGTTCATGCTGGTTAACCTCTGTATTACTCATTTGCGACTTTGAATTATTCACAGTGATCATTTCATCTACTGTTTACAAGCTGAAATGTCTGCTAGACAAGTGTGGACTGTGGATTTGGTGTACGTTAATGGAAATTGGGGGTCCTCAGACGGACCTGGCATTATAAATATGGGAAAGTCAGAGACAGCAGTCATATCACACTACTTAGGCGTGCACTCCAAAATCAGGCAGGTACAGTAACATTTTAACCTGTATAAATATTAATTTCATCCTGAAGTAATTGTGTAATTCTACTGGGTGGCTTGGATGAAGCCATAACAGTGACATCTCAAGCCACCATTATAAAGTACGTAGTATCCTCGATAGTTACGCATAATCACCAATATTAAGTAAGCAGCAGAGTGACGCTGGCAGCTGGTATTTTGGTTACTGAGTATTGGTGTGGTGATGATACTAGCGGCGGCCATATTGTGGAGCTTCCGAACAAGTTTTAATCTGTGTCGAGGCTGATACTAATAAGCTAGAAAAATGTAAAATCTTTGTATGTCAGTCAGACCTTTAATATCGCTCCAGACCCCATATGAAGCAGTGGATCTGCAACCGTGCAAAAACCAGACACGCTAAGTTAATTATATCCACAGCAGTTTTGTACATAAAAAAATACTGATTTGGGGCGGGGGGGGGGGGGGGGGCGGTCAGAAGTATATGACAGAAATGAAACATAGATAGATCTCAACTGAGAACACATATGCCAAGGTTTATCAGAGGTGATTTTTAGGAGAAAACGAGAATAATAAATCAAAAACAAAACTGACTGGCCGTTGTAATGGTCGCCTAGTCGTAGATATTGCTAATTGCTATAATCGCACTATTTCACTCCCATTTACGGAGCTTGTTAGCACTTGATGTTAGGTTGGCGCCATTAAAATGCATTGTCGTAATCGTTGCTGTTTGCTGGATCGCTGCTGTGTCTCGATGCTGATGCTGGCTCTAAATATGGTTGTCTAGGGTTAAAAACATGAGGTCCTGTTTTTTTGATGTGCTTTTGATGATAAATAACGAGCGAAACCAACAAATATGTAAACTTCAAATATTTATTACTCTGGTGGCCATCTTAATTCCACTGTCCACCAAATACAATGGCACAACACAAAGTTGTACTTTTTTACATGTTCTTTGCAATTTTTATCCACCTCGAACAATAACACACATAGTACGCACTTTACCAAAGTGACATTCCGACTGCGCCCCCGACCCTTCTTGCTGCTTGTATTTATAACATTGTCAAAGAACTACTAAAAAGAGATATAGTTTATAAGTCACATGTACATCTGTTATCATAATTTGTGCAGAAAAGTTATTAATTTACAGCAAGTGACATAATTTAACATGTTATTAAAATGACAGACAGATTTGTTGACTTGACAGAATAATTCTTTGTTACAAGAAGGCCGTTTTATAGAAGTTTGTCAATTGACTTCTCTAATTTGCATAAATAAGTAAATAACATGAATTATTAAGAATTACATTGGTTTTCGTCTAAAATAGGAGTGATCACTTGAATACTGAGTGAAAACGCTCCTAGTGAACAAATAGGTTTCACTGGGTGATTTTTATTTAAGGAGATCCATAATACCGAAGTTGGCCAGTATTTTTCGTACTTCGTATTAATTATTTAAGATGAACTTAGTGTTTTTAGATGATGGCATTTGCTGTATCAGTGATCAAGTGATACTAACTTTTGTGTGGGTCAGCTATTCAGTATAATTTAGTGGGTTGACTGTTTATGGAGACATGTTATGCAATCATTGTTAACATACACAATAATTTTTCTATAGTCATAAATACTCGTTAAACTGGTTGAATTTGGAGGATATCGCATACTTCGGTAAAGTAAAGCCTTTAATAGGTTCCGTTACACCGTACTTACAGAGTTTGCATTCTGATATATGAGAGCTGCCACCAACGTTTTTCGTTCAGGATATAGCATAATTTTTTTCTTGAAGTGAAATGTTATACTGTGGAAAACCAAGCGAAGTTCTACAACACCTATTGCTGAAGTAAAAGCCAATCCTGTGATTACTGGGGAACATGAAGGCTATATGATAAGTGATAGTGGACAAGTGACTACTGTCATGCAACACCACTAAATTTTTAAGATATTTTTAAACTGAATTATCGCCTACCTCAATCAAATCAATACTGGTAACGAGTATTTGTCAACACTTTAAATGTCATGAACAGTAATATTATAAAGAAAATTGTTTGTGTTAACGAGGAACTTAATTCTTCAAATTTAGCTTTGAGAACAGAGATTTGCGGTACAGTTGACACTCTAGCAACCAACATACAGAAGTTATAGATCTGGATATATGAAGTGGAAAAGTGCTTATGATCTGATACTGATACTGTAAGCAAGAAATTCTAGTTAACGGAACTGGGGTAAGTTCACTATCTCATCAAAAGCCCGCAACTTAAAAAAAATCAGAACTCTCAACAGCATAGTAGAAAGAGTCGAATTTAGAATCAAGCAACGTCAATCGGTGGCAGTAAATGGCCTTACGTGGGTGGTGCATTTAACAACGTTGAGGCTATGAGTAGCTCTGTGGCACAGAACATAGATGAATTGAACAAAACAGAATCTCAAGGAAATATAAAATCTGGCAGATGTTGATATTAAATTAAAGAATGTGCTGGGAGTTGTTTGTTCGAAACATTTTCGCAGTAAGACTACGGGAAGAACCAGTGGAATGTTTTTCTGGAGTAGAAATATGGATCCCAGTAAAGCCTACAAATCTTAACTCAAATGCTCGAGACGAGACATGTTTATATGAAGAATGACTTTTCGAAGCGACCACATTATCATGCATTATCATTGCGTTTATGTTTACAACATTCCTTTCGCAATTTTTTCTCGAAGTTCGAAGCTTTATTGTGAAAAATATACAAAACTTTACGACCGAAAGTATTGGCCATCGCTGGCGACTAGTTTTTCCCTCTTTCGGGCAGCACACAAATTCCGCAGCGGAAAAACTGGCCGTCTTTTAGGAGACCCGTGAATCGATCCAATTTTGAACTTGTTCATTTGACCGGAATAGCTGGTAAGTCACACCATGTGCCACTGATCAAACGACGTGGTAGTCAGAGGGAGCAATGTTTAGAGAATACGGCGAACAGGGCAGGACTTCCCGTTTCAGCGTTTCTAAGTATGTTTCGACGGGCTTTGCGACGTGGAGACGAGCACTGTCATGCTCCAAAATAACCTTTTCTGATCTGTCGCTGTGTAGTGGCCGTTTGCCTTTCAGTGTTCGGCTCAAATTCATCTACTGGTTTCGATAATGATCTTCTGGTACTGTTTTCATCCGTCTTAATAGCTTCGAAAACCTTCTCACTTCCACCTTCAGACCGGTCTTCGAAGTCACAATCACACTTCTTGAAGCGCTGAAGCCATTCTCAGGACGTTCTTATACCAACGGTTGCCTCACCATAGGCCTTAACAAGCATCATACGAGCTGCAGTCACAGATTTCTTAATTTTAAAGCAGAAAATTAAAACATCTCGCCCATGACGAGAACTGGAATCGTAATTTGACGTATTCAGTCGATAATAACTTTATCTTGCAGTCACAAACCGGCTAATATTTTGATGACATGTTCACAAATGTCCAGCCTTACCGGAAGACACTTATGACCTACCACCTGCACCGTCACTTACCGGTACTGTCATCTATTTCAAAACAGCGGAGGCAAAGTTGTGGACCTAATATACACTGAAGCGCCAAATGAACTGGTATAGGCATGTGTATTCAGATACAGAGAAATGTAAACAGCCAGAATACGGCGCTGCGGTCGGCAACGCCTATATAAGTCAAAAAGGCGACTTGGGTTAGGGCTAGAGGTGTTTCCCGTACGACCATTTCACGAGTGTACCATTAATAACAGAAATTCGGTATAACACCAAATTTCCGATATCGCTGCGGCCGGAAAAAGATCCTGCAAGTACTTGACCAACGACTACTGAAGAGAATCGTTCAAAGTGACAGAAGTGCAACCCTTCCGCAAATTGCGGGGTTCATCAACAAGTGTCAGCGTGGAAACCATTCAACGAAACACCATCGATATGGGCTTTCGGAGCCAAAGGCCCACTCGTGTAACCTTGATGACTGCATAATACAAAGCTTAACACCTCGTCTGGACTCGTCAACATCGACACTGGACTGTTGATGGTTGGAGACATGTATCCTGGTCGGACAAGTCTTACTTCAAATCGTATCGTGCACGAGTATGGAGACATCCTCATGAATCCATGGACCCTGCATGTCAGCAGGGGACTGTTCAAGTTGGTGGAGGCTCTGTAATGGTGTCCGGCATGTGCAGTTGAAGTGATACGGGACCCCAGATACGTCTAGATACGGCTCTGACAGATGACACGTCCTGTCTGATCACCTGCATCCAGTCATGACCATTGTGCATTTCGACGAACATGGACAATTGCAGCAGGACAATGCGACACCTCGCACATCCAGAATTGCTACAGAGTGGCTCCAGGTACACTCTTCGGAGTTCAAACACTTCCACTAGCCACCAGACTCCCCCGACATGAACATTATTGAGCACATCTGGGATGCCTTGCAACGTGCTGTTCAGAAGAGACCTCCACCTCCTCGTACTCTTACGAATTTATGGACAGCTCTGGAGGATTCATGGTGTCAATTCCCTCCAGCACTACTTCAGATATTAATCGAGTTGCTGCCACGTCGTGTTGCGGCACTTCTGCTTGATCGCTGTGGCCCTGAGCGATATTAGGAAAGGGTACTAGTTTCTTTGGCTCTTCAGTGTATAAAATATTTGGAGGTGCTTGCCCATCTGCTGAAGGTACTTGGAGTGTTGATGGAAAGAATCTGCCCTGACAAACCATAAGGCTTAGAGTTTGCAGTGCGACTCAGTATATGTAGCCAGTCATTCAGTGGAGTAGCTCGTAAGTCAGCCTCAGAAATCTAAGGGGGGCTTTGATATACATAAACTTAAGGGAAGCGACGAAGTGGGTGATGGTACAAAAAAAGGAATTCGACGTAAGTTAGAAGGGATAATTATTGATGCAGAAATTATCCTCCTTGCAAAGGGCAAACGGGAGCTTCATGGGATATTTAAGGGGGATACATGGAAAGCAAAAGAAGATGAAGAACCAACCATGATTGATTAAGCTGAGGTTTTTCGGGGGCTGTCGTGACGCGGTATTAAGAGATTATGCCCGTCGGTGGCAAAACATTACAGGAACATACTACTGAGATCTCCAGATGAACTTGTGGGAGTCTGTCCAAACTAAGTGTAGTGGGAAGCTATGCGAGGAGAAGCTTTCCGCTCCGCAACAGCGCCCCAGCATAACCCGCGAAGGACACACACTGTGCTTCTTTGGGCTATCACGGTACTCTCTAGATGTGGCATCCAGTGAAAAATTTTATTTCCGTGGATGAAGAAACTATTTTGTGGCAGGCAACTCCGAAACGACAATGTGGTTTTCGTGGTGAAAAATTTCCTCAAGAGCCTCAATATAACACTCCACAACCAAATGCTCAGCTAACCCGTTTAGAGACATATGTTGCTTTGAAGGACGAATATCTAGAAGATAACTAACATTACGACGAAGTGTAGTGTTAACTATGTTTTCGAGATAATAGTTAAGACCTCCTCTATATGTGTAGGAGTCATGGATTTGAGTAACTACCGACTCATATTCGATTTATATGCCAGAAAATAATTAAAAGTAGATGTCCACATGTATAACTCATATAATGGTTGAATGTAACTGAATTTTCCAGTTCACAATTAAACCAGTGAATCGTGTATGTCTCCACAACGAAGACGCGGAAAAACAAGTAAGAAAGATGAATAGCACGTTAAAGGCGCGGTAGACTGGGCACTCCCACTGTGGCTCTCCTGTTGTGCGAGTCAGAGAGCGACGGCGGAGGGGCGGCCCGGCCGAGCGGGCGGCCAGATTTATCGCCGCGGTTTCGGCGGCGCCAACCGCGCACTCTTAACGAGCTCGCCGCATTAGGTAAAGTTTGCACGTTCATCATCGCAGCCGCCGCGTGGAATTAGGCCACACCAGCTGCAGCCACTTACTCTACAACTCGCCCCGCACTCTTTACCACTCTAAAGTACCCAGAAATTCCATTCTTAATAGTTGCTGCGACAGCGCCACTACTGTTCATCTGAAGGCAATTACTTTTCCCCATCCTCTTTGTAAAAAGTAAAGTAAAACTTGTAACAAATAATATCTACCTTGCAAGCTACCTGTTTTCGTTTGTAATCAGCGGTACTATGATCTACACATATCACAAATTATGCATAGGAATAGAGCCTTCCAATGCCCACCATATAAGCTGTAATTTCCTTGGTTTTCCTGACGCGACATTTCCATGAGAAATAATGTCTCACCTGTCGTGAGCTCTCAGATTTTCACATTAGGTTTCTAAGAGGAAGACAAACCTTCAATTGAAACATGTACCACTGGAGTATGATGAGTACTTTCATGAGACTCTCATATTTACTGAATGAACCCCGTTGAAATATTTGCCAGCAGTATGTTTTCAGGCCAAGTTGTGAAATTTTACTTTCGGATGTGTAGTGATGGTCATTATGTGCCCGTCACATGCCCTCCACGCTTGCCATCAGAAGACATAGCCTCTTATCAACGGCGCTATCATTATCAAGCAACAATCATGCCTCCATTCAATGACATCCTCATGTCCCTCCACTCGCCCTTCCGATTCCACTCCCTCCCTTCCCCCTTCTCTCGCATTCAATCCCTCCTCCCTCCTCAAAGAGCCAATAAGAGAATAGTATTTTAGAGGCCATTGAAATCAGCCATCCAACCGCAAGTAACCCCAGAGCCACCATCTTTGCGATTTCAAAATACTCTGAATTTTTTCAGTACGTTCATGAGTACTAACAGTATCAACAAAATTACATTCGTAGTTCGCTTGTGTGCCCTACTTGTAGTAAGTTACAATGGACACCGAAATTAAATATTTCCACATCTAAATTGTTTTGCAAAACTCAGATATTGCCAATACCATAGTATTTCCATGTCAAGAAACAAGTATGCTTCACATGAATTATGAAAAGTTCTGTCATCTTAAAAAAAAAAAGAAATATTGCCAATACTGCAGGTTTACCATAGTGAAAAATTCGTGCACTTTACATGAACAGCATAAATTGACACTATCCATCTCACATACTCTCTCTCTCTCTCTCTCTCTCTCTCTCTCTCTCCCTCTCTCTTTCTCTCTCTCAAAAACACACACACACACACATTCGTCAAATCATTTCTGTGGGTGCTCAAACTAAATGCAGCAATACCATCTGTAAAAATAATCTGTTACAAAACACATGTTACTAAGAAATAACATCCGACGCTGATAGATGGCATTCGAGTCTAAGTACTGAATTAGGCGATGTACCAAGACAAACCTATGTTGGTGTTGTGGTCTTCAGCCCGAAAACTGGATTGATGCAGCTCTCCATGCTATTTTAGCCTGCGCAAGCCTCTTCATCTACGGATAACTTCTGCAAACTACATCCTTCTGAATCTGCTTACTGTATTCATCTCTTAGTCTCCCTCTACAGTATATACCCCCAACAATTCCTTCCAATACTAAACTGGTGATCTCTTCATGTCTCTGAATGTGTCTTGTCAAACGATGCTTTCTTTTAATCAAGCTGTACCACGAATTTTTCTTCTCCCCAATTCTGCTCAGTATCTCCTCATTAGTTACACATCTATCCATCTAATCTTCGTAATTCTTCAGCAGCATCACATTTTAAAAGCTTCTATTCTCTTCTTCGCAAAAAAAGTTATCGTCCATGTCTCGCTTCCATAACGAATCGAACAAGCCTATAAATGCACAAAACACATGTTGGCTAAAATATTATGTTAAGGAGGCAAACACAAAAATAGTCAATATCAATACCGCTAACTATGGCAAGACTGCAAGTTCTGTGATCCTATACCTAAATGAGAGTATGAACAGAAACAAACCGGAACATGCACCATTTTAAGGAGGTTCCAGTTAGTAACATAGACAATCAGTGTCACTAACCAACTGATAAAATAATACTCAAAATATAATCATAATGCTTCAAAATACGAGACGTAAAAACACACAAGACCAAAGACGAACGTACTGGCGAAGCATAATTTCAGGTGACAAGATGATGTTACACACTTAGTCTACACATTTTGATAATATGCCAATATGCTTTCATAGTGCTCTGAATAAGAGATGTAAACATGAGCAAAGGTAATTGTGAAAGAAGACAACTGTAATATGACTACACGCACTGGTGGAATAAGACAGAGTTCAATGGTCAGTAATTCTACAATAACTCTCTTTGCACCAAAATAAAATTATTCATCAAAACGCATAATGATTTCAAGTAAAACAAAATGACATATGTTGATTATTGTAATACACAAGTACAATTACAGATGCCTGATTTTGAATGATTAGAACTTTGCACCAAAACAAAGTCACTTTTCAAAGTTTGTGAGAATTAGAGCTAAAAAATATGACACTATTATCGTAACTTACTTGTTATCAGTCGAAGAAACAGCTTCCATGTAGCAACTATTGATAAAACTTTATGACTAAGCATTGCCAGCCAAACATCCTAGTGACTCCCATGCTGGGGTATTAATTTTATCATGCAGTACAAAACGCTAGACATGGAGACTACATGTCACTTGACCCCATAAATCATCATTTTACAGATAAATTGTAGCTATTTGCTTCATACACTCTCAAACAGTAACAAATTGGGGCACTGATTGGCAGATTATTTGCTGAAATCGATAAAAACTGTCTAAAACCTGCTGCAAAAAATGAAAAAGTGACAAATGTTCCACGGAACTGAAACAATTTGATGCAATAATGTTCATCTGACAGCCTGACAAACACTAAAATGGACAGTCTACAATGTGACCACCATTATTTTGTTGCCCCACGGGGCACAACTACCTCAGGAACAGAGATGGTCAATTTTCAAAGTGACAATCACCAACACATGGCTGGCTATTATGATCAGTTAACGCGGTGGTCACCATTAACCTATGGGAGGGGCGAAGATGGTCAGTTTCCTACGTTGCATTCATCATCATATGGGATAATGAAGCCCAATTCGTGTTCACCATTATAGCAAGGGTAATCAACATTTTCTCAGGGGGTGACAACCATACTATCAGAAGGAGGGATTAATGATGGTCAATTTATAAGATAACTGCCTTTAACACCTGAGAAAGGGCGATGGTTGTCAGCTTACAAGACAGCACCATCATCCCAGGGGAAAATGATGGTAAATTTACAAGGTAACCTATATTGCCCTGTAACAGTATTGTTTGGGTAACTGAAGATCAGTTTTCAAGACGTTCACCATTAATCCAGAAATAATTAGGTGTGATGCTGATGGTCAATTTGGAAATTGACCATTAATATCCTGTAGGAAGTCAATGATGATCAATTTACAATGTGACTATTACTACGCCCAGTGGCCATCACATTCAGTTTAAAAGGTGGACACCATTATCCCAGTGCCCCTTATAACAGAACATATTGTAACAAATGGCCTCATATAACAGCCTAAACTGTAACAAACTGAACCACATTCGAGCAAAAACAGTAACAAGTTGCTTCTTAATACAGCAAAGTTATAACAAAAGTCTCGTATTATACAATAAGTTGTAATAAATTCCTCTGTATTACCCCAAACATTTATGTCGAATCTTTACATGAAAAAACTAAAATAAGTTGGCCCATAGTG
The DNA here is from genome assembly GCF_023864275.1 of Schistocerca cancellata. NCBI lineage: Eukaryota > Metazoa > Arthropoda > Insecta > Orthoptera > Acrididae > Schistocerca > Schistocerca cancellata. Next base: position 101,498,150 of record NC_064633.1, read on the forward strand.
CAGCAGTAATTGTAGCGAACTCGTGATATTGCAGTAATGACTGTAACAAATTTTGCAAAGTTACTGCAAAAATGGTTACAAGCTGCCCCATACTACAGCAAAATTGTAACACATTGTCCCACACTGAACCACAAATTGTAGCATACAGTCCCAGTTATAGCAAAAGTTGCAAGAAAGTGCCACATCTCAAAGCAAAAAGTGGAACAAAATGCCCCTACTACAACACATTTGAAAGAAATTTCCCTATATTACAGCATCGTTGTAACACATTGTCTCGTGTTACAACAAAGTTTCAGCAATAAACACACGTGTACGCACCGTAGTACAAATTGAGATGTATAAGCTAATTGCTATTACATAAGGCACTATGTTATTTTTTGTTGTAATATGTGAAAATTTTTTAAAGTGAGGCGATTGTTACTGTTATAGAACAGATACTTACGAATTTTCGTAAATAATGCAGACAATTTTTAGGTTGTTTAAAATACAGTACAAAGGTGTAAATAAAGTTGTCAACAAGTACACCTAAACATACAAGTTAGATCATTACTAGAAGAAAGATAACCATGGATATTTTACATTGCTCTAGGACATATCTTTACGTATTTTGATAAACAACAAATACACATTTTGGCTAGTTTAAGATGCTGTTTTATATGGGTGCAAAAATGATTCCCTGTGTGGGACCTTGTCCAACATACACGATTCAATCATATTATTGTGACTGCTGGGAACATTCAGCATCAATATGTAGTAACTATTTACAAACAGCAGCTTTCAGTACTAGCAGTGGAGAGTGTACAGTTGGCGAGAAACAGAAAATACTGCAGTTGTTGTCACAATGTGGAAATGGAGTGATATATCCGACGCCCAAAAAGGACATAAAGATTATCATTTGGGTAAGGATCGAAGTGTTCTGAAATGGTGAAATTTTTAAATTGGATGCATTTCACCGTGCTTGATGTATACTACGTATGGAAAACTGGCGCTACCCAAAACACGCGCTGAGGCAACTGTGATGCCATAGATAACAATAGTGAATGACGGCTGGAGAGATGTGTACAAGCGAATAGACGTGCATGTGCTGAGAAGTTGGCGACCTGGATGAACTAAAGGGCAACCAACAGCGTCACTTCAACGACCGTTTAGTGAAAGTCGTTGCCTATGGGCCTCGGCAGCAGGAACGTGGTTTTGCAGCCATGGTCATAGCTGTTCATCGGTGGTGAGGGCCGAAATTTGAGCGCCATTACCGCACCTGGACGCCCGTTGAGCGGCGAAAGGCAGCCTATTCGGATGAATCAAGTTTTATGTTCCTTCAGACAGATTGCCATTGGCATGTACAGCATTAAACGTATGAAAGCAAACACCGTGCAATCAGGAAGGAACGTTATTATACGGGAATTGTTTCGTGGTATTCCCTGGATCATATCGTCGTTCTGGAGGACACAGTGGGTCAACGAAGCAACTATGTCTGGAATCCGTGTCCATCCGTACATGCAGTTTGTTTTTCTTAGGCACAATAGGATGTACCCAGAGGACACTGCAGTGTGCCAGACAGCTCGCTGTGTATGTTAATCGTTCAAAGAGCACCGGAATGAGCTTTTCAGACACTCCAGACAGCCTGTTCTCGGGATTTAAAACCAGTCCAGAAACTCTGGGGCCAACTTTATCCGGTTGTTGTTCGCACCGAAAATTCTCAGACCAGACACACAACGCATCTGGCCATGGTACTAGACTCATCATGATTTGACATCCCTATCGACGCCTCTCAGAACCTCACAGACCATCTTTCTGCATTTTCACAGTGGTCCATGCTGCAGATGCCAGTTATTCAGGCTTTTGACGAACGGTCACGTTCATGTGACTGGACAGTTTTGAGCGGCCATCACTATGACTGATATCTTTATGACCGTGATAGCTTATATTGTTTACTCTTTGTTGTTATACTTGGGTACAGATTTCACTTTAAGTGATACACTGCGTTAAGTGATTTTCAGTTTAAGCAATACATTGCCTTAATGATCTCTCCAAAACATACTGCCTTATGTATGTTGTGCTAAAGTGTTGGAATCTGAGACATTGGTGGATAAACATGCAATACATCCTGAGGTTACTTAGTAGTAGACTGGTGAAAGGAAAAGAAATACACTGTGCAAACTTTTTGTAGAGAATCTTGTCACTAGTGATCCAACTGTTAAATGTCGCAGTATCCTTTGAAAGTTCGTTTCTATATCAGCAGTGGAGGTTTCATGTACGTCTTGACATACAAGCTACACCAAATTTGTCAATATCTTTGCGTATATTTTATCGTATTACTGACAATTTATTCACATGGATATAAAATTGTGACACTTCCTCAGTCTGGCAACACTAATTTGAGAGTCTACAGTCATGTTATAGATGTTAACTGCATCTTAACCATAAATTACACAATAACTGCACTCTTACAGTACCTGACACCCACTGTCAGGTTGTGGCAAACGAATACTGACAGCTTATTGGATTAGAGTATTATTTGCATTCTGAATACTTCCAGTTACTACCATCCACAGTCAGGCTACACACACTATTAGCTTCTGGCATTAGAATACTATCTAATCTGTGAATGTCTGTGTATTTGTATGAAACTGTCAACTATCAGTTCCTTTCCTGGTAAGCATACCATTTTAGTCAACATGTGTTTTGTACTTTTACGGAACAGTAACAGTACATGAGTAGAGTGTCACAACCACGATTTCAACACTGAAGGAGAACCGATACTGCAAATGTTATGGCACACAACAGAGGTCCCTGCCACATATCACTCAAAAAATATCTGAATCGCCAATTCGGCAATATCAGGTACACCTCACACAAGAAAGCCATTCAGCCTGCTCACATTGCAGAAAGGACCAGCTTGAAAAGCTATGGCTTTTTCTATTGTAGTTGCAGTGAGGCATCTATGAGACAGGATCTCTGATGTGCTATCTTCCGCTAGCCTGGGTGGCCGAGCGGTTCTAGGCGCTACAGTCTGGAACAGCGCGACCGCTACGATCGCAGGTTCGAATCCTGCCTCGGGCATATATGTGTGTGATGTCCTTAGGTTAGTTAGGTTTAAGTAGTTCTAAGCTCTAGGGGAATGATGACCTGAGCGGTTGTGTCCCATAGTGCTCAGAGCCATTTGAACCATTTTTCTATCTTTCGATAGGTGACTACTACCTTTGAGACTGCTGTCAGCCTGGTCTGCTGTACTTCGTCATTGTGAGTTGATGACCTCTCACCCGCTCATGTGAAGACTTGGAGTCTTCTGCCACCAGATCACTAAGGGCCACAGTAATTGTGTTTGTTGTTCTCTCTAACTGTTGCTGTACCGGAAGATGTGCTAACTGCTGTTGCCCCATGAACTTGTATCTGTGAGCGTGCAATGGCGTCCATTGCTTTTATGTGGTTGAGAAGCAATGATGTAACTCTACACCACCACTGCTGTCCCATGCAGAGCTGCTAGAACCTTACTGAGATGCTCGTTAGATATCCAGATATCCACGAGTGCTCTTTAGTAAAATGTGTGATTGAGCTGTGAAGTATCACTGCTGGACAAGCAATGCCCGCCACCTGATGGACTGGCCATTGGTTCGACGCCATCCCTTTTGTGTGGCCATGATGTCAGTGATGCCTGCTGAGGTGGACGCATCAGCACATTCAAACCCTGTCTGCCATTGCTGTAGTAATGAAGAGGACGACTCGGCTGTAAAACCAAAACCAATAAATGCCTCAACTACTACTGCTGTCTGACTAGTGCCCAGTGTGTCTGACGGACACTCAACACTGCGATCGATCCTTACTCATCCAACATCCATGCAGGTCACAATTTGTAGACCCTTACAGTTCCCTGCACCAAATGGGGTACAACAATGAACATAACTCACTGACAAAAGCGTCTTAACCTGTAAGGTAGATCGTTAGTAGGCCTAAGTGACATTGTGTATGTTGCACTGTTATGGAGCAATAGTACAGACAGTTCAAACATGGAAATAAAATTTTGACATTTAATTTGTAGGGTAAGTTGTGTTTTGCAGTGTACCGAACTCGATGGATACGTTACACATGTTAACGAGCATTATGATGGTGAAAAGTAGCACCATAACAGAGTCAAATGAGACATAACACACGACAGTGCAAGATGTCTATGCCATACCATTTTGCAGTCAGTGGTTCTTCAGTTACTACCAGACATGGCATGAAGGCATAAGCATTTTCTATGCCATGACGTCGGGAGTAACACCTACATGCCTCTGGAAAGCACTGAAAGAATGTGATCTCTACTCAGGTTGCCAACATATTTGCCAGCGATGGTCTTCCAGTGTAGTGCACTGAACACAGTGTGAAGCCATTCATCAGCTGTCCATTCTTGTCAATCATGGCGTTACTGCAAAGGCAGCCGTTTGTTTATGGTGTTAACGTCAGCATTCGCAATAGACGCGAATTCCCTAATCTCGCAACTCTCTGACCAATGAAGTTAGCTGACTCAGAGTAAATTACTTCTTATCTGATGCGAGGCATAGATGTAACGAATTTAAGATGTGCTTGGGTGCACGATAGGGCATCCTCCCTCGTTATTGATCAGACAAGGTAGATCGAAAGCTTGACGTAGTTTGAGCCTTACTTGGCATTCCCATTACAACCAACACTGCGCCGCTGTCCAATACTAATGTCACACATTTTAGACGATCGAGAAGTCAGTGAAATGGGGAACCGCAATGAGGCTTCTTTGAATTTCACCAGGTGCTGATAATTTTTTCTGTCATGAATACATCTCCATGTCCATCTTAGTGATCACTCAACGCCTCACGCTATTCGTGTCTCTTATATATCCTACTAGGCCTTGTAACACTATTAAAGACGAAGAAAACTAATTACATTCTAGTCGTCGCAGAGAATACAGTTACAATAATTTACATACCCGTAAATTTACGTAGATACGATGATTTCCGACCATGTCTTCTTCGTGCTTCATTTTTTTTTTTTTTTTTGTCAGGGGCTGTATTTCCCTTTCAGAAAGTCTATTGTCCTCACCAGATATTATCGTATATTTATGGCTATGAACAAACCTTCACTACTGGAGTTCATCCCATCTCTGCAATATGTGTTTGCATCATTATGTAAAATTTAATTCATATTAACATTTTGTTTCAGCCTAATTTCTGTCCCTCGTACACAATGTCATTGCTACCTATTATAAGGAAAACTTATTCTGATATCTCACCACAAGTGCTCGTGCAGTTAACTAATACTATATTAACATTTGCTTCCTCAAATGTGCCACGATGAAGTTCACTCTCTCTAATTAAGGGGGATGCTGTTCTTCCCTATCGAAAATCTAAACGTACATTATCTAGCTTGCAGAGTAGTTTTCTCCCCCGTAAAAGGATGCATTGGCACGCCTCATTTACTCTGCGATAGTGACTGATTCTGGGGACGATACTGCAAAATGGTAGCTTCGCGTCCGCCTCGCGACGCCTACCTGACGTTTCCAAAGCAGCGAACCGCGAGCAGCCAAGGATGACTTCTGAAGGCTTCTAAACCCACGCGGGAGTCGTCGTTCATTAAGCATACGCAACTCTTTGCAGCTGGGCGCACCCAGTAGCTGCCACCACGGCCTCCTCCACATCTTCGGCGAGAGGTCTCGGCAACGAAACAGAGCAAAAACCGACCTTCTGTTCAAACCTGCCCGCTATTTCCTGAGGGGCTCCAACGCCGCCTGATGCTGAAGCTCCCACTAACGAACAGACCTAACCTGTGTTCTTGTTCAGACCTTTCAGGATAATCGGCTCCTTTCACAATAGACAAGTCATCCCGAGCCGGCTCATACGTACTTTCAGCAGCGAATAACACCTTAAAGCAGTTTTTAATGTGTAGGGGGACTGATGTGTTGCCAGTACACTCTTCCATCTTCCCTCACAGATTCGCGACCCTCCCACTGTTACCCACTCATCATTAGGTAAGTATCGATCGACAGTGACGGGCGACTTGGAAGGTACTGCGGCACTAGGGATCGCAGGCGACGCAGTACGCTCCAGATATGCCACTTGTCTCAGGTTCCTCACCACCACTGCAGCGCAGGGCAGTAGGCTGAAGACTGTCAACGACGGCCCACACAGCTTTCAGCTGAGATGCTACGCTTCTTCTTCTGATTTTAATACAGTCCAAAGTCAGTTCACAAAGTAGAAGTGCACGACAAATTTACACAAAAACACAAATTATGATAGTGTACACAAGCTTTCACAGCAAAATGTACAAGTCACTTATTCGCTGAAGAAGGTGAAATATAAGGTACTGTTCCTGATGTTGCTTACAAATCTGCACAGTTTACATAAAGTCAAAAATTTCGTAACACTGCAGTCAAACATGTAGCACACACAAACGCTGCTAAAATGAAAGTTGTTTTAAAAGAGAAATTATTTACAAGTACACAATATTTTTTCATGGAAAATAATTTAATAAAAATCATTAGATTTCTCTTTAACCTTTATAGACCACTGAAAATATTATTTAAAGTGCCTAGGATTTAAGTTACGTTAGTTAGGCAACAACAATGAGAAGTCTTAAAAATCATTTAAGCAAAAAATCAATGTTTATTACATAAGTCTTTTGACACGTACTTACCAAATGTGTGCTACCTAATGTTCATATGTCTGACGAAGATACAGATAGCTGAGTAAAATGGCGTGTCTCATCCTATTTTGGCGGCACATGAGCCAGTAGCGTAATACTTTAGTATCTACCTATAACCGGCCACCCGTGGCCATAGCTCAGTCTGGTTAAATGAAAAAGAAAGAAATGAGAAATCACTTCCTAACCTCCTTCTCCCCTTGTCTCTAAATAACTCCTCCGACCGCTCTCTTTGTTCCTGTTCTTCCCACCCTGTATTCTCATTTCCTGTCCCCTCTCCCCATCTCCTCCCTTACAATGTCTATGCCAATTTCATCCCACCCCTGTGTCTACCTGTCTCTGTGACCTTCAGCCCTGCTTATTCTTATTTCAGATTCAGATTCTGTAGTCAGAATTTTTAACAGATTATCATTTAAAATTTTAAGTAAATTGGTCAAGAATTTTTGAAAATTTTTGGTAACAATATTTACGGATTGTATAACACACATTCATTTATATATGTATTTAAAAATAAGTTCATTTAAGTAATCGGGTATTCCTGTGCGACGTGTCTCAAAATTTCAACTCAATGGACCACTACTTTTCCAGTATTGCGAGAACAAACATACGCAGATTGAAATTTTATATGTAAAGATAGCTGCTGTGACTGCCCTCATGAAACCCGCGCTTGATAGCGAGGATGCAGTAAGTGAGTTATTACGCGTTTCCTAGTTGATTAAAGTGTCAGTAGTTAGCGATGCAAATCAAACGAACTCCACATCTATATTTATAGTTCAAAGGAAGTGCTCAGTGCAAAAAAAAGAGTCCATTTACATCCATTTACACAAGTTACTCACTGCCAGAAGAGCGTAGCTTTTTATTAATTAATTTGTGAAGTATTAGCACATGACGAGAAGCATATTTGACATTAACTTCACAATTGAAGCTATTCGACAGAAACAGTCCACCTGATAAAACAGTTCTCCGATTTCGTAGGTTTCACATTATTATTTGCTGATACAATGATAATAACTTTCATCTATGCGTCCATTAAGTTCACAACCCGAGCTACACTCCGGAAACACTCCACTCAGGAATAACATTACTCCAGTGTCCGCACATCCCAATTTTCAAGCTGCTTTGCACGCGACCGGAAGCATTTTAAAATATTTATTTTTGAGCTTCACGGTCCGCAATGTGCATCGGAAACAGATTGCGTCATACACTGAAAACAGGTGCCATAAAACTGCTGCTGTTGACGTACCTGCACGATAAAAATAAGAATATCCCGCAAATTAGTAATTTTGCTTCATGTGAGAAAGAAAGAAAGTATATCAAAATATACACGAACAGAAAAAAAGCACAACACCAATAAGTAATTCATGTAGAGAAATGAAATTTCTGGAACACATTTGTCTAGGTAACATTTATAAGTGATTAACATTGCATGATCACAGGTTAATGTAAGCCATTGCAAAAGTGAAATGTGGTACAGTAACAACAGGTGTAACCGCCAGACCGTTAAAAGCAAGCAGACAAATGTGCATGCATTGTATTGTACAGACGCCGATGGTGGTGGTGGTTGTTAGGATGTTTAAGGGGGACTAAACAGCTAAGGTCATCAGTCCCCCATTCCAAAAACAGGCGAGACATTAAGGCGCAGAGCAGATAAAACCCCTAGGGGAAGGATACTCCCCCCCAGGCCCTAAAAGAACACAAATGCGGTAACGAATACGACAGACATGAAGAGGACAGATGAACACCAGACAGAAAGAAACAGAAGAAAAGAAGATGGCCGGAGACTGGTTGACTGACCACGGCAACAAAAAAGGGAAAGAGTCAGCCAACCGACTACACACTAAAAGCTGCAACCAAATATGAGAGACTCAAGGACAAGAGACACACAAAGGGAAAGGTGCAGGACCACTCTAAATGGAACCATAAAAAGGACTAGCATGGATAAAATGTAAAACACTGTCAGCCATGGAGGCATCGTCACATAAAATCAAAGGCAAGGTGCCCGGGAGATTAAAAGACTGCCAAAGGGTGCGCAGTCGGGGACACTCCAATAAAACGTGGGCGACCGTCAGCCGGGACCCACACTGACACAGGGGGGGATCCTCCTGACGTAAAAGATGGCCGTGCGTCAGGTATGTATGGCCGATGCGGAGCCGACACAGGATGACAGAGTCCCTGCGAGAAGACGGCAGGGAGGAGCGCCACACATCGGTCGTCTCCTTGACAGCCCGCAGTTTATTCTGGGCTGTCATGCCATGCCACTCAACAGACCACACCCCAAGCACCTTACGGCGCAACACCAGCTGCAGGTCGCGAGCTGTGAGGCCGATCTCCAAAGCTGGGGCGTCGATCGCCCCATTGGCCAGCCTGTCAACACGTTCGTTCCCCGGGATGCCAACGTGACCTGGCGTCCAAACCAAGACCACCGAACGTCCAGAATAGGCAATGACGGAAACAGACTCCTGAATAGAGGACACCAGAGGAGAAGAGGGATAGCAGCGGTCGATGGCCTGAAGGCTGCTCAGGGAGTCACTGCAGATGACGACGGACCTACCTGAGCAGAAACGCATATGCTCAAGAGCGCGCAAGATGGCCACCAGCTCTGCAGTAAAAATACTGCAGCCAGCCGGCAAGGAGCGTTGCTCAACATGGGCAGCGTGAGCAAAAGCGTAGGCAGTGCGACCATCAACCAGGGAACCATCAGTGTAGACAGGCTCACAGCCCGGAAATGATTCGAGGAGCGCAAGAAAACGGCGACGGAGGGCCACAGGCGGAACCGAGTCCTTAGGTCCCTGTGCCAAATCCAGACGGACGGACGGCCGGGACAAACACCAGGGAGGCGTAGGTGTACGGACCCGGAAGGGAGGCAGAAGAGGGAACAACCCCAGTTCTGACAGCAGGGACTGGACACGGACAGCTACGGAAAGCCCAGACCTAGGTCGCCGTTCGGGCAGATGGAGGACCATGGCAGGGAAAAGCAGGCGACGATTGGGATGGCCTGGCGAGCAATGCACGTGGACAGCATAGTCGGCGAGCAGTCGATGGCGGTGAATCCGCAGCGGGGGAACCCCGGCCTCCACCAGTAGACTATCCACGGGGCTGGTGCGAAAAGCGCCAGTTGCAAGCCGAACCCCACAGTGGTGTATGGGGTCTAACAACTTCAACACTGAGGGTGATGCAGACCCATAGGCCAGGCACCCATAATCAAGCCGGGACTGCACAAGGGCTCTGTACAATCGCAGCAGCGTGCAGCGATCTGCACCCCAAGATGTATGGCTAAGGCAGCGGAGGGCGTTGAGGTGCCGCCAGCAATTTTGCTTCAGCTGAATAACATGAGGAACCCATGTGAGCCGGGCATCAAACACGAGTCCCAAGAAGCGGCAAGTGTCCACCACTTCAAGCAGGTGGCCGCCGAGGTAAAGTTCAGGATGAGGGTGGACCGTCCGACGCCTGCAGAAGTGCATAACTCGAGTCTTGGCTGCAGAGAACTGAAAACCATGAGTCAGAGCCCATGATGCTGCCTTGCGAACGGCGACTTGCAGCCTGCGGTCGGCGACTCCCGTAGTCGTGGAGCTAAATGAGATGCAGAAGTCGTCGGCATACAAAGAAGGAGACACCGACGACCCCACTGCTGCAGCCAGACCATTAATGGCCACTAGAAATAAGGAGACGCTCAACACCGAGCCCTGCGGGACCCCATTTTCCTGTATATAAGATGAACTAGAGGCGGCACCGACTTGCACCCGGAAAGAGCGGCGCAATAAAAAGGTTTGAAGAAAAGCCGGGAGCCGACCACGAAGACCCCACTCATACAACGTGGCGAGGATGTGATGCCTCCATGTGGTGTCATACGCCTTCCGCAGATCGAAAAATACAGCAACGAGATGCTGACGTCGGGCAAAGGCCGTACGAATAGCAGATTCCAGCCGCACCAAATTGTCCGTGGCAGACCGGCCCCGACGGAAGCCACCCTGGGATGGAGCGAGGAGACCGCGCGACTCAAGGACCCAACACAAACGCCGCCCCACCATACGTTCGAGCAATTTGCACAAAACGTTGGTGAGGGTAATGGGACGATAGCTGTCCACCGCCAGTGGGTCCGCACCGGGCTTCAAGATGGGGACAATAACACCCTCTCGCCATTGCGACGGGAACACGCCTTCGCCCCAAATGCGATTAAATATCGCGAGAATGTGTCTCTGGCAGTCCCTGGAGAGATGCTTCAGCATCTGCGCGTGGATGCAGTCTGGGCCTGGTGCTGTATCAGGGCAATCGGCGAGGGCAGCGAGGAATTCCCTCTCGCTGAAAGGAGCATTGTATGTTTCAGAACGACGCGTGTGGAATGAGAACGGCGTCTGCTCGGCTCGCTCCTTTAGAGAGCGAAAGGCGGGGGGATAGGATGCAGTCGCAGAGCTCTGAGCAAAGTGCGCGGCAAGCCGTTCAGCAATGGCGGCAGCGTCCGTGCAGACAGCGCCGTCCAAGGAGAGCCCAGGGACACCCATAGGGGTCTGGTATCCGTAAATCCGCCGGATCCGGGACCACACGAGCGAGGGGGAGACATGGGAGCCCAAGGATGAGACATACCTCTCCCAGCACTCCTGCTTACGCCGTGCAATAAGACGACGGGCAAAGGCACGCAGCCTCTTAAAGGTGATGAGGGTCTCAAGAGACGGGTGCCGCCTATGACGCTGGAGAGCCCGCCGACGGTCGCGAATAGCCTCAGCAACCTCCGGCGACCACCAGGGTACAGCCCTCCTCCGAGGGTGGCCAGAAGAATGGGGGATGGCAGCCTCGGCCGCTGAAATGATGGACGTGGTTAAAACACGCACCACCTCGTCAATGTCACCCTGTGGGGGAGACTCAATGGTTGCAGCGGAAGTAAAAGCTGGCCAGTCAGCCCTGTGGAGAGCCCAGCGGGGCAAGCGCCCAGAAGAATGACACTGGGGCAGTGACAAATAGATGGGAAAATGGTCACTACCACACAGGTCAGGATGCACTCTCCAGTGGAGGGATGGGACAAGTCCAGGGCTGCAAATAGAGAGATCGATGGCCGAGAACGAGCCATGGGCCACACTGAAGTGCGTGGGAGCACCGGTGTTCAAGAGGCGAAGGTCGAGCTGAGCCAACACATGCTCCACGGCCCGACCGCGGTCATCGGAAACAGTCCCACCCCATAGAGGGTTGTGGGCATTGAAATCGCCCAGCAGCAAAAAAGGTGGCGGCAGTTGGGCTATCAGAGCAGCCAGGACATGCTGCGCGACAGCACCATCAGGTGGAAGGTAAATACTGCAGACGGTAATAGCCTGTGGCGTCCACACCCGAACAGCGACAGCCTCTAAAGCTGTTTGTAGAGGTACAAACTCGCTGTGAAGAGAGTTAAGGACATATATGCAGACGCCACCAGACACCCTTTCATAAGCTGCCCGGTTCTTAAAATAACCCCGATAGCCATGGAGGGCGGGGGTTCGCATTGCTGGAAACCAAGTTTCCTGCAGAGCAATGCAAAGGAAAGGATGACAGCTGATAAGTTGGCGGAGCTCAGCTAGATGGTGGAAGAAACCGCTACAGTTCCACTGGAGGATGGTATTAGCCATGGATGGGAAAGGCGTGAAGGGATTGGGGAGGCAGATTACGCCTCCGGGGCCCCTGCTGCTACTGAGTCACCACCTGGACAACAGCTATCTATTGCATCCGAGGGACTGGCGAGATCCATGTCCTCAGTGGACGCCAGAATCTCCACCTCATCCTCAGACGCAGAGCTTGTAGGAAGCGGTGGAATGGGTGCCACCGCAATGTCGGTAGCCTTGGGGAGTTTCTTCTTCTTCTGCTTCTCGCACTGCGCCTTGGGTGGTTCAGGCTGGGAGGGCGTCACTGGGTCAGTCTCAGGGACAGACGTTGACCGTGTGTCCCGACGACCAGGGACTGGCGGTTGTTTGAGCCACTTGTGGCTGTCGGCTTTGGAACCGGTCGGAACGTGCGAAGGGAGGTCCCCAAGGGACCCCTTTCTTACGAGAGTAGCCAAAGAAGTCTTACGCTTCTCCGGCTGGGAAGGGGGGACTGATGTCCCCGATGGTTGGGGGGGGTGTTGCTCCTGAAGTAGATGGAGCAGGAGCAACAGGAGGTTTAGTGCCCCCCACCATCAAGGGGGCAGGTGTGGGACTTCGACTCTGAGAGCTGACTGGAGTGGATGGAATTGTAGAAGGAGTGACAGTTGCGGCATAAGAAGCTGTCAAGCGCACTGGATAAAGCCGATCATATTTCCGCTTCGCCTCAGTGTACGTCAGGCGGTCGAGAGTCTTGATTTCCATGATCTTCCGCTCCTTCTGCAGAATCGGACAGTCTGGCGAGCAAGGCGGATGGTGCGCACCACAGTTCACACAGATTGGAGGCGGCGCACAGGGATGATCAGGATGGGAAGGTCGACCGCAATCGCGACAGACGAGGTCGGAAGCACAGCGTGAAGACATGTGACCGAACTTCCAACACTTGAAGCACCGCATCGGGGGAGGGATATACGGCTTGACATCACAACGGTACACCATCACCTTGACCTTCTCAGGTAACGTGTCACCCTCGAAGGCCAAGATGAAGGCACCGGTGGCAACTTGACGATCCCTCGGACCCCGGTGGACGCGCCGGACGAAATGGACACCTCGGCGCTCCAAGTTGGCGCGCAGCTCGTCATCGGACTGTAAAAGGAGATCGCGGTGAAAAATAATTCCCTGGACCATATTTAAGCTGTTATGTGGGGTGATAGTAACAGACACATCCCCCAACTTCGTACAAGCCAGCAAGGCTCGTGACTGGGCAGAGGATGCCGTTTTTATCAACACCGATCCAGACCGCATCTTGGACAAGCCCTCCACCTCCCCGAACTTGTCCTCTAAATGTTCGACAAAGAACTGAGGCTTCACAGACACAAACGAGTCCCCGTCAGCTCTGGTACAGACAAGATACCGGGGCGAGTATCTTTCGCTCTCATTCACAGCCTTTCGTTCCTCCCATGGTGTGGCCAGGGAGGGGAACGATTTGGGGTCATACACATTAGCCTTAAAGTGAGCTTTGGAACGCTTAGAGACTGCTGACGGCTGGCCGCCAGCGAGAGATGATGTACCACGCTTCATTGCGGGTCATCCGCCCTGATGCCACCTACTCCGACCAAGGGCCCTCCCCACAGGCGCCACCCAGCCACAGCGAAGGCCACCTGGCAGGATGGCCATTGCCGGGAGTCCCGATGCCCCAGGGCGATGGGCATCTACTCCTTGGCATACGTGGGGAGTTAACGGCGCAGGCATCAGTAGAGCGATCCCTGTGTTGTCAGGGGGCTACAACCAAGAGGGTACATGGCGGCCCCACCACAACGGACTGGCTACCGTGCTGGATCTTAGGTGCAAAAATGGCCAAGGTCGTCGTCGCAGTTAAAAGAAACACTGCAGAGTGCAGCGTGGTAATCGCCCAAGAGATCGAAAACGAGCGGGACACCATTGCAACGACGAGAAAGACGGCTAAAGGTCTAATTGCACGACGGATACAATGCACCATGTAAGGCACCCTTCCCCAAGTGGCTCGCTCTTCGGAATAATTTAGAAAGATGGAGGTCAAACCCGAGAGGGGACCATCACATAAGGCCGAAACATTTGAGACTCCTTTTAGTCGCCTCTTACGACAGGCAGGAATACCGCGGGCCTATTCTAACCCCCGAACCCGCAGGGGGGACAGACGCCGAATGTCAGTTTTTGGGATGGAGTTCCATGCCTTTTCCAGCTTCGTCAGTCAGTACAACAGCGGTTAATGATGGCTGCGCATGACGTTGGAGTTGTCGCCCAATGATGTCTGACATGTGCTCCGTTCGAGACAGATCTGTAAAGATCTGGCCAAGGTAGCACACTGGCACTCTATAGAGCATGTTAGATTGAAACGGTGGTTTGTGGGCGAGCGTTATTCTGTTGAAAAACACCTCCTGGAATGCTATTGATAAATGGCAGCACAACAGGTCGAATCACCAGACTGCTAAATTGCCCCCAGACCGTAACTCTAAGTGTCTGTATTGTGTGTCTAGCACGCAGACCGGTTGGTCGTAGGCCCTCAACTGGTCCCGTTCTAACCGACCCCTGGCCATCATTCGAACCGAAACAGAACCAGCTTTCGTCAGAAATCACAACAGATTTCCACCCTGCACTCCACTCGTTTGACATAACTGAAGTTGCAATTGGCGGTGGTTTGGGGTCAGGGGAATACACGCTACAGGGCGTCTGGCACGGAGCTGTCGTTGAAGTAATCGATTTTTAACAGTTCGTTGCGTTATTGTGGTGGCAATTGCTGTTGAGATTTGTGCTGCAGATGCAGCACGGTGCTCCAGAGCCATACACCGAAAACGATGGTGTTCCTTCTCGATAGTGTCATGTGTCCATTCGGTGCCCGGTCTCTTGCAACCATGCATTCTCGTGATCACCACTTCCAGCAGTAATCAATAGTGGCTACCCTCCTGCAGAATCTTTCCGCACTATCAGAAAAGTAGTTCTATTTCAAGACTTCTTCAAAATCAATAAAGTGTTGATAATGATGTCTCTGTCGCCTTAAATGCATTATTGACTAACATCAACTGACCACGTCCAGTCTCACAACGTAACTAACGCCCACAACCGTTAAGGATGTATTTAAAGAGAATCTATTAGCGCCGCTCTTACGCGACTGGCACAAAATTTTATAAGACATCGTCTTAGAAAAATTCCTCTCAACTTTCGTTTATGTCGCATAACTCGATTTTGGTGATGCGATTTTTTTTTCAGTCAGTATTTTGAAATGGGTTTTTGTATGGTCTCTTGGGATTATCATTACATGAAAAGGTGTTCGATGTACTAGGTTTTGTTTCAAGACGAGGTACATTAAATGCCGATAATGAGAAAGATTTAGTACATCCGCAGATTATTAATTGTGGTGAGAAAATGTTTTATTAATATGGTTTCGTAATTTTTAATTAATTAACGAAGACTGGATTAGGACGGTACAGTAACTTACTGAAGAAATTTCAGTCTATGAGATAGATTTATTGGCTCCATTCAAAAAGGTTCAGATGGCTCTGAGCACTATGGGACTAAACTTCTGAGGTCATCAGTCCCCTAGAACTTAGAACTACCTAAACCTAACTAACCTAAGGACACCGCACACATCCATGCCCGAGGCAGGATTCGAACCTGCGACCGTAGCTGTCGTGCGGCTCCAGACTGTAGCGCCTAGAACCGCTCGGTCACTCCGGCCGGCCTTTGGCTTCGTTTTGTCAGAGCTATCGGACGAGATATGATTTATAATTTAATTTAACTTTCTCGATTTTCTGAACGTTAAAGCATTATGAATACATAGCACGAAGCATCACAAGTAGATGTACTTGAGATCTACAGACTAAATAGATTTAAAGGTAACATTTCTGCAAGGAAAATAGAAAGTCCATTCCTTTTCCTTTTCATTAGCATTTGCATCAAAGCTTTAAACAATCACAGAGTGCTGTAAACTTGTTTTTTCATATCGACATTTAGTACGCTGTTACTTAGGATCCTAGTGGGAGTGGTGAGAACTGTACAGTTCGAAACGCTCAATGCACCAAGATATCCTGATTCGTTGCAGTTAGACGATTTATAGGAGTACGTAAGAAAATATGGGGCACTTCTAATTACAGAGTATCAGAGTAAAATGTAGCATGTCCCTGCCTTTGAACATACAATTAAGCGGAATTGTACACTGAGTGACTTAAGAAAAGGAATAGTCACTGGTTTATACAGTTTCAGTGTTTTACGACGAGTGGAAGTCGACTGTATTTCTAATGTTTTTCTTTTTTGAAATGTAGTATATCTTACGTCTACTAAGATAACCATCCAAGACAACGAACATTACTGTGTATTCAGCTTAGGCCACGAACATTACTGTGTATTTATCTTCCGCTCGGTGTGTTTGATGAACCAAGTTTTGTTTGAAAACGAGGCACAGTAAATGTCTGAAGTGGAAGTCTGTGCTCTTCGATGTCATCAAAAGTATTACAAGAATCGGAGCAGCAGTGAAACACCTGCTTGTTGTACGGTTCTGCCTCACATGAATTTGCGTTAGTAAGATTAGCGGAAGAGATCGTACGCTTGTGATGCTTATACTGATCGCTTTCTACACACGGTCAAGCAAATGATAGTGTGAATCGTTACAGTGTCCTGCATAGTGCTAAAGATTTTATGGGTAGTTCATTGACCTCACGTTACAGATAATGAGGTACTTCACAGATTTGGTACAGGTACTGGAGTCATGGTCACCATCAAATAAGTGAACAGCATAAATTTAGGAAATTTTCCTAAAGGAGAGATACAGAACCATGGAACACATCCTTGAAAAAAAAAAAAGCGATAGAAAGAACCGCTGGTCACGGTCTTTGGTCTGCCTGCTTTTGTGATTTTTTTTTTGGTAAGTTCCTATCGGACCAAACTGCTGAGTTCATCGGTCCCTAGGCTTTGTGACGGTACGTCACATAAATTGACATTTTAGTAAAAGAAAAAAAAACTGTTATTGCTTGTGTCACTTGTGAATTATAAATTATTTCAAGACTGCGTACGCGTGCGCGATGTATAACAAAGATTAAAAAGTTAAATAATGCCACCAAAAATCACAAACAGCGATGTGCTATAAAAATAAAAGAACATTCTTTTCATCTGTGTAATGAAAATGAACGTCATGCTTTATTGAAAGCTCCCCTGTTTTTGTTTCGTCTAGTGGTAGGCCGCCATTGTAGCGCAGGATAATATTTGATTTAAGTTTGGTTGAAATTTAGTAAAATATACTTATAATTGTTATTGGAAAGTGTGTGTTATTGACTTAGTTGTCACCTCGCATGATGGCAACCATTAATTCTCATTAACCATGTTTTTGCCGAGCTTCGTAGTGCAGCGAGCTCATCTCCCATAGCAGGATTTAGTCGGCCATTACGTTGACTGTATCATTTAAATAAAATTTCATGTCATAATATTAAATGTAAATGCGAGAGACTTCTCAATTTTGATCTTTCATTAATTTCAAAGTTAAAAAGCGTAGTAATAAATTTAATTTACTAAAATCCACAGCACTGAATGAGTTCAGTACGTTTCGTTTTGGCCGCCTAACGGCAGATGAGATTCTCTCCAGTTTTGCCTTGCAAATAATGAACCAGAAATATGGAAAATCATTACATTCAATAAGCTCCACAATATCTCAGTTAATCTTTGTGACATTTGGTACATAAATAACCAGTATCCCCTGAAAACTATATTAATAATTACAATTTGCGTATGAATACGCATATTTTCTTTTTTAAATAGCAGCGCTCAAGCAAACTATTTATTAAAAGGCTGTGATTCGCTAGTTGTGTTTAAAAAATATTACATCGTACGTACTTCGGGGCGGCCGGTGTCCGTACGAGTGTTATCGTGGTATACGTTAATTGAAAGATTCATGCTAGCCCACAATATTTAAAGCCACCCCAATCAAAATCATAAAATGTTATTATAAAAATAAAAAATATGTAATTATCCCAGGATAAGTGGCCACACACACGCACACATATACAGTTATACCGTGATAGCTTACACACTGCTTAATCTAACTTTAACTTACGCTAAAGACAACCCACACACACCCATCCGCGAAGGAGGACTCAAACCTCCGATCGGGAGGGCTGCGCGAACCGTGGCAAGGCGCCTAAGACCACGCGGCTACCCATCGCGGCTGCTGTTGTGAGTTACCTCACCAGGGGAAACCTGGCTCGGGTTTAGTAACGCTGCTTACCGTGCCGTGTGTTTACTTGACAAAGCTACAATTAAATGTGAAACATACTGATTGGTTAGCTGCATCGAACAGATCTTCTTTCAACATTTTTCCACTGTTGACACTTTTACAAAAACAAAAAAAAGGTTGCGAATTTATAACAATTATTCCTATCCTGTATTACATCGTAAGCTACATGCAGTTCGACTCCACAGTCGTAGCACTGCAAAAATGGGCACGTTTAAGTTGCATTTGTTGGTGAAATACCCACAGAACATTTCTGGATTAGCGACTCTGTCATCAAGTAAGCAACGTTAAAGTGAAGGGAACGTAAAGGAGATTGAGAAGCATTCATTTATCGCTACATGGAGAAAACGGGATCATAAAAGCATTATGTGTACTTACAGAGTATTCTAGAAAGTCAACGTAAAGAATTTGTTGCGTTAATGCCCAGCCCCAAGTAAACAAACTTTTATTCATTAAGAATGATTTATGGAACCACAACATTCTTAGTTCATACCGGGATTTCACTCTTTCTGAATGAAGACACAGTGTCATGTCAAACGTTTCTGTAGGTAATTAATTACTATGCGGTTTATGTACAGAGCTGCAGCTGTAGATTGGCATGCGTCAACATTACACCAACTTGAAGTTATTTTAGAGAATGAATTTTACTCTGACATGAATCAAACACTATTTATTCTACTGTAATGAACTTAAATTGCTGTACAATTCCCATGAAACAGATGTATTTGACCAAGGTATTATACGAGGGCTATTCAGAAAGTAGGAAACGTTTTGGCATTAAAAAATACTAAGTACAAGAAATGCATTTTTATATACGTCTGAAAGGGCGACTGACATACTACTTTTCCACATAGTCACCAAACACAATTAGGCAATTATCACAGCAGTGGGCAAACTTAGAAACACCTTCATCGTAACATTCTGCCGCCTGAGATTTCAGCCAGTGAGTCAAGACCGCCTGGAGTTACGCATCGTCATCAAAGCTCTGCGTTGCAAACCAGTTCTTCATCTTAGGATACAAGTGGAAGTCGCTTGGCGCATGATCTGGGCTGTAGGCCGGATGACGGAAAATTTCCCATCTGAATGAATTAAGGAGTTCTTTAGTGCGGTTTGCCGTGTGAGGCCGGGCATTGTCGTGCAAAAACAAAATTTTAGACGTCAGCTTTCCTCGGCATTTGTTTTGAATTGCTCTTCTAAGGCTGTGCAAAGTTTGACAGTACTGGGCAGAATTTATTGTTGTTCCACGTTCGAGAAAATCAATAAGAAGCAAACCTTGCCTAAACACTGTCGCCATCAACTTCCTTGCTGACAAGGTTTGCAAATTTGTTTTGGAGGCGGGGGGGGGGGGGGGGGGTTGTGTCCAATCCATGGACTGTAATTGTGTCTCGAAATTGACATGTTTCACCCAAGTCTCGTCATCTGTTAGGAATCGGTCTAGTAATGAATCACCATGTTTGTGGTAGGCCTCCATAAATGTCAACGTTGCCCCATTCGCTGTTCTTTATGGTGCTCTGTAAGCATTTTGGGCACCCACCGTGCACAAAATTTGTGGTTGCCTAGCTTTTGAGTGAGAATTTCAGACAACAAAGTCGGTGAAACTTGTGGAAAAGAAAGCGAAAGCTCCGTTTCTGTTAAGCGACGATTTTCACGGATCGTTTCATCAACTTTAGCGACAATATTGTCAGTCACAATGCTCGGGCGTCCACTTTTCTCTTCATCATGAACGTTGGATCGGCCATTTTTAAACCGAATGCACCATTTCCGGACGAAGCATTCACTCGTTACGTTGTTTCCGTACGCTTCGCACAGTTCACGATAAGTTTTTTGCCAAAATAAACCGTATCACAAACCGCACCTCACAACTAGCGGGATTTTCGATTGCAGCGCACATTTCAAATTCGAATATCGAAGAACCAGACGCGCAGAAACGTTCCCGCTGTCACGGATGGATGCCGACTGAGCTGCCGAGCACGCACAAACCAAAATATACGGCGTCAGACGGAAACGTTCCCTACTCTCAGAATAGGCCTTGTATTTATAGCTTATGGTTTTTGCTTATTTTAAGGATTTCAGAACTGACCGATTTTGTGTAACCGTTGCCCGTAATGCGTCTGCAAGTTCCGGGTGCTGCAAACAGCGGCAATGATTACGTGTTAAAACAACGTGGGGATGGAACTATATGAAGCTGTGTTAATTACGGCATGCACATTTTTTGAAACTTCAGTATAAAATGAAATTTTCGTGCTTATTTAGCTTACCCACAGGCTAAAGTTACTGAGGAATTTAAATGATTAACGCTATGCACGTTTTCTATCAGTTCTGTGCATTTATTTAAAAACTGCTTCTACCATTGCTTGTATCAAATTAACTATATCTCTGCATCGAAATTTGATAATAGTATCTGTTGTAAATACTGATTAATTTCGGCGTCATGTTAATTTACTATGCATTGTAGAGTAGACCATTTCCATCAGGCCTTTTTATTTCATTCGTATGAAAGCTGAGCAATGCTTTGTTATGAGTAATTTCTGTAACCTTCTCATCCATATGATTGCTAAACCCAGTTGTCAGATGGCCCTACTGCTTTGGATAGTATAACGAGTAACCACTGGAATGTGTCGGTCACATTCATTTGGAGCGAGGAGCGTGTCTCTAATATTCATTTAGGATGTCGAAGCTGACATTAAAATAACAGGTACATTTCATTAGTTTTAAATATTTAAATGTGTCAGATGAAGCTGAAATTAAAAATATTTTATTTCTTGCGCAGGTACAGTCTAGTAATGGGAGTGTTGTGCGATAATCAACAGAGCTTCCAGATTATTTGGACAGACTGACATGGTGGCTATCGATTACTTCCTGGATGGAGACAGAGAATATTAGCAATACCTGAGTCTCTTTCGCGGTGAACATCACAGACCGTAATACAGTTGAACTGCAATTAATGAGAGCCTAAGCACATCTCACTACACCACGGGTGGGCAATTATTTTCGCTCGGGGATCACTTTGTGGAACAGGAGGTTAATGGAGGGCCGCAGCTTTTAAAATCATTGCATTCGTTAGTTAACTTTGTATTTCAGAAAAGATATAAATTTTACCATAAACGTCAATAAATGAGAATCAAATAAAATAGTGGCAGTTACGCTCTATTAATTTCTTATATCAATTTCATATCATCTATAGCTGCAAGAACATTTAATATTAGCATCTGTTTAACGAGATAAATGTATCCTGTCACACATTTCTGCATAGTTTTTGAAATCAGAAATGAGATTACTTGTTGGGATTCTCATCACAATCTGCAATATAATGTCTGTCAAAGAGTTGTCTTCTGTCTTCGCTACTTATAGAGTCCAGTATAGACCACATTTTCACAGAATATGTTCTTCAGGCTTGGAAAAGTGAAGGCAGCACGGTGTGATCGGCATGCATATGAATAAGATCAAGTCAGTATGGGATAAGAGATCAAATTGAATTTAGGGACAATTTTCTTTTAAAGTACTGAAATCTTCTTGTGATATAGTCCTCCAAACGCTTCAGGTGACCTGTAACCTTAGCAATCCCGCACCCCCCCCCCCCCCACTCCCCCACATCCTTAAGTAATAAAGGGATATGACAAGAACTGTCTTCACCTACTTGCCTTGTCAAAAGGCCCAGATTGCTTCGAATGAGTTTAACGTGATTCCAGATTTAATGTGCAAGCATCTTCTTTCCCTCTCAATATCACATTAAGTTCATTCACTTTCTCACGTATATCAAAGAAAAAATTGTCCAGAAATAAGAGGATTTCATTCTGCGATACCCAGGTTATTTGTAACCCGTTGCCCAGGCTCAACCAACTTACACTGTTGTGGTAAATTACGTACCCTCTCTCTGCCTCCACATCCTAAAGAAAAGGTTTGAGGTCTCGATGAGGGAGCGCACTTTCTCTGATTGTGTGCACAACACCAACAGAAGAATCACCTACTTTTACCATGGTGATGCTTTATAGAGGATCTCCCACTGCAAAATTCAGTGAAAAAACAAGAGCTTACAGCACACTCAACCAAGTCCCAAGCGATTGTTCTGCTTTTCATTGAATCTAGGACGAGTAATTCCTCTGTGATGCCGAAATTTTCATTAATTCTATAGACAGAGATGAGTAACTGTGCAATGTCTTCGTTATCTGTGCTCTAATGCATTGCCAAAGAAACCCAAACAAAATCTTGATTCACACGTTCTAGAGTTGTGTCAATGAGCCGCACTTTAGTCCTTGAGAATGAAATGCTAGCAGATTTGCCTCTAAGTTCGGGATACAACGTACTTACACACTCTGCAATACATTCTTTAAAAATCTCGCCAGCCTAAAAAAGGCCTCTTTCGGTTAGCTGTTTCACAGGTCATCAAAAAACTTGCTTCTGTTAGGCTGTTTTGAAGTGCTGATTGTTTTGTAAATAATGATTGTTGGTTCTTCAGCCTTTTCATAAACTTCGCAGCTCTTATTTGGTGTCTTTAGTTGGAAAGTTTGCAGCCAAATTAACTGTGTTTTGTTTCGCAATGGCTTTTTAGAATGTACTCCTTGTATACAGCTTTTGTTTGTTGACATAATAAACACACTGCTTCATTCCCTGTATTAACAAAGAAATATGTGTTTGTCCAGTCTTCATTAAACACACGACATTAATCACTGTTTTTATGGTATTTTTGGCTGGTTCATGGTTCAATAAAATACGAAGTTTGTGTATTTCCTGTTGCATAGGAAAAGTATAAACTAAATCAAACGGAAAACCAATCTGTATCCTCCTACATCCGCTAACAAAGTTGACATTCGGCGCCATGGCTGATGGGAGCGACCATAAAATTTTAAATGCCTTTCCGGTCGCTAACATCAGCTACCGCGTCGGAAGTCAACTTGGTTTTCCCGGTTCCCATCTACACTGCGCATGGGTAATGACTTGACCGTACTAGTGGAAACTTTCGGTCCCTCACGGGAGGGAAATCTCGGTTCATGACGAAATTTTCTGTCTTGGTAGTCCACTGAAAAAGCCTGTGGACCACTATTTCGACATGTACATCTAGATCTATACTCTGCAAACCACTGTTATGTCCATGGGACAGGGTTCGTTCCATTGTACTAATTATTAGTGTTCCTTCCCGTTCCATTCAAGTATGGAGCGCGGGAAGAATGATTGTTCAAATGCCTCCGTGTGTACTCTATTTAATCTAATCGTCATGATCCCAATGTAGGATATTACTAGAGTCATCATCTAAAGCCAGTTCTTGAAACTTTCTGAACAGGTTTTCTCTGGATAGTTTACGTCTATGTTGAAGAGTCTGACAGTTCAGTACGTTCAGCATATCTGCTACATTTTCCCTAAAAAAACATACATGTGGCCATTCGTGCCGCCCTTCAATGCGTACCTTCAATATCCCCTGTTGTATTGTTTCATACGGGTTGCAAACACTTGAGCAATGTTCCAGAATGGGTAGCACAAATGGTTTGTAAGCAATCTCCTTTTTTGGCTGATTGCATTTTTTCAGTATTCTACAGTAAAGTAAAGTCTGCTTCACTCACGTTTTGTTAAGTGCATCATTGTACATTTAAGAGCATTTAAACAAGCTGCCAGTCTTTCGACCACTTTGAAATCTTGTCATGGCCTAATTGAATATTTATGCATAGATATGTGTACATGTATTACTGAATCAAACGCTCTTTACAAATCGGGAAATACTGGGTCTACCTGCCTGCTTTGATCCAAAGTTTGCAGCATGAAATGTGAGAAAAGGGCATGTTGGTTTTCACATGATCGATGTGTACGGAATCATGCTGGTTGGCATGGAGGAGATCATTCTGTTACAGATACGTCATTATCTTTGAGCTCAGAATATGTTCTAAGATACTACAACAAATCGATATCAAGGATAGCGGGCGGTCCTTTTGCGCGTCACTTCTACTACCCTTCCTGTAAACTGGTGTTACTCCTGATTTCTTCCAACTACTGGGCACGATTTATTGTTCGAGCGAACTACTGTAGACTATAGTTAGAAGACGGGTTAACTGTAGTGGGACGCGAAATTGAAGCGTCACCCATCCGCCAGTGTCAGCCCAGTTTGCAGGTGAATATAAGTTTAATTTAGTGTTTTGTTTACGTGTATTGTAATATTTGTAACGGTTGTGAATTATCTAAAGTTTTGTATTTATTTTTATGTTTCATGTACGGAGAGGGCGGCGCAGCGAACGGAGACAGCATCTTCACTGCTGGGACCAGAGAGAAAATTGCTGGCCACTATACGTCGCGGGTCGACAGCCAAAGAGCAACAGAAGATCTTGCAACCGAGTTGTTGCGTCGTGCTTCTAAAAACTGAAAAAATAAGAATTTGTAATGTTTCTACAACAATGACGTCATAGAAAGTTTAATCATGTTGTAAATGTTCAGTCCTATCTTGTCAACGCTCAGGTTCACGTCTATATGTAGTATATAGGAAGATAATAAACTAGTGTGTACTACGAAAGTTTAAATACGTGTTCCGAGAATTTATTTATGAAGAATTATATTAAGGGTGAAACATTACTGATTTATTTGACAAGATTATTAATTTTTGACAACATTCATCGCGAGTTTGAGTCTTAAAAGTTTATTCCATGTGGCTTTAATATTTATTAAAGCAGATAACTTGCATTAATATAATTTCTGAGAAGAAACAAACGACATCTAAACTGAAAACATTTTACGCAAACCAATTGGACTGAGTGACGTAATTATGCGCATGCGACTCAAATAATGATGTTTTAATTACAGTTTCGTTCAAGAACCATTCAGAGACAACTTTAAAAAGAGTTTAAATAATTTTTGAGTGTTTTGTAACTGACGTTGGTGACGAAGTCTGCACATGGTTATATGTCAAAAGAAAATCATTTATACAAAACTTACGTCGTTACACTACATAACTCAGCCGCAAATTCAGCAGAGAATCTGACAGGGATACCATCGGACCATGGAGCTTTGTTCAGTTTTAAGGTTACAACTGCTCCTGAAAACCACTGACATTAACACTTCAGTCACTTAACTTTTCAGAGGTATGATAATTAAATTAGGACAGCTGGCCTGGGTTTCCTTCATAAAGGAATATTTGAAAACGGAGTTAAGAGTTTCAGTTTCTTCTATAATACTCTTAGTTTAAGTTCCTGTCCCATTCGCCAGTGACTGGATACTACTTTGGTGCATGAAGCTGTATAATGGAATCACAACAATTAAAATCCATACCGGATCAGTACACGAACCCGGATCTTTCGCTTTAAGTGGTCCCGTCAACCTCTTCGGCTATCCGAGTCAGACCCAAACTTCATCATGTCGTCATCCATACGCCTATGTCTACAAACTGCACTCGTACATGTTATGTAATTCCCGTACATGGGAGGCATTTTAATTGAAAGTCGCTGCCCCGGTAATGGCCGAGAAATACAGGGTGTCCGAAAAATCTTTCCCTGATTACATAAATAGATAACTCAGGCTAGAAGTAAGATACAAATACGAAACTGGTGTCTAATTGTTTACAAATTATCAAAGTTTTTTTCACACATCAGTAAACTTCCACATGAGCACCCTTGGTAGCACGTAGCACATCTAGGTGATATTCAATTTCCGTCCACACATTAGCCAACATCACTGGAGGGATCGATTCAACGACTGTGGTTATCTGTTGCCGCAGGGTTTCGAGATCTGGTATACGTGTTCGGTAGACCTCGTCCTTGACATAACGCCATAAAAATAAGTCTAATGGGGTTATGTTCCCCAGAGCATGGTGGCCAAACCGTTGGCCCATCACGACCAATCCATCGCCCAGGAAAGGTCATATCGAGATAGGCACGGACGTCCCAATGAGGCGGTGCACCGTCTTGCTGAAACAAGACATCAGGGTGATACTGAAGCAGCTGAGGAACAGCATACAGTTGCAACATGTCCAGATACACTGCAGATGTGATGGTAGCCTCAGCGAAGAAGAATGGCCCGATAATTCGATCGTGCAATAGCGGGCACCAAACATTCACGTTTGGACTGCCTCTGGGGCACTCCATGAACTCGCCAGGGGGTTGTGAACTCCAAATGCGCACATAATGGCGATTCACTACTCCACTGACAAAAAAGGTCGCTTCGTCGGAAGAGGTAATTCGTCTGAGATAACCATCATCGTCCTCAGTGCGTGATAGCATTTCGACTGCAAAGTCATATCGACGTGTACTGTCATTGGGCAACAAGGCCTGAACGATTTGCACTTTGTATGCACGAAAAAATAAACATTTGTGTAAAATGTCATGGAGAGAGCTTTTCGGCGTCTGTAATTCACGTGAGGCCCTGCGCACCGTTTCTTCTGACTTCGTAGAAAAGACTGCCTTACAGCTTCCACCCTGTCTGCTGAGGTTCTTGGTCGACCAGACCTCGGAAGGTCAGAAACCGGTCACATGTACTTGAACTTCTCATACCAGGCTTTAATGCTCTTGACATCAGGTGGATTCCTTCCAAATGCTGTCTGGAAGTGTCTCTGCACTGTGGTTGGTGATCGTGTCTCATGGTACCACAGAACACACTGTGCCTTCTCCTGATTGGTTAACATAGCTTCTTGCGCACAAGCACCTCATCCACTACGTACTGCAAACCTAAAACAGAAAAAAAACTTTGATAATTCTAAACAATTCGACACAAGTTTCGTATTTGTACCTTACTTCTAGCCTGAGTTATCAATTTATGTTATCAGGGAAAGTCTTTTCGGACACCCTGTACTATATGGCAGTGCCTATGTTGGTAAAAAGTACGGTTCTCGCATGTCTGAAGGAACACTGCATCGTACATCTGACAAACAAACGCCCTCTAGTGTTGAGTTTATCTGCCATTACTGGGCCAGTGTCATTCAGTTAAAATATTTCCCACTGGTGTAAGGTTGCAGAGCTGTATGCAGCCGTTTGGTTACTGTCTGAGTACAGGGGTTAGGAATCACAGCTCAACTCTAATTTCGACACCGTATGGTATTTAAGAACAAAATAACAATATTTAGCAGTTGCAAACATTTCAGTAGACATCTTTATTGAACTGGGGCTAAATGAGCTAGAAGAAACACTTCCTCTGTACAACTGTTACAATTTTCGGAAAATGCAGGTTAGATTTTGTAGAATAAATACTCTGGGCGATTCTACTAGTTCTCAAAAAGGAAGCAAAAGGCTAGCTACAGAGAAAGGAATCATCATTCCATAACTATTGCGCAGACACATTAACGAGAGAAATGGAGTATGTTAACTGGAAGCAGTACCATCTCATAAAGGCTCTGTTGGTCAGGCTTTGTATGTGGTTCTGCAATCACTCTTTCGTTTAGTGAAGCTGTTATTATTGGTTGCAGTAAGTATAAAAGTCAAAAAAGGGGAAGGGCGATTATAATGAAGAGATGAACGATGAAAATTGGCAAAGTCAACAACGCAGTCGTATCTTTAACACGATTTTTTGTGACCGTGAAAAGATGATTAATCAGTTTTTCGTGTCAGAATAAACTTTGCAACGAAGTGATGCCCTTAAATCGGAATCGGACTTTGTTATCGCGTACCTGAATGAGGATAGGTTCGTTTTCTGGAACGTGCTATAAGCATCTAAAACTGCGACAGTGGCGGCAGATGCATTCAATCATCGTATTAAGACGAACAACAACAAATAATTGCTGAAAAACGTTAAAATTTATCAGATGAGGACAAGTAGCAAATAATTAATGAAGTACATTTTCATAGTAGGGTAATTCAGCTACTCAAAATTAACACTGAAGACATAATATTTTATTTCATCAATTCACTAAGAAGGCTAGGACGCAAAAGAGTACAAGAAAGTAACGGTACACACCTGCAATTGTTCTAAAATCAAACTTGCAGTGGAAATAAGCCGTAGGGCTTCTCTCTGAGATCGAGAATCTGTGACGTTGATGATAAATTGTGGAATTACAGTGCCCACATCCAGGCGCGCACCGTCTGGACCAGTCTCGAGCGCAGCAAGAGCGTGATAAATCGCAAGACACTCCTATTCAATGGCGATGATAGATCCTAGGTATGCCAGCTACTTCGGAACTCCAATGACGTATACCCAGTTCCGCATGAACTTGTAATTTAACAAAAAAATTTCGATGTAACTGAATGTTCAGTCCTTCATACCTTAAGCAGGAAGAGGCTAATGAAAATTAATCAATGTGAGAGCGTCAAATGGGATCTTTTTTTTTTCCTTTTAGTTCTCTGTTCCTTACAAAGTGAGATAAGAAGGCAATCCCACTTCTGAAACCAAGTGTAGCGGATGGGTGACCGGAGGTGCCATATTAAAACTCATCCGAGCTTTTCAAATGATTTATTTTTTCCACTACAGAGCTTCGCTGACCTCAGTCCGCATCACAGGCCCCCCATTGCTGAGGTAGCACCCCACTAGCCTCTGCAAGGCATTGTGTCGAGCCGGCCTTGTACGCCAGCTGCACAGTTCCAGTTATGTCATGATGGCTGTGATAGCAGCCGACTCAGCGACCACCATCCCCGTTGAATCCACACTGCTCAGCTGGGAGGCGTAGGTCGACCACGCTGCTGCTTCTTCCTCGGCTGGCGTAGCAGGGAATGCGGAAGCAATGACCGCTCCTGTTCCGGCGTTCGAACCTGCGGCCCTCGCCTTGTAAGTATTCGGCGTGTGTCGAGAGACGAGACGACTGTCTGCAGTAGTGAGCCGAAGAGTGGCTCGCCCTGGCTCGCTGCAGACCCCACGTCGGCCTCAGAGTGTCGAACCAACGACCCGCTGTGGACTGGGACGCTGTCACCCCATCTGTTGCCGTGTGTCGCGGGTAGTGTGACACGGTCCGCCGTCCAGGAGAGCTGGCACACTTGAATGAATCTCGTTAGAAAACCACACATATTTATACAAGGCTTTGCAGCTCTGTTTCACTAACGCATTGCTCTGAGTCACATACGCTCCACACCCCAGTTGCGCCAGTGGACCCCTTCTTCCTATTGCTTGCGTCATGCAAACTGCTGCGTTTACGCTTTTCAGTGGTTCTATGGCCCCTGTGGCCTCCATTCCACTTCGCAATCGCTGGTCAGCGTAACTTACTGCAGTCCAACCCACACCTGGCTGTAACTTGTGCGCTTCGAAATACTGCACCAAATCTAACTTCTGTATCTTAAACTGTTGTGCCGCTACACTATGACGCAATGACAATGGAACTGCTGTGTGGCGTGAAATGGCAACCTAGTTCTTGCCTACAAGGACAGCGGCAAGTGTGTCTGATTTTTGTGGCTGGTGGATACACTATATAAAAACAGATCAGGCTCCAGAGGGGACTCATTGTTTCAGGGCCTCACTCCATTCGATCACACCCTGGAGTATGCCAGTATTATAAACCTTTTGATATGAGTTGTCCACCATCTTAGACAATTTCTTAAATATCTCAATGTAGGATGATAACTATCCTGTAACGATGACCATGATTCTATGATTCCCCAGTGCCATGAAGGTATGGCGTGTGAAATTCTAATCCAACAGTGCTGGTGAATTCAGCCTTTTAAGTAAGAATTCTTAACTGAACAAGTAATGAAAGGTTTAAAATGCGTTATCTCTTCCACATTCAATCTTACAGCGCTCCTTCTCTCTCATTAATACTCTATTCTCTTCATTTGTCAAAGAAATGATGCTTCACACATTGCTTTGACAACATGGACACTGAACCAAGAACTGTACTGTCCGTTTGTCGATTCTACTCGCTTTCTAGGTGCTTTGCTTCTCGTTATCAATGTAGACACTGTGACTATTAACTTTTTATTTTCAAACTGTATCAAATGCCACAGTAATTTTTGGTGTAATGCCTGTGACTCAGTTGGTTTTTGGCTGATATACAACATAGGCCAAAATAGAGAGATACGAGAATGAATGAGATCGGGGCAGAATACATGCATTGGCACGAATGTCGCTGCTCTGCACTGTTGGCCAGGACTCCTGCATATATCGACTCGTTTCATAGTTTACTACCAGTTCCTAAGATAACACCTTGTTTACTGAGGTAATGAAGCTTTTTTCCTCCTGCTGCTCAGTGGGTTCTCCATTCATGGTTGGCGCCAGTGTATATATCTTCTTACTTGAACACTCTCTTGGGGAGAGGCGGGGGGGGGGGGGCTATAGATAGTTACGTTTTACCCACATTAGTGCCAATGCAAACGAAGTAGTGGCTGCTTAAAAGAAAAAACATCTCGACATGTTGTGTTGATTACAATCATGACAGGGTTGTAGCAATCGACTCTGGTGTGCTTTGAAACACAAACGGCACCGCAAAACATGCCACAGTGGCTAACTCTCGGCTGCCAAACCTAGCAGGTCTCTGTTGACTGCATTCAGAAGTGTGTTGCATGGCCACTGTGTCTCGAACGAGCACTCGGGCGTGACATATGGACATCCCCTTAGATGGGCAACCAGAGTCTTCAATCTACTTGTGGCATCGCCCAATTCTTTGAGCTGTGGGGTACACAATATAATTCTCAGTACGAAGTCGTGCCACAAAAAAGTTGTGTAATTGCATTTGTTTAAATGGAGAGTAGTAAACGTCTTTTGCTACTGTATTCTCATCTCTCGACTAGGCACACATTGTGTAATGAGTGAGCCAGGGAGATAGTTTCATGAGGCAGGCTTCTACTAGCATCTACATGAACGTAAAACTTGCTACTGGTACTAAGATAAGCCTTTACGTTCGGTGAGTAAGTTGAAACGTACCCTAAGCTTTTGTACTACTGCATTTTGAAGATTTGTTTTGCAAAACCGAGTGAAATTTTTTGAGACACCCAATAACAGGATATTTGGACAAGGATGGGAAAAGAAATCAGTGGTATCGCTCCTAAATAAATTTTCTCGCATTCGCCTAAGATATGTTAAGAAAACCACACACAAATTCATTCAGTGTCCATGTGCGAGAAATAATAATATTGCCATTCTTGATTACGAGAGATGTTCACAACCGTAGGCTTGACATTTTAGCAATCGTCTACGCAGTATTTATTCTGGTTTATGAGGAATTGGAGTCTGGAGGGGACATATACCAGTCAAGTAACAAGCACAATGGAAAAAAAAAATCAACGAAGTTGTGCGTCAGTTTTATTCTGAATCTTAACGTTAATGCACTAGCGCAATATATTTAGAAAGACATTAGGTGGCTTTGATCGACTGCTTACCCCACGTCCCCTACACTAAGTTATGATACCTAAAGGTCTTTCCTTTCTGCATAAGATTAGTAAATTGTTGCAGCCCATTTTGGAGCACGTAAGTCATATGCTAGTTGCACCCAAATTAGTTTGATGAATTTCAGTTTGAGACTGTGAGGAAACCACAGATAATCAATCAAGCATGATTTCCTCAAAGGTGAATGCAGTGGTCGTTATCAGCAGTACATTTATGGTGACTCTGGAGCACAGTCCAAGGTTCCACTTCTAGTTAGCGTCAAAGTAATAGTGCTGCATTCGCTGGTGATGGCTGGTATTAAAAAGAACCATTAAATTGAAACAGCCAATACAAACCCAAATTTTTTTTTGAGTCATCAGTCTTCTGACTGGTTTGATGCGGCCCGCCATGAATTCCTCTTCTGTGCTAACCTCTCCATCCCAAAACAGCACTTACGACATACGTCCTCAGTTATTTGCTGGATGTATTTTAATCTCTGTCTTCCTCTACAGTTTTACCCTCTACAGCTCCCTATGGTACCATGGGAGCCATTCCTTGACGTCTCAACAGATGTCCTATAATCCTGTCCCATCTTCTTTTCAGTGTTTTCCACGTATTCCTTTCCCCTCGATTCTCCGCAGAACCACCTTATCCCTTACCTTATCAGCCCACTTAATTTTCAACATTCGTCTTTAGCATCACATTTCAAGTTCTTTGATTCTCTTCTGTTCAGATTTTCGCACAATCCATGTTTCACTACCATACAATGCTGTGCTCCAGTCGTTAATTCTCAGATATTTCTTCGTCAAATTGAGCCCTATGTTTGATACTAGCAGAGTTCTGTTGGCGGGCAATGCCCTTTTTGTCAGTGCTAGTCTGTTTTTAATGTCCTCGTTGCTCTGTCCATCATTGGTTATTTTGCTGCATAGGAAGAAGAATTGCTTAACTTCATCTACTTCGTGACCCTCAGTCCTGACGTTAAGTTTCTCTCTTTTCTCATTTCTGGAACTTCTAATTATTTTCGTCATTCTTCAATTTTTTCTCAGTCATACTCTGTACTCAGTAAATTCTTCGTTAAATTCAGCAGAACGTTTAATTCCTTATCACTTTCACTTAGGGTAGCAATGACTTCATCGAATCTTATCACTGATATCCTTTCACCTTGAATTTTAATTCCACTCTTGAGAGTTTCTTTAATATCCATCATCGCTTCTTCAATGTACCGATTAAACATTAGGGTCTGAAGACTACGTCCCTCTATTACAACCTTTTTATTCCGAGCACTTCGTTCATGGTTGTCCACTCCTTTTATTCCGCCTTGGCTGTTGTACGTATTGTATAATATATTATCCGTATCTCCCTACAGCTTACCCCTACTTTTCTCAGAATTTCATACATCTTGCACCATTTTACATTGTCGGACGCTTTTTCCAGGTCAAAAAAAAAAGTTTCAAAAGGCTCTGAGCACTATGGGAACACCTAACTAACCTAAGGGCATCACACACATCCGTGCCCGAGGGAGGTTTCGAGCCTGCGACCGTACCACTCGCGCGGTTCCGGACTGAAGCCCCTACAACCGCTCGGCCACCGCTGCCAGCCCAGGTCAACCGATCCTATGAAAGAGTCTTGATTTTTCTTTGGTCTTGCTCCCGTTATCAATCGCATTGTCACAATTAGAGCTCTAGTGCCCTTACCTTTCCTAAAGCCAAATTGCTTGTCATCTATCACATCCTCCATTTTCTTTCCAAGTCTTCTGTATTCTTGTAAGTAACTTTGATGAATGAGCTGTCAAGCTGTGAGATTTAAAACTTTCCGGCGTACATATTGTTCCACAAAATTTCGGGCGAACTGCCGGAAGTGTTGTCTGGCTTCTCTGGATCAACTCACCTGATCATTGACTGTAAATGGTTATTTTCAGCTATCTGGAACCATATGCAGCCATTCATAGACATCATCATGTTCCCGAACAATGCTGGAGTTTTTGTGGATGATGGTCCACCATGTCACTGGATAACAATTGTTTGTGATTGGTTTGAATAATGTTCTGGACAATTTGAGTGAATCATTTGCCCACCGAGAATGCCCAACATAAATCCTATGAAGAGGTCAGCACGTGTAGAAAATCCTGTACTGGCAACACTTTCGCAGTTATGAAAGGCTATAGAGGCAGCATGGCTCAGTAGTTCTGCGAGGCTTCCAAAGACTTGTTGGGTCAATACCAAGTCGAGTTGCTGCAACTACGTCGTGCATAAGGAGATCCTACACGATGTTAGGTGGTATCCAATGACATTTGTCACCCTAGTGGACATAACTCAGCACCACAGAAGAACCTACAGTTATACATAATTATGTATATATTATTAGGCATACACTGTAAATAAAGCAGTTAATGTGTTACTATTTTGTAGACAACAAATCATCTGTTTGTTTCACACCTCAACTACCAGCGTGTCAATGTGTGTGTGTGTGTGTGTGTGTGTGTGTGTGTGTGTGTGTGTGTGAGAGAGAGAGAGAGAGAGAGAGAGAGAGAGAGAGAGAGAGTGTATGTGTGCATGTTTTACAGGGCGTTCTTAATGTTCGCCTTTGCAGTTCATGGTTTCATAATTTTGGGATCTTTATCCACACCGGTCAAATAAAACTTTTGTACAGGCGCTAAAGACCTTGTCATCGTGCATGTACATTAGTATATTATCATCTTATTTGTAATGAAAGTAGAGGGGAGGCCCAATTAAGATAAATGATGTGTTTTGTGTCCCACTGCTTTGATAAACTTAACACAACAATGTAAACTGTTATTCTTATTGTGACAGAGTTTTTGGACAAAAAGCACTGATCAGCAGTTTTGGCTATCAATAATTTCATATAAGAATACAGTATTAAAAATGTAATATAGCAGAAACATGATGTAGTGCTGTTGTCAAGGTACATGTATATAGTCTAAGCATAGAACATCGAAAGGGACATGTTGAAAAACAGTATTTAAATTTAAAATTAATTAGATGTAAAGTATTTAAAATTTTTCCAAATACAGTATTCAGATTAACTTCACTCAGTTGGTAACCAGACTAGTAACATCAAAGTAGCACCAACGAAAATATGTACTTCCGTGCACTCTATAAAGTAAACTAAAAATATATGTATGTACAATGTTTTCAGCAGGGTAGTATAGGTTCATTTCCTACTCATTTAAAGAAGTCAACCATCATTTTCAGCGAATCGTTCTCTTATTTTTCTGCATATTGTGCTATGTTCATCAACTGCTGCACCTTAATATTTTTTGGATTACTTTGTATCTGTGTAAACATAATATTCAATATTTAATGGACACAGCCAACATGTTCTGTGTGCTCTTCTTCATCTTCGTGCTCCTCCTCCTCCTCTCCTTATCGACGACCACTATAACAAAAAATTGGTTCAAATGGCTCTGAACACTATGGGACTTAACATCTGTGGTCATCAGTCCCCTTGAACTTAGAACTACTTAAACCTAACTAACCTAAGGACATCACACACATCCATGCCCGAGGCAGGATTCGAACCTGCCACCATAGCAGTCGCGCGGTTCAGGACTGAGCGCCTTAACCGCGAGACCACCGCAGCCGGCTGACCACTATAACACGCAAAATTCAAATACCACCACAATGTCTTTCTCATCTATGATTTGTGTCATTGGGCATTTCCCCCTCCATCCATACAAAGCCTCTGTGTACACTAATGATCAAATAGCAGCAAAATATGGCAATGCTCGTAAGTAGGCCATTTATGTTTTCTTATTGGCAACGTTACGTAGTGCTCTGTATGAAAATCACCGGCTATGCTGTGCGCAGTCTGTGATTAGTTTGCATTGTTATCTGCCATTGTAGTGTTGGGCAGCTGGATGTGATCAGCGTGTAGC
This sequence comes from Schistocerca cancellata, assembly GCF_023864275.1. Taxonomy (NCBI): domain Eukaryota; kingdom Metazoa; phylum Arthropoda; class Insecta; order Orthoptera; family Acrididae; genus Schistocerca; species Schistocerca cancellata. The sequence continues at coordinate 101,533,674 of NC_064633.1, forward strand.
GTTGCACAGTTGGAGGTGAGCTGCCAGCAGTGGTGGATGTGGGGAGAGAGATGGCAGAGTTTTGAAATTTGTAAGACTGGATGTCATGAACTGCTACATACATTATGACTTTTGAACACTATTGAGGTAAATACATTGTTTGTTCTCTATCAAATTCTTTCATTTGCTAACTATGCCTATTAGTAGTTAGTGCCTTCAGTAGTTTGAATGTTTTATTTAGCTGGCAGTAGTGGGGCTTGCTGTATTGAAGTAGTTCGATTAACGAAGATTTTTGGTGAGGTAAGTGATTTGTGAAAGGTATAGGTTAATGTTAGTCAGGGCCATTCTTTTGTAGGGATTTTTGAAAGTCAGATTGCGTTGCGCTAAAAATATTGTGTCGGTTTAAACACAGTCATGTATAATTTTTTCTAAGGGGAAGTTTCATATGGCGACCCTGCCAGGATACCTCACTGGAATCTTCTCATTTTTTCTTGTAGTTTGTGTAATTAGTGTAGATTTTGTTTATTGCTAGTGTGTAATTGTAGAGAGAATCTCCTTTGTAGTTGCAGTCTTTCATTGTTGTACAGTAAAACAGGTGCGGCACGTATGTAAATTTGCACCAAGTATTTCACAGCTGCACTTGCAATTAACTAGATATAATTTTCAGTGCTATGTTAATGTGTTTTCGTATTTTGCTCTTCAAATTGTGCTTTCCTGTGTTGTCGTGTGAAATATTGTGACAATAATGGCGTGTGAAAAACGTAACACTAGGCTCCAAAGCAAACTGAGAAATAATAGCGACAACGAGCGTAGCTTATCAGCGCCGCCGAGTAATGAATTAACTAATGTTCAAAGTAGTAATTTGGTAATTGTGCATAGGGAAATGGAGCGGGCTGCAAATAATGCTGTAGGCTGTGAAACAATTAGTGAACAGCGAAGCATTATCTATCGATCGGTCGGCAAGAGCTCGCCTCAGGTATCTGAAATGACAGGACACAATCTTGCAAATACTGTAGATTCAGGTTTTGCGTCCTCACCGTTTTCTCAAATAAGTCAAGACACATTTTCTGCTTGTCAAAATGTGAATGTTGCCAGTGAAAATTCTCTGCCGAAAAGCATAGAGGAACAGATTCCAGACACTAATATATTAATATTGCAATTAATGCAACAAATGGATCAAAATCAGAGGCAAACACAGCAAAAGCTTCAAAAGTTAGACACAATAGAACAAAATCAGAGACAAACACAGCAAAAGCTTCAAAAGTTAGACGCAATGGAACAAAATCTTCAAAAGCTAGACACAATGGAACAAAATCAGAGACAAACACAGCAAAAGCTTCAACAAACACGTGAAGATTTAACTACTGAGTTACATAACATTGAATCGAAATGTCAAAAAGTCTGTAATGACGTAAAAACACAAATTTGTGAGCATTTTCAACCTATTTTTTCGTGGCATGAAAATGCATTACACAATCACGAAGCAGCCATAAAAGAACTGCAAACCATTGTTCATGAAAATCATGAGACCTTGTGGGCTAAAATTGACTCAGTTGCATCTACCGATTCGGTTACGCAACTTGCAAAAACTCAGGAAAACTTAAAGGACACAGTAGATTCGATTTCAACACAAATGGACACTCTGAAACTTGGTTCAGAAAAACACACTGAGGAAATGTGTTCACTATCGGAGAAAGTAGCCGAACTTTCGGATCAGTTCACTAACTTATCTACAAAGGTAGATGATGATCTGAATGACACAAGACCCGTAGCCTTCACTGACACAGAAGAGTATGAACAAATTAGAAAATTCAAACAAAATCAAAATCAAATCAATACTCAGTACAAAAGGGAAATCCGGGAAGTACAAGATCAGTTGATGCAGGTAATACAAGAATTACATATTTCAGAGGACACTCGCGCTCCAATATGGGAAGAGGGACATAGAAATACTGAACAACCACAAAATAATAACACAGGACACTTCGGAAATTATGAAAGAAATTGGTAAGGCGCATTGGATTTTGAGATGGAACCGCCGAAACGAAGTAACAATGAGCGATGTGCGACTCATCGACACGATGATTTCGACTATACGCTGTTCATTACTACACGTAAATTCAAAACATTTAAGAATTCTGACAACGACATTCATCCACAAGCATGGCTTCATCAATTCTCTCATTGTTTTCCTCCCAACTGGTCATTGGAGCACAGGTTAGAATTTATGTGTGGCTACTTGGAGAATGAACCAGCTGTAAGAATGCGATAGGTCATTCACAATAGTCACAGTGAAGGAGAATTTTATCATGCCTTCCTCTCGGCGTATTGGTCTCAAGCTACACAAGACCGAGTAAAACATAGCATCATAATGATGAAACGTTTCGAACAATCTGAATTTTCCAGTCTTATGAAATATTTTGAAGACATGTTGCATAAGAATCAATATCTTTCAAATCCATACAGCCACTCAGAACTCATCCGCATTTGCTTAATCAAACTGCCTGAACATTTACGACATATTATTTTAGCAGGACGTTGCAAAGACGACATTGAAGCTTCTCAAGGACTGTTACAAGAACTGGAAATTGACACTGACAATCGTGGAACGCGAAAACAGGAGCACAACAATTACAGGTCACATCTGTCACAATTCCGCGATGACAGAAATAATACACGACAAGGCTATCCTTATAACATAAATCGTGACCAAAACAGACACCACCCGTATGACAACCGATGGCAGAGTAGTAATAATTACAGGGAAAGATCACCTCTCCGCGGTAATGACTATCACAGAGACAATCAGAGAAACAGACAATATGGGCACCAAAATAATTATTATCAAGGGAGACAGAATAACTTCAGATGCAACGGTCCAGTGCACAGTCCTGATTCAGGGAGAAATTCTCCACCACGTGACCGACAAGAAAGAAACTATGGAAACTACCGACATGACAACAGATGATATGATCGTAACGACAGATCTGAATTGCATCAGAACTGGCGAGATTCAAACAGAGCAGGGCACTCTCGACAAGGTGAATTTGTGGAAGTTAGGTCTCCTAATTCCAATAACGATGCGCGCAAACAAAGGAACAGACAACGACTCGCACCGCAGGCAGCCGCGTGCGCTGGCTGGCTCAGAGAAAAATAACATAGACGCTAACCTTGAGAAAAATTTTAGCTTTCCTTACTGACGTATACAACAAGATAATTACTTCGAAGTTGAAACTCTGCGCACTAGAAAGAGTAAAGGATTGCACCACATTTCACAGGTAAATTTATTCAAAGATAATCTGCTTTTTAACTTAGTCTTTACTATAATATTTTTCACTTCACATTACTAGTACTATTTGCACACTTGAAAACTGTTTTTGTGCAACTATGTTTTAAAATAAACTATCCAGTCTAGAACCTAGGGAACTTATTTAAACAGAAATTACGAATGCATTGTTACTGTGAACAGACGACACAGTGTTATTGTGTGTGTACATTCTTGCTTGTTAGTTGCACGATTACTTAACGACTATAAGGTTCACATACTTAGAACATACACTGCTAATGAGATTTTAATGCAACATTTTGAATTACTTGAAAATACATTCTGGATTTAAAGTACTTTCTGTGAGATACCAGATGACACAGTGGTTAGTTTATGTGACAGCTACACGATTTTATCACGACGCTGCTAATGAGTGACAATTTACAATGTTGCTTTTGCTGTGTATCTGTTTTAGATCTGCATAGTTTTTCTGAACTCTTCTGGAAAGTAAAACGTTTTAGTAGTAACTTTTGTGGTATAGCTACAAGGAGACAGCCTTTTCCATAGCACAACAATACGTTACAGCACAGTAGTTTCTTCATCACGGCAATAAGCGTAATAACTAAGATATCTATACGCAAAGCATTTCACTTTTGTTTATCATGAGGTAAGTACATTGACTTCAGCAGAACTTTGCTTACAGAGGACGATAACTACGACACTTCCACAGAATTATCTTACAGCAAGACGCACATTTAGCGCTACAGGACACGCATTTGAGTGATTAATTTTGTACTTAAAACATTTATTTTTAAAGGTATTTGAAGTACAATGATACAAATGTTTTCCGTGATACATTTCATTCCATTGCTGTACTCTGTAACACCTGATGGTATAATTACATTAATCCTCAGAGGGGTACACGCTTACCTTGTGTACCATGTGTTTGGCAAGCACAAGGAGCCCTAGCTAATATGGTATTTGCTTATACAACTTTACACATCGGTACCATATTTCTCTAACACACAAATTACACAGCTATCTGATTATTTAACTGAGAGAGACGAACATTTATTTTACTACATCAGTGACAGATGTTTACGTAATTACACCGTTGGATAACTTCACACTTACGAAATTGCATTTTGTCTGTACTTTGTGTACTGTTCATATTTTTTCGGAACCATTGTGATACTATGAGAGCTTTGAATGATGTATTTGGTATGAGATCATGATTTTTAAAGCCCGTTTGAGGTAGATGACACTACTGAAATGAGCAGAGAATTTTTTTAGGTTTTGAAATTATTGGAGGAAGTTAAGACGATTTTGAGAATTGACTGAGATGTTATGATATTATTACGATGATGATGTGTATTATGCTGTTGAGGTATGTTTATGATCAATAAGCTGATGCCATATGAGGAATTTGATTATGCTATGTATTTATTATGATGAAATATTGAAGTGTCGTCGCAAGATTGACGTGTCAACGAATATATATATTTATATGTGTAATAAGGTAAGGAGTAATGAATCGTGGTTAGGGACTCTGACTTGTGAAAAAGGATGTTGGAAACCAAGAATCGTACCTTAAGAGTTATGAAATGTGAATAAATGCGTGAATGTATCACAATGCCAGCGAAAATTTTTTGGACACTGTTATTTTCTTAAGATTTTGTTTCTACACATTTGCAAAGCAAACCCGTGAAATTTTGTATATGAGACTGCCACTGTAGTGCAAACTGGTGTTGTAAATATTTTGGTAAGAAAGTTAAGTGACCTTCACGCAATGCGTCATGGGCACGACGCATTACGTGGGCAGCTGCGCGACAGTCGCCTGAAAAAAAGCCATTAGTGTGTGCCTTTCAGAGGCACAGATGGAGAAAAAAAAAGAGGCCATTATCCTCACTATTAACATTCCTTTGTAGAAAGCATCGCAAATACGGCACTCTCAAACTTGAAAACATATGATTATACTGTGGAGCTCTTAATTTATGATATTTACTAAAATGCCTAATGAAACGATGAGAAACATTTCATGGCTATTGTCTTGCTAGTTGAGAGAAATGCCATATGGCTTGCTTTATGTATTTATTTACTCATTTTGTTTAATATCTAGTTTCTAGCTGCACTGCAGCATTGGTGAAAATAAAATTTAATAAATGTACTAATATAGTTAGTTTACACTTACAGTTGCAGTCAATTATAAATTTATGATCTACTTCCAAGAAAACGAGGGCACATAAATAGACATTTCCCTTCACAGGAATTGCATAAATAATTTTTGTACGATTTGGTAACTTATCTGCTAGCGTAAGTTTTTGTGATGCATCACTCTAGTGTTAAGATGTGACATAGGTATTACACATGGCCATTTTTACTGTAATATTTTTTCTGCTTGAGCTATGTCATGTTTAGATATAAGTTATTACATTTGCTGATTCTGTTTGCCAGGCATAGTGCTACTAAATTTCACTTTGTACTACTCTGTTAAGCTAGTTTTACTACTGATTTATTTTTCTTGTTGCTGCACATTGGCTCATATTAGTTGTAATGTTGCATTGCTTGGTAATTTATATTTACTGCAGCTTGCTTTGATACCTTTCATTTTTTTCATTGCTGTTTATATTAATTGTTTTATGCTGCTGCATTGCCTCGTCCCTTAGTTTAGCATCTGAGCTCAGTAGATTTAAGTTAGCTTAAGAGGGGGTAGACTATATAAAAAACTAACTATGATGAATTGGAAGAAATGCATTGAGAAGCTATAAGAAATTGGTTTGGCCAAAAACAAAATTTTGAAAGAGGATATGAACCAAAAAGTAGGGTTTAGGGCCAACAGGTTTACGTAGGATTTTCTTGGAAATAAATGATGAGGTAAGATAATGGTAAATAAATAATGAGGTATGAAATGTGTGAACATATAAATACAGAAAGCATGCTTGGATAGAATTTTTTTTGGTGGAAACAAATGTTGAAATAAGAGGAAAGATATATGGAATGAAGTTTGGGGTGGACTGCAGTACCAAATGTCACACTGAAAATAAACCCGGTCCTGTATTTTTGTGTTATTACACTATGTGAATTTGTGTTTTTCCTGTCTTAATGTGTTTAGCTACTAAGAGTTATGTTGTAGAATTTTTCTGATAATATGTTATTTTCTTTGTAAAGATGTTTAGACATTATTCATTCTGTTTTGTTTTAATGCTCATTGTGAAGTTGATGTTTCAAAAGAAATGGATGGTAAGAAAAATTTGACATATGATGCACAGCACAGAATATTAACTGAAAATCTTAATTATATTTCCTTTGCAAAGCAAACTAGATGAAAGACTATATTGTGTCAATTAGAAAATAACTTCTCTTGGTAGCTCTTTTTACACAGATTATCCTAGCTTTTTCAATTCTTAAAATCAATTAGTATTTGGCTGACAAATAAACAAAAATTGTTCTGTTTGGATGCTGTCAGGTGGCAACTGAACCCAATGGCTGACTAATATTGCAGCATTCTGCCTCTTGATATCAGGACCACAACTTCCATTTGCTCCATTTACACTACTTCCAATATAAAATTAAAGCAGCTAACAGTGCCTTATGTGGTTAGGTCAGTGAGTGTGTTTCAAATCACAAAGTATGTATTAATGGTACATCATAGTTTGAATACTGCTGAAATGCTGACCAATTTTTTAAAAATCCGGGATATTGTAGCCCATGGTTTCTCCACAGAAGACAGGACTTCTGAAGAAAGAAATAATGTTTTAAGCAGTAAATTTTCAACCAAAACTTCAAAATTATTAACAAACATTTTTTCTGAGTATATGGAGTCCTACTCAAAGAGCTCAATAATGTAAGCAATTTCAATTTGTTTCAAAAGATTAGTGATATAGAAGCAAATGTTTTGTTTTGTATAACATTACTGGATGTTAGTATCTTAATACTAGATATGAATAAATTTTTTTAAACTTTATACCGAGTTTAATGTTCTTTTGCAAGACAGGTATTTAAAATAACTCTTTTCAGCTTTTTGAACATGTACATGTTAAATTGAGATACAATGGGTTAGAGAGAATGAAAAATAATAATAATGAGTTTCATGAGTTGTAATTTTAAGTTTAATTGAAATTTTTTATTATTAGTCTTGCTCGCCACACTCCTGATGCTAATTTTTGTTCTCCCCCAGTATGCTCGACATGTCCAGTTATTGCATTTCTCAACTCACAAGAGGTATGCTGACGAAAAAGCTCCTGTGTGCACTCAAGATACCCACCTACTATTGCTAAAATATAAAAGTATATAAAATAAAACAAACGATATAAAATAAAGTGTGGGTACTAAGACAATGTTTATGCAGGGTGCCAAATTCTTGAAAACCTTGAATCTTTGCAAATGTATATACCTAAATTGGTTATTTCCCTGCTTATTTAATTTTTTTTATTATTTTTAGGTAGAGGAGAATTAGTTGAAAGTAAGGTAGTAGGAGAAATATGTCGGTTGAGGATTTTTTATTCTATAGGCAAAACGACATAGACCACGAAATTCCGAAGGGAGCTATGATTTTTGTCATTTTTCCCTCAAACAAAATGAGCTCCAACCTATAAATTCACACTACTACCAGCCATTACCAGCCAAGGTCTACAAATGACCAGGGATCTTAACCTAACTACAATCACTGCCACTCCTTTACAGACTCACACGTTCTTCATCAGCTGATGGAGACTACAGAAAAATGGACTTCTGTAGGGAAGATTGCTGGCTCCAGTTCTGTTCAATATATGATTGAATGACCAACCCCTATGACTAAATAGCAGGAGCTTCTTGTATGGCAATGGCCTAGCTTTAGCCACCAAGAGCCCCATCCTCATGAATGCCCTTTAATAACTTTCCAGATACTGCAACACAAACCAATGTAAATCAAATCCTACAAAGGTACAAGTGTGTGCTTTTCATCTAAGAGACAGGGAAGCTCATTGAAAATTAAAGATAATATGGCGAGTTGTCGAATTGGAACACTACAAGACCCCAAAATACCTAGAAGTGACACTTGATAGACGGATTACTTTCAAGAAGCACAGCATGAATAATGAGTCAAAAGTATTCACCAGCAACAATCTCTGCGAAACTGGCCAGATCACAGTAGTGTAGTCAACCTGAAACTCAGCAAACCTTTGCAATAGCTCTATACTATTCAGCGGCAGAGTATGCATGTACTGTTTGGCACTGTTCAACGCATGTCAAACGATGTAGCTCTCAATTACACCTGCATACTATTAGCAGGTTGCTAAAATATCGTTCCAATCGAATGGCTTTTTCCACCCTGTATGAATATCACCACCTACTAGTCTCAATAAAAAGCTTTTTATTTGTCACATGACCAGGTTCTGGCTTGTGCCAATCCACAGGTGTTTCTACATTCATGTACATGTTAATTTTGTTGGCATTACTTGCTCTCAACCCTAACAAATGCAACACCTAGAATTTCCTTCCACATCAGAACAAAGGAATTACAATAGGGTGATTAATTCAACCACCATCACATTTGACAGAAATGAGAAGGCTCTCTAACATGATATCCAACCAATACTCACTAACAACAATATCAAAGAATTAATTGACTGCTCTAAAATGGAATGTGACTCAGCTAAAATAAATAATACTGAAAATATTAGTATTGGGCTGCAAGTTAAGAATATCATACACAAAAACTTACAAAATCAAAAATCCAATAACCTTGACGCCAAACTGCTCAGGAATATTAATAGAAAAATGTCTTAAAACAAAGCTCTGGTAGTCAAATCTGATAAAGGAAACTCAGCTCTGGTTATGTATGAAACCAAGTTCCCAACCTACAATTCATGAAGAAAATTGTCCTACACACCCCATAGTCATCTCAAGATAGAGTTCAGCATATTTTATAAGCAATAAGTGTAAACACATTCTTGGTAACTCTCATGCCTATGGAAACAATTTTTCAATTAAGAATAGCTATAAACTTTTTGAACATATCAAAGACCTACCAATACCAGAGGGTGCCAAATTTGCTTCAATGGACATAGTAAACCTTTACACCAACATGACACTATTGAGGTAAATAAAAACAACCTATGAAAACACAAAAAGCTATCGAAGGCTCAGATATGTGAACTCAATGACCTGTTAGAACTAGTCCTAGCACACAATTATTTTACTTTTAATAACAAAATTTATAAACAAGAATATGGTCATCCAATGGGCAGTAATTTGGCAGGAATACTTGCAGATACTTACATTAACCACATAGAAAATAAATTTTTCAGAGCAGATTGTTCACTTGAAAATAAAATAATATTCTGCAAAAGGTATGTGGTTGATACAATTATCTTGTACAATGGTACAACTGAGCAGACTGAGAAACAAGCTATAGGCCTCAGCAGCATGCAAAACAACATCAGCTTCACTGTGAAAAATAAAGTAGGTAAAGACATCATTTTTCTTGACCTTACAATATCTCAGGTAAACACCAAATACACTTTCAAAATCTACAAAAACCCACCACTAGTGATGTTGTCATTAACAACTCCTCATGTCATCCAGTACAACGCAAAATGGCATTCTTCAGGTCCACACTTAATTGTATACATGAAATCCCACTCAGCCCCCATGACGAACAATAAGAAATTAACATTATCACAGAAACTGAATGTATAAATGGATACAACCCAGATTTAATTGAGAAACTTAACAACAATATCAAAAAGAAACAATGCACACCTCCTAAATTAGATTCACAAGAAGCAAAAATTACATTTGCCTGCATATCTTTAATAGGTGCAATTTCATACCAAATTGTCAACCTCATTCGAAAAACTGGTATTCAAATTTCTTTCAGCATCAACAACAAGTTAGAACAGCACATCGTCCACAATAGTAAGACAAATGAACAATGCCACCACAGATCAGGTATTTACAGACTTTTATGTGACAAATGCCCACAGTTCTACATAGGCCAAACTGGAAGGAGTTTCACTATAAGACACTATGAACATATGAATGCCTCCCAGCTGATTAATTTTGGTAAATCCACGTTTGCAATGCTTCTAAAACACCATGGTCACTCAGCCACAGCCATTACAGACAACCTACAAATACTATACACTGACAACAAAGGAAAGGAAATGAATCTGCTGGAAGAGCTAGAAATTTATATCCACAGCTCTGACTCATCAGACCTTGTTGTCAACAAACAAGTGGAGCTTGCAATCAAATCTTATCTCCAAATATTTCATGAAACATTCTAAAACTGAAACTCATTATCGTGTGATATGATAACAAAGTAATATGCTATGGAAATTCGAAGTAGCAGTCATACAACAGTTCAAATGTCATCATCGTAATTTGTAAAAGTCATATTGTAAATACAAGCTGTAACTGTCATTTTCGTAATTTGTAAATTTGTAACAGCTTTCAAAACCATGTGTATAACATCATTATACTTCCTAGATCTAAGTTCTATGACAACAGTGTGGCTGAAAACCGTTCTGCCATTTTTTAATTTGTAGTGGAAATGGAATTGAGTGTTAGGCGTCATTGGCCGGGATGCCCTTTATGGGGTAGGTCCGGCCGCATTGGTGCTGGTCTTATTGCATTCGACGCTACGTTGTGCGACCTGTGCGCTACATGGGGATGAAATGATGATGAAGACAACACAACACACAGTCTCTGAGCGGAGAAAATCCCCGACCCAGCTGGGAATAGTACCCGGGCCCCTTAGGATGGCAGTCCGTCATGCTGTCCATTCAGCTATCTGGTCGGAGTTAATTTGTAATAGCTCTTATTAATTTCATATATATAACATCATTGTACTTCCTAGAGCTAAGTTCTCTGACAAAAATGTGGACAAAAAAGTTTCATAATGTGTACCAAAAAAAAAAAAACTTCGCAGACTATTATACCTTTTTAAGTTCTTATATGTGGAACAACTTTGCACTTCCTATGGCTAAGTTCTTTGACCATAACCTACTTGTTTATGTATGAGCAATATCTTTACACCTGCTACATCTACGTTCTTTGACCATAGCCCACATTTTTGTATGTAAACACAGTGTATTTCACTAGGGCACGTCGTAATAGCGAAATATGCAGCTAAAATTTATAAAACCAAAATAAGGACATGAAAACGATGACAAGTGTGCAACTAAGCTGAAAACCTGTCACCACAGCGTAACTATAATAATGATGCTTCATCTTTATGTAAGTAAAGATATATTTTCAATAAATTCTGCCTCGACACCCACAATTGTCCCTCTTGTATCTGTTTAGCCATCAGAAAATAATTTTTTGTGTTTATACAGTGATCTCCAGCAATAAAAACATGTACATGAATGTATAAACATCTCAGGATGGGCCCAAGCCCGAAACCGGTCGTGTGACAAATAAATAAAATTTTATTGTGACTGGTAGCGGAAATTTTTCTACACCCTATAAAGGGACAGTCACGGAGTTCAACAGCATCCACTATGGATAAAATTCATTTAATATCACCCACTCCTGTTCGAAAAGAAATAGCTGCGAATGAGGATAGAAAGTAAGTGGAGCAGGAGATAAAGTATGCTCTGTATGGGCACGACCCACACCAGCAACGACTGAAGCCTAGAACGAGTTTTCTTAGAACATCGACGGCGCTTAGAAGAACTGCTCAAAAAGCTAAGTTGCAACCACGGAGGGCTAGAACCAACCTTCTCCATGACTGGATGAGTTTCAGAAACTCTACCACCTGGCTATGATGAGAGATGGACGACATGGAAGTCCCTGAACAGATTGATCGTAGGAGTTGGCGGCCGGAAGATTAATTTGGCAAGATGCGGATACACTGATCAAGATGATATTCAGAGTGACTATTGAGAAGATGTAAGGTATCCCTTCAGTTCAAGCAACATTTTATTTCCTTATTTTGCCGTTTTACACATTTGTATCGTGTCTGCAGATACCATGTAGTACGCAGTGAGTAAAGCGGTATGGCAGAATGCACACAGTTAGGAGTAAGATCCGTACGTCAACGGAAGGTGACAGCGCACCATATGACGTTGCCAGTAGATGATAGTGTGAGGCACTTGCTAGACGCGGGGACGCCGGTTACGTCAGCAGCGAGGTACGTAGGGAAGTACAGCGATTCTGACAGGAAGCGAGCATCTTACATAATAAGTACTTGCTAATAAAAGTCGCTTTTTCCAATATAAATATTAGGAGAAGCCTACGTGTCGTAGGTACTTTCTTACAACAACGCTAGAAATCGATAACCTTAACGAAAATGCATGAAAGGCTACGAAATACTACGAGCGTAAAAACGAGGTACAGGCTGCCCTCCATAGCCACCAGTCGTCGATAGGTTGCTTCCCGATATAGTTCTGTCGTAAAACCATGCTCCCAAGCAATTGCTAGTTTTCAGTTAAACATCATTAACTGTGTCGATATTATCAGTTTATGATGTTTAGTACATACATTCATAATAATGGCATCCCCTTTCAGCGTCATTCCTAATAATATAGCATACTGCTCCATCACATAGAATTACAGGAAGTAGAATTGCAGTTTACAGAGATCCCGACTGTGCTGATATTGCTTCTGCGACGGATATAAACTTAGAGAGCTTCTCGGCAAAACAGGTAGAAAGAATGCTACACGCCGACTCACTAAGTTAATCCAAGTCCGGATTATCTAGCCCTCTGAAAAACTAGGATGGAAAAGCACGGCTAGTCTTACTGTTACTCCTCTTATACCATCGACGGCGGACTCTAACGCTAAACTGGGACATTTATGGAGGTTTATTATAAGTTGGGGTTCATGCAGAGAAGATACTGCTTAACATGTGTTTCAGTGCCGACTGTGTTAAGCCTTCTGCACAAAAGATGAACTTCTCGAAGGAAAAGAAAATGATTTGGAAGTGCCCAAGTTCTGGGCAGAAGTAATATATTCGTCACTGTGTATAATATGTAAGTTTCTGATACAAGAATAATACTTCCACACAAGGATGACAGTCGTGTTGTCTACCTAACTAGAGGGTACTTTCTATTTTTCCTACTTAAAATCATGGTTATTCTTCTAAGAATAAATTTTTCTTCTCTTCCCTCATGCTGCTCCTTAGCGCACAGCGTAAGGTGAATTTTTGCGGTTACAGTGTTCTGTATACTTTGACACACATAGTGACAATTTACTTCGTGAATGTTGACCTACAAGCTAACTTTCGTTGCTTAGTCGCAAATGGTTTATGAATTTAAACGGCTGCTTTTTGTGCCCATAACTTCTTTAAATGTTTCTTTACAGCCTATACTGATTAAACAGTTCCTTATCTATTCTTTCCGTAATGTTGCATATTAATTATGAAAAATTTTGTACGTGCATTTACATATCCGTGAATGCAAACGGCCAAATGGCACACTGAATAGGTCGAGTGAAGTGCCTGGGGGCTTTAACTACGTACAGTAATCAGTGAAGCTCAGATCCAGCAAGAACATTTCGGGGGATACTGAGGACTATTTTGTTTATATCTTGGTTCAGCGTGTTCTAAATGAAACGGGTTAATTATCTCTAATCTACCTGCTTGCGAAGTGGCAACACTGTCTCGAAATGCCCATGGCCACCACTTCCGGCGAGTATTATATAGAGATAACTAGTTCGTTGTTACTTGAATCTCGGGCGTAAGGCATATCGGTTTTATGTGAGACACCCTGTGTATGGCATCCGTTACAGAGTAATAACGTGATAATTGTTTATTCAGTTTGTTAATTACCTTTATTTCTCTGAGAATACCTTCACAACACTAAAAAAGTCTCTAATATGCAATCAGCGTAAAGGTACTGCTTAGAACAATCAACATACACAGATTTTAGAAGACTCTGTAAGACTCTTACGTGGTTGCCGTTACTGCGGCAACAGCTAATTGTAGTGAGGTATTAAAGCTCTTCCATAGCATTCAATGAAGCCATACATGAGGTGCTTAGTGGTCAAATCTTCGTCAATAAACGTAACCCTAACGCCGTTTAGTGCTGTTAACGTAAATTAAAACTGTCCGAGTAACAAACCTTAACCCTCCGTTACTCGATCGAAAATTCATGACATGGTCACTCGCACGGATGACAGGTGTCATCCACAAAGCAAGCGGTGTATTTGTATACTCTGAACGATCTTTATGACTGACTTGCGACTGATTTAATATTCGTACACAGTATAATATATTGTTTGAAATAGTTTTACCATTCGAGGAACAATATTTTCAGCTGAATTGCTGGCGTTACATGGTCCCTCTGGTTGCTTACCAACGTACGATTCGAAATTCAAAGTGTAAGCTGGTTTTACATCAACCAAAGCAAACTCTTTTAACCTATACTTTGCTTGTTTGCTAGGAATATATTGCCTCAATGGGCAGTTTCCTCTAAATGCCATAAGCTGTTCGTCAACAGTAAGATAATCACTAAGTGAAAAATATTTTTGGCAATTGTTCGTGAATAGTTCAAGTACCTCTCTGATAGCAACCAAGTCGTCAATCTCTCTGCGAACACCTCTATCAAGGATATTACGAAACCTCAGACATCTCAACAGAAACCTGAATCGGTTTTCACTTAGGCATAAATAACATGATTTAAGTCTGTTTCCCTTTCAGTTATCCCACAATTTCGATGTACCCTTCCTAGAACATCTCAAAGATCCACACAGATATAACAAACCAAAGAAAGCTCTGATCTCTATCGCACCTGTTTCTTTAGCATCCCTTTCCCAAGAGAAGTTACCACGAACTTCACTAATAGATATATTAGTGCATGTTGCGATAATGCTTATTATGTTTTCATCCAAGAACAAAGTCAGAATTTCAATTTCTGTCTTTTTTTATACGAGCTTGATTTTTTTGGTCCAGGCAATTGCGTAATAATATTACAAGATCTGCTTCTAACATTGGTAGGATATTTATTTTTCCTCCGTTTAGTTATTCCATCTTTCCTAACAAAAAATGCATCATCTTGAGTTACTTCTCCCTGTGACTCATATTCATCATTTTCTGGCATTTCTTGTTCCGTTCCAGAATCATGACCGCTTTCATGAACACAATCCTCAGTCTTTGAGTCAGCGCTATCACTACGAGCATCTTTATCACTCAGCTCATTGAACCATTCCAACCATACATAAGGATCTCTTCTAACCTGTGTCCGAGATTTCAATACGTCTAAATTTACGCACGTGAATGATCTAGCAAAGCAATAAAATAATACAGATTTACTTTGTTTCAGATTGTGGCAGCAGAGCTCGAGTGGATGACCAGAGTCCTCCAGACTATTATAATGTTTCATAAACAATGCATCTTTCGTAACGGAAAAGCCAACAATGATTGGAGCTAACAGGCGGGGAGTTAACAGAAAGGTACTAAAAATGGCGCGAACTCAGTGCTGCCTGTCAGACAAAACTGAGCGGGAAAGTCATGTGGATGTCGAGTGTCATCCGTGCGAGGAACGGAGCGTTAAACAAATTCCGGTACAACTGGATGCAGTCTTGAGAGTGAAGGGTACGGTGGGCGCTATAGTCGACAACAGCAAGTACAGCAAGTGAAAGGAACACATTTGCTTTAAACTACACAAACAACGCACATTGTCGACAATTCTACCGTTTTGCAGACATTCTCAGTTGAAAACGCATACAAAGATTAATGGAGTTAGAAATGAAATAGAAAACAGTTGCTATGTGTAGTGCTGAGGAATCAAAGTGCCATTACTTTGTAACTGGCCATCACAGACCAAGGGCATCTTATTTCGAAATCCTCAGAAAGTATCGTTGAAAGTTGTAACACACGCGCGGGGCACACGATACTCATTAAAGCCGGTACTATGGTAAGTTGACGGGCTTCACCTTATGAGAAAGGATTTTGGTATAGATATTGATCGCGTGTACCTGACTGGAGGCAAATCAGACATACACCCACTCTGTAATAACAATGATACGTCAAGTAAGTCCGAAATGCAACTACACGTCAGGACGGACAAGAAACAATCCAGAAGAAGCTACCAATTTGTTAATAATACGGTCGCCAGCCTAATTAGGCATTAACTGAGATTCTTCCCTGTACAAGGTGATGTACGTTCATACAAAATAACACGTAGTAACACCGCATATTATGGTAAATTTTAGAACCAGAAAATCTACTGAACTTATAATTTCACTTTCTGTACTGATATGGATAAACCATAAATACATAACACCACACTATAATGTTTACTACAAAACTTCGTACTGTCTATTGATCTGATTAAAATCGGGCATAGGTTACCCTAGAAATAGCACTTTCGAATCACACACACAATGTCGATTTTGATTAAGGTAAAACACTGATAAATTTTGGTCTTTAATATTGACTTTAACTTTGCTGTTCTAATCAGTTTAGAACACTTCAGAATTCAAATGAATAAAAAAGGGGGGGGGGACCTTGAAACTGTTACGATCACTGTATTAAAGAATTTGATTACTGAAATCAGTATGTGCTCAAGATTTCCAATATATGAGTTACTAGTCTTTTTATCTTATTTCCTGCTCAATTAAATACGATTATATCTGTCTCGAAATAATTAAACTTCATTACTAAATCAATATCAAAATTATCTTCCAACTTTGTCACTCCTCCGTTATTCATTAAATAGTTCATTAACAAGACAGTTCCTTAAACATCATTCTAACATTGCTAGGTCTGCAGGTAATTATTATTAACACAAACTTTAATTCTTCATTTCGGGACGCTCGGATTGCACAACATTTGGAAAGGA
Source organism: Schistocerca cancellata (assembly GCF_023864275.1). NCBI lineage: Eukaryota > Metazoa > Arthropoda > Insecta > Orthoptera > Acrididae > Schistocerca > Schistocerca cancellata. The sequence continues at coordinate 101,550,690 of NC_064633.1, forward strand.
CCCTGTCTAGGTTAGTTGTGAGGATAATTAAATGATAGGACAGTTCTGGTAAAATTTAAGTTGTTATTGAACAGTATGGAACAAAAGTAACACTGGTCCATACGAATACAGTACTAAATGTTTCAACCTATTTGTATCGATGTGGCGGTTGGCGGGCGGCGAGATGGCGAGGCACAGAGCACACATACATCCACAGCAATGGCTCTTGACGTATCGGCACTTTACTTCTTCTTAGCGTCGCAATACTTTTCCATTTAGTGCCTATGGAATTTTACCATGCTGTATGGGCGTAGGAACGGCATATCCGAGGCTCAATGAAACTGCGTCTTCCAGGAGAGCCTCCTCGCTCCAGAACGTGTTGCTCAGACCAATGCCCAACTCCGACTACGACTGCTGAGCCCGTTATGCCGTGCAGTGCCCGCGTGCATTTTCCCGCGCTCGCCTGCCATCCGCGTTTTACCGCTCCCTTACAGATAGGGTATTCACCCAAGGTTTTACATTCTACATATCCTAATACATTGCCTACGTATGGACCAGACGCACAATTACAATTTTAAATATCTTACAACAGTCTCAACATTTCTTACATTTCAATTCTGTTACAATATTGTTTGACATTTGACATAAACATTAATATTCACATTGAAAATTGTTTACAGTTTCCTTAACATAATGGCATGAAACAAAAAAAGAAATGAAATCAGAACATCGATTACACTAATTTATCGAAAATCAGAAGAAAAAATTATTATATGTACAATAGTACAGCGTTGTTGTTGTTACAAAGTCTCCAAACTTTTATCGGTGGAGGTCTTTTTCATCACGTACACGGTATTCGTAGAATTAGTGGACGCTGTTTTCATCATGCATAAATTGAGGAGAAAAAAATAAACGAAAATCCAATCCGTAGGAATAAAAGAAACTAGAGAGGCGAGCGTCGGCTCGTGGGGGTGTGGCGGCGGCGGCGGAGGCGGGGGCGGCGCCCTGGCGCCAGTCTAGCCGTTGTCTGCCCGCTCCCAACGACCTCTGACGTCACCCGACCCACTCGCCGAGCCGCGCCGCCACGCACTTCCCACGCTGCGCTGTGCCAGACCGCAGTCACGGAGACGGAGTAATTTTCGCGCTCCTCGCGGCTGTTCTACGTGTACGAGATAATTAGCGAGCTCTGCTGCGGAGGGGCTAACTTTTCCAAACCCTCACTGCAGAGAGTCACCTCTGGCCGTCGGTAATGAGCTGACTGGCGCAACACTACAGGAGGAGAGTAAAAACTACTGTCAAGTCTTGGGTTCAAGCACCGCTGTGAATTTCATTCCTAGCACAGGCAAGTACGATGTGTTTCTTGAAGCTTTCTCAGCGGACTGAATATTCCAACAGCTTTCAGCTGCAACCAGGGCCGCAATACTTTACTTCCGATAATTTGACTGTCAATCGTTCAGTCATTTTAATGCGAATCGCTGACTGAATTATGGGTGTCCAGCGTGGCTATTTGAACGTTAAAATGCTAAAAGCAGGGACAGTGTTATACCATTGTGTGAAATCCGCAGGTATCTTCAGTTTCTGAGCTTCTGAAGTAGCAAATCAGTTGACGGAGCTACTAGTTGTGGTGTCACCGCCAGACACCACAGTTGCTAGGTGGTAGCCTTTAAATCGGCCGCGGTCCGGTAGTATACGTCGGACCCGCGTGTCGCCACTGTCAGTGATTGCAGACCGAGCGCCGCCACACGGCAGGTCTAGTCTAGAGAGACGCCCTAGCACTCGCCCCAGTTGTACAGCCGACGTTGATAGCGACCGTTTACTGTCGCCGGCCGCGGTGGTCTAGCGGTTCTGGCGCTGCAGTCCGGAACCGCGGGACTGCTACGGTCGCAGGTTCGAATCCTGCCTTGGGCATGGGTGTGTGTGATGTCCTTAGGTTAGTTAGGTTTAAGTAGTTCTAAGTTCTGGGGGACTTATGACCTAAGATGTTGAGTCCCATAGTGCTCAGAGCCATTTGAACCATTTGGTTCACTGTCTACATACGCTCTCATTTGCAGAGACGACAGTTAAGCATAGCCATCAGCTACGTCATTTGCTACGACCTAGCAAGGCGCCATATTCAGTTACTATAATTACTATCTTCAAGAATGTATTCTGAACAGATAAAATTGTGAATCATGTACCGTCAAGAGCGACGTTCATCATTAATGGATTAAAGTTAAGTGTCAAACTAATTACGTCCGCTTTGTGAATACTCATTCCTTGTCATGTACCAGACCTCACGTCAGTATAGTTCTTCCCTCCTCACGCCACCGTGCGTGAGCTAAAACGCGTGCATTTCGGCCTTCACTCGTAACACGATGTTGGCTCTTCTGCTAACACAAAAGTTTCATTTGTGATTTTGTTTCGTAGTATTTCTCATAGCAATATTCTTATCTCTTTGAGCAGATTATCTGAGGGTAGCACGCTGAGAAGTAACGAAACTATTCAGGTGACCAGAGGTTGAATATAACAGTGAAATAGCTTGTAAATGAAATGTATTTTCAGTTACGAATACGAACAACCACCAGCTGTATAAGGCAATGACGACATTGAAAAGTCCGCAGCTTGTGGTCGTGTGGTAGCGTTCTCGCTTCCCACGCCCGGGTTCCCGGGTTCGATTCCCGGCGGGGTCAGGGGTTTTCTTTGCCTCGTGATGACTGGGTGTTCTGTGATGTCCTTAGGTTGGTTAGGTTTAAAGTAGTTCTAAGTTATAGGGGACTGATGACCATAGATGTTAAGTCCCATAGTGCTCACAACCATTTGAACCATTTTTTTTTTTTTTTGACATTGAAAATTTGTGCCCGACCGGGTCGAACTAGTATTTCCCGCTTTACCCCAGCTGTCGCCTTAACCACTTTGGCTATCCTTGCACGATTTGCGGCGAGACCTAAACTTCAAAATGTCGTCGTTCCTGCGTCACAACATGTACTCGTTCACACATTATGTAATCTCTGTCATTGTAACTGAAAGTTACAGCCTCATATCGGCGGATAAAGGTGAAATTACAGTGCCTGTGTGGTTAAGAAGAACAGTTCAATGTAGCTTTGGATATGCATTGATGTTCGAAGGAATGTTGCAAAGTTATTCTTAATAATGCAGGCACTGCAATATATTAGAACACCTTGTACCGACAGGTTGTGTTCGCTCTGTAAAAAGCACTCCGTCTTCAGGCCACTAGTGGCCCATCGGGATCATCCGACCGCCGTGTCGACCTCAGCTGAGGATACAGATAGGTGGGGTGTGTGGTCCGCACACCGCTCTCCCAGTCGTTATGATGGTTTTCTTGGCTGCGACTGTTCAGTTGAGTAGCCCTCAATTGGCGTCACGAGGCTGAGTTCACCCCAAAAAATGGCAATAGCGCATGGCAGCCTAGATGATTACCCATTCAAGTGGCGGCCACGCCCGACAGCGCTTAACTTCGGTGATCTGACTGAGTCGCATGTCAACACAAGCACCGAAGTCAACATTACCTTCCTTCAATTGGGCCAACTGGTGGTGAGTCGGGGAATTACAGTACACACTGACGAAACTAAATGGAGCTCTAACATGGAAATTAAGCGTTTCCGGACACATGCCCACATAACATCTTTTCTTTATTTGTGTGTGAGGAATGTTTCCTGAAAGTTTGGCCGTACCTTTTTGTAACACCCTGTATAATGTGTGCTAGGCAGTGCAGTCCTTCATGTAGCATCAGCAGTTGGCATTAACACTGTGAAGGGTTGTATACCACATACAGGCGACTGCATAAATAGGAACTGTTTACTGTTAGAGCCTAAAATGATCAAAGTGGGCGCCATACATTGATAGTGGTTAGTGTCTTACGACTGGACAAGATCTGTGTCGTATGCTACGAAAAGTAGATGTGACAGATCTAACAGAGCAGCGTAGGCGAGTTGCAATCATAGTTAAAGTGAGAAAAACTGAAATATTATATGAGGAGCAACTAATAAAAGCGTATAATGTCCGCTGCTTCAAATTTTTCTGAAAAAGCGAAAAACTGATATTCAATAGAACATAAAGCCGATTTCACAATTAATTCCGTTGAATTCGATCCTACTTTGCAACAGGTAAAAATTTGATTAGAATGGCTATAAAATCAGTTTATGTTTTTGACAATATACGTTTTAATCAGTCACCTAGGACATTATATATTTTTAAAGGTTTCCAGTATTAAATCTTCATTAATTCACACGAACTTTAACATCTGGAAATGACGATTATCTTACAATAATTTTCAACTGCTTTACATTAATTATGAAACTTAGAATATTGTACCATTAATATTTACTTGAAGGAATGCTACAAAGCCTTAAATTACATAAAAAATTGTTCAACGCAATAATTTTTTACTGGCAGATTTAACCATATTTTGTCCACGCCTGCTTCTTGTAAGCAATCACATTCGATATCTTCTGGGGCGAAACTTCTACATCGAAATTCTGAAGTCCGTAAAAAAGTTGAGTTGTTCTTCCTTCCATTGCGTTTCTTCACATCTTCCCTTTTCTCTTCCTTTATCATGTTTGACAACGCTAGAATAGATCTTTCAGTAGCAGAGAATATATTATGTTCTCATTCTGCCAATGTTGTGAAAGATATAGAAGGTCCATCGAAGTAATAATACATTCCTGTTTTAAATTATATATCCCGATCAAAGACACTCTTCAGTTATTCAGAATTATTATTTTTACTTCACTGATACTATCTTTTTCCCTTCCTTTAGAGCTCTTTATAGTTCTTAAGCTCCCAGTCTTTTCTAATTATCCGAGTTTCCCCTTATTCATTGTAGAACTGTATATACTTCTCTGAATTCAGAATTTATTTAATTTTGCGCAGTATTCTCTCAACTCTTGCAAAGATCCCGTCTGCAGATAAAAAGAACTGGAAAATGTAGATACTCATCCCTTTCATGTAATGGAGAACACTTCAGTAGCCAAAATGTAATAGCATGAATCATAATGGAGATCTTTTCAGTAGCCAAAATGCAGTAGCATGAATCAGATGTTAATTTTCATTCTGGCCACCACACCCATCATCAAAGAGAGATGTGATAGGCTGGTCAAAGAATGTTTTAAAAAGAAAATCTGCGATGGCTTATGCAATTTATTGTTGAGCTCTTACAGCTTGAGCTTCATTCCATACATACAAGAAAGGGTGTGTGGTTTCTATATTCGTTACACAAAAGCTATAAAATGCAATTTGTAGGGCGCTTCTACAACATTCAGTTTTGGCAGAGGCTGGACCTGCTGCAAGCCAAATGCAAAGGTTTTACTTCCATGTGGCGACTGCTTCGTCCCTTTATGCAAAGCTCGAGCTTTCAGCTTATGAGCACAAAGTTCAGTCATTAACTTCTTTTGATTTGTATCTACAGCACTTCGAATTTCATGCCGCGTTCCAAGGCAATAACTGCATCTATCACTGGCAAGGGAGTCAAAACCCAAGCTGAATTCGGAGTTGAAAATTCTGATGAAGAATGATTTTTTAACTTCGAGATCTGTTGCTGCTGAGTTGTTGTATAATTTTAAAAGCTTGTTTGTATTTAATTCACACGAGAGATACAGTCTTAGGCTTTTGTTCACATTGTAATGACTTTTGGTGGCTTTCAATTTTGCTAAGTATCCTGCCACATGACGTTCTTTATTTTCATAGTTTGCAATCTTATGATCGCCACCTCTTTTATCTGTTACTCCTCTCCAAGATGCAATTCCTTTCGCAATGTTATTTAATCTTGCACATTCAGTACCAAAGAGTTTCATAAAAAACGCAACACTTACAGGAATTTAGTCACCCGATGGTTTCACCTGTAATTTTAAAAAATCTATGTCAGCATATGATAGTTACCTTCTTAACCTTGTGAAATAATAATGTCCTTTGTTCAGATTAGCACGTTGGAACATTAACTGTAAGTGTTCCAGAATGTGTTGCATCATTTCCTGTTTAGAATCTGTACAAAAATACACTTCGTCAAGAAGGTAAATTAAAATGAAAAATAGCGCGAATCTGTATTAAATCCCCAACTTATGTGATATTTCACTGGCAGCTATTGGTTCTTCTGTGGCACTTTCTCCGCGAATTTTCCGACGCTTTGGACTAGTTACATCCAGAAAGTACGATATTTTTTTAACTTCGTCTTTTTATTTGGTGCCGAAAACACATTTCGTTTGGTTCTACATAGAACGCTTACTGGGATAATGGTTCAAATGGCTCTGAGCGCTATGGGACTTAACTTCTGAGGTCATCAGTCCCCTAGAACTTAGAACTACTTAAACCTAACTAATCTAAGGACAGCACACACATCCATGTCCGAGGTAGGATTCGAATCTGCGACCGTAGCGGTCGCTCGGTTCCGGACTGTAGCGCCTAGAACCGCTCGGCCACCCCAGCCGGCCCTCTTCTAAATCCATCAGGCTCTGTACACACGAAACACAACAGAATAGTGCTGCTATGCAGTACTACGAATAACGATTTTGCTAAAACGATGTCAAACAATAACAGATGGCAGCAGCTGACTAAAGCTTTGAACTGCCGCAGGCACTGACTAAAGTTAAGCTCGACAGTACTGCCAGAGTAGATGAAACAAAAGCAAAGGCTGCAGCGTAGATGGTGGACATTATACATTCTGTTTCAATCACGTGACAGTATACGATATGTTTTAGCGGTCATTTTGAATGTACTTTTCCGGTGTGCTATATACAGATGAACGCAATCTGATTGATGGGTCAAGTAGAGCTCATGAAATACGACCAGATACTACATAAACACAACTTTGTCCACCGATGGACAATATACGTTTTGACTGGTTACTCGTCATATATACAGATACACGCTAATAGAAAACGAACTATAACCACATTTCGTATGTACACTGATCGTGTCGCACAGTAGCTTTTAAAGGGAAGGTCCTGTGATTGTGTGTTCAGAACGTTCGCTTATCAATTATTCACAAGATCCAATGGATTAACCATTGTTCCACAGTTTTGAGACGGCGCGTCTTAAATTTTGCAATAGATTGCGATTTCCTATCCTCAGGAGAACACTGGCTCCTTTATTGATATTGAGACTGTAATATTTATCTTTTTGGTATTCGATCACCACGAAATGAGTGGAGGATGCAAGGACAGGAGTCCTGCCGCTGCTGAAACATCCGTTCCACGGTTATCTGAAGCGGTACTGGGACAGCAGCCTCGCTCCTTTGGCTATGTGGATTACGTTTTACTTTAAACGACTTGGGAACAGTTCAAATTTAATTTTGGTGAGCATGGTAGACAGCAAAAAGCGCAGATAATTTCACCGTGTTTCATGGGGAAGTCGAAGACAAATGAGTTTCTATTAGTGGCTGTTGAAGCTTCAAAATACGCTGTCTTTACAATACCTAAATCTCCCCATTTCCATTCATCTGTTATGAATCAAGAGACAAGTGGACTCTTGGAAGAGGAAACAGCAGGAAATTTAATTGCGGGCTCGGGAGAATTCTGAGAGGGACCTACGTTTATTGTGGAGGAAAAGGCAGTCGCTGGGTTAATATAAATTCCTCCGGTTTCATGTGCTATCAGAATGATGCTGGAGCGGATTTCAGTTTCTGTTGCTTTTGCTGGATGCGGTCCCGCGGTTCTTAGAGGCTCCATGTACCAACCTCACGAGTGTCTATAGAGACCGACCTAAGCGAAAATGCGGCGCGAGTGCGCTTGGCTCAGACTGCTTACTACTTTCTTTTACAGTCCTGGCATTGTTTTTGGAGAGTTTGGTACAAAAACTCTCAGACACGTTGAACAGTACCTGTAAATTACACATCCAAAACATTTATTATTATTCTCTCAAAATATTACAGTAGTTCCCAAAACAGGATTAAATTTATTGCTGTGTGCTGTAAGTTACTTGGAATTTAGTTACGTTTGTACAAAATGGCATCAGACTGGCCTGCGACTGATTTAGAACAATATATCTTCATCGGATCCATGAGGAACACTATATGATAAGTATTATCGTGTGGTACTGAATATATTAAGATCAGAGCTAAATGATGATATGCGATTACCTATGACTATATTTGACAGTACAGGCATGGCTTCAAGTCTGTGTGTGAATGCGTGTGCTTGTCTGTATGTATGTACGTATGTGTGTGTGTGTGTGTGTGTGTGTGTGTGTGTGTGTGTGTGTGTGTGTGTGTGAGTTTTCAGAACGTTGCTTTACAAAACATTTAAAGAAAATGTATTTCCACAGAAGTTTTCTGATGCTGAAAAAAAAGCTATGCTACATATGGTGATCGATGGAATTCGACTACTTGGTAATTTTCAGGTCTGGGAAGAAACATATGTAATAGTGGAGAATAAAATCAAGGTAACCTGAAAATGACGTTATGGTCTAAATCCAACTATTGTGATGCGGAAAATCGCCGTCAAAAAGCGACTACAGCCGCTGTGGCGTGGCAGATGACGTACAGGAGGCAGTGTCGCATCTGGTATGTCACCGCCCCGAATGGAGAAGGAAGACGACTGGCAGGACACGGGTTTTTGTCACCTACGGTAAGAAGTGAACGTTGTAACGCTATACACGGACTTATAAACCAAATCGTAGGTACACGGCACCCGTTTCTACAGATTTCAGGTGTCAGACTATCAGAAATTCGGTCCTTCATAGCTTGGCAGAAGTCGCATACGAAATCAAGGATGATAATGCTACATCGAGGAGACATCCATTTCCGGACCATAGTTCCCAGACGTAGATCAGCGATAGACGTTTCCGATACAAGAAACACGAAGATATGCCCGACGATAGCAATACATCGACGGAAATAACTCAATTGGAACATTTCAGTGAACATGAAGCCGTAATAATACGAGTGGAATATGAGGATCCACCAGCACCGTTCTTATAACGATCGGTGGGAGAATCAATATCCTTGGAACCAGTATCCATTCCAAAGCAGTGGTCGTGGCTTTGCGAGGAGTTGCAGCAAAACCGAGTGCTATAGGTCGCTGAAGCTATTACAGACTTTGAGTGGGCACACGTGGATGACCCTCTCGATTCTCACCTCAGGCACTTACTTAATATATTAAATTTATAATTTACAGAAGATTCAGAGACGTTCTTATTTATGATATACTGTATTTTACTAGCAAATGGTAGAACGGAAGGAAGATTAGAGTTTAAATCGCCCTCGACATCGCGGTCACGGTTCTAGGCGTTACAGTCTGGAACCGCGCGACCGCTACGGTCACAGGTTCGAATCCTACCTCGAGCATGGATGTGTGTGATGTCCTTAGGTTAGTTAGGTTTAAGTACTAAGTTTTAGGGGACTGATGGCCTCAGAAGTTAAGTCCCATAGTGCTCAGAGCCATCTGAACATCGTGGTCATTACGGATGGAGCATAACGATGAATTGTTTTGAGGGTGGAGGAGAAATAGAGCGCGGGCGCTCTTAAAGGAACACCTCAGACGTTTGGCTGGAGTGATTTAGGAAAATCACGGAAAATATAAATCTGGATGACCGGGTGCGGATTTGAACCGTCGTCCTCCCGAATGTGAGTCCAGACTGCTGACTACTGCGTCATCTCGCTCGGTAATGTACTAGAAAATCTACGTGTGTTTGTAAATGACGACTCTGTATGAAGCTGATGCTGCTTGTGGACAAACCTACCACCGCAGCAGGTACTCCATTCCTAATCCTACTTGGATGCATGAGCTGTTAAGCTGATTGTGCGACAGTTCTCGTACCTGACAGCTTTTGGCGTCTTTGCAATTGTGTGGATGTTATTTTTCCAAACGTCAGATGGTATGTAGCCAGACTCAAACGTTCTACACACCAACGTGAATAGTTGTCTTGTTGCCACTTCCCCCAATGATTTTAGGAATGTTATCAATCCCCTGCGACATATCCGATTATTAGTTCTCCAAAGCTCTCTTTGATTCGAATACTATATCCTCTCTCTCTTCTTAATCGACTTCTGTTTATTCTTCCATGACGTCAGACAAATCTTCCCCTCATGGAGGTCTTCAATGTATTCTTTCCACATGTCCGCTGTCTTCTTTGCATTTAACAGGGGAATTCATGTTGTGATCTTAATGTTTCCATCTTTGCTTTTAATGTCACCGAAGGTTGTTTTGACTTTTCTGTATGCTGAGTCTGTCCTTCCTACAATAACTTCTTTATCGATTCCTTCACATTTTTCATGCAGTCATTTTGTCTAAGCTTTCCTGCTCTTCCTATTTATTTCATTCCTCAGCGACTTCTATTTGTGTATTCCTGAAGTTCTCTGAACAGTTTTGTACTTCCTTCTTTCATCTCTCAACTGAAGTATTTCTTTTGTTACCCACGGTTTCTTCGCAGTTACCTTCTTTGTATCACTGTCTTTCTCCAACTTTTGTGATTGCCCTTTTTAGATATGTCCATTCCTCTTCAAATACACTGCCTACTGAGCTATTCTTTATCACTGCCTTAGAGAACTGCAGGCGTATCTAGTTATCCGTTAGTACTTCTATATCCCACTTCTTTGCATATTGACTCTTCCTGACTAATCTCTTAAACTTCAACCTAATCTTCATCATTACTAAATCGAAATCTGAGTCCATATCTGTTTCTGGGTACGCCTTACAATCCTGTATCTGATTTCAGAATCTCTGCCTGATCATGATGTAATCTAACTGAAATCATACGGCCTTTTCCAATTACACCTACTCCTCTTGTGATTCCTGAACAGTATATTTGCTGTTACTAGCTGACATTTATTACAGAACTCACTTTGTCTTTCTCCTCTCTCATTCCTTGTCCCAAGCCCGTATTCTCCTGTAATCTTTTCTTCTACTCCTTCCCTTACAACCACATTCCAGTGCCCCATGACTGTTAGATTTTCATCTCCCTTTATGTAATGAATTACCCTTCCAATATCATCATATACTTTGTCTATCTCTTCACCTTCAGGTTGCAACTTCGGCAGGTACACCTTAACCATCGTTGTCGGTGTTGGTTTGATGTCGATTCTGATAAGAATGACGCTATCGCTGAACTGTTCACTGTAACACACTCTTTGCCCTACTTCTCTATTCATAACTAATCCCACTCCCGTTATAGTATTTTCTGCTGCTGTTGATATTACCCTCACTCATATGACCAGAAATCCTTGTCTTCTTTTCGTTTCACTTCACTATCCCCTACCATATCTAGACTGAGCCCTTGCATTTCTCTTTTCAGATTTTCTATCTTCCCTGCCACATGCTAGCTTCTGACATTCCACGCCCCGACTCGTAGAACGTTATCCTATCATTGATTATTCAATCTTTCTCTCACTGTCACCTCCCCCTTTGCAGCCCCCTTCCTGGAGATCCGAATGGGGGGTTATCCCGAAATCTTTTGTCATGGAGAGATCATCATGACGTGTAAGTAGGCTGTTTAGGTTCTTATATTGGTAACGCCACGTAGCGCTCTGAAAATCACTGGCTGTGCTGTGTGCAGTCTGTGGCTGGTTTGCATTGTTGTCTGCCATTGTAGTGTTGGGCAGCGGCAGCTGGATGTGAACAGCGCGTAGCGTTGCGCAGTTGGAGGTGAGCCGCCAGCAGTGGTGGATGTGGGGAGAGAGATGGGGGAGTTTAGAAATTTGTAAAAATGGATGTCATGAACATGTATATTATGATTGTTAAGGTAAATACAATGTTTGTTCTCTATTAAAATCTTTTATTTGCTAACTATGCCTACTAGTAGTTAGTGCCTTCTGTAGTTTGAATCTTTTATTTAGCTGGTAGTAGTGGCGCTCGCTGTATTGCAGTAGTTCGAGTAATGAAAATTTTTGTGAGGTAAGTGATTTGTGAAAGGTATAGATTAATGTTAGTCAGGGCCATTCTTGTAGGGATTTTTGAAAGTCAGATTGCGTTGCGCTAAAACTTACATCTGCACACCTGATTATGACAAGCGTCTTTCTACGAGAGTTGAGAGAATTTCTACTAACTTATGAAATGTCACATGACTATTGAATGATATTTTTATGCTTTGCCTTTTATAGTTGCTTATTTCATTTGATATCTAGTTTCCAGCTGTGTTGCAGCATTGGTTTTATAAAATAAACTTAAATGCATTTGCTAATGTGAACACTTTCTGTCAACAGATCTATTAAATAATAATTTTCTGATCCACATTCTTCGAAAACGGAGCACTTGGAAAGGAAAGAACAATAAGAAGGGACTAGTAACAGTAACTGCATACATAATATTCTTTTCAAGTACATGGTAATATTTTTTTTTTTACAATATGTTTCTGTGGTGCACCACTTTAATTACATAGACATTAAGATGTGAATATACATTTCCCTTATCTGCATTGTTGTATTTACTGTAATATTTTTTCTGCTTCAGCTATGTCATGTTGAGATATAACTTATTACATTTTCTGCGGCTGTTTGCCAGGCATAATGTTACTGAATTTGACTTTGTGTTCCTCTTCTAAGCCAGTTTACTACTGATTTATTTTTCTTGTTTTCTGCACAGTGCCTTATATTAGTTGTAATATTGCAATTGCTTTGCCTATTTAAATTTTTTGTCATTGATGTTTGTGTTAATTGTTTTGTGCTGCTGCATTGCCTCGTCCCTTAGTTTAGCATCTGAGCTCAGTAGATTTAAGTTAGCTTAAGAGGGGGTAGCCTATAAGAGAATGAGTTGCGATGAATTTGAAGAAATGCACTGAGAGGTTATACGAGAAAAATACAGAAAGCATGCTTGAATAGGATTTTTTTTGTGGAAGCAAAGGTTGAAATAAGACGAAAGATCTATGGAATGAAGTTTTGGGTTGGACTGCAGTACTAAATGTTACACTGAAAACAAACCCTGTCCTTTCCTTTTGTGTTATCCCACTATGTGTTTGTGTACCCTTGTGTATTTGTTTTCTTCCTGTCTCTGTGTAGTTTCATAGAATTTTTCTCTTCTAATCCTAAGCTACATTCACTATGATGAGGAATACTGTTATCCTCAAATATAATTGGCATTAATAATATGTTATTTACCTTGTAAATATGCTTAGACATTATTTACTCTGTTTTGTTTTAATGCTCATGTGTAAAGTTGATGTTTCGAAAGTTATTCTGATCCTTTATGTATTTACTTATGTCATAATTCTTGTAACACTGGTGTATATGTTATTTCGATTCTTTTGTAAAGCTTGTACTACAAATGTTATCTGTATTGTTATGTTTTTAATGATGTATTTTGTACCTTTGTAATTGTATTCTCATGTTATAATATTGTAACTGACACCAGTTCATCAAATTAAGTAACTTGTAAGCATTCATTTCACTGCACACATTTCTGTTGGTCATAGTAATGCACAATATGTGAGAAGTTGGGACTGTTAGTGTTTGCACGTGTGTTACTAATTCTGCAAGGGACTGGATAACAGCATTGCTGGTTCTAAGGACAATTCCAAAAACTTTGTGCGTGCACAAGTGGTGGTTTATGGACTTGCTATCTTCTCTGCAAGATTCTTCGATGGTGATTGTGCACCTGCACAGTCGCAACAGATGGCTGCTGGCCATCTCTACAAGGACTGCAGTGGGTCTGCATCTCTGATGACCCACCAATACCATAATTTCTACAAGGACTATAGTGGGTCTGCACCTCTGGTGGCCCACCAATACCACAATCTCTACCAGGACTACAGTGGGCCTGTCCACAATATCTACAAGGACTGCAGTGGGTCTGCACCTCTGGTGGCCCACCAATACCATAATCTACTGGGACTACAGTGGGTCTGCTCTGTGATGACCTACCTACCAATCTTCTTCAAAACGTCGAATGACTCTGCTGTGGGTTTACTCTGTTGTAGCCCATTACCTGTCAGCATGTCAAGAGTCAGCATTGTCTTTCAGTTGGAAGGACAACACTACTTCTTCAAGACTGCATGGAAATCTACTACTTCCGTGTGCATTGTCTTTTACTGCTCAGACTTTGAAAAAAAAAAAAACACTGAAATTTTACTGTGATGAACAATCTGGACTGTCTTTATGGACTGTGAGAAAATTTTAGCTTTTGACCAACATTGTATAAATAAGTGTGTGCATTTGATCTCTTTGTTATTGTAATTACGATTATGAAAAATTTTAACAAATATGTATTGCCCAGTGCCCAAAACAATTTGTAAAAATTTTTTGTGGGGAGCATGGGGGCTATGTAAGTAGGCTGTTTAGGTTCTCATATTGGTAACGCCACGTAGCGCTCTGAAAATCACTGGCTGTGCTGTGTGCAGTCTGTGGCTGGTTTGCATTGTTGTCTGCCATTGTAGTGTTGGGCAGCGGCAGCTGGATGTGAACAGCGCGTAGCGTTGCGCAGTTGGATTTGAGCCGCCAGATGATGCGTGCCTCCTCCAGTCTAATGCCGTCAGCCGGGCATGATCCCAAACAGGGTTCCTGTAATAAATACCTGTTTATCCAATAGTCCGAAATTTTGGCGTTTTCTAACCTGCTGCCTATTGTGCCGCATGCACTGATGCACTGATGTTATACTAAATGTAAGAACAAAGTAAGGAGACGAAATAGGAGGAGGAGGCTTAGTCAGGGGTAAAGCCTTTCATCATCTGCACCATCGGGTAAGAATATCACACCTTGAAGTTTATACTGAGAAATAGGTTGTAGCCCTTCCCAATCAATTTCCCTTTAAGCCAATTGTTCTGAAAAATAAAGGGTGTTTATGGATATGGAAAGAAAGGTAAAGTGGTCTCACATACCAAGACTCTTCCACACTTGTTGTGGATTGGCAAGACAGCCAACCCACTATGAGGAAGCCGAAAGGCACGCGTTTAAGCTCACGCAGGCTGGCGTGGGGTCTGGAACAGGACACGGAAATGAGACTAGTAAAAAACGGACGTAGCTTCTGGATCACTTAACTTTAATCCATTAAAGATGAGCGTCGTTCTTGACTGTACATGACTCAGTATCAACTGTAACTGGTAATGGCGCCTTGCTAGGTCGTAGCAAATGACGTAGCTGAAGGCTATGCTAACTATCGTCTCGGCAAATGAGAGCGTAATTTGTCAGTGAATCATCGCTAGCAAAGTCGGCTGTACAACTGGGGCGAGTGCTAGGAAGTGTCTCTAGACCTGCCGTGTGGCGGCGCTCGATCTGCAATCACTGATAGTGGCGACACGCGGGTCCGACGTATACTAACGGACCGCGGCCGATTTAAAGGCTACCACCTAGCAAGCGTGGTGTCTGGCGGTGACACCACATTCCTCCCCCGCAAATCGGCGGACGGTTGTGACAAAAGGCTTCCGCCCGCCGTGGAGAGGACCCCATGTTGGCGTATGCGACGAGATGGGGAGCCTAACAACAGGCGAGGCTGTGCCACCCGCACAATGCCATTCGGACCGAGGGGAGCTAGGAAACGCCTGAAAACCAGCTCTAGGGTGCACGCCAACATGCGGTGTATGCGCCCGTAGAGAGACAGGAGAGGCCGAAGGGTCGACCTCCATCGGGCCGGGGCACCCGACGGGCGAAGACGACATATGGTCCGGAGCGGGCAAGAGTTCCATGGTGGAGGACAACTGGTCACGGGACCCAGGGAGGCGCCCGGTGGTTGCAGCGACGCATCCACCGCGGGCGTCGCCGGCGGGAGAACAGGCGGCGGCGGCGGCGGCGCGTCGCCATGGGGCAAAATGGAAGGCAGCGTCGGTAACACCTGGGGATGAGGCGAGCCAGTATATGGGTCCCCAGGGCGCTGACCGGAAGGCACCGTCGCTGAAAGCAGACGGGGAGCGGCAGATCCCGTGCGACGACAGAGGCGCAGCTGATTGAGATGCCGACGCACCTCACCAGAGGCCCCCAAAACCAGATACATAGCGCGGCCGAGGCAGCGAAGAATGCGCCCTTCGAGCCAACGCCGTGAACCTCGATAGTTGCGGTAGTAGACAACGTCGCCTGGAGCAAAAGCAGGTGTCTGCCGCTACACAGGAAACTGATGCGGCGGATGTAGCAAAGACATCAAGGTGCGATGAGGGAGACCGTGAAGCAACTCATCCGGCGAGCGACCATCTCGATGCTGAGAGCGATACGAGGACAAAAAGAGCAATAACGTGTCCTCCCGAGAATGCGACTCTTTCAGCTTCAACATCTATGACTTGAAAGTCCCGACCAAACGTCAGCGGCACCGTTTGACTGTGGCAAAAACGGCGCGGACGTCAGATGTTGAATACCATTGGCCTTGCAGAATGACTGAAATTCTGCGGACATGAATTGTGGGCTATTGTCGGAAACAATAGTCTGTGGAAGACCTTCAATGCAAACGATAGCGGATAACGCTTGGATGGTGGCAGATGACGTCGTGGAAGACATCCGGACAACAAAAGGAAAATTACTGAATGAATCTACCACAACCAACCATCGAGCATTCCAGAAGGGACCAGCAAAATCGATGTGTAAACGTTGCCAAGGGGAAGTGGTTTTTGGCCATGCAAAGAATTTCCGCGGTGATGCTGATGGTTGTTCGGCACACACCACACAAGAAGAGCACATTTGTGTAATCGCGGCATCGATTCCGAACCAAGTACAGTGCTGACGAGCAAGTTGTTTCGTTCTCACTATACCCCAATGTCCTTGGTGGAGAAGCCGTAAGACAGAGGACTGTAACGAAAGTGGGACCACGACCCTGGACTGATCATTGTCAGAACGCAACAGCAAAACACCAAGTCGTACAAAAAGTCTCTCCTAGTAAGCAAAAAATCGGCGAACCAACGGATTCCCCGATCCGTGACTTTAACAAGGGCCATTGAGTAGCAACGAAACGCAGAACGGTAGCCAGGACAGGGTCGGCAGCTGTGGCCGTAGCGACACGACGAAAATCATCGGTTTCCGAATCAATGAACATGCAAGCAAGTTCGGAAGAATCGAATGCTCTATCCTCAGCAACAGGCAAACGGGACAACGCATCGGCGTTTCCGTGCTTAGCAGTGGACCAATACAAGATATCATAGCGGTACTTCGAGAGGAAAATAGACCAGCGAATGAATTTCTGCGCTGTACGTGGAGGTACAGGCGTGGTCGGATGAAAAAGCGATGTCAAAGGTTTGTGGTCTGTGATGATGGTAAAGTGACGACCAAACAAGAAATCACGAAACTTTGTAACACCAAATACGAGAGCCAATGCTTCTTTCTCGATCTGTGAATAATTTCGTTGCGCAGACGAGAGCAATTTAAATGCAAAAGCAATAGCGGATCGTGCGAACCATCTTTGTGCGCAAGCACAGCAGCACCCACCATCAACAAAAGGGGCTTCCGGGGATCGAATGGCGTAAGGCAAGTATTGTAAAGCTACGCCGATTTCAACTGGCGAAGGGCGCGTTCGCATTCCGTCGTCCAGACGAACGGAACACCTATACGGCGTAAGCGATGAAGAGGAGCTGAAATGGAAGAGGCGTGTGGCACATATTTATGATAGTAATTAATTTTTCCCAGCACACTCTGTAGCTGCTTCAAATTCTGCGGCGAAGGCAAGTCTTGTATGCCACGGAGGTGCTCTATACTGGGATGCATGCCTTGGGCATTAAGTGCATGGCCCAGGTAGGGTAAGTCACGAGCACAAAACACACATTGGTCCTTCCGCAAGCGAAGACCATTTTGTCGCAAGACCTGAAATGATGTTCTGAGATTGGCTAAATGTTCGTCTTCCGTCATTCCGGAGATCACAATATCGTCCAGATAGTTTGCTGCAGTAGGGACCAATGCACAAACAGTTTGTAGATATTGCTGAAACAATGCAGGGGCGGATGCACAACCGAATGGCAGTCGTTTGAATCGGTACAAACCAAGATGCGTGTTAACCACCAAGACGCGCTGGGATTCTTCGTCCACCGGTATTTGCAAGCACGCATCTGCTAGGTCCAACTACGAAAAATATTTACCCGGGCACAGTTTGTCAAAAAGATCTTCCGGGCAGGGTAATGGAAAAGTTGCAGTCACTAGTTGTGGATTCACTGTTGCCTTGAAGTCCACACAAAGTCTCAATTTTACGGAAGGTTTTGGCAAAATTACTAAGGGTGATGCCCAGAGAGAAGCCTGCACACGTTCAATTACACCATGTGATTCCAAATCGTGTAATGTTCTTGCGACCTCATCACGCAATGCGTGGGGAACATTGTGCGCTCTGAAAAATTTCGGTTGCGCGTTTACTTTCAGTTCCAAATGTGCTTCATAGTTCTTAGCGCAACCGAGGCCCGGTGCAAAAATGTCTGCACATTCTTCACAGAGACGAGAAACACTGGCTGAAGGCACAGTCTGGTTCACTGATAGGACCTGATTTACTATAGACAAGTTAAACAACTGAAATAAATCGAAACCAAACAAGTTCACTGCAGAAGAAGAACGAAGGACATAAAATGACACAAGTTTTGTTTGTCCCTTGTATGTTGCAAGAAGGCTGCACTGTCCGAACACAGGGATCGCTTGTCCTGAATAACTACGTAACTTAACATTTCCGGCACGCAACGGAGATGTGCCCAGCTGTTTGTACGTGTCGTGATTGATCAATGAAACTGCAGCTCCGGTATCGAGCTGGAATGGTATCACTTTGCCGTTAATGCCCAAACTACAAAAGTTTATTGTCCTGCTGACGACAAGAGCGACTGTCTCGTGCAACGTGAACTGACACTGGTACAGAATCACTTGCGACTTGACGGGATTTCCTGCGATGACAACGCACACGATTTGTGGGACGAACACAGTTACTGTTAGAGAGAGTGGCACTGGGAGGAGTGGCATGAACTATATGAATTTCCTTAGACGAAGTTTCACGAGCCTGAGTATCCTTGGTTCGATTTCGGCACGAAGCAAAGGGCCAGGAATGGTTTTGAGTGTCCGATCGGAGCTTTTTCTGAGAAACACTTTCAACATGTCCCTTTTTATTACAGGAAAAGCAAATAGCTTGGCGTGACGGGCAATTCTCACACGAATGGCTAGTAGCACACCGCGGGCTTGATTTCACTGCATTGGCATGGTGGCGGGGGACACGTGGCTGAGAGCCAGGCGGCTTCTACGCGGTTGGGTGCGAGGACTTTACTGTTCCGTGCAGCTCGCCTGGCGGGCTGGTTAACCTGGCACACGGGTGGCGAAGTTTCAAATGATTCCTGAGCAAAGTCAAGTGTGTCCTGCTGATCCAATATGTCCATCACTTGTTGAAGGGAGGGATTGACTAGTTTCAAAATCTGTTCCCGTATACGAACATCAGAAACGTTATGTGCAATTGCATCACGCACCATAGTATCTGAATATGGCAGTCCACATTGACACTCAAAAGCACAATCCCTAGTAAGGCCTTGCAAGGTTGCAACCCACTCCCTATTAGTCTGAACTGCCGTACGTTTTGTACGAAAGAAGGTATACCGTTTCGCAACTACATTGACTGATTCTTTGAAATATGCGTCTAATGCAGACAAAAGTTCGTCGTAGGACAGAGTTGCTACGTCGCGTCGGGGAAATAATTTGACTATCACACGCTACGTTTGGACGCCGGTGGACGAAAGGAGATAAGGCTGCTGCTCATTACCTTGAATTCTGTAGGCGGCGAGATGGAATCCAAATTGGCGTGACCACTCCATCCAGCTTTCCAGTGCCGCATCAAAGGGACGAAAAGGTGGTGCAACTGCGTGTTGCGGCTGCGTGAGCGGTGGAGCGGCGGCTGCCGCATCGTTTTGCATTGCACGTTGAACCTGGACGAGCTGTCCAAGGGCATCCAGTAAGGCCTGCGTCTACTGATTCTGTAAGCAATAAAATTCGGACAGTACATCTGGAGATTGTGGCGAAGCCATTACACAAGTAAATCAGGGCAGCATAGTTACGAACGCGATTTGGCCTCGTCGCCAAACCGTTGTGGATTGGCAAGACAGGCAACCCACTATGAGGAAGCCGAAATGCACGCGTTTTAGCTAACGCAGGCTGGCGTGAGGTCTGGAACAGGACACGGAAATGAGACTAGTAAAAAACGTACGTAGCTTCTGGATCACTTAACTTTAATCCATAATTGGTGAACATCGCTCTTGACGGTACATGTTTTACAGCATCAATAGTAACTGGTAATGGCGCCTTGCTAGGTCGTAGCAAATGACGTAGCTGAAGGCTATGCTAACTATCGTCTCGGCAAATGAGAGCGTAATTTGTCAGTGAACCATCGCTAGCAAAGTCTGCTGTACAACTGGGGCGAGTGCTAGGAAGTGTCTCTAGACCTGCCGTGTGGCGGCGCTCGGTCTGCAGTCACTGATAGTGGTGACACGCGGGTCCGACGTATGCTAACGGACCGCGGCCGATTTAAAGGCTACCACCTAGCAAGTGTGGTGTCTGGCGGTGACACCACAACACTCATTAAATATGAACCAGCAATATACACATATTCAATGCTATAGAACTCCAAACATGTTTAATAATCGATTTAATATGGAGTCCAGATATTAAATCTCATTCACATCATCTTCTTTAACTAGGTGTTTATTTCTCACAAACGCAATTAGACTTCTTAATTTTATAAAGATAAAACCTGAGGAGTTGATTTAGCATTCATTCTCTCTCTCTCTCTCTCTCTCTCTCTCTCTCTCTCTTTCACACACTCACTCACTTCATGACAGCTCCAGATCGTACTGATCCACACGATTAATTTTGTAAATTTGCCATGCAGATTTATTCACAACCGAAAGAATACGACTCCGGTCTGCACATCTGACATATATGGTTATAATTCCATACATACAGGCATGTAAGTGGTTTCAAACTTTATCCTCAAGAAAAATCACACATAATTCATAACCAAATCCTACAGAATTAAACTGAAATCCAAATCTCTCTCTTTCTTCAGAATCATTTTACATGAAAACAACATCATTAGAACTTCTGCAGTTTTTACCGTAAAATGCCCATGGTCAAGAAAAGCGGTAAATTTAACCTATGCAAAGTAATCCTCTGCTATCCCGAATGTAAATCGAAAAACTTTAATCAAAATCACATAATATGAATAATCTAATCAAATAAAAATAGGTAGTTAATTACTAAAATTACTTCAATACTCTATAACTTTCAAATGCTGCGTTTGTTTACAAGTTTTGTACATGTATACATGCTTTGCAGGTACACCATGCAGTTACAGTAAATCACTGGAAGGTAAATAAGACGTAGAAAAATGTGTTCCAAAAGAAATATTAGGAGAACGTATAAAATGACCTACCTGTCTCTGAGGTCCTTTGATAAAATCTTTTTGTTTACTTACCATAAATTTCCACTATCACTTACGTCATATAGGGTTAAACTATACGTATGTAGTAGATGAGGAAACTTCTGATGCTAATGTTCAAGTTTGTTATATACGTTGTCTAACTCATGGATTGGCTCGCAGTGGCTGCGACATGGACAGATCAGGTTTGGTTTGGTGGCAGCGTCTCAGCTTGTTATGCCTTTCTGTAAAATACTGTCACTATGGTTGCCACATGACGTACGACGCCGATGGTGTTTTTTTGTTATGGGTAACATGATGTACCCTGCACTGATTCTCCAAATGAAGCGACCAGCTGACGTCCCCCTTGTCGCAACGCTCGATCCCTCGGGATTACTGCTCTCATGCCTGTTCCTCCATATGGTTCGTCCACCTCGTGCCCTCTGCAGTGCTAAACTGGATGCTTCACGGGTCAGTAATCCCATGCGACTGTTTGCTCTTCAATTCTTTAACAACCAGAACCACCAACTATATTGCTTAACACGTTCTTAATGTCTTCAATTCTTTAACGACCACAACCACCAACTATATTGCTTAACACTTAAGACGTTTATACAAATCATTGATCACATTATCCAGTCCAAGTGAGATAAATTATTTCTTTATTCTTTCTAGGTTATCTTTACATATTAACAGTTGTCGTTAGTATCAGTGACTTTACCATACTGGTATCACAAAACAACCCATGTTTAGAGAAAAATGCCTCTACTCTACAAAATATTCATCTGTAGTTGGAATGGGTTGTTTTGGGGAACGAGACCAGACAGCGATGTCATCGGTCTCATCGCATTAGGGAAGGATGGGGAAGGAAGTCGGCCGTGCCCTTTCAAAGCAACCATCCCGGCATTTGCCTAGAGCGATTTAGGGAAATCATGGAAAACCTTAATCAGGACGGCCGAACGCGGGATTGAACCGTCGTCCTCCCGAATGCGAGTCCAGTGTCTAACCACTGCGCCACCTCGCTCGGTATTCATCTGTAGTGTTTAGTTGCACAGAAGCAGCCATATTATTCATCACAATTATTAATTTTACAAAAATAAAAAATTCTAACCTTTATACACTCAGTCCATTTTCCATTATACAGGGTAGTCCATTGATAGTGACCTGGCCAAATATCTCACGAAATAAACATCAAACGAAAAATCTACAAAGAACGAAACTCGTCTAGCTTGAAGGGGGAAACCAGATGGAGCTATGGTTGGCCCGCTAGATGGCGCTTCCATAGGTCAAACGGATATCAACTGCGTTTTTTAAAATAGGAAACCCCATTTTTATTACATATTCGTGCAGTACGTAAAGAAATGTGAATGTTTTAGTTGGAGCACTTTTTTCGCTTTGTGATAGATGGCGCTGTAATAGTCACAGTCGTATAAGTAAGTGGTATCAAGTAACATTCCGCCAGTGCGGACGGTATTTGCTTCGTGATACATTACCCGTGTTAGAATGGAACGTTTACCAATTGCAGAGGAGGTCGATATCGTGTTGATGTATGGCTATTGTGATCAAAATGCCCAACGGGCGTGTGCTATGTATGCTGCCCGGTATACTGGACATCATCCAAGTGTCTGGACCGTTCGTCGGATAGTTACGTTATTTAAGGAAACAGGAAGTGTTCAACCACATGTGAAACGTCAACAACATCCTGCAACAAATGATGATGTCCAAGTAGGTGCTTTAGCTGCTGTCGCGGCAAATCCGCACATCAGTAGCAGACAAATTGCGCGAGAATCGGGAATCTCAAAAACGTCGGTGTTGAGAATGCTTCATCAGCATCGACTGCACCCGTACCATATTTCTATGCACCAGGAATTGCATGGCGACGATTTTGATCGTCGTGTACAGTTCTGCCACTGGGCAGAAGAGAAATTAAGGGACGATGACAGATTTTTTGCACGCGTTCTATTTAGTGACGAAGCGTCATTTACCAACAGCGGTAACGTAAACCAGCATAATATGCACTATTGGGCAACGGAAAATCCACGATGGCTGAAGCAAGTGGAACATCAGCGACGTTTGTGGGTTAATGTATGGTGCGGCATTTTGGGAGGACGGATAATTGGCCCCATTTTATCGATGGCAATCTAAATGGTGCAATGTATGCTAATTTCCTACGTAATTTTCTATCGATGTTACTAGAAGATGTTTCACTGCATGATAGAATGGCGATGTACTTCCAAAATGATGGATATCCGGTACATAGTTCGGGTGCGGTTGAAGCGGTAATGATTAGCATATTTCATAACAGGAGGATTGGTCGTCGAAGCACCATACCATGGCCCGCACGTTCACCGGATCTGACGTCCCCGGATTTCTTTCAGTCGGGAAAGTTAAAGGATATTTGCTCTTGTGATCAACCGACAACGCCTCACAAGATGTGTCAGCGCGTTGGCAATGCATGTACGAACGTAACGGAAGGCGAACTACTCGCTGTTGAGAGGAATGTCGTTACCCGTATTGCCAAATGCATTGAGGTTGCCAGCCGGTGTGGCCGAGCGGCTCTAGGCGCTTCAGTCTGGAACCGCGTGACCGCTGCGGTCGCAGATTCGAATCCTGCCTCGGGCATGGATGTGTGTGAAGTCCTTAGGTTAGTTAGGTTTAAGTACACTCCTGGAAATTGAAATAAGAACACCGTGAATTCATTGTCCCAGGAAGGGGAAACTTTATTGACACATTCCTGGGGTCAGATACATCACATGATCACACTGACAGAACCACAGGCACATAGACACAGGCAACAGAGCATGCACAATGTCGGCACTAGTACAGTGTATATCCACCTTTCGCAGCAATGCAGGCTGCTATTCTCCCATGGAGACGATCGTAGAGATGCTGGATGTAGTCCTGTGGAACGGCTTGCCATGCCATTTCCACCTGGCGCCTCAGTTGGACCAGCGTTCGTGCTGGACGTGCAGACCGCGTGAGACGACGCTTCATCCAGTCCCAAACATGCTCAATGGGGGGCAGATCCGGAGATCTTGCTGGCCAGGGTAGTTGACTTACACCTTCTAGAGCACGTTGGGTGGCACGGGATACATGCGGACGTGCATTGTCCTGTTGGAACAGCAAGTTCCCTTGCCGGTCTAGGAATGGTAGAACGATGGGTTCGATGACGGTTTGGATGTACCGTGCACTATTCAGTGTCCCCTCGACGATCACCAGTGGTGTACGGCCAGTGTAGGAGATCGCTCCCCACACCATGATGCCGGGTGTTGGCCCTGTGTGCCTCGGTCGTATGCAGTCCTGATTGTGGCGCTCACCTGCACGGCGCCAAACACGCATACGACCATCATTGGCACCAAGGCAGAAGCGACTCTCATCGCTGAAGACGACACGTCTCCATTCGTCCCTCCATTCACGCCTGTCGCGACACCACTGGAGGCGGGCTGCACGATGTTGGGGCGTGAGCGGAAGACGGCCTAACGGTGTGCGGGACCGTAGCCCAGCTTCATGGAGACGGTTGCGAATGGTCCTCGCCGATACCCCAGGAGCAACAGTGTCCCTAATTTGCTGGGAAGTGGCGGTGCGGTCCCCTACGGCACTGCGTAGGATCCTACGGTCTTGGCGTGCATCCGTGCGTCGTTGCGGTCCGGTCCCAAGTCGACGGGCACGTGCACCTTCCGCCGACCACTGGCGACAACATCGATGTACTGTGGAGACCTCACGCCCCACGTGTTGAGCAATTCGGCGGTACGTCCACCCGGCCTCCCGCATGCCCACTATACGCCCTCGCTCAAAGTCCGTCAACTGCACATACGGTTCACGTCCACGCTGTCGCGGCATGCTACCAGTGTTAAAGACTGCGATGGAGCTCCGTATGCCACGGCAAACTGGCTGACACTGACGGCGGCGGTGCACAAATGCTGCGCAGCTAGCGCCATTCGACGGCCAACACCGCAGTTCCTGGTGTGTCCGCTGTGCCGTGCGTGTGATCATTGCTTGTACAGCCCTCTCGCAGTGTCCGGAGCAAGTATGGTGGGTCTGACACACCGGTGTCAATGTGTTCTTTTTTCCATTTCCAGGAGTGTAGTTCTAAGTTCTAGGGGACTGATGACCTCAGAAGTTAAGTCCTTTAGTGCTCAGAGCCATATGAACCATTTGAACCATTGAGGTTGACGGACATCATTTTGAGCATTTTTGCGTTAATGTGGTATTTACAGGTAATCACGCTGTAACAACATGCGTTCTCAGAAATGATAAGTTCACAAAGGTACATGTATAACATTGGAACACCCGAAATAAAATGTTCATACATAACTACGATCTGTATTTTAATCTAAACAATGTACCTGTTACCGACTGTTCGTCTAAAATTGTGAGCCGTATGTTTGTGACTATTACAGCGCAATTTATCATAAAGTGAAAAAAGTGGTCTAACTAAAACATTCATATTTCCTTACGTACTACATGAAAATGTAATAAAAATTTAAAAAATTTAAAAAAAAGCGCAGGTGATATCCATTTGACCTATGGTAGCGCTATCTAGCGGGCCAACCATAGTGCCATCTGGTTTCCTCCTTCACGCTATACAAGTTGTATTCTTTGTAGTTTTTTAGTTTTACGCTTATTTCGTGAGTTATTTGGCCCGGTCACGATCAATGGATCACCCTGTATATTAAACTCTGGATGTTCTAAATTTGCAATTCAGCTTAACCTATTGCTTCTATATTCACTCACACACACTATCTGATAAATTAGTGGACAAGTGTTAATATTCAATAGCTATTACTAGCATCCCATCACCTTCATAGTCTCAGGCACTCACATCTCCTCTGTGCTCTCATCTTGCACAGTTGCTATACTTATCTACGAGTAAACATATGCACATACATTATAAATCTAGTCTCATGATCCGCAATTGTTTTATTTTTATTATGATTTGTATGTGCACATTGCGAATCTAATATCATCTAACCTAATATCCCCACTCATGCATGACGTATTGCAATGCACTCCAATTAATGGCTATCAAGCTACGAAAGAAAATAGATCATTACTTCTGATACTCCTCCCTCTCATCATTCTTCATCTCCGGGTCTTCCTTTGTTTATACATAGCCGACATCCGTCTTTTTCATTTCATACCTCATTGTTTCCTCCTCTACGAACTTCTTTTCATTCCAAACATCGCCAAACCATCCATTTGGTTATACATAATCGTATTGCTGTCCCTAATACACAAAATTTCTTGGGCTCCTTGTGCCTTCATATGCTCCTCGTATCGATACCTTCTCGTTTTCAAATCTCATTAATATTCACCATACACATTACATATCTTTACTTCAGATATTATTCACAATAGCAAAAGAAAACGATGAGTCATAATTTAACTGTTAGGCTTGCCCTTGAATTACCACAGTGTTTTCCAGTTATTCATTTTAACATCTTTCTTCCTCATTGTCTCCAGTTATTTTCCATATTTCAAGTTTTCCAAAAATGTTTATAAATCATTCTTGGAGTTTCATGGTTGTACATCAGATTTCTTCGTTGCTTATCTTTGTACTCTTCTAGTTGGCATTCTTTTCCCCTGTAATGATTGGATTGTAACAAACTCTGTTGGCACACAAAAAATTTCTTGATACATTACATTAACGTGTTACTCAGCTAACATCCCACAAATGCTTAATTTTTATCAACATGATCTAATGCCCCATGTGCTGATTCGAGTTCTTCAATAGTATAAGCACATCTCCTTTAGTCACATGGCAGGATTCGAATACTGCCTGCAAATTCCACACTTTTCTCCATTGAGAGTCCCTGATCTCCATTACTTTTTCCTCGCACAAATTCCCGATACCTAGTACTCCCAATACCCTCTGGCATGGGAACGTTCAATCTAATTCAGTGTAACGATGTTTACCTTCATGGGATAGAGTAACTACAAACTTTCCCTCTAAGTAATTCCTCAGCTGCATATTTGCCAGTTAAAATATCTTTTCTGATTACTAGCATACACCCTTGTGTAGCTTCTTCTCTTGTCGCTAATGTATCTACACGTCGCCCTCAACTGCTATCCTCAATGTAATATTTCGTTTGATCATCATCATCGCAACCTCATTTCATTATTGTTGCTCCAAACGCCTTTTAACAAATACTCATTCAACTGAACTGGTGAATCCAAACATCAGGAATCACCTCAAACAAGTGTAACAACTAATGCAGAAAGTCAAAATTTATATTGTCACAAACGTAGGTCACTCATCAGTCCTAATCCTAACTTGATAACTTATATTGTCACTACCTTCCACAATTAATTTTTTCTCATAAATTTCCAAAATTTTCGACATGTGATGTATTCTGTATGACTTCTCTGTCTTGATGGATTCCAGTTCGACAACATTCCTATATACAGTACTGACACACTGCGGCCAATGTATAAAGAAAGAATTAATGGCTCTGCCTCTTTTTCCTGTTTCATAATATGTGGTCTAGCACCAACACCGTTTGACCAATTAAGTATTTCCGAGTGTTGGACTCACGATCTGCCTGTTGTTTCTAATTCCTTGCTGCTCACTGACTCCAACCAATTGCTTACCCCATCAAATCTCTGTGTCTGAGGTGAAAAATCTACCATCTGTTGTATTCTCTCGGGTGGGCGGGGAGGGGCGATAGATGATTCCTCAACATAAAAATTGGTGGTAATGAAGTAGTACTAACAGAAGTTTCTTCATCACCAAATGAAGATAATTGAATACGACGTTCTGTTACACACATCGAAAATGGTTTTGGTTCACCTCAGTTCCCAGAGTTCCGGAACCTTTTTTATTGCACATGAAAACCACAAATAGCATGTTCTACCACAACACAAGGAGACCTTCGGAGTTGGTGATTGCTCTATATACCGGTATCTCCAATACCCAGTACCACGTCCTCTTGCATTTAAGCATGCCTCTATTCGTCGTGGCATGCTAACCACAAGTTCATCAAGGCACTGTTGGTCCAGATTGTCCCACTCCTCAACGGCGACTCGGCGTAGATCCCTCAGAGTGGTTGGTGGGTGACTTTGTCCATAAACAGCCCTTTTCAGTCCAGCCCAGGCATGATAATTAATTGAAACCCTCAGTTGCCCACAGTGTTGTTGATATACCTCGATGGGGACAGCTGAAAATGTGTGCTCCGTCCGGGACTCGGACCCGGGATCTCCTGCTTAAATGGCAGACGCTCTATCCTTCTAAGACACCGAGGACACAGATGAATAGCGCGACTGCAGGGACTTATCCCTTGCACGCTTCCCGTGAGATTCACGTTCCCAACTCTCCACAATCTACATACGTAATGTACCTAATAGGTATTTGCCCATCCACTCATTACTCGAGCACACTAAGGTGACGATTCCCGTAAGAGATCGGGCAA
The DNA here is from genome assembly GCF_023864275.1 of Schistocerca cancellata. Taxonomy (NCBI): domain Eukaryota; kingdom Metazoa; phylum Arthropoda; class Insecta; order Orthoptera; family Acrididae; genus Schistocerca; species Schistocerca cancellata. Next base: position 101,579,269 of record NC_064633.1, read on the forward strand.
CGCGTGCGCATTCGCACAGACGAATGTCAATGGCTGTTTAGCCTTTAACTATATATATGAAGATAGTAACTGTTCTCGAAAGAACAGATACCATTGATGACCGTGCAGCTTCTCTAGAATAAATGATAATAAACTGAAACCCTCAGCTGCCGACAGGTGTTGTTGATATACATCGATGGGGACAGCTGAAAATGTGTGCCCCGACCGGGGCTGGAACCCGGGATCTCCTGCCTACATGGCAGACACTCTCTCCATCTGAGATACCGGGGACACAGATGAATAGCGTGAGTGCAGGGGTAAGTCTCTGAGGGACGCAGAGAGATGCAAAGAGATAGATACAGAGTGAATTTTTTTAAGGAAAATCGGTAAAGTACAACAAACAAAAGTAATCTGTCAGAGCGTACTATATTTCAGCGTCACATAAAAAATGCGGAAACAAGAATTAAAAAAGAACATTTAAAAGAAATTGCGGATTAGGTACGATCGTTGTTCAGCTGTTTCGCGCGGCCTTTGTCACGGCTCTCGACGTAACTCGGCGCTTGCCGGCGTCTCGCGCGGAGTATTTCCCTTCTTTTGTCTGCGAGCCTCGCGTTTCCAGCAAGTTGCCTCTGCTCGTCAGTAGCTAAGCGCATCTTTGGCTGGCTCTCCAGTGCGCCCACGGGCGGACGGTGTCCTTTCGCTGTGTTGTCCCGTCCTCTGGCTGCCGCATTGTCTCAGCTCTCCATTGTCTGGGCGGCTCCCGCGGTTTCCGCCCCCTCCTCCTCCACCTAACTCCACAACAACGCCAGTTTTATAGCGCTGTGCCAGCAATTTTGACATTCCGCATCGAGTGGAAATGTTTGGGCCAGCTTACAAACTGCACAATGACATTGTTTCCTGTCTTCGCTGTTCGTGTCATTGCCCTGCAAATTGCTTGAAACACTAACTGCGTCTACTGGAACGAAAGTTAATGACACACAGTATGTAGTTCAGTGTTGTACTGGATCCGTCTTCCTGCACTTTCCACGCCTTGTATTTCTCTTGCCTCTTTCACTCTGTTCCCTCACCCAAACTGCGGGGAAGACAAACGTACCTTGCAGTCACGCTAATGCCTAAAATTTTCATGCAGTAACAGTATATGAAATATATCAATGTAACAATAAAATAGTAACGGTGCTTATAATAACGTTTTGTTCACTTCAGTGTTTGGTGCATTGCCACGTCATATCGTTCAAGAAGTTGTAATTCAGAGAATTATAGCACCTGAACAGCATTCTACCAAACATTTGAGAGTTCATGCTCCATGCAATCGATTTAAGACACATAACAGAAATATATTACCACACAATTACAATGTCACATTTTATGCAACATAAAACAGAAGCGTTAACTCAGTATTTCTGTAAGCACTACGTTTGTGACCAGAGGTCTGCAGACTATAGTTACGTTCCTTTGATTCGTTTGCCCCCATATTTGCGAAATCAGCCTTTTTGCTGTTTCTTTCTCTTGATTGAGGCTTTTTCCCTTTTGTCCTCCCTTTCTCAACTTCCTCTTCTTTCTCAGTTATACCTCTGGACGCGCGAATCAGTCTGATTTGTTGTCGTCACACGCGGTTAAAGGCGCTTCAGTCTGGAACCGCGCGACCGCTACGGTCGCAGGTTCGAATCCTGCCTCGGGCATGGATGTGTGTTATGTCCTTAGGTTAGTTAGGTTTAAGTAGTTCTAAGTTCTAGGGGACTCATGACCTCAGATGTTAAGTCCCATAGTGCTCAGAGCCATTTGAACCATTTTTTTGTTGTCGTCATCAGGGGCGGTCAATACTGTAATTTCCATAATTCCTTGCAATGTTTGACGGCCGGTCTTCGCTTTCGTGTTACTTTAATCTGCGAAAGTTAACTGTGAAATTTGGAGACAGATATATGTGGAACAGAAGATGTTATCAGGGTGGAGGTGGGATGAGGCGCAGATTGGAGAGGGGTGACACGGTGAGGGGAAGGAGTGTTTTGCATTATGACCCCATGCGGCTGGTCCCGGCGGAGGTTCGAGTCCTCCCTCGGGCGTGGGTGTGTGTGTGTCTGTCCTTAGGATAATTTAGGTTAAGTAGTGTGTAAGCTTAGGGGCTGATGACCTTAGCAGTTAAGTCCCATAAGATTTCACACACATTATGACCTCATGACGTGCACCCTCTCCCTGATTCAAACGCACCTGGTCTTGTACTGTTTTGAGGATTTCCAGTATTATTTTCGCACAGAAAAGAGGAAAGACCTCTTATAGGGTTCTGCACGCCTAACATTAGCACAATGTCAACAGCTAAACATAATGAAGGGTATTTTTTAAAACTGATTAGAGTGACAAGGTTAATTTTCTACACAATATTGGCCTTATATAATAACAGCACTACATAAACTGTATCTAACGTGGTTACTTAAAAAATTCCATCAACTGCAAGCGAAGTAAATGGACGAAAGTTTCCTGTTACACAGTTCTTATTTGTTGGTTGTTAAGTAAACACATACATCAAATATTATTGTTGCATTAGTCAACGACTTTGAAGTGCTCTATTAGGTAATTAGTAGCATTTGTTTTCCATTCTTGCCAAGCTAGTGATGCTTGAGCACTATCAAAAATATTTTTGACTCTCGTATGGATTTCGATTAAAATACTGGAGTATTTTATGAAAATTTGTTTTCACAGAGTCTCGATACACGAACGCTTTAAGTATAAAAAAGTTACTGTAACAGATTTAAATACAGTAAAGAGAAAGAGAAAACTCTAATCACGATGACCAGAAAAGATTACACTTTTGAAGTAATTTGCTGAAAATTTAAAATATTTGTATACGGGATGAGTCACCTAACATTACCGCTGGATATATTTCGTAAACCACATCAAATACTGACGAATCGATTCCTCAGACCGAACGTGAGGAGAGGGGCTAGTGTAATTGGTTAATACAAACCATAAAAAATGCACGGAAGTATGTTTTTTAACACAAACCTACGTTTTTTTAAATGTAACCCCGTTAGTTTTGTTAGCACATCTGAACATATAATCAAATACGTAATCAGTGCCGTTTGTTGCATTGTAAAATGTTAATTACATCCGGAGGTGTTGTAATCTAAAGTTGACGCTTGAGTACCACTCCTCCGCTGTTCGATCGTGTGTATCGGAGAGCACCGAATTACGTAGGGATCCAAAGAGAACGGTGATGGACCTTAGGTACAGAAGAAACTGCAACAGCACATTACGTCCATATGCTAACACCTTTTTATTGGTCTTTTTCACTGACGCACATGTACATTACCATGAGGGGTGAGGTACACGTACACACGTGGTTTCCGTTTTCAATTACGGAGTGGAATAGAGTGTGTCCCGACATGTCAGGCCAATAGATGTTCAATTTGGTGGCCATCATTTGCTGCACACAATTGCAATCTCTGGCGTAATGAATGTCGTCCACGCCGCAGTACATCTGTACCCAGTACGCAGTACCCCTCATGGTGATGTACATGTGCGTCAGTGAAAAAGACCAATAAAAAGGTGTTAGGATGTGGACGTAATGTGCTGTTCCAGTCTCTTCTGTACCTAAGGTCCATCACCGTTCCCTTTGGATCCCTACGTAATTCGGTGCTCTCCGATACACACGATCGAACAGCGGAGGAGTGGTACTCAAGCGTCAACTTTAGGTCACAATATCTCCGGATGTAATTAACATTTTACAATGCAACAAACGGCACTGATTACGTATTTGTTTATATGTTCAGATGTGCTAACAAAACTAACGTGGTTCCATTAAAAAAACGTAGGTTTGTGTTAAAAAACATATTTCCGTGCATTTTTGTATTGTTTATATTAAACCGTTACACTAGCCCCTATCCTCACGTTCGGTCTGTGGAATCCATTCGTCAGTATTTGATGTGGTTTATGAAATATATCCAGCGGTAATGTTAGGTGACTCACCCTATATACATTATATTCCCACCCCACTTGGCCACAGCTTAGGGAGACGAGAGCATAGAGAAAACTGCAATCAGGAAGCAAATTCTTATCTCTGCTTCACCTTTAGCCAAGCAAAAAAGAAAAAAATTGTCATTAATATTTGCATTGAACAGGTCCCGTTTAAACCAATATGCGATTGTATTAATTGAATTACGCATTTTAAGTATAATTTGTTTAGGTTTCACAGGGTACATGAGATTTTCTCGCGCATATAATGTACATTTCAAACAAATGTTCGTCATAATTTGTGATGAAAATTGTGTTCTTTATGGCAGAAGACGATTCTGTGTTATTTTACTTTTGTATAAAAACGAAGTATACTTTAGGTCATCGGGATAATGGTCCCAGGCGGTTGATGTTACATCGGATTGGAGCGATGCCTGTCATCCGCATCAGGTCTGGTCTGGAAGTCCTTAGTCGTACATCTTCATAAAGCTCATCTTTGGGTTTTACACTGAAGAGCCGAAAAACTGGTACACCTGCCAAATATCCCGCAGAAGTGCCGCAACACGACGTGGCATGGACTTGATTAATGTCTGAGATAGGGCCGGAGGGAAATGAGACCATGAATCCTGTACGGCTATCCATAAATCAGTAAGAGTACGAAGGGATGGATATCTCTTCTCCACAGCACGTTCGTAGGCATCCCAAGTATGCTCAATAAAATTCACGTCTGGTGAGTTTGGCAGCCAGCAGAAGTGTTTAAACTCAGAAGTGTGTCCACGTAACCACTTTATAGAGATTCTGGACGTGTGGAGTGTCGCATTGTTCTGCTGGAACTGCCCAAGTCCTTCGGAATGCACAATGGACATGAAAGGATGCATATGATCAGACAGGATGCTTACGTACATGTCGCCTGTCAGAGTAGTATCTAGATGTATCACTGGTCCCTTATCATTCCAACTGCTAACGCCCCGCCGGTCGGAGCGGCCGTGCGGTTCAAGGCGCTTCAGTCTGGAACCGCGTGACCACTACGGTCGCAGGTTCGAATCCTGCCTCGGGCATGGATGTGTGCGATGTCCTTAGGTTAGTTAGGTTTAAGTAGTTCTAAGTTCTAGGGGACTGATGACCACAGCAGTTAAGTCCCTTAGTGCTCAAAGCCATTTGGATTTGCTAACGCCCCACACCGTTACAGAGCCTGCACATGTTGAACAGTGCCCTGCTGACAAGTAGTGTCCATGGATTCATGAGGTTGTCTCCACACCCTTACACGTCCAGCCGCTCGATAAAGTTCGAAATGAGACTCGTCCAACCAGACGACATGTTTCCAGTCATCAGTAGTCCAACGTCAGGGATGACGGGCCCAAGCGAGGCGTAAAGCTTGGTGTCGTGCAGTCATCAAGGTTATATGAGTCTACCTCCGGCTCGGAAAGCCTATCTCGTTTATGTTTCGTTGAGTGGTTCGCACGCTGAGGCCCAGCACTGAAATTTACAGCAATTTGCGGAAGTGTGGCACTTGTGTCACGCTGAACAATTCTCTTCAGTCGTTGTTGATCCCGTTCTTGCAGGACCTTTTTCCGGTCTCTGTGATGTCGGTGATATGATGTTTTATCAGATTTATGATTGTCAGGGTACACTATTGAAATGGTCGTGCTGGAAAATCCCCAATTCATCGCTACCTCGGAGATGCTGGCCCCATCGCTCTTGCGCCAACTATAGCACCACATTCAGACTCACTTAAATCTCGATAACCTGTCATCGTGGGAGCAGTAACCAATCTAACAAATGCGTCACATACTTATTGTCTTATATATTCGTTGCCAACCGCAGCGCCGAATGCTGACTGCTTACATATTTGTGTATTTGAATATCATGCCAATACCGGTTTATTTGGCGCTTCAGTGTATGAAAAAGTGTTAAAGGGCAATATAAGTGATACAAAAAATTTGATACAAGTTATGCTTCCAAGAAAGGAGTTTCAATTAATACATTTACCTTAACAGACGTTTTAATTCGTCTGTATGCAGCGCTGTGCTCAATTGAGTCTGTAAGCGGTAGTACCTTACGTTCTGAATTGACTTTAAGTTGACAGACCTGTCACTGACGCTTTTCCATTACGCGATCAGTGATAAACAGCTCTGCTAGTTTGCAGTACAGCATTTGAAATGGCACCTACAGAAGTGTCAATCACAAACACTGAGTGACCGTCACTGATTTCTTGTACACTGGTAGTACCTTACGTTCTGAATTGACTTTAAGTTAACAGACCTGTCACTGACGCTTTTCCATTACGCGATCAGTGATAAACAGTTCTGCTAGTTTGCAGCATAGCATTTGAAATGGCACCTACAGAAGTGTCACTGATTTCTTGTACACTTTAAAATATTTACATGTTACACAAGCAGTGTAACCTGCATCAGCAATAATGGCTGCGTTAAACATTGTTTTGTAGCTAAAAGTATGGGACATATCCCGGCGTTGTTGCAAGTATCTGATATATTGCGTGTGCTTATAAGTGTTTGCGTGTATCATCATGAACTGAATTCCAAGGGATCGTAGGCGTTCGTGATTACAACAGACTCTTACGTCCCACATCCTTGTACAGCAGTGGTGTCTATCAGTTAATTTTCTACTTTGCATTTTCAAATGCTCTTGCATGCTTTGCCTTGGATCACCGCTCAATATCAATTGTGTAGATGTCTCAAGTTATTCACTCTGATAAGACGGTGTCTTACACAGGATCACATAGTTCAGAACCTTGTTTGTTTTCATTTATGTTTGTAGTGTTTATAATTACATTTCCAATGGTGTTGAAATTTCTTATTATAAAAAGTGTTAACTATGTACGCAATGTTTTAAAAACTGAAATTATATGCAATACCTTTCATTTGTGAGTTATCTGGCCAAGTTTTGGATTGATGATTGCAGTGGCCTGATATTTACATGCAAGTAGAGTACTTAAATATAAGGTCACTAATTTTCTACACTCACACAGGTAAAAAACAAGAAAGTGTCAAGGTTGATAACCTCAGAAACGGCGGCCGATTGTTGAATGTGTGACACTGTAGCGCAATTTCACCGTGCAGCTATGAACAATATATGCTGGTGTCAACATTTGAGTAAGAACATGCAGTAGACCTCAAGGAAGGCAGATGGAGTAACTGGCCAATCGCTCGACGTGTTGAACACCAACGGTCCAACTACACGACGATGTTGGCTAGAATGGGTGAACCATGGCGGAACACAGTGTCAAGAAAGAAGCAACCGATCTAGAGAGACGACAGAACGCAAGGGACGAGCAGTTTTCAGAGAGGCAGTCAGAGCCCAGATTCGTCATTATCGTCGATCCGCCGTGCCACTGGCGTTTCATTGATCAGAAGGACCATTAATAGACGGCTCACAGAGAGGGAACTGATCTCACAGGGCCCCTTGCGCCAGCTGCCGTAGACCTCAGTTACACCAACAAGCCCGTTAGCACTTGTATCATGCCCATTCAACAGAGGTTCTCATTGAATGGAGTGGAATTGTTATCATCGTTGAGTCCCACTTAGAATTGAGCCCCGATGACAAGTAAAGATGTCTCCAGAGATTCGCCGGAATATGGTGGAATTTCAACACCACAGTCACCTGCTGTACGGCTTGACAACCAGGAATGATGGTTTGGGGTACAATTTCATTCCATAGCAATACCCCTTTGGTCATCATACGCAGCACCTTCACAGCACGGTAGGACAACGACGATATTCTACGTCACGTTGTGTTGCCCTTCATGGCAAACCGTCCTTGGCTTACATTTCAGCACGTTAATGCCCGCCCTCAGCGGGAGACGGTTTCTGTTGCTGGTCTTCGTGCTTATCGAACCCTAACTTTACCAGCAAGTTCGGTGGATCTCTCTCGAAATGAGCGCACTTGGAGCAATTTGGGCAAGGCCCTCCTACCATTTGGCTTGATATTCCTCATCAAGACATCCGGCAACTCAATCAATCAATGGCAAATATGTGAGTGCATAAGGCCAGAGTTGACCAACGTGTTAGTGACCTGCTCAATCTGTGAAGCTCATTGTCTTGAATAAATCGTCCAATAACTCCGAAGGTGTAATCATTTTGTTTTTCCGTACATGTATATCACATCCATCGATTTCCATCCAGTTCGGGTAATTCCTCCACGGTATCTCGTTGTTTTTCTTTGTCCTACAGTCTATTTACAATAGTATTTACGTATGTACGTTTTAGGTAAATGGTTTATCTCTCACTTCCTTTAGATTGTCCCATGCAAATCATACACAATTTGGACGTAAATATATGTACATAAAGTTTAAAACATGAGTACCTGTCTCCTTTCACTTGTGTACTACAAAACTTTGATTTAACAAACTATAGTACTTGTGGTTGGACAATACGCGTCAATTCACGTATACTGTCATTTCACTTACTGGTATACGAAAATTCTATTTGTAGATATCTTTCATACTTTCTGACTTGATAGACAAGTTGATCATCTCACACATATATGTACACAATGAAATATACAAAACATTAGGCATAAAATGGCAAATATACAAACAGTTATACAAAATCTCTCTTTTGGCTTTGTTAGTGTTAGCAGCGAAGTGATACTAAAGCTTCAATAATATTGTAGTCCAACATCTAGCAAAATTCTTGTTTTTCCGCATCCCCTCTGGTCCAGGGGATGGAATATGTCACATTACAGTAAATTGGATGTGTCACTTCTTGCACATTACACTGGCTTATTCGAAAAAAACATTAACACTTTTCAACGAAATTTTTTGGTTCAAGTTTCTGTCAGTCTGCCGAATATTCTGACTCTACTGTCTTTAATTGGTTGCTGGTTAAAATACCTCGGACATCCTCTGAAGACTGTGACACTAGCGCATCATGTGAATGCGCCTGGTCACTGCTAACGACTCAACAGTACCTGCCATGATGTGATTTAGTTCGAATTATGTCCAAGACTATACGTTTACCATCAACAACTAAATGGATTTGCCTCTTGGAAGGGCGAGCTTGACGTGACCTTCTTGCAGGAATCCATCAGTACTAAACACTTGACAGAGAGTTATTTAACTATGAGGATTGTATATTCAATTCCTTCAGTCCTAAACTCTACCTTTATCTGTGCCTATGTCTTTACTAATTGACACCTAAAACCAATAGTACCAGAGACTATACAGTTCTGAGCTGACAACTGCAGTACACGTACTGTCAGCTATCCTTTTAAAAGAAATTTGTTGCAGTCGCATAAATGGTAGCACCTGTATCAGTCACTACCTCGTGATGGGTATTCCTCTAGGGCACTGACTGATACCTGAAATAGGTCTTGATTTAGTTCATTACATGGCTGGGGATCATTAAGCATTATAGCTGATAGTCGTATTAAAACTGAGGCCACGACACCAACATGGGAGGCTGCTGATGACACTATTTTTCAGGTATAAGTGATTTAACAGTTTAACAGAACTCTTTCGTAAAAATATACACAAGAATGTGGAAATGATTAGTGAACGAGTAGCAGGATTCTTCTGGTTTCTAATAATGAATATATAACGAAAGAACACGTAGCGTGTCCACTCGCTTTATCACAGACCCTTAATCTACTTCGTATGGCCTCTGAAACGTTTAAAACAAATATAAAACGGTAGTGCCAAGGCACCATAAGAGGTAAAGTGGTTTTGCTATGAATATAATAAACATTAAGATTAAAATGTATTTTTCATCTCAGTAACAGGCAAGGACACTTACAGATGCGCAATACACGCTCAAAACACAGAAAGACACAAGTCTGAGGAAAAAGTAATTGAAGCGATATAGTTCTCTTGTTTTTAAAGACTGGTAGTTTGTCTTTTACGAATATGGCTGAAGAAGTTACGTCGTTTGGTTAATTTATAACTTCAGTTTTAATATTCCTTTTATTTTTACAAGAAAGACAAAAAAATAGCATACACTGTACCGTCACAAAAATGCACAAAATGTACTAACTTCTTTTACATAAAATAGGCATTATTGTAACACTACGTAACTTATACGTCTATTTCCATTAACTGTTTCAATACACAGTGGAAGTACGACGTATGCATGATCCCACTCTAAATATAAATTCTTCTGGTACTATTCAGCTCTGTGTTATACAATGTCCAGTTACATTAGTGTAACCCCATGCCAAAAGCCTGAATAATCACCTTATCCGGTGCGGATTGCTGCGAGACACGCAGAAAGAGAGACAATGAGGTTCTGGGAAGTGTGGACAGGGATTTGGAGCCATTTTGACTCCGGTGCCATAGTCAGATGCGCTAGGTTTCTCAGATCAGGATCCATGGTGCAGAAGAGCCGAATAATGTGGCCTCACAGTTTCACGGTTGGGTTTATTTGTTGGGAGTTTGGTGGCCAGCGGAGTGTGATAAATCGTCCCACCGTTCTTCGAATCACACACTTACTTTGGTAGATACCTTCATGCCAAGAAAATACAAATTGCATGTAGGGGTAGACATGGTCCCCAAGGATAGATACATGCCTGTATTGATTCATTGTGCCTTCGAGAATGACGACATCACCCAAGGAATGCCCTCTGGTCTGGAGCCTTTCACCGACTGCTGTAGTGTGTTGGCTTTCAGACGTTTCACACAGTACCTGCAATGGCAGTCTGTCCGATTGAGCATAAAAAGCAAGGCCTCTAAGAAGACCAGCTGTCGTCACTCAGTGGACGTCCAGTGGCGACAGTGGCTTGCAAATCGCAGCCTTTGCCTCCGATGGACACTAGTCAGGACACCTGAGTAAACCGATCGTCCGATGCAGAAGCCAGTAGGCAAAAATGTTCGGTAAACGGTCGTTGACGAGACACTGTTCGTAGCCTCTTCGTTCAGCTGGAACACAGTTGCTTAAGAGTTGCACTCTATTCGCCTATACAGATCTCCAAAGCCGCGTTTCTCCCCTGTCATCTATAGCCTGTAGTGCACTGTAGCTCCGTCGGCATCGATATTGGATAGCGCCATTTGACCATTGATCATGCCCCTTAGGACGCCAGATAAATTGCTTCATTTCTGCATTACGACAACGACTGTACTGTTGGCCGCACCCTACCCCCCCCCCCCTCCCGCCCTCCAGCTACATGCTTTAAATATTCTCAGATGCTCTAGTTTTGTCACCTGCCGTCTGAGAATGTTTATTGTATGTTGACGTCGAACAAATGGTTCAAATGGCTCTAAGCACTATCGGACTAACATCTGAAGTGCATAGACCCTGAGAAATCAGTACCCAGAGCAACCATCTCTGGCCGTAATAACGGCCATGATACGCATAGGCATTGAGTCAAACAGAGCTTGGATGGTATATACAGGTACAGCTGCACATGCAGCTTCAACACGATACCACAGTTCATCAAGAGTAGTGACTGGCGTATTGTGACGAGCCAGTTGCTCGGACAGCATTGACTAGACGTTTTCAATTGGTGAGAGATCTGGAGAATGTGCTGACCAGGGCAGCAGTCGAACATTTGCTGTATCCAGAAAGGCACGTAAAGGACCTGCGACATGCGGTCGTGCATTATCCTGCTGGAATGTATGGTTTCGGAGGGATCGAATGAAGGGTAGAGCCACGGGTCGTAAAACATCTGAAATGTAACGTCCACTGTTCAAAGTGCTGTCAATGAGAACAAGGGGTGACCGAGACGTGTAACCGATGGCACCCCATACCATCACGCCAGGTGATACACCAGTATGGCGATGACGAATACACGCTTCCTATGTGCATTCACCGCGATTTCGCCAAACATGGATGCGACCTTCATGATGCTGTAAACAGAACCTGGATTCATCCAAAAAAACGACGTTTTGCCATTCGTGCATCCAGGTTCGTCGTCGACTACACCATCGGAGGCGCTCCTGCCTGTAATGCAGCGTCAAGGGTATCCGCAGCCATGGGCTCCGAGTTGATAGTCCATGCTGCTGTAAACGTCGTCGAACTGTTCGTGCAGATGGTTATTGTCTTGCAAACGTCGCCATCTCTTGACTCAGGGATCGAGACGTGGCTGCACGATTCGTTACAGCCATGCGGATAATATGCCTGTCATCTCGACTGCTAGTGAGGCCGTTGGGATCCAGCACGGCGTTCCGTATTACCCTCCTGAACCCACCGATTCCATAGTCTGCTATCAGTCATTGGAACTGGACAAACGTTAGCAGTAATGTCGCGATACGATAAACCGCAATCGCGATAGGCTACAATTCGACCTTTATCAAAGTCGGGAACGTGACGGTACGCATTTCTCCTCCTTACACGAGGCATCACAACAACGTCTCACCAGGCAACGTCGGTCAACTGCTGTTTGTGTATGAGAAATCGGTTGGAAACGTTCCTCATGTCAGCACGTTGTAGGTGTCGCCACCGGCGCCAACCTTGTGTGAATTCTCGGAAATGCTTATCATTTGCACATCACTGCATCTTCTTCCTGTCGGTTAAATTTCGCGTATGTAGCACGTCATCTTCGTGGTGTAACGATTTTAATGGCCAGTAGTGTAGAAAAACGTATTAAAAAGAAAGTGACACATTACACGTCCGTCAGTTATCATTAACGTGTTGTAATACCATACGAGTAACTAAATTAAACTGTGGACACAATCATGGAGGATACATTTTCACTTGGTGAATGAGTTCACAAACTGAGTATAATTCTTCCTGAGTCCGTGATCAAGCTCATAAGCGGTGAACGTTCACCAGACATATGGAGTAGCATTCACAACAGAGCTTGTGGTGCAAGAGGCAGCGGGGCACCGGCTCGGAAATGTCCAGCTGCCGCCACGGCCAGCCCAGGAAGCGCGGGGACGCAGCCGACGGCTGGCGCCAACGGATTTCTTCGCCGCGGGGCGTCGCGATATGAAGAGGGTGGCGGCGGCCGGATATGAAGGCTCTGGCGCTGGCTTCGCCCCCCCCCCCCCGTCGTCTAGCAACAGGGAAGGGGAAGGGGGGGGGAGGGTGGACTGTGTCCTGGGGAGCTGCTTCCAGGAGACGCGAACTCCACCTGAGTTATTCCCTCAGCGGCCCGCTAAAGCGATCGCAATAAACATCTGCGCAGTTGGACTGCCTTCAGAATCAGGTAACTGCGGCACAATACCGGTTATGCATTACTCTGTGCACGAGTGCTGAAGCGCGTCCGGTATCCGTGTACAGTTCACAAATCCGTTGCAGACAACCTAGGTGACTACCGTGCAGCACAAGGTTGGTACAAATGGCTCTGAGCACTATGGGACTTAACATCTATGGTCATCAGTCCCCTAGAACTTAGAACTACTTAAACCTAACTAACCTAAGGACTGCACACAACACCCAGCCATCACGAGGCAGAGAAAATCCCTGACCCCGCCGGGTATCGAACCCGGGAACCCGGGCGTGGGAAGCGAGAACGCTACCGCACGACCACGAGATGCGGGCATGCAGCACAAGGTTTGCCGTGTTCTTCAGTTCGGGAGAGAGTGTTGGCAATTTGCTAGAGAAATGGGGAAACGTCGACCATCTTTATGGGGAACTTTGCGACGGCGTTTCTTACACCAGCCCAACCACTCCCAATCTGGGGTGGCTGTCGCTGAAAATTGCAAGCAAATAGGTACTCAGTTCTATGACGACATGTTAACAGATATAAAAGATGAAATGTTTCTCTCACCGAAAATTGTACGAATGTTCCATTATGGGGATTGCAAAAACTCCATTAAACACACTCAGTGTGAGAAACTCAGTGAATCTAAACGTATTCTGTACCTTATTTCAAATTTGGAAATTTGTGGTAAGGTCTTACGGGACCAGCCGGCCGCTGTGACCGAGCAGTTCTAGGCGCTTCAATCCGCAACTGCGTTGCTGCAACGTTCGCAGGTTCGAATCCTGCCTCGGGCATGGATGTGTGTGACGTCCTTAGGTTAGTTAGGTTTAAGTAGTTCTAAGTCAAGGGGACTGACGATTACAGAAGTTTGTTTTTTTTAATCAGTCTACTGACTGGTTTGATGCGGCCCGCCACGAATTCCTTTCCTGTGGTAACCTCTTCATCTCATTGTAGCACTTGCAACCTACGTCCTCAATTATTTGCTTGACATATCCCAATCTCTTTCTTCCTCTACAGTTTTTGCCCTCTACAGCTCCCTCTCCTACCATGTAAGTCATTCCCTCATGTCTTAGCAGATGTCCTATCATCCTGTCCCTTCTCCTTATCAGTGTTTTCCACATATTCCTTTCCTCTCCGATTCTGCGTAGAACCTCCTCATTCCTTACCTTATCAGTCCACGTAATTTTCAACATTCCTCTATAGCACCACATCTCAAATGCTTCGATTCTCTTCTGTTCAGGTTTTCCCACGGTCCATGTTTCACTACCATACAATGCTGTACTCCAGACGTACATCCCCAGAAATTTCTTCCTCAAATTAAGGCCGGTTCAGCAGATCATTTAATTCTTCTTCACTTTCACTCAGGATAGCAATGTCATCAGCGAATCGTATCATTGATATCCTTTCACCTTGTATTTTAATTCCACTCTTACAGCCTTGTCTTACACCCTTCTTAATACGAGCACTTCGTTCTTGATCGTCCACTCTTATTATTCCCTCTTGGTTGTTGTACATATTGTATATGACCCGTCTCTCCCTATAGCTTACACCTACTTTTTTCAGAATCTCGAACAGCTTGCACCATTTTATATTGTCGAAAGCTTTTTCCAGGTCGACAAATCCTATGAAAGTGTCTTGATTTTTCTTTAGCCTAGCTTCCATTATTATCCGTAACGTCAGAATTGCCTCTCTCGTTCCTTTACTTTTCCTAAAGCCAAACTGATCGTCACCTAGCGCATTCTCAATTTTCTTTTCCATTCTTCTGTATATTATTCTTGTAAGCAGCTTCGATGCATGAGCTGTCAAACTGATTGTGCCATAATTCTCGCACTTGTCAGCTCTTGCCGTCTTCGGAATTTTGTGGATGATGCTTTTCCGAAAGTCAGATGGTATATCGCCAGACTCATATATCCTACACACCAACGTGAATAGTCGTTTTGTTGCCACTTCCCCCAATGATTTTAGAAATTCTGATGGAATGTTATCTATCCCTTCTGCCTTATTTGACCGTAAGTCCTCCAAAGCTCTTTTAAATATTATGGGACCAAACTGCTGAGATCATCGGTCCGTAAGCTAACACACTACCTAATCTAACTTTAACTAACATACGCTAAGAACAACACACACGCACACATGCCCGAGCGAGGACACGAATCTCCGATGGGGGGAGCCGCGCGAACCTTGACAAGACGTCTGAGAACGCGCGGCTACCGCGCGCGGCGTACTTTATTTCAGAGGGAAATACACTCCTGGAAATTGAAATAAGAACACCGTGAATTCATTGTCCCAGGAAGGGGAAACTTTCCTGCACATTCCTGGAGTCAGATACATCACATGATCACACTGACAGAACCACAGGCACATAGACACAGGCAACAGAGCATGCATAATGTCGGCACTAGAACAGTGTATATCCACCTTTCGCAGCAATGCAGGCTGCTATTCTCCCATGGAGACGATCGTAGAGATGCAGGATGTAGTCCTGTGGAACGGCTTGCCATGCCATTTCCACCTGGCGCCTCAGTTGGACCAGCGTTCGTGCTGGACGTGCAGACCGCGTGAGACGACGCTTCATCCAGTCCCAAACATGCTCAATGGGGGACAGATCCGGAGATCTTGCTGGCCAGGGTAGTTGACTTACACCTTCTAGAGCACGTTGGGTGGCACGGGATACATGCGGACGTGCATTGTCCTGTTGGAACAGCAAGTTCCCTTGCCGGTCTAGGAATGATAGAACGATGGGTTCGATGACGGTTTGGATGTACCGTGCACTATTCAGTGTCCCCTCGACGATCACCAGTGGTGTACGGCCAGTGTAGGAGATCGCTCCCCACACCATGATGCCGGGTGTTGGCCCTGTGTGCCTCGGTCGTATGCAGTCCTGATTGTGGCGCTCACCTGCACGGCGCCAAACACGCATACGACCATCATTGGCACCAAGGCAGAAGCGACTCTCATCGCTGAAGACGACACGTCTCCATTCGTCCCTCCATTCACGCCTGTCGCGACACCACTGGAGGCGGGCTGCACGATGTTGGGGCGTGAGCGGAAGACGGCCTAACGGTGTGCGGGACCGTAGCCCAGCTTCATGGAGACGGTTGCGAATGGTCCTCGCCGATACCCCAGGAGCAACAGTGTCCCTAATTTGCTGGGAAGTGGCGGTGCGGTCCCCTACGGCACTGCATAGGATCCTACGGTCTTGGCGTGCATCCGGGCGTCGCTGCGGTCCGGTCCCAGGTCGACGGGCATGTGCACCTTCCGCCGACCACTGGCGACAACATCGATGTACTGTGGAGACCTCACGCCCCACGTGTTGAGCAATTCGGCGGTACGTCCACCCGGCCTCCCGCATGCCCACTATACGCCCTCGCTCAAAGTCCGTCAACTGCACATACGGTTCACGTCCACGCTGTCGCGGCATGCTACCAGTGTTAAAGACTGCGATGGAGCTCCGTATGCCACGGCAAACTGGCTGACACTGACGGCGGCGGTGCACAAATGCTGCGCAGCTAGCGCCATTCGACGGCCAACACCGCGGTTCCGGGTGTGTCCGCTGTGCCGTGCGTGTGATCATTGCTTGTACAGCCCTCTCGCAGTGTCCGGAGCAAGTAAGGTGGGTCTGACACACCGGTGTCAATGTGTTATTTTTTCCATTTCCAGGAGTGTATTAACAGGCTACAGAATGAGGTTTTCACTCTGCAGCAGACTGTGCGCTTATATGATACTTTGGCTATTCTTATTTTGCAGAGGAAACTGGTAGTGAAGCAACGTTCCTGGACGTGCTGGAGCTGTGGTACTTTTCCTCACCTTACCTTCATTTTTCAAACAGGATGGAGCCTCGTCTCATTGACAAATTGATATCCCAGAATTTTTCATTTAATACCTTCCATAACTGAGGATAGCTCAGATTCAAAGGGAGGACCTAACATTTTAGTTCCGGAGGCGGATATTTCCTTAATTCCGGCTGCCTTTCTTGCTGTGCTTTGTACAGAGTAACTGACATTTGCTACCCACATACCAGATGAACCATCTGGCAGTGGCTCAGTCAAGTGTTTGTAGTTCTCCACGGTTACCTAATGTTTTGTATGTGCTGTATTTGCCACAGTTCTTCAAACTAATGTAGCGAAGGATTCACGTCGCTAATGGAACAATCTTTCTGATCTGAGACACAATTAGGTCAAGATGCAACAAGTGTAGGGACTGAGGACGTATTATGAAATTTTTGTCGTGTTTTCCATTCGAATTTGTTCAAAAGTGGTTCAAATGGCTCTGAGCACTATGGGACTTAACTTCTAAGGTCATCAATCCCATAGAACTTAGAACTACTTAAACCTAACTAACATACGGACACCACACTCATCCATTCCCGAGGCAGGATTCGAACCTGCGACCGTAGCGGTCGCGCGGTTTTAGACTGTAGCGCCTAGAACCGCTAGGCCACCCCGGCTGGCTCGAATTTGTTATTACAGGTTGATGGATGCCTTATCATATTATGAGACACAAGCCTCGTAATGGAATTCTAAACGATTGTTTTAGGTTAATGTTGAATAGATATCATAGATCTCAAAGACTGTCAAAGAAATTCCACAGACTATAGCTTGGTCTCAAATGCCATGCAGTCCAGCAGAAATGCTTGCAAAGTGAAGATTCTGTAACGTTTCTCGCCGGAAACGCCGGTAGTGACAGTGTCTTGGCAGACCGCATACCGGTGCCGCACCAGACGAAGCTAAGTGGGAGACGACGCGTTTCAACCTCCTGCCAGGGCGCCCGTGGCGGTCTCGTAGTTCCTTGGATCGGTGTCTGCAATGGGGCCGCCATGCATGCACGCCACCAGATGACGCGGAATTCACATTAACTCACTGCCCGCAGCTCTGACTGGCTCATCTCCTATTCGAATCAGCCACATTGAGAGCTTTGCACGCGAGTCACTGAATCTTCGAACTCATGTGAAGCTTGGCACGGAAGACTGCAATGAGGACAATGCATCGACTTAGAGTGACGTTACTAAGCGTTTCTACATGTCAGTGACTTAACGGATTGTAGCAACATACAATAGTAGTTTTTCCTGTCAAAAACATTACCCTCATTGCATATAAATCACCATCACTGAGGGGCGCTAGAGCACTTCAGTGTTATGTATGTGTCAATTATTAAGTGTACCTATTGTACGCAAACTTATTAATGGTTATACTTCTATAGTTATCTGCTTGTCTTTACCTGTAGTACAGGCATATCAATGTCCACGAAACTGGAAACGTCACTCATAAAAGACTTTAATTGTCGCCAGTTCTCAAAAGTCTACTTCTGAAGCTGATGAAATAATTGAAGTACTTTTTCGGTGATACACTGACATTGTCACGGATGCAGAAACAGTCGGTATACTTCGCAGCTCCATGAGCAAGAGGGTTCGACGGACTATTCACAGAAACACATTTGTGGTTGCGTACCAGGTTTCTGGGACATGGGGCATCCATTACTGCCGCCGCGTTCCATTACAGCTGAGGCACGTAGCCGGCCGCGGTGGTCTAGCGGTTCTGGCACTGCAGTCCGGAACTGCGGGACTGCTACGGTTGCAGGTTCGAATCTTGCCTCGGGCATGGGTGTGTGTGGTGTCCTTAGGTTAGTTAGGTTCAAGTAGTTCTAAGTTCTAGGGGACTTATGACCTAAGATGTTGAGTCCCATAGTGCTCAGAGCCATTTTTTTGAGGCACGTAACCGACACCACTGGCACATTTCGCTCCGTGAAATCACAGGTGGCTAATCACAATAGTCCACAAGCGACACCCTCTCATCACAGAGACATATAATCAGTTCGCCGTTTGCAAATATGTCTCCCTCCCCATGGATCGAAAATATTCGTTACTTCAACTTGAATGAATCACTTGCCTATCCACGAGACCCTGCATTCTCTTGCCCGTTGCGGCCGCTCTGTGGTCTTTGTGTGGACCCCCGGTCATGTCGGTATCCCGGGCAATGAACATGTTGACCGCCTGGCCAAACAGGCCACCAGTGAACCTACCCTGGACATTGGCCTCCCGGAGACTGATATGCGGGCAGTCTTCCGCCGCGAAGTTCTCTCGCTTTGGGACACTGAATGGCGCAATCTGCCCACGCCAAACAAACTTCGTTCTCTCAAGGCGACGACGCGTGTGTGGCAGTCATCCATGCGAGCCACTCGCAGAGATTCAGTTGTTCTTTGTCGGCTCCGCATTGGCCACACCCGACTGTCTCACAGTTATTTATTGCGACGTGAAGACCCGCCTCTCTGTCGCTGTAAGGCGGTTATGACGGTGGTGCACATTTTATTAACTTGTCCGCTTTTAACTGTGCTCAGGCAGACATTTGCGCTGCCTGATACGCTCCCTGCCCTTTTACTAGATGACTCTGCCATGGTGGACTTAGATTTGCGTTTTATTCGGGGCATCTCGTGGTCGTGCGGTAGCGTTCTCGCTTCCCACGCCTGGGTTCCCGGGTTCGTTTCCCGGCGGGGTCAGGGATTTTCTCTGCCTCGTGATGGCTGGGTGTTGTGTGCTGTTGAGCAGTTGAGTCCCATAGTGCTCAGAGCCATTTTATTCGGGCAGGGGATTTTTATCGTTTAATCTGAGTGTTTATGTTTTTTAGTGTTGATTCTGGCTTTTAGCTTCTGATTTTAAACTGAGTTTTTAATGTGTTCTTGGTGGTTGGCTTTTCCTCTTTTTTCTTCTCTATGGTCGGCCAACCACCGTTACTCTCCGTGTGTTGTAATTTGTTTTGTCTGATCTCTGTCGGAGTCTTCCTTGTCCCGTGTCATCTGACGTCTTTCCTGCTGTTCGTTTTTATTCTCTTTGGGCGGTTTTAATTTTTTGGAAAAAGGGACGGATGACCATCGCAGTCTGGTCCCTTTAATCCCACAAACCAACCACCCAACTTGCCTTGTCCTGGAGAACGACGAGAGAAATTTGCACAGGCAGCTTGACAGGTTTTGGGGCTACTGCATAAACGCAACGAACGATACTGTGAACAAGTGATCAGGAGCTAGTCAAGGATGTTGTCGCCAGCGGCGATGAGATACTGCCGCCACCTGGCGATTTCTGATGATGAGTGGTCAAAGCTATTTCATGCTAGAATAAAACAGTGTGGGTGATACACTGGCAATATAATAGTTTCTGCCTTTAAAATATGCCTTCATCATGTACTGAAACTAACCGCAAGAACTGACAAATTTCTAGGATTTCGAAAAAGGTCACTGATTTCCTGTGTGCGGTATTTATATGCTTTATAAACTACTACAGCATGGCAGTAATTGTTACTGTGAATACAGAAACTGCGAAAAGCGTGCATCCCTGAATGCCTGTCATATTTTTTCTTTAAAACAAGAGAAGACGAACATCTAATGAAATAGTCGTTAGTGAGCATAAAGAAACTATCAAATGTTCTTGTGCTTTACAACGAAAAGAAGTTGAATGCACTCAGTATTTGATCACAAGCAGCTGTAGGTATATACGTAATTGTAAGTTAGAGGAATGGAAATGTTAGATGTCACTACCCTCTTCGCGCTGCAACATATTCTGGAGATTAGTTATCAGGAGATTTACGGTGCAGCTTGGTGATGTTGAACAAAAATTAGCTTCGTATGAGCGTACACAGCTTCAGATCAACGAAGGGAACTCGTAAAATTCCTGCAGCGTACATGGAGCAGACAGTTTATATTCAGTACTGACAAGGGAACCTCCCCATCGCACCCCCCTCAGATTTAGTTATAAGTTGGCACAGTGGATAGGCCTTGATAAACTGAACACACATCAATTGAGAAAACAGGAAGAAGTTGCATGGAACTGTGAAAAAATAAGCAAAATATACAAAGTGAGTAGTCCATGGGTCATATAAGCAACATCTAGGAGAACATGAGCTCAGGAGCGCCGTGGTCCCATGGTAGCGTGAGCAACTGCTGAAGGAGAGGTCCTTGATTCAAGTCTTCCCACGAGTGAAAATTTTGCTTTCTTTATTTTTGCATAGTTATGATCTGTCCGTTCGTTCATTGACGTCTCTGTTCACTGTAATAAGTTTAGTGTGTGTGTTTTGCGACTGCATCGCAAAACCGTGCGATTAATAGACGAACGGACGTGCCTCTCCAATCGGAACCGAAAACATTTGGTCGCAAGGTCATAGGTCAACCGATTCCTCCACAGGAAAACACATCTGATATATTCTATACGACACTGGTGACGGCATGTGCGTCACATGACAGGAATATGTTGTCGACCCACCTAACTTGTACACTTAGCGAATGGGTAAAAAGATTCTTCTACCTTGCCCGATTTAGGTTTTCTTGTGGATGTGATAATCACTCCCAAAAAAGTGATGAAAACATAACACTGAAAATAAAAAATTAAAATTTTCACTCGATGGAGGATTAGAACCAAGGCCCTTTCGTTCCGCAGCTGCTCACGTTACCACGAGCCCACGGCGCTCCTGAGGTCACATGGTCCTTGATATTGCTTATCTTCCCATGAACTACTCAGTTTGCATATTTTGCTTATTTTTTCACAGTTGCACATAACTTCTTCCTGTTTTCTCAATTGATCTGTGTTCAGTTTTTCAAGGCCTATCCACTGTGCCAATTTATAACTAAATCTGAGGGGGGTGCGATGGGGAGGTTCCCTTGTGAGGAGAGATGTATTCCTATTACAGTACGACGAGTTTTCATGAGGTATGACGAACTAAGGTGTCTGTCAGAGAGCTATTGAAAGAGTCCTGTAGTCCCCTTTCATTATAATTTTAATTGCTTCCCAGTGATACAGAACTCTCAGGCGCGTGAGTGAATGAGTGTGGGTGTGATTCATTTTGCTATACCGTGGTTTAGTCTGCTGCAGAGAATAAGCGGTAGTCGTACAGAATGGCCAAACCTTGTAGTTTTCAGGTAGGCAAAGAAGTTTTCTCCCCTTAAATGAAAGTTAACGGTGTTATGTTAGAGGCGGGAGCCTCATCTCTGGGTTTTCCTTGCCACGGGGTCGCCTGGGAGGCCTTGGAGTGTGTGAGACGGTCAGTCTGCATCCAGCTCACCGAGTGTCTGCAGCCGAGGTTTCTTCGAAGAAGGGTGAGTTGACTTAACCACGTGGCGCGTTGTCTCATAGCAAGAGGGGAGCTTTTAGCTTTTGATCTCGCGTTTCACCTCATGAAGATTGATTTGCTGGGTCGCATCAAGAAATTCAAGGCTTTTGCAGAATTTCAGTTTGATTCCTAATGCAGACTTGACTTTGAGGAGAACGTAGCACAAAGGTGTTGCACACGTTGAAGCGCCCTCAGTTCAGTGCGAATGTTTGCGTGCCTACAACTGCGTGCGTATACATTCTAATCTTTTCCGAATCTTAGTAATTTTTGCCCCTTTGTGAATTTTCTTTGTCTCATTACTCTATGTCCGTTGGAAAACATCCACGTCGGTTAATATTAGAGTTTGTTGGCCCTCTGCCATTGTCCTTTGTGTATTCAAATGTGTTCTCCGTAAAATGTTAATTGTTCGTGACTGCGTGGTTTGATGCTACTAAAATTTGGCCATGCTACATAGAAATTGTGTCTCTGTGAACCACGTGGGCACACGAGTCTGTTGTGAAACGTAGAGCATCTCACAAGCAATTACACTTAGTTGCCAGGCAACAGCAGTTGTATAGATGCCTTACATCAATGTTTTAAGGAATAAATAATTTTACCTCCAATCTTATCCACTGTAGCGACGTTACCTACGCCATTTACCTTGTGATTTCCTTGTTAGCCCATCCTTAGCGTTTCCATGCGCTCAGGTCCAATAATTAGTATTCCCTTTTTATTTAAAACAAATGCCTTAGAATAGATCTTGTTTTCAGAGATGTTGCTGCAAGCTGCTTTTATGCATAGTGTTCACGCACTCTTTATTTTATTTCAATGTTTGATTCACGTGAACAATGCCTGGATCATATTAATAATTACATCCCATTCTTTATGAATTACTTTATAATGAATATCCTTTTATGAGTTTTTCTTATGAATAAATTAAGTAATTTTCCGACTCAACCAAACCTCTTATTTGTCGTGTGGCTAGAGATGGCGGCGATCCGATCTTTTACGTTGACTTCAATGTCAGATAGCATTTTCTTGTTCATAGTGCGCTTCAAGCACCTTACACGTAGCGACCCTTTACGCACTCTACTTACACTATTTCTGTAGATGAAAGACATTAGGAATTTCATTCAAGGACAAAAATCGTATAGATCCAAATTATCAGTCGTGGACCATAATTAGACAAACAGTAGAATGTGCATTAAGTGGTTGAAATAACAACATATTCTTGATCGATGTATTATTGAACATGAGCGTGCTCTACATCACAAAACGTAAGTGGCTAAACCTCATTCCTTCACTTCATGCAAAGAAGTGCTCGAGAGTAAACAGGAGATCTGACCAAGAGAAAATTGTTGCAATCGTCAGCTTGCGGATACAGTGAAAGGATTATGAAAGAGAGCAAGTTTTCCACTCTGTCATCATGCTCCTACTATTGCGACACGAACTACCAGATTTAGAACACCTTGAATTGAACGTTTGAAAGAACAGGTATTAAAATCTCTATGAGATGCAAATGTGGAAGACTGAACGAAGGTGGGTGCACGCGTTATAAAAGTGCAGAAGGTAAATAGCCATTAATGTAACAGGATTTTGAAAACATTGCAGTATAGAATGGAGATGAAGCCAATGGCAAGAAACGAGTCTAGAACACTTACATCGAATTATACGGAAGTAAGATCAACCGATGCAGTAAAAATCTAGTGATACAACTGACGGAACCACAATTTAAAAACGTACTATTTCGCTAGAGAATTTGCGACAGCGTACAGTACACAACAGGAGGCATTAGTGGCACCTATCACCTTTGTCTCATGAGATACAACGAAGTGCCGTGCACTCCAATATTTATGTTTCGATTGAGACTGACTGTACCTGTTGCCCCTTATCCTCATTTTGACGACAAACGAAAGCCAAGCGGCGGAGCTATGCCAGATAAGGAACGCTGTGTGGCGAAGTTCCCTCAAGTTTTGTGTCTACGTGTTGGTGCAGCAACGTTTTTGTCCACGCAAGTTGGTTATGGCCACATCCAACGTTTCGGAAATGCACAGCAGTTTTTTTAACTAAGTGCTTATACCACGAACATGTCATAATCCGGCTCTACCTTCTGACTTTCAACCAGATAGAGAAAGCCCTCTTAGTACGTGGAGATCATTATCCCCCCTAACAAAAGTGATCACATTACTGCTGAGATAAATTGCAGATGGTTATAGAACAAGATTGATACAAGTATTAATTCTTCATTACAACACGTGATTGTGAAGAATATGGTTAACCGTTACGTCTGTGAAAGAGCGGAGGACCAAACCAAGGTATTATTGGTATTTCTTTATCTCTGCACTCTGAATTCCTTATGATGAGACAGTTGTCAATAGAAATCAATCAATAGATCTCATGAAAGGGTGTCCAGCGCTTTAAATACAAGCCATCATAATCTGTTGTACATTTCTATTTGCAGACTACGTGTACTTTAAGAAGAATAAGGGACGGTAAATATATTTCAGTAAAATTCTTCTGAATCTGTGACTGCATCATATGTAATGAAACTACCCATCTTTGGGCTAATATTGCTAAGAGTCGTTATTGAGGTGACTGCAATATGTGACTACTGCTTTATAATAACATTATTTGAAAATGTCCGGATGTTATTACATATTGTATTGTTATTGGGTGACAGGATCGGGAGTGAGGGATATCAGATGATCATTGGTAGTTTTATTGATTGATTTCAGTGAATCTGGCAGAAGCTGCTTACGTAGTGGGTCACTTCTCTCAATGCTTTCTGATGCCTATATGGTGGTCTGTACTGGACAGCAGCACAATGTGGCGGGAGAATGTAGACCTTCAGGTGGTTCTTTTTGAATGGCCATTTTGCTATCTCGGTACCCCTGTGATTTTCCGCTTGGCTGCATAGCTAGATCAAGGCTTTGAATAGTGTGGCCATATATGACGTCACGTGTGCAGGGCAGCAACGTCGCCTTGGCATCACAAGCAAATGTCCCCTTTCCATGACGTCACTACGCATTCATTTCAGAGGGGGGCCGGGTAGGGGAGGCGGGCGAGAAGCTGTCTGAGCATGTAATGATACACTGTTTTGTTAGCAAAAGTTATGGTTAGTCAGTAAATTTCATCTCTGTCTTTTCGTTTCTCTTTCACACATACCCATAAGGTGTCCCAGTCACAGCTCAGTAGTACACAGGCATTAAAATTATACAGCCAGACAGTATATAGCCCAAGGGTCGCCATCTTGGCTATGCTCAAATGTATTCATATGACATGAGTTTTGTTCATATTGGCTCCATTTTCAAAAATACGTGAATGACCTGAATTATTTATCAGTACAGCAAAAAGTGTTGAAAACTGTGATGTAACTCAAAATATTTCCCTCTTGTGTATATTATTAAAAATATGTAAGCTTCATCTCAATTGTGTAGATTCCACCATGCTCAAAAGTATCTGAACATCGCCAATTATTTATTAAAAATACAGAAAACCATTAGTAATGCTGACGTAACTTACAGTACTCCCAAGTCTGCATTATTTATAAAATATGCACTCCTGGAAATGGAAAAAAGAACACATTGACACCGGTGTGTGAGACCCACCATACTTGCTCCGGACACTGCGAGAGGGCTGTACAAGCAATGATCACACGCACGGCACAGCGGACACACCAGGAACCGCGGTGTTGGCCGTCGAATGGCGCTAGCTGCGCAGCATTTGTGCACCGCCACCGTCAGTGTCAGCCAGTTTGCCGTGGCATACGGAGCTCCATCGCAGTCTTTAACACTGGTAGCATGCCGCGACAGCGTGGACGTGAACCGTATGTGCAGTTGACGGACTTTGAGCGAGGGCGTATAGTGGGCATGCGGGAGGCCGGGTGGACGTACCACCGAATTGCTCAACACGTGGGGCGTGAGGTCTCCACAGTACATCGATGTTGTCGCCAGTGGTCGGCGAAGGTGCACGTGCCCGTCGACCTGGGACCGGACCGCAGCGACGCACGGATGCACGCCAAGACCGTAGGATCCTACGCAGTGCCGTAGGGGACCGCACCGCCACTTCCCAGCAAATTAGGGACACTGTTGCTCCTGGGGTATCGGCGAGGACCATTCGCAACCGTCTCCATGAAGCTGGGCTACGGTCCCGCACACCGTTAGGCCGTCTTCCGCTCACGCCCCAACATCGTGCAGCCCGCCTCCAGTGGTGTCGCGACAGGCGTGAATGGAGGGAGACGTGTCGTCTTCAGCGATGAGAGTCGCTTCAGCCTTGGTGCCAATGATGGTCGTATGCGTGTTTGGCGCCGTGCAGGTGAGCGCCACAATCAGGACTGCATACGACCGAGGCACACAGGGCCAACACCCGGCATCATGGTGTGGGGAGCGATCTCCTACGCTGGCCGTACACCACTGGTGATCGTCGAGGGGACACTGAATAGTGCACGGTACATCCAAACCGTCATCGAACCCATCGTTCTACCATTCCTAGACCGGCAAGGGAACTTGCTGTTCCAACAGGACAATGCACGTCCGCATGTATCCCGTGCCACCCAACGTGCTCTAGTAGGTGTAAGTCAACTACCCTGGCCAGCAAGATCTCCGGATCTGTCCCCCATTGAGCATGTTTGGGACTGGATGAAGCGTCGTCTCACGCGGTCTGCACGTCCAGCACGAACGCTGGTCCAACTGAGGCGCCAGGTGGAAATGGCATGGCAAGCCGTTCCACAGGACTACATCCAGCATGTCTACAATCGTCTCCATGGGAGAATAGCAGCCTGCATTGCTGCGAAAGGTGGATATACACTGTACTAGTGCCGACATTGTGCATGCTCTGTTGCGTGTGTCTATGTGCCTGTGGTTCTGTCAGTGTGATCATGTGATGTATCTGGCCCCAGGAATGTGTCAATAAAGTTTCCCCTTCCTGGGACAATGAATTCACGGTGTTCTTATTTCAATTTCCAGGAGTGTATATATTAGATTCGCCTGAAATGAGTACGTTGGCACCATGTACGAAAGTATCCAAATGACCTGTAATACTTATCAAAAATATATGTAACGATACTGATAACTCTGAGGCCTGGCGGCTTTTACTTTGGCGGGCATGGCCCTCCACGGGCGCCACTAACTGCTTGGGCAGTCGGTATCCATCCTGAACGTATATCGTGAAATAGGGTCTCTGGTCGAGGCGTGAGCCGTTGGTTTTCCGCCCTGGTGGCGATTGTTAGCTGGTGAGCACGTGGCTGGCAATTTGATGATTCTGAGGACTCCTGCTGTTCGGCAGGGGTCTCGAGAAGCCACGAGTGGTCAAATCGGTCGGAGGCTAGCTTTGGCGACTCGATTAAGGATTGATAGCGGCAAGTTGCAGGAAGTGCAGCGGACGCCACGTGCAAACCTAGTCAGTAAGTATCCGGCCGACTCTTCAGGCTCAAATTTTACAGATCCTGGAAGATCACCTGTGCAGATTAGAGGCAATGACACCCCTGCTTACTTGGAATCCTGGAAGTCACGGCTCCTTCGCACCAGAGTGGACTTAAATGCTGTTATTAACTGGTACTCGCTATAGTAAGGCCAAGTCTGTGTTAATGTGGAATTAGACTTGTCATATTAATGACCCTCCAGGTGGCAGTGTGGGTGGTCATCAATGAGTGCAGCTCATAACAATTTGTTGTTCCTGGCCATATGCTGTGCAAGTGTATGAGCGTTCTCTGTGGTAGAGTGGATTCACGAAATTGATATTATAACAAAGACTGTGTGGGAGGCAAGGCACTTTTTATAGATGAGTTTGCCCTAGTGATCGAATTTGCCGGTGCTGATATTTCACCTTCTTAATCAGCAAGTAATTTATAGGAGTGTTAACTTGTAACCTGTATGTACAGCCACTTCCACAATAGATTAATATCGCCAACATCCTAGACATTCTAGTCTGTATCCTTTTTTGGGCAGATTATTGTTCCCTTTTCACGTGTGTTGGCAGAGAAGATTTGACAGCAGACGACGCCTTCCTGTTTCCTGGGCCAGAGCAGAAACGACTTTTCCTTCTGCTGTGGCAACACTTCCGTCGTCGCATGACATCTAGCTTGACTCGCAGTCTGCCACCTCTACCAGCTGCCTCGTGTTGTCTCAAGTTAAATTAATTTGATCGTTTGATACGTGCCATGCCAGAGTGTCTCCAGTTAATTGCGGAACTCTTCATCTATTCAACATTGTGAATTCAGTAAGCATAAGTTTGGATCGTGTTCTGCAACGTCGAAATTCCATGACACTGTACTTGCTCCTTATCTACTTGTTTGAACCTTGCAGCCTTATTGCTACTTCTGGAGCATGTTCAGTTACTTATCAACTGTTGAGTTCCTCCTTTCTATCCAAAATCATTAGCTAACTTCATTTATTGTAAAACTTGCCTGCTTGTTGCCTGTTGACTGTGACAGCCTCCTCCCGAATTTACCAGCTCATCTTGTATTCAGAGAGATTGTAGATTTCTTTAAGGGTCATTATCAATGTTTCTGCTGGTGTGTACCAGCTGGGAGTTACGTTTTATATAATATGCCTTCCCAGCTTTGCTTGTAGTTGGAGGATTGTGTATTTTATTGCTTAAGGGATTTGTTATCCTTTCTGTATTTTGGGTGGGCGTTGTATATTCATGCTTGGGAATTGTTAGTACATTTATTGGCAGTCATTTGAAATTAACCTTACTAGTACAACCCGGATTGTTGAGAGGTGTCAAACACAAGTGAAGCTTGCAGTATCTCCATGTCTAAAATGAATATCAAACATACACTGAGATGACAAGTCATGGGGTACTTCCCAATAGAATGTCGGACCTCCTTTTGTCCAGTGCAGTGCAGCAGCTCGACATGGTATGGACTCAACAAGTCGTTAGAAGTCTCCTGCAGAAATATTGAGCTGCACTGTCATTGTAGAAGTCCATAATTACGAAAGTGTTGCCAGTGCAGTATTTTGTGCAAGAAATGACCTCTCGATTATGTCCCATAAATGTTAGATGGGATTCATGTCAGCGATCTGTGCGGCCAAATCATTCACTTGAACTGTCCAGAACATTCTTCAAACAAATCGCTAACAACTCTTGCCCAATGACGTGGCACATTGTCGTGCATAAGAATTCCGTCGTTTTATGGAAACATGACTTTCAGGACTGGCTGCAAATGGTCTCTAAGCAACCAACATCTAGAGAACAAGGTCCATTCCCTGTTAAACACATCCCACACCATTACGGTGCCACCACCAGCCTTCACAGTACCTTCTTGACAATTTGGGTCCACACTCGAATCCTATAATCAGCTTTCCCCCATTGCAACTGGGACTCATCTGACGAGGCCACTGTTTTCAGTCGGAACTCATCTAACCAGTCCACGGTTTTTGAGTCGTCTACGGTCCAACAGATATGGTCACGAGCCCAGCAGAATGGCTGCAGACAATTTCGTGCTGTTAGCAAAGCCACTCGCGTCGGTCGTCTGCTGCCACAGCCCATTAACGCCAAATTTCGCCGCACTGTTCTAACGTTTGCCTTTGCTATATGTCCCATATTGATCTCTGCTGCTGCACGTTAACATTGATAACTCCACGCAAACGCCACTGCTCTCTGTCGATAAGTGAAGGCTGTTTGCATTGTCTGTGGTGGAAGGTAATGCCTGAAATTTGGTATTCTTGGCACAATCTTAACACTATGGAATGTCCCACACCTCTAGGTCCTACTACCATTCCATGTTCAGAGTCTGTTAATTCCCGCCGTTCAGCCATAGCCACGTCGGAATTCTTTTTTCATGATTCACCAGAGTACAAATGACAGTTTCGCCAATACATTGCTCTTTTATACCGCAGATGCATCCGTTGACGTGGATGTCGCTATTCCATGACTTTGTCACCTCAGTGTACATACACATTTATGAGACAAAACATCATGACCATCTGCTTAATAGCTTGTTTGTCCGTCTTCATTCTGCATATCAGCAATCAGACAGTTTGCCGGTGGATTTGTGGAGATACGTGGTATTAGATGTCACGTAATTCACGTAAATAACGTGTGGCTGATTTGCATATACGGTGGTGGCACCCGATAGCAACCGAAATGGGTTCTATAGGATTTACATCAGGCGAGTTTGGTCGCCGAGACATCACTATAACCCTCCTGAAATCACTGCAGCTGGGTTCTGGCTTCGAGACATGGACAAATATTTTGTTGGGAAACGACATTGCCGTTGGGAAGACATCATGAAGGCATGCATGTGGTTAGCAGCTGTCAGCGTATCGTCTATTACTACCACTACTGGTCCCAATGCAACAGTAGGAGATTTTTCCCATTGTGTAATATGACCGCGCCAGCCTTCGTCCAACTCGCGCTGCACATTACGAGCCGCCATTCACCTCGATGGCGACATTATTGGAGACGACCAACGACCTAGTGCAGCAAAAATGTGATTTACGTGAAAAGCGGACGCGCTTCCATTGATTGGCGATCGAATCACGAAGCTGCTGTGCCCACTGCAATCGTAACTGACAATGTCGTTCGGTCAACATGTTAACACACATGGGTAGCCTGCTGCGGAACTCCATATTCAACAGTGTATGACGAAATGGTGTGCTCAGAAACACTTGGGCCTGCATCAGCATTGTGCTGTTTGAGCAGAGATGCCTCAGATCACCATCACCATCTATCCTTCTGTGGAGAGCAAACAAGTCTTCGAACCCCACGTTCTGTGTCGAGTTGTGGATGTCAAACCGTTTAGCATCTAGTGTTAGTTGCACTGTCCTTCTACCTCTTTCTGTAAATGCTCATGACAGTAGCACATGAACATTCGACCAGCTTCGCCTTTTTCTAGATACTCATTCAAAGGATCTACATAATAACAATCCACCCTTTGTCAAAGTCGCTTACCTCAATAGATCTCCCCTATGCAACCCATGTCTTTGCTATGGTGCTCTCCTGTCCATATCTGCCCCACATACATACACCTGTTATGTGCCAGCAACGTTACCAGATGGCATCCAACATCGCAGTGGACAGTGATCATAATATTTGGCTTATCGGTGTAATTCCTGTCATATGTTATTTCCATATCTAATATATCTGTGTTATTTATCAAACAATGGGAAGTTTAGGATGAAATCAGCAAATTTCACGTGTGTCTGTTTTATAATTGACTGAAATATGTATGCATAATGCTGGTCTGCCTTGTCAGTACATTTCATCTTTCAGGAAACTTCACTGGGTATTTTAAGTTATGAAATTAGAACTGCAAATTTAGGGTTCGTTATATGAAGAAATACCAGACACTGCCTTAAGTACAAACTGTTATTAACATTTACAAGAGGACGTATGTGACACCTAGGACATTAGTGTGGAATTTTAAAATGTCTGTTGTCTTATTGACCTGGAGAGTACCAACAACTGACAACTGTTACTCTGTTTATGTATCAGAATACCGTGTAATAATTTGTACTAAATCTCTTGGTTGTGATCCTGTATGATAACTGATCATGCTGAATATATACTGCCAGCAGGGCAGTGCAGCCCAGTAGGGAAGCAGCTTGTATCTCTCACAATTCCTAACTTTTTGAAATAAGTATATCCTGAGCTGCTCAATTGACTGAAATCTTCTGTGCTTCATGGGAATAGTATAATTCAATAGGTACTGACTCACTTTCCCCAAGATAGCTCACTTTTTGCTCACTTCATGAGGTAAACAAAGCTCACTCTCTTTGGAAAACTTATGTAGAACCTACTGAACTGTATTACAATAGTCCAAAAATCAATGTCTTATTCACATATTCTCATTTAAAAATTTATATTCTATAGTAAATTTCTTAGGAAATTAAGAAAAATTATATTTTTCTTATCAAATCCACTTATTATAAAAAATACATTTTTCCACACAAAGGTGAAAGTAAGATAATAAGAAAAAGGTATGTTTAACGGAGAAAAATTAAAATATTTGTATATTCTATTCCTTACTCAAAATTTTCCTATTTCTTTATTTCTGTGGAAACATAAGATTGATATGAACTGTTGATTTTTCATGTTTTTTTAGATAAGACTTGATTATAGTTCTATGACATTCACATGTAACTTCAATTTTTTCATATTCTTAACTACATTCTTTACATTTAGTATGCTATCCACCTTTTCAATACATTTATTTATGCAATTCTTCAACATTGTACTTTCAATAACATTATTACACTGTTTCAGGTGTCTGGTATTGTTCATTTACAGATTATAAAATTTAGTAGGAAAAAATGGTTTTACAGAGTGAATACCAAAGTATGAAATTATTTATCAATATTTTTAAGTTTCCTCATTCGTTTATATCGCAATATAATAATCACTTCCAAAACAGAAGATTACTACTAGTTATTTTTAAATGTGTATTGGGTAAAATAGTTTTAAATTCATTATTCAGTATGAAACATATCTGAAGGTACATATTCATGACCAGTAATATTTCATAAAGTATTTATTTATAACTAACTAACTTGCTTAACAAAATTAGTATTGGTAACATTGTTGAGCATTTTCAGAAAAGTTTCCCTTTACATGGAAAATTTTGGCTATATTTTTTTACAGTGTGTAAAGTGACTGCTTAGGCAGTTACAAATTCCATAATCTCCATATGGTAATGATCTCTTCTATTTTCATGAATATATCTATTATCATCATGTGACCTCAATGCTTTCTTTTCTATTTCAACTGTGTAGATTTCATGTTCTTCTCTATTGCATAACCAACTTCACATTTTTGCTCTGAAACCACAAGCATTGTTACATAATTTTTCCATTGTATTCATCTTCCATAATTTGTAAACCTTTTTTGTTTATTAATAGAATACCATAAAAGATATTTTCATTATAATCACTAGTATCAAACTGATGAATCAGCAATTTCATTACTTCATAGCAAACATCAGTCTGTATGTTGTAGATATAACTGTTTGTATCTCAATAACACTATTCAATATATTCTCCATATTTTCACTTTATAATTCGATAGTGGAATTGAGATAAATGAAGTACACTCATACCAGCATAGATGGATTTATGAAATGTGAATTTTGGCTTATTCATATGACTAGCAACAAGATATTCACTAAATAAAGTTGTTCCTGTAAAGTTTGACTTTGCCATAAGCTTATCACACTTATCTCCATCTGATACTAATTTTATATTCACTCTATTTCTAATATGTTCCATTCATATTCCAAACACTGAGTTACTTATTAGCTTACACAAATCTTTTTGAAAATCCTTTTTGGCTTTAATTTTCATTTCTGTCTTTAAATCTATATATCTTTTCAACCATCTGATGGCTTAAATATTAAAACTCCATGTACATTTGTTATTTTTGTTCCTAGAGATGTATACTGTTTAAGTTTTCTAAAGTGAAGCATATATTAATATGTTTGTCATTCAAAGTAGTCAGTCACGTGAATTTTTTGGAAATTCTAAGTCTACTTTGAAAACCTATCCAATTTTAGCAGTATCTTAAATTTCACTTTTGTCTCTACATACAAAATTTTTGTTTCACCCCATTCAAATCCACTGTTTGGTTGCATATTCACATAAAGTATTTGGTCTAAATATGATAAATAGTACAGTATCATATAATATCAAAATTTCTCACATATTCATTGTTTGATTTTAAATATTTTTTACAACACTGTGATTACCACCGTGTATTACCATTAATTACAACTAATATCATGTTATAATCATGTAATAGTTGAAATGGTTGTTAACTCATTTTCAACATTGCATGCCAAGGTAATCCCCATGCAGAAAATACCAAGATGGCTCTAATTAATAAGGATATTTACAATTTTTTCTAAAATTTTCAAATTCATTAACAAATAACCAAACATCAGTTTTAAGATACAGATCATGATACTCGCCAATATTTTTCCTATTAAATTTTGTCCAAACTATTTTTACATATTTATAAATGTCATCACTTTTTCACAGTCATTCAGATTACTGTAAAAGTCTTCATTTGCTGTTAATTGTATCTCTTCAAATTTCTTCCAAAAATCCATGTTACTGCATCGATAAACACTAGACTAAGTAATTCTTCTAGGAAAAATTTTCTAATATTTTTATGTGGTCTCTGTTACAATCTAATGAAAGTTTGTCAAGCGAAGAAGCCATTAAATTTAAATGTACTGATAAATCCCATCCTGAACTTTCGTCTATTATTACCAAAACTGATGTATGTATCACCATTATTAGGTTTTTAATCTATCTATTTTTATCATAACAAAATTTTATTCATTTGTACAAAAATAAGATTTCCCAAATCTAAATGTTGTTTTAAAGGTTTTTAAAAATTAACTAGAGAATGGTTTTTCTTTCTTATTTTCCATATGTAATAAACTACATTTTTTACATTTACTATTATGTTTACTTTTTGTGAAAGATTTCTGTAAAATCTGCAAATTCTTGACAATCAACATATTTTTTGGGAATAAATTGTTTCTTCTTTCTCATTCACCTGTTACAATTTTTCGAATCTTCTACATCAGGAATTCATTGTACAAAAGTTTTATAATAATATATACAAATGTTTTTCCTCCATACTCAAGAAATTCGTTTTTAATTGTACGTTTTTAAATAATGGTCATTACATATTATCTACACATCGTTATACAAACATCTTTCGTGTATTTTCATGAAGTAAAATTATCAGTTGACTTCTCAGTATTACAATATTTAAACAATTACATTTTGATTGCTTCCATTTATGTAGAAGAAGGTTACTACTTTCTGAAAAAGTAAAATTTTCAAATGTATCTTTTAATATGTTTATTTACTCATGTGTTAATATTGTATATTTAATACCAAAGAAACTTACACCAATGGTGCCAGCTCTAACTACTTTTTTGTGAATACATTCACAAACTGTATCATCCTTGAAAAAATACAACAATCCTTAAATGTATATGTGCAGAATTCATTATGGCAGCTAACTGTGGAAATTCTATAGTTATAACTCCTTGTGATTTATATGCAAAATTACATTTATCTAATTCCACATAGAATAGTTCATTAAAGAATGAAAACTATCTACGTGAATAAGTGTCAACTACACCATTTAACAAAAAGATTTGAAGTAATCCTGTAGTAGGTAATGACTTTCGATATCCTGAATTATATGTAAATTTTGCAAAATTTGTCGTGTATATCATACTGTCAATTACTGATACTTTACCACTTTGTCTTTTTATATTCCATGTATTTTTTGTAAATCTTACAGCAAGAGGTTTAACCAATTAGTTATTAATTGCCAAGTTTATCATACCCACTTCTGATAAAAAATATATAAAATTCCATTTGCAAGTAACGAGTGATAAAATTTATTGATGTCACATAGTGCTTTGGCTGATTCATTTGAATTAGCTGTTGGTCCAAGTGGTGTAGATTCTGATGTAGTCAGCTGCATTTTTTACCATACAAACTATGAATACCATCAATAACATCTCTTCTGCAATAGAGCTTCTGTAAAGTTTGGAAGGTAGGAGGCGTGGTACTGGCAGAAGTAAAGCTGTGAGGATGGGGCGTGAGTCGTGCTTGGGTAGCTCAGTTGGTAGAGCACTTGCCCGCGAAAGGTAAAGGTCCTGAGTTCGAGTCTCGGTCCGGCAAACAGTTTTAATCTGCCAGGAAGTTTGATGCATACTTTTTATCATTGCTATTTAGTATTTTCTTAACAATAGTGAATTAACATCATATATATATGTACAAAATATTATGAAATATAAGGAAATTATTTAATGAATAAATAAATTATGCTCATTTTATATAAATATGAGATCAGACACTTTGCTACCTTCACAAAAATTCAACTTTTTCATAAAAAGAATGCACTTGGTTTTTCAGCACTCTTCTAAAACTTCCACTTTTTTAATAAACATAATAAAAGTGTCTAGTTGGGATCCCCATAAAAATG
Source organism: Schistocerca cancellata (assembly GCF_023864275.1). Lineage (NCBI taxonomy): Eukaryota > Metazoa > Arthropoda > Insecta > Orthoptera > Acrididae > Schistocerca > Schistocerca cancellata. The sequence continues at coordinate 101,615,310 of NC_064633.1, forward strand.
CATTTATTGACAAAAACATTAAATAAAATGGGTATAATTAAACAGAATTAATATATAGTTACAGCAGCTTCTGCAAAACATACAAAACAAGAAAAAGAAGTTTAATAAAATATTCAGCAGTATGCGAAACACCAAAAGATTTAAACATTTTTAAAAATAAAGGAGATTTTATAGAGTGTATCAATAAAGTACAAAATAATCATATCTATTAAACTAACTTGTACATCTTAAAGTTTAGAAGCAGATGCATTAAATGTAAAATAGTTCTAGGCTGTTGCAGAAAGGTGAAAATATAAAAATACCAGAAGTATTGGAGAGAAGACCTAATACATTTAAAATGAAGAATAGACTGATTCTAGAAAATAATTCTGAAAGTACTTAGAGAAGAAAAAAGCTTTAACATAACGAAATCTAGCAAAAGTATATAAAATTTATGGATAGTTTAATGTTCATGGTACAAAGAGTATCTGAAAAGCAGATCTGATGAAATTAATAATACAAGGAGAGAAAAGGATTGAAAGAATACAGGAACTTCATTTTGATAATGCAATACTTTCGAAAGACAAATTATGTTAATATTCTCTTAATAACTTTGCTAGAAATTGGACATGAAACATGTTCTGTTAAGCATTTATCAACAACTTCTATATCAAAAATATGATCACTGGGTAATTTCGCAAACTCACGATTTTTATTAGTTAAATATGTAGATAATTCACTGCATGCTGAACAATATATTACGTAATAAGACTCGAATATATATTTTATGGAATGATTCAGATAGCTGTTGATATTGGGCCTAGTTAACTTTACCCTTAAATTTTATTATAAAGTCTTCAGATACTGCTTGTTCCTTCATACGTAACTCCACTTCAATTTGTCATGAAATTCTGTTGTAAAATCTTCAGTCAGTATGTTCAAAGATGATATTTATTATTTCAATAAAACTTCTTCTGAAATTCTCGCCAAAATCTTACGTCCATTTTTGAAAAGATGATAATTTTCACTAATTAACTTTATCTTGAAATTCTCTGGTAAAATTTTCAGATATTTCATGACATCTCAGTATATATTTCCAGTCTAATCTGCTATAAAATTTACTTGAAAATTTTTCAGATGTATTATAATGTTTCCATTCATATTCAGAAAATGGACATTATTTTTCAATATAATGAGAAACTATTTCTTCGTGTGTTTCCTTTTTTAAGTAGAAATCATGCAATGGTTTAAAATTTAGTTTCTTACACATAAGAAGAATCAGTTGAATAAGTTGTCCTTCTACGGCTTTTACTTGATTCATCTCATTGTTATTTATTATTATTGTTAATATTTCTACTGTTATTGTTAATAAGATTTATAAGTTATAGGTCATTTCTGCATTACATATATTACCTAATTCTTTTGCTATATCTTTTAGTTCTTATACAGTACAATTCTCCAAATAGTTTTCACTAGTGTAACCATTAATGTAAGGATTAATAAGTTCCTGTGTATTCATTTTAGACTATCTTCTATATCGCATTTAATTTAATTTGGCTTTCATTTCTTTTACAGTCCCATTTATAGACACATATTTATTAGAATAATAAAAAATGTACATTTCCTAGAGATTCAATGTTTCAATTACACATGATATTTTATATTTTATCTATAAGGACCATCTGTGAAGAGTTTAATAACCTGTGAGAATACAGATATTCAATATTAATAAATGATATCATGAAACTTTCCCAGAAAATATTAACGAAATAAAAAATAAAATAAAATTTATTTTTAATAAATGTGAGCTATTTCAAGTACATCTAATGCAGTCGTCACTAGCTCATAAGCTTCTATGATGAATATTTCTTAAATTATTGAGGAAAATAAATATCAACTGATTCTTTATTCTTGGATTAAAAACACATGAGTTCCTTTGTTTAGAGAGAAAAATGTACTAATCACACTTGAAGATTCATTATTTCTGTATGGGACCCAAGTGGGACCAAATCCCTTTCTGGAAATTTTAGGCAAATGAAACACACATAAATTATGTATGATAACCCATTAGTCTGGAATACGAATTTATTCAAAATTAAATTAAAACTTTGAACCAAAGAATCTTGTTAAAGAGATGGGTTTTATTAACCATTAATTATTGTAAAGAATCAACAATTACATTCAATAGAATGCAATGTAAACAAGTAAGAAAATATTGTGTAAATGTAGAAAAAATATTTACAGATTAGTTACATTACAGAAAAGGATATATTCGATTTAAACAATTAGCTATGGAATTTGAAACCAAATTAGAAAATGAAGAACAAGAAAACCAACAATTTCAACAGTAACTAGAAGAAAAGAAGAAAGAATTTGTCCAATTACAAGATGTCATACATAATGTTGCTGAAATATAGAAAGAGGGCTTATTTCCATTACCTCATACAAGCATTTTCAAAGAAAGATTATTTTAAAGCAGGCAGTGTTCAAACTACATTACATTTAAAAGCTAGATTTACTATGAATAACAGTGGTCATTTACATGAGAACCAATTATTTTACATATTCATTGAAGAATGTTATAATTACCAGTTAATTGAAAACATAGTTGAAAAATATTAAGGTCTATATAAAGTTAATATAGAAAGAAATGTCTCAAATATACTTCAATGATCTAAAACGTTATATCAAATTACTCTATGGAGATAAGTATAAATATTTTGATTTAATAAATTATAATTAAATATAATATATTCCATCATACACACTGAACAAACTATAGAAATGTCTCACTTGTTGCTGAACAAGAAGCTGTAGTGCAATTAAAATTTGTAAATTACACACACTATTATGTTACATACTTAACAGAAAGAAAAATTGTATTCAAGTATATCTGAATTCCATTACAACTATCCCCATAGTAAATTATAAATATAGGAACATTCAAAGAATTTATAGAATCTAAGAGGTATAAAAATAAGGGAAAAATAAAGATATAGAAACAGATAGCATATATTTTAACAATAAACATTTGAGATTGTCTTGTTCTCTCAAGTATACAGAGACAATACACATTTCTTCTGTATTTAGATTGTATAAAAACTGCCATTTTCATCAGTTTGTTGAATAGTGAATTTAAGGAGTATATCTTTATCCTCATCATGATAACATTCAGACAGAAAGCACGAAAGAGCGAATTTTATCAATCCTGTTTTACAATATATATATATATATATATATAAACATTTTCAAAATATATTTTTAAATATCGTTACTTGGCTTAAAATCCACATTTTATTCATTATGGAATATCAGATGGGGTGAACATCCCACCTGAACAACAAATATCTGGTAATACAGTGTGGATGATCTATCTTATAAAGAAAAACATAATAATTTTCAGGGAGAAAAATTTTCCACCACTGTAAAATAAAATCATATTTATTAACAATTGACAATAATATTATTTAATTATAAAGTCAAAAATGGAAGGAGCTGAAAAATTTTACAGAATTAAAGTGTAACCAGTAGTTAGACTTACATCCAGGTAAAACTAGGTGTGTATATGTTAAGTTAAAAACCAAGTATGCCTCTTCCTGAAAATTTCCAAGTCTGGGTTTGTGATGAGGCTTAACACCAATTAGACAAATTAAAGAACATTGAAATAACACCCTGTTTGAAACTTACTGATGATGAAGATACTATTACTTTAGATAAAATGTATCCATACAAACTGGACAGGTTAAAAGTTAACCACAAAACACCAATATTCAGAAATAAATCTGGTTTATATGCTGTATTTCTTATGTCATATAGCTATTAATAACAGCTAAACAATATAAAAAGTGGGTTATACATGATGTCTTACCATCAATTACAAAATATGATAAATATCAACTACAACAAATTATTGAAAATTTAGAAAATAAAGTTGGAAGTATGAAATATGGTAACAGAAATATGTTCCATTTTGCAATAAACATAATTCAAGAGAAAAATGTAATTAGTAACAGTCATGCAACTTCTCCAACCATTAATCAAGATAAATACAGTGAATTTATTTTAATGAAGAAAAAATCGTATGTCAGAATATCCAAATTGTATCATAAGAACTCCAAATATGCCTGGAAATTCTAGAATGAACGAATTACGTGAAGGTTGTTCTGAAACGAAAATAATTCTATGTATCATAACTGAAATGTCACTACATCTATATAATTTAATGCAAGAAAGATGACCAATAACTTCTCAATGAAACTAAATTTAAATGATTATATTATTATAAGAGAAATCACGATTATTAAAACAGAGTGTAAAATAATAACATTTCTTTGCGACAGCTACAGCAGTCCAAAGACTGCATCTTCATTTAACCAACTATTTTGTGAATTATTAAAACCTAACCATTCATTGCCTTTCTTTTGTAAACTTACTCATCAGGATATTTTATTTTCTGTAACTTATACTCATAAATATCTCCATTTACTTCTTCTCCATCTCATTTGTAGGTGATAGGATTAGAATGGATAACAGATTCGATTTCAAAACTTTCTGTTGATCATTTATCAGTAATCCTTTCTCGAATATTCTTGAAATTTACTGATTTTAACTTCATCACTTTTTTATATTTACAGTTTTTATTTGGTAAAACAAGAGCTGGTTCATAATTTTTGGCATTAACTTCTGTCAGTTTCATTTTTATTGTTAAATGTTTTGTGTTATCATATTCAGCAACAAGTTTTTAACTAAATGAAGGCATTTGCAATTTCCCTTAGTTCAAGCATTTTGCACATCTATTTTTAACCATTCTTCTAATCTTTCACCAACAGATGCTTCTGATTCACAAAAAGTTGAATAATTATTAATATTATTTGTTTTTAATTCTTGTAAATGCTTGTTGTAACATTATTTGCCATTTTCTCTGTATACATTTCTTGGAGTTGAATTTTCTCCAAAAATTCAAGTAGGTTTTTACCTGCTTTATCTTTAACTGGAAGACAAATTTTGAAGATAATATAAATTACAGTTAGTATATATTTATTACCTTTATGTAATTTTGATATTCTTTACAGATTACAAAAATTCCATTTCGACTACTACAGCTTCCAGCAAATCAAAAATAGGAAGAGAAATTACCTCTCTTCATTTAAAATTTTTCTCATTGGATTATGTAATTAATTAATAATTTCTTCATAAAGACTGCAAGGGGGTATCGATTTGCTCTGCCTATGACCTACACCTTTTTTAATGAATGTACTCTGTTTGTAAATTCTGGTTTTATATAGAGATAGGTTAGGCATTTTCTAAATGTTGTTTTGTAACGACATCATAACATCTTTTTGGATATTTTTAATCTACTAATCTTCTATCTTTAATTAATACGTCCTCCAGTTACTTTAGAAATGCCTTATAATGTCTTATGAAACGGTTTAATTAATTTTCCTACTTTTGAATCAAGTTTTGCTTCTGAATCATGTAAGTTTATTGTTTCATTATTGATACTGACTCTTGGTTGATGTAGTTTATTTCCAAAAAGGCATATTTATTAAATTAAAAATCATTAAAGTTATTATTATCTGACAACAGTTTTAAAACCAATAAACATAAATCACTATGACTGCAAATAAATTCGTTTAAATTCTGTATTACTTCAACATTATACTATAAGTCATTTTCCCTAATTAATTTATTAATTCTTTTGGAATATTTCCTCCAAATAATCCAAAAAGAAATTTTTTATATTTATTTTTATAGTAACAAACCCAGTGAGCACCAAGATTTTCAGATGTCTAAAATATTCTGTTCTACAGTTAAAAGTTTTTGCTTTATTGGGTAATGCGACAACAATGAATACACCAGGAAAGTATTTGGTTTTTACTTCCCTAACAAGATTTTATATATCTAATTTTTTTCATGGATTTTGATCTGCATTTTTAACTTTCTTACTTCCAGCGTCAGCTTCCTTTTCCATTGCCTAATTATCTCTTTTTTTCTTCTAATTTCTTGTAGCTTTCTTTTTATTTATTACTATATTTGCAATGGCTGCAGAACCACCAGCTAGTGAACCAGTAGTTGCCAGATATGTTAATGTGGCCAGTAATAACGGTACAAATCTGCCATCATGTTTTGATAATCTGGTAGCTTCTTTCTGTTTTGTTAGGTAATCAATAATTTTTCTTACAACAGGTGTACCTAATGTAATAATTAAATTACTACCTCTTTTCTTATCTTTCTTCCTTTTTTGTACACCAGTTCGAGAATTATTGGATTTATTTAATTTTTCATTAATTAATTTAATGTTAACTGATTCTGGTTTTGTTTTACCACTGGAATGCACTTTTGTAATCAACAGTGAAATTATTCTTTTGTATAGATGAAAAATTATTAGCATTTTTACTAACCCATCTATTTTCATCAATATCACTTCCTATAACTGAGTTTCATTTTCCTATGATTATTCCTCTAACTTCTGTTACTGTCCATGTTTGTCATAATGAAGCATCATGAGTATGCATTCTCTCTTGGGCAGCTATCTGAAGTTCTTTTTCTCTTTCATGTCTTTTCTCTGAGTCTTTATTATCTTTATAAGCAATATTGTGTTGTTTACAAGATTTGTCTAATAGATTAATTCCTTTATTCCCTACAGATAATCGTTCTTCTAATTTTGTTCCAGGACTACAGTAATTGTAACCAGGATGGTGCATTTAAAATGGGAATTTGTTAATCAAAGTATTACTAATCCTCTTCCGTATTTTTCACTTTTCCTAGATGTCTGAGGAAGATTATTCACAAACCTAATTAAATAAGCAATTGTTTCGGATTGTTGATGGCAAAATCACAATATGTATTTGTTTATATTTGAGTTATTGCACCTTTTTCATTCAGATAATTTCTGTTTCCATATAATTCTTCTAAATAAATTACCTTTAATCTGTCGATTAAATTTCGAACATCATCAATCAGAACATATTCAAATGATTTTCCTGAATATTTCTTTATAAAACCTTGATCTGCTTTTTTATCTGAACTTTAATCTGTATCAACTACACTTTGTCTTCTTAAGTTTGGAAAATAGTCATCTTCAATTTGTTTCATGAAACCATTATATGTTTTACCTCTGTTTGATTTTGTTTTATTTGCATTATTCGTGAAATATATTGATCATAATTTGAAGAAAGTATATATAAATCAACACCTTTAACTTTTTCACCCACATCATCCATAGCAATATGTGTTTATTTAAAAGATACATTAATACAGTTGTAGATTCATTTTATCACCAGTTTTTAATTTATTATAAGTGAATGAAACTGGTAAATTACCAACACATTTAAATGAACCAATGGGTCTTAATACAAAAACTTTATCTTAGCTGTTTGCCACTAAAACTTTTTTTTTTAAATTTCTATGATGACTTTGTTTACACTGTATCTCCTTTTTTTAACTGCACTCTGAGTTTATCTTCTACATATTTATTCAATGCATCTTGCATTTGTGGTAACCTAATGTATACTTATACTCTCCAACATCATCTTCACACCAATCATGCAGTAGTCTAATTAGTGATCTATCTCAAAATTGTTAGCGATGAAAATGATAAGGAATCGTCTGTTTTTTATTTTCTATATTTTCTACAACTGCTTTCAATTCATTATCACCTCATCCTTCGATCGATTCATTGATTAATATGTGCAATCACGTCGACAACTACTTTATCTCTTTCAAATTTTTCATATTCTGTTCATGGTTGTTTTCTCAACCTCTAAACTCGACTTTTAATTGGTTTTTTTACTCTTCTATCGAATCTAGCTTTTTAAACAACCTCTGGGTCATACGAAAAACATTTAATGTAGATGAAAAACCATTAATCAGTTACATTGTAACATTCAATGTTTTTGTCCAATATTCTTGTTAAGTGTTTATGCTGTGTTTAACCTTCTTGCACCTGCAGGAGGTCTCTTACGCAGTAACTTGTTCAATATCTGTCAAATGTTGTATTTTACTTATGAAGTTGCCTTCATTCAATTTCCTTTTCATGTCTATCATAAAAAATCCAAACTCATGATTCCAACATTTACTACACATTTCTTAAAGATCATCACACTTTAAATCATCACCAACAAACTCATGATGAATGTGATTCAAATATTAAAAAAAATTTTAGAATTAAGATAGACTCTGATTGTTTTGGTATTTTCAAACGAAATTGAGCTAAACGATAGATTCCCTTATGTCTACCTCCAGTAGAATATTTTCTGAATATGTCTTAGTTTTCAAGAATAAAATCATCAAATAGTGTGCATGAATTATTTAGATCTATTGTAATAATTACATCATCATTTTTATAAAAGTAGTAATCTTATCATTGTGTTTGTCTCCCTCATTTTTACACATTTTTATAAGGTTGGTTGATCTGAACTTTTAGAATAACTGTACAAATGTTTAATTTTATTGCAATTCAACCCTATAGGTGCTAGAATATAACTGCCATTCACTATTGTCATCTTTCCATAACCACTTGGTACTATTGCTGTAAACTGATCAAAATTTGGTAAAAGTTTCTCATGTTTGTCTATTTAATTCTTCTCAGAAAACGTTATTGATGGTTCCCAATAGTGTTTCATTTAATTAAATAAAATTTTATTAAACATAAATGGGTCATCTATCTCTGTTGAGTGATAAATTATCTATTCTGAAAGAAAAATCTACTGTACACATGTGAGAGAACTACACTAATGTGGCACTTGTTGCATTTTATTCAAGTTTTTCTACTTTGAATATTACATAAAAATAATAAATTGTATTTAGATGGAGAAAAATTCGATGTTTCTGTCGGTCAATACAGTTTAAAAACTTGGAAAAAACTTATTCATACAAAAAAGACTATTATATACATTAAAGCAGATAATATTTTAAACAGAGTACCTTCTGAGTGGGATGTAAAATTATATATGTATGTAAATATAGCATTGCACACTTGCTTGGATTTAGTGGAATAACTGTTGAAGCCAATAAAATGGCAGATGGTGAAAATTTTAATTTAGCTGATAAAATGTTTGTAAAAAATGTTGATCATTTTCATCAAGAAATTAATGTTATTCCTTCATTCATACCTAATGTTAAATTTGGTTAAACAATAATCTATTAACCATATTATCTTGCATATATTTCAATTCATGATCATATTCAAGATTTAGAAATTTCTATAATGAGTAAAAATAAGAACTTAGTTGACTTTAATGGTTCTTGAGTAATAGCTGTCTTAAAAATGGCTTAATAAAGTTTTTGCTTAATAATGATGAACACAATCGAGAATTATCAGTTTTACTGATTCCCTGTGAAAGAGAAAAGTAAAAATTAATTTAAATATGCCCAATTAGATTTCAGAATTTAATATAGATGTTGGTGATTGATGGTTGCATGAAAAGAATTCACAATTATAAATGCACTTCAGTGTTACTGCATTTGTTGACAGAGATTATTCAACACAATAGAAAATCCTATAAAAATCAGTAGATAATTATGGGGCACAACTGTTTGATTTAATATCCATAAAGCAAGGAAGTAATAGATATAATATTTTATCTAGAATTGAATTTTCTACTATTTCTCCATAACTTCTATTGAGTTTCACTTATTGATAAGTATGGAAGGACATATACTTGATAACACCAATATAGAATGTAAGAAAAGAGATGCTCTTTACTCACCTGGAATACTTAGCTCATTTTATAAGATTATAAGGAAATCATTGGGAAGGTGAATTAACTGTAATTTTAACTTGGAGTTCAAATGTAAATGTTTGTGTTCTTAGATAGGCTGATTATGACATTACAGGAAGTAAAGTAAAACACACTCTTCCAAAATAAGGTTAATTGTAGAATGTATTGAAATGATTGTACCAATTGCTACATATGAAGCAATTATGATATTGAACAATGAGGAAATATTACAATTACGACATTGAAGAATAAAAACATGTACTGAAAGGTATAAAAAATTCCAATTTTTTTCATGTTTTGCAAGATTAAGTGGTTAGCAGATTTTTGTGTTGGATATTACAAATTTCTAGTGCCCAACAGAATTTCTTACATTTCAAAAAATCGTAAAAATAATCAGTTACTTGATTCTTCGTTATTTGGTCATGTTATGTTACAGAATATATACCTGAAAAATGGTGGAGGGTAAATTTTCTCAAAAGAAATATGTAATATTAATCCTCCACTGAATCAGACACTGACATAACTCCATACAATTACACAACAAACTATCCTATATGTCTGATGAACATGACTTGTAGAAATAACATTCTTACAAGTCAGAAGACTATTTTGGAACTTTCTGCGCCTTTAATACTAAATTTCCGAATGACACTATTGCATATATAGTAATGTGTGGTAACCAACAATTTTATATAAGACTCACAGCACAGAACACCAACTGAATATTTTTAGTAGTCCTTTTTATATAAATTATGTTAACATTTTCAGTTTTTAAACTCAGTTAATATGTCGTTAAGAAATTAACACATATCGATCTATAAGAATACTGTGCAGATGTGAATGAATCAGTGACAGTTAAGCAAGAACAGGAGTTACCTCATTGTGACTGAAAGTGGAAATGAGATAATGGTAATGCTGTATATGGCAGTGTGTGGATTCATTAACAGCTGCTTGTATTGAATGTGATTGTCTAGTGTCACAAGCTCAATGCTTTAGGAGAGTATGTTTCAAACCATGTAATGTTTCCTGGGACATTATGTGGTTCAAAACCTGCTCAATGCTGAGTTTAATTTAAAAAATCGTGGGTAATGTCCTCCAGGGTTTCTCCATATAAGTTTTGCTGAAAAGAAAAAAAAACATGTTTTGAGTGCTAAATTTAATCTACAGGTTTTATTGTGTTTGTATTATTTTCTTACATTAACCTTTTGTAAAATCATTCACCAACCTCAACAGCCAGTAAATTTAAAGACAGTAGTTATTTGTTCTGTATTAATCATAATTTATTTATTATTGGCTAACATCCACCTTTAAAAAAAAGAAAAAAAAACTGAACTTGTGAACCAGAAAGTTTAAAGAAAAATTTTACTTACTCTGCATTGACCATAATCCATTAATTATTTCATTACCTTCACATTTTCTATGAAAAAATTTTTCTTTATAATAAGTGAATTTAGTAATTGAAATATTCATTTCTACTAGTTTTCTAAGTAATTTATTACAAAATATACATTTTTTAAATGAAAATAAGTGAGGTAGACATAAATTTTTGGCTGTGGTAGTGTAATTCAGTAGGTTTGGAATAAGTTTCTCATGATAGTCACCTTTCTGGCTCACAAAGTGAGACAAAAAGTGAGCTCGCTTGGGAAAAGGGAGCATGTCTTTCGATAAATAATTCATTGAATTGGAATGTCTAGAAATTGTCTCCAGACTTGAGTGGAGCTGTAGGCTGAATTATACTATCTCCAGCTTTTAGATGAAATTTACACAAAGTGACATACGTATGCCTGGCATCTGTGGATAATACATAGATAATCATTCAAAGATCACTATGTGTGACTAGTATAAATAGTAGTGAAACAAGAGTACCACTCTCTTTTTTGTTCTCTGGTTCTGCTCTTTTATTTTTGCCATTGTCCTTGCCTTCTTGGTTAGTTTGACTCATGTTATGCAATTAATTCTGTGGATTATATGAATTTGTAATAGGAGATCATTCTTGGATTTAATTATTTGCAAAATGGTCCAAATAGCTCTAAGCACTATGGGACATAACATCTGAGGTCATTAGCCCCCTAGACTCAGAACTACTTAAACTTAACTAACCTGAGGACATCACACACATCCAATCCGAGGCAGGATTCAAACCTGTGGCTGTAGTAGCAGTGTGGTTCCTGACTGAAGCCCCTAGAACCACTTGGCCACAGCAATTATTTGCAACTGAAACTATTATCAGAGGTCAGAACATCAAGTGTGTGCATTTGAATATCGCGCCTTTCATGTACAGCATCTTTTGTTTTAAATTAAATGTATGCTTTGTGGACTAGTGAAAGCTCACATTTATTTATTTAATATATGCTTTTAAAATTTAACCATATTTCATAAACAAACCTGTCCTTCCTTTACAGATCCAGGTACCTGTGCTTGGTTTGACAGCTGCTGGTGCACCTCGACTTTTGGAAGAGTGTGTGGTAGTCTCCTATGCGGTCCAGTGGAGAGCGGAGTGGTGGGTGGTGCAAGCATATATGGTTTGCGTACCTGGTCCATTATTTTGTGAGCAGGTCTGTAGGCTGTGCTATGTCTTATTTGGACAGTTTACGAATTGTTTTCGTGTCTGACATCAGTGTACTGCATTATTTAGGAGGACTTTGCATGTCTGTACTGAAATTATTTCGGTAATTTAGGAGTTGTTTGCGTGTCTGTTGAGTGAGTAGTTTACAGGTCTGTGGGCTGTCTGGCATGACCGCAAGCATGTCAGTGTGTGTGTTTTGTATCAGTGAGATAAATATTATGTTTCAAAATCGATCCCTAAATAAATTGTTCCAAATTAAATAAAGTACACTTCTTGTGCTCTGCAGCAGCCCAGCACAGGCTGAGTCATTTTCCCATCCAGACAGTCATCTTGGGATATGTCACAGAATGGACGACAGTGCCCTTTGGTGACAGTAAGGTGTACTAGGTCCAGACCTCATGGCGACCACACTCTTTCCCACTATTTTCCCCCACCGTCTTGGGTTACATCACGGGATGGGTGAGAGTGTTCTCTGGTGGCAGTACTGCATACTAGGCTCAGACCTTTTGGTGAACACACTTTTTCCTGACAAAATCCACCATCTTGGATAATGGTACTTGTGTCATCAGCTGATGTCATGGCCGCCATCTTTGATTGCATCACGGAATGGACGACAGCACCCTCTGGTGGTGGTGCTGTGTACTTGGTCAGTTGGACTCTGGACATTGTGGCAAACACACTGGATGGCGGTGGTACCTCAAATTGCTTAAATAAAGACTGGTGCTTGATTTCGACTGTTGACGATTAGGAAGCATGTTTGCATAGTCTTTGAGATGGATCATTATTTTGACAATGACATAAATGTATTGCATTATTTACGAGTAGTTAGCAGGTCTGTAGGCTGTGTGGTGTGAGCCCAAGCATGTCAGAGCATGTGTTCTGTATCACTGTGATAAATATACTGTCATTCGAAATCCATCCCTAAATAAATTGTTCCAAAATAAGTAAAATACACTCCTTCCTCTCTCCAGCAGCCCAGCACTGGCTGAGTCCTCTATTCAACATTTCCTAGGACGAAGTGGCTGTCGGGTGACTTAGGTTAACGGAGGTAGCCGAAGTTCCCTTTTTTTCCCCCAATTTTCTTAGGTTGGTAGAGATAGCCCAATTGACCTATCTTCCCTCCAAAATTCCGACATCCCACCAATCCCTAGGAAGAGGTGGCGGTCGGATTACTTAGGTTAGTGGAGGTAGCCCAGTTGACCTAGCTTCCCACCAAAATCCATACTTCCCACCACAATGATGATGTCATGGTCGACATTTTGGAATACATCGTCATGACCAGACTTTTGGTGCACTCTGTGGGGCGGGATCCCCTGGGGTGGGGGTGACGTCATCGCCGCCATCTTGGATAACGGTACTTTGTGCCAGAACAGGCCTCGCCCCAATATTTCCGAAATGCTGCTGCTGAGCCTTCGGGCCATCACAGTCTCTCCTCACTCGAACTGAAATAGATGGCATGCCTTCCCCATTCTACATACGGACAGCATGTGGCTACACGCATTACATTACATGTGTCTGACTAGCAGTGATTCTCGTGCCAAGCCTCGGCGCCATTGCAGTCTCTCCTCGGTCGAACTGAAATAGATGGCGCGCCTTCCTCATTCTACACATGAACAGCAGGCTACTGTTATTATGCACACCATGCATGTGTCTGACTAGCAGTCATTTCCCGCCAGGTGACGCTTCAATCGTCTGGACTGGTTTATATAGATATTAGGTCGGTGGTAATAATGTTTTGGCTGATCAGTGTACACAGTTGTTTAAAATATCGACCTACACATTTTACACACACTTTCCATTCACAGTTTCCGTCATTTTGCTGACTCTACCCATACTTGTTGTTAGCTAAAATTACTTCATACAGAAATTCTAATATTACATTTCTGTCGTACGGTTTGAAAAATTTAGTGGCTCGTAATTTTCTAAGACCTGACTTCAATGTTATGTTACTGTATCAAGAAGGTGATTGTTGTAAATAACTTATAATTAGGCATTTTAGGTAAGGATTGAATGTTTTAATAACTATTGCATTCTCGGGAATGATGTTTTATCATAATCGTAACTGTATGGCGAGTAAAAGCTTTTATTGAAGTGGTATGAGATAGAGAGACCTTAGAATTGTCAAGACGGCTTATTGTATGTACCCAACCAAAATGCCTGTCGCTGCATCACATCAAAGGTTCTTTTCTGTGCAATGCGCTCTGTGCCGTTTCTAAGCCAACTGGTAATAGAGATACACCACGTGGCTCTTACCTTATGCACTGTGCCGTTATCTTTGTCGGCACAGCATCCTTTACAGTGGTGCTTCTCTAGCCATTGGCCCAGAATGTAGTTCATAGCTTATGTAGTACCAACCTCAGTTGCAGTACTGCTGATTCGGTGAGCTCTCATTATTTATGTACGAGTTACAGAGTTCCTCTGGTTATGGTGGTCATGAAGCACGCCGTTCAGATGTCTGACTCTGCTTCATGGCTTCATAAACACTCTGTGTGCAAGCTTCCAGTGTCACACGTCTTATAGACTTCCATGTCCGTTAAAGGTAGAATGTTTCTCATTTTCAATTTTCGCCGCTGGTTGACATGCAGATGGAAATGCGAGGCTTGTTCTCTCCATATGGGCAAATGGTCATTGTGTCACACACATATCGGAAACAGCGTCTAGTGCGCATAGGACTGGAGAGCAGTTTAATGTCTTCAGTTAACAGATCTGCCGTTGCTGGTGAAAGAGGGCAGCCCATGGTCACGAATCTTGACTGTTCACAAAACCTTCATTCCCTCTTGAAGTAAATGCTCATCGGCCAGTGCCACACGGGTTCAAATGGTTCAAATGGCTCTGAGCGCTATGGGACTCAACTGCTGTGGTCATAAGTTCCCTAGAACTTAGAACTACTAAAACCTAACTAACCTAAGGACATCACACACATCCATGCCCGAGGCAGGATTCGAACCTGCGACGTAGCGTTCGTGCGGTTCCAGACTGTAGCGCCTTTAACCGCTCGGCCACTCCGGCCTGCCACACGGGGACACACAATATACTCCAGTATAGTATTCACTGTAGCTGTAGTAGCATACGGCAAAGAAAGATTTGGTCCCACTATTAAGTTTGTGAGTCTCATGGAGAGGCCCTTTCAGCTCTCGCTTAAATATGGAAATCTCTATTATTTAAGAGATGTCTCCGAAGATTCGTTGAGAATTCCGCCATCAAGTATGTAGGTGAAATAACACAATTAACTGTGGGTCTTAGTTCGTATGCTTCTTTGTATTCGTTAGATATTGCACAAACCGTCATTACTGTCGGAACTTCAGAAGTAACCCTGCTTGCTGCTTCACACAGTAACAATTTAGACTTCTTAACTAGAACTTGTGTCTGTCAAATTATCCTTGTAGTATGTTCGTTCTTAAGTTATATCTACATGGACTCACCGATCAGATCCCTCATTCGAGCATCATAGTCCACGTGTTCATAATCACAACCGGCGTCTAACACTATAATGTCAGAAATGTTCTTGAGATATAACAAGACAAGTGGATCGTACTTAGAGTTACTAGATTACTGCGGCTTTGCACGTAGCAAGTATGTACCGTTTTCTATCTGACTTTCAGGTAAGCTGTGTTTGTGGTACGGTCCAGCCATGTGACGTAAACGCCACCACACAGCAGGCAACAAGTCTCTGGTGTCTATAGTTACCAGTGTACGTATCCAGCAGTACGCCACAGCGGCAGGTTCCACCGAATTCTCCGATAACAATCAACAAAAATTAATATTAAATATTGCCTGCAGTAAAGCTTGAACCACCCAATCAAAACGTCACATGTCAGGATGCACAGCCATTTTTACAATCCTTACAGAGTATTAAGTTATTAATTCGAACAAAATATTCCCTTCTTTACCTACTCCAAATAAAACGTGTAAAGGCTTTCACCATCTATTCAGGAAGTAGTAGGCTTTCTATGAGCTGCATACATAAATATTCCCTCAGGTACTTATTTTTCCTTCATGAGAGATACTTAGAATATCTACTTATCAGTCAATCAAAACTAATTTGAAACAGTTATCTGTAGTCAGTTTTTGAGATAGCAAGTAATTGGTATTGGTTACTACCTCATATGGTATTTGGAGGCATTACTATTCAGAGAAATAAACTATGGTCATACTTTTTGTAATGGGTCCGGCCGCGGCCACTTTCGCCTCTCAACGCGAGTGGCCAAGGAGGAGGAGGGAGCCGGCCACCATGGGGCAAGCCCCCAGGGAGAGGACACTGCAGTCAATCTGGAAGCACACAGCGGGAAGCGGAGCGGACATCCTCGCCTCACACAAGAAGGCACACATTTCGAACAACGAGAAGCGTGCCGAGAACTGATGGACACCTGCAGCCAATAGAACGGAATGCCAAGATTGTAAGCGCGAAAGCATCTGAGTTCTTCTGGCCCCGCAGCAGTTATTTTACCGGCGTTAGAAAGCAGGGATGTGCCGACAATTCCAGCACACCACGAGCACAGGGAGCAGCGTACAATAAGCGCGGGGAATTGGTCCAGGGAGAGGTGTGAAAGACGCCAGCATTGTTAAGATGTTTTTCTCGACAGTGAGGACATTTCTTATGACACTGTCTTTGGCTTACGCAAAGAGAGAGTGGTTATAAAGAAGTATTGTGTAGCTGCTTTCCCAACAGCCTCGGAATGCAGGAAAACATCTGAAGAAAGTGAGTTCCCGCTTCTGTGGCAAAAAAAGAGAAGGTGGAAAAACAGGTCTTAGGGTCGTTAAGCGACGAAAGAAGCACCTTCCAGGAGAATGCAATTTTCGTATGTGGGTTGTCACTCGATTTTATAATCGGGAATGACATACTCTCGAATACAGCGGTGATCATGGACTGGACCTCTAAAACTGTGATCAGTTCGTTCGAAGATCCGATACCGTGGGGTAGCAGAGGGCACGAAGGGCACAGTTAATTTATTAAGATGAAGAGAGAACGAGGAAATTCTCATAGATGGGCCACAGGAGCCAAAAGGTAAGAGAGTCCTCTCAAACCATGTCACAATTTTCACATCTTCGAGATGGAAGGCAGGATTAGAAAAGGAAGGGATTAAAGTGACATTCTCCTCAGTTAGAAACCCTAAATCCTACCCTGCAGAACGATACATGTGCCAATTGGGAGTGTTTCTTAGAATGTTGGTTCCTGACAGATACAATGCCTGGGTGCAGCGCCTACAGAGGAGAGAGACGTATCGTATACTGCATTGCAGTACAGGATACAGACCAATAGACCTACAGTTCCAGAAACCGGAGAAGTCCTTGGCTGACAGGATCGTCAAACCACCGACGGGAGGAGAGGCAGAGACACACCAGCAACGCGTAATCGAGTCTGAGAGTTCATGATGGAGAAGGAAATGAAGAGAATCAGAAGGGAGCAGGGAAAAGGGACAAAGGCTTACAAGACCGGGGACAGAGTTCTCGTAAGAATGCATAGGCTTTCGGATGCTGAAAAGAAAAGAATAGCAAAGTTCTTCCACCTGTACGAGGGCCCATACTCGGTTCGACAGATAGTAACACCCAATGCCTACGCAATTTATGATGGCGAGCGCGAGGTTGAAATTTTTAACGCCCGCAGCCTAAGAGCGTCCGTGGATCAATAGAGTATTGTACCTCAGTAGTGGTATAGAAAATTGTAGATGTCTGTTGACAGCACACTGTAGCTCGTGAATACATTTTTTGCTACAGTAATTAGTACTTATTTATTGTGATTAGCATAGAAAGTCATTTTCTGTGTACCTGATGCGTGTGACACTTGGTGTGAATGTGGAAACAACACAGTTGCTTGTGTGTGGCCAGAGTTCATTGCGCTGTCGCGAAGCGCAGCTCAAGGGGGTGAGGGGCGGTCCGCATTCGACAGCATGATACACTACTGACCATTAAAATTGCTACACCAGGAAGAAATGCAGATGATAAAGGGGTATTCATTGGACAAATATATTATACTAGAACGGACATGTGATTACATATTCAAGGAATTTGGGTGCATAGATCCTGAGAAATCATTACCCAGAACAACCACCTCTGGCCGTAATAACGGCCTTCATACGCCTGGGCGTTGAGTCAAACAGAGCTTGGATAGCGTGTACAGATACAGCTGCACATGTAGCTTCAACACGATACCACAGTTCATCAAGAGTAGTGACTGGCGTATTGTGACGAGCCAGTTGCTCGGACAGCATTGACCAGACGTTTCCAATTGGTGAGAGATCTGGAGAATGTGCTGGCCAGAGCAGCTGTCGAACATTTTCTGTATCCAGAAAGGCCCGTATGGGACCTGACACATGCGGTCGTGCATTATCCTGCTGAAATGTAGGGTTTCGCAGGGATCGAATGAAGGGTAGAGCCACGGGTCGTAACACATCCGAAATGTAAAGTCCACAGTTCAAAGTGCCGTCAATGCGAACAAGACGTGACCGAGACGTGTAACCAATGGCACCCCGTACCATCACGCTGGGTGATACGCCAGTGTGGCGATGACGAATACACGCTTCCAATGTGCGTTCACCGAGATGTCGCCAAACATAGATTCGACCATCATGATGCTGTAAACAGAACCTGGATTCATCCGAAAAAAGACGCTTTGCCATTCGTGCACCCAGGTTTGTCGTTAAGTACACCATCGCAGGCGCTCCTGTCTGTGATGCAGCGTCAAGGGTAACCGCAGTCATGGTCTCCGAGCTGATAGTCCATGCTACTGCAAACGTCGTCGAACTGTTCGTGGTCCCCATCTGTTGATTCAGGGATCGAGACGTGGCTGCACGATCCGTTACAGCCATGCGGATAAGAAGCCTGTCATCTCAACTGCTAGTGATACGAGGACGTTGGGATCCTACACGGCGTTCCGCTTTACCCTCTGGTACCCACCGATTCCATATTCTGCTAACAGTCATTGGATCTCGACCAACGCGAGCAGCAAAGTCGCGATACGATAAACCGCAATCGCGATAGGCTACAATCCGACCTTTATCAAAATCGGAAACGTGATGGTACACATTTCTCCTCCTTACCCGAATCATCACAACAATGTTTCACCAGGCAATGCCGGTCAACTGCTGTTTGTGTATGAGAAATCGGTTGGAAGCTTTCGTCACGTCAGCACGTCGTAGGTGTCGCCAGCGACGCCAACCTTGGTTCTAGCCGCTACAGTGTGGAACCGCGCGACCGCTACCGTCGAGGTTCGAATCCAGCCTCGGGCATGGATGTGTGTGATGTCCTTAGGTTAGTTAGGTTTAAGTAGTTCTAAGTTCTAGGGGACTGATGATCCCGTAGTGCTCAGAGCCATTTGAACCATTTGAACCTGTGCTAATTCGGACACCTATATTGTGATACTCTGCGAGCCCCATGGGTAGTCAGCAAGGTCACATTACTGTCAGCGTTTATCACGGTTTACATGACCATTTTGGCTGAGAAGGTCCATTTCCACGCACGATGTATGTTCCCCAGCGGCGATACTGTGTTCAGTGACGACAGGACACCTGTTCACGCACCTCGCATGGTTCAGGACTGGTTTTTTGAGCATGAGAATGAGTTGTCGCATCTCCTCTGAACATCACTATCACCATAACTCAACGTTATTGTGTCTTCTCTGTCTACTTTGGAGAGACGACTGCGTGATAGCAGTTCACCTCCATCACGATTACCTGAGCTTGCCACTACTTTGCAGGGATAATGGTATAAGCTTACTCTGAAAACAGCGCAGAACATGCATTTGTCGTTTTGAGTGCCAATGATTTCGTACACCTCATTAGGCCGGAAATGTGTTGATTTTTCCAAATTTTTATCCATCCCCTGTAATATGGACCAACATCAAAAAAATGTGAAATGAAAAGATCGAAACAAAAAATAAAACTTATAGAATGGAGCCAACGGAGGAACGACAGGAAGGAATTGAAGAAGTTGAAGACACATTTATCCTCGATCAAGAAACAAGTGCATCGTCAACTACCGTGGAAACGACGGAGGAAATTGTGGAAGCCGCGAGTAAAGAACCAATGATGAACAATCTATTGAATGGCAAAGAAAGTGGAGCAAACGCAGATGAGGTTATAAATCGGCCTCAGGACTCTGAAGTGAAGAAAGGTTACTGATACTCTGCGAGTGAAAAAGAAGAAACATAAACATGCAACCAGTTTAGACGCAGACAAATCAGTCAATGTTTTGCTTGCAGAAGAATACAATGACTTGCAACAGATAATAGGCACTTGGAAATACGGATCATGGGCAGATGAGTCTCCAGTCTCAGTGAGAGATTCCTAAAATTTTTTGTCTTTCCCAAAATATTCCAGAATTTAATGGACCGTACTTATAACACTGTAACAATAAGCAGTATATTGAAAATATCATTACCAGCTGACTTTATTCATTGGTATGTTATTGACGTAGCTCTCTTACATGAAGTGCGTACAAAGAAAATCCACGTGTTAGGCTGCGAAACATGACTGAATATCACTAAGTCTGGCAGTATAAGGCGAGCCATAATAGCGAGTGAGGCAGTTACGGTATCTTAGAGAGAACAGTTGAATTCATGCTAGAGAAAATGTGGAGATCGTTATCACAGAGTAATAATGTATGATTATTCACCTTGTTTGTCGTGTAATAAAACAGACTGGCTAACATTTTTTAAGTCGGAAATAGTATGATTGTTGCTCAGAAATCCACGGAAAAGATCTTTGGTGGTGATTTATGTAAATGCTGCTGACCATATTATATGCTGCTGACCAATTTCAAATGTTCAACACTTCAGTTGAACAAAAGACGCCCATTGAAAGTCTTGGATTGCGTGGCAAAGGGTAGTACATCAGTGCCGAGTTACACATACGTAACAAATGCAACTGCAAGAAAACTGGATAGAACTTACGTAAAAGGGCTGTTAGAAACAAATGTCCTTAATTCTGAAATAGTTTCTTTCACCTGTTCTGGCCACTGTTGTCACAAAACCTGTATCAGATTGTTACTAAATCAAATGAAACATGCAACAGCATTATCGTCAGTATAATCTAGCTGAGAGAATGAATAGTTTATGGCAATGCATACAATGCAATTAGAGGTTTGTCGTAATGTACTGAAATGGTGTGCAAAACTGCCACAGCAGAATATTAGGATGTTTATATTACACTTTTTAAGCTGCAGAAGAAGCAAAAAGGAAGGCACATTAAGCTTTCGGTATTCAGGTCTTCGTGAATTATGTTGTATACATACAGATCAATTGAATTGCAGAAGTTTTAATAAGTTTAAAGCTATAATATCACTATTTTAATCGGAATTTTTGAATGAATCGAAGCAATATCTAAATAAATAAAACAATCAAGAAGGAGAAACATCCTACTAACGGTACCTTCTTCTAATATAGAGCAAAAGGAGGAATCAAAACATAGCAAGAAAACTACAAGCAGAGGAGGGAAATGTAGTAAGAGAGAAGAAACGTGTTCTGGAATAAGTACATAATTACTTTAAAAACATCTTTGAAGATGATGTTAGCGGATGACAAACAAATTCGTCGCAGACGACGATCGGCCACCGCACCGTCCCTTGGCGGCGGAAGAAATTCTTGAACCAGTAAGACGTGCAGCGAAACGGAAGTCATCAACCTCAGACGTAATATCCACCAAGATTTAACTGAGATCTCCGAAGACGATCAGACATAATATCACTAGTCCTATGACCTTGATCTAGATTGTAGAAATTGTAAAGAGATTGAGAAACTAAAAGCGATGTGTCCGCAACGGGGATTACTGAAGAATGGGATACAATGACGTCAGAAGTTACCAGAGATTATGTATTGCAGAGATTTAACAGCAAATACTAATGGTGAGAAACAAAGGAATGCAGGACAGTGGAAGGAGATAGTAGACGTGTATCAAGGACGTCCACATTTCGAACGTAATATGGGGTAGATCGCTTCTTTGAGCCCTAGTATCTCACTCTTCTATAGCTCAGCTGAAAAACGGAATACTAGAGCAAAGAAGACAGAAAAAAGAAAAGGACCGAAGTAACGTTACCATGGACTACCTCAGCTGACATATGTGAGTTGTATCTTTAACTTCAGTTAATATGTGTAGGTTAACTGCAGTACGGGATACAAAATTAACTTATGTGGGGGTTTTCGCCTTCGTTAACACTAGTATCATATTCTTCAGTTGACCTATGTAGGTCAACTAAAGAATGGGATGCAAATTTTTCGTATGTCGGTTTTTTGCCTGCGTTAGTAGAGTATCGATTGATACTAGTGCTAGCGAAGGCGAAGAAAAGAGACGATTGTAAAATCTGTACCCTGTACTGCAGTTAAGATATGTAAATCCACACCTACAAACGAAAATCAAAAAGTAAAAATTGTACAGCATGAACAACAATTCTCCCAAAATACCTCACGCTCACTAAGAATGAGAGTAAGTACGGAACGAAAAAATTATTTAAATCAATACAGGCGACCACAATCGTCCACGATGTATAGCGCTGCCTTTTAAAAACGTATTCTTTTATTTCAGTTTACAATGATGACGCTTCGCCACAGAAAATAACCGATTTATCATCTGTGTCTGGGAAATAAAGACATTAATATCTATGAGTATATTATGACGTCTTCCGTCAAAGAAGAAGGGTTGTATCCTATTCTTCAACTGACCCCCGCAACATCCCACCCCGACTGATCGAGTTGTAAGTATTTACAACTACCTGCAGTGTTCCACTTTTCTGAGTCGAGGTGCTTGCGGCAGCAGTAGAAGTACAACCTGCGACGTCTAGTGAGTCGGCACGTGCGAGGCGTCCCAGTTACGCCCAGACGCGGTGTCCTGCTCGCCGACAATGCTACAACAGCGCCGCCGTTTCCGCGGCAACGCCAGCGGGCATTGGAGCCGACGGAGCGCGAGCGATGCCCTGCTGTTGACAGTCGCCAGGGGTGAAGAGACAGACACACCCACAGCCACATACACAGACACAGCAGCGGCACAGTCACGGTAAGGGCCACAGCCATGGCCAAGAGCAGCATTTTATTATTTTTATTTTTCTCAAGCTGCATTATGACTACTAGGGCCTGCTGTCTTATTACTTTGTGCAGGCCCTAGCGCTCCACACAAACCTCTTAGCCAGTACCTCGCAGCAAAATTGTGCTACGCAATTGAGGCCATGGGCATCGTTACCAATGCAGCACCATGGGGAGGTCGGGCTGTGAGGAGTCATTTTGTCTACACTTTCGTGTTATCTTATCCTTATTTTTTTAAAGAGAATTACAGGAATTTGGAATTAGGAAATTATAAATCTGTGGTATAACTTACGAAGGGAAGGGGACTTGGTACTGAACCTCAAGTCCAGCGTCTACATGTTGGTCTACCAGTTTTAGTACGATCCACATGAGCATGCTCTACCAGAAAATTCGATTTGTTCACTCTAATTTATGTCGGTGTTCTTCGTCAGACTACAGCGTGAGTTGATGTTCGTTATGTTACATAACAACTACTACCACTAGGTTAGTTAGTAGACAAACTGGAGCAGTACCCTGCCTCAGTGTAATCTAATTAAGTTGTATGGCGTTCCCATGAGAAATAACAAGACATTACTAGCCTGTTATTAATCTTGTAAGTACATTTTTCTAGTGGACCCATTAATTTTGTGTAACTGTGTAATATGCATGATCTGTTTCTGATGTGTATTTAAACTGTCTGATTTTCTTGCTTACTTTGTATTAAATTTATGTTACTTTTATAGTATTACATTTACAATGTTTATTTACGTAACTGCTTAACAGTGTTGCATTTATGTTTAACGTGGACACCAGAAAAGTACCTTTCACAGACTATTCTAATTACTCCTTTTCTCAATTACATTCATTCATAATAAGATGTTGCTGTTGTGGTCTTCAGTCCAGAGACTGGTTTGATGCAGCTCTCCATGCTACTCTATCCTGTGCAAGCTTCTTCATCTCCCAGTACCTACTACAATCTACAGCCTTGTGAATCTGTTTAGTGTATCCATCTCTTGGTCTCCCTCTACGATTTTTACCCTCCACGCTGCCCCCCAATACTAAATTGGTGATCCCTTCATGCCTTAGAACATGTCCTACTAACTGATCCCTTCTTCTAGTCAAGTTTTGCCACAAACTCCTCTTCTCCCCAATTCTATTAAATACCTACTCAGTAGTTATGTGATCTACCCACCTAATCTTCAGCATTCTTCTGTAGTACCACATTTCGAAAGTTTCTATTGTCTTCTTGTCCAAACTATTTATCGTCCATGTTTCACTTCCATACTTGGCTATCCTACACCCCATACAAATACTTTCAGAAACGACTTCCTGACATTTAAATCTATACTCGATGTTAACAAATTTCTCTTCTTCAGAAACTCTTTCCCAGCCATTGCCAGTCTGTATTTTATATCCTCTCTACTTCGACCATCATTCGTTATTTTGCTCCCCAAATAGCAAAACTAATTTACTACTTTAAGCGTCTCATTTCCTAATCTAATTCCCACAGCATCACCCGATTTAATTCGACTACATTCCATTATCCTCGTTTTGCTTTTGTTAATGTCGTAATAAAAATAAATTGCAAACTTTGCTTAATGTTCACGGAGTAGTTGTGCATGTTTCACGTGTTTTTTGAATATCATATATATTTTGTGTGTCTATGTTATGTCAGTGTTGTCACTGACACTCGTATCATCGTCTGTACTGGAGCTACGCGAGCTTTCTGTGTCGGTCTGTCTCCGCCTCCTGCGCCTACCGTATTGATGAGTGTGTTTGTATATGCCGTATTCTGCTATTGTGATGACGTTGGCGATTGGGTTCAACTGTGTCCATGTACTCGTATCTGGGGTCCTCAGTGCATTGTACACTGTTGTTTCCATTATGTGTTCTGTGTTACTACGCAAGTGGATGTATCCAATGTATTCGAAAGGAAGTGTTCTAAGGAACCAATTTCCGGCACATGTA
Source organism: Schistocerca cancellata (assembly GCF_023864275.1). Lineage (NCBI taxonomy): Eukaryota > Metazoa > Arthropoda > Insecta > Orthoptera > Acrididae > Schistocerca > Schistocerca cancellata. The sequence continues at coordinate 101,640,532 of NC_064633.1, forward strand.
GGCCTAACAGTTGCTTCCTGAGAGCGACATGCGCTGCAAATGCAAGTTGGCGCCTATCTTCTATGTACTGCCTAGTGATCTGCAACACTCCTTCAGGTCTACCTGTCTTAAGACAGTAGGTTGCAGCCTGATATCTGATGGTTACATCGATCGGGGATATTGCAAGCACCACAAATAGTGAATCGACTGATGTGGTGCCTTACGCCCCAGATAGTCTAATTAGCGCACTCCTCTGCTCCTGCGAATAGCGATCGTGTTCATGAAGAGATCTAGTGCTAGCTGCAAAGCTCAATACCGATGCAACAAGTGCACCCTAGTTCATTTGTATGTGTGTGATCGGTAGTCTGTATAGTGTCGAATTTAATGTTGCTAATTTCTGAAGTATATTTTCGGAATTGTTTGTGATTAGTCCTACGTGTTTGTTGAAACTATATCGTTCGTCAATGTGTACCCTAACATATATAGTTCCTATTTCGCGTTTTATGTTTGTGTAGTTTATTTTAATTGCCAGATGGCTTTGTTATGATTCTTTGCACATTATGTACGCTGTTTCTTGTGCTGCTACGGATAATTTGTTTTGGTTGCACCATTGTTGTGTTGTGTGTGGGATGCCACTGGCCCTCTTTTCCAGCATTGCTCTTGTGTTGGATGGTGTCACACCTAACAGGTCGTCAGCATAAGCAACGACCCTATCTGAACATTCATCTCCCCAGATTAAATTCAGAAGCGGTTCAGCTGTGACATCCTATAAGATGGGTCTGCAGATAGAGCCTTTTGTAAGTCACTTTACAACCTTTCGCTTGCCCTCTTGCCACTCAGTCACTCTGTTCCTACAATAGTTTCGAAGATTATTGTAGAGGAGTCAGGGTACCTATAGTTCTCGAAATCGCGCAGGCATTGCTGACCACCAAAAATTTTCGTAGGCGCCAGCAATTTCAACAAGAATCTCAACAGTGTCCTTCTGTAACGTCTGTTCTACAGTTCTGAAAGCCAGATTAATCACGTCATCAATAGATTTTCTCCGTCTGAAGCCAAATTGGTGCTGTCCTGCTTTAATGTGTGGGGATTTATAGAATTCCCCTTGATAGGTCAGGGGTGCACTACATAAAGGAAGCAGCTGCTCAGGTAGCAGAATACTTGTGGAATTCACATGAATGTTTTTTAAGCTAGACGATTGTTCGAAATTTTTTGATGAACGCTCGACAGTCGATACGCAGCAAGGGAAGCCAGACCTCCTTATGATTAAAGACACCTCTACTGTGAACGTTTTATCAGTAACTGACGAAGTATTCGTAATAAAATTCCCGAATTTACTGCTCTCCAGAAAAACTCTCGCGCTCAAATCATTATTGGGTCCGAGCGCGGGCTGAAACAAGAAGTGGAAAGCTCCGAGATATTCAGCGATTCGTGGAATGTATATCGAAAATACGGGTTATGGACTATAGGAGGAGGAGTGTTTATTGCAGTTGACAAAAATATTCCTTCAATTGAGGTAAAAGTTGAGTGACAGTGAAGTAATTTGGTCGCGTACAACAGGCGTAAGTGAAATGAAATTAATTTTTGGATGTTATTACCGGACACTCGATTCTGCAGTGACCATTCTAGAGTCATTCAAAGATAGTCTACGGTCAGTAGCGTGTAAATACCTACATCATGCAATACTAGTTGGGGGCGACTTTAAACTACCGACCTTAGAACGGGATGCCTATGGATTCACAGTGGGAAGGGGGGGGGGGGTTACAGACAAATAATCGTACAATCGTATGGATTACTTTTGAACATATTTTCTCAAAACTGCCTTAAGCAACGATCTCGGCAGTCCACAAGCAATGAAAGTATATTAGATCTTGTAGCTACAAATAGGCCGGAGCTTATCAACAGAACAGGAATGGGAATTTGTGGTCATGATGCCATTGCAGCAAGTTACGAAAGTTAATAAAGCAGTCAAGAGGGCGAGGCTTAAAGCAGATAATCAGTTGTTAGCATCTCACTTTGACAATGAACTGAAATCACTTATTTGCATTAAGATGTATGTATTGGAATTATGAGTTTAAGAAGATTATGAATCTTGGTTTCGAGAGTAATGGGCCTAGTAAGTCGATAAGCGATGGAAAAGACCTACCACAGTTTAATAATGAAATGCGTAACATGCTGAGGAAGCAGAGGCCGTTGCGCTCACGGTTCAAAAGAGAATTGACAGATAACGAAAAGCAAAGGTTAATAGAGCTTCGTGCGTCGGTGGAAAGATCCATACAAGAAGCATACAACAACTATCACCGTCACACCTTAGCAAAAGAAGTGGCAGAGAACCGAGAAAATTCTGGTCGTATGTAATATCGCTAAACGGGTCTAAGGTTTCTATTCAGTCCCTTCTTGACCAAACTGGTGTAGCTGTTGCAGAAAGGCAAGGAAAGCCGAAGTTTTAAATTTCACGTTCAGGAAATCGTTCACAGGAGAATCGTACAAACGGACTGTCCTTTGACCACTGGATTCCCGTATAGACGACGTACTAATAGGCATGCCTGGGCTAGAGAAACAGCTGAAAGATATGAAAGCGTATAAATCACCAGGTACGGATGGAATCCCAGTTCGCTGTTTCTATTCAGTCCCTTCTTGACCAAACTGGTGTAGCTGTTGCAGAAAGGCAAGGAAAGCCGAAGTTTTAAATTTCACGTTCAGGAAATCGTTCACAGGAGAATCGTACAAACGGACTGTCCTTTGACCACTGGATTCCCGTATAGACGACGTACTAATAGGCATGCCTGGGCTAGAGAAACAGCTGAAAGATATGAAAGCGTATAAATCACCAGGTACGGATGGAATCCCAGTTCGCTGTTACAAAGAGTATCTACGGCGTGGACATCTCACCTAGCCTGCATTTATCGTGAATCTCTCTGGAAGCACAATGTTCCAAACGACAGAAAAAAAGCGCAGGCCACTGCTGTACATAAGAAGGGTACTTTCAGCATTACAGACCAATATCCACTAATTCTGTTTGCGGTAGAATCGTTGAACACATTTTCGGTTCGAATATAATAAAGTTCCTTGAGATTGAGAAGCTTATTTCCACGATCAGCATCGTTTTAGAAAGCATCCATCACTCATGCTAAACTCAGCTTGCCATTTTCTCACGCGATGTACTGCGAGCTATGGATTAAGAATAACAGGCCGATTCTAGATTTCGGAAAAGCATTTGACGCGGTACGCCATGCCACTCTGTTAACGAAGGTACGAGCATATGGAGTAAGTTCACAGATATGTGAGTAGGTCGAAGACTTCTTAAATAACCGAATCCACTATGTTGTCCTCGACGGCGAGAGTTCATCAGAGACAAAGGTGGCATCAGGAATGCCCCACGGAAATGTGATGGGTCCGCTGTTGTTCTCTATACACACAAGTGATTTGATGGACAGAGCGGGCAGCAATCAGAGGTTGTTTGCTCAGGATCCTGTGTTGCACGGTAAGGTGTCGAAGCTGAGCGGCAGTACGAAGATACAAGACGACTTACACAAAATTTCTAGTTGATATGATGAATGGCAGCTACCTCTAAATACGGAAAAATGTAAGTTAATACGGATGGGTAGGAAGAACAAACCTGTAACGTTAGGATACAGTATTAGTAACGTCCAGCCTGACACAGTGAAGTCATTTAAATATCTGGGCATAACGCTAGAAAGTGTTGAAATGGAACGAACATATGAGATCTGTGGCAGGGAAGGTGAATAGTCGACTTCCGTTTACTGGGAGAATTTTAGGAAAGTGTGGTTCCAATGTAAAGGCGACCGCATATAGGATGCTGGTGTGAACGGTTCTTGCGTACTGATCGAGTGTATGGGATCCGTACCAGGTCGAAGTGAAGGACAACATCAAAGCAATTCAGGGCGGGTTGCTAGATTTTTTGCAGGTAGGTTCGAACAACACGTAAGTATTACGGAGATGCTTCGTGAAAGCCAAAGGTAATCACTGGAGAGAAGGCGACAATTTTTTTTTTTTTGAGAAAATTTAGAGAACCGGCATTTGAAGCTTACTGCCGAACGATTCTACTGCGACAAACATACACTGCGCGTAACGACCGCGAAGACAAGATACGAGAATTTAGGGCTCATATGGAGGAATACAGATAATCCTTTTTTCCTCGCTCTATTTTCGAGTGGAACAGGGGAAGGAATGGCTAATAGTGGCACAAGGTACCCTCCTCCACGCACCGTACGGTGGCTTGCTGAGTACCTATGTGGATGGAGTCCATCGTGTGCTTGGATGTGATTACCTAGAAGCCTCTCACGGGCCTTATCCAATGTGTTTAACAAGCAAATTGGTCGGTACGATTTTGGTCCCGATACGTCGCTATCTGCTGCTTTCAAAATAATTTCTGTGTTGGTGTTTTCCAGACTAGAGGTATCTGTCCCAACCTAAGGGCATCATTTATTAGATTTGTTAAATATGGGGTTATCTGCGGTGAGACCTGGAGCAATGTTTCCGAGTGGATATGGTCTGGTCCTCGTGCTTTCGTGTTTCTCAAGCCAGCAGTTGCTAGCGCGACCTCCTCTCGCGCTAACGGGCGGGTGACGGTTTCTGTAGTGTATTCTCTATACATAGCGTCCCTAAGGAGAGTGTGTGCCTGTGTATCTGTTCGTGGATCGTCCTCGGGGAGGATTTTCTCTACCAGATGTTGTGCTGTTTGTCTCCACTCCAGTGTGATAGTTCCATCATCCTGATTTAGCGTAGCCAGGACAAGAGGAAAATTTATTTTCTCAGTTACAAGTTTGTATGGTATCCCCCTTGTGTTCTGTTGCAGACATAGTGCTCCCAGTGTTCTTGTCTAGTCATGATTAGCATGGTTTAGGATGTAGTTTCTGCATCCCTTTATTCTTGTAGTCGAATCTGTCTGTCCCGAGCGGTAAATTGCCTTCCGGCAAAGTCTTCTCCTGCGTCATTTATCCTGACTTAGTCTAGATAGCTTTGAGCTGCAGGAAGCATCTGTCTTAAGCTAGTTAGTGTGGGTCGGTATATATTTTATTTGCGCTGTTTGTGATATTTTATGAAGCCTATATATATTCTTTCTGAAGTCTATCTGCACTTTCATATGCATTTTCTAGCAGTTTATCTCTTACATCTCTTTGAATATCCTCCCAATTTGCCCTGCTGAACATATATTAGTTTGATAATGGTGTATGACCTGCTGTAGCCTTTGTGTCAAGGATGACTGCATTATGGCCGCTTGTCGTTACATTCACACACACGCGCCTACCCATTCCAGTATTTACAGTTAAGAATAGTTCTGTCCATATTGCTACTGCCACCAGTATGTCCTGTATATGTAGCTGGTTGTTCCTCTTTGTTGATAATATACAAGTTGTTCGCACTCAGGATGTCGTTGAGGATCTGACCGCGCTCTTCAATCCGATCACAATGCCGCAAGGTGGATCTGGCATTGATATCGGATGCATTGATCATATACTTCCCTACTGAGTAATGTGCTATCGGTTGAACAATGTCTGTGTATGATTGAACTGTATCAGAATAGTGGGCATATAATGACACCACTGCCCATGCGTCTGCACCCTTGGTAATCTCCACTGTTACAACATGTCTGTTACACAGTACACAGGTGCAGCCACATTTATGGCCATAGCAAAAGAAACAGCCACAGACACAGCCATAGCAACTGACACATCCATGGCTGTGGCCAGAGCCACAGCAACAGTCACAGCCACAGCCACAGCCACAGCAACAGACACAGCCACAGCAATGGACCCAGCCACAGCTACTGCCATCTGCTACTACAGCCACAGTCATGACAATAGCCACAGTCATATCAAGCGATACCAGACCCATAGCAACAGACACAGCTACTTTTATGGACACACCCACAGCAGTGGACACAGCCACAGGCACAGTCGTAACTACATACACAGATACAGCAATAGCAACTGACACACCCACAACAATGGCCACTGCCACAGCAACAGACACAGCCACAGCCACAGCAAAGGACACAGTCACAGAATAGCCACAGCCGCAGTTATGACCACAGCAAGAGGCACAGCCACAGCAATGGACACAGCCACACCAGCACCGACAGACACAGACACAGCACCTGACTCTGTCACAGCCACACCCTTGGCTGTCACCAGGTGTACAGCTGCAGTCATAGTCACAGCAACAGCCATAGACACAGCCACAGCCACAGTTACAGCCACACCCACAGCTACAGCCATGGTATTGGGCACAGCCTCACAGTCATGGTCACCGCCACATAAACTAACACATGTCACCACCAATGCCACACCCATGCCCATGGCAATATACACATGTAGCTACAGCCACAGCCAGAGCCACATTCACAGGTGGGCTCACAGCCAAGGTCACACTCATAGACACAGGCAGACTCACACTTACCGACACAGCCACAGTTACAGCCATGGTCGCAGCTGTGGCCACATTCCCAGGCACAGACACAGCCACAGCCACAGTGATGGATATGGCTCCAGCCATGACCACAGCGATGACAACAGCCACAGTAACAGGTACATCCACAACCACAGTCACTGCCACAGCCACAGACGCCGCCACACTTACAGCCATGGCCATAGCCACAGTTACACCCACAGCCACAGCCATGGCCAGAGTCACAGATACAGCCACAGTGGCAGCTCCTGCGCGGCTCCCTGGCTGATGACGCTACTTTCCACGCCATATGTTGAGTAGTTGCAATGGGTGTTTGTGTATCTGCATATGCACATACTGTCAACACCCTTCTTTTGTCTCGGATTATGAATGCTCATTTGTTAGCTCATCAGCTGTCTAGGAATATTTTGCTGTCATAGCTACATTATGTAGAAATTTATTGCAGGACAAAGATTCAAATGTTTGTTTGATACATGCAGAAATAGTGATGTAAGATACTGTAACACATTATTTACTTTATTCGTAGCCCAAGAAATCTTAGAGGGGCTTTGGAGAATCGTTGTTGTGAATTAAATGCCTTGAATTGTAAAGGAGATGCAAATCGGTATCTAAGTGACTCATGGCGTGCCTGTGGAAATTAAATATATGCAAAATTTTTTCCACACAGGATACCTGATACTTTTAACATGATTAGTGACACTGTTAACAGACCTGTGAGCGGTTGAAATAAGGCTCAGTAGCTTGTGCGCCAATTTGTCCTACTATAAAAACATTTGGTTATTTGACTCTCATTACCACCTCTATATCTTTTGTTTCCTTTAAAACAGTGATTGACCATAGTAAACAACAGAAACTCGTCACAATGAAGCAAACATCCTAGAAATACAGCTGGTTATACTTATTATTGAAAGGTGACCTAACATAGGGCTCTCAAAATGTAAGTCAAATGGTGAATACAAACCTTCTATTCAATTTAATCAAATGAACAACTGGCAAATAAATAATACAGTAAAATATTCTGAAAATTGGTGCAAACTAAAATAAAATTATTCTAAATTCTTTGGGCCGGCAAAAGAAAAATGAAGAAGACTTACACATCTGAGCAGCTAGCAAAAGCAAGATAAATGGGTCAAATATTCAATGTAGATAACTGAGCGTTCAGTCATGCATAGCTAATGAATGAAATGTGAGGTGCTCAGAATATGGATTACACTGCTGCCCAAGCGAAATTTACGTTCTTCAAGTGTAGTGAGGGGTCATCTAGCAGCAGCAAAAGTGAGCAGGATGTGAATCCATTCCTGTCCAAGTTCTCACCTCAGATCTTGCAATTCCCATCTCCACTTGGAGGGAGACTGAATTCGGATGTCAATATACGAAACGAATATGTTGCCTTTACTACGTACAAACAGGAGCAAGCAGTAGCAAAATCCCACTAAAACAGTGAAAAAATTATCGCTACGTTTCATGTGGTTAGTAATGGTTTCGAACAGTGCCACTTCAGGTGGCTCCACTTCCATGTATATGCGAAAAGGCCCATTTTACCATCAGAAACCCTCAGGAGAAAGCTGTGGCGACTGGTGACATCATGCGTATGGCCTCCAGTTCCATAACAGAAGAATTGGCTCGCTCTTATTCAACACACATCTATCAAATGTAATCCTTTTATATTTTTTTCTCCATTTACGTCCAGCTTTTGGAACAACTCCACCGTGAAGCCAGTTTTGTTGATATCTGAAGCATTTTATAAGGGAATGCTCTATTTGAGGTGGGCTAGAAAAGGCATATTCAGCAAAGCTTGTTTCAGTTCACTGAAGTCCCTTTATGCATCCACGTCCAGTACTAAGGTGCATTCATTCCCGTAAGGGAATATAATCTTTGTGGTGTCAAATCCTAACTTCCTATAAAACGTAACAATTTATTGATACAAGGAAGTTCTTCATTTGTTTTTTCGTTGATCGGTGGCATTACCTCCCATGTTGCATTCAACTTCTTGTCCCTGGAACCAATGACATCTTGGGAACCTGGTACCACAGAAAACCGATTTTCTTACTCTTAATAGATGGCTTCGAGCACTATGGGACTTAACATCTGTGGTCATCAGTCCCCTAGAACTTAGAACTACTTAAACCTAACTAACCTAAGGACCTCACACACATCCATGCCCGAGGCAGGATTCGAACTTGCGACCGTAGGAGTCGCGCGGTTCCGGACTGAGCGCCTAGAACCACTATACCAGCGCGGCCGGCTTTAATAGATGATTTCTCCAGATTATCCGTTGGTTTGACCGTCAACTGCACACACCTAGCAGCTTCTGCACATCGATATTAATCTTGTTCGAGAGCTGTGCACCAATCATCATGTCATCAACATTCTTTGTGACAAATGTGTATATTTCGTCATTTAGTGCCATGTTGACAGACCTTACAAAGACACGGGATGATGTGGACAAACAGAACGACAGATATTTCAACTAGTAGCCCCTACCATAGCATAAGAAAACAGTGTACAGCTTGCAAATGTGGTCTACCTTGACCGGCTAAACACTCGCTCCTAAATCTATTGGCGAAAAAATACTCTTCGCATGGGTTCTCAGCCGCAGTTCTTCTAGAGGGGCAGGAGCGTCTGTTTCTGACAAAATTATTGTACTTTTTTTAAGAACTACCGGCATAGGGTTGCTATAGCTGCTGCTTGTCCTTTCTATCACACCCTGAACCTGAGTGTCCTGAAGATGCTTCTTTACGCAGCACTTGTTCAACAGGGCAATACTATAAGTACACATGGAAAATTTTTTGTACTCTCTAGTCCTAAAATTATAAGTACACTACTGGCCATTAAAATTGCTACACCATGAAGATGACGTGCTACAGATGCGAAATTTAACCGACAGGAAGAAGATGCTGTGAAATGCAAATGATTAGCTTTTCAGAGCATTCACACAAGGTTGGCGCCGGTGGCGACACCTACAACGTGCTGACATGAGGAAAATTTCCAACTGATTTCTCATACACAAACAGCAGTTGACCGGCGTTGCCTGGTGAAACGTTGTTGTGATGCCTCGTGTAAGGAGGAGAAATGCGTACCATCACGTTTCCGACTTTGATAAAGGTCGGATTGTAGCGTATCGCGATTGCGGTTTGTCGTATCGCGACGTTGCTGCCCGCGTTGGTCGAGATATGGAATCGGTGGGTTAAGGAGGGTGGATCCCAATGACCTCGTATCACTAACAATCGAGATGACAGGCATCTTATCTGCATAGCTGTAACGGATCCTGCAGCCACGTCTCGATACCTGACTCAATAGATGGGGTCGTTTGCAAGACAACAACCATCTGTACGAACAGTTCGACGACGTTTGCAGCTGCATAGACTATCAGCTCGGAGACCATAGCTGCGGTTACCCTTGACGCTGCATTACAAACAGGAGCGCCTGCGATGGTGTACTCTATCCTTCATTCGTTTCCTGCGGAACCCTACATTTCAGCAGGATAATGCACGACTGCATGTTGCAGGTCCTTTACGTGCCTTTCTGGATACAGCAAATGTTCGACTGCTGCCCTGGCCAACACATTCTCCAGCTCTCTCACCAATTGAAAACGTCTGGTCAATTGTGGCCGAGCAACTGGCTCGCCACAATACGCCAGTCACTACTCTTGATGAACTGTGGTATTGTGTTGAAGCTGCATGGGCAGCTTTACCTGTGCACGCCATCCAAGCTCTGTTTGACTCAATGCCCAGGCGTATCAAGGCCGTTATTACGGCCTGAGATGGTTGTTCGTGGCACTGATTTCTCAGGATCTATGCACCCCAACTGCGTGAAAATGTAATCACATGTCAGTTCTAGTCTAATATATTTGCCCACAGAATACCCGTTTATCAGCTGCATTTCTTCTTGGTGTCACAATTTTAATGGCCAGTAGTGTAATGTTGTTAGATAATATCCGTTTTTATCGATTCAAACATTCTTCTCGGCTCTCTTGTGGGATGCACAGTAACTCTCAGCCCTGGGCAACACATTCTCCAGCTCTCTCACCAATTGAAAACGTCTGGTCAATTGTGGCCGAGCAACTGGCTCGCCACAATACGCCAGTCACTACTTTTGATGAACTGTGGTATCGTGTTGAAGCTGCATGTTACAAAGGAGCTGATCGTTCTCTGTAGCATCTCGTTTCCACTTTAGAGTGAGATTAGATGCAGTATGGCGAAATATCCTTCGTAACGACGCCAATGACATAGTGCATAAGTGCTCATCTCCATACCGTCGAAAATTTATTTCTGTAGTCAGCTGCGGAATTATGATAGAATTCGTCATTAATCTTATGTCTTGACACTTACGTCTTTAACAGTTTTGCCATTTATCGCCTCTGTCACCCTAGTTTCTGTAATGGGATATCTCCCCAGCGTTCACAGGCAAAAACTGTAGCTCCTAACATACCATTTACATCACTCCCCACACAGTAGTAAGTTCTTATCACTATGATTGGAAAAATTATCAATTGTGTGTCGCCCATCTAGGCCAGAATGTCATTGTTGATATCGTATATTTTAGTACGTTTAGGATAGTGTGTTGGCATCATACATACTCAGTTACCGCTCACGTCTCATTTAAGCATGCTTATTTCAGTTTGGAGCTAGACCCTCTGTGATCTCCGCCTCCTCCTCTCTTCTGGCCTTGCACAGCTTTTGGCTGACAGAATCGATCACAATTGTTTCCTAATCTCAGACTGAGCCAGTTTCCTTTCTAATTCTGTGACCTGCTATCGTTGCTTCATCCAAAGTTGTCATTCGTACACTAATCCACATGTAAATTGCTGTACTGCTGTCTACCTGATACAAAATTATCTTTTCAGTCACGTCTCAGGGTCACCTTTCTCTACACAGAATAGGGAGCTCTTTTGCTCCATGGGCACCACGTTGATGAAGAGGTATGTGAGCTCGCCAGGATTATGGGGGTGATCCACATGCTGAATTTATTTCGAAATAGTTTTGATGTATGCCGAGTACGTTAGGACTCTAATAGCACGCCCAGAGTAAAGTCGTGGTGACCAGCAGCATCATGCTTGTGGAAGTGGATTTTCTCCATGAACTGTCTACAATAAGCAGTTCTGGAAAAAAGACCGCTTCACTGAATAGCGACTGTCACCCAGAAGCCGAACGTTCTCTGCTTTTCAGACACCGTGAAGAGCCTTCCGCCAACACTACGGGACTATCCAGCTCTCCGGACTTCATCCCTTCTGGTAAGAAATAGAAGACTTTCCTCTGCCAGCAAAACGTCTCCAGTTCAACAAGTTAATCATCATGTAATCGTAACAGAAATGGAAGTAAATTGCAAAACGATATGTTTCAGGGACGTCACATTGTATTGTTGGGTTTATTTGGGGGTAGGGGACCAAACGGAGACGTCATCGATCCCATCAGATTCGGGAAGGATGGGGAAGGAAGTCGTCCGTACCCTGTCAAACGAACCAGCCCGGCATTTGCCTGAAGTGATTTAGGGAAATCACGGGAAACCTAATCGAGATAACGGGAAGTGGGTTCCAACCATCGTCCCCCCGAATGAGAGTACGGTGTGCTAACCACTGCGCCACCTCGCTCGGTCACATCGTATTCAGAGGGGCACACGTGTTTACTACGCTGTTAATATTATTAACGTTGTTATTAACAGAAATGATGTTGTTTACAGGCATGTAGACCCAACAGGCATAAAAAGATAATCTACTGGTCTTGTGTCCCATTTACTACAAAGTTTTCTCGCTTTGGAGTTCATAGTTGCTTACCCAGATTCTTACTACCAAACTAGCTGAGCAACCAGGCATTTCCCGGCTATTACTTTTGAAAATTTCGATTAGAAACGAAACCAAAAAGTGAACTATATCAGTAGTGTGCAGTTTCTTAACACTAGGAGCAGCTGCTTCACTTGTGTACAACCAGATTTTGTGAACATCTCTATGCCAACGGCTCTTAACAGCAGTAGCGATGGCTATTGTTTTCGCCTAAAGCAGTTTGTGCTTCGACTTTGAAAACTGTCAAAACTGCGGCCAGATGTCATAAATTTACTTAAGTTCACTTGACTGAAGGTATGTCTTAGGAATGAATAATAGATGTGTTAAATCTCCATAAATAATGCGGCAATTTTTTACGCATCTCTGTGTTTATAACGTCATATCTCTTGCACTATGTATTGTACAATAATAATTTTCATTTTGTTGTGCATTCAGCGGTATTTGTGGATTCTGGTTGTGAAATACGTTTCGAGTAGAACTTGTAGCAAAGAAATAATATATTCAAACGTCATACATGATGAGACAGTCTGAAGTGTTTGGAAATTGGTGGTAAGGTTTTATGGTACCAAACTGCTCAGGTCATCGGTGCCTAGCGGCAGTTTGAACCCCCATGGTAGCTGAGAGCGCTAATGCGCTGCTTCCTGGAATCGGGTAGGCGCGACGGCACCGGATCGAATCCGCCTGGCGGATTAACAACGAGTGCCAGTATGCCGACTATCCTGGATGTGGTTTTTAGACGGTTTTCCACATGCCACTAGGTGAATACATCGCTGGTCCCCACCTTCCACCTCAGTTACACTACTCGCAGACATCTGGAAACGTTCACACTCTTTCATGGCTTACACTAGATGCAAACAGCTGGGGTGCACTAATTACATCCTAGGGAGTTCGGGGTGGCGTCAGGAAGGGAATCCAGCCACCCTCTGTGACTAACACCGCCAAATCCATAGTAACAAGGCCGACCCGCGTTGAAGCGGGGCAAAGGCCCAAAGAAAATGATGACATGATGTTGCAGTTTCTTACGCATCTTGCCGGCCGGTGCGGCCGTGCGGTCTAGACGCTTCATTCTGGAACCGCGTGACCGCTCCGGTCGCAGGTTCGAATCCTGCCTCGGGCATGGATGTGTGTGATGTCCTTAGGTTAGTTAGGTTTAAGTAGTTCTAAGCTCTAGGGGACTGATGACCACAGATGTTAAGTCCCATAGTGCTCAGAGCCATTTGAACCATTTTTTGAATCAGTATCTGTTGTTGTTGTGGACTTGAAAGTTAACGCTTTCCGGTGCTATATAAAAATGATTGAGAACCTGACAGGGGACGCAACAATTAAAGTTATCTAGGCAGGTTAATACACAATGAAAGTTAACCTGGCGTGGGACACCACAATGAAAGTTTACACTTGGGGTGACTATATAAAAATGATTGAGATTGAATGGAACATCTAGTTTACTGGCAACATTTATTTTCCCAAAAACACAAGACTGACTGCAAAACACGCTATGATAGTATACCATAAATAACTTACAGGTGATTTAAGACAACAATGGGCAAGAATCCTCGGTAGCAAAAGTGAGTAAAGTACTCTGGCCCTAAAAAAAGTGGACAACACAGTTTGAATTAATATGATGCTGAGCAGACATTGAGTATTCAAATCGACATAAGTTTATATTGGTGCAGCTGAGAGCACAAGGCGATTGGGATTTGTACGCTCTGACGAGGCTGGAGCAGCAGTATGTTACCTGGTTTGCTTTGCTAGATGTGTGTGGCAGAGGCGACGCTTAAGGCGGCACCTGTGTGTCCATTGCGGCCATGAAAGAAATGCAAAATCTCACGGTCTAGCGATCAGGCAGACAGAACGCTATTTACTCTCTACCAGAGCTCTGAAATCACAGTAGACTTCAGTGTTTCATACACCAATTCGGGGGTCGATCCAAGGACCAATTTGGCTCACTTATATGACAGAGAGCACAAGGATACCAAACATCAAGACTGGTAAACCAAAAACGAATAAGTGTGCCCTTGGCAAATGAGTAGTCTGAGACGTTTGATGTCACACTGTCAGTACAGTAAGGACTTCACCACAGGCTCCCCAGTCTAACTACTCGCAAGTAAAGTCAGTCTTAGGACAGGTCCCAAGTACCAGCCACATATGCCAGAGATTGGACTAGAAGCTGCTTCCAGACCTAAGTCCAGAACCCAAGTACCTCGCACTTCTCCCGAAAAAAACAATTCCGTTTTTCCGCAAAGTGCGCGAACGACACTGCCTACACCCCGTCTTGAGCCAATCAAAGGGCATTAGAGGCGCTAAATCTCCCTTCCTACACGACAGCACAAACTCATGTCGAACAAGCACAAAAAACCAGCGTCTCCGGAAAAGAAAGAAATCGCCAATTACTGGCCTTTTTAAGTTTTCGCGGAGGGTGAAGATGTTTTCCCCTGAAGTTGCATTGCTTCCCACAGCAACAAGCGAACAGATACAATCTTAAATATCTTTATCTAAATCGACTGTGCCTTGGAGCATGTTAGCCCTACCTATGAGGCGTCATAAATATTCTATCTCTAGGCGTTTCTAGGACACCAGAATTTCTTATACGGCGGAGGCGGTCGATGGAGGTGGGTCACAGGCCTATTTGCAGTATTAGTGAATATGAAAACTTTTGAAATTTTATTAGGCATGCTGCTGCAGACAATGCCCGGTTTAAGACTACTCTGTGTAGATATGTCCCTTCAGGCCGTCGCCCCCAGCCTTCATCTGGCGCCAATGTAGGTATAGCGGCATTGTCCTGCTGGAGACGAGTCTCGACTAGGGGGTGCTCTGTCTACCCTGTGTGGCTGTGGGCCAGTCCAGAAGGATTTACTGAGGGATGGGCTCGCCGCCACTTGCTTTCAACTTCTTTATTGTATGCAAGCCTCTTCATCTCTTAATAACTACTGCAACTTATATCCTTCTGTGTACGCTTACTGTATACGTCTCATGGTATCCCTCTACAATTTTCACCCCCAACATTTCCCTTCCAATATTAGATTGGTGATCTCTTGATGTCTCAGAATGTGTCCTACCTACCCTTCTCCTAGTCAGATTGTGCCTCAAATTTCTTTTCTCCCCAATTATATTCAATACTTTGTAACTAGTTATGTGATCCACACATATAGTCTTCAGCATTCTTCTGTAGCACCTTATTTCAAAAGATTCTATTCTCTACTTGTCTATACTGTTCATCATCCATGCTTCACTTCCCTGCATTGCGATCCTCAGTTATTTTGCTGTCCAATTAGCAAAACTCATCTACTCCTTTAAGTGTCACATTTACTAATTTAATTGCCTGATTTAATTCAACTACATTCCACTATACTTGTATTGATTTTGTTGATGTTAGTCTTGTGCCCACCCACCTTTCACGACAGTGTCCATTCTGTTCAACTCCTCTTCCAAATTCTTTGCTGTCTGTGACAGAATTACAGTGTTATAGGCAAACCTCAAAGATTTTATTTCTTCTCTCTGAACTTTAATTCCTTTTGTTAATTTTTCTCTGGTTTCCTTTACTGCTTTCTCCAAGCGCAGATTAAATAACATCGGAGAGAGGCTACAACCCTTGTCACATTTACTTTTCCGTCACTCTTTCCTTTTCATACCCCTCGACTCTTGTAACTGCCGTCTAGTTTCTGTGCATTTTGTAAACAACCTTTCGCTTCCTGTATTCTACTCCTCCTACTCGAAATTTCAAAGGGAGTATCCCAGTCAACATGGCCAAAAGCTTCCTCTAAGTCTACAAATCCCATAAAGATTTATCTTCCCCTAAGTTCCATGTCGAATTATGGTCGTAAGGATAAGAACATTTTGTGTTCAAGGACCACGTAGGTAAAAAGACAAGGTCTAATGCAAGTCCTTGGATAAGACAGTACACGCTGAATTTAATTGAAGAACGGAGAAAAAAGATAGATGCCGCCAGAAGGGAGAGCGGAGAGGTGGAAGGAATATCTATAGGCTGTGTGTAAAGGATACCGTACTATATAAAGGGCACTCAGAAGGTTTTCGTTTGAATGCGTGGCTACAGCGTAATATGCAACCCAGTGTGTCTCTGATTCGGGTTTATAAACACCGACATGGAGGCAAGGGATCAGTGTTACCATCATATGGAAACTTTTTGATCGCTCCTTGTAGAAAGAGGAAAGAAAGTAGGTAAATGTCGGAAGGGATATACGATAGTGCGAAAAGAGTTAGACAGAACACTGAAAGAGCTAAGAAGAAAGATGGCAGCCAGTCGAGGAGATAGATACAAGTACAGTCAACCTCATGATTGTTGATGTCTATTTCGTATGCCAAGAGTTGGAGGTTTCTGTTGCATCGCCTTATTGTTTCGTGAAATAACCAACTCCACATTGGCAATAGCGATTGGTCATCTTCTTCATGCGGTATTTTCGAAAGTTAGGCAGTTGAGTACAATGCACTAAGATTATGAACTATTCTACTCTCGGCCAGTGTGGAGAGAAGTCTTCCGAAGTAAGAGTGATTTCAGGTGTGCCGCAGGGGAGTATCGTAGCTCCGTTGCTATTCACAATATACATAAATGAACTTGTGCATGACATCGGAAGTTCACTGAGGCTTCTTGCGGATGATGCTGTGGTATATCGAGAGGTTGTAACAATGGAAAATTGTACTGAAATGCAGGAGGATCTGCAGCGAATTGACGCATGGTGCAGGGAATGGCTATTGAATCTCAATGTAGACAAGTGTCATGTGCTGCGAGTACATAGATAGAAAGATCCCATATCATTTAGCTACAATATAGCAGGTCAGCAACTGGAAGCAGTTAATTCCATAAATTATCTTGGAGTACGCATTAGGAGTGATTTAAAATGGAATGATCATATAAAGTTGACCGTCGGTAAAGCAGATGTCAGACTGAGATTCATTGGAAGAATCCAAACGAAATGCAAACCGAAAACAAAGGAGGTAGGTTACAGTACGCTTGTTCGCCCACTGCTTGAATACTGCTCAGCAGAGTGGAATCCGTACCAGATAGGGTTGATAGAAGGGATAGAGGAGATCCAACGCAGAGCAGCGCGCTTCGTTACAGGATCATTTAGTAATCGCGAAATCGTTACGGAGATGATAGATGAACTCCAGTGGAAGTCTCTACAGGAGAGACGCTCAGTAGCTCGGTACGGGCATTTGTTGAAGTTTCGAGAACATACCTTCACCGAGGAGTCAAGCAGTATATTGCTCCCTCCTACGTGTATCTCGCGAAAAAACCATGAGGATAAAGTCAGAGAGATTAGAGTCCACACAGAGGCATACCGACAATCCTTCTTTCCACGAACAATACGAGACTGGAATAGAAGGGAGAACCGATAGAGGTATTCAAGGTACCCTCCACCACACACCGTCAGGTGGCCTGCTGAGTATGTATGTAGATGTAGATGTAGATGTAGTCTGGTCCTTATTAGCACACGCTACCAGTTTTCAGGGGAAACCCGAACATGGTCGGGTGAATGGATGTCACTTGTGTCATACGTATGTAAACGAGATTTCCACACTCCTGAACTAGGTCCACTGTTTCCTATGTGACAGTGAAGTGGAAACGTGGACGAATACGTACAGCACAATAGCGTAAAGGCCGACCTCGTCTGTTGACTGACAGAGACCGCCGACAGTTGAAGAGGGCCATAATGTGTAACACGCAGACTTCTATCTAGACCATCACACAGGAATTCCAAACCGCCTCAGGATCCACTGCAAGTACTAAGACCTTTACGCGGGAGGTGAGAAAACTTTGATTTCATGGTCGAGCGGTTATTTATAAGCCACACATCATGCCGGTAAATGCCAAACGACGCCTCGCTTGGTGTAAGGAGAGTAAACATTGGACGATTTAATTGGGGAAAACCGTTGTGTGGAGTGACGAATCACGGTATACAGTGTGGCGATGTGATGGCAGGGTGTTAGTATGGCGAATGCCCGCTGAATGTCTTCTGCCAGCTGTGCAGATGCCAACAGTAAAATTCGGAGGCGGTGGTGTTACGGTGAGGTCGTGTTTTTCTAGGAGGGGGCTTGCACCCCTTGTTGTTTTGCGTGGCACTATCACAGCACAGTTCTACATTGATGTATTACGCATCTTCTTGCTTCCCACTGTTGAAGAGCGATTCGGGGATGGCGACTGCATCTTTTAACACGATCGAGGACCTGTTTATAATGCACGGCCTGTGGCGGAGTGGTTACACGACAATAACATCCGTGTAATGGACTGACCTGCACAGAGTCCTGACCTGAATCCTATAGAACACCTTTGGGATGTTTTAGAACGCCGAGTTCGTGCCAGGCATCACCGACCGACATCGTTACCTCTCCTCAGAGCAGCACTCCGTGTAGAATGGGCTGTCATTCCCCAAGAAACCTTCCAGTACCTGATTGAACGTATGTCTGGGAGAGTGGAAGCTGTCATCAAGGCTAAGGGTGGGCCAACACCGTATTGAATTCCAGGATTACCGACGGAGGGTGCCACGAACATTAAGTCATTTTCAGACAGTTTTCGTCACTTAGTGTGTACATGTATTTTCATGAGTATTTTGATGACTAGTATGTACAGCATTATGTAGTTGTGCTGAGAACATTTTGATAACAGAAAGATTAGGTCAATAGTTTTGAATGGATGCATACCAAAAGAAGAAAGGATAACGTGCGTCAAAGGCTTCACATCATGCTAAGATGTTAGTCATTAATGCAGTTCGATATGATGGGTAATTCTGCATGACAGATTTAACCAGGTATGTTAAATCACGTTTTTCCTTCATTTTTATGTGGTAGAGTAATTTGAATGAAGAATATTTTAATTTGAAATAATATAATATTCTTGTCTAGGCAATGTACAAACAATCATATTTCGATCAAATCTGTATATGAGAATTCACAATATATTTTATTTTATTTTCAGATGACAGGAGTAGCTGGTGTGAGAGAGGTTATGATGACACATACAGTTTCGTACTTAGTACATTTCCCTCCTAGGTCATGCTGATTTAGTCCTGATGTTATTGATGTGGGAATAATGTCAATCCTGCAGTAAACTGACTACAAAGTAAGGACTGTGTATTCTGTAGCTCCTCAAGTAGCCATACTGTAGAATTGTCTATTGTTTAATGCAATTTTTTGGCATCCCCAAGGATATACTCTGGTGAGCGGTGATGTAGGCAGTAATGTGTTGAAAGAAGGTAGATCTTTTAGAAAATTGAAACTAGTACCATGAGACACTCATGCGCAAAATAGAATCATGGAATTACAAAATTAAGCGCACTAAGATGAATTAGATACTTATGTTATGCATGTTAGTATTCATTGAGTGGTGATCAAGAGATACTCTTGCTATATGTAAGATTTGTCAGTGAACATGTCATGATTATCCATAACCCTTGTGTGATCACTTTCTTAAATTATTGTTAATTTCTTGTATAGGTTATCACGTCGAAACAAGAGGTAGACAAGATCACAAGAGTGACAGCATTAGGACACAAAAGAGAGTGAGTATTATTATAAGTTGATTACTTTTCCACACCAGATAATGCGCATTCCTGCTGGCCGACTTGTCCATACCAGATGATGTCATGTGTCATGCACATACACTATTTACTGTATTATTGCCATGTTGACCACCCCAAGTGGGCACATGATTTTGTTTTCCAATAAAATACGTCATACAGACTACCTGCACAGCATTAATGCACCTTATCTAACTGGAGTACCAACCACATTCATCATCTTTAGTCCGCCGCTCGTGGTCTCGCGGTAGCGTTCTCGCTTCCCGAGCACGGGGTCCCGGGTTCGATTCCTGGCGGGGTCAGGGATTTTCACCTGCCTCGAGATGACTGGGTGTTTGTGTTGTCCTCATCATTTCATCATCATCCAGGAAAGTGGCGAAATTGGACTGAGCAAAGGTTGGGAAATTGTACGGGCGCTGATAACCACGCAGCTGAGCGCCCCACAAACCAAACATCATCAACAACCACATTCATCTGTCATGTGTGATACAGTCAAAGTGTGCTCTCTATAGTGTCATGTCAGAGCATTACCAGAGCCATTGTAGAGTCCCACGGGTGTGTGACAGTGTCTGTTCCCACTACAAAGCCAGTCATGTTACCACAGTCAGTTACTCCTCCCGCTCACTCTATCAATATCTATGACGCGTCATATATGATACTGACCGAAATTTTTAAGGAGTAATTTTTTGACAAATAGTCAGGCAACATGTAATTCATGGAAGAAAGGACTGCCATATGGCGTGATTCAATGTTATCTTAATGATTTTGCTTTTTCATCATTCTAATGGGATTATTAATTTTATGTGCTAGTGTCACCAATTTATCTTATTCTCAGTTCTGTGTTACTGTGCTTAACTAGATCCAATTTTGAGCCAATTTCTTGGTTTCTTTCTTTATTCTGTTAACATGACTTTTTGTTTGCAATACTACTGTTGCCTGCAGCGACGATATTGTTGCCTTTGGTGTTTTTTTTTTCATCTTAAACCATGAGCAGTCATTTGATTTTGTTCTGCAGAGTCTGCTGCATCCAAGTGACGACTGAGGCTATTTTTGTTAGCAGTATCAAACTATGGAAACTTCAGGTAGGAACAGTATTATCAAAAGGATAGATTGCTACTCAGTGTAAAAATGACTCGTTGATTTGAAGACAGGTTTCTTCGTCAAAGAAAGCACATACTCATTCACACAAACAAGCATACCTCATGTACACATGACTGCAACCACCGGCAGCTCTGACTGGAACGGGTTTTGTACCTATCTTCATCTTCTGTTCTTTTATGATTAATCTTTAATCATGTATTGCTCCGTCAGGTAATTCTAATACCATTTCCTAACTAGACAGCAACCTGTTGAGCCAATATTTTATTTATTATCGGCTTTAGCAAATCGATCTTTGTGTCTAAACATTTTTTTACTGAACTCATGCTTTCATAATGTGATGGTATGATTCTCTATTTAAGCCTTGAAGTCATGCTTGACTTTTTGTGTGAAGAAGGATAGCATGTTTGTTTTAATGTGGACTACAAATTTATTTTAAATCTTGTCTCTTTTTTACAGGATACGACACTAATTCTTGGGACATCTCCTTCTGGTCTTCCTCCAAAAGACATTTCAGATCTGCTCTCATTTCGAAGTGGAGAGTGATGAAGATGGTTCGCTGCGCTTACAACTTAAATTAGTCAGTTAGATCGCGTATTATTTAACCCAGGTTAACGACAGTGATACAATCCCGTACCCTGTTATAGATTGCGGCATAGTTTATCTTTGGGTCAGTCTGAAAGGTGTTTAGGAAGAAATCTTTGTGTTCCAGATTCGTATAGAATCTAATTGCTATTAATCCATCCGTATGGGAGAACATTTAATTTCATCACATCTGTGCTGGTGGGTCTTTGTCACTCTTTTGAGACTTCAATAGATTTTGTTTTGTCTCATTTTGTTGCGTATAAAGCACTATGTAATAAGTATCTTCTGAGCACCAATGTTACAAGTGCTATCGTGGCTTAACGGCGTTTGAGAATAATCATACCCATTTGTATTCAAACGCATTTCCTTGACACCACTTGCCTATTTGAAGTAGTTTATACCAACTTGCACGTAGCAGTTAGCATACGATTACCCGATGCCGGGTGTACAGTTAGCCTTCAGCAATGGTAAAAACGTCCTAAAATTCTTACAACGATTAATCTCAAAACTAGACCAAATCACTATGAAGGAAATAAGAGTAACTGAAATAGTATTAGATAAGCACGCGTGGCAGTACTACTTTGTTGTTTTCCCTTTGCGGCTTGCAGCGCTACGTAACCCAGGTACGTGACATGGTGATTCCTGAGTGTAAAAAGTTTTGACTTCTACTTGTTTGCTACGTGTTAGTCTGTAATTTCAGTTCAACGTAAATTTCTTTCATGTTTAACTGTGATTTATCAGAGTTTACACTGGGAGTTAATGAGATTATTGCTTCCATCACTCTATACTTGTCAACCCAGCCGGCCGGAGTGGCCGAGCGGTTGAAGGCGCTACAGTCTGGAACCGCACGACCGCTACGGCGGCAGGTTCGAATCCTGCCTCGGGCATGGATGTGTGTGATGTCCTTAGGTTAGTTATGTTTAAGTAGTTCTAAGTTCTAGGGGACTTATGACCACAGCAGTTGAGTCCCATAGTGCTCAGAGCCATTTGAACCATTTTTTTTTGTCAACCAAAATGTGGGAAGAATTGGATTTTAGGTTCGATGTATGGCTCATATCTAAAAACGTAAGTACTGAACTTTTGTAAGAACAACTGTATTGAACATGTTTATGAAGAACTTGTTTAGTTTAAATTCGTTTTGATGTATGATATGCTGTAAACAACTTAAATATAACAGTTATGATATAGCACTGAAACTGGGGCATTCCTGTATGGACAACGTATGCTTCGCGTTTCTATGAATAAATTTTCAGCACAAAATGTAGGTGTCGTAGTTTTACGCAGCTGGCAGAGTCTTGTCCTTTGCACCATAGAAAATGCGATTATTTGATGTCTTGCGCTGTTGTGCGTTATCATAACAGTGGCGGATGCACACGCCCACTGCAGGGCATGACCCTGTAAGTATTGGTTCTTTACACGTTTTCATGTAAAGTGAATGTTATTATTTTTTCGGTTAATGTAAATTCACTTGTCTGTGTCTAAGTCTTTTACAAATTGTTCCAAAACACTACATTTCCTTGTCTATAATCACAAATTTATATTCTATAAATTCTGTAGTCACATCACATAACCAGTTTGATTCGAGGGCTCAAAGAGTGTTTATGAGAGAGCGTTTTTCATTCAGGGCATATTCCAGACACTTTTATACCACTTCCTTTTCTTAGACTCAGCAGGAAGCTTACAAATCCTAATATTTAAATTTATATTAGATAAAACGAATTCCCCTTTTTGAGAAACGCTTTCCTTGCTCTTGCTACTCTATATATTGTATCCATTCTACTTCGATCATTATCATATACTTTGATAACCAAATAGAAAACCATTTTTCTACTTTTTGTGCTCCTTTTGCTAATCTAATTTCCTATGTATGGCCTGGTTTAAGCCGACTACGTCATCTTACCGTTCTTTAACTTTCGTTCAAATTTATAGTACAAGCGCTTTTCAAGTTACTAACAACCCCGTGCAACTGTCCTTTCAAGTGCTTTGTCGTTTCTGATAGAATTACAATGCCTCTGGCAAACAACAACATTTTTATTTCTCTTCCCTGACCTTCAGTTCCCTTATCAAACCTCTTCTTTGATCCTTTACTGCTTACTCAATGTACAGATTGAATAACATCGAGGATGGGATTCCAACCTGTCATACTGTGAACACAATTACTGCTACCATTTGATGTACTTCGACTCTTACAGTCGTAATATACTTTCTGCACAAGTTGTAAATAAACTTTTGCTCCATACAGATTATCCATGTTACCCTCGAAATTCCAAAGAATGTAGTCTAGCAAACATCACCAAAGGTTTTCACTAAATCTGCTTACACTATAAATCTACGTTTACATTTATTCATCCTGCCTTCCAAGATAAAACATGGGGGCAATATTGCTTGGTGTTTTTTTACATCCCTGTGGGAGTCATCTTCTCCGAGGTCAGGTTCTACCAGTGTTCCCGTTTTTCTGTGTCAGTATTACATGACCATGAATCACAAAACTAATAGTTCGGAAGTATTCACACCGGTTTGCACCAGACTTCTTTGAAACTGTAGTTATTACAGATTTCCTGGCGCCTCATTGTATCTACCCAAACTCATTCGTCTTGCACACCAGATGGAACACGTTTGGAATGGCAACCTAACGCAAGGATCTCTGTAGATACCACATGAAGATCACCCACAGCCTTTTGCTAATGTGATGGACAATAATGTTGGTTATTTCACGAAATAACAAGGGGATGCAGTATCTTGGCATACGATATAGACATCAACAATCATGAGGTTGACTGTACTTGTATCTGTCTCCTCGACTGGTCGGCTTCGTCTCACCAAGCATGATAGCGGGGCAATTAAGTTCGATGCGATGTCCAACAGTTTTTCTCATGCTGTCCAGGCTGCATCACACCATCTCGATCTTTGATGGTTTTGCAGGAAAGGCAAAACCCTCAAATACAATGATTCTCTACGGCAGCGGTGGCGGCATTCAATCCCCTTACTCGGCTACGTCAGGTACTGTCTCTGCTCACAAAAGCCAAGGCAGGCTACAACCTCACTTTCACGAAAACTATCCGGCTCTCTAGTGAGTATCGATTTTGCTAATGAGATTCCCTGACTGCCTTCTGTCAAGAACAGGACCCTACGACCACAGTGGGAGTCTACCTTTTGTTGAAGTTTCGAGAACATACCTTCACCGAGGAGTCAAGCAGTATATTGCGCCCTCCTACGTGTATCTCGCGAAGAGACCATGAGGATAATGTCAGAGAGATTAGAGCCCACACAGAGGCATACCGACAGTCCTTCTTTCCACGAACAATACGAGACTGGAATAGAAGGGAGAACCGATAGAGGTACTCAAGGTACCCTCCACCACACACCGTCAGGTGGCCTGCTGAGTATGTATGTAGATGTAGATGTGGATGTAGTCTGGTCGTTATTGGCACACGCTACCAGTTATCAGGGGAAATGTATGGTTCACAGTTATGGTAGCCCGATCTGGATCCTGAGTATCATGTTACTTGCTTACTTTCTGGTGCAACTTGTGTTCCATAAATTCATTATAATTTGTAGTCACTTGTTGTACAGTTAATGTTGATTTCGTGAGCTACCAAGATGAGCAGATCTTGTTGTCTTCCAAACTTTTTGGTACCATCAGACAGCGTTAGCGTCATTTTGTAATTTGATATGAGTTTTAGAGAACTTATTTCTCTGTTAAATTTACTGTGATTCGTATTAATCATAAAACCAAATAAAACCTCTTAATCTCAGTCTTGACTTAGATTTCAAGATCTTTAAAATTGTCCTACAACTGTTCCACTGACAGGTGGCCCACTAATGATGAATACAACTTGGAGCACACCTGAGCAGGTTGTTCTCATTGCCCGGCGTTATCGTTATGCATAATGGCCGAAATCAGTGACCATTTACTTATTATTCAGTGGCGGTAACAACCACTGCAGTTTCAGGTCTTGTTTTATTAAAAATCTGTCTAGGGAGAGCTGGGTCCTTTTTCCCTAGGGTCACAAGTTAGCTGTGTGTTGTTTCATGACTATTTGGCACAAAAACTTGCAGTATTCAGATTTGTTAAAAAGCAGTAACCAACAAAATTTCAACTGATAAAAGGTTAGCTTTTCCCAATAAGTGTGCAGATCATGGAACCTTTCTGAATGCATTTAGAATGTTACAAGACTTTTGTCACTTCTGTTGAGGAAGTTACAGTTTCAAACCTGTTTTCTGGGTCTTCCTGCTGCCAGTGATCCTTACTCCAAATGCATCCATGCTGAAAAAAAGACTCATGTCCTGCAATACGCTTATGTAATCAGATTAAAGATCAGAGATGCCTTTGACGCACTGCTTATACACTATGTGATGAAAAGCATCCAGACACACTCAAAAACATACGTTTGTCATATTAGGTGCATTGTGCTGCCACCTGCTGCCAAGTACTCCATATCAGCAACCTCAGTAGACATCGTGAGGGAGCAGAAGGGGGCGCTTCGCGGAACTCATGGAGTTCGAACATAGTCGGGTGAATGGGTGTCACTTGTGTCATACGTATGTAAACGAGATTTACACACTCCTGAACATCGCTAGGTCCACTGTTTCCTATGTGACAATGAAGTGGAAACGTGAACGAATACGTACAGCACAATAGCGAACACGCCGACCTCTACTGTTGACTGACAGAGACACCGACAGTTGAAGAGGGCCATAATGTGTAACAGGCAGACTTCTATCTAGACCATCACACAGGAATTCCAAACCGCCTCAGGATCCACTGCAAGTACTAAGACACTTACGCGGGAGGTGAGAAAACTTTGATTTCATGGTCGAGCGGCTGTTTATAAGCCACACATCATGCCGGTAAATGCCAAACGACGCCTCGCTTGGTGTAAGTAGAGTAAACATTGGACGATTTAATTGGGGAAAACCGTTGTGTGGAGTGACGAATCACGGTATACAGTGTGGCGATGTGATGGCAGGGTGCTTGAATGCTCGCTGAATGTCTTCTGCCAGCTGTGCAGATGCCAACAGTAAAATTCGGAGGCGGTGGTGTTACGGTGTGGTCGTGTTTTTTTAGGAGAGGCTTGCACCCCTTGTTGTTTTGCGTGGCACTATCACAGCACAGTTCTACATTGATGTATTACGCACCTTCTTGCTTCCCACTGTTGAAGAGCGATTCGGGGATGGCGACTGCATCTTTTAACACGATCGAGGACCTGTTTATAATGCACGGCCTGTGGCGGAGTGGTTACACGACAATAACATCCGTGTAATGGACTGACCTGCACAGAGTCCTGACCTGAATCCTATAGAACACCTTTGGGATGTTTTAGAACGCCGACTTCGTGCCAGGCATCACCGACTGACATCGTTACCTCTCCTCAGAGCAGCACTCCGTGTAGAATGGGCTGACATTCCCCAAGAAACCTTCCAGCACCTGATTGAACGTATGTCTGCGAGAGTGGAAGCTGTCATCAAGGCTAAGGGTGGGCCAACACCGTATTGAATTCCAGCATTTCCGACGGAGGGTGCCGCGGACATTAAGCCATTTTCAGACAGTTTTCGTCACTTAGTGTATACATGTATTTTCATGAGTATTTTGATGAATAGTATGTACAGCATTATGTAGTTGTGCTGAGAACATTTTGTTAACAGAAAGATTAGGTCAATAGTTATGAATGGATGCATACCAAAAGAAGAAAGGATAACGTGCGTCAAAGGCTTCACATCATGCTAAGGTGTTAGTCATTAATGCAGTTCGATATGAAGGGCAATTCTGCATGACAGATTTAACCAGGTATGTTAAATCACGTTTTTCTTTCATTTTTATGCGGTAGAGTAATTTGAATGAAGAATATTTTAATTTGAAATAATATCATATTCTTGTCTAGGCAATATACAAACAGTCATATACAAACAGTCATAACTCTCTGTATATGAGAGTTCACAATATATTTGATTTTATTTTCAGATGAGATACAGGAGTAGCTGGTGTGAGAGAGGTTATGATGTCACATACAGTTTCGTGCTTAGTACATTTCCCTCCTAGGTCATGCTGGTTTAGTCCTGATGTTATTGATGTGGGATTAACGTCAAACCTGCAGTAAACTGACTACAAAGTGAGGACTGTGTATTCTGTAGCTCCTCAATTAGCCATACTGTAGTATTGTCTATTGTTTAGTGCAATTTTTTGGCATCCCCACGGATATAGTCTGGTGAGCGGTGATGTAGGCAGTAATGTGTTGAAAGAAGGTAGATCTTTTAGAAAACTGAAACTAGTACCATGAGACACTCATGCGCAAAATAGAATAATGGAATTACAAAATTAAGTGCACTAAGATGAATTAGATACTTATGTTATGCATGTTCTTATTCATTGAGTGGTGATCAAGAGATACTATTGCTAAATGTAATATTTGTCAGTGAACATGTCAAACACAAGAACAGGACCCTACGACCACAGTGGGAGTCTACCTTCACAGATCTAAAACCATAAAGCAATCCTCCCAAACCTACGTATCCTGTACTCTCAATAAAGTAATCATCAAACAGAGGCGGAAGACAAAACAATATTGCTTAGCGACATGTACCAGCAATGTCATGTGTACATACACAGGTTCCAACTGTAGATACGGTGAAAAAGGAATTGGTTTCTACTTGCCATTTGAATGACATTACACCAATCACCCGCAGTTTGAGTGGTTCTTAGTTTTGTCTTAATAACTCCGAGATCCCGATCTTTTGGCAGAAAGGTGTGTCCAGATAACATAAACTTATAGTCAACCATATCAATCTCTTTTCTTGAGTTCTTTACAAACTCTGTCCAAAGAAGCGAAAGTTTAGAATTCAGATTTTGACCAGTTGCAACGTCAAGGTATGCTATTACATGATGTGAACCATGGCCATGGTGTTTTACATGTCTTAGATGGTTGGAACCTACTTCGTAGGAGCCTTTTGATGTCAAATTCTTATCCCAAAAAACACATAAATCCATGTGGCATGCGAGTATTGTGTTCTAAGCTTTTTTGTGAATACATCGAACAAAGCACACTGTATGTTTTATATATTTAATGTGAGACTTCAGTGCTTGATTCGTGTCGGTTTTGAGTCAGACTTCAACATGGAGTGTAAACATCCTTTATGAAGACAATTTGTGCTCTAATAACATCTGTCTCGCTCCTCATAGAGACCTTCAGTGTACTCTTTCCAGCTATCTGCTCCTTCCTGCACATTTAACTATGTACAAACTTAATTTTTTCGCTTTTGCTTTAAATTTCACGGAAAGTAGTGTCAACTTGTTTACATACTTAGTCAGTACCTTCGACAATCATTTCTTTTTCGATTCCTTCACATTTCTCATGCAGGCATTTCGCCTTACGTGCCCTGTACTTCCTATTTATTTTTTTCCCAAGTCACTTGTATTTCTGTATTCCACAATTTCTCTGCACATCTTTGTACTTCCTTCTGTAGTCGCTCAGCTGAAGTATTTCTGTGTACCCACTGTCTCTTCGCTGTTACCTTTCTTGTACCTGCGTTCTTCATTCCACTTCTGTGGCTTCAGTTTGTAGAGATGTCCATTCCTCTTCATCTGAACTGCCTACGGAGCTATTCCTTATCGCAGTATCGATAGCCTCAGAGAACCTTACGGGTATTTATTTATTCCTTATAACTTCCATACCCCACTTCTTGGCACATTAATTGTTCCTGACTTGTTTCTTAAACTTCAGCCAACTCTTCATCATTACTGTATAATGATCAGAGGCTGTATCTCCTCCTGGGAACGCCTTACAATCCAATATCTGATTTGGCAATCTGTGCCTGACTATGATGTAACCTGACTGAAATATTCCCGTACCTCCCGGCCTTTTGCCAGTATACCGCCTCGTCTTGTGCTTCTTGGACAGAGTATTCGCTGTTACCAGCTGAAATTTATTTCTGAGCTCTATTAGTCTTTCTCTTCTCTCATTTCTAGTACCAAGCCCATTTTAAAATCTAAACCTTCCCCTTCAACCACACTTCTGCCCTCGTGACTGTCAGATTTTAATTTCCCGTTACGTACCTAATTACCCGTACAATATACTCTTATACATTCGCTGTCTTATCATGCTCTACTTGCCACTTCGGCATATATGTCTGAACTAATGTGTCGGTGTTGGTTTGCTGTCGATTATAATGAGAACAACCCCGTCACTGAACTGTTCACTGCAACTCATTCTCTGCCCTTTCTATTCGTAACGAATCTCAGTCTCATCATATCATTTCCTGGTGCTGTTGCTATTATCCTATACTAGTCTCATCAGAAACCACTGTTTTTTCTCCGTGTCATTTCACTGCGCCCCACTATATGTAGATAGGGACTCTGCATTTACATTTTCAGATTTTCAAGTTTCTCTTTCATAACCAAACGTCTGACATCCACGCCCCGAGTCGTAGAACGTTACACTCTCGCTGATTATTCAATGATTCCCCATAATTACGTCCCTTGTGTCAGTCCCCTCCGAGAGAACTGAACGGGGTACTAGTCTACAATCGTTTGCCAATAATCTAATAATCATGGGGGATTGGAATGCTGTTGTAGACGAAGGAGCAGAAGAAAAGGTTACGAGAGAATATTGGTTTGGTACTAGGAACGAGAGAGGAGGAAGACAAATGGAGTTATGCAATAAATGTCAGTTAGTAATAGCGAGCACTCTGTTCAAGAATCGCAAGAGCAAGAGGTATGTGGTGTCACCGCCAGACACCACACTTGCTAGGTGGTAGCCTTTAAATCGGCCGCGGTCCGTTAGTATACGTCGGACCCGCGTGTCGCCACTATCAGTGATTGCAGACCGAGCGCCGCCACACGGCAGGTTTAGAGAGACTTCCTAGCACTCGCCCCAGTTGTACAACCGACTTTGCTAGCGATGGTTCACTGACAAAATACGCTCTCATTTGCCGAGACGATAGTTAGCGTAGCCTTCAGCTACGTCATTTGCTACGACCTAGCAAGGCGCCATCAACAGTTACTATTGATACTGAATCATGTACCGTCAAGAGCGGCGTTCACCATTAGTGGATTAAAGTTAAGTATTCCACCAGCTACGTCCGTTTTTTCTAAATTCTAATTTCCTTGTCCTGTTCCAGACCTCACGCCAGCCTGCGTGAGCTAAAACGCGTGCCTTTCGGCTTCCTCTAGTAACACGGTGGTGGCTCTCCTGCCAACCACAATAAGATATACTAGGAAAGGCCCGATGATACGGGAAGACTGAAGTCAGATTACATCATAGTAAGGCATATATGCCGTAATCAGATACTGAATTGTAAAACGTACGCAGGAGTCGATATAATACAGTTATTATGAAGAGTGGGATGTAGATTAAGAGACTAGTCAGGAAGAATCAATGCTTATAGAAGTGGGACATGGAAGTACTAAGAAATGAAGAAATACACTTGAGGATCTCTGAGGCTGCAATAAGGAGTAGCTCAATTGGCATTTCAGTTGAAGAGGAATGGACATGCATAAAATGAGCAATCGCAGAAGTAGGAAAGAAAAACATAGGTACAATGAAAGTAACTGCAAAGAGACTATGGGTAGCAGAAGAAAGACTTCAATTGATCGAT
Source organism: Schistocerca cancellata (assembly GCF_023864275.1). NCBI lineage: Eukaryota > Metazoa > Arthropoda > Insecta > Orthoptera > Acrididae > Schistocerca > Schistocerca cancellata. The sequence continues at coordinate 101,671,522 of NC_064633.1, forward strand.
GAAAGAAGGAAGTACAAACATATGCAGGAAAATTCAGGAGTACAGAAATTGAAGTCTCTGAGGAATTAAATAAATAGGAAATGCAGGGAAACTAAGATGAAATGGTTGCAACAAAAAAATGAAGAAATCGATAAAGAAATGACTGTCGGAAGGACTGACTAAGCATACAGAAAATTCAAAACATCCTTTGATGAAATTAAAAGCAGGTTCCATTACAGTGCGACTGAGTTGAGAATTTCACTGTTAAATGCAGAGGACAAAGCAGATAATTGGAAAGAGTACACTGAAGGCCTACTTGAGGGAGAAGGACTATACGATGACGTGATAGAAGAATAAACAGGAATCGATATAGAAGAGACAGGGGTTCCAGTATTGGCATCAGAACTGAAAAGAGCATTGGTAGACTTATAATCGAATACGGCAACAGGGGATAGATGACATTCCATCGGAATTTCTAAAACCATTTTGGGAAGTGGCACCAAAACGACTATTCACGTGGGTGTGTAGAGTGTATGAGACAGGAGATATACCATCGGAATTTCGGGGAAACGTCATCTACACAGTTCCGAAGACAGCAAGAGCCTACAAATTCGACAATTATGGCACAATCAGCTAAACAGATCGTGCGTCTAATTTGCTGACAAGAGAAATGTTCAGGAGAATGGGAAAGAAAATTGTGGACAATCAGTTTGGCTTTAGGAAGGGTAAAGGCACCAAGAAAGGCAGTTCTGACGTGGTTGATAATGGAAACAAGAATGAAGAAAATATCAAGACACGTTCAAATGTATTGCCGGCCTGGAAAAATCGTTCGAGTATATAAAGTGGTGCAAGACGTTCGAAATTTTGAGAAAAGTAGTGGTAACCTATAGAGACAAAGAGGTTGTATATAATAGCTAGAAGAACCAATAGAGAACAATAAGACTCGGAGACCAAGAAGGAAGTGCTTGGATTAAAAATTGTGTAAGGTAGGGATGTAGTTTTTCGTTCCTACTGTTCAATCTATATAGCGAAGAATCAATCACTGGAATAAAAGAAGATTCAAGTGCGGGATTAAAATTTATCCTCAGTGAAAAGGAAGGTGAGTTACAGGATCTGTTGAATGGAATGACAGTCTATTGGCTACAGGCTATGGATTAAGAGAATGTCGAAGAAAGACGAACCTAGTGAAAAGTAAAAGAAATGAGAAGAGCGGGAAACATTAGGGTTGATGGAGTTACGGTTTTCTGCTTCCTAGGCATAAAAGTAACCCATGACAGAAGGAGTGATAAGCACATCAAAAACTGAGTAGACCTGGAGAAAAGGGCACTCCTGGCCAAGACCAGTCTACTACTATCAAAGATAGGCCTTAATGTGAGGAAGGAATTTCTAAAAATGTACGTTTGAAGCACAGCATTGTATGATAGTGAAATATGGACTGAGGGGAAACCGGCATAGAAGAGACTCGAAACATTTGAGACGTAGTGCTATAGAATCTATAGAATCATGGTGAAATTAAGGTTGACTTACAAGGTAAGGATTGGACAATTTCCCCTCATAATCGGCGAGGGAAGGAATATATGGAGAACACAGACAAGAAGGAAGGAAAAGGTGATAGGACACTTGTTAACACATCAGGGAATAACTTCCACGGTATTAGAGGGAGCAGAGGAGGGTGAATGCTATAGGGGAAGACAGAGATTGGAATACAGCCAGCAAGTAATTGAGGACGTAGGTTGCAAGTGCTACTGTGAGATGAAAAGGTTGGCATAGGAGAGAAATTCGTAGCAGGTTGTGTCAAACCATTCGGAAGACAGATGACTCTGCCCATCGCTCTGGCGTCTTCGACAAGGCCACTGGCAGAACGAGAAAGAATTCTTATGCCAGAAGTCTTCAGATGACGTTGCTGATGATTTTTATTCATAATTTGAAAGGTTCTAACCCGCGACCCAGGGCGCTTTGATCAGTAATCAAAGATGCTACCCTTAGATCACAAGTCCATCTCTCTGATTTTTGAAAACAGTTTTGTCATAAATACTGTTATGTTCTGTCATTATAACACTTCTTTCTTTCATTGTTCAGGGCTAAAATATTTTACAGTATACATAAAGCTTTACCATGCTTTTATAAATGACTATTACCCTATATTACAAAACTATATTTTCGTTACCAGTACTAGTCATAATGAAACTTCTTTTTTTAAAATTTGGTAAGAAAATACATCGTCTGATCCTCAAAGACCTAGATATTTCTTAAAATAATTATCAAAACATGAAATAGGTTGGGGGATAACAATGGTTTGGTGCTTTCAAATGGAGTGTACTCTAGTTGGGCGACTTTACTTTTCTGTTTACTAATGCTCTCCTTTCTCAAACTGAAAATTAATATAAATGTCTCTTATTGAAATTATGGAAAATATCAGCTTTAAATACTTTTTAGAATTTTTTTATATGGTCAAAATCCTATCAGAATAATTTGATTACATTTAACTGTATTTTAGGTATAAATATATTTTATGAAACTAACTTTTCTCGTATTCCTCTTTGTGCAGTATTTGTATCTAGTGTCTAGTGGGGTATCAAATTAATCAATATCATGATTCAGTTATCCTTGCATTCAACAGCAATTATTGAATTATTTTTCATAACTACAACTAAGCTATTTGTCAGTGCACAAGTAGGTGAAAGATATTTTTTATATTCTTGAAAATATGTTTGCTGAGGATTTGGGAAAAACTGATTATATTTTTCTTACATTTAGATTACACCATACTTGCGCCATTTTTGAGAGTACAAGTTGGTAAAGGATACTTTTTTGTGTTCTTGAAGGTATGAAACGTACAAAACTGGAAAAGCGATTTTTTTTTACATTTATGTGAAACTACACTTTTGCCAATTTGTCAGAACACAAGTGAGGGAGAACTTACTGATATAACTATAAAATACAATTTCTTCTTTGACTATTACTTCATTTTCTGTATATCCATGTGCTGTGTATTTTATTATAGTATTTTTATGTGACCTTTTCGTAACTATTTCTATTCTTTATTAATTTGAGCATCTATACCAAATGGCAGGTAGGTTAGAAATACATAAAGTATGTGGAAAATCATACCACTACGCCTCCATTTCGACAAATTGTAACTTACTTTCAAAGAAACAGCTTTACAGCTTTAAATAGAAACTGGATGGAAAGACTAGTATGGAAACAACTACAAAATTATGTGAATAAAGAGACTCTCAGCACTAAGAGAAAATGAGGAGTGTTCTACTAATGAGTACATAATGGTACTATATTAATTTTACTTATGTGAAGTGTTCAATACATACTATTACCAAAAATACCTTTCCAGAGAAATGAGTTGCATTTCTAAAATACTGGGGCCACTCAACTGGTGTTTTACAACTAACTTTCTTATCAGAATGTAAATCAGTAATCATTAAAAGAGGAAATGCTGCAAAAGTATAATATGTGCAAAATGAAAATTAAAAACAAAAATTATTCAACATTTTGCAAGCAATTAGATAAAGTAAAACATATTTTTTCAGTAAGCTCTTACTTATTATCAATGAGAGATTTCAAAAACCTTATGATTTTTTCAGGATTTAAAACATTGATCAGAAAGTAGCTGCAATTACCTTTTTATAGCTGGAATGCTATTGTACTTACTATTATCTTTTATTCACACTCCTGTCATATTTTACATAGTAGAGTTTTATAAATTTTCTATTTCCATCCCATTCAAAATTATTTTAACCAAAATTTAGTTGTGAAGGTTTTATAGATTTATGGAGAATTTTTTAAAGTATTGCGAAAATGTTTTCAGTGTTTCTTTTTACATATTTCTGAGTTTTAAACGCAATTAGTAGACGAATTCTTTTCTCCATGTGAAATACAGAATAATCGATTTGTGTTAAAATTTGATTTTGCACAATTAATTTTCAAGTGTGGTATCTAATGCTACTAATTTCTTACACATTCTGTGTCCAACATTGTGTTTCAGGGATATTTTAATGAATCCCATTCCTGTGAAAGTCTGATTAATTAATGAACTGCAGGATACTACCTAAGTTCAGACCACATATGAATTGGTATTCGTAGGTAAATTATATACTCATAAACAAGGATTTATACGGGGTCTTGTAGATATTGGGTACAATTTTTCTTGAAATACAATTTTCTTTTAGTATTACGATATATTTTCAAACCTCACTCTCAACTCTATGAAAATTAGTTGGCAACTAGAAATGCTCTAAAAACAAATGTACATTACTTTTCATATTTTCATCACCCAGTTTTAAATGTAGAAAAACCAGTTTTTTCTACCTACATTTTTATTTATTCACTATCGACATCTAATCGACTTTGCACAATATCAAGAAATTTCAAATTTTTAAATTGGTAATTTTTTAGCGCTTGTTACCAGATGTTATTGTTATATCATAACGAAAATTCTTCACATAAATACTTATCTTCAAGCGAAATTCTATGAACTAAATCTGATACATACATTAAAGGTCCAAAGAAACTGGTATAGGCAGGCGTATTCAAATACAGAGATATGTAAACAGGCAGAATACGGCGCTGCGGTTGGCAACTGCTGTATAAGACAACAAGTGAAGGCGCTATTGTTATATCGGTTACTGCTCTACTACGGCAGGTTATGAATATTTAAGTGAGTTTGAACTTGGTGTTATAGTTGACGCTCGAGCGATGGAACGCAGCATCTCCGGGGTAGTGATAAAGTGGGGATTTTCCCGTACGACAATTTCACGAGAGTACTGTGAGTATCAGGAATCCGATAAAATATCAACTCTCCAAAATATCCTGCAAGAACGGGACCAACGACGACTGAAAAGAATCGTCCATGACCTAAGTGCAACCCTTTCGCGGTTTGCTGCAGATTTCAATGCTGTGTCAGCGTGCGAGCCATTTAACGAAACATCATCGATATTGGCTTTCGGAGTCGAAGGCCCACTCATGTACTCTTGATGATCGCACGACACAAAGCTTTCAGCCTCGCCTAGGCCCCCGACACCGAGATTAAACTGTTGATGACTGGAAACATGTTGTCTGGGTGGACGAGTCTCGTTTGAAATTATATCGAGCGGATGGACGTGTAGGAGTATGGAGACAGTTCCCTCCAGTACTACTTTAAACATTAATCTGGTCCATTCCATGTCTTGTTGCGTCACATCTGCGTGCTCGCGGGAGCCCTACTCCTTATTAGACATGTATACCAGTTTCTTTGGCTCTCGAGTGTAATTCAATGAAACAAGTAATCCTAATATTTCTTTGATTTACAGTATGTCCTTAATGTTCTAGAACAATTACAAGTCGTATGTTGGTGTGAGTTAACATCCAGAGAAGCCCTATGGAAATGTGTTCTGGAGATGGACAATAATAAGAACTATAATTCTTATGTGTTTATGTCTAATTTTCGATATTGTGAAAGCAAGTGTGAGTTAATGTGAAAAGATAAATTAAAAAAAGATTTTAAATAGCAAAAAAAAATAGACTGCAATCTGTGCCATTTAAGGACCCGAACCCGATACAGTTATATTGCGCAACATGTTTCACCTACTATGGACATTGAGGCCTTCTCAGCGGTAACTGAACTTTCCTGTACATATGTCTGACGCATTATCTTTTGGTTTTACGAATACATGGCTCCACATCAGTTTTTGTTTTCAGGTAACGTCTATGTAGACTTCAACCATAAAAGCTTAAGCAAGGACAGTGCGTCACACCACAGAACAATGGCTGAACCCAAACACGTACATCTTTGTCTGAAAGAAATATACGGGTCAAACGTCTTTCTTCGTGGCAGTACTGTATGGAGGATGTCTGAGGGCTTCCCTGCTAAACTTCTGTAGTTTGGTCGAAACAGCCTCGGTACATGTCAGCCCGATCGCTCCCATGCGATTCCAGTGTTTTGGGAGACATGAAGAAAGACGTTCAATGTTGACTACTTGCTTCAGACGAAGACGTGCACGCCTGGGTACAATCATGGTACCGTAGGCAACTGGAAGAATTTTACATGAAGTCTATGGCGTTCTTGTCGCACAGTGAGGTAGAAGTATTAACAATTACGGTGCTTCCTCTTGAAATAATGAACAGTTTACTTAATTTTCCATTTTTCCGTCTCCAGCCACTAAAAACGGAACCAGTATATGATCACTTTGTTGCTGATCTGTCTGTCGGTCTGCCTCCTTCTCTGTCTAACTGTTAAGAATCCTTTTCGTCAGGAATTGATAGGTGTATCATGTTGAGCAAGTTGAGATTTATGTCACATACTGAGGTCTACGGACCTTGGGCGGTGCAAAACATCGAAGCTTATAAGTTAATGCAATAAAATCATACTGCCATTTATCTTACCTGTTTTGTCACTCGCAAACTCACTCATCGTAACCTATAGTGAACTTCTCGATGAACTAGATTCATGAAATTTCGCAAGAATTGAAATTACACAGTTCAAGTAAAGCAGAAACTCCGGGAGTTGTTAGTTTATAGTTATATCACACGAAAAAATGTCTCCTTGCGGTTTTTTATCCGTCTGTCCATCTCTTGGGACCTATATCTCAGGAAGGGATACGCGTAGCAAGTTCAAATTTATGTCACATAGTAAGTAAGGTCTACGGTCTCTTTCCGGTGCAAAATAATTAGTTTCTAAGTCATTGCAATGAAAGTATACGGGCACTTACAGTCATTATTTTGGAACAAAGTAACCTATTAAACCCTATAAATTTGATCAAGAAATTTAGTATGAAGCAAGGTGTCACAGTAAAAGTGACGGAGAAAGTATGAAAAAATGTTTAATTGTAATTATATCACATAAAAATTCATTTTGGCATTTTTAAGCAGTCATCATACATCAAAATCGTAATATAAATATCGCTTCATGTTGTAGTCACGTTTTAGTTTGCAAATATAAATTATTTTATTAAATGTCTTTCTGTACCTATATAAACTGCCCCCACATGCACGCTTCTTTTTGTATGTCTGGGCTAGTCTCAGGAACTACTGTAGAGGTTTTGATACCATCTTGTAATTTCCATGACGTGTATCTTACCATTATCGATATCGATAACTAGCTAAAATTGTTGAGCCTCTCGATTCCTGGGATGGATGAACCACATTTATAAGCAACTATACGGTTCACACAAGTTTTCTGGCAAGGGACCGGCGATCGGTCGATCGAAGGGAATTTCCTGATTTTGGCCAGGGGATTTTACGAGTTGAGAAGGTCGTGAGCTGCCGAAAACGAGGTTGTGGAGGCTCGGGCAGCGTGAGCAGAGTGGAGCTGTTTGGCAGGGCGTGGCGCTGTTGATACCGACCGAGCAAAGTCGTAAGGAGGCGGCAGGTACTGGAACAGGCAGTTGTCGAGCCGCGGCAGTCTCCTTGGACAGCCGTCCGAAGTGGCACACACGCAGCTTGAGCGATAATTTGCCCACATGGTACACACTGGACCTCACGGTGAGCATCCCACCGTCTGTTGATAGACGAGATGTTGATATTTCTGTCACAGAGGCACTTGTGTTTAGTTGATACGTTAGGCTGAGCGCATTTAGGCCATTGGCTGAACCTGTCGAAGTACCAGAAGTACCAGAAGCCAGAAGGCTATCTTCACTTACAGTGAAAATGTGCTTAATTCATTAGACAAAAAATTGCAGGCAACTGGCATATTTTGTGATCTGTCAAAGGCATTTGACTGTGTGAATCACAATATCCTTTTAAGTAAACTAGAATATTATAGTGTAACAGGAAATGCTGCAAAATGGTTCAAATCTTATATCTCTGGCAGGAAACAAAGGGTGTTATTAGGAAAGAGACATGTATCAAGCTATCAGGCATCATCCAACTGGGAACTAATTACATGTGGAGTCCCACAAGGTTCCATTTTGGGGCCCTTACTTTTCCTTGTGTATATCAATGACCTTTCATCAGTAACATTACCAGATGCCAAGTTTGTTTTGTTTGCCGATGATACAAACATTGCAATAAATAGCAAATCAAGTGTAGTCTTAGAAAGATCAGCCAATAAAATATTTGTGGACATTAATCACTGGTTTCTAGCCAATTCTTTGTCACTAAACTTTGAAAAAACACACTACATGCAGTTCAGAACTTGTGAGGGGTGTCCCAAGAGTATATGTCTAACATACGATGACAAGAAGATAGAAGAAGTGGACAGTGTTAAATTCTTGGGATTACAGCTTGATAATAAATTCAACTGGGAGGAGCACACCACAAAACTGCTGAAGCGTCTTAACAAATCTCTGTTTGCAATGCGAATTTTGTCAGACATAGGAAATATAAAAATGAAAAAGCTGGCATACTATGCTTACTTTCATTCCATAATGTCATTTGTGATTATTTTTTGGGGTAATTCATCAAGCCAAGCTAAAGTTTTCTGGGCACAAAAACGTGCAGTAAGAATTATATGTGGTGTGAACTCAAGAACATCCTGCAGAAGCCTGTTTAGGGAACTAGGGATACTAACTACAGCTTCCCAATATACACTCTTGGAAACTGAAATAAGAACACCGTGAATTCATTGTCCCAGGAAGGGGAAACTTTATTGACACATTCCTGGGGTCAGATACATCACATGATCACACTGACAGAACCACAGGCACATAGACACAGGCAACAGAGCATGCACAATGTCGGCACTAGTACAGTGTATATCCACCTTTCGCAGCAATGCAGGCTGCTATTCTCCCATGGAGACGATCGTAGAGATGCTGGATGTAGTCCTGTGGAACGGCTTGCCATGCCATTTCCACCTGGCGCCTCAGTTGGACCAGCGTTCGTGCTGGAAGTGCAGACCGCGTGAGACGACGCTTCATCCAGTCCCAAACATGCTCAATGGGGGACAGATCCGGAGATCTTGCTGGCCAGGGTAGTTGACTTACACCTTCTAGAGCACGTTGGGTGGCACGGGATACATGCGGACGTGCATTGTCCTGTTGGAACAGCAAGTTCCCTTGCCGATCTAGGAATGGTAGAACGATGGGTTCGATGACGGTTTGGATGTACCGTGCACTATTCAGTGTCCCCTCGACGATCACCAGTGGTGTACGGCCAGTGTAGGAGATCGCTCCCCACACCATGATGCCGGGTGTTGGCCCTGTGTGCCTCGGTCGTATGCAGTCCTGATTGTGGCGCTCACCTGCACGGCGCCAAACACGCATACGACCATCATTGGCACCAAGGCAGAAGCGACTCTCATCGCTGAAGACGACACGTCTCCTTTCGTCCCTCCATTCACACCTGTCGCGACACCACTGGAGGCGGGCTGCACGATGTTGGGGCGTGAGCGGAAGACGGCCTAACGGTGTGCGGGACCGTAGCCCAGCTTCATGGAGACGGTTGCGAATGGTCCTCGCCGATACCCCAGGAGCAACAGTGTCCCTAATTTGCTGGGAAGTGGCGGTGCGGTCCCCTACGGCACTGCGTAGGATCCTACGGTCTTGGCGTGCATCCGTGCGTCGCTGCGGTCCGGTCCCAGGTCGACGGGCACGTGCACCTTCCGCCGACCACTGGCGACAACATCGATGTACTGTGGAGACCTCACGCCCCACGTGTTGAGCAATTCGGCGGTACGTCCACCCGGCCTCCCGCATGCCCACTATACGCCCTCGTTCAAAGTCCGTCAGCTGCACATACGGTTCACGTCCACGCTGTCGCGGCATGCTACCAGTGTTAAAGACTGCGATGGAGCTCCGTATGCCACGGCAAACTGGCTGACACTGACGGCGGCGGTGCACAAATGCTGCGCAGCTAGCGCCATTCGACGGCCAACACCGCGGTTCCTGGTGTGTCCGCTGTGCCGTGCGTGTGATCATTGCTTGTACAGCCCTCTCGCAGTGTCCGGAGCAAGTATGGTGGGTCTGACACACCGGTGTCAATGTGTTCTTTTTTCCATTTCCAGGAGTGTATTTATTCCTTAATGAAATTTGTCATTAAAAATGTATCTCTTTTTCAAACCAACAGCTCAATTCATGGAATCAATACTAGAAATAAGAATAATCTTCACAAGGATTTAAACTCACTTAGCCTTGTACAAAAAGGTGTGCATTATTCAGGAACACACATTTTCAATAACTTGCCAGCAGCCATAAAAAGCTTAACAACCAATGAAATTCAGTTTAAGAGAAGCCTAAAGGATTTATTGGTGGCCAACTCCTTCTACTCCATTGATGAATTTCTTAGTAAAACCAACTGATTTGTATATAAGTACAACATAACTTCTGCACAATTTCAGTGCAGTAATGTGTTCACTGAAAATTTGTGTATCTGTGTCTGTGTGTGTGTGTGTGTGTGTGGTTGTGTGTATGTATAATCTAACTTCTGCACCATTTCAGTGCAGTAATGTGTTCATTGTAAATAAGTAATTGTTTAGTTGTATTACATGTTTATTACCTTATAAATAAATAAAAAACTTTTTTGTTTTAAATTCAGTGCATTAGTATTTGTAAAATGACTCTTAGTGTTCATTAAAAAATGACGATCATTCCACTTGGGACCTGTGGAATTGTACATTAACTTATTTGTTTTAGTTGTAAATGTTTGTCATGTATTGTTGTTTTTCTGACATGTTCCACATCCTGGAGGACCTCCTCACTACGGATCAATTGGAATGAAAGTAAATCTAATCTAATCTAAACTGAAGTTTTTATACAGTGTGAACCGAATTAGTATGTCGGCACGTTGCACGTGTTGTAATCCTATCCAGTGAATGACCAGATTTGTATTTTTGTAATTATTGTGATACATAAATTTCATGTTAACTGAAGAGGGTAGTTAACGCTTAAATTTGTCTCTACTGTGTGGACTGATATATATCAGTGGCAGGCCACACATAATTCTTTTTTACCGTTGTGTGTCACTAGTAGTATATTGTACCATTGCAATTTAGTGTTCTGTCCGTTTCTGTCGTATGCAGACTGCGTGTCGATTATGGTTTCTATATTGTACTGAGTAAAGGCGTGTCGTTCGCGCCATTTAATCTGACAACCTGTATTACTTGCGTCGAGCCAAATATTCTGGTAATGATCTTGATCAGACCAGGTAGCGGGTTAAAGAGTTGTTAGGGTTCTGTACTTGAAATAAAGCATTAGTTCTAAGATAATTTGGTGTTAAATTGTTCCTTTTGATTTTACAAATGTAAGCCGTTGTATTTTGGTTAGTTCGGTAATTTCTGTGTTGCGTGTTTCAGTTTGACCATGTTGACGTTTGACTACCTAAGTGGCATGAATTCGAGAGAGCGTATAATTAGTTCCACGGAATGCTAGCCTATGTGACAAAGGTATATTTCGTAATCAACGATTTTAAACTCTGTATCAGCAAATTGTTTAGTTTTGTTATGGGCTCAAGATTAATTACTGTTGCGGCTTGGTGACCTTGGCGCGCCATTTGTTATTTTTTGATGGGTTCTTTCACTGAATAACCACATTTCTGTGTTACACACCAAAGTGACTTTTAAATCGCCGGTTAGATATGAGTGGCTTGTCATGATTATCCATACGGAATTGTAACTACAGATTGTCTCATGGACTGAACACTGTAAGGTTTAAGTAATTTAATATTATTTGAATAATTCTCTTTGTTAACATACCTGAAGAATGAAATCTGTATCAACTCTCGTAGCGAGCCGCTGGGCCTCAAGCGGCTGTTACTGCCAAAACGTACTTGTGTAGAGCTTATCCGTATTATTCATTAATACAATTAGATTTTGCTGTCTCTTCAACTAATAAATCCTTTGCTACTGATTACTATGTTATGAAACTTCCTGGCAGATTATAACAGTCTGCCGGACCGAGAATCGAACCCGGGACCTCTGCCTTTCGCGGGCAAATGCTCTACCAACTTAGCTACCCAAGCACGACTCATCCCCCTCCTCACAGCCTTATTTTTGTAAGTACCTCGTCTCCTAATTTCTCATTCTACTATGTTATGAACTCTTTGACCACAAACGTGATATAAATTTTGTAGTAGCAGTCCAGTGTGTATTCCCAATCATTTTAAATTTGTTTCATTTCACATAATGATTCTTTCACTTATTTGACAAATTATTTCGTACTATTTCAATTTAATTGAATGCCAGTCTGGTGTAAAGTTTAAAGCCGCCGCTACTGTTTATCTCTGACAGTTGATTAATCTCTGCCTGAGGTGTCGTCAAGCCCCAGGCTGATATCGCAGGATCTCAGTCTTTTGCGCCATCAGAGACGAACTTTTTATGCGTCTTTAAGCTATATTTCAAACCTATGTGTCGCAATGGTTGAGAATTAAAGGCTGTTGAATACGTGATCCTTTAATTCTGTGACGCAGTGTAGTTTTCATCTAAAATTATTGGAGGTGGGGCCGGCCGTAGTGGCCGAGCGGTTCTAGGCGCTACAGTCTGGAACCGCGCGACTGCTACGGTCGCAGGTTCGAATCCTGCTTCGGGCATGGATGTGTGTGAAGTCCTTAGGTTAGTTAGGTTTAAGTAGTTCTAAGTTCTAGGGGACTTATGACCGCAGCAGTTGAGTCCGATAGTGCTCAGAGCCATTTGAACCTTTTGTTGGAGGTGACGGGCTATGTTGTTACGAATATGACTCGGGAGGCAACTAACAATCGAGGCAGTGGAAAATTGCCTCATCACCACAAGTGAAGTGCCCGTACTATGAGAGAACCGACGTGACATTAACGTTTATTAGATTTTCCGAGAAGAGGAGTTCACCATGAGTTCTCGTGATGGCAGTACTACATCTATGGAGATGTTCCACGCGGTACAGTATAGTCAGGTGGGTTGCCCAATCAGCAGGCGTTAAGCACTGACAAGACACCAAAAGTCCTGTTGGGCGCATTGTTTTGTAGTGGCTTTCGGGTGGACGGGTATAGAGAACCCAAAGACTGGGAAGTTTCACAGTTGATTAATCTCAGCCTGATGACCTTAGAGTAATAAGTATAGTTAAACTTTGTTAATTTTTGATTAGCTGCGCGTCGTGCGTCATGCAAAATTGTTTAATGATGGGCTTCTGTTATTCTGTCAAGATATCGAGTATGGTTAGTAAATGCGTGTTGTGCACTAAATTGTTTCATTTGGTCACCAGCACCGCTCCAACACCTCTCCCCCACCGTCTGAATTATTAAATTTGCACGCAACCGTCAATGCGCGAATCCTTCTCGCACTTAGCCAGTTTTTCCCGGTAATCTCGTTTTCATTTGACACCCGCTTGTAAATTGTTGATCTTTGCGTCTCACGCCTTATTCGTAGACCATAGTCATATTGGCACCCATTACATACATCGACGCTACACCAGAGAAACATGGATCATAACGATCTGGCCGTAGTTTTAATGTTGCGCGTCAACCACATACACGAGGCCCGCAGCTGAATGCCGCCGTCGGCCGCGTCTGCCGCAACGGCGAGGAGTTGGCGTGGCTGTGTGCCTCGCCGTGGCCGCGACCTAGGGGATGCAGCGCGGCCCAGGTGGGGAATATACATAAGCGGCCGATGCGGATGCGCGGCGGCGCGCCCTGTTTTATGCATGCGCTGAGCCTGGTCCGGCAGCCAACAGCTAGCCTCGCGAATCAATATTAATGGCCACCTCGCTCCGCTCCGGAGCGCCAGACGGCCGCGGGCCTGGTCTGTTCCACTTGGAGTCCCGTCGCACTACACGCATCACAGGAGTTGCTGTCCCTCAGCCGGGACCCCTCCATTTTCCATATTCTGAGCAGTAGACTGCTTTCTGTGCCCTGTAAATGGTAACCTGTCGGGGCCAATGGCTCTTAGAGAATTTTCCCAATCAGCAATTCACTCGTGGTCTAAACGAATTTGTAGAAGAAGCAAAGGGTTTATAGTGAAGTATATGAGGACCTGACGTTCCCTGTGTATGTATTCTCCCCAAGCTTCTATTGATACATCTCCTCCTCACACCCTCTGTCTAACAACCCTACCACAACAAAGGTCAAAATTTAATAATGTTTCTGGTGTTACTCACGCTGCTAAATGCTGCATTTTCGAGTAACGACAAAGTTATTACGTGGCAGGTGTCATGAGAGCGCAGTTAATAAAGTCATTTCATGTAGTAATGAATAAACTAGGCACTCATCTTTTCGTGTTTCCCACGCTGGTCTCGTTGTAAAATCATGGCTCAATCGTCGAAAATCTTGGTGGTGATGATTTCAAGCTCGGATGCAAAGAGGCCTAGGTTTTATTCTGCTATATTCAAAAGTTTCATGGATGTGTTTCACAAACCATTCTTGAAGATTACACTTTTGCAGGACAATGGTGATGTAAAAAAATAATCAGCACTCCGAATTTAAGTTACACTTCCTTTCCATTGCTTTTGTTGCAATATCACGTAACACACAAAACATCACTTCAGTCCGCAGCTCGTGGTCGTGCGGTAGCGTTCTCGCTTCCCACGCCCGGGTTCCCGGGTTCTATTCCCGGCGGGGTCAGGGATTTTCTCTGCCTCGTGATGACTAGGTGTTGTGTGCTGTCCTTAGGTTAGGTTAGGTTTAAGTCGTTCTAAGTTCTAGGGGACTGATGACCATAGCTGTTAAGTCCCATAGTGCTCAGAGCCATTTGAGCCATCACTTCACAATACAAAACATACTTGAAAACGTCTTCCTCACTGTTAAAGTTCACATTTTATAAGCTGACTACAATATGCGTCTTTCCAACATGACGTCCAAGACTTAACTTTTTCAAGGTCCGACTCTGTAACAACTACTTGCGCGCCCAAAAGATCAGAGTTACAAGTATGTCAAAGATCATTGTGACAAAATAAAGAATACACATAAGAATAATATCATTGCAACATAAACATATCGATGTATCAAAGTACCTCTACATTAATGAAATCAAATCTGAATGTTGCCTCAGAAATATGTCAACTACTTTACAGAAACACAGTAGAATATTGCTGGTATCGAGAGGTTCAGGTGAGCTGCCGTCATGATTACATAATTCAAGTACCATTACAATCTCCACCACCCCTCTCTATCTGTCCACCTCCTAGACCCCACATTCCCTTTCCATCTCCACCTACCATTTATGTCTGTCAATCGGCTCCTTCCTCTCTGTCCATCTGCTCCTTCCCCCTTCTTTCTTCTCCTTCTCCCCTCCCATCTGCTCCTTCCCCAATCTTTGTCAATCTCTTCCTCCCCTTCTCTGAGCCCATCACCTCTTTCCCTTTCTCTATTCATCTCCTGCTCCTACCTCTAATTCCATTTCCTCCTCACTCTGTCTCTGTCATTCTATTCCTCACCTTCTCTCTGTCCAACTCCTCAACCCATCACTTTCTGTTCATCTCCTACCGTTTCCATTCTGTGTTTATTCCGTATTCTCCCCTCTCTATGTCTATCTCCCCCTTTTTCCCTTCTCTGTCGATTTCTTCGTTTTCCTATGTCTGTTCATCTTCTCCTCTTACATCTCTTCCTCCTCCTGTCTCTGTCCACCTGTTCCCTTTCTTTCCCTCGCCCCCCCCCCCCGCTCCTATCAGTACCTATCACCACTCTTTCCCCCTCGCTCTCTGTCCATCTCGTCGTCCTCCCTTCTCTCTTCACGTTATCACACTCACCTCAGCAGGAGGCTCGTACTTACTACCCCTCAAGTATTTTTTTTCCGGACTGTAATCAGTATGTGTTCCAAATTTGATTGAAATCGTTCCTGGGGTTTGGGATGACTTTTTAACCTGTGGCTTACCTCAGACACGAATACGTAAAATGTAGTCCACATATGTCAATAGATTTAACTGTTATTTCTATACACATTTCACCTGTATACCTAGTGAATCTCGCCCTGGGGTTTCATTATCACGGAGCTCAATTTTTATAACGTCTCATCTCCTGAACTATCTGCTGCTCGACGATATAATTTTGGAGGTACATCCACGAGTACATGTGTCGACCGTCTGGGAAATGTGTTGTGAATAGAATTAGTAGTATTATGGAAGTAATAAAGTAAAACGTCATGCATGATGCGGCACTTTCTCACGCATCCCAGTGTTTGTGACGTCATGACTCCAGAACTAATTATCATACGTTGATATATTTTCTAGGTTCATTCAACGGCATATGTAGGTACACTCTGCGAAATTTTTTGCGAGTAGTGGTAGTAGTAAATAAGTAAGAAATTGAAACGTCATGCCCCATGCGGCAGTTTTACTACATGACCAGCGAAAATGTAGTAAGCAAGAAACATTTCTCTTCTCATGATTTTGTCGGGTGGTCAGCGAGAAAAGTTTCTGAAAGGTTTGTTGCAAGTCTCTAAGTGCACGCATCCTCAAATGCTGGACGACTTAAGTCTGGATACTGGATGACTTACGTCGTGGGCTACAATGCTCCACGTCTATCCCCACTGCTTTGATAAGTGGGTGGTTTCTAAGCCCACAGTGGCTCTAAGCTAGATGAAATCGGTCCACTGATTTAGGAGGAAACGAGGAACGTATGCAGGGTGTACATTTTAAGTTGATAAAGCACAATAATTTGAAAAATAAGCTTCACACGAAAAAATGTGTAGAATCCAAAGCTGAATATTTTCGAGGGGGACATCTGATGGAGCTAAAATTAGCCCCCCACCCCAGCCCCCTGGGGGTGGGGAGAGA
This sequence comes from Schistocerca cancellata, assembly GCF_023864275.1. NCBI lineage: Eukaryota > Metazoa > Arthropoda > Insecta > Orthoptera > Acrididae > Schistocerca > Schistocerca cancellata. The sequence continues at coordinate 101,688,102 of NC_064633.1, forward strand.
GGCAACCTTAAAATTTCAGATGGGAACCCCATTTTTCAATGCAGAATCGGATGCTACATAAAAAAAGCTACGTACTTCTCGTCTTGAACATTTATTTTGATTCTTGGTAGTTGGCGCTGTAATTCAAGAAAATCCATGTTCTCATTTTTGCTTGGAAAATGGTTACAGATAAATAAAAAATACTTATTTACTTCGAAAATTTTGATTCGCTAAAACTAAAACTCTCCCTACCTCCCCGTAGGGTGGGATGTGAGGGAGAGGAATTAGAGTTTTACAAATGTTGATCCAAATATACTGTATTAATTTTTTCCGCAGATTCGGATAAGTTTTGTTTGTTTCGTGGTCATGAGGCCATACAACTTTTAATTATCAAACAAGTCATCTGAATAGGTAACTAACTAACCAAGCATCCTACTTCCTATCGAGTGAACTCATTATTTATTTATCCTTAACCGTTTTCCACGCAAAAACGAGAACATGCACTTTCTTGAATTACAGCGCCAACTGCAAAGAATCAAAACAAATGTTTAACACAAAATGTAGTATTTTTTATGTAGAATCTGATTCTGCAAGAACAAATGGGGGTTCCCATATGAAATTTTGAAGGTATATCCGGCACCACGGAATGACGGGCAGCTTTGGATTCTACGCATTTTTTCGTGTGATGCTTATTTTTTGAGTTACTCTGGTTTGTCAACTTAAAACTTACACCCTGTATACATACATAAATATACACATACGAACATGCATTTTTATAATCTGTATGAATTCGATAGCGCCTGTTGTAAAATGTTCTAGGTTCTCTTTTTACACAGAAAGACATTTATTGCTGTTGTTTAGATAAAATGAAATTAGGAACAGAATGAAAAGCTTTTGCTGAATAATTCAAACAATGCTGGAAAGTGACTTGTGGGAAATCATGAAGAAGGGCTTCAATTTTGGGTCCACTCCTGTTCTTTATATATGTGAATGACCTTCCATTTAACTTTCATAGAGCAGAACTGATACTTTTTACAAACGGTGTTGTTATTATAACACATCCTATTAGAGAGAAAATGACAAAATAAATTGTTACCGATATTCTGCAAATAACTGTTAAGTTGTTCTCTCAAACGGGTCTCCTCCTGAATTTTTTTGTTTTGGTTTATACAGCTAACAGTCATACCAAGAATTACTCTAACACTCGAACAGATTTATGGGTGTACATACTGATGAAAACTTCAGCTTGAAGAAACATGTTAGTGAGCTGCTGAAACAGTGAAGTTCAGCTACATTAGCTCTTCTTATAACTACTAGTCTATGAAACAGGCGAATCAAGCTCATAACGCATGTTGCTCATTTCCACTGAATAGTATGGAATAATTTTCCAGGGTAGCTCGTCAGGGTACTGTTTACACAAATTTGAGCAGTAAGAGTAATATGTGGTGTCCTCGTGCAGTCGGCTTGCAAGTACTTCTTGAATAATTTACGCGTTTTAACTGCACTTTCACAATACATATATTCGGGTCCGACCTCCATCATAAAGAAATCCATCACAATTCTAAAAGAGCAATGATGTTCGGATCTACAACATAAGAATTTAAAAAAACTCTATTTCCCATTATTAAAGCTGCCTAAGGCCCAAGAACGAGTTTAATGTACGCTAAAAAAGTTTTCTATCCTTTGTCCTATAATATAATTTGCCTGCTATTCAGGGAAAAGTAGTTCTAAGTGTAGTTGTATGAGTAGGACTGAAAAATAAAGTGTTCAATAATGTTTAAATCAGTCATGTAAACAATCCTGTCATCTGACTCTTTCCACATTATTTAGATACAAATAACCGGCCAAATCATCCGTGGAATAGGACTGGACACGAGGGAGATGTCGTCTTAACAGAAAATAATATCTGTAGACAAATTTTATGTTCAGTTATCGCATGAAAAGTGCACACACTGCGAAATCGTGGTGTGAGATAAATGACTCCAGCAACAGTCCAGGTGGACGTATTCTCGTTTCTGAGATACATAGACATCTTGAAACAACAGCCTCACGTAACCACAAAGTTCATTCTATCAAACATATCAGCATTATTGATGTAAAATTTTGTCACATTTCCTCCGATTCATAAGACCAGAGTTATACACTACTAAGAGTTTATGCTTTTGTTGACAGACCCGGTAAGTGCTTCGGTTGCTCATTGGCAAAGCGTCAGACAGCGTATCCATAGGTCAACGGCTAGACCGGGTCCAGGGACTTTTATCAGTCATTTCTCACGTCAGTCACCTCTGGCACTGTTAACTGATATGAAAAGTGTCGAGCTGCAACCAGGCTTGGAGTCAACGTTTAACTTTAATTCCCACGTAACGGCAACGGCACAGCACCTCCACTGTGTTTTTCAAATTAACCTTGGGCTTGACAACAGCTTTACCATTTTTCTTTTGGCTGGGAATTTAGAATGGCCGAGGAGTAAAGGTCATGGGTCCTAGGTCACCAATCAGATGGGAATGGTCGGTTTTTGGATCTCTGATGTTTCCATTTCTCAAGAGTTCTAGCAAAGAAAGCTAGCTTTTGATGTTGACACAAACAACAGCTTCCAGGTGGTTGACTATCCCTGTTTATATACCGAACTTATTTGTTGTTATACGACGACAGTAGTGCGAGATGGCAAAGTTAGACGAATATGCTATAATTCTATTTACGATTAGTCGAAATTGACACCTTCTAGGTACCATGTATCAGTCCCTCCTGACGACGCCGGCGATGGGTTGTGGAAAATTATAGGGAAACGGAAATTGTGGGAGAGTCGTGCTGTAGAGGGTTACTGGTAAATGGAGGACTGTGAGTACGGATCGTCGGTGGTGCATCGATAGCCTTGTCGCTTGCCCACCAAAGTCACAGTGCTCTAATCCGCCAGGATACTTTGGGTCAAATTTTGCCTTCGGGACCTGCGATTTCTCTCTACAAGTTCTCGCACAGACAAAAATAAAGCACTCATGGAGCACCAAATAATCATTATTCCCATGGGTAACTTGCTATTGAAACAGTAAAGAGGAGAAATCACGATGTACACAAAGTATTCTCATGTCCTCCTTCAGACATTGTGAAGTGAGTTGCAGAGTATATATGAGGGATAACACACAATCATATTGCATTATTAAATATTTCTAAAGTCTTATAACAAAGCGTACGAGAAGTACCAAGCCATTGCCTTTACAGAGGAAAAAGTATTAATGCTAGTTCAACTCAATTCGATAGACGGGTAACGATCAGTGTCACTTACCCTTGCCCCAGATACAACTACGGAGAGGTTTGTGGCTTAATCCCCAATATCTTCCCTTTGTGGCCATATGGTGGTGTTGAAAATATCTTCCACAGTATGGATTCGAACGGGTGATAACCAAGTCGAACAACGCCACAAAAGCTTACACTCTGATCTGTCGTTAAACACGTGAAATAGCTACAATAGCTACATGTAGTTCTAAAACCCAGATCACTCATTATTACTGTTTATCTTTCAAAACTCCCGTTATCATAAAGCAAAGTGGTCGTTGAATAAATGAGCTAACCTCTCATTTTATAGCTACTGTGATAAAATCAACACAAATGTTGCCTGCAGGAGTTTAATTTCATGCAAATAGAAGTGCATTAATGTGCCTGTTACGAAGACGCGGTCGTTACTGAATCATACACAAAACTGGAATGATAATTTGTTTTGTTCTCATTAAATACTCTTTCAACTTAATTATCATACGTAATTAAAATTTCTGGTATATCTGTTAATAATTTTTGACAAATTGTCAGTTGTGGAGCACAGCGCGTGCTTATCATATTAATGTATGATACGATCAGACTTGATTGCATTTGCTAAACGATTATTTACGTCATTCACTGTTAACTGTTTCGGCTCTTCCAATGTCTTTCCTGAATGAAAACAATAATATCTGTATCTATCTACTGACACGCTAGTGACTGCGACAAATCTTCTAATTCAGTAGCGCAGACTTTACTCGGTGACATGCCATCATTAAGTCCAACCGTAAGACAAACACTGTTACCTCTCATTCCTCATGTGCAGTACAGTGGCCGGATTTAGTGTCAAATGTACTTCAGCACAACAGTGACAGCCCATAAAAACAATTTTAAAGCTGAGGCTACAATAATCAGGTAATTATGTTTAAACTTGTTTTACTAGAAAACTTGGCAGTCTCACAACAGAGCACTTGCTTCGATGAGAGTAGACTGATGTCATCTGCGGAACAATCACAGAGTGTGAATTACCAAACAATGGAGCAGGTAAGGCGATATACGAGGATGTTACTGTCATACCGGTTTACAAATTCATGTTATATGGAAACTCGAGATTTAGCAATTTTTCACAGTATGTGGAAACATATTCTCAAGCATCTTGTCAATGTCGAAGGGACTTCTAGGCAGGAAAATGGTGACACATTGTAAGGATACGAGCTGGGACAAACATTCAATCTGAGACTGTGAGTCCGAAGCTCTATGCAGGTGGTGACCTTAATAGTGAGATAAGCTCGAATCAACTTGCCTTCCTAATCCACACATGCCTTGCTGGAATTAGTCCCCAGAGATAAGTTGTCCTCCTCCTAGATGCTGTGAGGATGTCATGTCAGATGCTCCTTGGTATTATCTCTAACAGAGGTAACTCCAGTGGTACGTTTCCTATCGCTGAGCTGATCAATCAGCTCGGCACTGACGCCAGTGGCACTATGCGGATCTCAGACATCCAGTGTACATACTGTAACACGTTCTTATTTAGAGCACTATTATCGTGCGTAAAGCAACACCATTCTTCTGTATTCATCCTACTCAGGTGTTAATTTGTTAAGATTTCGCGTCGTTAGACACTTTTTGAAATATAGACTTACCGTACTTGCATAGTTATTTTCTTTTAACGATTTTTCCTTTCTTATTCAATGGATATCTTTTAGTTCAAGTGTTATATACCATTTTATGGCAACAGGAACGAAATATTTGGTTCCTCTTGAATTCGTAGGGTAGCGATTAGTGAGATGTGCGCGCATGATCGAACGACGTTAAATCATCTACGGTGCTCAACAGAATTGAAGGAACACTTCCTAGAAACAATGTCATTATCAACCATTGCCAAGCATAAACTTTAAATTAGCCTCGAAGCTGCCTACTACCTTCTACTGTAATCTCTGTAAAGGTACAAGAGTGTGGCGTCCTGCGACGTCACGCTTGCGCTCGACTATGCTTCAGACAACAAGGAGTTGAAGAAACGGTCACAGCTCAGAACTTCATTTGACGTGTGAAGTAGGTTAATGATTCACACTGACAGCAGACGTCGCCACAGGACATTATGGGAAGGTCGTCACAGCATCTTTTACCCACGTTTTACCCCTTTGTTTGACGCCTGTGCGATGGAGGTTAGTAACCGCGACTCCCGGCGTTGAATTCACGCTGTTATGAGTGGCCGAGGAAAACATTCCAGACACACCGCCGGTACGAAAAGTCACGAAAGGGGCTCGGGGTGCGGCATAAAGTGCATCAATGAAACCACCTCTTTCCCTGCGGCACTGATTCCACCGCATTTCGTGGTCACAAACGATTGTTCGAACTGTGACAAGCAACATGGCGACGTTCTTGACCAACTTTGTCACATGTCATGTGACAGTGTGCCATTTAGTGAAGGCCAGGCATAGTCAAGGCGTAACGGTAGAGAAAGTAGACGCTTATGCCATTTGTGAGCCAGAATCGAAGGCAAAGCGAAAGTGCTTCCTCGTAGTGGCAGCTAAATTAAAGAAAGCTATGCGGGAGACAGTGTCTGGCTTGTGCTGCACTCTGACAGCGAAATAACAAAATAATTAAACGAAATAATATAGTTACATGTAGTAAAAATATAAATGTAATATTACTTTAATAATGAAAATGACTGTAACTGAATATTGTAATGCTATGATATGTTTAATTGTAAATAGAGAACTTGGCGTAATGTAAAATGTGTGAATCAGGTGTGGGGGGAATCCCCGAGAATGAGAACAGTGTACAGGTTGGCATGTAACATTGGCGGTAGAAGTAAGTTGGCGCAGCTCTGAGGCAGAACAAGTGTTAAATGGCGTAAAAGTGACTGCCTGTGTGTGCTACAGTAACGTTCCTAACAGACCATTTAGAAGTGAGCTGAAAACAGATATGGACTTCGTTTATCTTATGGCTACAAGCTAAATGGACAATAAGGCTTGGAAGACGCGGTATTTCGACGGAGATGGACTGTGTGCGGCAAAATAGTACGGTTTTCCGCTCTGGGTTACATGGCACTGCTGGTGCAACGCTGCGTTAATTGCGACGAGTTCCTTGTGCCAACGGCGAGGTGTGAAGGGACCAGTAGCCGCATTCAACAGCGTGTTGTGATCTCAGTAACTAATGAAGTCCATTGGTGAACTCACTTCGGTAGCAACGTACTAGAAGTTATCTTACAGGAGTATAATTATGAACAGTGGTGGTTATACCGACGCCATTACCAGTACATTTACATTCTGTGAATCAGTTTGTGTAATAGTCAAACCAAGATCTCTACAGTGTGTAAAGTTTGGAGGCAATAATACTTTTGTGGTTTAAATTGCATTCCCCGAGTGTAATCAATTATATAAAGGAAATAGCTCATTATTACCCCATATCCAGTGATATCTATGTGCAGCAACATCAGTGAAAAGTTATGGCGCGTGAGTTTCGGCGTAGCTATATTGCCAGAGAAAATAGTCGGAATTAACACCGAAATTGCCAGCAGACGCCGCTTCATGCAACGGATGGAAGATGCCAGGTACTGTGCCACCTTAATTGTCACCAAAACAAATTGCAAAACGATTTTGAAAAGATATCTGAATAGTGCGAAAAGTTGCCGTTGACCCTAAATAATGGAAAGTGTGAGGTCGTCCGCCGGCCGCAGTGGCCGTGCGGTTCTAGGCGCTGTAGTCTGGAACCGCGGGACTGCTACGGTCGCAGGTTCGAATCCTGCCTCGGGCATGGATGTGTGTGTTGTCCTTGGGTTAGTTAGGTTTAAGTAGTTCTAAGTTCTGGGGGACTGATGACCTCAGATGTTAAGTCCCATAATGCTCAGAGCAATTTTTTTTTTTTTGTGAGGTCGTCCACATGAGTGCTAAAAGGAAGTCGTTATACTTCGGTTACACGGAAAAATCAATCTAATCTAAAAGCCGTAAATTCAAGTACGAGGGTGTTCCCAAAAATAAGGTCTCCTATTTTTTTATAAGTACATAGACCTGTTTATTTCTGCAGTGGTTGACATCAGTTTACAGCTTGAACATTTAGCTATTTTTTGACATAATTGCCAGTTCTGTCGATGCATTTTTGTTGACGCTGTGGCAGTTTTTGTATGCTTATGCCCTACCAGCTCGCCGCCATGCTGTTCAGAAAGTTATGAACTGTTATGATTGTTGCTTGGTCTCAGGTGTAAAGTGGTACGCCCAGGTTTCGTCACCCGTAACAACTGATTCCAGAAAGTTGTCCTGTTTGGCTGCAAGGCGGTGAAGAAATGCATAGGAAGTATTAACTCGTTGCCGTATATGTTCCTCAGTCAGCGTCCATGGCACCCATCTTGCGCACACCTTCCGGTAGTTCAACGTTTCAGTTAAAATTCTGTGGGTGGTGCTTCAGGAATCAACGTGCAGAGATCATCCAGAGTGATCCGCCGATCTTCACGAAAGCTTTGCTCAACCTTCAACACTGTCTCCTCAGAAATTGACGGCCTCCCGCTCCTTTCTTCGTCGTCAATTTCCATCCGACCACCTGCAAACTCTCTACACCACTTACGAAAACCTAGGTACGACAATTACGAACAATTTAAACTGGAAGGAACACACAGAAAATGTTGTGGGGAAGGCTAACCAAATACTGCGTTTTATTGGCAGGTCGCTTAGAAAATGTAACAGATCTACTAAGGAGACTGCCTACACTACGCTTGTCCGTCCTCTTTTAGAATACTGCTGCTCTGTGTGAGATCCTTACCTGATAGGACGAACGGAGTACATTGAAAAAGTTCAAAGAAGGGCAGCAAGTTTTGTATTATTGCGAAATATGGGGGAGAGTGTGACAGAAATGATACAAGATTTAGGCTGGACGTCATCAAAAGAAAGGCGTTTTTCGTTGCGACGGAATCTCCTCACGAAATTCCAATCACCAAATTTCTCCTCGGAATGCGAAGGTATTTTGTTGACACCAACCTACATAGGGAGAAATTATCACCATGATAAAATAAGGGAAATCAGAACTAGTACGGAAAGATGTAGGTGTTCATTGTTTCCGTGCGCTGTACAAGATTGGAATAATAGAAAATTGTGAAGGTGGTTCGATGAACCCTCGACCATGCACTTAGATGTGACTTGCAGAGTACCCATGTAGATGTAGAGTTCAGTCAGTATTCATACGTACATGTGGTATTTAGGCAGTTTGCACTATCCGCCTAAAGCAGAAAGGAGTGAGCAGTAGGATGGAGGTTCTGTGGGTCTACTTCTGGGGCCGATTTCCTGTTTGCTAGTACAACGACCACCAGAGCTCGAGCTAGATCTAGAGATAGAGCACGGGCAAGATAACTTGGTGCCTGGGCAGAAGCGCATTCTCGTTCTCAATTCTGGGCGATTCCACATCTCTGGTTCGAAACGGCGGCCGTCTCAGTTTGTTGCCGCTTACTGGGTGTGTGCTTCGTCTGCAGTGAATAAAACATTCTTTTCCCACCTCGTCTACGCAGCAGGGATTGAGACACGTGCACAGCGGCTGCTCTGCAGCTCTTTTTAAATTATTCTAAAGAAAATATTCGGCAAAAAAATTCATACTGTAGCATCACATGGCCTCGTTCGTCAGTTCCATGATGAAAGGCCTGTAATTTTGTTAATGTCATAGTTACTATGGTATTTCTGTATTAAGTACTGTACTTATCGAAATCGTAATAGTTCACCGTAAAAAACAGAGGTGACTACGATTTTTCGTTTGTTGAATGTTAGGTCATATATTGATGCTTACAAAATGTAGATAACAAATATAACTTTTCTTTAAACATGAAACGAGATGTATATCTACATTCAGTCTGGAGAAAAAAAATTAATCATATATAGGGCACTCACTTTCAATTACATACCTAAACAATAAAGTCAACGTGAAATTTTCATGACATGCCTAATTTATCACCTAAACAGTTCGAGATATCGAACCGAGTTTTTGGCAAATGTTAGGGCACGAAGCAGAGAGCGTACCGACATTTGGTTACCGCAAAAAATGGTTATCTACTGCATGGCTATGATCACACTTCATCAACTCGCGAACGTCCAGTGTGAGCTATAATTATTGTATGACAGCGATAGTTCGTAGAAAAGCTGATGCGTTACTGCGGAACAGATTTACAATGGACGAAAATTAGTTCTAATTTTCGCCACCAAGTGCAAATCTGGAACTGTATAGCATCTCGTCGACTTTTCCGGCGCTCATATTAAACAAACTGTGTAAGCAGTGATTAATAATAATATCAACATAATACCTTTCTCACTTGCTTGACCTTTTCTGCCAATGCCCTGTTCCTAATCCATCACATATGGAAACATTTCTGTGCCTCTTTCTTGCAATCATAGCACCAGATTTGCACCTGGAGGCGAAATATGGAAATATTTTTTACAGTGTAAATCAGAAATCTGTTCCGCATGAACGCATTAGAATATCTGTAAAATTTCGATTCCATATGATAACTACAGCCCACATTGGACTTCTTTAATTAGCTGCTCTTTAATTATAACTGCCTGGTACCATGATATATGAAGATCTGGAGGTTAGTTCAATGAAGTAATGTAATTACGTTAAGGACCATGGATAACTGGTGAAATCAAAATTATTGTGGGTTCTTAATAACTAAAGTCAAGTAATCACACACTCATTTTTATACTGAGGTACAGCTTTTCATAAACTGCGACTTGCCCTCAATTGTTTGTGGAGTAATCGAATGCTTCAGGAAATCTGCCACAGCTGGAACTACACTGGCATGTTGTAATGTGTCGTTGGATTTGTTAATTTTGAATGCTGCAAAGGATAACGTTCTGACTGTCTTCTCAAGCCCAGGGTGGTAAACAGACATTCCACACAGATATGAATTCTGGTCCAATCTCTAAGTAATCAAAAATGCTACTGTGACATTCCAAGAATAGAAAAATTAATATTAATGACAAGTTTCGGATTTAACCTAATATGATAACACAATCTCTCCCTTTTCCATATTACATTTAATTTACCAAAACTCTCAAGAATCAAGTTATAATCGATAAGAAAGTTTAATTACTTCTTCTCTCAATAAATCAGTTAATATTTAACCTTGAATATGTACTTAATCAAACTATATTTTTGTGAAAATGTTATCAGTTGAAACAAGTAAATCCTTAGCAGTGAGAATTACACCTACGTCAGAGCTGTACAATGAACTAAGTTAGGGGAGGATGACTTTATCAGACCCATTCTCATGTACTCATTGGAGTGTAGGTTAGTAATTAGCCCGTGAAGTTCTCAAGCGGAACCATGTTGCAGTATGCAACTCTCGCAGAACTGGACTCAAAATTTAATTCTGCTAGTTACCAAACGGCAACTGCAGTGGCGTTCTTTCCGTGATGGATCTGAAATCGCTAATTCCCTACTCTAGCCTTGACTGAAAGTAATCAGTCTCAAACACTATGCGCTTGGTGGAACGTTCAAAGTTCCCTATGCGAAATTAATGGCAATTGCACACTCGCTCTGGGTTGAAGCGACGTACGCAAAATTCAGCGAGAAGAGATTCCCGCAGGAATATTTACCTATGGCCATGATACGTGAAGCGTACCGCCCTCACTTCGCAAACGTAAAGTAGAGTCAGAGTAGCACTTTACCACACGCATGTGTGTGGCCCGCCGCTAGACGTGAGCGCCCGCTCTGTCTCTGTATCTTAATTGAGTTCTCAAAGTGCTTCTATATGACTTTATCATCTCCACCCTGATTCTACTTCGTGACACGTGTGGCTGCAGCCGACCGCTCCCACGTTAAAGGTAAACTCTTATTTCTCTTGCCCGGGTCTCCACTCGTTACTGTACTCTGGCCACTTACTTGCGTTTCAGCCATGTTTATTATGATAAGTATTATGTTGATTTTCCCTTATTTCTTTCTGCAGTGCACCCAGGCTTCCTTTTGTTAAAACAAATTGAGAAGTTCCAATGTCGCTAGCCACCTGCCCTGTCCGTTACCAAGCTGCGTTCACTTTGTTGTATTACTCATGCCCCTGTCGTTAAAAGGATATATCGTTTATTATTCCGTACACGAGATGGCTCTAATTATTTCCTGTTGTCAATAATATCGTTATTTGCTGCGGATTTTATTCGGTATCGTCGTTATGCAGCTTATGTAAGGCCCGAAAATGTGGACACCTTACAATATTAGTGAGGTCAAATTGTATGAACTGCGTTATGGTTTTCCAAAAGAAGCTAATTTTAACATGGAAACAGGAGAAAGAACGGATTTACAAACCAGGCGAAAACAAATCGCTTCTTGGAATGCAATGTCCGCGTAATTCTGTAATCCATTGTGTTTTTAATGATAAATGGTTGACTTATCCAATAATTGGTCATTCTGATATAGCCTATTGGTATGATCGTTTCAACAATCGCTAGTCTTGCGAGATTGTCGTTTGTATGAAGGGTTAATGTCTGGACCTACACATCCCCTACTCCACTCTCCTATCGTCTTGAGAGACTCCACCACTACCATCGTCCCTCGGCTAAGCACGTCGTCTGCAAAGCTTGCCACCAATTAATATTATATGTGTTCTACAGCCGTCTTCGAATGCTGCAACTCGCCTACCAATTCATCGCTCTGTATATAGACTCAGCTCTTCTTGCTGATGTAAACTAGCCTGATTGGGATTCTGCCACAAAGCGATTACTATTTAAATATTGTGGTGAACGTACTGTACACATTTTGTTCAGTAACAACTGTTGTCAACTGTTACTCTGAACTGCCACTCAGTAGTTGTGTTACTCGCTTTGATAGAACTGACAAAATTTTTTTATGCGTGCACAGTACAGCAGATACCACCCATTATTAAATGGAAGTGCTGAAAGTGTTACGTGGGGAACTGTAGCGGAATTACAGCCTACTTTCAGCAAAGGAAGTTTTGGCTCCCTTGCCACGACAACACTTATGGCTGCAATGCATTGGATCCCAGTGGTTTTGGCAAAGCAAAATGATAACGTTGCCGTATCAATACATTTTAGAACATCTCACAAGTGGAAGCCACAACGGTGGGATAACAGATTTATTTCAAACTTTGTAAACCCCTAGTAGGCCATTAAAACAATATGAGATCAAGTAGTAAGGTGCATTACTCTGGCAATTCCGATAAAGTCGCAAGAGAAGTTTAACGTGTATATTATGAACCTGATGTATCTGTGCCAAGTTGCCGGACGTCAGAGTTCATGGTGATCAATTGGTTAGCGTTCGAGCTTCGTAACACTAACATTAATGACGATTCGACGCTCGCAGATAATTAATTGTTAATTTGTATTTTCTCATCACTACTCAAATTATTTAATGTATATTATATTTCAGAGGTAATATAATGAATAAACAAGTATATCTGCGTTAAGTTTTAGTGAATTTCATGTTATTTGACGACGTACTCTTTGAAGCTGACAAAAACGAATACAAACGTCTCAAAAATAAGATCGACAAGAAGTGTAAAATGGCTAAGCAGGGATGGCTAGAGGACAAATGCAAGGATGTAGAGTCATATAGCACTAGGGGTAAGACAGATACTGTCTACAGGAAAATTAAAGAAACCTTTGGAGAAAAGAGAACCAATTTTATGAATATCAAGAGCTCAGATGGAAACCCAGTTCTAAGCAAAGCAGGAAAACCAGAAAGGTGGAAGGAGTATATAGAGCGTCTATACAAGCGGGATGTACTTGAGTGCAATATTATGAAAATGGAAGAGGATGTAGATGAAGATGAAATGGGAGATATGATACTGCGTGAAGAGTTTGACAGAGCACTGAAAGACCTAAGTCGAAACAAGGCCCCAGTAGTAGACAAAATTCCATTGGAACGACTGATAGCCTTGGGAGATCCAGCCCTGACAAAACACTACCATCTGGTGAGCAAGGTGTATGAGACAGGCGAAACACGCTCAGATTTCAAGAAGAATATAATAATTCCAATCCGAAAGAAAGCAGGTGTTGACATATGTGAAAATTACCGAACTATCAGTTTAACAAGTCACGGCTGCAAAATACTAACGCGAATTCTTTACAGACGAATGGAAAAAACTGGTAGAAGCCGACCTAGGGGAGATCAGTTTGGATTCCGTAGAAATGTTGGAACACGTGAGGCAATACTTACCGTACGACCCATCTTAGAAGATAGATTAAGGAAAGGTAAACCTACGTTTCTAGCATTTGTAGACTTAGAGAAAGCTTTTGACAATGTTGACTGGAATACTCTCTTCCAAATTCTGAAGGTGGCAGGGGTAAAATACAATTTGACAGAATCCAGAAGGAAGTTATAAGAGTCGAGGAACATAAAGGGGAAACAGTGGTTGAGAAGGGAGTGAGACAGGGTCGCAGCCTGTCCCCGATGTTATTCAATCCGCACATAGACCAAGCAGTAAAGGAAACAAAAGAAAAAATTTGGAGTAGGAATTAAAATCCATGGAGAAAAATGAAAACTTTGAGGTTCGCCGACGGCATTGTAATTCTATCAGAGAAAGCAAAGGACCTGGAAGGACAGTTCAACGGAATGGACAGTGTCTTGAAAGGAGATTATAAGTTGAACATCAACAAAACCAAACGATGATAATGGAAAGTAGTCGAATTAAATCGGGTTTTGCTGAGGGAATTAGATTAGGAAATGAGACACTTAAATTAGTATAGGAGTTTTGTTATTTCGGGAGCAAAATAAATGATGATTGCCGAGGTAGAGAGGATGTAAAATGTAAAGTGGCAATGGTAAGGAAAGCATTTCTGAAGAAGAGAAATTTGTTAACATCGAGTATTGATTTAAGGGTCAGGAAGTCGTTTCTGAAAGTATTTGTTTGGAGTGTATCCATGCATATAAGTGAAACATGGACGATAAATAGTTTAGACAAGAAGACAATAGAAGCTTTCGGAACGTGGTGCTACAGAAGAATGCTGAAGATTAGATGGATAGATCACATAACTAATGAGCAGGTATTGAATAGAACTGGGGAGAAGAGAAATTTGCGGCACAACGTGACTAGAAGAAGGGATCGGCTGGTAGGACATGTTGTGAGTCTCCAATTTAGTATTGGAGGGCAGCATGGAGGGTAAAAATCCTAGAGGGAGACCAAGAGATGAATACACTAAGCAGATTCAGAAGGATGTAGGCTACAGTAGTTATTTGGAGATGAAGAAGCTTGCACAGGATAGAGTAGCATGGAGAGCTGGATCAAATCAGTCTGTGGTCTGAAGACCACAACAACAAACACTATTTTTAATTACATTTAATTATTAGAACAAACATATTTGTGATCACTGAAAAGTAAGTGAAGAAACGCATAGAGTGTTCCTGAAAATGTAATCCTGACGCGATTCGCGAAATCCCTTACACGCGCAATCTGGTAAGGTACCCGTATCTACTTTGCACCTCGACGGTTCGAGCTGCAGACTCAGAGGCAGGCCTGCGTAGCGTTGAGATGTTGTCAATGTAGCAAGCATGAATACCACAGGTGCAAATGCTTTTAATATCACCGAATTTATAGTTATACTATAAAAATTGTAGTTTGAGCGGAAGTCTATAGACTCAATCGCGATACCGCGAACGGTAACCACTTGCCCACCATGAACTCTAGTTAAAAGTCCGGCACCTGGCACCTGGCGACATACACATAAGTCACCTAACAGACGCGTAAACTTTTTCTTGTTATTTTCTCTGAATTTCCAGAGTAGTTCACGTTACTATTTGCACATTATGTTGTTTTAACGGCCTACTATAAGTGTACAAAGTTTGAAGTAAATCTCTGATCCCAACGACGTGGCTTCCCTTTGTGAATTTGTTACTCTTCCGATGCCTCAGGACGAATAATAGCAAGAAACGGAAGTAACTTCAGGACAAAGACGGGGCCAATGAAAATCAACGAACAGTTCATACCGCAGCTGGAAAAATCACGGGTTCTGCTTAATCTTTCTATCACCTCAGGCTTTAGTGACCTTATTTTGGTACGATCTCTTAGGGTTGGTACAACAGATTTCAATAACAAAAATAACTGAGCTGGACGCCCCCTCATAAGGCGAGAGGTGGAGTACGTAATTCACCCAGAAACATTGTCCAACTTTGTCGTTTTGGTGTGCCAGGTGTTATGGTGTGAGAAACAATAACATTGCTTGGGCATACCGACTTTCAAATCTTTCTGCGTGGTACACTCACCGATCAGCGTTATCATAACATTGTACTTCTTCTTCATGTGCGTCTTTCCAGTGGTGTGTATTCAGCTATGTCTTGGAACGAGAGGATATCTGGGGAACGCAATGGCTTACCCATTCCCCCGAGGTAAATGCCATGGAGCAAGTGTGGAATGCTTTGAACGGACTTACTGTACCACATCCATATCCACCAGTGACCATCCACCAGTTTCCAACCGCTAATTGAGTAATAGAAAGCCCTACCAAAAGAACTCCTTAGCAACTTTGGGCCAGCATGGGTGCACGCATTGCGTCCCTGGTGCTCACACCCTATCAACAGCCACGTCTTGCCGTTTGCTATGTCCACCCAGAAACACCGCAATGCCTTGAGTGTATTTATTGTCTTAGAATGAAAGTGTCATTTTTGTTGGCTTAATTGCGTATTTCTTTCAGTTACCTTCTCTACTATACTTCAGCAGTTCATCCTACGTATGGTCCTAGTTTCATCGAGCTACGTTATCTGTCAGCGACACATCACGCGAAAGTTACTTTCATCGTTAAGTTTTGCACATCATTGTATAAAACGGCAACTAATAAATAAATAAAAATGACAGTCGTAATTCAATCCAATCCTTAATCGTTCGTCCCGCGACCAAGTGAAATGCAGATCTGTACAGGTTTGGGCAGATTTGGTCAAGTAGGATAAGTGGTACGGTGACACTATTTCTTCCTAGGTTTCACAACTCTGATTCATCTTCTATTTCTCTATTACAGTCAGTTTAATAAGATTTCCCGTGTTTATTATACATTTATTTTTGGTTTAATTTTCTTCTTTCCGAATCATATAGCTTGCAAGCTGCTTAACAGCTAATCTGATTTATACCAGTTATTCTAATACACTATTGGTTACTAAAATTGCTACATCAAGAAGAAATGCAAATGATAAGCGGGTATTCATTGGACAAATATATTATACTACTACTGACATGTGATTACATTTTCACGCAATTTGGGTGCAGAGATCCTGAGAAATCAGTACCCAGAACAACTAGCTCTGGCCGTAATAACGGCCTTGATAAGCCTGGGCATTGAGTCAAACAGGGCTTGGATGGCGTGAACAGATACAGCTGCCCATACAGCTTCAACAGGATACCACAGTTCATCAGGAGTATTGACCGACGTATTGTGAAAAGCCAGTTGCTCGGCCACCATTGACCAGACGTTTTCAGTTGGTGTGAGACCTGGATAATGTGCTGGCCAGGGCAGCAGTCGAACATTTTCTGTATCCAGAAAGACCCGTACAGAACTTGCAACATGCGGTCGTGCATTATCCTGCTGAAATGTAGGGTTTTGCAGGGTTCCAATGAAGGGTACAGCTCCGGGTTGTAACACATCTGAAATGTAACGTCCAGTGTTCAAAGTGCCGTCAGTGTGAACAAGAGGTGACAGAGAAGTGTAACCAGTGGCACCCCATACTATCACGCCGGGTGATACGCCAGTATGGCGATGACGAATACACGCTTCCAATGTGCGTTCACCGCGATGTCGCCAAACATGGATGCGACCATCATGATGCTGTAAACAAAACTTGGATCCATCCGAAAAAATGACGTTTTGCCATTCGTGCACCCAGGTTCGTCGTTGAGTACACCATCGAAGGCGCTCCTGTCTGTGATGCAGCGTCAAGGGTAACCGCAGCCATACTCTCCGAGCTTATAGTCCATACTGCTGCAAACGTGGTCGAACTGTTCTTGCAGATGGTTGTTGTCTTGAAAACGCCCCCATCTGTTGACTCAGGGATCGAGACGTGGCTGCACGATCCGTTACAGCCATGCGGATAAGATGCCTGTCATCTCGACTGCTAGTGAGAACGTTAGGATCCAGCAGCGCGTTCCGTATTACCCGTCTGAACCCACCGATTCCATATTCAGGTAGCAGTCATTGGATCTCGACCAACGCGAGCAGCAATGTCGCGATACGATAAATCGCCATCGCGATAGGCTACAATCCGACATTTATCAAAGTCGGAAACGTGATGCTAGGCATTTCTTCTCCTTACACGAGGCATCACAACAACGTTACGCCAGGCAACGCCGGTCAACTGCTGTTTTTGTATGAGAAATCGGTTGGAAACTTTCCTCATGTCAGCTCGTTGTAGGTGTCGCCACCTGCACCCACCATGTGTGAATGCTCAGAAAAGCCAATTATTCGCATATCATAGCATCTTCTTCCTGTCAGTTAAATTTCGTGTCTGTAGCACATCATCTTCGTGGTGTAGCAATTTTAATGGCCAGTAGTGTAAAGAACGTTTGCAACCCAGTTATCGCCTCTAATAACCAAATGAAATATGATTTATTTTTGTGCTGGGTACAGAGTCAGGTACTCTTTGTTGGAGGACAATTCTTCACCTCTGAATTTTAGCCTTACTTAAAAAGCAGCACAGTTATTTAGACATCCACATTACACCAGACCTCCTTGCTCAAACAGCACAGAGATTGTTAGGAGATGCTGTTTCTTCCTGTGTTTCACAAAACTGTCAAATTTCAAGCAGAGCTATAGCTTGTTGTTGGAACTAGTTCGTAGTTTGTGGCGTATCCCTTGCACACGAGCCGCACCTGTCAAACATCGTCGTAGATCACGCAGTCACTCGAGCAGGTCGATACTATGTCAGGTTCTGCGGCGTATCCGTGTATCCCGAACCGGTTCGAACGCAAGTGTCGTTTGTTCAACCTTATTACACCCACCGCAGCGTAACTGACTTTTCTGCAAGGACGACGATGAGCCGTCTAATTAAGAATAATGTTGATGATTTTGTTACAACAGTTCTCTCAGTGGTACGCGGGGTGAATGCAAAGTTCAGGCAACTGCCGTCCCCGGAGGATCCAGTACAGACTTTCTATGAATGAAATTCCGTACTATGATCCAAAATTACACGCTTTTAAACTAATCCCTTCGTACATAACGTGTTTATTGACCAGGAACGCTCTGGAAACAGGTTTTTAGGACACATTTTACCGCTACTGTGAAACAAGATTTAATGTGTTTAATCGTCTGCGTCATCACACTGTTAAGTTTCACTGAGCCCCGCAGCCTCACGGCAAAGGTCTCTAAAAGCGTTTTAAGCTGACATTTTCATCCAGTGGCGGCGGTGTACATTCCAGGGTCTAGTTGGGACTCTAGACTCACATGGCTGTAAGTGCTTATGATGAGTTTCAAAGACGTAAGGATCAAATAACACTAATATCATTATGTTTTATCGGGCCATTACCGTCCGCACTGAAAAACATTGGCAGGATCGTTAAAGGGAATCGTTTCTCTGCGTGAATGTTAGAAACTTCGACAGACTTTCACTAAGAACATCTGAATCTATTCTTCGGGTGTTTATACGTCAGGTAGTTGTGTGGACAATTTTTTCTAACGTCTGTAGTTTCCACTGCACCAAGAATTAAGCTTCATCTAACCGGATCAAAGAAAGAACGACGATGCCAGCTACAAACAATGAGTTAGGCCATAGAATCAAAGAACTGCACTTTATTGTAGTCGCTGTCATCAGCAGGCTAAATGCATGGCCGCCAACTGCCGCCCGTCTCTGGCTTCTTACGTCCAGTCTCTTTCTCCTTTCGCTAACTCTGGTTGTGAAGATATGAAATTGTCATATTTTGGTATTCCCACTGCACTATAGTCTCGTGCACATGCGAACCCCCCTTGAGGAATTTCATTTATCTCACACTAATTCTGTTTTTAATATTGCACTTTTCTCAAAAACTAGATGTCGTTGGCAATGGGATCGAGGTTCACAGATTTAGTTATTTGTTGAATTCACACAGCCTCGTATAGGGTCCGCTCTGTTGAGGGGAAATATCCCGATTTATTGGGTCGACTATTACAACGTAAGTAGGCGCCCTCCATCAACTTCACAGCACAGCACGCACATCAGTCATTAACATGAGTTTGTATACAAAGACCAGCCCATGAACATGTACTTATTATGTACAGATAACTAGGATGATCAAAATTAATTTCTTGACAAACGTGTGAGGAGACGGAAGGCTGACATGCTAACGACACGCGACTAGGGAGTACGTTACCTTGTTTCGAATCGTTTACTTATTTCATAATACTGGCAGTTTACCAGAGATTGCATATATCAGGCCATTTGAATAGTGTATAAGTAAGACCAGAATTAAGGAAAATTGATTTTTTACTTGACAAAGATAACACATTGTTATACATAATTATCACCACATGATGTTCATGAAGTTCAGGAAGTACATGTTCATAGGAAATGGTACTATGAAATCAAAAATCTCAAGAATTGATCCTGTATTGAACACTAGTATAAGTAAACTGAACGGAAAATTATAAACATACAAACTATCACTGCCTGGATTTTTCTATTCAGAGAGACGACGATAAAGGGGAGGCATCACAAAGTCGAATCACTCACTTGCCTCTTCACGACGAAGTTTTAAAGTTACTACTTTGCAGTGTTTTCTTATTCCAGAGATCAATGAGCAATCAATGGTGCCGAGGACATGCACTCAGCTGACGGGGGTAATTCCACAGTCAGCGAAATAAAAATCATTAAATTAGCTGCCAAAAGATTTTTTTACATCGGTTATCATTTTACTCAGTATAATACGCTTGTTGATTATATTGAAAGGATAGACTTGAAATTTTGGGACCCAGGACTTATGGAGGATTGGTGGATGAAATATCTCGAATAAATTTCGGAATAGGAAAATTGCATAGGATCCAACATGCATGGAGCTATTCATTTAATTCAGCTCATCGCGAGCTAGACTTTGAACAAGATGGTTTCATTCTAACACCGTATGGGATTTCATATGATGAGCAGAAAACCAAATTTAGTCTAACTCAAAGAGAAACAAAAATTGGCAAACTAATGGAAATTTCTCCTTCGTGTAGGTATTCATCCGACTCCACGCAATGCGGTCTTCTTTTTGAACAGCAAAGTTTTGGTCTAAAAAATAATGGGGGTCATGTGACCGGTTGAAGGACAATTTGCTGTAACTGCGGAAAAATAAAGGAAATTGAAAACTAAAGTGAGTTCCGCCTCCTGTAGCTATTCAATTCACTGCGCACACTGTAATATTTCTTTCGGGCAGCTAAGCTTTGCTACAGAAAGAAATCTCTGAACATTTTTTGAAGTCAAACATCACCGAGATGAATAGAAAGACAACTCGTCAAAAATATACGAATACTAGGAGTCTCAAATTATTAACTGGAGTTTAGGGGATGGAGAATGTAGGATACTACAACATTCTACAGCAAAACATCCAGACACTGAAATGACAGATATCATCTTAAGTTCACAAATTAAGCTATTACATCACTATGAACAGCAAAACAGGGATCATGGAATGTCTACACTTATTGCTGAAAAAATGTATTTGCTATTCCCTTGAACCAACCTAGGTGCCATCAGTCCTCTCTGGCAGTGTATTTAAAAAGAAAGCCACCCATTCTTAGAATCCAGGCACCAACAACAGAGTGCCTGATGGTGGCAAGCCCAAACCACCCACCTAGTTGCCCGCAGCTCTTGGTGGTGCGGTAGAGTTCTCGCTTTCCACGCCCGGGTTCCCGGGTTCGATTCCCGGCGGGGTCAGGGATTTTCTCTGCCTCGTGATGACTGGGTGTTGTGTGATGTCCTTAGGTTAGTTAGGTTTAAGTAGTTCTAAGTTCTAGGGGACTAATGACCATAGATGTTAAGTCCCATAGTGCTCAGAGCCATTTGAACCAGTTTTAGCCACCCACCTGGTTACCAATAGAGGAGGCACTTGCCATTTGCCCTGGGTCAGAATACCAACTACTCCCTGGGGATTTACTGATCAAGCCTTCGTCTTGTGACTGCACGGCGCTCGCTCTGGATTCTACGACATTGTGCTACAGGGTTAGGTTGACAATGGAAACATCCGATTCGACGAACTTTGACCAAGCTGAGGCACTTCAAGACGTCCTCATGCACGCATTCATCCGTACACAGAAACATACAAGGCAAAACTGGTACCAAGTGGGCTCTGTATGGCTTAGTGAATAAACAAAGCTACCTCTTCTTTTATCCAGAAACGCAGTGTCTTTGCAGAAGATTGATAGAGAACGAGACACTGCTCACATGTTAAAATAAGAAATGCCCTTAACACTTATTAAAAGGATTCAACTGACTCGTTTCTTCACACTCTGCCTCAAGAAAACAAAATGAACTGTGCCTATCCTAACTGGAGTGAGAACTGAAGTATTTCTCAATACATATACTTTATGCACTTACTTCTCTTCCTGTAATCGAGGAGAACCTAGCTCCTCATGGACCTCAACATATGAACAATCGTACAAACAGATAGTATGACCAAAAAAAAAACTTGCCCAAATGTGGTACAAAAAACACAAAAGCAATCATCATGCTGATACATGGATAGCGTGGAGCTCCGTAACTAACTCTGAGTATAAGAATTATTTTTGCTTTTACACAAATCTTAGACAAAGGAAAACTGCAAGTTAGAGTAGTGAAACAGTTTAAGTTTACATTTAATCATATGATAAACACTCTGGAAATAATAAATTATGTAGTTACCCGAAGTAATGAGCATACTGACACAACAAAAATTTATACAGCGTGAAAATAACACCAGTCACTGTACATGAGCAAAGAAAGGAGAGGTAATGCTCAACAAAAAAATTATCAAACATAATTGTTACTCATAGTTGTTCCACATAATTACATATGTAATAATGATCTCTTAATAGGACCAATAATCTCCAAAATAATTTGTACTCAACTAATCTGCAAAAAAATATAGTTATTAAAATAAACAACATCAGTTTAATGCCCACTAATTCCAATCATCCAATATCATAAATAACTACTCAAGAAACAAGTACGTGAACCATAATGGACATTTATAAGAAAAATGACCAAGACACATAGAAATAAATCTTCTTTCAGTGGCATGTACCACAAAAAGGTGTACTCGGTGAAAGCGAATATCTATACACTGACTTGAGTTACACAGAAGAAAATATGAGGTACACAGTCTGAAATTAATGTTAGAACATGCACTTCCCCAATATCTTTCTACAATTTGATATTTTGTGCAGTTCCATATATATTGTGACAAAAGAAAAGGATTTGAAGCTCAAATCAGCCTAGAACGATACTTGACTCGTTAACAACGAGTGTAATCACCTGCCATTAAAATTTGTGTGATGTTTCATGTATCAGGTATTGATAATACAAAAGATCATTATACTTAAATATATGTTATCAAACCACATAAACCGTTGTATAGCAGCTGTGGGGAAACAATATGTGTGTTATTATTACTACCACCCTTACTTATGTTAACTATATACTACAAATATACATCTCTATCTACATCTTCACGTAATGCAGATACCCAAAAAGGTTACAATGGAACTTCGTAGTTTTTAGTTGATCTCCATACCATGCTGCAACAAGCACATCAACTGGTTGATCAATTTCTCTACCCTCTCGTTTCTACTTTCTCCTAAGTACAGCAGATCTTCCCTCATGATTGCCAGTGATCGCCTCTTTTTCGAAGCTCGCCGTTTTCCATTGAACAGTGTACGTGCGTATGATTTACGTCAAACATCTCATCAGACAGCAAGCTATAGGACAGAAAAGAACAACGACTGGGAATACAATACAATATTTCACACTGACATAATAGATCTCTCACAGTAGCTGCATCAATTTGATAAATCTCATCCACCATCAACTATATTACATCCTAAGTTAAGTTACGTACTCCAAACACCTTTTCACGTCTTACATCATTTCTTTCATCAGCTGGAAGGGTTCTCCTTGTTACTTACTCGCCTGAAACGTTCCACTTCCATAGTGGGTATTGCCACTATCAGTCACACTCAGTCACTCTTCTTAAGCTTCAGGTGGTTGTAGATCTGGATCTGTTGCTCATCGTAAGAGTATTATACAGACAACATATTGGTATTCTGTAAAATGAAAATGATCTCATTTTGTGCACTACTTCCATTCAGATCTTAATGGTGTACTTTCACTGGCTACGTTACTTCATCCATTACTTTCACAGTACCAGTTACCCATACCACACAAACACACTAAGTATAGTATATCCATCATGATTGACAAAGTCAACAACATCTCTCTCTCTCTGCCTAAATATACCATCTCTGGCACAGAACTGACTGCTACCAGCCATTTCATCTTATCTCAGCCTCAGCATACCTTCACTCCAGCACTTCAGATTGCCATGATCGTCGTATTTCTCCAAATTTACCATGTAACAATCACGAACTCCGAACGCTGGGTGAAACATTATGGCATATAGAAGTATCCATAGCACTAACTAGCTTTCTAAATTCCACTCATAGGACCCATAATTTCTTGTTATTCTTCAAGCATGATACTTTCTATGTCGTCTACTGTCTTCTTAATCTGCTTCACCCAGTATACGGCTAGTATCCATCAGCAACATGTCCCAAAATTATCTGTATTTACTGTTAATGAGAAACAAATAATCTTGTCCACGTCATTATATGTAAGAAAATGCCAAATCGATGTTTGCCTGCAATGGGGATTACCTACTTGCTGGTCATGACTAACTTACTCTGTAAATACTTTCACATTTGTACTATGGTGCACGCCACAAGATCTTTTTGAACAAACAGTCTGCAGATCAGTGATATTATTTTTCACTCTCCTCCATACTCAAAACACTCCACAATAAATGTTAAAAATTTATTAACAGGAAATTACGCTTATTAGATGGTTGGTGTACTTGCACCAAAACTTCCTTTCTTCTACGTCGTTCTTTCTCATAATTTAAAATCTTGCAGAAAGAGGTCACAACAAGCTAAGAATTTGGGGATTGCAGCATCTTACGGTCTCTGTAAACTTTTGTCCAAAAAATAATATATGTATCTGGCGAAGCTGCACACTACCACAAGCAACACTAGTTTAGTCCAGGACTAATTTCTCTGAGACTTATTGAGCACAGGGTTCTCGAGTGCAGTGGTACAAGGGAGCAGTACACCACTTCATGTGAAAGTCGTGGAACAGTATAACACCTAGACTGGCTCGTGAGCTGTCCAATGGAAATGAAATTCTCGTATCAGTCTTCTGTGTGTATCAAAATTGGAGCCAACTGTTGTCTACCTTTGATCTTTAGATCTAGCATGTAGGAACTGCTCATTGTGTCATAACTTCGAAGTCTGATAAGAAAATTTCTGTCCTTCACTTATATCTCAGTTTTCTTACATTATCTAAGTAACATACATAATGTGTATGTTAAAACAATTCAGAATATTAATCAAGCATTTCCCTACTTGGGTGTATTATTCAAGGTAATACCTTCAATGTATTGATTTTAATGCTGAATTTAGTTTCACTGTAATACCCCTGTATAACTAGAAATAGAACTACAGTTCGCCATGATAAATTTCTCATGTACTAATGCACATATTTAGATAAATTAAACATACTTAGTCTGCCATTCCAACTTTTCTGAACCATTTTGCAATTTCCACAAGGGGATAATTAATTGAACTACCAGACCATCATAGATTTACATTTGAGATTTCTCTTCTATGTTTGTTAGATACCAACTTACACACCATACTTTCGTTGCTTCAGTTTTTATGATGCAGATGATACTGATTAAACAATTAACTAAGATTTTTGTATATTTCATCTTAATTTTCACTTGTACTCTTAAATATGGCATTCCTAATGGGGATGCATAAAACAGTTGCATAAATTTCTCACTTCCTTACCCATAATGCTTTTCTCAAACCAAATCACTGTCTTAGAAGATAGTCGTTTTGGACCAGCAAAATATCACCGAGCAATTTTTCAAATGGTTATGTAATTTTCGAAGTAACTAGTCCTTAAACAGTGGTACGCTACCAGAACTGCCAGTCTGCCATCAGAATGGCCTCATGCAATGTCTATGTAGCAAACATTTCGTGATCAGTAACCTTTGACATAAAGTCTATGTAATAATTCTCTGTATCCATTAGAGTGTCCGACTGAATAGTTACTGCTTAACATCTGGACTTATACAGAGAATTATTCACCATTTGGGTCTTTCATTGATATGACTTCATTGACAGCATTATCGTGTGCAGTATTCCTTTTATCATGTTGCAACGGTGTCAAAGTTCTGTTGCGTTCATTGATTATTGTGTCATCTCACTGAAATGGTGTAATTAGCTTCATGTCTGGGGATAATGGTGTGACTCTATCTGCCTCTATGTGAACAAGGCTCGTAAAAGTGAAAATAGAACAGGTCAATGCATCATTTACAGGTTTAATAAATGTGGAAAGAACCACATACCTGTAAAAGCTGAGTAGTTAAGTAAGTCATTGCAGGTGATGGAAGGAATTAGACGATGCCGATGGAGCAGAATTCAAGAGTCTGCCCTAAAGCAGAGCACGTAAAATGCACACAGTGAATATGTAACTGACGATACAAATAAACGTATTATCGCACAATAGTTTCTGCAATGGTATGGACAATACAAAGGTAACTGTCTCTCCAAAAACTTCACAGCTTTCGTCGCACAAACTTTGACTTCCAGCCTGTTACAGCCAGGAAAAGCGCAATATTATGTCTCCGTTCTACGGTTTATTGGCACAACACTAATACATATAATTCTGTTACAAAGCGCGAAGTTGAAGAAGAACACTTTATGGAAAACTATATACATTGATGGTGGTTATATCAACGTCTAGGAAGTGGAAGTGAAACGCAGAATTCGGCTGGACATGACAAGTTCGTTGACATAGTAAGCATGATGAACGTTGAAGTCCAAGCGACAGTACAGCATTCGGACTCTAAGTCCAGAGCGCAGACAAATCAACATCGAACAGCAGGTCAACCGCAGCGTAGCACTTCCGTGTTGTGTAGCAGAAAATAGCACAATGAGAACGGCTTGTAGGCATCGGTAGAGGCGTTAAATAAGGCTCCATAGTTAATGGAGCCAGCGACTGGGGACGCTGTATATTCTTGGCGGCCAATTCTGTGGTTTGAAGCGCGGGAGAAGGCGGCCTGCGATGTTCGCAGAGGACTTCGCACGGAGAAATGCGGTCAACGATGCGTTTCTCGGCCACGCTTAATGGAGCGCGTCGCTGCTGGGTGCGGGGAAGAATCCACTATAAATGAACGCCCTATATGGGGGGTCCTCCTCCGACTCCTCAGCGGCGCTGGTGACTCGGGCCACAGGATCATACGGACCAAAACAGCCCGGCCGGGGAAAGGTTGCACGTTGCGGAGCTCGGGAGTGGAGCAGGACGAGTCAGAAGCATGTCTTCATATTATTCATGAATTACTCGTGGTTGGTAACTGTGCGACTTCTTGTAGTCTGGGAAGGGCAGTCTCAGGGGCTGGGCGACGTCTGGGGTAAGTCGCTCCAATTGGGGTGCGGTTTTGGTCAGCTGTCTGTGGGCGAAAGGCATAAATAAGTCTGGTGTTGAACTGCCTGGGTAGGATAGCATGGAAACTAGTTGCTGGTAATGGAGGTGTGGAGAGAGGAAAGGAAAAACTTGGGAAGATAATGGGGGCCGAAGTTGATTGGCATGTCGCACAACCTGCTGGTCCGGAAGCTGCACCCTGAAGACCTTCTGCACCCAGTACTGGACGATTTTTCGCAGAAAGCAGGAGAATTTCTGCAGGACTTTTGACTCTGCTGGGGTTGGACCTGGAAAAAAAAAAAAAAAAAAAAGAAACACCTTTGTGATGCACGTCGGTGAAGTGATCCTGGAGGTATTTCTTCACCTGAGTGCAGACCATCCTCTCGGCTTCTCCATTACATTGTGGTATGGAAGGGGGGTGTTGGAATGTGGCGAATGACATGCTGGGCACAGGAAACATGTGCTTGCTGCCAAACACGTGCTTGCTGCCAAACCACACGAACAGTAGCGGCGTTAAATAAGGCTCCATAGTTAATGGAGCCGGCGGCTGGGGTCGTTGTATGTTCTGGGTGGCCAGTCGCTGTTGTTTGAAGGGCGCGTGCGAAGGCGGCCTGCGATGTTAGCAGCGGGCCTCGCTCGTAGAACAGCTGCCAACGATGCATTTCTCGACCGCGCGTAATGGAACGCACCGCTGCGGAGATTTACTAGCGGTGTATACAACATGCTCAAGCAAATCAATGAACTCTAAGAGAAAACTATGATAGCTATGAGATTTCATTAAAATGTGCCTTAATGGAGGAGGGAGGCCTTTTCCGAAAAAAAAAGATCATAATCAAAGTGGCCAGTATTGTATTTGCAAAGTGGCAATGTACGATTATTGTGAAAGATAAAGCTACCAGGTAACATTTCGTTGTTGTGGATGCACAGTTCTGATTCGTGGCCCCGCTTCCCCTTCATGAACATAACAGGAAAATTTCGGATCGTCAGGTAGAAATGAAGAGAAAAAAATTAAAATACTTAGACACAAGAAAAGCCGAACTTCTCTCATTAGTTAACGAGCACCAACCTTCTCTTCTTCCCGTTCAAGAAATTTTGTAAGAAAATAGTTCCTTACCTACTGCCACCGTACCATCTGGAAGTAATTACTGTATAGCTGGTCTAGAATCAGATAAAGCAATAATACATGAAGCATCTCCACCTGTAACCTGAAAATCAATAGTTAATGCTGTTTATGCTAATAAATAAACATTGATTGTCTCCTTGCCTGACGCATCCCTTTCAACATAAAGCTACTATGGTGAACTACACATTTTCTGCTATAATATTCTAGTAGCTTTTCAATTCCCCTCACATGGATGAGTGGACCTTCTTCCAGTCCTTCGCAATGAAAAGAAATTCGAAGTGGTTCACCAGGAATCGAAACCGGTACCTCGGCGACACTAGCCAAAAACTAAAATCCTTACACCACACTGTTGTGGTATTAGCATTTAATGTTGTGATATTAGAAGAGATGAGAGGCTGTGTATCACGCCAAAAAAGTATGCGATCAATACTTTAGAAGAGATACTGGGACGAACAGAGAATCTGAAGACATAATAAAATTAGTCAGCATAGATTCACACAAAGAACAGCATTATAATCCGTGACTGTACAACAAGCGGCAAATCAACAGTGACTACTGTGGAAAAGAGCGAGATCACCAAGGAAGGTAGTTTTACGGGCACTGCCAGCGTAGAGTCATAAGTAACAGCTGATGTGAAAAGTAATTTACGTTTTGTTTCTGTTGTTGTTCTACACTCCTGGAAATTCAAATAAGAACACGGTGAATTCATTGTCCCAGGAAGGGGAGACTTTATTGACACATTCCTGGGGTCAGATACATCACATGATCACACTGACAGAACCACAGGCACATAGACACAGGCAACAGAGCATGCACAATGTCGGCACTAGTACAGTGTATATCCACCTTTCGCAGCAATGCAGGCTGCTATTCTCCCATGGAGACGATCGTAGAGATGCTGGATGTAGTCCTGTGGAACGGCTTGCCATGCCATTTCCACCTGGCGCCTCAGTTGGACCAGCGTTCGTGCTGGACGAGCAGACCGCGTGAGACGACGCTTCATCCAGTCCCAAACATGCTCAATGGGGGACAGATCCGGAGATCTTGCTGGCCAGGGTAGTTGACTTACACCTTCTAGAGCACGTTGGGTGGCACGGGATACAAGCGGACGTGCATTGTCCGGTTGGAACAGCAAGTTCCCTTGCCGGTCTAGGAATGGTAGAACGATGGGTTCGATGACGGTTTGGATGTACCGTGCACTATTCAGTGTCCCCTCGACGATCACCAGTGGTGTACGGCCAGTGTGGGAGATCGCTCCCCACACCATGATGTCGGGCGTTGGCCCTGTGTGCCTCGGTCGTATGCAGTCCTGATTGTGGCGCTCACCTGCACGGCGCCAAACACGCATACGACCATCATTGGCACCAAGGCAGAAGCGACTCTCATCGCTGAAGACGACACGTCTCCATTCGTCCCTCCATTCACGCCTGTCGCGACACCACTGGAGGTGGGCTGCACGACGTTGGGGCGTGAGCGGAAGACGGCCTAACGGTGTGCGGGACCGTAGCCCAGCTTCATGGAGACGGTTGCGAATGGTCCTCGCCGATACCCCAGGAGCAACAGTGTCCCTAATTTGCTGGGAAGTGGCGGTGCGGTCCCCTACGGCACTGCGTAGGATCCTACGGTCTTGGCGTGCATCCGTGCGTCGCTGCGGTCCGGTCCCAGGTCGACGGGCACGTGCACCTTCCGCCGACCACTGGCGACAACATCGATGTACTGTGGAGACCTCACGCCCCACGTGTTGAGCAATTCGGCGGTACGTCCACCCGGCCTCCCGCATGCCCACTATACGCCCTCGCTCAAAGTCCGTCAACTGCACATACGGTTCACGTCCACGCTGTCGCGGCATGCTATCAGTGTTAAAGACTGCGATGGAGCTCCGTATGCCACGGCAAACTGGCTGACACTGACGGCGGCGGTGCACAAATGCTGCGCAGCTAGCGCCATTCGACGGCCAACACCGCGGTTCCTGGTGTGTCCGCTGTGCCGTGCGTGTGATCATTGCTTGTACAGCCCTCTCGCAGTGTCCGGAGCAAGTATGGTGGGTCTGACACACCGGTGTCAATGTGTTTTTTTTTCCATTTCCAGGAGTGTAGATAGGCACTTCGTTCAGTCACGTTAAAGACGTTTAGTGTGCGACGGTGCTCCACTTGTAAGAGAACTAAAGTGTTCCCTGTCGCCTGGTCGGCCGCTCTTTAAAACACGCGCGCCCTCAGTCAAAGGCTTGCACGGAGCCAGCGCATCCTGGTCGGAACCGTAGCCTTGACTGCCGGGTGGGCCTCGACTCGCGCTGCCGCTTTAGGTGGCACCGAGGGTCGGTGGCCGAGTGATGAACCTCTCTACCGATCGGTTCGGTAGGAGACCGCACCGAGCGGCCTTATTTCCGAAGAAGAGCCCCTACGTTATTCTCTAAGCATTTTAAAATGGATGCCACACGGTTCTAGTGAACCGAGGTGGTGTCGTCAGTTCTCATCGCGTGAACCAATCAAGAGCAAGTGGCCATAAATCTGTGCATGCGCACAGCAGCACAGAGAGCACCACGAATCCGACGTGGATAGCAGCCGACACGTTCATGCTATTCTTCGCAGTACCATGCTTAGGGTATGTAGTAGCTCAGATTTCACTGACCACTTGTTTCCATGCATGAATAATAACGATAGGTTATTTAACAGTGCTCTGGGAATCGTCATAAAAGCTGTATTATGCCATTTTATTCTCATTCACATTGAAATCTTGTTTTGGACTTCACGTTTCAGAATATTACTTAGGAATAGTGCATTGTATCACGTTGTAGAAACACATCTATAAAAACACGCAAATAATTGTTTAAGAGAGTGTCAAAGGATAAGAAGATGCATAAAATGTGGTTGTAACTCGCTGCTAGAGACAGAAATGATGAAGTAGCCTACTTCCCTATGTGACATATCAACGATTTGGGTCTTAAAAGCAGAATTTACAATACGCATTTTCGAGTACGTGTGGCGAGTGCAGCTATTGAAGTTCATCGTAGTTTATAATATGCATCTGATTAATTAAAGATATTTCATATTAATTGTGGTAAAGTGTAAAAATATTATGACAGCCAACTCTAATCTCTGTATACTGTTGTTAGTGATTCGATCGCAGATAAATACTTGTGACAAGCAAGAGTATAAAGATGATGGCTGATAGTTTCATTCACAGTAATTTAAGTTGTGCTCTTAGATTCCTGTCTAACAATAAACTCGGAAATCGCTACGTAGTAGGAAAAGACAGGTGAATTATTTGTGACAAGAAAAAAATGTAAATGTCACTGTCGGTTGTTTCATACACAGCAATTTCATCTTTCATTTTTTAAACACATGGAAGTTACGAAATGGAAGATACTCATTACTGAGAAAACGCGCTCTTCCATGTTGCCGCACGGGGTTGTAATATCTCTTTATATTCGATGAATTATTCTGATACAATTCTACCCTTGAATGACGTTTACTAAATTTCTATCTTCATACTCGCAGAATCCATGTGAAAAGTAGTTCACACAATAGCTATGCCATGAGCGCATAAGTATTTTTTGTAGTACTCTCTCTGATGGTTGTTAGAAAAATAAAGAAAGGGGGCTTCCGGGATTGCCTTCGTGCCGATTTGCCTGAGCTAATCTGACTATTGAGATTTATAACAGAAGATAACTGATACGAACTGTACGATTAAAACGGAAATATATATATGTACATTGCTCCTTCATACAAAGGTGTGTATTTGACAATTGAGAATTAATGATATTTATCGATATATTGCGTAGTTGTTAATCACAAGGGGCTTCCGAAAGACTGGATACGAACCTGCATTTAATAATCCAAGAGCTCCATTACTTCTTCGGAAGGTTAAACTTCATCAAAGCCAAATATCCGCTTGATCTGAGGTTTCCCGACATTATACAACGCTCCCAAAATTACGAGGCATTTTATTTGTACAGATTAGCAGACTGCCGCAAAGCACGAACCTTCAGAGAAGAAGAATCATCGCCGGATTTCATTCTAACAAGTAAAATTTCTGAATCATTTTGAGTGACTGAGCTGTGACTGTGTTTCCTATCATGAATGATTGATTGCTCGAACGAATTGAGAGCTACAGAATTACGTAGATAGGAGGAAATATTACAGGGTAGCCGCGCGGTCTTAAGCGTGTTGTCACTGTCCGTGTGGTTCCCCACGTCGGAGGTTCGAGTCCTCCCTTGGGCATGGGTGTGTTTGTTGTCCAAAGCGCAAGTTAGTTTAAGCAAGATTAAGTAGTGTGTAGTCTTAGGGACCGATGACCTCAGCAGTTTGGTCCCATAAGACCTTACCACAAAAAAGATCTTCCATGTAAATAACAACGAATATTCTGGGAAAATACTGAACTTTAATGAATAACAGTGTCTCAGAATGTGTTACACACATGAAGAGGAAAAGAAAATCTCTTTGCGAACATTAGACAGTTGGCATTTCAGTTTCGTACTTAATCCACTTGGCCACAAACAGTTGTGTATAACAATCACTCTGTTGTTGTTGTGGTCTTCAATCCTGAGACTGGTTTGATGCAGCTCTCCATACTACTCTATCCTGTGCAAGCTTCTTCATCTCCCAGTACCTACTGCAACCTACATCCTTCTGAATCTGCTTAGTGTATTCATCTCTTGGTGTCCCCCTACGATTTTTACCCTCCACGCTGCCCTCCAAAACTAAATTGGTGATCCCTTGATGCCTCAGAACATGTCCTACCAACCGGTCCCTTCTTCTGGTCAAGTTGTGCCACAAACTTCTCTTCTCACCAATCCTATTCAATACTTCCTCATTAGTTATGTGATCTACCCATCTAATCTTCAGCATTCTTCTGTAGCACCACATTTCGAAAGCTTCTATTCTCTTCTTGTCCAAACTATTTACCGTCCATGTTTCACTTCCATTCATGGCTACACTCCATACAAATACTTTCAGAAATGACTTCCTCACACTTAAATCTATACTCGATGTTAACAAATTTCTCTTCTTCAGAAACGCTTTCCTTGCCATTGCCAGTCTACATTTTATATCCTCTCTACTTCAACCATCATCAGTTATTTTGCTCCCCAAATAGCAAAACTCCTTTACTACTTTAAGTGCCTCATTTCCTAATCTAATTCCCTCAGCATCACCCGACTTAATTCGACTACATTCCATTATCCTCGTTTTGCTTTTGTTGATGTTCATCTTATATCCTCATTTTAAGACACTGTCCATTCCGTTCAACTGCTCTTCCAGGTCCTTTGCTGTCTCTGACAGAATTACAATGTCATCGGCAAACCTCAAGGTTTTTATTTCTTCTCCATGGATTTTAATACCTACTCCGAATTTTTCTTTTGTTTCCTTTACTGCTTGCTCAATATACAGATTGAATAACATCGGGGAGAGGCTACAACCCTGCCTTACTCCCTTCCCAACCACTGCTTCCCTTTCATGTCCCTCGACTCTTGTAACTGCCATCTGGTTTCTGTACAAGTTGTAAATAGCCTTTCGCTCCCTGTATTTAACCCCTGCCACCTTTAGAATTTGAAAGAGAGTATTCCAGTCAACATTATCAAAAGCTTTCTCTAAGTCTACAAATGCTAGAAACGTAGGTTTGCCTTTCCTTAATCTTTCTTCTAAGATAAGTCGTAAGGTCAGTATTGCCTCACGTGTTCCAACATTTCTACGGAATCCAAACTGATCTTCCCCGAGGTCGGCTTCTACTAGTTTTTCCATTCGTCTGTAAAGAATTCGTGTTAGTACTTTGCAGCTGTGGCTTATTAAACTGATTGTTCGGTAATTTTCACATCTGTCAACACCTGCTTTCTTTGGGATTGGAATTATTATATTCTTCTTGAAGTCTGAGGGTATTTCGCCTGTTTCATACATCTTGCTCACCAGGTGGTAGAGTTTTGTCAGGACTGGCTCTCCCAAGGCCGTCAGTAGTTCCAATGGAATGTTGTCTACTCCGGGGGCCTTGTTTCGACTCAGATCTGTCAGTGCTCTGTCAAACTCTTCACGCAGTATCGTATCTCCCATTTCATCTTCATCTACATCCTCTTCCATTTCCATAATATTGTCCTCAAGTGCGTCGCTCTTGTATAGACCCTCTATATACTCCTTCCACCTTTCTGCTTTCCCTTCCTTGCTTAGAACTGGGTTTCCATCTGAGCTCTTGATGTTCATACATGTGGTTCTCTTATCTCCAAAGGTCTCTTTAATTTTCCTGTAGGCAGTATCTATCTTACCCCTAGTGAGATAAGCCTCTACATCCTTACATTTGTCCTCTAGCCATCCCTGCTTAGCCATTTTGCACTTCCTGTCGATCTCATTTTTGAGACGTTTGTATTCCTTTTTGCCTGCTTCATTTACTGCATTTTTATATTTTCTCCTTTCATCAATTAAATTCAATATTTCTTCTGTTACCCAAGGATTTCTACTAACCCTCTTCTTTTTACCTACTTGATCCTCTGCTGCCTTCACTACTTCATCCCTCAGACCTATCCATTCTCCTTCTACTGTATTTCTCTCCCCATTCCTGTCAATTGTTCCCTTATGCTCTCCCTGAAACTCTGTACAACCTCTGGTTCTTTCAGTTTATCCAGGTCCCATCTCCTTAAATTCCCACCTTTTTGCAGTTTCTTCAGTTTTACTCTACAGGTCATAACCAATAGATTGTGGTCAGAGTCCACATCTGCCCCTGGAAATGTCTTACAATTTAAAACCTGCTTCCTAAATCTCTGTCTTACCATTATATAATCTATCTGATACCTTTTAGTATCTCCAGGGTTCTTCCATGTATACCACCTTCTATCATGATTCTTAAACCAAGTGTTAGTTATGATTAAGTTGTGCTCTGTGCAAAATTCTATCAGGCGGCTTCCTCTTTCATTTCTTAGCCCCAATCCATATTCACCTACTACGTTTCCTTCTCTCCCTTTTCCTACACTCGAATTCCAGTCACCCATGACTATTAAATTTTCGTCTCCCTTCACTATCTGAATAATTTCTTTTATTTCATCATACATTTCTTCAATTTCTTCGTCATCTGCAGAGCTAGTTGGCATATAAATTTGTACTACTGTAGTAGGTGTGGGCTTCGTATCTATCTTGGCCATAATAATGCGTTCACTATGCTGTTTGTAGTAGCTTACCCGCATTCCTATTTTCCTATTCATTATTAAACCTACTCCTGCATTCCCCCTATTTGACTTTGTGTTTATAACCCTGTAGTCACCTGACCAGAAGTCTTGTTCCTCCTGCCACCGAACTTCACTAATTCCCACTATATCTAACTTTAACCTATCCATTTATCTTTTTAAATTTTCTAACCTACCTGCCCGATTAAGGGATCTGACATTCCACGCTCCGATCCGTAGAACACCAGTTTTCTTTCTCCTGATAACGACATCCTCTTGAGTAGTCCCCGCCCGGAGATCCGAATGGGGGACTATTTTACCACCGGAATATTTTACCCAAGAGGACGCCATCATCATTTAATCATACAGTAAAGCTGCATGCCCTCGGGAAAACTTACGGCCGTAGTTTCCCCTTGCTTTCAGCCGTTCGCAGTACCAGCACAGCAAGGCCGTTTTGGTTATTGTTACAAGGCCAGATCAGTCAATCATCCAGACTGTTGCCCTTGCAAATACTGAAAAGGCTGCTGCCCCTCTTCAGGAACCACACGTTTGTCTGACCTCTCAACAGATACCCCTCCATTGTGGTTGTACGTACGGTACGGCTATCTGTATCGCTGAGGCACGCAAGCCTCCCCACCAACGGCAAAGTCCATGGTTCATGGGGGGGGGGGGGGGGGGACAATCACTCTATGCCTGCCAATTTATGTGATGCAGCCTAACTTCATTGCCAAATGATACAGCCGTAAGCTGAAAATTCAGGAAATTTTAAAAGATTCCCACTATTAGGCTTCACATAAGTCTTTGCACTGTTACTTTAAAGTTGTAAACTCATTTCGATAGTTAATGACTAAACCATTTGCTGGAAGTCACTTCCGCACGAAGTCAGTAGTGCATGACGCCAGTAGTAATTTAAGCTAACCTTCATATAATATATGTATGCAGAGCAGACATCTTGAAATTTAATGATTTTTAGACTCTTAAGTAAATAAAAATAACAGATATTTTGTGATAATATTGACCAAAAGTGTTTTTTCATGTTATAATCATTCACAGTAACAACAACACAAACAGTATTTCTAACGAAGGAAAATAGTGTATTATGAACTCACTTTCCACTCAGAGGCGTCCTGGAAAAACATAATCACTAAATCAGAAACTAAAACCACTCAATATTTCTAAAATTACAAATTCTTGCGGTAAAGAAATCAGTCACTACTGATCGAGTGGGCATACCGATTTCTAAGCACCTCTCGGTACAGTAGTCGTAAAATCAGCGGTAACAGGTCTCAGAAGCTTAGAGAATAGCAACTTCCGATAAAAAACCGAAATGACGTCACTGCCGATGCTACCCTACCGCACTGATCCATATGAACGATACAGAATGAAGCCTAGGGCCCGGGTCCGCCAGACCGCTTGTTCAGCTTGCCTGCTCGACATTTAGGGCCCACCAGGCGCTACACTAATGTGGGCGCGAAACTAAATCTCTGTAGCTGCTTTCGCAAGCAGATCTTTACTTCGAACATTATTTACCAGCACATTACTTCACCTATGATCTCATATTAAAATAACTGTTGATTGTAACATTAGTAACAAGATGATTACCTAAATATTCATCATTGCAAGAAGTTGTTAAATCAACTTACTCTTACCGTGTATGTGAGTGAAAATAGTTAATTTTATTAATGCTCGCCCTACTAATTAGAGAAGTTTTGTAGAAATGAACAAAGTATTTAAAAGTTTTTATTGATTCAAACGGACATAATTTGGTTATATCACAGCGGAACCGTTTTCATATTGTATGATTTTTATCTTTTTCACTTTCCTTAGGCAAAGTCTGGCTTCTGACTGTGGCTTATTTTACAGATATTTTTTTTAAAAATCAGCAGTTTAAATTTCTTACCTCACGGACCAAACACAAATCTGTGTGATGTTCATGCCATATTGAATCATTCACTAAAAGCCTTGCAGTTCAGAAAATCTGTCTAACTACCAGGAAAACTGAGTACTATGATACCCCTCATGATTTCGTAGTAGGAATTCATCTTACTTCAGGTTAAAATGTCAACAATAAAATTAAGGAACGTTTGAAGGAATTTTTAAATAATTCCAAAGACTAATGCCCTGCTCTGTGTAGAAGTAACTACTGGATTCGTAATATTGGTAATAGCTTGGAGAACACAATAATTTCGAAATCTCCACGAAGTGTAACTTGAAACTGGTAGCTGCTCGAAACTTGCCACCGAGGAGTTTCTGGTTAAGCTTACAGAAGGAGTTTCCAGTGCTATAAAATAAATCAGTAACAAGTTTATAGCCTATCCCGTTCACAAAACTATGCGAAAAGACTTTTCTTCTTACACCTACATAAAAAATTAATCCAGATATAAAATTCACAACGGAAATAATGTGAGACTGTCTTTACCTATTGTGGTTCCTGATTTCAAAGTTATATCACATGTAAAGCAAGTAGATCCTCCTCGACGAATATCGAGAAAGGTTGAGCCAGGTAATTCCATACTGAAAAGATGGACATTAACAGAAAAGTGTAAAAACTTTAATATTCCATACTAAACCTATCCATAGTGCAAAAGCTTCATCAGCTCTTTTGATGTGGTACAAGCTAAATTTAAAGCGTTATAAAAGTATCCCTACCCCCATGAACCATGGACCTTGCCGTTGGTGGGGAGGCTTGCGTGCCTCAGCGATACAGATGGCCGTACCGTAGGTGCAACCACAACGGAGGGGAATCTGTTGAGAGGTCAGACAAACGTGTGGTTCCTGAAGAGGGACAGCAGCCTTTTCAGTAGTTGCAGGGGCAACAGTCTGGATCATTGACTGATCTGGCATTGCAACACTAACCAAAACGACCTTGCTGTGCTGGTACTGCGAACGGCTGAAAGCAAGGGGAAACTACAGCCGTAATTTTTCCCGAGGGCATGCAGCTTTACTATATGTTTAAATGATGATGGCGTCCTCTTGGGTAAAATATTCCGGAGGTAAAATAGTCCCCCATTCGGATCTCCGGGCGGGGACTACTCACGAAGACGTCGTTATCAGGAGAAAGAAAACTGGCGTTCTACGGAACGGAGCGTGGAATGTCAGATCCCTTAATAGGGCAGGTAGATTAGAAAATTTAAAAAGGGAAATCGATAGGTTGAAGTTAGATATAGTGGGAATTAGTGAAGTCCGGTGGCAGGAGGAACAAGACTTTTGGTCAGGTGAATACGGGGTTATAAATACAAAATCAAATAGGGGTAATGCAGGAGTAGGTTTAATAATGAATTAAAAATAGGAGTGCGGGTAAGCTACTACAAACAGCATAGTGAACGCATTATTGTGGCCAAGATAGACACGAACCCCATGCCTACTACAGTAGTACAAGTTTATATGATAACTAGCTCTGCAGATGAAGAAGAAATTGATGAAATGTATGATGAGATAAAAGAAATTATTCAGGTAGTGAGAGGAGCGAAAATTTAATAGTGATGGGTGACTGGAATTCGAGAGGGGAAAAGGGAGAGAAGGAAACATAGTGGGTGAATATCGATTGGGGGAGAGAAATGAAAGAGGAAGCCGTCTGGTAGAAGTTTGCACAGAGCATAACTTAATCATAGCTAACACTTGGTTTAAGAATCATGATAGAAGGTTGTATACATGGAAGAATCCTGGAGATACTAGAAGGTATCAGATAGATTATATAATGGTAAGACAGAGATTTAGGAACCAGGTTTTAAATTGTAAGACATTTCCAGAGGCGGATGTGGACTCTGACCATAATCTATTGGTTATGAGCTGTAGATTAAAACTGAAGGAACTGCAAAAAGGTTGGAATTTAAGGAGATGGGACCTGGATAAACTGACTAAACCAGAGGTTGTACAGAGATTCAGGGAGAGCATAAGGGAACAATTGACAGGAATGGGGAGAGGGATACAATAGAAGAAGAACGGATAGGTCTGAGGGATGAAGTAGTGAAGGCAGCAGAGGATCAAGTAGGTAAAAAGACGAGGGCTAGTAGAAATCCTTGGACAACAGAAGAAATATTGAATTTTTGTTGATGAAAGCAGATAATATAAAAACGCAGTAAATGAAGCAGGCAAAAGGGAATAGAAACGTCTCAGAAATGAGATCGACAGGAAGTGCAAAATGGCTAAGCAGGGATGGCTAGAGGACAAATGTAAGGATGTAGAGGCTTATCTCACTAGGGGTAAGATAGATACTGCCTACAGGAAAATTAAAGAGACCTTTGGAGAAAAGAGAGCCACTTGTATGAATATCAAGAGCTCAGATGGAAACCCAGTTCTAAGCAAAGAAGGGAAAGCAGAAAGGTGGAAGGAGTATATAGAGGGTCTATACAAGGGCGATGTACTTGAGGACAATATTATGGAAATGGATGTGGATGTAGATGAAGATGAAATGGGAGATACGATACTGCGTGAAGAGTTTGACAGAGCACTGACAGATCTGAGTCGAAATAAGGCCCCGGGAGTAGACAACATTCCATAGGAACTACTGACGCCCTTGGGAGATCCAGTCCTGACAAAACTCTACCATCTGATGAGCAAGATGTATGAGACAGGCGAAATACCCTCAGACTTCAAGAAGAATATAATCATTCCAATCCCAAAGAATGCAGGTGTCGACAGATGTAAAAATTACCGAACTATCAGTTTCATAAGTCACAGCTGCAAAATACTAACGCGAATTCTTTACAGACGAATGCAAAATCTGGTAGAAGCCGACCTCGGCGAAGATCACTTTGGATTCCGCAGAAATGTTGAAACACGTGAGGCAATACTGACCCTACGACTTATCTTTGAAAA
This sequence comes from Schistocerca cancellata, assembly GCF_023864275.1. Classification (NCBI taxonomy): domain Eukaryota; kingdom Metazoa; phylum Arthropoda; class Insecta; order Orthoptera; family Acrididae; genus Schistocerca; species Schistocerca cancellata. The sequence continues at coordinate 101,728,007 of NC_064633.1, forward strand.
TAGATTAAGGAAAGCAAACCTACATTTCTAGCATTTGTAGACTTAGAGAAAGCTTTTGACAATGTTGACTGGAATACTCTCTTTCGAATTCTAAAGGTGGCAGGGGTAAAATATAGGGAGCGAAAGGCTATTTACAATTTGTACAGAAACCAGATGGCAATTATAAGAGTCGAGGGGCATGAAAGGGAAGCAGCGGTTGGGAAGGGAGTGAGACAGGGTTGTAGCCTGTCCCCGATGTTATTCAATCTGTATATTGAGCAAGCAGTAAAGGAAACAAAAGAAAAACTCGGAGTAGGTCTTAAAGTCCATGGAGAAGAAATAAAAACGTTGAGGTTCGCCGATGACACTGTAATTCTGTCAGAGACAGCAAAGGACTTGGAAGAGCAGTTGAACGGAATGGACAGTGTCTTGAAAGGAGGGTATAAGATGAACATCAACAAAAGCAAAACGAGGGTAATGTAATGTAGTCGAATTAAGTCGGGTAATGCTAAGGGAATTAGATTAAGAAATGAGACACTTAAAGTAGTTAACGAGTTTTGCTATTTGGGGAGCAAAATAACTGATGATAGTCGAAGTAGAGAGGATATAAAACGTAGACTGGCAATGGCAAGGAAAGCATTTCTGAAGAAGAGAAATTTGTTAACATCGAGTATAGATTTTAGTGTCAGGAAGTCGTTTCTGAAAGTATTTGTATGGAGTGTAGCCATGTATGGAAGTGAAACATGGACGATAAATAGTTTGGACAAGAATAGAATAGAAGCTTTCGAAATGTGGTGCTACAGAAGAATGCTGAAGATTAGATGGGTAGATCACATAACTAATGAGTAGTTATTGAATAGAATTGGTGCGAAAAGGAGTTTGTGGCACAACTTAACAAGAAGAAGGGACTGGTTGGTAGGACATGTTCTGAGGCATCAAGGGATCACAAATTTAGTATTGGAGGGCAGCGTGGAGGGAAAAAATCGTAGAGGGAGACCAAGAGATGAGTACACTAAGCAGATTCAGAAGGATGTAGGTTGCAGTAAGTACTGGGAAATGATGATGCTTGCACAGGATAGAGTAGGATGGAGAGCTGCGTCAAACCAGTCTCTGGACTGAAGACAACAACAACAACAACAACAACATAAAAGTATCAGGGCTATTAAACCATTTACAGTGAATTCGGTTACTTCCATGTTAAAATAAGTTATTTTTTGTGTTACATTCATCATTTTACATTACGTGTTGTTCTTCTTTGTAAAGGATCGAGAACGCCTCGTTCCTGGCATATCAATCACTTCATGCCTCTGAAAGGAGTGCAGACAATTCAGAAACCAGTGCTGCCTCTTTCCCTGTTGACACCCGAGCTCGGGCGGGTACCCCAACGAGCCGCGGACCTTGATGGTGCATCGGGGCTAGCGCATTCCGTTGGTGGTACAGTTGAGCTCGACTGCCCGCAGTACCGGCGACAGGACGTAGCGGTCTGCCTCAACCACGTCGCTACGTTTCCTACAGCCGCCACCGTGGTATGAGGGTGCTGTCATGACCACTTATGTCACTGACAATGATGTGCAAGCATCCACTCTCCGGAGCTCCAGCGGCGCGTCTACTTAAGATCCAACGTCCATGCGCAGAAAAATGGTTCAAATGACTCTGAGCACTATGGGACTTAACATCTTAGGTCATCACTCCCCCAGAACTTAGAACTACTTAAACCTAACTAACCTAAGAACATCACACACATCCATGCCCGAGGCAGGATTCGAACCTGCGACCGTAGCAGTCCCGAGGTTCCGGATTGAAGCTCCTAGAACCGCAGGGCCACCGCGGCTGGCTACATGCATAGAGTCCATTTTTTTGTGTGTTTACCATTTTATAACATTTACAGACTTTCATAGCGGTCAGGGGTCGTCATCGACAGAATGGATAGTCATAGCACAAGACTGCCTGAATGATAAACATTCGTATCTGTATATATTTCAGCATTCAGATCTATTGTCAGAAACTGATGCAGCAACTACAGTAAACAATGTTATGTATTAATTTCATTATTTGATGGTAAATGTAGAATAAATTAAGATCAACATTCTCTGCCCACGAACCGCGTCTGTTCCTCGCTCCTGTCTCCACTGAAGAACCACAAAGTACTCAAAGCCACTTAAAACACATTGGCGACGAAGATGGGATTAGTGGAACAAGGAGCTTTGGACACCTGGGCAGAATTCTTTTTTCCTTTCTATTGAATTCTTGCGTGCGCGCGCGCGCGCGCGCGTGTGTGTGTGTGTGTGTGTGTGTGTGTGTGTGTGACTGTATTGAGTTGAAATATATAACTTGAAATATTTAAGTTGATATATTTAAGAAAGCATGGCAAATCAAGGAGAGAAACTTGTAAGTCCCGAGCAGCGTGTAACATCTTTTGTTCAGATTCAGTAAATAACAGAACTGCTGTCAGCAGTTTGTTGCCCCCGCACAAGCGCTAGCAGCTCAACAGCAAAAAGCGTGAGATGCCGCGTCCGCCCTTTTGACAGTTCGACAAGAAAATCGAAACATGGAAAAACTACACAACACAACCGCATCAACACTTCGACGCCTAAAGAGTCACAGGTGAATCACGTTACGCATTTTTCTTTTCATATGTAAGAGTGTACACGTACCGACCATTAATGAATTTATTTCTCTTCAGTGAGCGAGAAACCCTGCCCTACGAGGTAATAATTGAGAGATAGACGAATTTTTTGAGAGTCAAACACACTTTGCAACGGCACGGTTTGAGTTTTTTAACAAGTAGCGTCTTAATGATCAGTCCTACAAAGAATGGATTGTCGAATGCTGGCCGCGGTGGTCTAGCGGTTCTAGGCGCTCAGTCCGGAACCGCGCGACTGATACGGTCGCAGGTTCGAATCCTGCCTCGGGCATGAATGTGTGTGATGTCCTTAGGTTAGTTAGGTTTAAGTAGTTCTAAGTTCTAGGGGACTGATGACCACAGATGTTAAGTCTCATAGTGCTCAGAGCCATTTGAACCATTTTGATTGTCGAATTGCAGGAAATGACTAGAGACTATAAATTCAATAGTGTCTGTGGCGTAACTCATGAGGATAAAATGCTTCGCGATGCTATTACTCAGAATCTTTCGGAACAGAGATTGAGGGCCGAAATTCTAAAGCATCGCAACTCTAGCCCCAGTGAAGTGCTTAAGGTTCAAGATTCAGCCGAGCAAGATTTCTGTCTACTAGTTATCGCTTCACTTGAGACAGATAGCCCGTGCCCCAGCTGCAGCGACGGGTCCTGCACTCGCAAATCAGCATCACGTAAACAAGGCCAGACGCTCAGCTACATACAGCGTGTGTGCTGGCGCAACGCTAATTCCACTGTTTCAGCAGAGCGAAGCCTCGTGTGAAATGCTATGTCAGCCACGATCGGAAGAACTGCTTCCTCAGACAAGTTGAATGCAGTTTTGGTCATCGAACGCGACGTGCAAAACCGGTTTGCCTGCAAAAACTAGAAAGCTCATCACTGTTCCAGGCGGGAATAACGCGTTTCCTTCTTCTAAGATGCAGAAAATATATACACCCGCGATCAAAGCGAATACGACACACGTCAAGAAGACTTTCCCAATCCGATCTTCACAAAAATGCTCTACTGCTCACGTGAAATCAGAGATCAGTTTTTTCACAACACGATATGGGCAATTGCATCCAGAGAACACACTCAAACTGCTGATTACATTGCAAATTTGTAACCAATTAATGTCTTTTCAACTTGATACTGGAGTTCCTGTCACATTGACTAAGCCACATAGTTATGAAACTCTTGACTAATCCACACTGGACTCGCATTCGGGAGGACGACGGTTCAATCCCGTCTTCGGCCATCCTGATTTAGGTTTTCCGTGACAGGCAAATGCCGGGATTGTTCCTTTGAAAGGGCACGGCCGATTTTCTTCTCCATCCTTCCCTCACCCGAGCTTGCGCTCCGTCTCTAATGACCTCGTTGTCGACGGGACGTTAAACACTAATATCCTCTTCCTCCTCTTGACTAATCGGCTTTGTAAATATCACGTCTGCACCTCGCCACCTATAATGGCAATAGCATTTCATTGCTTGGTACGTGACACGTAACTGCAAAATACAAAAACACGAAAAAAGGAAGTTCCTTTCACTGTAGATAACTCACGCAAGAGTCCAAATGTTTTCGGCATGGGTACGTTTGGTTACTTCGGATTAGACGTACAGGACAATTTGCATCCCACTGACACAAAAGTTTCCCATGCGGTAATTCAGCAACTCTGTGATACGTATAAAAACTTGTCCGACGGTACTAGAATGTGCAAAATATTTTCAACTTCACACTACTCTGAAAACCAATGCGCAACCCAAATTTTGCCTCATACGCCCTGTGCCGCATGCATTACGCGACGATGTCACTACAGAAATTCAGAGACTAGAATCCGTTGGTGTCTTAAAACCTATTTCAGCACTTCAGTCAGCATCACTCTTAGTTGTCATTCGTAAGGCAAGTAGGAAGAAGCGTCTTTGTGAGGACTTCAAACACACGGTAAATTCATATGCAGTCATTGATCCCTACAAGCTCCCACTTATAGAAGAAATTTTGGCTCGAGTGGTGGTACGACAGATCTCAAAAACTGATCTTCCAGACACCTATCATTAGTCGCATTGGACGTATAGACAAATGAAATTTTTGTTTGTGATACTTATGTTGGCTTATTTCAAGAGCATCACCTGCCTTTCGGAAGAACTTCCACGCCTGTGTTGGTTCAAAGATACCTCGAACATGTGACGTCCAAGGTGCCTACTTGTTTTAATCATGTTGACGGCGCTATCGTCTCTGAACAGACACAAGAAAAATTTGGACTGTCTTTTTGATGTCATCACTGTGGTGGACTAGAAATATTATTTCCATAAATGTTCTTTTCTCGAAGAAACACTTGAATATTTAGGCCATTTCAATGACGCAAATGGTGCTCGTTCTTCGACAAAACATTTGCAAGTAACTCATAAATTGCCACCACCGAACAATCTACGTGAACTGTTAACTGTTCTGGGGAAACTAACTTATTACGTAAAGTTCATATATATATATATATATATATATATATATATATATATATATATATATATATATATATTATTTTTTTTTTATTTTTTTTTTTGTGATCAGTCTACTGACTGGTTTGCCGCGGCCCACCACGAATTCCTTTCCTCTGTTACCCTCTTCATCTCAGAGTAGCACTTGCAACCTACGTCCTCAATTATTTGCTTGGCGTATGCCAATCCCTGTCTTCCTCTACAATTTTTGCCCTCTACAGCTCCCTCTAGTACCATGGAAGTCATTCCCTCATGTCTTTACAGATGTCCTATTATCCTGTCCCTTCTCCTTATCAGTGTTTTCCACATATTCCTTTCCTCTCTGATTCTGCGTAGAACCTCCTCATTCCTTACCTTATCAGTCCACCTAATTTTCAACATTCGTCTATAGCACCACATCTCAAATGCGTCGATTCTCTTCTGTTCCGGTTTTCCCACAGTCCATGTTTCACTACCATACAATGCTGTACTCCAGACGTACATCCTCAGAAATTTCTTCCTCAAATTAAGGCCGGTATTTGATATTAGTGACTTCTCTTGGCCAGAAATGCCTTTTTTGCCATAGCGAGTCTGCTTTTGATGTCCTCCTTGCTCCATCCGTCATTGGTTATTTTACTGCCTAGGTAGCAGAATTCATTAACTTCATTGACTTCGTGACTATCATCCAGATGTTAAATTTCTCGCTGTTCTCATTTCTACTACTTCTCATTACCTTCGTCTTTCTCCGATTTACTCTCAAACCATACTGTGTACTCATTAGACTGTTCATTCCGTTCAGCATATCATTTAATTCTTCTTCACTTTCACTCAGGATAGCAATGTCATCAGCGAATAGTATCATTGATATCCTTTCACCTTGTATTTTAATTCCACTACTGGCTAATGGTTCAAATGGCTCTGAGCACTATGGGACTTAACATCTATGGTCATCAGTCCCCTAGAACTCAGAACTACTTAAACCGAACTAACCTAAGGACAGCACACAACACCCAGCCATCACGAGGCAGAGAAAATCCCTTACCCCGCCGGGAATCGAACCCGGGAACCCGGGCGTGGGAAGCGAGAACGCTACCGCACGACCACGAGATGCGGGCAATTCCACTGCTGAACCTTTCTTTTATTTCCATCATTGCTTCCTCGATGTACAGATTGAAGAGTAGGGGCGAAAGGCTACAGACTTGTTTTACACCCTTCTTAATACGAGCACTTCGTTCTTGATCGTCCACTCTTATTATTCCCTCTTGGTTGTTGTACATATTGTATATGACCCGTCTCTCCCTATAGCTTACCCCTACTTTTTTCAGAGTCTCGAACAGCTTGCACCATTTTATATTGTCAAACGCTTTTTCCAGGTCGACAAATCCTATGAAAGTGTCTTGATTTTTCTTTAGCCTTGCTTCCATTATTAGCCGTAACGTCAGAATTGCCTCTCTCGTCCCTTTACTTCTCCTAAAGCCAAACTGATCGTCACCTAGCGCATTCTCTATTTTCTTTTCCATTCTTCTGTATAATAATCTTGTAAGCAGCTTCGGTGCATGAGTTGTTAAGCTGATTGTACGATAATTCTTGCACTTGTCAGCTCTTGCCGTCTTCGGAATTGTGTGGATGATGCTTTTCCGAAAGTCAGATGGTATATCGCCAGACTCATATATTCTACACACCAACGTGAATAGTCGTCTTGTTGCCAATTCCCCCAATGAATTTAGAAATTCTGATGAAATGTTATCTATCCCTTCTGCCTTATTTGACCGTAAGTCCTCCAAAGCTCTTTTAAATTCCGATTCTAATACTGGATCCCCTATCTCTTCTGAATCGACCCCTGTTTCTTCTTCTATCATATCAGACAAATCTTAACCCTCATAGAGGCTTTCAATGTATGATTTCCACCTATCTGCTCTCTCCTCTGCATTTAACAGTGGAATTTGCACTCTTAATGTTACCACCATCGCTTTTAATGTGACCAAAGGTTGTTTTGACTTTCCTGTATGCTGAGCCTGTCCTTCCGACAATCATATCTTTTTCGATGTCTTCACATTTTTCCTGCAGCCATTTCATCTTAGCTTCCCTGCACTTCCTATTAATTTCATTTCCTGAGCGACTTGAATTTCTGTATTCCTGATTTTCCCGGAACATGTTTGTACTTCCTCCTTTCGTCATTCAACTGAAGTATTTCTTCTGTTACCCATGGTTTCTTCGCAGCTACCGTCTTTGTACCTATGTTTTCCTTCCCAACTTTTGTGATGGCCCTTTTTAGAGATGTCCATTCCTCTTCAACTGTACTGCCTACTGCGCTATTCCTTATTGCTGTATCTATAGCGTTAGAGAACTTCAAACGTATCTCGTCATTCCTTAGTACTTCCGTACCCCCACTTCTTCGCGTATTGATTCTTCCTGACTAATGTCTTGAACTTCAGCCTACTCTTCATCACTACTATATTGTGATTTGAGTCTATATCTGCTCCTGGTACGCCTTACAATCCAGTTTCGGATTCCGGAATCTCTGTCTGACCATGATGTAATCTAATTGAAATCTTCCCGTATCTCCCGGCCTTCTCCAAGTATACCTCCTCCTCTTGTGATTCTTGAACAGGGTATTCGCTATTACTAGCTGAAACTTGTTACAGAACTCAATTAGTCTTTCTCCTTTTTCATTCCTTGTCCCAAGCCCATATTCTCCTGTAACCTTGTCTTCTACTCCTTTTCCTTCAAGTGCATTCCAGTCGCCCATGACTGAGATTTTCGTCCCCCTTATATACTGCATTACCCTTTCAATATCCTCATACACTTTCTCTATCTGTTCATCTTCAGCTTGCGACGTCGGCATGTATACCTGAACTATCGTTGTCGGTTTTGGTCTGCTGTCGATTCTGATTAGAACAATCCAGTCACTGAACTGTTCAACAGTAACACACCCTCTGCCCTACCGTCCTATTCATAACGAATCCTACACCTGTTATACGATTTTCTGCTGCTGTTTATATTACCCGATACTCATCTGACCAGAAATCCTTGTCTTCCTTCCACTTCACTCACCCCTACTATATCTAGATTGAGCCTTTGCATTTCCCTTTTCAGATTTTCTTGTTCCCCTACCACATTCAAGCTTCTGGCAATCCACGGCCCGACTCGTAGAACGTTATCCTTTCGTTGATTATTCAATCTTTTTCTCATGGTAACCTCCCCCTCGGCAGTCCACTCCCGGAGATCCGAATGGGGGACTATTCCGGAATCTTTTACCAATGGAGAGACCATCTTGACGCTTCTTCAATTACAAGCCACATGTCCTGTGGATACACATTACGTGTAATGCAGTGGCTTCCATGGCCTTCTGCATCCTCATGGCGTTGATCATTGCTGATTCTTCCGCCTTTAGGGGCAATTTCCCACCCCTGGGACAAGAGAGTGCCCTGAACCTCTATCCGCTCCTCCACCCTCTTTCACAAGGCCGTTGGCAGAATGAGGCTGACTTATTATGCCGGAAGTCTTAGGCCGCCAATGCTGATTATTTATCAAAATTCAGGCAGTGGCGGGACCGAAGACGTTTTGATTATGAATCAAAGACGCTACCCCAATACCACGGGGCGCAAATTGCCGCTCCTCTGAACTGCCTCAGACGTAAGAATGTTGTATTCCATTCGGCTGTGACCAAGGTTTTCAAAGACTGAAAAATGATGCATTGCTTCGTCGACGTTACATTATACACTACGATACGCTCAAATAACTTATACTTACTATTGACGCCTAGTTCCGTGGTGTCGGGGCAGTTTTATCCCACAAAATTGGCAATATAAGACGCCCCACCGCATTTGCTTCAAAAACATTCAACAGGGCGCAAATTAATTTCAGTCACCTGGAGAAGAAAGCACTGGATTTGGTATATGATGTCACAAAATTTCATCATTACCTATATCACAGAAAATTTTACCTGGTGATGGGGCATAAGCCACTGACCGCATCGTTTCCTTCATCAAAACAACTTTCCTAGCGTACTCCGCAGAAGCTTCTACATTGGTCGATATTATTGTCAAATTACCTGTACGAAATTCTATATCACACGACGCCGCAAATCGCAAACGCCGACACATTGTCTCGGTTATCTGTCGGCATAGATGCAGCGTTCGATGCATCAGAAGCTTCCGATTCAAATGCATTGGATTCTTTTCCCACTGATTGACGGTGAATCGCACAAGCCACGGAGCATGATCAGTCACTATGGATGCTGGAAAGTTTCATTCGCCAAGTTTGGAAGCTCTCTCAGAAATTCATGCTCTATCCCTTAGTGCGAAGATATTTCGTCACCGCAACGGTTTACCTCTTTTGAATTATGTGATGTTGCTCCACACACCTAACGAACAGACAAGAGTCTAATTATCGCCCCATTGCAACAGCAGGTGTTAAGGCTTCTACAGAGCAGTTACTGGAGAACAGTTAGCACTAAGAAATTGGAGCGCCAATATTGTACGTGGCTTGATTTACACAAGCAAACAGAACTTGTAACTGTGCAAGGTCACGCATGTGCAGACAAGCAGCCGCTCCTATCCGGAATTTTTTTCCTGGCCACATACTCCATGGCAACGCCTCCATATCCACTTTGCTAGCCCCTTGTAGTAAACACGTTGGCTGAATATCGTCAATGTCTACAGCAAATATCCATTTGTTACTTCAATGCATTTGACGAATGCCACTACCACTATGACTTTCTTTCTGAATTTTTCCTCTAAAGCTTGCCCCAGACAACTGTTTGTGGCAATTTACCACCTTTCTTTTCAGAGGAATTAGAACAGTTCAGCAAACAAAATGGAATACAGCATATCAGAATAGCAACATACCCGTCACAGTCTAAGGGCCGGCCGGTTTGGCCGAGCGGTTCTAGGCGCTTCAGTGTGGAACCACTCGACCACTACGATCGCAGGTTCGAATCCTGCTTCGGGCATGGATGTGTGTGATGTCCTTAGGTTAATTAGGTTTAAGTAGTTCTAAGTTCTAGGGGACTGATGCCCTCATATGTTAAGTCCCATAGTGCTCAGAGCCATTTGAACCATTTGAACACTCTAAGGCGATGCCGCACTTTACCCTTGAACATTAAAGACGCAATCGTCGAAATGTCGTGCTTCACATTAATGTAAAGGTAACTTACTGATTTTTTCCAAGTCATATTGTACTTTGCCTCCTCCTGACGTTTCGCTGGCAGAGCGTTTTCATGGGAACCGCCATCTGACTTTGCTGCATTTGCTTCGTTCTTACCATCCTGCTCCAGCTTCAGACTTGAACACAAAGTTTCACCGGAACGTCAGAATATAATATCGAATGTACAGCAAATCACATTTATGCGAATCTGGCGTTGTTCTCAAATCCACTGGCGGAAGGCAGTATACTATTCGCGGCAGCGCGTAAGTGCCATCAAAAATCAACTACAGCTCCTTGACTTCAGTGATCTTGCCGTTGGTAAACGTTTTCACATTTCTTCACTGGACGACGTCCGTCAGCCGGAACTCACTTTCCTCCACACTCTGTCGTTTCACCAACGGGAGTCGAGGCCTGCGCACCTGTGACGTCATTGTAGTCAACGCTGCAGGTCGCTTCACCCATGGACGTCGACGCATCCTCCGCAGCACCCTCTGTGCTTTTACCTGTGCCCTCGAATGCGTCCTGCACCTGGTTTTGCTGGGCAGTCACCCTGGCTCTCACAAGACGCAGTGTCGGGACGCGGGTTGATCTGCTCTGCTCCCAGCCAAGCAACCAGCCTCATCATTATCTACGGCAGAGCCTCTTCCGGTACCTCCGAAGTTGGACGGGGAGGGATGCGGTATTGACCTTCATCCTATCGGCCGCACTTTCAAAGACACGCGCCGCCAGTCACACCCCCGCGTTTCGTACATTCGCCACCCGGCGTCAGAGCTCTACCATGAATGCTTACGTCGCCGCCAACGATATGAGAGCGTCTCGTCTCCCGAGCTCCAGTGATGACTCTATGTAAGTTCAAACATCGATGCAGAGAACCCATTCCTGTGCACTTGCCATTTAATAAAATTTACAGACATTCATAGCGGTCCGGTATCGTCATCTACAAAGTAGTCACTGCACAAGACTGACTAAATTGTAAAGCCTTTGTAACTGTATACAGGGTGATTTTTTTCTACCGTGTATAAACTCCAGGGATTGATCGACAGAGGATAAGAAACAAAAAAGATCTAATGAACTTGTGTCCGGAAATACATCACTCCCATGCTAGAGACCATTTATTCAATCACAATTATTTAGGGGACAACGGTCTAATACGCGCTGTACCATGCGGCCACAGCTACAGTACGCATGGTTACCTCCATGAACGTGGAACTGTGCCTCATACGTCATACTGTAGCGCCCTCTCCTGCCATAATGTTGTGTCCGATTCATTTCTCTTGCTGACGCACCTTGTAGTGGATGTGATACAGCGTTGTACACAATGGCTCCGCATTCGAATCGAGAGCTTACTGACATGATGTTTACTTATGGAAAGGCAAATGAATACAGGCGGTGGGGAGCAAGATTGTATCAAGAAACCAGTCCCGCCGACAACAACCACAGCATTCAATATCTCTCCCCGTCAGAGGTTCGAGTTCTCCGTCGCGCATGGATGTGTGTGTTGTACCCAGGGTAAGTTAGTGTGTAAGCCCAGAGACCGATAACCTCAGCAGTTTGGTCCAATACAAACTTACTACAAATTTTCAAAAAAAAATTCAATGTCTGCAACATTGTTCCACCGTTTGTGTGCAACAGGGTCGTTTCAGGAAGAAGGAATTCATGAAGTACGTTCCCGAAATGTTTGGACACTAGACTTGGAGAAAAATGTGTTTAACACTGTGGAAGGTGACCGTCGTGTCAGTATTAAGCAGTTGTCCCGCCAGTACACGGAAATCCAGACTACAGGGTGGAGCATTCTCCATGACAACTGTTACTAGTTCAAGGCAATTAGCGACAGAGTATCCACAGCGGGAGCAGTTTTTCATTGGTTTGTTCACCAGGCAACCACGATTTCTGACTTTATGTCATCCACCCTATTCACATAGGAGGCCACATGTGCTCGGAGTGGCATTTTCAACCTTCATAACAGCCATCTCTGGGATAGTATGGAGAACTCCCATGTTATACTGAGACCGAATTATCAGCATCAGTGAAGCCTGAATGTGTGGGCCGGGATGACTCGCGACCGTATTCTTTGACCAATCTATCTTCCACGGCACTTTTGGCGTTTCTTGCGGGTGACTTAGCCTCCCCTGCTCGATGGAGTGCCATTGATGTTTCAAAGGGTTTTGTGGCTGCTATATATAATCAGCATTGGAGGCCGAAGACTTCCGGCATAAGAAGTCAGCCTCATTCTGCCAACGGCCTTGTCAAAGAGGGCGGAGGAGCGGATAGAGGTTCAGGGCACTCTCTTGTCCTAGGGGTGCGAAATTGCCCCTAAAGGCGGAAGAATCAGCAATGATCAACGACATGAGGATGGAGAAGGCCATGGAAACCACTGCATTAAAGTTACGTAACGTGTATCCACAGGACATGTGGCCTGTAATTGAAGAAGTGTCATGATGATCTCTCCACTGGCAAAAGATTCCGGAATAGTCCCCCATTCGGATTTCCGGGAGGGGACTGCCAAGGGGGAGGTTACCTTGAGAAAAAGATTCAATAATCAACGAAAGGATAACGTTCTACGAGTCGGGGCGTGGAATGTCAGAAGCTTGAACGTGGTAGGGAAACTAGAAAATCTGAAAAGGGAAATGCAAAGGCTCAATCTAGATATAGTAGGGGTCAGTGAAGTGAAGTGGAAGGAAGACAAGGATTTCTGGTCAGATGAGTATCGGGTAATATCAACAGCAGCAGAAAATGGTATAACAGGTGTAGGATTCGTTATGAATAGGAAGGTAGGGCAGAGGGTGTGTTACTGTGAACAGTTCAGTGACCGGGTTGTCCTAATCAGAATCAACAGCAGACCAACACCAAAAACGATAGTTCAGGTATACATGACGATGTCGCAAGCTGAAGATGAACAGATAGAGAAAGTGTATGAGGATACTGAAAGGGTAATGCCGTATGTAAAGGGGGACGAAAATCATAGAGAAAGTGTATGAGGATACTGAAAGGGTAATGCCGTATGTAAAGGGGGACGAAAATCTAATAGTCATGGGCGACTGGAATGCAGTTGTAGGGGAAGGAGTAGAAGAAAAGGTTACAGGAGAATATGGGCTTGGGACAAGGAATGAAAGAGGAGAAAGACTAATTGAGTTCTGTAACAAGTTTCAGCTAGTAATAGCGAATACCCTGTTCAAGAATCACAAGAGCAGGAGGTATACTAGGAAGAAGCCGGGAGATACGGGAAGATTTCAATTAGATTACATCATGGTCAGACAGAGATTCCGAAATCAGATACTGGATTGTAAGGCGTACCCAGGAGCAGATATAGACTCAGATCACAATATAGTAGTGATGAAGAGTAGGCTGAAGTTCAAGACATTAGTCAGGAAGAATCAATACGCGAAGAAGTGGGGTACGGAAGTACTAAGGAATGACGAGATACGTTTGAAGTTCTCTAACGCTATAGATACAGCAATAAGGAATAGCGCAGTAGGCAGTACAGTTGAAGAGGAATGGACATCTCTAAAAAGGGCCATCACAGAAGTTGGGAAGGAAAACATAGGTACAAAGACGGTAGCTGCGAAGAAACCATGGGTAACAGAAGAAATACTTCAGTTGATTGATGAAAGGAGGAAGTACAAACATGTTCCGGGAAAATCGGAAATATAGAAATACCAGTCGCTGAGGAATGAAATAAATAGGAAGTGCAGGGTAGCTAAGACGAAATGGCTGCAGGAAAAATGTGAAGACATCGAGAAAGATATGATTGTCGGAAGGACAGACTCAGCATACAGGAAAGTCAAAACAACCTTTGGTGACATTAAAAGCAACGGTGGTAACATTAAGAGTGCAACGGGAATTCCACTGTTAAATGCAGAGGAGAGAGCAGATAGGTGGAAAGAATACATTGAAAGCCTCTATGAGGGTGAAGATTATTCTGATGTGATAGAAGAAGAAACAGGAGTCAATTTAGAAGAGATAGGGGATCCAGTATTGGAATTGGAATTTAAAAGAGCTTTGGAGGACTTACGGTCAAATAAGGCAGAAGGGATAGATAACATTCCATCAGAATTTATAAAATCATTGGGGGAAGTGGCAACAAAACGACTATTCATGTTGGTGTGTAGGATAGATGAGTCTGGCGATATACCATCTGACTTTCGGAAAAGCATCATCCACACAATTCCGAAGACGGCAAGAGCTGACAAGTGCGAAAATTATCGCACAATCAGATTAACAGGTCATGCATCGAAGCTGCTTACAAGAATAATATACAGAAGAATGGAAAAGAAAATAGAGAATGCGCTAGGTGACGATCAGTTTGGTTTTAGGAAAAGTAAAGGGACGAGAGAGGCAATTCTGACGTTACGGCTAATAATGGAAGCAAGGCTAAAGAAAAATCAAGAGACTTTCATAGGATTTGTCGACCTGGAAAAAGGGTTTGACAGTATAAAATGGTGCAAGCTGTTCGAGATTCTGAAAAAAAGTAGGGGTAAGCTATAGGGAGAGACGGGTCATAAACAATATGTACAACAACCAAGAGGGAATAATAAGAGTGGACGATCAAGAATAAAGTGCTCGTATTAAGAAGGGTGTAAGACAAGGCTGTAGCCTTTCGCCACTACTCTTCAATCTGTACATCGAGGAAGCAATGATGGAAATAAAAGAAAGGTTCAGCAGTGGAATTGAACTACAAGGTGAAAGGATATCAATGATACGATTCGCTGATGACATTGCTGTCCTGAGTGAAAGTTAAGAAGAATTAAATGATCTGCTGAACGGAATGAACAGTCTAAGGAGTACACAGTATGGTTTGAGAGTAAATCGGAGAAAGACGAAGGTAATGAGAAGTAGTAGAAATGAGAACAGCGAGAAACTTAACATCAGGATTGATGGTCACGATGTCAATGAAGTTAAGGAATTCTGCTACCTAGGCAGTAAAATAACCAATGACGGATGGAGCAAGGAGGACATCAAAAGCAGACTCGCTATGGCAAAAAAGGCATTTCTGGCCAAGAGAAGTCTACTAATATCAAATACCGGCCTTAATTTGAGGAAGAAATTTCTGAGGATGTACGTCTGGAGTACAGCATTGTATGGTAGTGAAACATGGACTGTGGGAAAACCGGAACAGAAGAGAATCGACGCATTTGAGATGTGGTGCTATAGACGAATGTTGAAAATTAGGTGGACTGATAAGGTAAGGAATGAGGAGATTCTACGCAGAATCGGAGAGGAAAGGAATATGTGGAAAACACTGATAAGGAGAAGGGACAGGATGATAGGACATCTGCTAAGACATGAGGGAATGACTTTCATGGTACTAGAGGGAGCTGTAGAGGGCAAAAATTGTAGAGGATGACAGGGATTGGAATACGTCAAGCAAATAATTGAGGACGTAGGTTGCAAGTGCTACTCTGAGATGAAGAGGCTAGCACAGGAAAGGAATTCGTGGCGGGCCGCATCAAACCAGTCAGTAGACTGATGACAAAAAAAAAAAAAAAATATAATTGTGTTCCAGCCCACTTCGCCGTTACCGTCCGGAATCATCTCAATCGTGTTTTCCCTGGTCGATGAATCGGACAAGGACGTCCAGTTGCATGCCCTGCCCGTTCACCGGATCTCAACCCGTGCGATTCATGGGGTCATCTCAGAAGTATCTAGTATGCAGAGCCCATTCGAGATGTGGTAACAATGGAGCAGCGTCTTCATTTTTCCTTTGACACTGTTAGGATGCAGCCTAGCCTATGTGAACGCGTGAGACAGAACATACTACGGCGCGTACACGCGTGCTTTGGGGCACATTTTCAGCACATACTGTAACTCTGGCTGCATAGCACTGCGCATACTGGACCGCAGTCTCTTTAACATTGTATGACTGAATAAATGGTCTCCAGCATAGAAACCATACATTTCCGGACGTAAGTTTATTTGATCTTTTTTGTTACGTATCCTCTCATCGACCGATCCTTGGAGTTGGTTTACGGTGGAGTAAATAACCCTGGATGTTTCAGCATTAAAATCTACTGTTAGAAATTGACGCTGCAACTACAGAAAAACAAAGTTATGTATTACTTTTATTATTTGATACTAGATGTAGAATAAATCAACATCTGAATTGTCTGTTCATGAACAATATCTGTTCGTCACTTCGGTATACGCTAAAGAAACACACACAGTGCAAAGAAGTTAACAACAGGTGCCTCCACTACCACCTTGTCTCGCGTAAGCATGACGGTTTTGCAAATGTTCTCAGTTTACCACACCTTCTCTCGAGTAAACATGACGGTGCTGCCAATGTTCTCAGTTATCAGTTTGCCAAGATATAGTTATATTTGCAAAACACACGAAATAATTGAGATGCTCAGCTCATGACATTAACCACAGGAGCACCTACAGCACTGGAACAGAAAATCCGCTGGTCGTGGGCGTTTTGCCGGAGGCAGAAATGGCCAGTTACGAGAAAAACAGCATTATACCCTTTGTTACGCGGTGACAGTTTCTGCCTCTTCTGCTTTCTTGTCCACTTAAGAAAGTCGCGTAAACATGATAGTAAGCATCATGTTTTCTGATTTCTTATCAACTCAAAATCTCTTCATGAAGTCAGAATGTTTTTTCCTTCCATTCCTAGAACAATTTTTTCTCACTATTCTTTTCCAGTTTCTCTGTGACGCTCATGCCTGGTAAATCATTCCAATGTTTTTGTAAGCAGCTCATTTTGACTACCTTCAATTAAGAAGTTTCAGCACTCGTTTCCTGAGTGCATCCAATTTCGAGCTTTCCTCGTGAGTATTCTTTTGGTGGGCCAATTGCTGTCTGTTTTATAAATACGGGTATGACTTTCCAGGCATCTCTTGCGCCTACTTATAAAACGAGGTGATGGGAACATGAACTCTAAAAATGCATCATATAAGTGTGATAATATTAACAACTTTATTACCCATGATAACTGAATCCAACAATTAGCTTTTAACCCTTTGTTGCCGGACGGTACTTAAAAGTACCAGTAAGTTTTGACTCTCATTATTTTCCTGTGATGCAGTTTCGTGATCTGAGAGCCTGTCGGTACGTAACAGTAACTCTGCTCTACTGTTTCATAGATGTTATTGTGCAATACATAGACCTCTCTGGCGGTCAGAGCTTGAAATTGTTTTTCGCACGCTGCTGTGAAAACAGAAGATAGTATGTGCTTGTTTCCATGATGTTGCCTGAATTTGTGCGCAATTTATTGAAACTTCCGTTGAGTTTTCCATTGTACGTACTTACCTTCTTTGTTTTTTTACAATAGTTTGAAGCATTACGTTACAAGTGAATGAGATAAAGTGGAAAATATAAGGCGGACTTACTAGTACCGTCAGGTTGTCCGAACACTTTATTGTAGCAACAATGCGTTACCTCTCACTAGTTGTCCTGTCCACTTTTTCTCACACAGAAATCCGTAAGTACATTTGCCTGTGGAACAATTAGAACAAACAGGAAAGGTTTTCCAGGGAATTTACCTAAAGGAAAATGTCTAAATCAAATCACAGAGAGTCATCTTTAGACCTAACAGTATTTCAATGGAAGGAAAATAAAGTAGTGTATTTTGCGTCAAAATTCCATGGCACTGAACAGAGCGTAGTGACAAGAAAATAGAAAGATGGAACTAGTATGACTATACCATGTCCAGTTATTGTATGTGATTACAATAAAAACATGGGTGGTGTGGATCATGCAAACAGATTACGTTCAACTTATGGTCTTGACAAGCGATCAAAGAAATGGTGGCACCGTCTCTTCAGGGGAGCAACAGAAATTTCTTTTGTCAATGCTTACGTCATTTTCAGTGATCTACATGGGGCACTGCCACTGCTGGAATTCAGGCGTGCTGTGGCACTAGGGCTAATGAATGGACAGCAAGTGCCAAATCTCAAAAAGAGAAACTCTTGTAAAGATGAAATAACTCTCCCAAAGAGAAGGAAGGATAACTTTTCTGTTCCGAAGGATGTACGTCTTGGCAACCGAGGAAACCATTTTGTAGTGTTCAGTTGTAGAAGAGGACGATGCGAAATGCGTGCGAAAAAAAAATTTCAGTCGAGACCACATTCACAATGTAGTACATGTAAAGTGTATTTGTGCTGCAATATGAAAAAGAACTGTTTCCTACAATTTCATGAGGTATCACTAAATATGTGATATGTACAGGGCTATTACAAATGATTGAAGCGATTTCATAAATTCACTGTAGCTCCATTCATTGACATATGGTCACGACACACTACAGATACGTAGAAAAACTCATAAAGTTTTGTTCGGCTGAAGCCGCACTTCAGGTTTCTGCCGCCAGAGCGCTCGAGAGCGCAGTGAGACAAAATGGCGACAGGAGCCGAGAAAGTGTATGTCGTGCTTGAAATGCACTCTCATCAGTCAGTCATAACAGTGCAACGACACTTCAGGACGAAGTTCAACAAAGATCCACCAACTGCTAACTCCATTCGGCGATGGTAAGCGTAGTTTAAAGCTTCTGGATGCCTCTGTAAGGGGAAATCAACGGGTCGGCCTGCAGTGAGCGAAGAAACGGTTGAACGCGTGCGGGGCAAGTTTCACGCATAGTGATGTGAAAGATTCAGTGTTTAAACCTCCTCTACCAAGAAACGTGCCAGAACTGCGAGCTGGCATCAACAGTGCTTTCGAACTCATTGATGGGGACATGTTGCGCCGAGTGTGGGAGGAACTTGATTATCGGCTTGATGTCTGCCGAATCACTAAAGGGGCACATATCGAACATTTGTGAATGCCTAAAAAAACTTTTTGAGTTTTTGTATGTGTGTGCAAAGCATTGTGAAAATATCTCAAATAATAAAGTTATTGTAGAGCTGTGAAATCGCTTCAATCATTTGTAATAACCCTGTATATACTGTCAAAAATGTATAGCTAAGTTACTATGTATTGTGAAGTCGCTCTAGAATAAATTTATGTGAAATTTAAAAAAAAAATCAGAAATATATTTGTGTTAATTAATTTTCTAATGTAAAAATATTTAATATTTATGTGGAATAAGGTACAAGTTATAAAAATTGGAGCATTTTTCTGCGCATGTTGTGATTCTGTCCATGGAGTGTGACGGTACTTCTGAGTACCAGGAGAGAAAAAAGTTGTGAAAAATAAAATAATATTTTACAAAAAATCCTAGCGTCATTTGAGACCACAATAGCATAAATTCTGCAAAGAAAATGTTAAAAAGTAATTTTTTTCTTATGTCAGGAAACAAAGTGTTAAAATCGTGAAGCGATCGTTGTCACCCACCCCTTGAAATGCGAGTACTTACAAGCAGAACGTATAAAAGGATAAATGGAAAGACAATAGTAAGTTATGTACATTTTGTTTACATTTGGAATATAGCTGCATTACGTGGAGGAAAGACATGATTTTCTGGTGGGCTAAAACAGTCACTCCGTGTTCGTGTGTGTGTGTGTGTGTGTGTGTGTGTGTGTGTGTGTGTGTGAGTCTGATCAGTAGCGCTGTGTAATGACAGTCATGTCTGTAAGAAATACGGATTGCCTTTATTATAAGGGGCGCTATCTTGAGAGTCTAATTGTTCGTTCATCTTTCGCTCCCTCATCATGAGAACTGGGCGGACTTTTGCCGAACTTTTTTCTTTTCATTAAAATATCCAATAGGATCGAAATGAGGAAACTGGATTTTCTATTGGGAATAGTGAGAATGGACGTCTGGTTCTGTCACTCGCCCAATAACCAGAACTTTATTCAGAGTAGGTGTTGGGAACTGTTCTTAATTTGATCCTGGGACGACACGTTCCAAAAAATCTTAAGTTTATGTGAATGTGCTTCGTTATGCGTATACACAGTAACGTCTATGATTTGCATCTGCCCGACATGTACAGTGAGCCTGCGGTCTTGCTTGACGAAGAACTCCTTTAATGCGACGGTCATTTAGTCACATGATTTCCCTGGAGGCGCTGTTAGGAGAGCAAAGTGCAAGTCGGCCAATGAAATCACGACACCTACTTCGATAATGTGTGTGATCAGCTGCTGAGATAAGTCGCACAAATTTTGCTAAACGCTAGTCTAGGCGTTAACTGAACGATTTTAATGTTTAAAATAAGCTGTTGCTTGTGATAATAGAATGACCCTTACGTTTTTAATGGCTATTTTCCACATCGTGATAAAATTAGGTCTGTGGTGAAATGTTAGAACAGTGGCTCAAGAATGAACTGTTGCACTAAAAAGACAGAATTATTTTGAGCACAGTCATTTCATTAAAATTTTTCGGCACCAAAAATCATTATTAATAGGCCATATGTTCACTGTGCGAAATTGGTTCCTAACATTAGACACGAGGGTTGCCAAGAAAGTAATGCACCGCACTTTTCTTTCTCAGCCGAAAACAATGCTACGAATGCGAAACGTTACGTATGCACTATTTGAAGTCTCATGAGTGAGCAAGCCACGTTTCCATCACTTCGGGCAGATAGCGTAACTGTAGGACAGTTTGAAAATGGCGTCTGTAGGTGATGTACGTTAAAAGAAACGTGCCGTCATTGAACTTCTCACTGCAGAGAAAGAAACTGTGGGGAATATTCACAAACTGGTGTGCGAAGTCTATGGCGCATCTGCTGTACCGAAGTACAGTTAGTCGCTAGGCTTGCAGGGTGAGGTCATCAGAAGGCGGTTCGGCGGAGCTCCAAGATTTGCAGCGGTCGGGGAAACCATCGACCTCTCTCACATGACATGTTGCTACGAGCTAATGTTGTCATTCGTGACGAAAGACGCATTAAAGGATGCCATTCGTGGAAGACATTTTCAGGACGATGAAGAGGTGAGTCACACAGTGAAGCACTGCCTCCACCACCAGGACAAGGACTGGTACCAACAGGATATACAAGCCCCTGTTTCGTGCTGGAGGATGGTCATAGAACGGAATGGACATTAAGTGGAAGTATTGGGTGCATAGATAAAGCACCATTCTCTAGTGTGTGTATTCTCATTATGTTCAATAAAGAATTCTTGAAAAAAAAGTGCTGTGAATTACATTCTGGGCAACCATCGCATTTAAAAATCATTGCACTCATTTCACACTTATGTAGCAGCTGCACCATATTTAGACAGTACATTGTTTCATACAGTCTGCTGTTATGGCCTGAACGAACTACAATCAGCCGGTCACTACGGTTGGGCCTTTGACTGGTGGAAATGGCTGATCAGAGTTATAACACAGGAAATATTAGTTCACTTTATTGCAAGAATGATGAAAAGATTTTCTTAAGTTTGCACAATCCACAACCACAGGAATGTGCAGAATATTTGCAACTGTCTACGAATATTAAAGCATCATTTGATGCACACATTTACTATACTTTTCTCTCCATATACAATTTAAGTATCACACGTGTCATAACTAGACAATTTTGTCTGCTGGTAAGGAGGTTACGAGTTGGCGCAGGGCCTCTTCTTGTCGGCTGTAATCGGCCCCCGTGCGGTAACGCTGCGGAACTGGAAACTGGCATGTAGTGCCTCCCATTCTCCGGTACAGACTGCCGTGAGACATGAGTAGCCTCTGCTGTATCGATACGAGTTGCCGACTTCTGTACGACACCTCTATCTCTGACATTTGCAGTGTTACATTTGCAAACGCTTAATCGTAACAGATATGGTTGGGAGCAGGATACAGGGGCTGCTGGAGTGGAAGGCTGAGCAACAAATTGAGGATAGAATATAACATTTAATTTATTACGCAAGAAAAGTCATGCAAGGTACTGGTAACAAAATATTGACACATACCTTGTTCAGTTTAAATGTACATCAGCTGATTTAACATGAATCATCAACAAGTTATCTAACATAAAACAATCTGCAAATATGAGATTTAAACCTTTCCCAAAATTTTAATGCTTGTAAAATGTTATTACGAAACACAGAAAATTACCAAACTGGTCACTGTATTTAAGCCTTACATAACCTGTTGGGCACAGTGGCTTACAGGAAATAATATCACAGACGTATAGCAATATCTGCCCACTACAGCACTGTCTTAGGTGACCTTGTGGACCACAATGATTCGCAGAGCCAACTCATATAATTAAATGGTAAATATTACCCACAATGGCGCTTGCGTTATAATCTTACGTAGCACAACGATTTATCAGGACAATACAATTAATGCTAAGTACAATCTGGTCCAGAATAACGTGTGCCCTACCACTGCTTAAACTACTCAGAATCAGTAATGAACTGTGCTACAAGGCAAGCACATTCACTTCAGACAAGTTAACAAGACAGTGCCCCCATTTGAATTTTACCACAGAAATCCATCAATAGTCGTAGGCCAGACGGTGATTCGAAAAGGATTGATAACAAGTTACCGCACTGTTGGCGGTTGGCACTAAACCCATGGCGTGCGATAGATGTGTGGGCCAGAAACCCCGTTGCAACAGGAGCCGTTAACAACAGTACCCACAGAACTCTTTCTAAAACCGCACCGTGAAATGACGTCAAAAGGGTTTTCAAAACATTTTAACACTCAACAGTAGTGAGTAAGAGAAAAGGACAAAAAACAAACACACACGACACTTACAATTAGCCTTGAATTATTCCTAGCTGTGGTTAAGATTGAATTAATTTTAATCCAACAGCTAAACAGTGGTGTCACAGTAAACGTAAACTTTACTTGACTAGCGTGACAATTTGGGCGTCCCTTAACAGAGATAAGTTCAGTAACAAACAAGACACTCAAATAAGGGTATTGTGAAACACATCAACAATTTAAGCAAACACGCTCACATAGGCACTCCAGTTCATATGTAAATCAACCAGGGCACAAGTCAGTATTTCGACATGCGACGTGGGAACAATCACTGCTCAGCAGCGCAAGCCAGAATACGGCAGAAAGAAGTCTCGCTTAACTCCACCAGATGAAGATGCACCAAGCTAACAAAATGGTTCAAATGGCTCTGAGCACTATGGGACTCAACTGCTGAGGTCATTAGTCCCCTAGAACTTAGAACTAGTTAAACCTAACTAACCTAAGGACATCACAAACATCCATGCCCGAGGCAGGATTCGAAACTCCGACCGTAGCGGTCTTGCGGTTCCAGACTGCAGCGTCTTTAACCAAGCTAACAGCTCACCTTTAACAATATTAATCCAAAATCCGCTAATAAGGTAATGGCCAGAATAACACCAGCCCGTAGCCGCAGCGTGAGGAAGGCTGAACTCGTAAACAGAACGAACGACAGCGAGTCATTGCAGCACCTCCAGTTCCGGTGCTCAGCCGGCCCCAACGCAGCTGCCACACTCACACCACTTGCCGACGCGACTTCCGCGATCTTCCGGCGTCGCCCCGCCCTGGCCCGCTCGTCTCTCTCTGGCAGAGACTCCCTTTCGGCTTCCCCCACGGAATCCCAGAGGGCGCACCAGCTCGCGCACCGCAAAGCGAATCGAAAGAGATCGAACACACAACACCGGAACAATCAAATCGCAGGAGCACCTGGCATGTGGTACGTCCCATTCTCCGGTGCGGACTGCCGTGAGACGTAAGTAGCTTCTGCTGTATCGATACGAGTTGCCGACTATTGTACGGCACCACTATCTCTGATATTTGCAATGTTATATTTGCAAATGCTTTATGATAACTTATTGTGTTTGCGTGTGTGTGTGTGTGTGTGTGTGTGTGTGTGTGTGTGTGTGTGAGTGTGTGTGTGTGGGTTGGTGGGTGGAAGGATGGGTGGGAGACAGAATAGCTTTCTCATGGCTGTCATTTGTTACAAAAATGAAGCGATGGTAGTTTGTGCCACATATAAATAACTCGCTAGACTTTTGTAAACCTTGCTTACATCATGCGATTTCATCGAATTATTTTATAGAAAAAATACACAAGTGAAGGTACAGTATTCGCAGTACACGTGTTTGAAATGCTCTTGTTAAAACATGACTTCTGGTGTCCGATTAGCTGACAGTAAATATCGCTCACTAGGAACGGTGTTTATGTAGAAAAACCCAGATGGCCGCGTCACAAGGTATTTGTCATAAACCACTGTGAAATCCGTGATGCGGGAATCGCGGCTGAGGTGGCGCTCATCGTTTGCGAGGCTTTGCCGCTGACGTCGTTTTCCTCAAGACAGGCGGCGAGTGTGGAGCGCCGCAGACAAATCACGGCGCTCCCTTCAGCGGGTGGCCAGCTGGAGGCGTCGCTGGTTGGAGGGGGGGGGGCGGTAAGCAGGATGGAGTTGGGTGGGGAGGTAGAGGGTGTGGATGGGGGAGGACGGGTATCCACCGCAGACGGCCGCCGCTTAATGGCCGCCGGAGCGTCGTGAAGGATGGCCGCGGCTGTGGCCGGCTGCGAGGCGCCATCCGTCAGGCGTCGCGGCGCTCTGCCCCTGCCCCTTCCCACCACCACGCTGCCCCCCCCCCCCACCACGCCACACTGACGGCCGCGACGCGCCTTGCGGCTGACCGCGCCGCGACGCCTTATCTGCCGCTGAAGGATGGC
The DNA here is from genome assembly GCF_023864275.1 of Schistocerca cancellata. Taxonomy (NCBI): domain Eukaryota; kingdom Metazoa; phylum Arthropoda; class Insecta; order Orthoptera; family Acrididae; genus Schistocerca; species Schistocerca cancellata. Next base: position 101,752,687 of record NC_064633.1, read on the forward strand.
ATACGCGCCGGCGCGCCTGAATTATGCATAACCTGCGGCTGACGTGGCGGCGGTGCCGAGCCGGGCCCTCCGGCAGGCACGAGCACTTGTAAAACGCCGGCTCCGGCGTGCCGAGGAACCGACGGCGTCACGCACGTACGAGCTCCAGCAGGTCCGGCGTCGTACGAGCTGTGCTACAGATAACAAATGAAAGTCTAGACGTAGCGTGCCTGTGTCCTTATAACCGCCCTTGGTGGCAGTGCCGGCTTTCGGAAACTGAAATTGATAGTCCACAGTTGCCTTATGCCCAGTTTACACACGTGGCCAACGGTAAATACAGGCCTGAACGCACATGTGTGTGACGTCAGCAATGTAGTGTTAACTGCCAGTCGACACAAACACATGCTTTATCAGTTTTCATCAACCTTCTTTGACCGAACTACTTCACTGGAGCTTTTACACCATCGCAAAATTTTTCGTCATATTGTTCTGGTATCTACGCCGAAGAGTTAACAGTTGCACATTACTTGAAAAGAAAAAGAAATGGAAACGATTGCGTGTGGATGACGAGAGGAGAAGCTTGAAGTGTTCGTGAGATTTGGCTTCGTAAGCTACAATACGAGGACATAAGGAACAACAAAAATTACCTGAGAAAGGGTGAGCGAATATTTCAGTTTGAGAGGTGGCATGAGCCCCCTCTCATATTTCTATCTTACGATTCTCTTCTCTAATTGCATGCGGTGGAAAGTTGCTATTCCTTCACACGCGGACTTCCCACGCAGCGTCTCTCGTCACCCGGGTGGTCCGGTGACAGGCGGGCTCTGCTGATCTGGAAAGCTTTAAGCCGACGGGTGTGAGGAAGTCGAGTGAATGCTTTGCAGACACCGTCATTGTCAAGTGGCACGCCCGCAGAGCCTGAAGTAGCGGCTGTGCTAGAGGTTCCGTTACTTCGCAGAAACTTAGCGAAAACACTTTCTGGCGGGCTACCAGCGAGGTGTGGGAATGACTTGTGTACCCAGGCAGCTGTGGCGGGAAAATTCCCGCACATTCTGCAAAATAGTAACTGTGATTGGCTTGCTCAGGGCATAGCTCCGTGACGTAGCAAGATCGGCGCAGAAATTGGCGACAAGAATCTCCATTGGTGGAATGGTAGCGTTCCGGCAATGGAGTGGAATTTTCCGCCGGTTTTCGAGTTGCTGATTGGAACGTTTAACCACGGCCACTGTCGTGGGGGCGGGAATGTTCTGTGTTCGGTTTTTGTACGGGTGCTCTTGTGGGTAGTTGGCTCTCGCCTTTCGGTCGAGGACGTCGAAGCAACCAGCCAACGGCTCCGGTACGGCAGATCGTGTCCTGGGAGTCAAGAAGTCGGTTTGGTAATGTATGTCCGCAGCACCGGCAGATAGGGATTTTCCTAGGTGATAATCAGAGCTCAGCAGAGCGCGCCTGTTCGTCTTTTTTCTAACTTTGTTCTGTCTTGGGTAGCAGCAATTAATGTAGGGTTGGCTATGTGTTTTCTCTAAGAATTGAGTTGCTAGGAATTGGCTGCACATACCACTTCGTCATAATCCTCACAATCTAGTTTAGGGACAACTTCACATTCACAGCGTTTGTATAAGTATCCAATTAGAGCCAATGTGATGTATTGTTAATGTTTCATGTGTTGTTGTTTATTATTTTGTGTTTAGTCTTAATAAATCATATTGTTATTTTGGACAGAACTTTCATTCTGTTAATAGGTAGAGCAACCCCATCATTCCTCACTATGTTAATGAAACCTTCGTTTAATGAACTTATTTATCAAATTAAATTATTGCAGGTGCCAAACTCTCTTCTACTCCACTGGCAGGGTTGATTAGAGTCAGTTCGCGTATTTTTTTTATCCTTGTGCAACAGGAAAAGTTGGAGTTAGAATAGGGGGGGGCTTAGAGCATCATGTACATATGTAAATTCTCTAAGAATTGAGTGTTAAAAAACACTGCTAGCCCCGGCACCTCGCATAAAATGGCGACCCTTAGCCTCGGATCTTCCCTGTGAATCTTCTGACAAGCAAGTATTATTAGTAGTAGGGACACTCAGAATTTTTTTTGCTTAATTTTTTTATTGATTAATACCCACGTTTTTTTCTGGTAGTTCTGCGTTTAGTTTTAAGTAGCGGCGCATGATTACTGTTTTTGTTTTCAGTGTATATATTTTTTTTGGTCATTGTTTTTGTGTTCCTTTGATGGTGTGTCCGTATCACATCACACTTTGTTGGGTTTGTGTGCGGTTTCTGTACCACAACAAATCGTGCGTATAATTACAGCGTTGGAGCGGCGTTGTTGAAACTTTATGTCTATGTGTAAAAATATATGGAGTCGATTAATTTTATTGTGCATTTTAGATAAATTTGTTTTTTCATGAATGATAACGAGAAGTAAGGCACGACTATTATCGAGCGACGCTAAAACAAAAGAGGATAGCATAATGGATAAGGGGCAATTTACCGACGGGAATAGGTTCGGAGATGAGATGGGCACATTTTTAGCAGGACAGGACGCCAGGGTCATTGATGAGGAAGGTGATTTGGACGCGATCTTAGAGCAGCGTTGCGGCCGTGATTATGATAGTGAGGTAGAGGATGAAACAGAGACAGTCACACAGGTCGAGACGGTAGCAGAAGTTTATAATCAAACGAACGAGAGCAGACAGGGGCCAGCTCGGCCACGTCAGAGCTCTAGCGCACAGGTGTCCAGAGTTACATCACCCATGGGTGACGAGGATCAAAATGATGACATTAACCCAATACTGAGCTTCCTACGATCAATGAAAGAAGAAGCTGACGAACAACGTAAGAGGGAGAAGGAAGAAGAGGAGAAACAACGTAAGAAGGAGAAAGAAGAAGCTGACGAACAACGTAAGAGGGAGAAGGAAGAAGAGGAGAAACAATGTAAGAAGGCGAAGGAAGAAGCTGACGAACAGCGTAAGAGGGAGAAGGAAGAAGAGGAGAAACAACGTAAGAAGGAGAAGGAAGAAGCTGACGAACAGCGTAAGAAGGACACTGAGGCAATAATTTCGCATATAGGGGAAATTCGTGGGGAATTACTAACAATAAAGAAAGAATGTGAAGAAGCAAAACAAATGTCAATGGTAGCCCAAAAAGTAGAAGGCCTAGCCAAAACGGCAGCAACAGGGGCAATGAAAATCGCAAAAGTAACTTCTAAACTCGCAGGGCGCTTGCGACGTGCGACACAAGTGCACTCAAAATCCCTAGCGGCCTTAAAGACTCAAGGTAATATTGCGGTTACGAACATCACGAAACGAATGAAAGAAGTAGAGAGTCGGATAGCAAAACTAGAGCGAAACGGGCACACGAGCACTGCGCGTTCGGATACCAATGATGGAGTACACAGAACTGTGTCTCCGAGGAAAAGTCCGCCGTGCTCTAGCCCAGTGACAGAGTGCGGAACTAACAATGCACACGCAGAAACAGAGAGTAATAGCTCCAATAATTGCAGCCCACTTAGAAGAGTGAATGCTGAATGCCACTTCCACTGTGATACAGACGTAGCACATCACAGTTATCAGCAAAATACACTCCTGGAAATGGAAAAAAGAACACATTGACACCGGTGTGTCAGACCCACCATACTTGCTCCGGACACTGCGAGAGGGCTGTACAAGCAATGATCACACGCACGGCACAGCGGACACACCAGGAACCGCGGTGTTGGCCCTCGAATGGCGCTAGCTGCGCAGCATTTGTGCACCGCCGCCGTCAGTGTCAGCCAGTTTGCCGTGGCATACGGAGCTCCATCGCAGTCTTTAACACTGGTAGCATGCCGCGACAGCGTGGACGTGAACCGTATGTGCAGTTGACGGACTTTGAGCGAGGGCGTATAGTGGGCATACGGGAGGCCGGGTGGACGTACCGCCGAATTGCTCAACACGTGGAGCGTGAGGTCTCCACAGTACATCGATGTTGTCGCCAGTGGTCGGCGGAAGGTGCACGTGCCCGTCGACCTGGGACCGGACCGCAGCGACGCACGGATGCACGCCAAGACCGTAGGATCCTACGCAGTGCCGTAGGGGACCGCACCGCCACTTCCCAGCAAATTAGGGACACTGTTGCTCCTGGGGTATCGGCGAGGACCATTCGCAACCGTCTCCATCAAGCTGGGCTACGGTCCCGCACACCGTTAGGCCGTCTTCCGCTCACGCCCCAACATCGTGCAGCCCGCCTCCAGTGGTGTCGCGACAGGCGTGAATGGAGGGACGAATGGAGACGTGTCGTCTTCAGCGATGAGAGTCGCTTCTGCCTTGGTGCCAATGATGGTCGTATGCGTGTTTGGCGCCGTGCAGGTGAGCGCCACAATCAGGACTGCATACGACCGAGGCACACAGGGCCAACACCCGGCATCATGGTGTGGGGAGCGATCTCCTACACTGGCCGTACACCACTGGTGATCGTCGAGGGGACACTGAATAGTGCACGGTACATCCAAACCGTCATCGAACCCATCGTTCTACCATTCCTAGACCGGCAAGGGAACTTGCTGTTCCAACAGGACAATGCACGTCCGCATGTATCCCGTGCCACCCAACGTGCTCTAGAAGGTGTAAGTCAACTACCCTGGCCAGCAAGATCTCCGGATCTGTCCCCCATTGAGCACGTTTGGGACTGGATGAAGCGTCGTCTCACGCGGTCTGCACGTCCAGCACGAACGCTGGTCCAACTGAGGCGCCAGGTGGAAATGGCATGGCAAGCCGTTCCACAGGACTACATCCAGCATCTCTACGATCGTCTCCATGGGAGAATAGCAGCCTGCATTGCTGCGAAAGGTGGATATACACTGTACTAGTGCCGACATTGTGCATGCCCTGTTGCCTGTGTCTATGTGCCTGTGGTTCTGTCAGTGTGATCATGTGATGTATCTGACCCCAGGAATGTGTCAATAAAGTTTCCCCTTCCTGGGACAATGAATTCATGGTGTTCTTATTTCAATTTCCAGGAGTGTAGATCAGGACACTCAGCAGACGTGCAAGTGTCGGAAACGAGTGACAACACCAGTGCGAGGATCAGAACGGATTTTGATCACAATCACTTCCTGTCAATACTAAAATTCCAGAAATTCAAAGATAATGGAGGGTCGATGCATCCGAAGAGCTGGGTGATGCAATTTACAAATTCATTACCGTCGTCATGGCCAACCCAGGCCAAATTAGAATTCATGTGTGGACACATCGAAGGCCAGGCTGCGGAAAAGATGCGGGGCGTGGCAGCGACGTGTCGGACTTATCAGGAATTTGTTGGTGCATTCCTGCGGACCTACTGGTCAAAGGAAACGCAGGACAAGATTAAAGAGGAAATAATATTTTGTCCTGAACTGGAAGTGTCCGGGTATAGGAGCGCAACCAAATTTCTTGATGAGTTACTCAAGAAGAATCAATTTTTAGATAGTCCATATAGCAACGGAGAAATCATTAAATTTTGCTTTTCCAAATTGCCAGTTAGGTACCAACAGACACTTGTCGGCAAGTGTGGATCTGACATAGAAGCATTCAAGAGTCTATTGCGCGAACTCGACAGGAAGAAGGCGCAAAACAACAAATACCACGGGCCAGCAAGGGAAGACGACAACAGATCGCATAATAGCACTCGTCAGTTAGGAAACCAGGGTTACGGAAATCAAGGTTACGCTTTTCAAGGTTATGGAAACCAGAGACACGGAAACCAGAACGTCAGGGAACAGGGTCAATCTAGACAAGGAATCTGGGACAGGAGGAATAACGAACGGCAAAGCGACCGTAATTGGAGAGAACGAAATCAAGGACAACAGGAGAACCAGGAGATTGAAATTAGACCTGCAAATCCTAATGCACGTCAGAGGAGGGGGAGTCAAACAAGGGATTGGCGCTAGTCCATAGGATTCCACCACATCTCTCACACAAAGAAGTTCGTGGAATAATAGTAGCTTAAGTGGTGTAAATAGTAGAATAGGCAAAGATATGAACTTTTCTTCGGGGAACAATACTCGTGGCATTAATAGATTAAGATTGTTAATTAAAGTAATAACACGCTGCGTTTTCTCGCATAAGAATGTACTGCTGTTAATTTTTTGTCTATGTTCGGTATCTCCTCTGTCGTTGCGATAAAAGGCACTACCTTTCCATGAGAAATGTTTTTGTCCTTTCCTATCTGGTGTCCATGTTGAGGGATAAGGATGAGTGACGAGATGTCGCACAAACGGGCGCATACAAGAACGTGCTCTTAGAAGCGTTCTGAGAAGTCGTGATACGCTCCATAGCGGCCACAGCCAGTTCGTGAGACGTTCATACCAATGCTTGCAGGCACGCGTCAGTGCACTGCAAGATTGTGGTATATTGCGTGACTTCGAGGATGAATATTGGCAGTATAGTTTTTACAGTGATGCGCCAACATCGTTGTCTTGCAAGTCGGGGTGAACCTGTGAGCGTTTGACTCCAATGGTGCCCTAGGGCCTAGACGGTAGAAATGCGGGCATAAAGCCTACCATGCCAATGTGCTGGTTGGGGATTTAGCATGCTGCTTGCGACAGTCACAGATGAATAACCAGTGACTCATACTAGGATATTCGTGACATACTGTGTAGCTGGCGTGTGGTGGGGGACTGAATCCTCAACAGGAACCAGACTTGGCTGGGTCAAATTACATTGCCTCTGGAAAGGTGCGCTTTCATTGCTAAGACTGCATCACATACAAAATTAAGTTCAACTATAAATTTATTGTCTTGTATAGCCATGGCTAACCCAGTCTCTGGAGTTTCAGTGAGGCGTAGTGAGAACTCGGAGGCCATGTCGTACGGCGCGCACATCACTGTCGTCAATAGCGGCGAGCAGCGAGATATCTCAGCGTAACAGTAATTATGTAAGAGTGTTGTATAAGGTAAAAAAAAATAAATAATAATAATAATAATAATAAGAGAGTACCATATACTAGGATAAATTAAACTTTAGGATTTTACAATAACTAGATCATTAATATTGTGGCGGTTTTCTACCACAAGTGTTTGGCGTGCTTGTTAAGATGCTATTTTCCAGGTCACCAAACCACAGACCCGAGATGGTGGGACGACGGGCGAGCGAAAGTAGCATAGTTGCATGTTCTTTATAGCTCAGTAAAGCTTAGACCTGCGTAACAACATAATTTAATTAAAAGACATTGAATGTAGATCGTTGGCAAATGGTAGTTAATTCTTGAGCATGTCTACTGTCGATCTATATAATTAATAGTAATATTAGTGCGGGCCCGCACATTTAGTTCTTCATCCAATATAGCGTCACACACCATGTACAATAGTGAGATCGGTCTCTACACAAATATCAAGATAAATTATTTCCATTTTTTGTTATGATAGCTACAGATAAATAACTATAAAATTAAAATTGCAGTGTCTGAAATGACAGACCATTAATGTATCGTTATGTAAATTTATTATAAAATAGAAGGTCATGGGGAAAAGTTAGGCATAGGATTTTTGTAAGAATTGTGCAGATGACGGGGATCGTGGCAATCCAGAGGCCAGCCGGAGGTCATCGGCTACCTGCAGGAGGAGAGCGTCGGCGCGCTACCTGACGTGAGGGGCGCGAGGGCGTCCGGTCCTACAAGCTGACAGTCACCGGGCCGTGTACCTGAGGGATTAGGCGGGGTCCTCGCCGGGCCACAAGCGAAAGTGAGGCTGGCCGTTGACACTGACACGCGACCCACGCGCGACAGCCCGTTAGCTCTCCGGACGCGGCGGCCGTTTGGAGGGATTCCCTGCGGCAGGCCACATTGTCGTGAGTACACGAAGGAGATCACATATCGTGTCAGAACCTGCGCCTCATGTGCCTCAGGACAGAAACGGACACTATATACTCACCTGTTTGGGTTTTTACAACTCACTAGCATAGGCCGATCTGCATACACAAAACAGTATCGTGCCACACTAACAAATGTATGGTCTCATTTCTAACTTATCCTCTCTATTAGAGAGCAGTTTTAGCAATCGTCGCTCCTAGTTCGATCCTGTATGGATGACCACACACTTGTGGAGTCACTCCACGTGCCATCATCCCTCGTCGAACTGCAATATTGGGAAACGTAAAGTACTGTCCAGCGAGAGAAGAGACCTAGACTAGTGATGTATCCCAACAAGTAGACCTCAGAGACAATTAATCGACGTGAGGAGGGCCTATCACTGTGTCTTCCTACCGTAGTGCCGTGATCATATGCGTGGGTCTGACTACAATCTCAACAGCGTACTGCAGACGCTCCAGCACTCCCTATTGCTGTTGCAACAACGTAGCAACAACACCCGACGTTTAGCCCTATGTGATGTCAGTACTGTGGCCCCATCCCAAAAGCCCCCCTCCAATGCTCAAGACATGGAAGTGCATCAATGCATATGACTCAACATGCCAACCCCCTCAGAGAAACTAATGAATTTGTGAAGTGCTTCGAACATTTCTAACAATGTGATTTAGTGCCTCATTCTCAGCACAGTCGTGAGCAGTGTGCAATGTGCACGCACAACTTAATGTCCCATGAACCTTGTTTTCTTTTTTAAATTTCTTTCTCTAGTGTTGTTTTTGTAATGTATGTGATACCTTGTATGTGTTTGTTTTACACTGTAATTCTTATTACAAATTACTGTATTGTTCTCCACACCATTTTTTTTATCTTGTATTTATTGTTGAGTGTATGGAAACAGTGTGCCTGAAGTCCCCATAAACTGAAGCAGATACCACCACTGTCATTGTGAATGGACCATCAGTTCAGGGAACATTTAGTAAAGGTTATTCTTGCTGCAGGGAGACAGAATGAATCGGAGGTTGTAATTAGATTCTGAAAGCTCACAAAGAGATTGTTAACTTAAATAGTATCATGTGTGAGTGAGTTCAGGTTAGTTTAATGATTAAAATTGTGGTAACATCTTGGGCATTTAATTGCGGAGCACTCCAACTCTGATTGTAAGGAATGAATTGCTCCATATTTGGCTCACATGCCCGGGCCATATTTAGAGAGTGAATGGCTGTGTGAATCGGTGTTTGGAAGGGGCTCCCTGGGTATGGATGTGTGATGTGAGTGTTAGTGTTCCATATTAAGAAGATGAAGTTGGCTACATCATAAATAATCCTCCCTCTATGAGCTGCATTTTTCAGTTGCAGTTATTTTCTTTATAGAGTGCGGCATGTGCAGCCAGTTTGCGAGATTGTTCTTGGGTGATTGACTCACTACCTTGCTTCTAAGTGAGCCAACCGCTCACCAATTACAATCTAAAATGGCGTAGGGGCTATGAGAGGTGGCATGAGCCCCCTCTCATATTTCTATCTTACGATTCTCTTCTCTAATTGCATGCGGTGGAAAGTTGCTATTCCTTCACACGCGGACTTCCCACGCAGCGTCTCTCGTCACCCGGGTGGTCCGGTGACAGGCGGGCTCTGCTGATCTGGAAAGCTTTAAGCCGACGGGTGTGAGGAAGTCGAGTGAATGCTTTGCAGACACCGACATTGTCAAGTGGCACGCCCGCAGAGCCTGAAGTAGCGGCTGTGCTAGAGGTTCCGTTACTTCGCAGAAACTTAGCGAAAACACTTTCTGGCGGGCTACCAGCGAGGCGTGGGAATGACTTGTGTACCCAGGCAGCTGTGGCGGGAAAATTTCCGCACTTTCTGCAAAATAGTAACTGTGATTGGCTTGCTCAGGGCATAGCTCCGTGACGTAGCAAGATCGGCGCAGAAATTGGCGACAAGAATCTCCATTGGTGGAACGGTAGCGTTCCGGCAATGGAGTGGAATTTTCCGCCGGTTTTCGGGTTGCTGATTGGAACGTTTAACCACGGCCACTGTCGTGGGGGCGGGAATGTTCTGTGTTCGGTTTTTGTACGGGTGCTCTTGTGGGTAGTTGGCTCTCGCCTTTCGGTCGAGGACGTCGAAGCAACCAGCCAACGGCTCCGGTACGGCAGATCGTGTCCTGGGAGTCAAGAAGTCGGTTTGGTAATGTATGTCCGCAGCACCGGCAGATAGGGATTTTCCTAGGTGACAATCAGAGCTCAGCAGAGCGCGCCTGTTCGTCTTTTTTCTAACTTTGTTCTGTCTTGGGTAGCAGCAATTAATGTTGGGTTGGCTATGTGTTTTCTCTAAGAATTGAGTTGCTAGGAATTGGCTGCACATACCACTTCGTCATAATCCTCACAATCTAGTTTAGGGACAACTTCACATTCACAGCGTTTGTATAAGTATCCAATTAGAGCCAATGTGATGTATTGTTAATGTTTCATGTGTTGTTGTTTATTATTTTGTGTTTAGTCTTAATAAATCATATTGTTATTTTGGACAGAACTTTCATTCTGTTAATAGGTAGAGCAACCCCATCATTCCTCACTATGTTAATGAAACCTTCGTTTAATGAACTTATTTATCAAATTAAATTATTGCAGGTGCCAAACTCTCTTCTACTCCACTGGCAGGGTTGATTAGAGTCAGTTCGCGTATTTTTTTTATCCTTGTGCAACAGGAAAAGTTGGAGTTAGAATAGGGGGGGCTTAGAGCATCATGTACATATGTAAATTCTCTAAGAATTGAGTGTTAAAAAACACTGTTAGCCCCGGCACCTCGCAAGTTTGCCCTCTCAAAAGAGACCCTTCTAATGTTAGAACATGATACTCATTTAATAAATGGAATTCCTGAATTTCATTCATCAATAATCTATATTTATCGAAAAACTGCAACTACGTAATTCATAGTTTAAATAATGAAACATTGGACTAGTTATGCCTATTTTTCATGCTTAATATGCAGCTTTTCGAGAAGTTCTTCTCATTACCAAAAGGAAATATTTACATCAGCATTTTATGTTGTATTTGTATCGGTGTTGTTCTGCCTCTCTTGCCCTGCATTTGTGTTTTTATGGTTTGCAGCAAGCGGAGTGTTTTATTTTGTCCAATTTTCCAAAACGCCACATAGAGCATCCAGAATGAGTATTTTCACTCTGCAGCGGAGTGTGCGCTGATATGAAACGTTCCTGGCAGATTAAAACTGTGTGCTGGACCGAGACTCGAACTCGGGACCTTTGCCTTTCGCAGACAAGTGCTCTACCAACTGAGCTACCCAAACAGGACTCACGCCCCGTCCTCACAGCTTTACTTCCGTCAGTAACTCGTCTCCTGCCTTCCAAACTTTGCAGAAGCTCTCCTTGCCCGCGAAAGCCAAAGATCCCGAGGTCGAGTCTTGGCCCGGCACACAGTTTTAATCTGCCAGGAAAGTTTCATCCATGTAAGTATTTGTACTTCATCATGAGGATTAATTGTCTCAAAGCGTCGAGAAAAATCACGTAACTGGTGCAGTCTTCCATTATTTAAATCATAAAAGCTGTATCTGCTGCTAATCATGTGGTCTCGATAGCAACGATGCCACGGTTTAGGTGCAAGTTCATAAGTTGGCACTACGACAGACACCGACGACAGCGCCCTCTAGCCGGTGCTGTGCTCTACGAGCTCCGCTCCAGATTCTGCCCATTTGATCAAGAGCAAACGGCCGGTACACTTCGCTTCAGCAAGAGACTTTGCTCTACTTAAGACGAGTCTAAGACTTGGTACCTCATTGCAGTTATGTAACCATGTATTAACTTGTTATTTGCCTATAGTAAACATCTATAAGTTGAAACGCAGTGCCGACCTCGCTGGCCGTGCGGTTGTAGGCGCTACAGTCTGGACCCGAGCGACCCTACAATCGCAGGTTCGAATCCTGCCTAGGGATGTGTGTGATGTCCTTAGGTTAGATAGGTTTCATTAGTTCTAAGTTCTAGGCGACTGATGACCTCAGAAGTTGAGTCGCATAATGCTCAGAGCCATTTGAAACGCAGTACCGACGTGTCTTACCTTTTCCTGCTCCTACTCACTTCCTACATTAGGCCAACCTTTCAGTTTTCAGGAGCAGACCCACGCACCGCCTTCCAGGAGGGATACAAAAAATCATCTCATGGCTAAGTAAAGATTGGCGCAACTATTCCAGCTTGCAATATGATACTCAAAATCCGAAAGTGTACAAATTTAAGCATTATTCCGGAATTATACGAACCAATCTATAAATCACATAATTACTTTTTATGTATATAGATTGAAGTGGGGAGCTGAAATTTGTACCAAGGCCATGAATCAATTCTGGGTCTCCTGCTTACTAGATAGGCTCGTTAGCCACTAAGCCACCTGGACACAGCACGTCCCACAATAGTACGGACTATCCCGGTACGCCTCCCTCCTCGATCCAGATTCTTATGGCTGCCGCATTCTACGCTCCTTTCACACGAACCGAATTGCCGACGCTTTCCATGTTCTGGAATACCACCTCAGCATATACATAAAATCGTATCAGTATGAGACCAGTGAAGTCTCTGGAAGTGTGTCATCTCATTTGTAGAACTACCTGCTCTTTCGTTTCGTTATGTTCGGTGCTGAGGTGCTATTCCAGAACATGGAGAGCCTCTGCAATTCTGTTCGTGCGTAAGGGGGAGTTTAAAGCAGTGAGAATTAAGATCGAAGAGGGAGCAATGTCAGGATAATCCGTACAGTTCTGCGAACCGCTCTGCCAAGGAGGCTTAGTGGCTAACAGACCCGTCTCCTAAGCAAGAGGCTGGTGTTCGGTTCCCGGCCTTCGTACAACTATTCATTCACCGCCTCACTCTTGTAAGTAGGCTGTTTCTATTTTCATATTGGCAACATTACGTAGCGCTCTGTATGAAAATCACTGGCTGTGCTGTGTGCAGTCTGTGGTTAGTTTGCATTGTTGTCTGCCATTGTAGTGTTGAGCAGCGGAGCTGGATGTGAACAGCGCGTAGCATTGCGCAGTTGGTGGTGAGCCGCCAGCAGTGGTGGATGTGGGGAGAGAAATGGCGGAGTTTTGATATTTGTAAGAATGGATGTTATGAACTCCTATATATATTATGACTATTAAGGTAAATACAATGTTTGTTCTCTATTAAAATCTTTCATTTGCTAACTATACCTATCAGTAGTTAGTGTCTTCAGTAGTTTGAATCTTTTATTTAGCTGGCAGTAGTGGCGCTCGCTGTATTGCGGTAGTTCGAGTAACGAAGATTTTTGGTGAGGTAAGTGATTTGTGAAAGGTACAGGTTAATGTTAGTCAGGGCCATTCCTTTGTAGGGATTTCTGAAAGTCAGACTGCGTTGCGCTAAAAAATATTGTGTGTCAGTTTAAGCACAGCACACAATGTTCTAAGGGGACGTTTCATATGTCGACCCTTAGCCGAGGATACCTCACTGGAATCTTCTGATTTTTTCTTGTAGTTTGTGTAATTAGTGTAGATTTTGTTTATTGCTAGTGCGTAATTGTAGAGAGAATCTACTTTGTAGTTGCAGCCTTTCATTGTTGAACAGTAAAACAGTTGTGGCATGCATGTAGATTTGCACCAAGTATTTCGCAGCTGCGCTTTCAATTAACGAGATATTATTTTCAGTGCTATGTTAATGTGTTCTCTTATTGTTGCTCTTCAAATTGTGTTTTTCTGTGTTGTCGTGTGAAATATTGTGACAATAATGGCGTGTGAAAAACGTAACACTAGGCTCCAAAGTAAACTGAGAAATAATAGGGACGACGAGCGTAGCTTATCAGCACCACTGTGTAGTGAATTAACAGACATTCGAAGTAGTAATTTGGTAACTGTGCATAGGGAAATGGAGCGGGCGGCAAATAATGGTGTAGACAGTGAAACAGGTAGTGAACAAGGAAGCATTATCGATCGATCGGTCGGCAACAGCTCGCCTCAGGAATCCGAAATGACAGAACACAATTTTGCAAATACTGTAGACTTAGGTTTTGGGTCCTCACCGTTTTCTCAAATGAGTCAAGACACATTTTCTGCTTGTCAAAATGTGAATGTTGCCGGTGAAAATGCACTGCCAAAAAGCATAGAGAAACAGATTCCAGACACTAATACATTATTATTGCAATTAATGCAAAAAATGGAACAAAATCAGAAACAAACACAGCAACAGTTAGACATAACGGAACAAAATCTTCAAAAGTTAGACACAATGGAACAACACCAGAGACAAACACAGCAACAGTTAAACACAATGGAACAAAATCTTCTGAAGTTAGACACCACACTTGAACAAACACGTGAAGATTTAACTACTGACTTACATAACATTGAATTGAAATGTCAAAAAGTCTGTAATGACGTAAAAACACAAATTTGTGAGCATTTTCAACCTATTTTTTCGCGGCATGAAAATGCATTGCAGAATCACGAAGCAGCCATAAAAGAACTGCAAACCATTGTTCATGAAAATCATGAGACCTTGTGGGATAAAATTGACTCAGTTGCATCTACCGATTCGGTTACGCAACTTGCAAAAACTCAGGAAAACTTAAAGGACACAGTAGATTCGATTTCAACACAAATGGACACTCTGAAACTTGGTTCAGAAAAACACACTGAGGAAATGTGTTCACTATCGGAGAAAGTAGCCGAACTTTCGGATCAGGTCACTAACTTATCTACAAAGGTAGATGATTATGTGAATGACACAAGACCCATAGCCATTACTGACACAGAAGAGTATGAACAAATTAGAAAATTCAAACAAAATCAAACTCAAATCAATACACAGTACAAAAGAGAAATCCAGGAGGTACAAGATCAGCTGACACAGGTAATACAAGAATTACGTATTTCAGAGGACACTCGCGCCCCAATTCGGGAAGAGGGACATAGAAATACGGAACAGCCACAAAATAATAACTCAGGGCACTTCGGAAATTATGAAAGCAATTGGCAAGGTACACCGAATTTTGAGATGGAACCGCCGACACGACGTAACAATGACCAATATGCGACTCGCCGACATGATTATTTTGACTATAAGCTGTTCATTACTACACGTAAATTCAAAACATTTAAGAATTCTGCCAACGACATTCATCCACAAGCGTGGCTTCATCAATTTTCTCATTGTTTTCCTCCCAACTGGTCATTGGAGCACAGGTTAGAATTTACGTGTGGCTACTTGGAGAATGAGCCAGCTGTAAGAATGCGATCGGTCATTCACGATTGTCACAGTGAAGGAGAATTTTATCATGCGTTCCTCTCAGCGTATTGGTCTCAAGCTACACAAGACCGAGTAAAACATAGCATCATAATAATGAAACGTTTCGAACAATCTGAATTTTCCTGTCTTATGAAATATTTTGAAGACATGTTGCATAAGAATCAATATCTTTCAAACCCATACAGCCCCTCAGAACTCATCCGCATTTGCTTAATCGACTACAGTGGGTCTGCTCTGCGATGACCTACCTACCAATATTCTTCAAAACTTCGACTGACTCTGCAGTGGGTTTGCTCTGTTGTGGCCCATTACCTGTCTGGATGTCAAGAGTTAGCACTGTCTTTCGGTTGGAATGACAACACTACTTCTTCAAGACTGCATGGAAATCCACTACCTTTGTGTGCAAATTCTTTTACTAATGAGACTTTATGAAAAAAAACTGTAATTACTATTATGATGAATGATCAGGACTATCTTTATGGACTGTGAGAAAATTTTAGCTTTTGACCAACATTGTATCAATAAGTGTGTGCCTTTGATGTCTTTGTTATTGTAATTATGAAAAATTTTATCAAATCATTAATAGCCACTGCCCAAAACAATTTGTAAAATTTTTTGTGGGGAGCATGGGGGCTATGTAAGTAGGCTGTTTATATTTTCTTATTGGCAACGTTACGTAGCGCTCTGCATGAAAATCACTGGCTGTGCTGTGTGCAGTCTGCGGTTAGTTTGCATTGTTGTCTGCCATTGTAATGTTGGGCAGCGGCAGCTGGATGTGAACAGCGCGTAGCGTTGCGCAGGTGGAGGTGAGCCGAAAGCAGTGATGGATGTGGGGAGAGAAATGGCGGAGTTTTGATATTTGTAAGAATGGATGTTATGAACTCCTATATATATTATGACTATTAAGGTAAATAGAATGTTTGTTCTCTATTAAAATCTTTCATTTGCTAACTATGCCTATCAGTAGTTAGTGCCTTCAGTAGTTTGAATCTTTTATTTAGCTGGCAGTAGTGGCGCTCGCTGTATTGCGGTAGTTCGAGTAACGAAGATTTTTGGTGACCCCGTGGTCTAGTGGTAGCGTCTTTGATTCATAATTAAAAACGTCTTCGGTCCCGGGTTCGATCCCCGCCACTGCCTAAATTTTGATAAATAATCAGCATTGGCGGCCGAAGACTTCCGGCATAAGAAGTCAGTCTCATTCTGCCAACGGCCTTGTCAAAGAGGGCGGAGGAGCGGATAGATGTTCAGGGCACTCTCTTGTCCTAGGGGTGGGAAATTGCCCCTAAAGGCGGAAGAATCAGCAATGATCAACGACATGAGGATGCAGAAGGCAATGGAAACCACTGCATTAAAGACACGTAACGCGTATCCACAGGACATGTGGCCTGTATTTGAAGAAAGTGTCATGATGATCTTTCCATTGGCAAAAGATTCCGGAATAGTCCCCCATTCGGATCTCCGGGAGGGGACTGCGAAGGGGGAGGTTACCATGAGAAAAAGATTGAATAACCAACGATAGGATAACGTTCTACGAGTAGGGGCTTGGATTGTCCGAAGCTTGAACGTGGTAGGGAAACTAGAAAATCTGAAAAGGGAAATGCAAAGGCTCAATCTAGATATAGTAGGGGTCAGTGAAGTGAAGTGAAGTGAAAGGAAGACAAGGATTTCTGGTCAGATGAGTATCGGGTAATATCAACAGCAGCAGAAAATAGTATAACAGGTGTAGGATTCGTTATGAATAGGAAGGTAGGGTAGAGGGTGTGTTACTGTGAACAGTTCAGTGACCGGGTTGTTCTAATCAGAATCGACAGCAGACCAACACCGTCAACGATAGTTCAGGTATACATGCCGACGTCGCAAGCTGAAGATGAACAGATAGAGAAAGTGTATGAGGATATTGAAAGGGTAATGTAGTATGTAAAGGGGGACGAAAATCTAATAGTCATGGGCGACTGGAATGCAGTTGTAGGGGAAGGAGTAGAAGAAAAAGTGACAGGAGAATATGGGCTTGGGACAAGGAATGAAAGAGGAGAAAGACTAATTGAGTTCTGTAACAAGTTTCAGCTAGTAATAGCGAATACCCTGTTCAAGAATCACAAGAGGAGGAGGTATTCTTGGAAAAGGCCAGGAGATACTGGAAGATTTCAATTAGATTACATCATGGTCAGACAGAGATTCCGAATCAGATACTGGATCGTAAGGCGTACCCAGGAGCAGATATAGACTCAGATCACAATATAGTAGTAATGAAGAGTAGGCTGAAGTTCAAGACATTAGTCTGGAAGAATCAATACGCAAAGAAATGGGATACGGAAGTACTAAGGAATGACGAGATACGTTTGAAGTTCTCTAACGCTATAGATACAGCAATAAGGAATAGCGCAGTAGGCAGTACAGTTGAAGAGGAATGGACATCTCTAAAAAGGGCCATCACAGAAGTTGGGAAGGAAAACATAGGTACAAAGAGGGTAGCTGCGAAGAAACCATGGGTAACAGAAGAAATACTTCAGTTGATGGATGAAAGGAGGAAGTACAAACATGTTCCTTGAAAATCAGGAATACAGAAATACAAGTCGCTGAGGAATGAAATAAATAGGAAGTGCAGGGAAGCTAAGACGAAATGGCTGCAGAAAAAATGTGAAGACATCGAAAAAGATATAATTGTCGGAAGGACAGACTCAGCATACAGGAAAGTCAAAACAACCTTTGGTGACATTAAAAGCAACGGTGGTAACATTAAGAGTGCAACGGGAATTCCACTGTTAAATGCAGAGGAGAGAGCAGATAGGTGGAAAGAATACATTGAAAGCCTCTATGAGGGTGAAGATTTGTGTGAGGTGATAGAAGAAGAAACAGGAGTCGATTTAGAAGAGATAGGGGATCCAGTATTAGAATCGGAATTTAAAAGAGCTTTGGAGGACTTACGGTCAAATAAGGCAGAAGGGATAGATAACATTCCATCAGAATTTCTAAAATCATTGGGGGAAGTGGCAACGAAACGACTATTCACGTTGGTGTGTAGAATATATGAGTCTGGCGATATACCATCTGACTTTCGGAAAAGCATCATCCACACAATTCCGAAGACGGTTAGAGCTGACAAGTGCGAGAATTATCGCACTATCAGCTTAACAGCTCATGCATCGAAGCTGCTTACAAGAATAATATACAGAAGAATGGAAAAGAAAATAGAGAATGCGCTAGGTGACGATCAGTTTGGCTTTAGGAAAAGTAAAGGGACGAGAGAGGCAATTCTGACGTTACGGCTAATAATGGAAGCAAGGCTAAAGAAAAATCAAGACACTTTCATAGGATTTGTCGACCTGGAAAAAGCGTTCGATATAAAATGGTGCAAGCTGTTCGAGATTCTGAAAAAAGTAGGGATAAGCTATAGGGAGAGACGGGTCATATACAATATGTACAACAACCAAGAGGGAATAATAAGAGTGGACGATCAAGAACGAAGTGCTCGTATTAAGAAGGGTGTAAGACAAGGCTGTAGCCTTTCGCCCCTACTCTTCAATCTGTACGTCGAGGAAGCAATGATGGAAATAAAAGAAAGGTTCAGGAGTGGAATTAAAATACAAGGTGAAAGGATATCAATGATACGATTCGCTGATGACATTGCTATCCTGAGTGAAAGTGAAGAAGAATTAAATGATCTGCTGAACGGAATGAACAGTCTAATGAATACGCAGTATGGTTTGAGAGTAAATCGGAGAAAGACGAAGGTAATGAGGAGTAGTAGAAATGAGAACAGCGAGAAACTTAACATCAGGATTGATGGTCGCGAAGTCAATGAAGTTAAGGAATTCTGCTACCTAGGCAGTAAAATAACCAATGACGGACGGAGCAAGGAGGACATCAAAAGCAGACTCGCTATGGCAAAAAAGGCATTTCTGGCCAAGAGAAGTCTACTAATATCAAATACCGGCCTTAATTTTAGGAAGAAATTTCTGGGGATGTACGTCTGGAGTACAGCATTGTATGGTAGTGAAACATGGACTGCGGGAAAACCGGAACAGAAGAGAATCGAAGCATTTGAGATGTGGTGCTATAGACGAATGTTGAAAATTAGGTGGACTGATAAGGTAAGGAATGAGGAGGTTCTACGCAGAATCGGAGAGGAAAGGAATATGTGGAAAACACTTATAAGGAGAAGGGGCAGGATGATAGGATATCTACTAAGACATGAGGGAATGACTTCCATGGTACTAGAGGGAGCTGTAGAGGGCAAAACTGTAGAGGAAGACAGAGATTGGAATACGTCAAGCAAATAATTGAGGACGTAGGTTGCAAGTGCTACTCTGAGATGAAGAGGTTAGCACACGAAAGGAATTCGTGGCGGGCCTCATCAAACCAGTCAGTAGACTGATGACCAAAAAAAAAAGTGTTTTGTGAAAGGTACAGGTTAATGTTAGTCAGGGCCATTCCTTTATAGGGATTTCTGAAAGTCAGATTGCGTTGCGCTAAAAAATATTGTGTATCAGTTTAAGCACAGTCGTATATAATTTTTCAAAGGGGACGTTTCACTCTATATACGTAAAATCATATTCTTAGCAGACAGTTACAGTCCCTGTATCACTTCATTTCACTTAATTAGGAAATCTGTGAACGTTATGCTATGTTAATGCATTAATTTCACTTACGTACGTTCTGACACTTTTGACTTTTCACATCTTCCTCTCCTTCCACATTCTTTCTTTTCACATGTTAACATCGACCACAGTGCAGCAATTTCGAATACAGCTGAGTGCTTCAGATATTTAATTGTAAGATTACAACCGCTTATGACGGTTTTTGTGGTCAGCGTGCTTTGGGAGTGAAGAATTTCGTATTCTTCATACTTCGCAAAGATCACTGTGGTGGTAGCTGCCCACCAAATATACTTCGACATTTCAAGGCTTAATGCACTAAAGCAAGCGAAGCGACGTGTAAACAATGGCCCTCGCTCCAACTTTTATGAAAGATTTTTGCTAAAGGGTTACCTACGACAGTGTCAAAGATTTGACCAAAAGTCTCTGAGAAGTATCTATCGTTGGCCACAATCACTACATCGCTGACTATTCCTGTATTTATCGTTGGCCACGGTTCACAGACGCTACGTCACGTCATTGACGTGGCGCTCTTTCCTGCTACTTGCGTGTAAGCAGTGCACACGGAGGTGGTATGGCTGAGACGCGTCTCTTTGTGCTGCGCGCCACTTCGGTGTGTGGCCACGAGTGGCACACCTAAGCGACAATCGGCGGCGGCGTTCAAGTGGCGTGTTGGTGTATTCATTAATGAAAAGTGTCTCACTGCGAAATGATTTAAAGTCTAACATAAATTTCCGTTAATTAACAGAGAAGTACCCACAGATACACGATCATAATAGCGCAATTACAATCACAGCGTACGAAGCATGGCAGAATATCGCTGGAGAAATTAGCTAATGAATGTCATTATTATTTAATATCGTACCTGACAATACATATACTCTAAGACAAAGAGAAGATCCGCCAGACAGGAGTTATTTGAATGTGGCAGAAACCGTTAGATTTCATGTGCACTTATGGACAGACAAATAATTACTATTTTAGAAAAAAATGGATTATTTATTCCAGAGAAGAAGCTTCACAAACTGAGCATATAATAAAGAGCTGGTCCACCTCCGCTCCTTACACAAGCAGTACCATGGATTGGTACTGGTAGAAGTACAGTTGTGAGGACGGGGCTTGAGTCGTGGTTGGGTAGCTGAGTTGATAGAACACTTGTCCGCGAAAGGGAAAGGTCCCTAGTTCGAGTCTCGGTCCGGCACACAGTTTTAATCTGCCAGGAAGTTTCATATCAGCGCACACTCCACTGCAGAGTGAAAATCTCATTCTGGAAACATCCCCCAGGCTGTGGCTAAACCATGTGTCCGCAATATCCTTTCTTTCACGAGCGCTAGTCCTTGAACTTTCGCAGGAGAGTCTCTGTAAAGTTTGGAAGGTAAGAGATTAGGTACTGGCAGAAGTAAAGCTGTGAGGACTGGGCGTGAGTCGTGCTTGGGTAGCTCAGTTGGTAGAGAAGGCAAAGTTTCCGAGTTAGACTCTCGGTCCGGCACACAGTTTTAATCTTCCAGGAAGTTTCATATCAGCGCATACTCCGCTGCAGACTGAAAATCTCATTCTGGATTGGTACTGATCGACAGAGCTGTTGGAATTCATCCGAGGGATATCGTGTCAAATTATGTCGAATTGGTGAGTCAGATCGCCAAAATCCGGAGCTTATAGGAGGGGCTCTGCCCACAATGTTCGAAAATTCACAATTGGGAAGGGATCCAGTGACCATGATGGCCAAGGCAGTGTTTGCCAAGAACGTAGGCAAGCAATAGAAAGAGTCGCCTAGTGCGGGCGGGTATTATCTTGCTTGAACGTAAGTCCACGATGGCTTATCCTGAAGGGCAACAAAACGGGTTGCAGAAATCCGTCGACGTACCCTTGTGCTGTAAAGGTGCCGCCGATGACAATCGCAAGGGTCCAGCTACGAAAAGAAAGGGCAGTGCAGTTTTGGTTGTCAGGCCCTATGATTGGCAGCAGTCGGATTTGTATCTCATCGCTGCCTTGGGCATCTCCAGACACGTCTTCTGCAGGGAATCTCATTTACTTTTGTAGGATTGTATTCGGTAATGAGTCCCGCATCGAACTGAATCCCATGACCCTCGCCGGGCGGTGGGGCAGAGCGGTTCTAGGCGCTTCATTCTGGAACCGCGCGACCGCTACGGTCGCTGCTACGAATCCTGCCTCGGGCATAGATCTGTGTGATGTCCTTAGGTTAGTTACGTTTAAGTAGTTCTAAGTTCTAGGGGATTGATGACCTCAGATGTTAAGTCCCATAGTGTTCAGAGCCATTTGAACCATTTGCACCCCGACGACCGGTGACTACTTGTCTGGAGACGCCCCGGATAGAGGTGGTGTGCCAACCTGACAGCCGCCAGCCAGACCAACTGACATCCAGGAGTGGTGGTCAGAGGTGTTATTTCTCTTCATAGGAGGACCACTGTGGTTGTCATCCGCGACATCCTTACATCACAGCGTGGTACAATACAGGGCGCAGGACGTGATGGGATACCATCGTTGCAGGATCATTTAGTAATCGCGAAAGGGTTACGGAGGTGATAGATAAACTCCAGAGACGCTCAGTAGCTCGGTACTGGCTTTTGTTAAAATTTCGAGAACATATCTTCACCGAGGAGTCAAGAAGTATATTGCTCCCTCCTACGTATATCTCGCGAAGAGACCATGAGGATAAAATCAGAGAGATCAGAGCCCACACACAGGCATCGCGACAAACTTTCTTCCCACGAACAATACGAGACCGGAATAGAAGGGAGAACCGATAAAGGTACCCAAGGTACCCTCCGCCACACACTGTCAGGTGGCTTGCGGATTATGGATGTAGATGTAGATGTAAACATTAAAAGAGAAATTTTAAGTTTAAAAGGGAATACAAGTATATCACAAGACTAGTATACGTTAGAGGTTTTCAGCCAGCAGCAGACAGACGAGCAGGAATTGTGCGCAGATGGTACAAAGTGGATATGAAGAGGAGTTTAAAAATTTAAAGAAACTGGAAACAAATAATCACAAACATTGGTTACAATTTTTCAGCCAGTCCAGTTCTGCAGGCTAAGGTCGCCTATTTCTTGAAGATTATTTTTTCTTTGGCTTCATTTCACACGATTTATTTTCGGCCATTTCCCATTTGAACAGAGATTTGCTCCATGTTCCCCGACCGGGCGGGTTCCTATGAGGTACTCCTCTACTCTGGTCGAAAATGCGACTCTGTTTGTCGGATCTTCCATGAGGTTACAGTTTGTGACTTCTTCGCTGCGGTCGCCAGTCCTCGTCTGTAGTCTAGTTCCGAAGGTGTGTTATTGTTTTCACTGGGGGTTTCTTGATTTCAGTCTTAATTCCGAATATTAGTTGTTAAACTGAATAGAATAGGCGAGAGTATGCAATACTGACTTTGTAGAATACTTTTGAAACACGTTTTGGAAAACATTTATGCTCATACACTTATACGTATGTATGTAGATACATACATGCATATACGTTATGCCTGTACATATGGATAAAATATGTACTGGTGAATCGTTGAACAGGAAGCTGGTGATAACTGCAGCAGCACCGTCATCATACTGTACAGACCGTCAGTTAACAAATGTCCATTTAAAAGTTCTTTATTGATACCCAGAGACGAGGTAATAGAAACGTTTAACGCATATTTATAGATGTTTTGAACTACGCAAATTTTACCTACGTGTGGATGGTATGGACTTGTCCTATAATAAAATGTCAGTCTACACTAAATTTTCTTCACTGAACATTCTATTATTCATTTTCTGGGCCCAATAATCATTCTTACAAGTAATCATTTGCGGTGATGCTTGAGGAAGTGTTTCCGTTATGTTAATATTTCAAAGGGTAAGTGATGTCAGCACATAATATAGCCAGAAGCGAGATTCATTAGCCTTCGAGAAACTTACAAATATTGATTCTTTGATTGAATTAACAGAAACCAGTTGGCTTTCAACCTGTTGATGATGTCCTCGCAGCAAATATATAGACCCTTATCGTTCATAGAACTTGACAAAGAATCTTCTAAGTCATCATTACTGGTCCTGCGAAACCGATCTCGACCTTTCGCCATGAGTTACAAATTCCTTTTTTCGCCTATGTATGTACCACACTACTTTGTGGTTTGACGTTGTTTATATTTACTATGAGCGGAAAATGCTGAGAAGAAAGAAATTTTTTTGTGGTATTTCTAAATAAATTTTTTTTGTGATGCTGTTTGTAGATGAGGAAAAATTGTGAAGATCTGAGTTGTGCCAGTTGTTTTTCCCGTTCTGCTTCTATTACTGACGCTGTTCTGTATTTAGTTGGACATTTTGGCAATTGCTTTTACTGAGTACGCATTATTCATGGAAATTGTTTTGATGGTATTCAATCATTGTGTAGTGGTTCTGGTTTTAATGCTAATGTGTGTATGCCCTGTTTAACGTGTACCTAAATGCATCCTACAGGGTTGTGTTTGAATGGCGTGGTAATATGTGTATTGCGATATCAGTGTAAGTTGGAATCCTGCAGACGTTAAAGTGGTTTTGTTGTTGCTCTTTAACAATACGGATGGGAATCTATGGAGGGTTTTACTTCGTTTTGTATTGTAGGCTTTGTTTTATTATGGAGTTAATTGTACATTGTAAGAAGTTCATACACCTAATTTTGCGTCCCATTCTACAGGAGAACTATGTCAACGCATGTCCTTCTATTCATCTATTCAACAAGCTGATATTTCCCTTTAAAAATATTGTGTATGCCACTGGTGAATATCTCAACCAGGGGGCCTGACATGTTGTTATCCATAGCTTAGACTTGTGTGGATGTTACTGTGATTAGCGGTATGACGTAGTAAATCGTGCCCCTTAAGCAAAGCTGGTTCTGCTGAAATTTTGGTGCCGAGCGCACCACTTGCAGCAGGGACACTGCCATGTCTTCTTCCTTCAACAATACCCAAGCGCTAACGGTCATGCGTCAGAATGCGATGACAGACGGCCGCCTGTATTAGAGGCCGGAGGACTGAAATGTGGCAACGTTACGTTAAGGCCTACCGCATGGCTGTGGCTATAAGGTAGCGAACGGAAGCAGTTGTTTACGTACTTTCGCGGTGTCTGTTTTATCTGACATTACAGTGTAATTATGCTATACTGGACTCTGCAAAAATTATAGCAAGTAGTCTTGACTACAGTCGAAGATATAACACAATATAAGTATACAATTCTGTGAAGTTTGTAGTGTTTTTACATGTATATGTGCAGGTGTGCTACGTGATCGACTTTCGTCTACATAACTGCAACAAAAGTTCTACTATATTCTAGATATAATTTGAAAATAAAGTTTTGAATTTATAAGTTTAGTATCAGAATCGTCTCCTAAGTGATTTTGTGTTAACATTATGAATATTTCTACACATTTGATTCTATTTGTAGACCTGTGTTTCGTGATGTCCAAGCAGTAGAAAAAACCAGTCCACTCAAATTCTCATTTGCTATTTTTATATAATAGTATTTTGGTTTAAGATGTTAGCAATTAATGCATCATTCTATTTGCAGATGCCAGAAAAATGTGTTCCTGGTTGCAACAGCAACTACAAATCCAGCAAGGAAGAGGGTTACATCTGTGTTCAGATTCCCTACTGATTCCCTAACAGATTCATGTCTCTGTGGAAGAAAACTTACTAATATCTACAAAAAGCTGGTTTCCATTATGTGTAACATATTGTTAAATAATTATACCAAACTCCAAAATGATCATTTAATATGTTCCAAGAAGGAGGGAGTTAATAGAAAATTAGAAACATTACATAACTTTCGACACAAAATTATGAAACTTCTTTCTTACCTATAACCTCAGCCCTTAAATGCTCTGATTAGTACTGGCAAGGAAGAGGTGGCCACTATGAAATAAACTTTAATGCACTGATAAATTTCAGTCAAGCTTCTTATGCAAATCCTACAGCAAGGTCCCCAGTTCATTCTAACTCAGAAAGATGTGTAGACTGTGTATGACCTGTGATTTAAAAAAGAATCTAACATACTAATGAACAATACACAAAAAACGTTCGTTAAAATTATTGTTATTATGCCACCCCCATATATAAAGGTGTGAAAGATATGTTGCAGCTGTCAGAAACTTTTATATTAGTTTGTCATTTACACTCCTGGAAATGGAAAAAAGAACACATTGACACCGGTGTGTCAGACCCACCATACTTGCTCCGGACACTGCGAGAGGGCTGTACAAGCAATGATCACACGCACGGCACAGCGGACACACCAGGAACCGCGGTGTTGGCCGTCGAATGGCGCTAGCTGCGCAGCATTTGTGCACCGCCGCCGTCAGTGTCAGCCAGTTTGCCGTGGCATACGGAGCTCCATCGCAGTCTTTAACACTGGTAGCATGCCGCGACAGCGTGGACGTGAACCGTATGTGCAGTTGACGGACTTTGAGCGAGGGCGTATTGTGGGAATGCGGGAGGCCGGGTGGACGTACCGCCGAATTGCTCAACACGTGGAGCGTGAGGTCTCCACAGTACATCGATGTTGTCGCCAGTGGTCGGCGGAAGGTGCACGTGCCCGTCGACCTGGGACCGGACCGCAGCGACGCACGGATGGACGCCAAGACCGTAGGATCCTACGCAGTCCCGTAGGGGACCGCACCGCCACTTCCCAGCAAATTAGGGACACTGTTGCTCCTGGGGTATCGGCGAGGACCATTCGCAACCGTCTCCATGAAGCTGGGCTACGGTCCCGCACACCGTTAGGCCGTCTTCCGCTCACGCCCCAACATCGTGCAGCCCGCCTCCAGTGGTGTCGCGACAGGCGTGAATGGAGGAACGAATGGAGACGTGTCGTCTTCAGCGATGAGAGTCGCTTCTACCTTGGTGCCAATGATGGTCGTATGCGTGTTTGGCGCCGTGCAGGTGAGCGCCACAATCAGGACTGCATACGACCGAGGCACACAGGGCCAACAACCGGCATCATGGTGTGGGGAGCGATCTCCTACACTGGCCGTACACCACTGGTGATCGTCGAGGGGACACTGAATAGTGCACGGTACATCCAAACCGTCATCGAACCCATCGTTCTACCATTCCTAGACCGGCAAGGGAACTTGCTGTTCCAACAGGACAATGCACGTCCGCATGTATCCCGTGCCACCCAACGTGCTCTAGAAGGTGTAAGTCAACTACCCTGGCCAGCAAGATCTCCGGATCTGTCCCCCATTGAGCATGTTTGGGACTGGATGAAGAGTCGTCTCACGCGGTCTGCACGTCCAGCACGAACGCTGGTCCAACTGAAGCGCCAGGTGGAAATAGCATGGCAAGCCGTTCCACAGGACTACATCCAGCATCTCTACGATCGTCTCCATGGGAGAATAGCAGCCTGCATTGCTGCGAAAGGTGGATATACACTGTACTAGTGCCGACATTGTGCATGCTCTGTTGCCTGTGTCTATGTGCCTGTGGTTCTGTCAGTGTGATCATGTGATGTATCTGACCCCAGGAATGTGTCAATAAAGTTTCCCCTTCCTGGGACAATGAATTCACGGTGTTCTTATTTCAATTTCCAGGAGTGTATATTGGAAGGAACATGATAATACATTTCAAGTAACAGACTGAAATAATTGCAAGTCTGCAAATAATGTTAGTAGGCACCTCACAAAATTGTTTGCTGAACTTGTATCTCCAAATCTCAGGTAAGAAACGTCATAATATACTGCTATGAAGCACATGTGAGTTATTGAAAAGTTCATCGTTGCAAGGAAACGAGAATAAAATGCGTAATTCCGACATAAAGTCGGCGTAATACTGCGAGAAATTAGCTTTTCTAGGTTACTGTGTTATTTATAGGGACCAAATCTACAAAAAAAAAGTGATTGCATATTTATATCTGAGACGTCGTCTGCATTCGACGAAATCTAAACTTCAGTCTCGGCCTAGCGGGTCACGCTAGCCGGCCTACTGACGTCACAGACTACGACGTTGTCAGCTTGACGACTCCGGCCTTTAATACAGGCGGCCGTGGAGGACATCGTTGTTTGAGTGTCGCAACCAGCTGAATGGCACCAAAATCATTTGAAATGTTTGATTATGTATATATAAAAGCAGAAACATAAACCTACTAACATAATGATTTCTATATCCATGACATACCTGTCGGTCCTAATTGTTCATGAAGTTCGGCCACCCGTCCCTCCCTCTGAACCAAGGAATTTTCCGTGGTAGGCTGGCTCTTGTGTATCTGTACGATACAGATAACACTTCCGTAGGGTAACCACAGCAGAGGGATATCTGTCGAGAGGCCAGACAAACCTGTGATTCCTGAAGAGGGACAGCAACCTTTTCAGTAGTTGCATGGACAGCAGTCTCGATAACTGACTGATCTGACCTTGTAACATCAACCAACACGGCCGCACTGTGCTGGTACTCCGAAAGGTTGATTGCAAGGGAAAACTACAGCGTTATGTTTCCCGAGGGCATGCTGCTTGGTTAAATGGCGATGGTATATCCTTGGGTAAAATATTCCACATGTAAAATAGTCTCCCATTCCTATCACCGAGTCGAGACTACTCAGAAGGATCTCGTCATCACGAAAAATTAAACTGGCGTGCTACGAGTCGGAGCACGGAATGTTGGACCCCTTTAACAATCAGGGATCAGAAAACTTTTGAATAGGAAACTGATAGGTTGAAGGCAGATATATTAGGAGTGAGTGAAATTCGGTATTAGGATGAATATTAGTTGTAGTCAGGTAACTACAGTATTATAACCATAAATCAAATATGGGTAATGCAAGGCTAAGTATATTAATGAAAAATATATAATAAAATAGGGGTGTGGGTACGCTACTACGAACAGCATAGTGAACGCATTGTCATAGGCAAGACAGACACGAAGTCAACACCCACCACAGTAGTACAAGTTTACATGCCAACTACCAGATGATGAAGAGATTGAAGAAATACACTCCTGGAAATTGAAATAAGAACACCGTGAATTCATTGTCCCAGGAAGGGGAAACTTTATTGACACGTTCCTGGGGTCAGATACATCACATGATCACACTGACAGAACCACAGGCACATAGACACAGGCAACAGAGCATGCACAATGTCGTCACTAGTACAGTGTATATCCGCCTTTCGCAGCAATGCAGGCTGCTATTCTCCCATGGAGACGATCGTAGATATGCTGGATGTAGTCCTGTGGAACGGCTTGCCATGCCATTTCCACCTGGCGCCTCAGTTGGACCAGCGTTCGTGCTGGACGTGCAGACCGCGTGAGACGACGCTTCATCCAGTCCCAAACATGCTCAAGGGGGACAGATCCGGAGATCTTGCTGGCCAGGGTAGTTGACTTACACCTTCTAGAGCACGTTGGGTGGCACGGGATACATGTGGACGTGCATTGTCCTGTTGGAACAGCAAGTTCCCTTGCCGGTCTAGGAATGGTAGAACGATGGGTTCGATGACGGTTTGGATGTACCGTGCACTATTCAGTGTCCCCTCGACGATCACCAGTGGTGTACGGCCAATGTAGGAGATCGCTCCCCACACCATGATGCCGGGTGTTGGCCCTGTGTGCCTCGGTCGTATGCAGTCCTGATTGTGGCGCTCACCTGCACGGCACCAAACACGCATACGACTATCATTGGCACCAAGGCAGAAGCGACTCTCATCGCTGAAGACGACACGTCTCCATTCGTCCCTCCATTCACGCCTGTCGCGACACCACTGAAGGCGGGCTGCACGATGTTGGGGCGTGAGCGGAAGACGGCCTAACGGTGTGCGGGACCGTAGCCCAGCTTCATGGAGACGGTTGCGTATGGTCCTCGATGATACCCCAGGAGCAACAGTGTCCCTAATTTGCTGGGAAGTGGCGGTGCGGTCCCCTACGGCACTGCGTAGGATCCTACGGTCTTGGCGTGCATCCGTGCGTCGCTGCGGTCCGGTCCCAGGTCGACGGGCACGTGCACCTTCCGCCGACCACTGGCGACAACATCGATGTACTGTGGAGACCTCACGCCCCACGTGTTGAGCAATTCGGCGGTACGTCCACCCGGCCTCCCGCATGCCCACTACACGCCCTCGCTCAAAGTCCGTCAACTGCACGTACAGTTCACGTCCACGCTGTCGCGGCATGCTACCAGTGTTAAAGACTGCGATGGAGCTCCGTATGCCACGGCAAACTGGCTGACACTGACGGCGGCGGTGCACAAATGCTGCGCAGCTAGCGCCATTCGACGGCCAACACCGCGGTTCCTGGTGTGTCTGCTGTGCCGTGCGTGTGATCATTGCTTGTACAGCCCTCTCGCAGTGCCCGGAGCAAGTATGGTGGGTCTGACACACCGGTGTCAATGTGTTCTTTTTTCCATTTCCAGGAGTGTACATGGTGAGGCAAAAGAAATAGATTAGACAATTGAGGGAGAGGAAAGTCTAATTGTGATTTCGGACTGGAATTCAGTATCTAGAAAAGGAAGAGAAAGAAAAATAGTAGGTGAGTATGGACAGGGGGAAAGAAATGAAAGATGAAGCAGCCTTGTAGGATTTTGTCCAGAGCACGATTTAATGATCGCTAACACTTGGTTTCAAAATCACGAAATAACTTTTTATACGCGGAAGAGCCTGGAAAAACTAGAAGTTTTCAGGATGATTGTATAATGCTAACAAAGAGATTTATGAACTAGATTTTAAACAGTATGATATTTCAGGGGCAGATACAGAGCCTGGCCAGAATTTAATGTATATTAAAAGTAAATAAGTAGAAAATAGGTAGGACATTAAGGGGATGGATAAGTTGAAAAAAATAGAGATTGTTGAGAGTTTCAAAGTGGGCGTTAGGCAAAGATTGACTGAAACAGTAGAAGACGAATGTTTAGCTTTGTGACATGAAACAGTGAAAGTAGAGAGGATCAAATCGGTAAAAGGGCAACACTTAGCTGAGACCCTTGGATATCACAATAGACACTGAATTGAATTGATGAAAGGACAAAATAATGCAGCAAACGAAGCAGGCCAAAGGGAATATAGACGTCTAAAAACGAGATTGATTCAAAGAGCAAAATGGCTAAGAAGTAATGGTTAGAGGACAAATATAACTCTACAGAAGCATGTGTAACTAGGAGAAAGATAGATAACGCCTTTAGAAAAATTGAAGAAGTCTTTGCAGAGAAGAGTTCAGATAAAAAACCAGTTCTAAGCAAATAAGGGAAAGCTGATAGGTGGAAGGAATATATGGAAGGTCTACACAACGGAAATGTACAGTTTGAGCGACATTGACTACATTTTTGGTAAAGTGCAATTGACATTCCCCTATCATCGAGATTTACATGAAGTTATCTGTCTAGATGTACAGGAAGTGGGATTGATGGGCTTGTAACTCTCTATACTGAAAAAAATTTGGTCATGGATTGCCCATAGACTGCCACTTCAACACTACAAATTTATTATAGTTGAAGAACTCTGGTATCGAGTTGTAACACTAGGGAATAATTTACCTGTTTCCATCTCAGTTCAGTCGACATCCAACCGAGTTAGAGGCAGCAGCTCCTTCTACTAAATATCTCACCCTGTACACTCCCAAATCACCTGCAGAAACAATGTATACTTTGTTCTATAATGTATACATACAATGACTGAATTTCGTTTTTTGGTATTCTTTCTGTTCCAGTTTTAATGACCAGCATTGTATCCTGTGCCAGACTTTTCACTTCACTACTGGCCATCACAACCAACAAAAGACTTTCAAGAGCAGTTGAACGAAATGTGTAGTGTCATGAAGAGAGATTGTAACATGAATATCAACAAAAGTAAAATATAGGGTGTAGAATGCAGTCGAAATTGGAAAACAGTGATGTAGATGGAATCAGATTAGTAAGTGAGACACTAAAAGCAGACACTGAAAAACTGAGATGGCTTAAATACTAGGGACATAGCCCTTTGCCTACCATTGGGTCCCATAAGGTTGTCCGTGATGTTAAATATCTTCTCTATTTGTAACCATTTATTTCGTTTTAATAAAATTTTATGGCTTTTCCTAATTTATCAAGTTAGTAATAATTTTAGAAAAATATATAAAAGCTTACCTATGTTTTGTGTTAAAGTGTTAGTGCACGTTTCCTCCATACAGGCCTCACAGACCAGTGTGGTTAGAAGCAGTTTTTCAGCAACCAAATGTCTGTCAGCATAGCGTCTCCTACGTCATTTGCCAGTTTGACTAACTCTGTTATTCTTTCACTGTTCAAAAGTTCTCCTTATCATAAGCACATGTTTATTTTGATGCATTTTTCTCGTAAAAGTTGTCTGATCTCGAAACTGAAAAAGTTATAGAGATGAGGACCATCAACTGAGGAGACACGGGAATTGTTGAAGCAGTATTCTGATTCTGGAAACCTACCTAGTGAATGTGGACCTTCCAGTAACGATGATAATGCTGTAGATGTCGTTGAAAACTCAAAACTATACGGACATGGTGATCGTGAAGAATTCCTTTACGAAGATGGAGAAGAACAATTTAGTGCAAACTCTGTTGAGTACAACTTATTGTTTTCTCGTAATGGAAATGAGGTACGGGCTACAGCTCCTCAAGTTGGAATTTCTGATAGGCAGAGCATAAAGGACGTATTGAAAGAAGGCCAGGGACCTACAATTTATTCAATTACGAGCAGTGATAAGGAATAATCTGGTTTTGTGTTGTTCTTTCGTGTATCCTCATTAACAAAGTGTTTACGTGGACCAACAAGGAAGATCGATTCGTTTACGAGGACTCTGTGGACGTAGATATGCTTGAAATCAAAAATTTCTTTGTGTTTTAAGAAATGATGATATCGGTCAGCTTTAAAGTGTTGAGAGTGGCCGACCACTATTTAATGAAATATGTCTCGCTACAGCTTCCATGCTATTCTGAGGATGTTGCGATTTGACAATGCAACCAGACATCATAGGTCAAGTGACAAACTGGAATCAACCTGAGATGTGGGACATTACCCTTGGAGATTCCTGCATTCCATGATGGTGCATGACCATGCATGAACAGTTGGTCACATTTCGAGGTCGCTGTCCATTTCCGCAATACATCACATCAAAATCTGGTAGATACGGAATACAGTTCTGGGCAAAATGTGACGTAACAACAAGCTATTGCTGGATAATGAATGTGTATTTGTGGAAGGAGGAAGAAACTACAGCTGTGCAACTTTGAGAGAATATTGTGAAAACTCTGGCGACTGAACTTGGAAAGTTGGACGTAATATCACCTGTGGTAATTCTTTTACTTCTCTAATTATAGCTCATTATTTGTTGTTAAAAGATCTAACATTAGTAGGTACTATCTGAAACAAAAGCTGCCTGCTTATTTCACTAAACGACATGAGGTATGCTCTACATTGTTTGTTTTTCAACCAGATATGATGACAAACTCTCATGTTCCTCAGAAAAACAAGGCTGTTAGCGGCCTTAGCTCTCTTCATGACCAACAAACTGTTTCATCACAAAGAAGCATGAAGTTATAATGACATACACTGCCACAAAAGGTATCACTGACACCAAGGACCAGAAGGCGTGATGCTACAGTGGGAAGATGAAGAAGGCACTGGCCATTGGTGGTTTTCTTCAACATGACCGACGTAAATGTAATGAATGCACATAATTTGGATGATGCTGGTTTCCAATAAAGAGATGAGACATTGGGCCTACGCCATAAATTTGGGACAT
Source organism: Schistocerca cancellata (assembly GCF_023864275.1). NCBI lineage: Eukaryota > Metazoa > Arthropoda > Insecta > Orthoptera > Acrididae > Schistocerca > Schistocerca cancellata. The sequence goes on from NC_064633.1 coordinate 101,786,026, forward strand.
CATCTAGCTGGGGTAAAGAAATCAGTGATTAATTAGTAGCACCAGGAAGAGCAGTGAAACTACCAGCTAAGCAAAGGAGAAGATGTCCACATGGTGTAGAGAAGTATACAGAAAACGTCAGTTACCTGTTGTAAGTGCACCAGACCTGTATGCTTGGAAAATTCTGCTATTGCCTGTAGATCCTGGCGCAAATTTCCAGTAAGAATCAAGGGTACCAGTAAAAGCATAAAAACTGTGTTGTTTAAAATGTAAACTATAAAGAAACAAAATTGTTTTAGAAGTATTTATACCTCAAAAGACGTTCACGTCATAAGTAGTCAATGTATGTTGATATAAGCAACAAGGGCCTGAGAGGCAACTCTATAAAGATTTTCGTTAAGTAGAGGGATAAAGTGCAGACAGATTAAAGGCCACCTTTTAAACACCTTGAGCTGCCCTAGAAATGTTTATTAGCCATATTAGTATACGGCCATTGGATATCAAATAATAAATGACTGTATGTACAGTCGTGGACAAAACGAACGAGACCCCTCGCCTTTGCGTTATGCTGATCCACACAGCTTTGAAGTCTGCTACACAGCATAACAGGCTAGGCGACGAAGTGCTACCAACATACTGTGCACAGGCGTGAAATTGAAAAATATCCGAACTTTGTCAGACTGTTTTTAATCACATGTAAGACTATATTAACGCTGATTAGTGTGTTAAAACGGAAATATAAGATATAAATGAAAGACAAAACTCTAATTAGTATGAACTGTACTAATAAAAATGAATTTCAACTTATCGAGATAACACAACTGTTTTAGTAAGACAAAGTACCCCACATCGTTACGAATTAGCAAAATATTACGCGCATTCGGCCACGAAACGGTCTGTGTCATCGTTCAGACCAGTCACACTGAATTACCGTTGTTGAACTACCATGAAAGTGTGCAAATTTAGCAAAGCGTGAAGATTCATAGCGAAATTCTGTTAAAAATCAATCGTTGTCACACTTAAGTCAATTCAGTTATTGACAGAAGCGGAAAAAGTAGGCAGTAACAAGTATGAAATTCTAAAAGAGTTTCAAACTACTGACATCCATCAAGACGCTGGTTCAGAATAAAGGTAGCAATAAAACGCATTGGGGGCGCGAGAATTTCTTAAAATGGCTTTACAGATAGTCTATCGGCCTCCATCGAGATTAGAATCGAAAACAAACCAGACCTCCCTTGCAGGAGCTAACACCTTTCACTACACTAGCAGACAACCTAGGCAAACAGCCCTCTATTATTACCCTAGACATAAATAAGCCGGCAATTTCGCAATGAAAATGGCAAAATGATCTGAAGTTTCTGTTTCATAGAGCTTTCTGGACTCAAAAAAATGATTTTTCTACCTTTATGTGACCGCTTATGTGACGATCATTCGGGATGTTTATCGAAGTAACAAAATACTGTTATTATCGAGTAAATTTAGTAGGATAATTCTGCACCACCCCAGGAGATAAACGGCGACATAGCTGCCAAACATATTCTACAATGTTTCGAATTCTCCATTAGACTCTCCACAGCCAGAAAACGTTCATTAGCCGAAGTGTTTCTTAAGCTAACTAGCAATGAGAATGCTCTCACTTCTAAAACGCGGTTGCATTAATACTGAGATCTGAACTTCCACGGGTATAGGAAATGGATTTTATTTGCATTCCTGTAAATGTGATTTGGATCGAAAGCGTAGTATGATTAACATGCTGATGTATCAACTGCAACTAGAACATTTCGAATAAAGAGTAGGGTGAGTTATTCATTCGTTGTTAGGATTTCGTCACCTAAATCGGTAAAAATGGAACCCTACTAGTCTCACTTTCTTGACCGTCTATCTGTCTACCCAACCCTTGAAACCCGTTTACCTCGAGTACAGGTAGACATAATAAGCGGAAATGTGTCGCACTTCCTGCGATATACAGTCTCTTGATGGTGTAAAAAAGTGAGCTTCTATGTCAACGCAATCTAAAGATATAGCCGTTTATGTAAAGAAAATTAACGCGAAAGGTCAAAATATGGCTCTAAGAACTATGCGACCAAACTGCTTAGGTCTTCAGTCCCCTAGACCTAGAACTACTTAAACCTACCTAAGCTAAGGGCCTCACCCACATCCATGCCCGAGGTAGGATTCCAAACTGTGACTGAAGAAGCCGCACTGTTCGTGACTGAAGCGCCTAGAACCGCTCGGCCACCGGGCCCGCTGAAACCCTTTTCACCATTAACTGAATTTCGTTATGAATCTTCAAGCACTGCTAAATTTGTACACTTTCATGGTATGTCAGCAACGGTAATCCAGTGTGACTGGTCTGAACGATAACACAGACCGTTTCGCGGCCGAATGCGCGTAATATTTTGCTAATTCGTAACGATGTGGGGTACTTGGTCTTACTAAAACAGTTATGTTATCTCGATAAGCTGAAATTCATTTTCATTAGTACAGTTCGCTAGTTAGCGTTTCTTCTTTCATTTATATTTTATATTTATATGTTGTGTTTAACACACTATTCAGCGTTAATATAGTCTTACACATGACTGAAATCAGTCTGACAAAGTTCGGATAGTTTTTCAATTCCAAGCCTGTGCATAGTATGTTGGTAGCACTTCGTCGCCTTGCCTGTTATGCTGTGTAGCAGACTTCAAAGCTGTGTGGATCAGCATGACGAAAAGGCGAGGGGTCTCGCTCGTTTTGTCCACGACTGTACATCAATTTCAACATGACAACAGTATATACAACACCAGAAACATCAGTTTACTTATACACACATTAAAACATGTTTTGCATCAACTCGGTCCCAAGAGTTCTGGACCTGTACAGAAAATTGTAATAGAGATCAACATAAACATCATTTCCACCCTTTTTATTGCTAAGGAAAACCACACATTGCATTTTGTACCACCATACAGAGAGACCTTCGGAAGTGGTGGTCCAGATTGCTGTACGCACCGGTTTCTCTAATACCCAGTAGCATGCCCTCTTGTATTGATGCATGCCTGTGGCATACTATTCACAAGTTCATCAAGGCACTGTTGGACCGGATTGTCCCACTCCTCAACGGCGGCTCGGCGTAGATCCCTCAGAGTGGTTGTTGGGTAACGTCGTCCATAAACAGCCGTTTTCAATCTATCCCAGGCATGTCGATAGGGTACATGTCTGGCCTCTCTAGTCCAGTGACGTCGTTATCCTGAAGGAAGTCATTCACAAGATGTCCACGAGGGGAGAACGAATTGTCGTCCACGAAGACGAATGCCTCGCCAACATACTGACCATATGGTTGCACTATCGGTAGGAGGATGGCATTCACGTATCGCACAGCCGTTACGGTGCCTTCCATGACCACCACCGTCATACTTCGGCGCCAGATAATGCCATCGCAAAACAGCAGGGAACCTCCAGCTTGCTGCACTCGCTGGACAGTGTGTCTAAAGCGTTCAGCCCGACCGGGTTGCCTCCAGACACGTCTCTGACGATTGTCTGGTTGAAAGCATGTGCGACACTCATCGGTTAAGAGAACGTGATGCCAGTCCTGAGCGGTCCATTCGGCATGTTGTTGGGCCTATCTGTACCGCACTACATGGTGTCGTGGTTGCATAGATGGACCTCGCCATGGACGTCGAGTGTGAAGTTGCGCATCTGCAGCCTACTGCGCGCAGTTTGAGTCGTAACACGACATCCTGTGGCTGCACGAAAAGCATTATTCAACATGGTGGCGTTGCTGTCAGGTTCCTTCGAGCCACAATCCGTAGGTAGTGGTCATCCAATGAAGTAGTAGCCCTTGGGTGGCCATAGCGAGGATGTCATCGACAGTTCCTGTCTCTCTGTCTCTCCTCCATGTCCGAACAACATCGCTCTGGTTCGCTCCGAGACGCCTGGACACTTTCCTTCTTGAGAGCCGTTCCTGGAAGAAAATAACAATGAGGACGCAATCGAACAGCTGTATTGACCGTCTAGGCATGGTTGGACTACAGACAACGCGAGCCGTGTACCTCCTTCCTGGTGGAATAACTGGAACTGATCGGTTGTCCGACCCCTCCATCTAATAGGCGCTGCTCGTGGTTGGTTTACATCGTTGGGCGGGTTTAGTGACATCTCTGAACAGTCAACGTCTGTCTTCAGGAGTTCTTGGAATCGGGGTGATACAAAACTTTTTTTGATGTGAGTTCTTGGAATCGGGGTGATGCAAACCTTATCTTATGTGTGTATTTATTAGTGTGTCTTTTATTTTACATAGATAACGGCGTACACTAGCTTCTGGAACTAACTGTATATCTGTAATTAAGTATTGAATTTGTAATACATTGTATAACAAAATCGAAAATTGTAAAATATTAAATTTTAAGAGGAGAAAAAAAAAAGAATGTTAGGAAATTTAGTGTTACTCCCTTAGCGCGCTTCTCAGGAGCTGTTTTCCGAAAGTGACCTCGAGCCCGACTTCCCTAGGCAGCACCTCCTATTGTTAGTCTATCACACGAGGTAATTCACGTCTCGTACGTCGATTCAGCTTTCTCATAACTGTTCAAATATCTTTTATTAGTTTTGTCACACTGCTTGTCTGTTAATTACCATTTTACTTGCGTCACCGTTTTTCTATGTTGATGTAGTCTAATTACGGAGTTAAGATCGGGCCTGGTACAATAACCTGTGACGATCTTCCCTACTTACTCTATTGGCAGGTTTCTATTCTACTTTATCTATGTGTCAATATTTCTACATTTAGTGTCATTCCCTGTGTCCCAGACATTATTATTAGTTACAACTCACTTCAGTAGTGTAGAGGAACTTGAGACGAACAATTTGTTACTGGACACGTGTGATATATCAAGTCAGGAAATTACCTCACACTGGCCTGCAAAAGCTACCGAAGCTCTCCTTCTGCAAACTGCTGGTCTTAGAGAGAAACTGAACAGCACCTTTATTTTGTCGGAAATGTACGAGTAATGTAGTATAATTTTTTGTACTGCGACTTGTTTTCGCTAGAGGGTACAAAAGTGATAGAACATATTTAATATCTTCCTAACCATTCGGAATAGGGCATATGTTGATATGAATTTTTATTGTTCAAAATAGCAAATAAAATCGGCCTTCAAACCACGCACCTTTCTTTCTGAATCACCCTATGTTAGTGTTAATAAGTTAGAGTACTTGCATTGCAGTTTTTCTGTTAGTGTTGTCAGTTGAATGTTTTACTTGGCATGTGATACAAAGACCTGTCAGGAAGTACCGTAGTTAATACAGTAACAGGTTTCTGTTCTAATTTGTCTGTGTATTAGTATTTCAACACTTACTGTCGTGTATGTGTCATGCACATGTTATTGTTCATTTGCCTCGTCATTGGTGTTAATGTCAGAGGAACCGGGTGGGCTGACCCATTTACCTCCCTGTCGCATAACGCGATGTCGACGTGGCCTTATTTATTGATAGACTGACGTAGCAAAAATCATGGGATACCTCTCAATACCGCGTCGGACCTCTTTTCTCCCGGCGTTGTTCAGCAAACTTGACGTGGCATGGTCTCCACAAGTCACTGAAAGGCCCTTGCAGCCACTGGGCCTCTCTCCTCCCGAACAGGCCATGAAGGCCCAACAGTACCGACCGGCCGCCGTGTCACCCTCAGCCACAGGCGTCACTGGATGCGGACATGGAAGGGCATGTGGCCAGCACCCAGCTCTCCCGGCCGTATGTCAGTTTCTGAGACCGGAGCCGCTTACTTCCAGTCTAATAGCTCTTCAGTGCACCCCGCTTGCCAACAGCGCTCGGCAGACCGGATTGTCACCCATCCAACTGTTAGACCAGCGCGACAGCGCTTAACTTCGGTGACCTGGTGGGAACAGGGCTTACCACTGCGGCAAATTGGGCCTCTCTAGTTGTCAAAAATTGCGAAAGTATTGCGGGTGCAGGATTTTGCGCACTAACTGATCCGTCGATTAAGCCCCTTAACTTTTCGATCGGATTCATTTCGGGCGATGTGGGTGGCCAAATGATTCTCTAGAATTGTCCAGGATGTTCCTCAAACCAGTCCGAGACAACTGTGACCCGGCGTCGTGTTTGGGAACATTAGGTCCATGAATGGCTGGAGATATTCTGCAATTACCCGAACACAACCATTCCCAATATATTGAAAAATCCTCCTCAGTTGCGAAAATTTTCTGGTCCTTACCCAGGTTTCGGCTAGAATAATCTAACCTTCTTCAGAAGCATAAAATTACTAAAACATGCCAGAGTAAGGCACAGTCAGTATTAAAAATTAATACATATACTACCGTGGTACGATGTCGAATTAAAACTACTTAACTGAAGTCCAGCCCCGGCATCACTTCACCACGTGGTCGGTTGGCAGCGGCAACTATCATGAGTGCCAACGGTTTTAATTTCTAATGTTGACTGTTCCTTACTCTGGCATGTTATAGTAATTTTATGCTTCTGAAGAAGGCTGGATTATTCTAGCCGAAACCTGGGTAAAGACCAGACGCGGCTCGTGGTTTCTATACTGGGGAAGGCTGCGGCATTTATCGATCGGAGCCAACATAGACCTCGGGTTACGCTACAGATTAGTCTGACATAAACAACTAAGAAAACAGGGGGAGGGGGTGGGCAGATCACTCTTTACCCATAATTTTACGTACTGTATCTTCTATAATTAGGTATTAAATATCATTAGAAGCTAACTTCGAGTTAAAATCTTTGGTTAGTGTTTTTATACGTCATCATTACATTTTCTGACACTTTGCAGCAAATCATATGAAAAGACGCGTTTCGGAGAGATCTTTAATGCGGATCTGGATGCACCAAGTTCTTTCACTTTCATCCTATGGCCGTGTTCCAAGTTTTTACCTCTTAAATTGCCCACTGATTTCATATTGCGCTTGTTTCACACTCGCGGTATGTCGCAGATATTCACCAGCAAGTAAAACTCACTAAAATATTGCAAAATATACTCCGAAAAAGAAACTTGCTAAAATCACACGGTATCAACAAATGCAGTCACCATCAGCAAGCAAGGAAAGTATGGTAACGGGACAAATTTCGCGCGCTTTGTCCTCTAACCACTTATGAAACTCTCGCTAGATGGCAGTACTTGTACGTTACAGTAGTGTAGCGCACTCTGGCGGGATATTTGCAAACTTATTCTAAATGTGGATTAAATAGCCAACGGCAGAAACAAAACAACTATGTAAAATATTATCAAAACAATAATACTAAACGTCGATTAATGACGCATCGAAGCGTAGTCGAGATGTGCAGAGACAGAGATTGGATAGCGAAGTTTCGGCCACTCTACATTCCTTTATTACATAGATAGTGGAACCTGAAAAACGTGTGGTGGTTGGTATGACACCCTTAGGCTGCAAGCTCTGAGCCTTCGGGTCGCCCATAAAGAGCAGTACTCTGTAGAAGCCACGCCCACAAACCGCTACTGCATGCAGCTTACGGACGTTCCAAGGCGCAGCCTAAACACTACTAACCGTTCGGAAAACATCTATCGATACAAACAGTTTAAAAAACGTTGACCTTCGTAATTTTAAACGGAATGGGAAATATGCGAAATTCGTCCTGATAATTTAAATTATGTAATACGTTCTTGCGAAATTTACTTTAACATATATTTTGGGGCGGCTCCGCCTCAGAGCCTTTAATTACGAGCCGCGCCTGGTAAAGACCATAAAATTTTCGCAACTGTGGCGAATTTTTCAATATATTAGTCCATCACAGTTGCTGACGGGGCTGCAATATGCTAAAAATTCTTACAGACATTTCCAGTGAATGATCGGTTTAATTGGATCAGAGGACCCATACCAGTCCATGTAAACATTGCCACATAATTATGGAGCCACCACCAGGTTGCACAGCGCCTTGTTCACGATTTGAACCCATGGCTTGGTGCAGTGCGCGCCATACTCGAACCCCACCATCAGCCCTTACCAGCTGATATTGGGATTCACATCACCAAGTCACGGTTTGCCGGCCATGTAGGTATCGGGTATTTTTTTCCGAATGAATCATATTGAATACTGCTTTATACAACGATAACTGTGTCGTTCTTCCTATTGTATGAAATGGTTTTGAAAGTACTCTTTTATGTTTGTTAAAAGCCACTGCTAATTTTTCTCAGGGCGCTATCACCAGAAATATCATACGTATCCCAACGTGAAGATCTCCGTCTTACTCACGATGTATTAAAAATCCATTTAAACAATGCTTAATTATTTTTTCTGTGAGGTTGGATGCTCCAGGATAGCTGCCTATGTGTCTTGGTAGCGTAAGCATTTATAGATATTACCATTAATAAAGAAACTGTACCTCTGGCGTAATATGAATTGGAAAATATTACAAGACGCCGTTTTCAATTTATTGAGACCGAGCGAGGTGGGGCAGTGGTTAGCACACTGGACTCGCATTCGGGAGGACGATGGTTCAATCCCGTCTCCAGCCTTCCTGATTTAGGTTTTCCGTGATTTCCCTAAATCGTTTCAGACAAATGCCGGGATGGATCCTTTGTAAGGGCACGGCCGATTTCCTTCCCAATCCTTCCCTAACCCGAGCTTGCGCTCCGTCTATAATGACCTCGTTGTCGACGGGACGTTAAACACTAACCACCACCACCATCAATTTATTGAGATTATTCTTTTTAATACTTTTAGCATTAAATGAATGTTAAGAGAAGTTATATATTTTTTGTCGTCAATGGCTTCACTACAATAAAGAGCCTACACAAAATGGCCAAAACCACATTTAATTATTACGTACTGAATCATACATCTACATCTACATCTACATCCATACTCCGCAAGCCACCTGACGGTGTGTGGCGGAGGGTATCTTGAGTACCTCTATCGGTTCTCCCTTCTATTCCAGTCTCGTATTGTTCGTGGAAAGAAGGATTGTCGGTATGCCTCTGTGTGGGCTCTAATCTCTCTGATTTTATCCTCTTCGCGAGATATACGAAGGAGGGAGCAATATACTGCTTGACTCTTCGGTGAAGGTATGTTCACGAAACTTTGACAAAAGTTGACGCAGAATAGGTTCTCACTGTCGACAAAAACGCATATTGCAATTATTAATTTCATATATATTCAACAAAATTCTATTACTACTACAGATTATTGTATCAGTGACAGACCGTGAACAATTAGCGTCCGTCAGCTAGAATATCAGAATCGACAGGATGTTGAAACAAAAAAATACACTTATTCATCTTGTAGAAAGGGACAAAGATAATAATATGGCGATTCTAAGACCGCAGATAGCTCTTCTCCATTAGGGAGTGTCGACGACTGATTTATACTCTATACTATGCTGTATAGCGCCCAACCGATATAGTCACGAGCCCAGGAGAAACGCTGCAGGTCGTGTCGTACTGTTAGTGAAGGTACTCGCATCGTTCGTCTGCTTCCATAGTTCATTAACGCCGAATTTCGCCGCATTGTCCTAACGGGTACTTTCTTCGTACGTCCCACACGATTTCAGCTGTCACTTCACACATTGTTGCCTGTCTGTTACAACTGACAAATCTGCGCAAGCGCCGCTGCTTTCGATTGTTAAGTAAAGGCTGAGAGATAGTTCCTGAAATTTGACATTCTCGACATACTCTTGATACAGTGGATCTTGGGATACTGAATTATGTAATGATTTCCGAAATGAAATGTTCCATGCGTCTATCTCCAACTACAGTTCCGCGCTCAGAGTCTGTTGATTCCCATTTTGCGGACCTGAGTACATACAGCTACGCCACGACTTTTGTGACCTCAGTGTAGAAGGTGTGCTCAGTTTTAAATGTTTGAATTGTGTGTTTCATGCACTACTAGCCATTAAAAATGCTACACCAAGAAGGAATGCAAATGATAAACGGGTATTCTTTGGACAAATATATTATACTAGAACTGACATTTGATTACATTTTCATGAAATTTGGGTGCATAGATCCTGAGAAATCAGTACCCAGAACAACCACCTCTGGCCGTAATAACGGCCTTGATACCCCTGGGCATTGAGTCAAACAGAGTTTGGATGGCGTGTGCAGGTACAGCTGCCCATGCAGCTTCAACACGACATCACAGTTCATCACGAGTAGTGACTGGCGTATTGTGACGAGCCAGTTGCTCGGCCACGATTGACCAGACGTTTTCAGTTGGTGAGAGATCTGGAGAATGTGCTGCCCAGTGCAGCAGTCGAATATTTTCTGTATTCAGAAAGGCCCGTACAGGACCTGAAACATGCGGTCGTGCATTATCAGTCACGGGTAGTAACACATCTGAAATGTAACGTCCACTTTCAAAATGCCGTCAATGCGAACAAGAGGTGACCGAGACGTGTAACCAATGGCACCCCATACCATCACGCCGGGTGAGACGCCAGTATGGCGATGACGAATACACGCTTCCTATGTGCGTTCACCGCGATGTCGCCAAACACGGATGCGACCATCATGAAGCTGTAAACAGAAACTGGATTCATCCGAAGAAATGACGTTTTGCCATTCGTGCACCCAGGTTCGTCGTTGAGTACACCATCGCAGGCGCTCCTGTCTGTGATGCAGCGTCTACATCTACATCTACATCTACATCCATACTCCACAAGCCACCTGACGGTGTGTGGCGGAGGGTACCCTGAGTACCTCTATCGGTTCTCCCTTCTATTCCAGTCTCGTATTGTTCGTGGGAAGAAGGATTGTCGGTATGCTTCTGTGTGGGCTCTAATCTCTCTGATTTTATCCTCATAGTCTCTTCGCGAGGTATACGTAGGAGGGAGCAATATACTGCTTGACTCTTCGGTGAAGGTATGTTCTCGAAACTTTAAGAAATGCCCATACCGAGCTACTGAGCGTCTCTCCTGCAGAGTCTTCCACTGGAGTTTATCTATCGTCTCCGTAAGCTTTCGCGATTACTAAATGATCCTGTAACGAAGCGCGCTACTCTCCGTTGGATCTTCTCTATCTCTTATATCAACCCTATCTGGTACGGATCCCACACTGCTGAGCAGTATTCAAGCAGTGTGTGAACAAGCGTACTGTAACCTACTTCCTCTGTTTTCGGATTGCATTTCCTTAGGATTCTTCCAATGAATCTCAGTCTGGCATCTGCTTTACCGACGATCAACTTTATATGATCATTCCATTTTAAATCACTCCTAATGCGTACTCCCAGATAATTTATGGAATTAACTGCTTCCAGTTGCTGACCTGCTATTTTGTAGCTAAATGATAAGGGATCTATCTTTCTATGTATTCGCAGAACATTACATTTGTCTACATTGAGATTCAGTTGCCATTCCCTGCACCATGCGTCAATTCGCTGCAGATCCTCCTGCATTTCAGTACAATTTTCCAATATTACCACCTCTTGATATACCACAGCATCATCTGCAAAAAGCCTCAGTGAACTTCCGATGTCATCCACAAGGTCATTTATGTATATTGTGAATAGCAACGGTCCTATGACACTCCCCTGCGGTACACCTGAAATCACTTGTACTTCGGAAGACTGCTCTCCATTGAGAATGCCATGCTGCGTTCTGTTATCTAGGAACTCTTCAATCCAATCACGCAATTGGTCTGATAGTCCATATGCTCTTACTTTGTTCATTAAACGACTGTGGGGAACTGTATCGAACGCCTTGCGGAAGTCAAGAAATACGGCATCTACCTGTGAACCCGTGTCTATGGCCCTCTGAGTCTCGTGGACGAATAGCGCGACTTGATAGTCCACGCTGCTGCAAACGTCGTCGAACTGTTCGTGCAGATGGTTGTTCGTTTGCAAACGTCCCCATCTGTTGACTCAAGGATCGAGACGTGGCTGCACGATCCGTTACAGCCATGCGGATAACATGCCTGTCATCTCGACTGCTAGTGATACGAGGCCGTTGGGATTCAGCACGGCGTTCCGTATTACCCTCCTGAACCCAACCGATTCCATATTCTGCTAACAGTCATTGGATCTCGACCAACGCGAGCAGCAACTTCGCGATACGAGAAACCGCAATCGCGAAAAGCTGCAATCCGACCTTTATCAAAGTCCTTACACGAGGCATCACAACAACGTTTCACTAGGCAACGCCGGTCAACTGCTGTTTGTGTATGAGAAATCGGTTGGAAACTTTCGTCGTGTCAGCACGTTGTAGGTGTCGCCACCGGCGCCAAACTTGTGTGAATGCTCTGAAATGCTAATCATTTGCGTATCACAGCATCTTCTTCCAGTTGATTAAATTTCGCGTCTGTAGCACGTCATCTTCGGAGTGTAGCAATTTTAATGCCAGTAGTGTAGTACCTATTTGTCTGCACACGTCTTTCTTGTAGTATCTATATGGTAATTCATGGTATGTTTCTATGTGAGTGACTGTACCGCCCACAATACAGAGCTAAATTTCCCGCAGGTCCATAATCCCCACTTTGCAGTCGCCGCCCTCAGCAGGGGAAACGAGCAAAGCAGCCTAGTACAAGATGAAAAAGGAATCACGCCATTTGACTGATATGATCAAAATAAGAGCCGTTCGGTAATAATGGCTCAGTAACACGGCATTTCTAAAAAGCTCTTCATGTGGCAGGCCACTGGAAGAACGTGGCGGGCCCTCAGGAGCCGCCACCGGAGTGGTTGCGGCTGGAGCAGCCTGGCTACGCCCCCCAGAGGCGCTTCTGCGGCTGGTTGATGTTCGGGCGTCAGACGTCAGCGATCGGCGGCGGTGGCAGCGGCGGGCGCGTCTTGTTAGAGTGGCAGCCACCGGCGCCAGCCATGAATACACAAGCAGTCCCTCCCCCCTCCAACAGCATCCCCAAACCCCCCCCTTCCCACTCTTCATCCTCACACCAACACGACGCCCGCACTCTCCGTACACACACCCGCGAGCACGCCCAATAGGCTGACAAATAAATCCGATTTTCTGAATCGCAAGCGCCCGCGCTTTTCGCTAAATCGCGCTGCGTGAAATTGGAAATGGAATGGCGTTCGAGATGAAAACGGTCAAATATCAGTGCGCGAAGGTAGATTTAAAAAAAATTGCTACAGAAAAAAATTTCATCGAAGGATGAAGCACTTCGCACTATAGCGTTGTGTGACAAGAGGCTTAAAATGACTGCTTTCAACTGGATTATGGGTACATGCGCAGCAAACCAATGGTATTCGTTACAGGTGTCTTCGAAACAACGCACAAAAAGCGTGTCCCTAATCTGCTGGGCTGTTGTACCTAGTTCGCGCAATAACTCTTCACAAAAAGAGTTCACTATCATTCAATTTTAATCGATTAGACACAGTTGTGAACGTGATCGTAATAATTACGGACAGATCGTAATAAACTGTTTCAGCCACAAGCATTCGTGCATCACTCTTCAATACTATGCACTTAACTTCCTAACCCTGCCACTTCGTTTCGTGTACGGTATAATCAATCAAACAAAATTAATCTAAATTACGTGAAAAGGTGTAGAACTAACTATGTGTTGGCAGTTAAAATAAATAGAGTTACAAAGACCAGGTTGGACTAACTACTCGTATTCATCTTTAACTAATATTTGCCTTTTATTGCAATTAAAATCTTAGAATGAATTAAACAGGTCGCCAGCCCTAAAACAGACACTTTATTTGCGAATCAGTTGCTGCTACTCTGTCTTAAGTTCCGATTACAATCAGTTACAGGGTGGTTATTGATAGTGACCGGGCCAAATATCTCACGAAATAAGCGTAAAAAAAAACTACAAAGAATGAAACCCGTCTAGCTTGAAGGGGCAAACCAGATCGCGCTATGGTTGGGCCACTAGATGACGCTGCTATACGTCAAACGGACATCAACTGAGTTTTTTAAAATAGGAACCATCTTTTTATTACATATTCGTCTAGTACGTAAAGAAATATGAATGTTTTAGTTGCACCACTCTTTTCGCTTTGTGATAGATGGCACTGTAATAGTCACAAACGTATAAGTACGTGGTATTACGTAACATTCCGCCAGTGCGGACGGTATTTGCTTCGTGATACATTACCCGTGTTAAAATGGACAATTTACCAATTGCGGAAAACATCGATATCGTGTTGATGTATGGCTTTTGTGATCAAAAACCCCCACGGGCGTGTGCTATGTATGTTGCTCGGTATCCTGGACGACATCACCCAAGTGTCCGGATAGTTAGGTTATTTAAGGAAACAGGAAGTGGTCAGCCATGTGTGAAACGTCAACCATGACCTGCAACTGATGATGATGACCAAGAAGGTGTTTCAGCTGCTGTCGCGGCTAATCTGCACATCAGTAGCAGAAAAACTGCGTGAGAATCGGGAATCTCAAAAAGGTCGGTGTTGAGAATGCTACATCAACATCGATTGCACCCGTACCATATTTCTATGCACCACGAATTGCATGGCGACGACTTTGAACCTCTTGTACTGCCACTGGGCCCCTGGGCATAAGAGAAATTACGGGACGATGACAGATTTTTTGCACGCGTTGTATTTGGCGACGAAGCGTCATTCGCCAACAGCGGTAAAATAACTGGCATAATATGCACTAGTGGGCAACAGAAAATCCATGATGGCTGCGACAAGAGGAACATCAACGACCATGGCGGGTTAATGTATGGTGCGGCATTATGGGAGAAAGGATAATTGGCCCCCATTTTATCGATGGCAATCTAAATGGTGCAATGTATGCTGATTTCCTACGTAATGTTCTACCGATGTTACTGCATGACAGAATGGCGATGTACTTCCAACATGATGGATGGCAGGCACATAGCACGTAAGAGGTTGAAGCGGTATTGAATAGCATATTTCATGACAAGTGGATTGCTCGTCGAAGTACCATCCCATAGCTCGCACGTTCACCGGATCTGACGTCCCCGGATTTCTTTCTGTGGGGAAAGTAGGAGGATATTTGCTATCTTGATCCACCGACAACGCCTGACAACTTGCGTCAGCGCATTGTCAATGCATGTGACAACATTAGGAAGGCGAACTACTCGCTGTTGAGAGGAAAGTCGTTACACGTATTGCCAAATACATTGAGGTTGACGGACTTCATTTTGAGCATTTATTGCATTAATGTGGTACTGACAGGTAATTACGCTGTAACAGCATGCGTTCTCAGAAATGAGAAGCTCACAAAGGTACATGTATCACATTGGAACAACCGAAATAAAATGTTCAAACGTACCTAAGTTATGTATATTTTAATTTTAAAAAACCTACCTAATACCAACTGTTGGTTTAAAATTGTGAGCCATACGTTTGTAACTATTACAGCGCCATCTACCACAAAGCGAAAAAAGTAGTCCAACTAAAAGATTGATATTTCTTTACGTTCTACACGAATATGTAATAAAAATGGGTGTTCCTATTTAAAAAAACGCAGTTGAGATCCGTTTGACCTATGGCAGCGCCATCCAGCGGGCCAACCATAGTGCATCTGGTTTCCCCCTTTAAGCTAGACAAGTTTCGTTCTTTGTACTTTTTCCGTTCGACGCTTATTTCGTGAGATATTTGACCCGGTCACGATCAATGGACCACTCCGTATACTCAATATGTCGTCATTCCTTGCGGTTGACTACATTCTGTTATTCAAGGGATCACAATGTATTTAATGGCATGTGTTTAAATTCGTTGCGTTTTTGTTTTTCCAGTTGCTATGGGTTTGTTTATCGATTACCACTTTTTATTTGAAGTTTACGATTTCCATCTGTCTTTGCATATTGTCATTTGGATATACTGAGAAGAGCTGTGGAAGCTAGAAAAATGGAGTGCTAAATGGAGAAATCGGAACTTTTCCTAAATAATCTTATCTCTGAATTTAATAGAGGAATGACAGCAGTGGAGGCATCCCGAACCGTTTGCGGACAAAACGGTTGTAAGACGGATCGTTTTGACATCAGTAATTCCCCACGTTTAGGAAAACCTTCGTAGTTTCATGAAGATAGATTACACTTATTAATCCACATTGATCACGTCAATGTATCCGAGAACAGGCAAATGTGATGAAATTTGATCAGTCCACCATCTTGCGACATTTTCAAGCGTTAGAGAAGGTTCAAAAATGGGGTTTGTGGGTACCGCATCCGGGAAGCCAAAATGACAAGAATCAGCCGACGGTCATACGTGCGTGTCTGCTTGCTCGTCGTCAAATGGCTCGTGAGCAACACCGACAGTTCCTATCCTTTGTCGTTACTAGTGACGAGAAATGGTGCCTTTACGCTAAAGTAAGGAAAATAAAGGAACGGTTGATTCCAAGCAATGCAGCAACTTCCGGTGCAAAGACCTGCGCTCATTCATAGAAGATAATGTTTTACATATGGTGGAACAGCGACGGTGTGGTGTACTACGAATTGTCTCCCCGAGGTGTAAGCATCACTGCTGACATTTACTGTCAACAACTGAGACCAGGAAGTCCATGTGAAGTGGTGCTACCACACCATAACGCCTGCCGGGCTGGGAAATCATTCCGCAGGCGCCTTATTCACCTAATCTTGCGCCCTCAGATGTTAACCATACCTGCTCTCTATCGAATAGCCTTCAAGAAAGTTTCTTCACGGATGAAAATGTGCTCCGAACATGGGTCGACGACTTCTTGACCTTAAAACCACGTGATTTCTACAGTCACGGAATCGAAAACTTACCCCAGCGTGGGAAACTGTAGTAAATAGTGAAAGAGAATATATTATTGATTGTAACCTCCCCACAGAAATATTTTAATTGAGAAACCATGAACCAAGTGTAAACTCCCCACAAAAATATTTAAATTAAAATATGAACCATGTTTAACCTCCGCACAAAAAATAATTAAATGATTTTTTTTAATTATTGTAACCTCTGAACAAAATTAATTTTAATGTAACCTCTGAACAAAATTGGCTTCCATTTATAAACTCTGTGCAGAAATGCATTCACATTTAATGTAACCACAAAATTCAATTCCTAAACCCGGAAATAATAAAAAAAAATTCAGTAACCTGGTAAATTTTATGACGACAGCAGCGCTGCGCCTCGGCCCTGTATTCTGAATAAAAAAAGGAAAAATTCTTACCTCAATAAAAACTGCGAATATATCTGCTCTTATGTAAAAAATTTTCGGCACAGCTTCGTGCAATGCTGGCGTATATTTTTTTCTGATTCTTGGAAGTTATGATCACGCATTGGAAATATTCTTTTAAATTGAAATGAATGCTTTTTTTAAAAAAAAATATTACTTTATATTATAAAAATTATTATTGGGGGCATTTTTTTAAGAAAGAAATTAATGACAGTTAGTATACAGTACTAGATATGCGCAAAGCTGCTTCTTTACCTTCTACAATAATACTCATCTTCCAGAGTCCCGACCAGAGCAGACTGCCGACACGCGCAGGCACGCGCCGACTACTGTCGACTACTGCCGACTCACGTAGACTACTGCTTACTAGCAGGGACTGAAGACTAATGCCGACAGACGCCGACTCGCGACAAGCAACAACTAATTACATATTACTCTCTGGTCAGAGACTCTGCCATGGCTCGCCCATCGCCGGCAACGCATACGTCTTACATGATAACTGAAGTCGCTGTTATGTGTATCTTTTGTGTTTATTACACTTACAGAAAAACGCTACGCAATTATCCCAGAACCCAACGGTTACGTCTCAGTTCATACTCAAATTTTTATGATTACTTAAAGCAGTGATGAACGAAATGAAAAGTGAATGGATCAGAGCAGTGATAATAGCGACTAGCATAACATCAGTACAATCCCTCCTATTAGAAATTTCTCTGGACTGACTCTTACAAGTACTAAAAATTCGCTCTCAATATTACTTCATCCAAACGTTAGTCACTTCATAGAAATAATAAAACACGATGGGCACGCGATGGAATAGGACAGCCAAGGTATCGATACAGAAAATTACCTAAATCAATATTGTTAATTATAATTAAATATATATTTATAACTGAATATATATTTAATATAGATAATAAATAAATAAATCTACTATAATTGGCGTGATTCGACGCTCCAACCGTGCTTTCGATTATTACCTTGAAACATTCGTCTTTATTGTTGTTGTTCCAATTGTAGTTAATGACATAAATAATAGGGAAAATATGAACTTTGAAACACAAAAAAGGTTGGACTTTCACTGTGGCAAAATTATTGCCCTGAACGTTAATCACATTAAGTATTCATAACGCGACACTCGAAATGCAAGACAATGGGAATGGGTACCGTTCCTGGTAATAATGACCTGGGATGGTGGCTATGAAGTTTATATCACACACAAGCCTTTTACAAAGGCAAAATACTGAAGTTGTTTCATCTTGCACTTTTATACCCTGCAGGCGCGCAGTAGTGACTAGGGCTAACAGCGTTCCATGGTCCCCAATAAAAATGTCTCATCTCGTGATGGACAAGTCTCTAACACTGTGTGTGGCCAAACACTGCTACTCCTTCCATTGTAAGTCATCAACGTACTGTGGCCCTTGTTAGTTGCAGTACCTCTAGAAAGCAAGACAAAATGCTGCACATACATTCAGTACCAGAGCCATATACCTCCGTATTTCGTCTCTCGCGTCTACACGACATCTCATAGGCCCATTGTTGTCAGAGACCGTCCAACTCCACAAATTTTGCTTTGTTAGTCCTCTTAGCAGTTTCAGTGACAAGATACAACACGATGCTTCCTGGCTTTGACAGTGTGTCTTCGTCGAAAACGTAATAATATAAACAGTTTCGGAGAGTTTTCACTTTTTTTTTTTTTTTTTTTTTACTAGTTGCCTGGATTCTGGAAGACATGGCATCAGGAACTGTATGGGTTGCCATATTATGAAATAAATTGTGGAAAACAGTCCCAGTTTCAACATTATTCTTCCTTACTACTTGATGACTAGATTCGAGCCTAAGCTCACATCATCCTAACAACAGGTACCAAATGATAAGAACTTTTTAATTACAGACACAGTGCCATAATAGGAAGTTTTGAAAATTGTAGGATGTAACGTCCACCAGTTATGCAAAACACAATTTTTACCAAGTACCCAAACGTGTTTCAGCACCACTGTGCCGTCATCAGTGGGTTTCCGTTTTATTTAATATGTAATGTGAAAATTTTTACTTAATGATTACAAAATTATGTGGATATCCAGTTCATTTAATAATTCGTTTCTGTTTGTTAATATCCTTACACTTGGTGTGCATGATTTTTCATGAGCACTTGCGTAATATTTATTACAGTTAGCTTGTCATCTGCAACCAAACGATGTTGATGAGAAATTGTGTTGGGAGTAAACCTATCATCTATACGTAATTTAGTTTGTCGAGATATTTCACACCTAAATTCGTTTTTACTTACGTTTTCATGTGGCAAGCCCTTTTAGTCCCAGAATCATGCAGTGATTCACACATAAATGTAGCTCGTATTTTCAAAAATAAGGTCGTAAAAGCACTTTGCACTTCACCAAAACACAACGTAATTGTGATTGTTGTGTGTTCCAGCCCAGTCATTGTTCATTTGTTCACCAGTAAGCTCGCCGCCAAATTTGAACCTAGTTTACATTTTATCTTTGTGTGTGTGTGTGTGTGTGTGTGTGTGTGTGTGTGTGTTTTCTGTACGCTTCTTAGCTGTCTGTGTTGTCTTTTACATGGTGTTCCTTTTGTGTGTAAAATGGTGCGACTTTTTGCAGAGCGTAGTGTATCCATTTTTCATGTGTGAGTGTGTGTGTGTGTGTGTGTGTGTGTGTGTGTGTGTGTGTGTCTGTGTAGACTTCATCTGTTTGTGTTGTCTACATGTTTGTCCTATGTACACTGCAAGTGTAGCATGTGAGTTCATATATTCCTGATCTTTTAAATTTATCCGTGAGTGTTTTTTGTGTACGTAGGACAAACTTGCAGACACTTCAAAACCAGATATTCAGAACATCCCAGAGCTTTAAAAAGCAACAGCTCCCATAGCCCATTTACTGATCACCTCATAGCCCACAATCACCACTGAACTGCAATAGAAACAGACTTACGAACCAGCCACAGTCTATACAGATAAGCAAATATTATTATACAAGTAAATTTGTCTACTTTCCATTAAGAAAGTAGAAACGGTTATGTCATTGTTGGCAACCGTTAGTGAGTAGCTTCAGTCGTTTCTTGACCTTGAAACGAGTTAGTTTTCTGTATTGTTCAGTGAAATAACTTGATAACAACAGTGTATTTAACTGAAATCACGTAGTACCTGTCGTAGTTTGTAGAGTAATATCTGACACATTCATACAGTTTCAGAAATGTTATTACCATCATTTTTCCAAAATTATATTGTCTACAACCTCTGTTGCAAACTTTATGCAATTGTCTCGGATTTAAAAAACAAATTGGGCCAAGTAGTTAATACACCAAATATTTTACGAAATTACGTCTTTGCTTCTCTGGATGTTCTGGAAAATTACTGCAGATACACGTCTGGGACATGTTTTATTAGACTCACTAGATCAATATTAACAAAATAAATGGAAATCGTGTTTTACTTTAACCTTGTACAGTTTTGCGATGGCTTCATGTTAGCGACGTTGCTAAACTTCAGGCAAAACCTTATGAGGGCAGTTCAATAAGTAATGCAATACATTTTTTTTCTCGGCCAATTTTGGTTGAAAAAACCGAAAATTTCTTGTGGAATATTTTCAAACATTCCCGCTTCGTCTCGTATAGTTTCATTGACTTCCGACAGGTGGCAGCGCTGTACGGAGCTGTTAAAATGACGTCTGTAACGGATGTGCGTTGCAAACAACGGGCAGTGATCGAGTTTCTTTTGGTGGAAAACCAGGGCATCTCAGATATTCATAGGCGCTTGCAGAATGTCTACGGTGATCTGGCAGTGGAAAAAAGCTCGGTGAGTCGTTGGGCAAAGCGTGTGTCATCATCGCCGCAAGGTCAAGCAAGACTGTCTGATCTCCCGCGTGCGGGCCGGCCGTGCACAGCTGTGACTCCTGCAATGGCGGAGCGTGCGAACACACTCGTTCGAGATGATCGATGGTCAAACGATCAACTCTGAAGTGTATTGTGCTACTCTTCAGAAATTGAAGAAAGGACTTCAGCGTGTTCGTAGGCACAAACATCTGAACGAACTTCTCCTTCTTCATGACAACGCAAGACCTCACACAAGTCTTCGCACCCGAGAGGAGCTCACAAAACTTCAGTGGACTGTTCTTCCTCATGCACCCTACAGCCCCGATCTCGCACCGTCGGATTTCCATATGTTTGGCCCAATGAAGGACGCAATCCGTGGGAGGCACTACGCGGATGATGAAGAAGTTATTGATGCAGTACGACGTTGGCTCCGACATCGACCAGTGGAATGGTACCGTACAGGCATACAGGCCCTCATTTCAAGGTGGCGTAAGGCCGTAGCATTGAATGGAGATTACGTTGAAAAATAGTGTTGTGTAGCTAAAAGATTGGGGAATAACCTGGTGTATTTCAATGCTGAATAAAACAACCCCTGTTTCAGAAAAAAAATGTGTTGCATTACTTATTGAACTGCCCTCGTATTAGCCGTAACTCTGTAACTAAACATTTGTGGACCTATGTTCATATGAACTTTTTTCTTTAGTTTTACATGTAGCATAACATATTAAGATATTTGCATATCTTCGTGAATCACCCTCCCACCCACCCTCCCACACCCACCCACACAAATATATAAGAAAAAAGTCTGAAAATCTGTGCTTCTGTTAGCTGGTGTTCTGAAAACTTAGTCGAGGCACTCAAAGTTTGTTTCATCTGCATGCCGAGTATGTCGCTGCCAGTACTGACCCTGCGACTTATTTTAGAAGCTAGATTAAGGAAAGGCAAACCTACGTTTCTAGCATTTGTAGACTTAGAGAAAGCTTTTGACAATGTTGACAGTTGTGTCTAGACAAGACAGCCTAGACACAATGAGAGGAAGCCGAAAGGCACGCGCTTAAACTCACACAGGCTGGCGTGAGGTCTGAAACAGGATACGTAATGAATGGTATAAAGAAAAGTACGTAGCTTCTGAAATAACTTTAATCCACATTTGTAGAACATTGCTCTTGATGATACAGTAATAGAATCTCAATATAAAGTGAATACGGCGCCTTGCTAGGTCGTAGCAAATGTAGCTGAAGGCTATGCTAACTATCGTCTCGGCAAATGAGAGCGTAGTTGTCAGTGAACCATGGCTAGCAACGTCGGCTGTACAACTGGGGCGATTGCTAGTACGTCTCTCTAGACCTGCCGTGTGGTGGCGCTCGGTCTGCAATTACTGACAGTGGCGACACGCGGGTCCGTCGTATACTAGCGGACCGCGGCCGATTTAAAAGCTACCACCTAGCAAGTGTGGTGTCTGGCGGTGACACCACATTGACTGGAATACTCTCTTTCAAATTCTGAAGGTGGCAGGGGTAAAATACAGAGAGCGAAAGGCTATTTACAATTTGTACAGAAACCAGATGGCAGTTGACGGTACATGATTACAGTATCAATAGTAACTGGTACTGGCGCCTTGCTAGGTAGTAGCAAATGACGTAGCTGAAGGCTATGCTAACTATCGTCTCGGCAAATGAGAGCGTATTTTGTCAGTAAACCATCGCTAGAAAAGTCGGTTGTACAACTGGGGCGAGTGCTAGGAAGTCTCTCTAGACCTGCCGTGTGGCGGCGCTCGGTCTGCAATCACTGATAGTGGCGACACGCGGGTCCGACGTATACTAGCGGACCGCGGCCGATTTAAAGGCTACCACCTAGCAAGTGTGGTGTCTGGCGGTGACACCACACTTAACATAATTCAATTCCTGTGTCACATTTTAGGAATCAGAAATGGCATAAGCTCTCTTGACCAATGTACATAAAACGCCCATGCGCTAATGTGGTGGATGATAAACCGTAGAATGAATATAGCGGTCCATATGTGTGGGTCTATGGCATACGCTATGTACCAAGGTACCATTTTCTTTTTTGTGTACTAGAACATCCAGAAGCGGTAATTTTTCATCTTTATCAATTTTCACCGAAAATCTGTTAAAAAATATTCGTTATTAAATAAAAAAATATGTCGATGTCAACACATGGCAACACAGTTCAGTAGTTTTATCAACCAAAAATACACCAATTAACCACAAGGACTCCTCCGAAGGCACCTCGGTGAAAAGAGAAACCACATAAAAACTATCTAAAAGGCATGAAGGCTTCAACCATTGAATAAAATCAGTAGAGTAGGATAAATGGTGTTCACATTTCCCAACGTAAGGGCTGAGGATGGAAGCAAGATATTTGGCTAAATTATAAAAAGGAGCCCCAAATTACTAAGGATAAGATGATGAAGAAGAGTTCCAGTTCTACGCACCTTCGGTAAACCATACAACGTGGGTGGTACTGCCGCCCCTTGATAAAGTTTTTTGATGGCGTCCGTTTTTCAGGGAGCTCCTATTAATAAGTGAAATGGTCTTCCATTTTATCCGATCTGTAGGTTCGCTCCGAAGTTTACAGTAAGTAGAATGATCGAATATACAGGCCATTTTAGCCAAATAAACTTCACGAGAAAAAGAACAGTGGCGCTACATTTATCAGCAGAAAGAACTAAAAGATTTATATCTTCACGCAATCACTTCGACGGAAGAAGTATTACTCTGTGGAGGGGGGTAGACGACGAAGATGATAAGAAACATCCTGTCTGATTTCCTGTGCCAAATCTTCAAGAAAGCGAGCAATGGTCTGCTCGACAGCGTTAATAAAATCAGCAGCATCCTTGGTGTAGGAGCAGAGCACGTTTTTTTTTTTTTTTTTTCAAAACGAAGTAGCATCATCCAATTTCTTATCTTTTAAATTAATAAGAATCGACGACGAATAGTGTCATCGGATGTGGATGGTTGTTGGCGAAGTCGAAGAAATTTAGAAGTTTGTTTCTTAGTAGTATTCTCCTGCGTAGAATCCGAATAGGCCCCCTAAGCTTCATGATTACACTTCCAGGGTGCGGAGGACAGACGAGAAGAAAGTTCTAACTGCCGGAAATACAATTCTTTGGATATCAAATCAAACTGTTGACGTGTGAAACGAATTCTCCCCCGTACTAGCTAAAAACTAGCACGCTTCTTGATCGTTTTTGCCATGTTAGTATCAATAAAGTGAAAAAAATGTACTAACGCAAAAGCATCACGCTTCGTGATTGTTTTTGCCATGTTAGTATCAATAAAGTGAAAAAATTTAGCAAATTTTGGGACAATACCTTCAACAAGGTATCTCCATAAAACAAAAGTGACCTCAGCAACTTCCGTTTCATCTTGATGAATTTATGAAACTTCTTAACAAGATTTACCGACTCATTCCCGTAGAGATTTCTGATGTGATTCCATAGATTTCTGATGCGATTCCGTAGATTTTCCCGGCGTCTCACGTATTATGCTTTTCACGGATATGGTGCTGGATGTGATCGTCTTCACTACACGAATTTTCGGCGATCCATCTGGCCGCCGTCTTCAGGTGCGATTGCTGAGTACACAATCACGCCGGGACGACATTAATTACAGAAACGGTGGCTCCTTTATACCCCGGGTACATGCCACTGCGTCTGCGCGAGAAGCGGAAGTGCTGTCCCCTGATAAGCGAAGAATTGCAGCGCAGCAAGCGGTAGAGACTGGCGAAAAAGATAAATCGCATATTAAGATGTAGCGGGTCGAAAGCCACACTATTGTGGTGTTATATCAGATAAAATACGGTTCCATATATAGCTTAAAGGAAAACTTTTATCTCTATCAATAATCTCATGAGATAATTGTATTTCGATGGAATCCCAGTAAAGAGGAGCTGGAGCCATAATTTGTTTGTCTTTGAACGACATGTCATGCTCTTGATTGAGACAGTGTTCGGTGACGGCAGATATTTTAGGCTGGAGCAAGCGTATATGTCGCTGATATTCCACAATTAGGTCATGAACACAGCGAATAGTCTGTCCAGTACAGGCCTTTCCTCAATGACAGGAATTTTATAAACTCCGGGCTTTCTGATTCTCAAATCATCTTTAACAGATCCATACAGGGTTCTAGTCTTGGCCAAAGGCAAAAGAACATTTTTAATACATCCTGAGAGGTCAAGAAAATTTTTAAGAAATGCTTCCAGCAAAGGGTAGGAAAGCAAATGAATTACTAGTGCCCAGTACTGATTCACCTGATGCTCCAGATTGAAAAGCACGATTAATTTGATGATCGGTATATCTTTTAAGGTTGAAGACGTCCTTAAGGTAATTAACTTCCTGTGTCAAATTTTCGGAATCAGAAATGGCATAAGCTCTCTTGACCAATGTACACAGAACTCCCATGTGCTAATGTGGTGGATGACAAAACGTAGAATGAAGACAGCTGCCCGTGTGTTGGTTTATAGTGTACGCCATGTCACAAGGTAGCCGGCCGCGGTGACCGTGCCGTTCTAGGCGCTTCAGTCCGGAACCGTGGGACTGCTACGGTCGCAGGTTCGAATCCTGCCTCGGGCATGGATGTATGTGATGTCCTTAGGTTAGTTACGTTTAAGTAGTTCTAAGTTCTAGGGAACTGATGACCTGAGATGTTAAGTCACATAGTGCTCAGAGCCATTTTTTGTCCCAAGGTACCATTTTCTTTTTGTGTACTAGAACATCCTAAGGTAATTTGTCATCTTTTTCAATTTCCATCGAAAATTTGATGCGCGATTAATTTAAATTGCTATTTAAAGCCAAATTATCATTCACTTTAATCATCTTGCATGAGCAGACGCATCAGCCCCATTAATAACCTGCGCGTATACAGGCTTAACTAAAATTTGCACACTCTAACGATACAGTGCGATTTCTTGTGTGCTTAGGGAATAAATATGTCTGAGACAAAATTTTCTCTAATGCATATTTTTGTTAAAGCATGGTCATCAGGGAAGGTAATTTGGCTGCATTAGAGTTTGATGTACGTTGAGCATCTCCGTACAATGCTCTGTAGGTGCACTGACTGGTTAGTGCAGTGGATATAATGTTGCGTTAAAATACACAGGTTGAATCGTTCGATTATTGATTTACATGTGTACATGTGCTTTTTCTCTAATTTTAGACTGCGCAATATGGTATCTCATTTCTTAACCGTTATAAAGAAATTAGAGTAACTTTAGTACAAAATATAGCTATGAATTAATACACAGAAATGAGAGCACAGTTATTTTAATTTTTGCTCTTTTAAACACGAATTTTGCCTTCAGTTGTCTACTGTATTCTCTTTCATGCACTGCTACCATCCATACTCTCCAGTTCGTTCTCAAATTTGCTCCCTTTCCTTCAGCTGTACCACTTCCTCAAAGTAGAAACAGAAGGCCTGCCCAGTCATAGTGAATTTACGAGTATGTGTTTAACATCTCCTCATTCTTAGGTAACATGGAATTACATTCTAAGAATTCATCTATGGAGTAGAAGGAGTAGTCGAGTAGTCATTCATAAATTCTTTTAATTTGTATTTTTAATACTGGTTGGCTACCTGTCAGACATTTGATGCTACTTGGAAAATGACCGAAGATATTGGTGGTAGTAATTCACACCTCCTTGTGCCAAAGTAGAGTCAAACCTAGAATAGTGAAGTTCGTCCTTTCTTTTAGTGTTATTGGTATGCAATTTGCTATTTTTTAAATTAGAATGGGCTATTTCTAACAAATTTCATAAGTGAATATACGTACTTAGATTTACTTTGAATATCCTGATTTCCTTAAATAAATGTCTGCAAGGTGATCTTGGGTGGTCTCCTGCTATTGTATTTTTTCTCTTAATCATGAATTACCCCAAAATATGCTGCCCTGTGAAAGCAGTGAATGAAACTGTGCATAGTAGGCTAATTTACTGATATATTTGACGCCAAAATTTGTAGCAACCCTAATAGCATAAGTAGCTGTACTTAAGTGTTACAGCAGATCATCAATGTGTTCCTACCAATTCAATTTCGCATCACTACACACACACAAAAAGTTTGGATATTCAGCATTAGCAACAGCCTTCTGTTGAGAGTCTGTATTTAACATTGGTGTTACGCCATTTACCGTTCAAAACTGTATGTAATGTGTTTTGTCAAAATTTAGTGAGAGCCATTTACGGAAGACCACTTAATAATTTTCTGAAAGATAATACGTATTTACAATTTCCTCAGCTAATTCGTAGATGTTGGGTGTGATTGCTGTACTTGTATCATCAGCAAAAAGAATTGACCTTGCTTCTTCATGAATACAGAGTGGAAACTCATTAATATACATTAAAAACAACAAGAGACCCATGACTGACGCTATGGAACACCTTTCTTGATATATCCACAGTTAAAGGACTCTACTGATTTTTGCAGATTATGTGTATTGTTAATTTCCACCTTCTGGATTTTTCTAGTTAACTATGAATTAAACCATATGTGCACTGTTCCACTCGTAACATAATACTTACACTTATCTAAAAGAATTTAATGATTCACACAGCCATAAGCCTTTCAGAGATCACAAAATATCCCAGTGGGTGATCTTCGTTTATTCACAGCATTTAACATTTTATCAGTGAAAGGATATGGAGCATTGTCTGTTGAAAAGCCTTTTAAAGCCAAACTGATTTTCTCTTAGTACTTCATTTTTACACATACGTGAAGCCACTCATGAAATGTCTTACTTTTTCAAGAAATTTGGATAAAACTGTCAGAAGTAAAACTGTCTGGTAGTTGTTTGCATCAGACTTACTGTCTTTTTTATGCAATGGTTTAATGGTGACATATTTCGGTATAACCAGAAAAGTGCACTGTTACAATGAGCTACTACACATGTAGCTGAGAATCCTACTTATCTGTTGGAAACTGAGCTTTCAGTCCTCTGTTGGAAATGCCATCAGTTTCATACAAGCTTTTACTTTTGAATGAATTTATTATTTCCGCAATTTCAGTAGGAGAGGTGGGTTGAATTTCAGTTTTATCAAATTTTCTAGGTATTGCCTCTTCCATTTGCAGCCTGGCATTTTAAAATGAATAGCTCGATCCTACTTTCTCTACAATACTTACAAAATGATCATTAAAAATATTATCTAATTCAGACATTTTGTTAACAAACTTTTCATTGAATTTTATAGAAATAAATACTTCATGTGCTCTCAGTTGCCCTGTTTCCCCTTTAACAACATTCAAAATTGTTTTAATTTTTGCTAGTATATGACATAATGAACATACTCCTGGATTTTTCAATAACTTTTCTTGATATAGTGCAGTAGTTTTTTATATTGTTTGACTGTTTCTGAATCAGTATTCCTTCTAGCTGTAAGATACATTTCACTTTTCTGTTTACAGCTTATTTGTTATATCTTTAGTGAGCCACAGCTTTTTTGATGGCTTCTTACAATTACGTTTCACTGTTTTCTTTGGGAAACTGTTTTCAAGCTTTCCCTAAAATTTGCAACTGTTATGTCGTTAATTGAATACGCTATTTTGGAGCACTTCTTTATATTACTGCATGGAGGTATGACATATATTGTAACTAGCTGTGCATCATGATCGAACAGACCATTCATAACAGGAAAAGTTTTTATTTGACTAAATTTATCTTGGTCTATAAAACAATATCTATCAGTGTGCTGCTTCACTGTACTTCCCAAGTAGGAAACCCAATAAATAATATCGAACTGAAGGAACCAAGTAATACTTCAAGGTCAAGCTTTGAAATCCCCACAAACAATTATTTGCTTCCCTCTGTCTGCCAGACAGCACAACAAAGGATCCAAGTTTTTAAAAAAAAATAGCTGAAAATTTTCCAATAGGACCTATACGCAGCTACAGTTGTAATAGTACCATTATTTAGTTTAAGCTCACATGCACATACTTCTATATGTTGCTCTACAGAAAAAAATTTTAGTTCCTAAATTTTTCACACTACGGTAAATTTTAACACAGGTGACAACTCCTCTCTTCAAAGTGTCTGTACTTACATGTGGTGAAAGCTTATATCTATCTACATTTACCTTTACCATATCCGTTATTATATGATGTTCAGACAGGTGTAGTACATCTATTCCACCCTCAGTTTTTTAATTTCTAAGCAAACAAGAAGCTTGTCTTACTTTGTTTCTTAATTCCCTGATATTCTGATGTAGTATGCTAACACTATTTTTCACCATGCTTTTATGATAATCACGTGACATTTTAATATTATTTTGCATTGTACTTTTATGAGAATCTTGTGATTTTTAACATCTCTGGTACTTGCCTGTCTAGCTTCTCAATAAGCTTAACTTCATTTAATGTCGATTGATTGGACACTGATCTTAGCCCAAAAAGTATTCCCACTAGTTTCAGTGCCCCTGACTCCCCTATTAAAGATGTTCCTCTCATGCTGGCCTACTTACGTTTTCCTTTCCTACTGAGATGCCGGCCATGCGTTGTGAAGTCCCCCCTACCAATAGCATCTGCGGGAACCAAACCTAGTCCTGACAAAGTAACCGTCAGAAGCCGCTGATCAACCTCCATATTGTCCCTCCTAACAGAGCTGTTCGATTGGCGTCGATCATACCGCATGAAAACAGGAGTCAAGCCAACACTTGTATGGTTCGCTCCAGATAGTAGTTTTTGCCGGTCACACTCAATATTGTAGCCCTGAACCCTATCAGCACTGTTTCCTGCTCCACCCACAATCACAACATTATCCTGCCTTATAAAACGGTTGAGCAATGACCCTACACCCTCCAACACTTGGCACCTGTGACTTGGTAACTCCCACCTAATTTTTCCTGCATGATCTGGCCCACACCTGATCCATGGCTACTACCTAACAACAGAAATTTCCTCCTACTGTATATTGTTTTGAAGCAGCTGGCTTGCTGGTGAAAGTCTGGTGTGAATTAACTACACATACATCTACCTCATTTGCCACTCCTTTATTTTATATTTGTATATATACATATATTTTTTTGAATCACCAGTCTTCTGATTGGTTTGATGCCTCTCATCTCAGAGTCACTTGCAATCTACGTCCTGAATTATTTTGTGGATGTATTCCAATCTCTGTCTTCCTGTCTTCTTCTACAGTTTTTGCTCTTTACTGCTCCCTGTAGAACCATGGAAGTCATTTCTTCATGTCTTAACAGCAATCCTATCATCCTGTCCCTTCTCCTTGTGTTTTTCACATATTCATTTCCTCTTCTTTTCTGCGCAGAACCTCCCCGTCCTTACTTTATCAGTGCAACGAATTTTCAACATACCTCTGTAGCATCACATTTTAAATGCTTCGATTCTCTTCTGTTCTGGTTTTTTCACAGTTATTATTTCACGACTATGCAAAACTGTGCTCCAGATATATATTCTCAGAAAATTCTTCCTTACTTCAAGACCTATGTTTAATACTAGTAGACTTCTCTTGGCCAGGAATGCCTTTTTCGTCAAGGCTGGTGTGCTTTTGATGTACTCCTTGATCCGTGCGTCGTTGATTATTTGGCTACTTACATAGCAGAATTCATTAACTTCATCTACATCGAGACCATCAATCTTGATGTTAAGTTTCTCGTTGTTATCATTTCTGCTACTTCACATTATTTTAGTCTTTCTTCGATTTACCCTCTGTCCATATTTTTTACTGAATATACGAGTCATTCCATTCAGCAGATCATGTAATTCTTCCTCACTTTCACTCAGGACAGCAATGTCACAGCGAATCGTATCTTTGATATGATTTGAACGTGAATTTCAATACGACTCCTGATTCTTCCTTTTATTTACATAATTGCTTCTTCGATGTACAGAATGAACAATAGAAGCGAAATACTATATTCCTGTCTTACACCCTTTTTAATCCGGGCACTTCGTTGTTGGTCATCTACTCTGATTATTCCCTCTTGGCTCTCCTACATCTTGTATATTGCCTTTCTCTCCCTACTGCTTACGCCTATTTTTCTCAGAATTTCTATCATCTTTCACGATTTCACATTGTCTAACGTTTTTTTCCAGGCCGACAAACCATATGAACGTGTCTTGATTTTCCTTTTATCTTGCTTCCATTATTAACCGCAACCTCAGAATTGCCTCTCTGGTGCCTTTACCTTTTCTAAAGCCAAAGTGCTCTTGTCAGTAACTTGTATGTATGAGCTGTTAAGCTGATTGCTCGATAAATCTTGTACTTGTCAGCTCTAGCAGTCTTCGGAATTGTGTGGATGATATTTTTCCGAAAGTCAGATGGTATGTCATCAGACTCGTACATTTTACAAAACAACGTGAATAGGCGTTTTGTTGCTACTTCGCTCAAGGATTTTAGAAATGTTGATGGAATGTTATCTATCTCTCCTGCCTTATTTGATCGTAAGTCCTCCATAGCCCTCTTCAATTCTGATTGTGGTGCTGGATCCATTACTTCTTCTAAATCGACTCCTGTTTCTTCTTCTAACACATCAGACAAATCTTCCCTCTCATAGAGAGCTTTATTGTATTCTTTCAACCTATCCACTTTCCTCTGCATTTAACAGTGGAATTCCCTTTGCACTCTTAATGTTACCATCTTTGCTTTTTATTTGAAAGAAGGTTATTTTAACATTCGTGTATGCTGATCTCATTTTTCATGTAGCCATTTCGTCTTAGCTTCCCTGCACTTCCTGTTTACGTCATTCGTCAGCGACTTGTATTTCTGTATTCCTGGATTTTTGTACTTCCTTCTTTCATAGATCAACTAAAGTATTTCATCTGTTACCTGTCGTTCTTCCGGCATGTCCTCGCACTGCCCTCTTAGCTGCTCGGGAGTCCCCAGCCGAATGTTCACTCACACAACCCGGAAGAACAATGACGTCACCCCAAAGATAGGGCCACAGTTACTACATATCGATAACGCCGCTGCTGCCACTTACGGACAGGCAACGCCTGCGAAACAAAGTGGCGCCAGTTAACACAAGAAGAATACAAACAACCGCAACCATGTCAACTAAACGATACAATCTGGCCAACAGAGGGCGGAAACTTACAACAGTACCAACCTGAGCCACAGAACTGCTCAACCTCCCCCCCTGAAGGAGAAACCTGGTGGGTGGGTGAGGGGGGAGCGGGGGATGGGATTGTTAGGAGTCCCATCTAGCGGCGTAACCAAACTTAATTTGATTAAGGTGTATCTGATATTTCTTACCGGTACGATTGCCTTTAACCAGAAGACTAACTGGGCTTAAAACCGCATAATCGTACAAGAACCCAGAAAATGGTGCATACCTTACCAAGGTAGCCAACACGCACTTCCCTCCCAGGAAAATTATGGAAATACACCTGCTCTCCGGGCTTAACCGTGACGGCTCGCATAATACGGTTATAGCGAATAGCTTGTTTGCTGTAAGCCCTGTGAATATTGCGTCTGGCACGATTCCAGTTTTCCTTGGCGACCTGAGGGGTGATCTCCGCAGGAATTAGCTCTTGAATCCACCATAAGTTCGGAAGGTGGGAATTATCAGGATAAGCAAACACCAAGGAAACCGGAGTAGCCTTTAAAGCCTCATTGTTGGCGGCATTGAAGGCAAAACTAAGCCAAGGGAGACTAGAATCCCTCTTACTGGGAGAATTCTGATGAAAGATAATCAGTGCGAATTTAAGGTTACGATTGACCCTTTCCGCAAAGGACCCATGTGGATAATACGGAGTGGTAGTTAGGTGCTTAACACCGCTTCGAAAACAGAAGGCCTTGAAGGCAGCCGAAAGGAAGGCCGGTGCATTATCACTAACGATTTGCTTAGGAGATCCAAACACACTAAATACGCTAGTTAAATGCGTAATGGTGGTGGCAGCAGTCTCATTACGACTCGGAAGAAGCCAGGTAAATCTTGAAAAGGCGTCAATAATGACTAATACATACCGATGGCCTCTTTTGGTGCGAGGTAAGGGCCCCACATGATCAATATAGAGTTTGTCCATGGGGCAAGATTCACGCTCAGAACTAAAGAACCCCTGTTGAAGAGCGATATTCGGTTTGGCCCCACGACACATCTGTCACCGAGAAACCATCTCTCTAACGTCTCGGTCAATAGACGGCTAAGTCAGATGCCCCTTAATCTTCTCAAAGTCTTATAGGCTCCTAAATGCCCACCAATCAACGAGTTGTGAAAATAATAGAAAACCAGGCGTATTAAGGTGTTTGGTAGACAGATCTTAATCTCCTTGGTACGTCCCACCCTTTAACACAAAATGCCCGTTTTGATAATGTATTCATCCGAATGCTCACCCGAAGAAAGCCGATTCTTAACCGGACCCCAAATGGGGTCCTTATCCTGATGGTCGGCTATGTCACCAAACAAATGAGGAATACTGCCTAAGACGACACAACTAAGATTGCGTTCCGCAGCTTCTTGAGCGCCCTTACTAGATGGTTGTTCAGTAAACATACGGCTGAGGACGTCCTCGAGCGCATTCTCAGTGCCTCTAATATGCTTAACTTCGAACTGAAAGGCTGGCGATACGGCCAGTTTTACGCGGCCTAGCTAGCACCCAGCTTAAGGCTTGATTGTCGGTCTCCAGCTTGAATATTCTATGCTCGAGATAAAAGCGATACTTCTCCAGCGCTAACAAGACGCCCGATGCCTCACATTCGTAAACGGAATATTTAAGCTAGGCGCTGGTTAACCGACGAGACACGTATGCTAATGGCTGCGTTTGACCTTCGAGTTCCTGGAGGAGGACTGCCGAAATTCCCGCATTCGATGCGTCGGTTTGAACAATAAATTTCTTATTAAAATCAGGCTCTCCGAGAACGGGAGGATTGGCTATGGTCGTCTTAATATGCTCAAACGCGGCCTCTTGAGCAGATCCCCTTTCAAAACGCATGCATTTTCGGCGCCGTTCGTTTAGAGGAGCCGCGAACTGAGCAAAATTAGTAACAAAACGCCTAAAATAGTTCACCATCCATAAGAACTTGGCAATCCCTTGCTTGTCAGTGGGCGGCGGAAGGGCTCTCAAGGCCTTTAGTCCAATCCTGATCGATGCAAATACTCTCGGCTGATACTAGGTGACCTAATGTCACCTTATTGGGTTTGTCAAACCTACCCCCTGCAACCTAGCAGAACTTGTTGGATATGTTCCAAATGCTCTTGCAACGAACGACTATAAATTACCAAATCGTCCAGGTAATTCTTAACACATACTAATTTCAAGTCTCCAAGAATATTATCCAGCGAACGAGTGAAGACGGCTGCTCCAGAAGCCAAATCAAAGGGGTCCCTATTAAATTCAAACAGATTCCAATAAATACAAAACGCTGTAACGTGTTTACATTCTTCGGCTAAGAGAATCTGATAATAGGCTTGATTGAGGTCGAGCACAGTAAACCAATTAGCCCGGCAAACCAAGTAAAGGAGTTATGAAGATCAGATAAAGGAGCCGATTCAAGAACAACCTTCTTATTTAGGCGATGGTAGTCAACAACAGGAAGAAAGTCACGCCACTGATACTCAGGAACAAGGAACATATGGGAGGCACAATCGGATGTAGAAAGCCTAATAACTCCCTGCTCAAGCATTTTGGAGATCTTTTCCCTTAGTATCTTCATCTTAGGCGGTGAGAGGCGATATGGGGACTGCATGACGGGAATATGGTCAGACAGACGCACATGGTAGTCAAGAATATTAGTAACCCCGAGTCTTTCACATAGAAGCTCTGGGAACTTCTCCAACTAATCCTTTAGTTCAGAGGCCTGCTGGTAAGATACATGGGTGAGATCAAACTCACTAACCTTAGCATCAACAGCCAGCATTCCCGCATCTCGATGCACCTAACGTTTAGTACACTCAAAGATCCAAAATTTCTGACCAGAAGCGAACTTATAGAAAAAGGTGTACCCTGAATAATCCAAGACAAGATCATTTTTACCTCTAAAATCACATCCAAAAATCTAATCGACCGTCAGCTCCTTAAACAAGACCCACGACAAGGCCACGAGAGATCACCCACCGAGATACTCCCTCGTACCCAACCATGCAGAGGCAACACCTGCCCGTTGGCGACGCGACATCTCTGCGCCGAAGAAGGGACCCACCTAAGTCTTGAATTTGGTCAATTCAAGAAACCATTCCAAGCTCAACAATGAAAAGGAGCTCCCAGAATCCAAAAGGGGCACAAATAGGTTCACCACCTACTAGAGAACAAGTATCAGGCAGTGAAGTGTGATGACATAACAGCGACACGGGCACACTACGGTTTAAAGCCTCGACCCCGGGGTCGCTACCCAGTCCGACGTCATTTATTGACGCTGGGTGTCCGCGGCTGTAGAAGACTCAGCTGATGTTGGTAATCCGGCGTCCCACTCGGTGACGCCCACGGGCTAAGCCTTATCTTCACGGAGTCTATCGTCCGAGAGCGGTAACGCGAATATCACTACAATGGCGGCACAAAGTTCTTCCCAAGTAGAGGGACGACCACGAAAAACAAAATGTGACTTATCTGCCGCTCGCATTCCCCTCAGGACAATTGAAACTAACTCCGGCTCTGGCAAATCAACTAACAAGGCCAAGCAGGCCGTCTCAACTCTTTTCACTTATTGATGTAACTTCTCTTTATCTTGCTGCGTCTGCAAAATATAGCGACACTCGAGTTGTTTGCGAACTCCGGTGGTCAATCTTTCGCTAATCAAAAGCTCCCTCAACTACTGCCTAGGCCCTGGATACCAGCGTCCTCATTTAGCCTCTAGTTAAAGGATACAACAGAGACAAAACTACTTGATGTGAAACACCGAATGCATCAGCGTTTTGCTCAAAGGAAACCAGCAACCATAACAACCTTTCAGTTCGCTCAAGCCGGTATATAAGTATTTCTGTGATGTCTCGAAACAGATGCTCCAGAGGATTAGGTAATTTGGCAAACACCCCGTCTAATCTCTCGGAAGACATAAGGGCGCTATTCTCAGTCCCGGAAGATAGCAAATCCTGCTCCCCGATCCTCATCCCATCAAGCTCTAAGCATGCCATCTTAAACTGCAATTTATTAACCAAGGACTCCAATTGAGCCACTATTCCTTATCACAATCCTCTAACTTTAATACCCTTAAATCAGATATCCGGTTGGTTAAATGTATCTATCGTACCCACACCGTGTCTGACTGGCATTAGGTTGAGTGCCCTCTAAGAAACTCATGTTGTCCTCAAGACTCCTGACGGCTTTAACCCAAACCTCAATGACTGCCTTTGTCTCACCCACAACATCCGGTGTGACGCAACCGGCTGAAGAACGGTAGCACGCAAGCAGACTGCTAAGTCCGGAACACTACCCTCGATAGGCTGGCGTCTTATCGCCAGTTCATAAGTGAGGTGGTCCTCCCTCAATAGGCCGATCCTGGGGCACTGCCTGACCGCCATTGCAGAATTGATCACCTAAAACAGAACACAATCCCAAAGACAGATATCGTATAACACTAACAAAGTTAACAAATGAAATGGCAAAATTACAATCGTAACCACACTCTGCTACCAGTTGAGACCTGGTAGTCAATGAAGGCAGGATTCGGTTACGATCGTCGATGGGGCCGTAATCAGTTGCTATTGGTTGGCTTTTCTTTTAATCACACAAAACTTATTTAAAATAAACAACAAATTAAAATAATGGTATAATTAATGAGTTGTTTCATGGCTGAAGGCCTTAACGGCAATAAATTAAGAATTGATTAAACTTGCTGCAACTTACAATTACAGTTATTAAAATATAAAAGACAAGTGGCCAAGGTCTTAAAGCTCGCTACTAAAATACAATTGCTAAATTAAAGTTTTAAGACAAATAATGACACTCACGGCTGAAGGACTTAATGGCAATAGATTACGAATTGTTTCACGGCGAAAGGCCTTAATGGCAATAAATTAAGAATTGTTTAACTTGTTCCTACTAACAAACTACAGTTGTTAGAATATTGAAAACAAACCACCAAGGTCTTAAAGGTTAACCGCTAAAATGCAATTGCCGCATTAGAATTTTAAGTCAAGGAGCGACAGTCACGGGTGAAGGCTTTTAAAGCCAAGAATGGCAATTATAAAGAAAAAAGGTTAAGAAACATAGTGTCAAACAGCAAGGCAATAGCAAAAGTTAATAAAAAGACAGGCAACTGATCACCAAACAGGTGAGACAGAATGATAGTAAACTTGGTAGCACAACCGTTTAAACTTGGTGTAACGCCAAGAATGGCATTTATATTAAAAAAATTAGGCACATACAATAAAAAAGCAAATGTAATAACAAGGGCAATTCAGAAGGAAAAGCAACTGATCACCACACAGGTGAGACAAATGATGGTAACTTGGTAACACAATAATAAAATAATAACACAACAATAAAACACAAGGCCTAGTCACAGATGGTTCTCCACAAATTGACCTCTGAGTAGGTCAGACCAGAAACAATTTCGCGAGCGATGAGAAAGGCAGCCAAGAGATGCATTCACTTCACAAGATGGTAACTCAGACTAGTGTCAGTGTAACGAATGACTAATGATAATCTGCTGAAGTTACCTAAGGTCCGATAACCAATGCAACGATGGAACACCACGCCATAGCCGGAACCGGCGGTCAGCACTACATCCTCAGAACGCTGTGTTTAGAGCGTCCAAAAGGAGAAAGGATCCACTCCTATCAGAGTAGAGAAACACCAACCGACCTACAAATCAAGGAATCTGCCAAAACTACACGCCTTACCGGACAGCTGCGGCAAGGCGAGGAAACGTACATTGCCGTTACGTACACTAACCTCCAGGGCAGATCACTGGGGTGTTAGCGGTCACCAGGCAGGAAAAATACCACTGGTTGAACCTAACAAATAGTAACACATAGAATGCAGCAATTAGTAACAAGATGTCGAGGAAAGCTAAATAGATCCGCCTTCCCCAAGCACTCCACTCGCTGCTCTTCATCTCGGCGACACTACGAGCAGCAGCACCAACCCAAGTCACTTGGGAATCGCGAGATCTCACGATGTTGGAGGTTTCACTGCTAGGATTAAAATCCACTCGACTAAAAGCTTGTTGGATCCGGCTGACGACTAGGTCGTGTACCCTCCCGACCACAGTCCTTCCATCTGGCAGTGCATGCGTGCCGACAGCGGTCCCTCTTAGCTGCTCCGGAGTCTCCAACGAAACTGCTCACTCACGCGAACCGGAAGAACAACGACGTCTCTCCAAAGATAGGGCCACAGTTACTACATATGGATATCGGCGCTGCTGCCACTAGCGGACAGGCAACACCTGCGAATCCAAGTGGCGCCAGTCACCACAAGAAGAATACAAACAACCGCAAACCATGTCAGCTAAACGATACAGTCCGGTCTCCAAGAGAGGACGGAAACCTACAACAGAACCAACGTGAGCCACAGCACGGCTCATTTAATTAGTGTTTCTCCTCTCTAATTTCTTGGTTCAAGCTCATATCCCCCTGTAACATTTTCTTCTACTCCTTCCCCTACAACATCATTCCAGGGTGCTATGACTATCAGATTTTCATCTCCCTTTATGTACTGCACTGTAGTAGCCTTTCAGTATGCTCATATACTTTCTCTACCTCTTCATCTTCAGCTTGCGATGTCTACATGTATACCTGAACTATCGTTATTGGTGTTTGTTTGCTGTCGATTCTGATGTGGACAACCATAACCCTGAATTTCTCGCAGTAACACACTCTCTGGCCTGCCTCTCTATTCATAATGAATCCTGCTACCGTTATACCATTTTCTGCTGCTGTTGGTATTACCCTATACTCATCTAACCATAAATCCTTGCTCTCTTTCTACTTCTCTTCTATGACTTCAACTATATCTAGATTGAACCTTTGGATTTCCATTTTCAGATATTCTAGTTTGTCTACTACGTTCAGGCTTCCTACTTTCCACGCCCCGATTCGTAGAACGTTATCCTTTCGTTGATTATTCAGTCTCATGGTAGCGTCCTCGTTGGTATTCCCCTATGTTGCCCTACGACTGTTAAATATCGTTAACTGATTGAAAAAATGAAATACTGTAGCAGAAGCTCAAGAGACAGTGCACAACATTATTGAGCAGATCAAAATTGGAAATTAAAAGAAAAATAGACCTAAGACTCTAAATGAACCCTCACATACTAATACAAAGTTATACCAAGTGCGCCATATGAGCCGCACATCTACTCGGCATCGAATAAGGACACTTGCCGTATAGCCGGCCGGAGTGGCCGAGCGGTTCTAGGCGCTACAGTCTGGAACCGCGCGACCGCTACGGTCGCAGGTTCGAGTCCTGCCTCGGACATGGATGTGTGTGATGTCCTTAGGTTAGTTAGGTTTAAGTAGTTCCAAGTTCTAGGGGACTGATGACCGCAGCAGTTAAGTCCCATAGTGCTCAGAGCCATTTGAACCATTTTGAATTTGCCGTATATTTAATTACAGTGTTGCCAAACTGCCTGTTGGGGGATATTTTCTAATGAAAACACGCACACGAAGAAATTTTAATCACATCTTCGTATTCTTAGGGTCCATGGAACAACGCTGTGGTATCAGTGTGTGAAAAGTTTGGTGTCCGGGCGCAAAGTGTCTATATCACAGACGTGTTTTCTGTCACAATAAGTGGACGGGGAGAAATGAAGGAATACGAACGTTGCCTATAAAAGCCTATAGATGGGCGACATTCCACTTGACAGATATCATAATACTTAGTGGTTTGTTGATTACTGTGAGAGAAGGTGTTATGAAGTGGAAGTTTCAGGGGAAAAGTGAGTACGTTCATTATTAGGAAAGTTCCGACAGCGACAGCTTAGCTGTGTCATCTACTGCAGTAAATAGTTATGTGGCACACTTAGCAGTGGATGGGCCGGTGGGCAAGAGATAGTAAACGGTCCAGAAGTGTCGCTATCTCGTGGAAGCCACTGGCAGCAAGAATGAATGAACTACGTTGCTTACAACTTGACCCAATTTTGTGTGTGAGGTAGATAAAAATGAATTTACGATGTTATGAGTCACAGTACACGTTCTGCGCATATGAGCCAGAAAGAAGTCGAGCCATGTATGTGAGTATGTGTTGTGGTGACGGTGGATATCGTTGTAGCCCGTTCCACTGTTACTGTTGTACCAGATAGTCAACAATGGAATGTAATTAGCCATTCCATACAATAATTTGCGTTTATTAATGTGGAAACATTTTGCACTAGGACGTTTTCTATAGTTGTAAGATCGTGTTGCTGTTCGGAAGGATCGCTGCAACCTCGTTCGACGTATATCCCGTGGTTTTACTGGACCGTAGTTTTAAAATTCCCGACCGGAAATCCATCAGACTTCGCTGAGGCTCATTGGGACACAGATCATGCACCACTTCAATTTACAAAAAGATCAGTCCTGTAGTATTTGACATACTTCAAGATAAATATAAAAAATTCCTTTCGCGAAGAATAAATACTGCAAAAGTATGTGATATCTGATACAGTCTTTTGAACTCATTGTGGATCACTTTCCTTTGTATGGACTCTCCAGTTCATGGACTCTGCAGGAAAGACACGTGGTATGCACACAGTTAGTAGAGTTAAGCTATACTGGAAACAACATTTTCTTTCTTCTGCAGATCACGGAGGTAATGCAGCGACAAGTTCCCATAATAAACCCCTATCGCTCGTCAGTTTGTGGACGCACAGCAAAGCATTCGCTATAGCTTCCTCAGTACATTCCGATTCAAGTAAATGAAATTTTCTTTCTTAGTATCAGGTTCATGTCTATTGTTCCGTGAACAAGTGTTTCCTTTGAAGGCGTACGATGTACCTGCTTTCGAACTAGAAGTTCTCTCTTTCAGTATTCAAAGTTTTCGCATACAGTGGAATCTGTACACGTGTGCAGTTACTGTGACGAGTATCGAAAGAATACTTCTTCCACTGCAGCGTAGGTGCAGTTTAAGTTTCAGGGAGAGGTGCGGAAGAAGGTTTCGTGTCCTC
Source organism: Schistocerca cancellata (assembly GCF_023864275.1). Taxonomy (NCBI): domain Eukaryota; kingdom Metazoa; phylum Arthropoda; class Insecta; order Orthoptera; family Acrididae; genus Schistocerca; species Schistocerca cancellata. The sequence continues at coordinate 101,826,868 of NC_064633.1, forward strand.
CCAGAGACACGTACTTCACGAGGACAAGATAAAAACCTGCGCGCAGAATCAGAGCACGTGCAGAAGCGAACTAGCAGCCGTTAATCTCGCTCGCCATCCGTGAGGAGACTGGGAAGCGATGCAAATATAACCGGCACCATTCGATACCAGGGCTGGCCTGATGCATACTAAACCAGGTACGGCCGTCCAGGTCCCCAATGCAGTGAATATGAATAAAAGGTTGGGTGTTGTGACTGTAATCATATAACAGTTTCAAAATTAACGTTTTTCGATTTTTAAAAAAGATTGTTGAACCTTTTGCTTGTATGCCCATGTAATCCATTATACACATTCCTTGTAAATCATGAGAATACTGACCATTCGTATTCGTCCACTTATTAAATATAATATTCTGTATGGTAGAGAGTCATGTGCTTATCGCTGAAACATGAGATAATTTGTAATACTCATTAATAAGTCTAACTCATCCAGGATACATGTAATATGAGTGACAAGCACCTTCTAAAATCTGAAATTCGAAAAATGGAAAATCTGAACAGTTCATGAAAATAAATGAAAAGTAGTTGTGTGGAAGACTTCATAATTGTCATACATCTTTTGTAAAGACAAATGCGTTAGTTTCTCGCACCTCCGACAGTATTTTTTCGTTAATATGACGAATTAAGTTCACATACGGTACCTAATTGTCTCAATGTATTTAAAAAAAAATGGTTACTGGAACTGGGAGGTTATTATTAACAAATCATCAAGAAAATAGGTCATTAAAGTTAATAGCCCTGAAATTAATATGAATTTCAAAAATTTTTAACATTTTTATTCTGATTACAAGTAGAGTAAGGAACCACAAAAATTTCAGGTTTGTTGTGCTATGTAAGTTGATGATGAATGAAAGAAAATTTGAAGGCCAGTTACGCCAGGAAAAGACTGCCAAGTTATTTTTCTTATGACGTGAACTAAGGAGGAAGAGCAACAATTAGAAAATGAACGGTTTCCATACCTCTTGCTACCTACCAGGATAAAAAGTAAAGCTAGATATGGAAATTACAATTGCAGAAGATACAGCATCGCTAATAACAAAGTTACGTCTTTTAAAAACCAAATTCATTTGAGATTACATACTAAACAGACGTCAGACATTATTAATGGATCACTAATTTTTCTTCATCCACAATTTTAGATTATATTATGAGCTCAAACATAATGACATATCTTGAACAGAATCGCCTGCTCCCCGCCAACCATCATGGATTCCGAAAACATGGATCATGTGAAACCCAACTCGCACTTTTCTCCCATGACATACTAAAAACTTCAGGTAAATGCAGTATTTCTTGATTACCGAAAAATATTTGACTCGGTGGCACACCTACCATTATTGTCAGAGATACGATCATACGAAGTAACAAGTGAAATTTGTGACTGAGTTGAGGACTTTTTGGCAGTGAGGACGCAGCATGTCATCTTGGATGGACAGTCATCGTCAGATGTAGAAGTAACTTCAAACGTGCCCCAGAGAAATGTGTTGAAACTTTGCTGTTCACGTTGTATGTTAATGACCATTAGACAATATTAACAGTAACCATAGACTGCATGCAGATGATGCACTTAACTGTTATGAAGTAATGTCTGAATGAATGGTTCAAATGGCTCTGAGCACTATGGGACTTACCTTCTGAGGCCATCAGTCCCCTAGAACTTAGAACTACTTCAACCTAACTAACTTAAGGACGTCACACACATCCATGCCCGAGGCAGGATTCGAACCTGCGACTGTAGCGGTCGCGCGGTTCCAGATGTCTGAAAGAAGCTGCATTAATATCAGTGATCTTGACAAGATTTCAAGGCAATTCAAAGATTGGCAACTTTCTTTAAATGTCACGGTTTTTGCCTGGAGGCCGCATTTAATGAAGTTCAGAAGGCTGCTCCGGCAGCCACTGAGTGAGCATTGTCCATCCAGCTCAAGATTTGGTTCATGTTCGAACAAACATATATCGTCTATGTTCCCTCGTCACACTCGAATCATTCCAGCAACTGGCCCAAAAACTGAGGACATCAAGTTTCTTTACACAATTTCAACGAGGCTCCCAATGTGGAGTACAATCCCCAGAACTGATCTCGGCTCTTTGGTTTTGAGACGCTGGAAGGCTTGAACCAGTGATTTCGAAAGTTCTGACACAAGCTAGGCTATGACTTCCTAGACTTGAGCGAAAAGCCTGAGAACTATAAACGGCCACCCCCTAAGTGGCTCATCGGGACCTCACCGAGGCATATGCGTGTTTTGAATGTACATTAAGTTGTTTTAGACTAGGTTCCTCTCCATGCGGAGTAGATAATGATATATAGGGGAGATCCAGAAGCGTTAATACACGGCTCACAGAAATGCCATACACAGATGAAAATATAAAATCCTGGTGATGAACTGATAAAGCTTTTCCCACAGGGTCTCGGAGTATGAAGCACACCTTGAAAGCAAACAGCGGAGGAACAAAAATGTGGCTAAATTAACAGCAGTGAGAGGTATTTGGGGGTGAATGTAAGTGTATATCTAATGGATACGTTCAGAATGTGTGGCTTTAGCCTCAAGAGTGCTCCAGTGCTCCTGCTGTCATACGAAATCGCATCCCAGACCATAACTCGAGGAATAGGTCCAATGTGTCCAGCACGCAGACAGGCTGGTTCAGAAATGGTTCAAATGGCTCTGAGCACTATGGGACTTAACTTCTGAGACCATCAGTCCCCTAGAACTTAGAACTACTTAAAGCTAACTAACCTAAGGACATCACACACATCCATGCCCGAGGCAGAGAAAGACAGGCTGGTTGCAGGGCTTCAACTGATATCTTTCTAACCGACATAAAGTCATCACTCCCACTGAGGCAGAAAACACACCAGATCTCCACCCTGCCCTCCAATGAGCTCTACCTTGACATCACTGAATTCGCAAATGACGGCGGATTGTGGACAGCGGAATGCATGTTACAGGGCATCTGGCTCGGAATTGTCCTTGAAGTAACCTATTTGTAACAGACCGTTGCGTCATTGTGGTGCCAACTGCTGCTCAGACTGCTGCTTCAGATGCAGTACGACGCGCCAAAACCTGACGCCGAACTCTATAGTTTCCTCTATCGGTGGCGCCATGTAGCCGTCTGGAGTCAGGTCTTCTTGCAACCATACATTCTCACGATCACCGCTGCCATCAGTCATGTATAGTGGCTGCATTCCTGCCAAAACCTTCTGCAGTATTACAGAAGCACAGTCACGTGACCTCGTTCAAACTCAGTGAGGTGTTGATAATGGCGTGTTTGTCAAAGGCATCCTTGACGAACATCAGGCCACCAAGTCCAATCTCAGAACGTTACAGCGTTTATTTAAATCAAACCTAGCCTGCATTCTCATAGTGGCGCCACTGGCGCCACTAAATATAGTTGGAGGAAACAGACTGACATTGTGGAGGTCCTCATACTGAAACTATAGCCCGCTTCCGAGCATAGAGGCGGAGTGGTAGGGAAGTGTTGAGGGAATAATATCTGCACATGCATGGCAGCAGAGAATGGGCAAACAAGGTCTACGTTGCCGAACTGTGTTCCTGCAGACAAAAATCAGGTTCATTTGCCTGTGGTACATCGTATTATATGTGCAAAAATCTATATCTGGAATAACAAATTTTAGAACTGATTTCAGCAATTGTTTAGAGACATTTACTTCATGTCCAAAAGACGTTGCGTCCACTGTTCCACACCTTTAGACTTCACGGTGTCGCAAGTCGAGAACCGCTAACACAACTATGTGAAGATGTCAAATACAATTTTTCTCAAAATTACGTCTGACAACAGGGTCACTGAAACTGATTGCAATAACTATCATTTATAGCGATTTGGACTGTTATAAATAAAAATGTAACGCACAACAAAATAAACTTCAAGCGCAAACTCCTGTTTCTAGTCCGCAGAATCTTTTAAAATATGTATAAGGCTTGATTGTTAATGTGTTTTATTGTAGTTAAGTGTAATTTCTGTGCTTAAAAATGTGTTGTAAAAATGGTCAGTATGTTGTAATATTTTTCGCTGTCAACAGGAGTTATGAGTGTAAACTAACTCGTTCGACATTACAGTGAGAGATGGCATTGATGATAAATTGAATAAGCTGACCACCTTTCTCGAATAACTCGAGGCCTGCTGACCGATAACATCGAAAACCACCAACAGCTCGACAGCTAACCGTCGCCGTCATTTTAAGGCATTTTCCTATTCATGCTTTGAAAATGGCAGTGGTTTACCTGTGTCAGTTTTTTACGAATTTATCCGACAGCATTCTTGCATATTATCAGAGCATGCAAAGCGGTGAGAAAAGCTTCTCCTTGGACCATATCTTGACCATTATAGTCTGCATACTACATTTGATAGAAATTCGTAATAAATAAAGGCCAGGAAATTCTCATGTACTATGTATGCTGCTGATACGTTGACAAATAGAGTTTTAAGCCATGATTCTTTAAAACCAAGAAATATTACTACTTTACTTTGTTGCAGAATTTACATAGTAATCAGTAGTCACTGATGTTTAAGTCTCTGTCCGAAGCGTATGACTGCAAACTTAGGACGGTAGGTTAAAGGCTTATATCCATCTTCACCTCACTATCAAAGCCTTCTTCCTGAAGCTTTTGGGTACGTCGCAAACACTGTGCCCACGCTGAACAGAAGATGTCGTCTATTATTTCATGCACAAATGATAATGTGTCTGTTATCTTGAACGATTTGTTTTTTTCTCCCTCATAGCTATTAACCTTTGCCAAAATTAATTCATTGGCATAATACTGACGGTGATATGTGGGTAAACGCAAAACTGTGTGACTACATTCATATGCAAGAAAATCAAACCTGTACGTTCTGTCTAGTAACTTATACAAATTAAGGGGCTTCAGGAATTCGGCACGAGTCTTGTTCATTCAAAAATGTGTGTGGAATCTTATGGGACTTAACTGCTAAGGTCATCAGTCTCTAAGCTTACACACTACTTAACCTAAATTATCCTAAGGGCCAACACACACCCATGCCGAGGGAGGACTCGAACCTCCGCCGGGACCAGCCGCACATTGCGTGACTTCAGCGCCTAAGACCGCTCGGCTAATCCCGCGAAGTATTTTTATTTGTAAGCCAAAGCAAAATATCTGATTTCCTGGTGTTTTTGCTTAATGTTTTATCGGTAACAGTTGTATGATAACTAGCACGGTACATTACAACGACCGACTTCGAGGTAAAGTGTGGCACTCTTTGTTCAATAAACCACTTTACGAAACCGACAGCGTTCATTTCAGAATTGTAGTCACTGCTATTTTTCTTACACCTAAATACAAGTTTAGCCTAAGGAACAAAACCAAAAAAGAGCCAGTATGGAGAACAATTATCCAAAAACCTATTCTTGTGGGAACTTTACGACCGCTAGTATCATATTTCATTTTCCAGCAAGTCTATCTGTAATGATACTGATTCAACCCATGTTTTATCAAGTTAATACTTTGTTGTACTACCTCCTCCTCTCATACCATGCATCTTTATAAACAATGAGGTTCGTTCTGCACCTATGTTATTTCTTTCAGCTACAAATTCTCTTCTTAACACATTTGAAGCTAATATCTTTTAAAATTCTTAGACTGACGAAGCGCTATTCTTGAAGCCAATATTCTCACGCATAATTGTAACAAGCTTTTTTGTGATGTCAGGCATTCACCATTTACACAGGGCACTTTAAAACATCGTTGTCACAACCTTCCATTTGTGTGAAAGGTTGATCGCGATATCGATATTTTCCAGGTGATACAAAACCAACTGTTCCTCAGGTTTCTACATCTACGACACTTCCGGTTACAGCTCTCTCTACAGTTATCTTGTCGACAACACGTGCTTCTGCAGTCCGTTCTTGTATCTTCAATTGTCAGCAGTATGAATCCTGCTTTCAGATTCACGTTTGAAAAAGTTATAAATGCGGAAAGTAATTCAATTGGTTCAAATGGCTCTGAGCACTATGGGACTTAGATTCTGAGGTCATCGGTCCCCTAGGACTTAGAACTACTTAAACCTAACTAAGGACATCATACACATCCATGCCCGAGGCACAATTCGAACTTGCGATCGTAGCGGTCGCGCGGTTCCAGACTGTAGCGCCTAGAACCGCTCGACCACCCCGGCCGGCGCAGAAAGTAATCCCCCTCGCATGCTTGTGAAATACTTCATGCTCATTTCCATCACCTGACTTTTTTCCTTTAATCGCGCTAAAACATTAACAGATACGCATTCGCAGCTACATTTCTACAAGCAAAAAGGAAACCACAAAGAGTTGCACGAATAGTTCGGTTTCCGCGAAGTACGGCAACAGCGCAGCATGCAGGAGGCAGATTCTCGCAGTCTAGCTGTAACTCACAGCTAGCCGCTCGGGAAGAGAATGAATGTTATTGGCTGCCGTTGATTAAAGGAGGGGCATGCGCAGAACCGCTGAAAAGTGGGCCTCCTTCGTATATAACTTGATTACCATTAAATACACTCCTGGAAATGGAAAAAAGAACACATTGACACCGGTGTGTCAGACCCACCATACTTGCTCCGGACACTGCGAGAGGGCTGTACAAGCAATGATCACACGCACGGCACAGCGGACACACCAGGAACCGCGGTGTTGGCCGTCGAATGGCGCTAGCTGCGCAGAATTTGTGCACCGCCGCCGTCAGTGTCAGCCAGTTTGCCGTGGCATACGGAGCTCCATCGCAGTCTTTAACACTGGTAGCATGCCGCGACAGCGTGGACGTGAACCGTATGTGCAGTTGACGGACTTTGAGCGAGGGCGTATAGTGGGCATGCGGGAGGCCGGGTGGACGTACCGCCGAATTGCTCAACACGTGGGGCGTGAGGTCTCCACAGTACATCGATGTTGTCGCCAGTGGTCAGCGGAAGGTGCACGTGGCCGTCGACCTGGGACCGGACCGCAGCGACGCACGGATGCACGCCAAGACCGTAGGATCCTACGCAGTGCCGTAGGGGACCGCACCGCCACTTCCCAGCAAATTAGGGACACTGTTGCTCCTGGGGTATCGGCGAGGACCATTCGCAACCGTCTCCATGAAGCTGGGCTACGGTCCCGCACACCGTTAGGCCGTCTTCCGCTCACGCCCCAACATCGTGCAGCTCGCCTCCAGTGGTGTCGCGACAGGCGTGAATGGAGGGACGAATGGAGACGTGTCGTCTTCAGCGATGAGAGTCGCTTCTGCCTTGGTGCCAATAATGGTCGTATGCGTGTTTGGCGCCGTGCAGGTGAGCGCCACAATCAGGACTGCATACGACCGAGGCACACAGGGCCAACACCCGGCATCATGGTGTGGGGAGCGATCTCCTACACTGGCCGTACACCACTGGTGATCGACGAGGGGACACTGAATAGTGCACGGTACATCCAAACCGTCATCGAACCCCTCGTTCTACCATTCCTAGACCGGCAAGGGAACTTGCTGTTCCAACAGGACAATGCACGTCCGCATGTATCCCGTGCCACCTAACGTGCTCTAGAAGGTGTAAGTCAACTACCCTGGCCAGCAAGATCTCCGGATCTGTCCCCCATTGAGCATGTTTGGGACTGGATGAAGCGTCGTCTCACGCGGTCTGCACGTCCAGCACGAACGCTGGTCCAACTGAGGCGCCAGGTGGAAATGGCATGGCAAGCCGTTCCACAGGACTACATCCAGCATCTCTACGATCATCTCCATGGGAGAATAGCAGCCTGCATTGCTGCGAAAGGTGGATATACACTGTACTAGTGCCGACATTGTGCATGCTCTGTTGCCTGTGTCTATGTGCCTGTGGTTCTGTCAGTGTGATCATGTGATGTATCTGACCCCAGGAATGTGTCAATAAAGTTTCCCCTTCCTGGGACAATGAATTCACGGTGTTCTTATTTCAATTTCCAGGAGTGTATGTATCCCATGTCGCAACAAAGATTACCACTGTACAGAAGAAAACTAAAACAGGTAAAACGAGCCAATATCGTGTCCACAGTGGAAGTATATGCCTATAAATGAATTAAAGACATCCCTGTCACTGGCAACCTACACCTAGAGAAATACTTTAAGGAAGTATCTAATCGTGACGATATTCTACTCTAGCTTAATCAGGAGGTCGCTACCGTTGAACAGACATCCTATTCGAATGAATACAACTAGATACAGTGAAATTATTTGTTTTCGAACAAAAACGTATAAAGTTAAATAAATAAACTTTGTGTTCTGCCTTACGGCAGGTTTTGTCGTGGGGGAATCCTCGTCAGAGAGGTCCACTGCATGAGTGTCTGGGGAAGTGATTCCAGTGGTGGTTTCCCGTTGCCTTCCATACCCCGTTGCCTCCCATATAAAGTTAAAGCTGAAAGTTACATCCTATTCGTAATCTAACTTTGAGGTTGGGAGAACGTATGTGACTTTCCTCAAATATTGTCTCCGTTTATTAGAGAAGAGCATTACGTTGGCTGATCCTGATTAGCTTTGAGATAGACAAAGCCTCGACCCGGAGTGGTACTGGCAGTAGAGAGCTAAGAGAATAAGAGAATGGAACTCAACACGTTTACTGTGATTGTTTCCCTATCTGCCGAGCCGTGGTGAGTAAATCAGTGATTACAGTGCTGGGAGGAGTGGTACTGCAACATACCTGTAATTTCTGTCTACTCAGCGCGCGTAACGCACTACCAGCAAATTTCTACAGCTGAAATTGCCTCAGTATAACACAAAACATGAGTCAAGGAACACAAACTCAACTCAAGAATTCGTTGGTAAGATAACTCAGCTGAAGTATTCGTCTGAAGGAAGAACTTCAGTATGTCTAAGACTCCAGAGAGAAACAAAGAATTATCAGTCTGCTTACAGAGAAACGATTTCACTCACTCCTAGAGGCGAAATCGATAATCTGCAAATTATAACAGTGGGATTCTTCACTGACGCTCTTGTCAGCGAAGTCTCTGAGTTGCTCCCCACGCGATGTGTCCCCTTCCGACACCCACAGAAGGGTCCTCTTAGAAATCACACACCGATTTTCAGCAATGCTTGTGGCGTCAGCGTGTGCGATCCCTGCTCCGTAGCCGAAGTTTTATGGCCGCTGCATGGCTTTTTGCTGTTATAGGCATTTACGTCAGTGACTTGCTGCTTTGTAAGTCCAGGTCGCACTGTAATTATCAGCTTATAAAGGTACCCTCATTTTGTTTTGGCGCTGACAGAGTTCGCGAAAACGACAGTCAGTTCTGCAGCTGCTATTTCAGGTGTCGTCGTCTTATTTTTCCTCACAGTCACCCTCAATGACCGTATGTCTCGATAACTCAGCACACACTTTCGCTCGCGCCCGACGTCCGACCTATCAGTTGGCAAGACTCTGCAGAGGAGTGCCTCTGAGGATGTCGTTCCTAGACGAAAAGTCACGAACAGGAGAGTTCCTTGGACCACGACATCAAATCTCGAAAGATGTACCAGCAGCTATGTCATCCGGTCGTGAAAGACTTCATTCTATGATCAGTTCTTGAAAGACTAAGCAACCAATGAAACCAGCGCGCAAACAGTTTATGTGGTACTAAAACGATCATCATCAAGAAAGACAACTCCGACGATCAGAGCAAATGACCAACATATGAAAACAAAATAGGGTACCTTGGAATTGATATCGACGAAAGGCAAAAGTACCAAGGATATGTAGAAATAGTCTGTCAGCGAGGCAGTGGATGAGGTTTGAAAGTTTTCGCTGTATGCGGTATAAATCTTCGATATGGTGCCTTGTGGAACACCAAACACTTCGGCTACTTAGGTTACGGAAGCACACTCCATGGGAGAACCATTTATTTGCCCACGTTTGAAGTCACTTAGCTCCGACATAACGAACTGAGAAATATGCTGAACACTATTCTACGATTGACACTTGCGTCATTTTGAGGACATTGTTCCGGTGCTGTTAGTGGTCAAATGCAATATTGCAACATGGAGGTTTGGCTAGCATGTGCTTTACAGAAAAGTCATATGGCACGAATTTCTGGAAGACGGTAATTGGCGGGTTCAGTCGCATTATTGGAGGTTTTTCCTGTCCATCGGGCCCACAGGTACCTTTCCTTTGCAAAGTACAGGAATTGCACGTGCAAGTGTAGCTGTGAAGTTTAGGTACTGAAATGGATGCGCCTGTAGTGTAGTGTTGTGAAAGGAGAGGGTAAAACCCGGTGCGGCCACGTAGTCCACTCCTCTCGAAGACCATCAAGGGGGCAGCGAGGGTATCGTTCCTAACTAACTGACGGAGCACCATCAACAATGTCGCATGACCTCACTTCAGGACACCCCGTGGACAGGTTTCGAACGAATCCAGGACAATGACGCGAAGTCTTCTGATCACGAACTCTAGGGCCGGCCGGTGTGGCCGAGCGGTACTAGGCACTACAGTTTGGAACGGCACGACCGCTACCGTCGCAGGTTCGAATCCTGCCTCGGGCATGGATATGTGTGATGTCCTTAGGTTAGTTAGGTTCAAGTAGTTCTAAGTTCTAGGGGACTGATGACATTGTAAGTTGAGTCCCATAGTGCTCAGAGCTATTTGAACTCTAGGCCAACACGCCTCCCGTTGTCGTAACGGAAACGGGAAAAGTTTCCACAGTGCGTGGCTTACCCGGACGTTACTCATCCATGTGCTCTTCGCATGCAAGGGTGCTTAATTTCGGTGATATCGCAAAAACCCGGCATATCTACCTCAGCACGGTCGTTGACAGCATCTACATTTATGTCCAAGCATGAACTTCTCGCGATGTTTGCATGATCTTGTGCAGCCCTTGTATACACCTAGTAGAGCATGCCATAGGGCGGGAGGAGGCTAGGGGGTTGAGGGGGATAGCCGTACTATATATCCACAGTACATAATCACTGTAAAGAAACTTCTAAAAAACGCCGAATACTTAAGAATACGTGTAAAGAAAATAAAATACAGAGATGCTTAATGAAATGCATTTCTGTGCCCAGAGATCACTATGTTAAGCCTCCGATAAGTACCGTATCAGAATCTAATCGAAAAATACGCTTGACTAATGTAAAGGCTGCCAGAAGGAAAAAAGTTAGCGCCCAAACACTCGTGGATGGCACAGGAATTGATACTGAGCGTAACAAAACAAGAGTAGAATCGCTGAGCTACGTTTCCAGATATTCCTTTATCAACGAAGACAGAGAAGCACTGCTAGAGTTACCTTCTCATACAAGTACAGAGACGAGCGAGTGATGTAGATGTCACTGTCAGGTGTCTTGAGAAGCAGCTGACGTAGCTAAAGTCAAACAGGACCAATAGCGCTCGACGCATTGTCTGTCTTTCTTATGGTTATGCATGTTCCTATAGCTTCACATTTTGACTGTAGCCGTCCTTTTTGAGTGAATGTATGGAATTTAAGTGCATTGTCGGATCCGTAGTTCACACGTAAGTACTGACAAAGGTTGTGAGCAATGAGAGCGATCTACCACGGTTGAGTAAAGTTTTAAAATTTCTGCTTTGAATAATAAGGTAACTCCATTACAGCTGCCTTGCTGCCAAAAAAGAGCTGAAGGCAAGCAAGCTGATATTCAGCAGAAACATGCAATGTTTTGTTTAGCAGTCTAATGCAAAATACTTAAAGACATATTGATAATCAACGTACAAATGTCATCTACACTGTTGCTCGTTGTGGTATACACCACTTCTAACAAACACCGAACAACGCGCTCCAGTACGCGGCCGCCAAATACATCGCTGGCCGCACTTCTCTGGGAGGCCCGCTGCTTCCATCGCTGGCCGTCTTCACACGCACGTTCCCTTACGTGGCCGAGAAATACGTCGCTGGCCGCACTTCTCCGGGCGGCTCGCGGCTACTATCGCTGGCCGCCTTCGCGCGCGCGCGTTTGTCAGCACACAGCAATTGGCTACGCCAGGAAATATTGCGATTGGTTTTCCCTGGAAAACAGCGACCCCAGCCGACGGCTCCATTAACTAGCAAGCCTTATATAAACCCGGCCGCCGCTGCAAACGACAGTTCTCATCGGGGAGTGCAGTACGCCGTGTTCCAGCTGCTTGTGGATGACTCGCCGCACCACTCGAGGTTACCTGGCTGCTCGGCGGAAAATCTTGCGACTTCACTTGGAGAGACTGAACTTCACTGGACTTGGGAATAATTATGGGACGTGCACCCCACCATGCACATTCGGACATTGGTATAACCAAACTTTAATTCAGCATTACTTCTGAGTGTGAGCCTGAGTAGACGCTTGGCTAACATAATTGTTAAAAAGTGATTTGTGATTTAATAAACCAGACTGAAGAGGTTATTGTGTTATTCCTGGTTATAACACTCATGATCATACTTGCACCGGCCGGACGAAAACACCAAAAAGCTGAAAAACTGAATTCTTTCTTCCATAGTAGACTGACAAAGGAAAATCTTACACTTTCCCTCCTTTCAACAAAAAATGGCTCTGAGCACTGTGGGACTCAACATCTTAGGTCATAAGTCCCCTAGAACTTAGAACTACTTAAACCTAACTAACCTAAGGACATCACACACACCCATGCCCGAGGCAGGATTCGAACCTGCGACCGTAGCAGTCCCGCGGTTCCGGACTGCAGCGCCAGAACCACTAGACCACCGCGGCCAGCTCCTTTCAACAGCTGAGTCACTCCGTCTGGTTGTATCCCGGGTAGTGGCTGACACTGTGGCACAGAGTCGAATATATTTTGGAGATCCTGAAAGAGTCTCCCTCTTCACCTACTTTCATTATTTACCAGAAAAAATGAAACTGTGTTCCATGCCAGAGCTTTTCCCTGAATCAGAACTGAGTCCTTTAGGGCCCTTGTTTGAATCCAGTAACATAGTAATTTTCGAGGTTAGATTGGGCTCCACATCACTGCAATAGATGCACGTCATCGATTATGCTATGTAATTCCATGTGTCTGATCTATTATTCTCTCTGTAAACAGGAGGGTTCTGCACGTCTTCCCAGCGGTAAGAACTACTGGCAGCACAAGCGATTCACATTTTATATGATCTGGGAAGCAAGTAAGTCAGCACCACATTCGATATAAAATGAAAGTGAAATTTCCTGAGAGCTTGTTGCCTTGCTCGCTTTGAGTAGTCTTCATCATTTTTCAGTGCTGAGGGTGATAGTATCAGTATGAGTGTGTGTGACTGCCGGAGCTTGGTACTATACTATTCTCATGCGACAAAACATTTTTAAATACTGTATTTATTATTTATGCTTTCTGTCTGTTGCCTTCAATTCCAACGAAACAAACCGAATTGACAATTTTTTCCCGTTCATTGACTTTACGTTTTACCTTTTTAATTTCTACAATGATCTGATGAATTTTTTGCCAGGTTATGACTAAAAATTATTGTCCACCTCATCCCCTACTATTCTTGTGGACACAACAGTTGTTAGTTTTCTCTTTAATTTTCCATACACTCTTTGCTGTAGCGAGAGTTTACAGGTAGCTGTTTACACCACATTCTCTGGATAGTGCAACTGAACCAAGATGGGTCATTTTGGTCTCCTATTATTTTACCTTGTAGGTATTTATCGATCCTGTAGCTTCACTCAGAACTGCATAAGTCTCATCTGTTACACCCCGTTTTTGCGTAATACTAGTGTCGATCGTCAATTAAAGCTCATCGTGTTCACATTTGCCACTTGAAGTAAAAATCTGAAACGCGATGATTTTTCTGTTATATAGTTATTGAGAAGCTACATCAGCCACTGTAATTTACGACAAGTTAGAGAAGTAATTAAAGATAACTGAGGGTCACTGTAGACCATTTTGATAGTTTTATCTATTGTGAAACTTAATTTAAACCTGGATTATAGATGTGGCATGGCATGGGTCATCTTTCGATCCATAGTAGAACTTGGAAACCGATTCAGGGAATATTCGTTCACGTTTTTGTTGAACGCAGTTGGTTTTTACCATCCTGTATTAAAACATTTCCTTTTATCAATACTGCAATTTATAAACAATGTTTTATAAGTAGAATAAAATTTCCAATGGTAAAGTTAACTGCTTTTTCCACGTTATTTTACCAGCTAACTAAAAATAGGAAAGCCTTGAACCCCTTCCACTAAATTTAGTTAGTATTAAGATTCTTTTACAGGGAGTGCAGTGGAGCTGACGCTGAAATCATTAGGTATTTGGTTATATCATCGCTAGTCTCACTGACCTCTTCTGAGTTCTACATGTCATGTGAGGCCTGGCGTCTCCTTACCAACAACAGGTCGCAGGTTCAAACTAGTCAGTTCCCTAAAAAACACGCTCAGAGCGTCGTTGCGCGAAAGTGGTAGGGAGACACGATATAGAACAAACAGACACCACGCAGAATGTTAGAAAGTAGCCAACCGCGTCACGACAACGTTGTACACCTTTACACTGGTACGCATTAAATGCAGAAAAATTTAAGTTAATGCAGCTAATTAGGAGAAATAATCCCGTAATGTTCTAATACACCATTGGTACTGTGGTTCCTGATACATTCATGGTGAGTAAATACCTAGGCATAACTTTCCTGAGCGATATTAAATGGAACATACATCTAAGGACTGTAGTAGGGAGGGAAAATGGTAGAAATGGTCGATTTCAGTTTATGGGGAGAATTTTAGTAAAGTGTAGCTAATCTAAAGGGAGACCGCATATAGAACACTTATGTGACCCTTCTTGACTATTCCTGGAGTGTGTGGGAACCCCTGCAGGTCAGATTAATGGAAGAAATCTACATCTACATCCATACTCTGCGATATATACGTAGGAGGGAGCAATATACTGCTTGACTCCTCGGTGATAATATGTTCTCGAAATTTCAACAGAGGCCCGTACCGAGCTACTGAGCGTCTCTCCTGCTGAGTCTTTCACTGGGGTTTATCTACTATCTCCGTAACGCTTTCGCGATTACTAAATGATCCTGTAACGATGCGCGCTGCTCTCCGTTGGATCTTCTCTATCTCTTCTATCACACCTATCTGGTACGGATCCCACACTGTTGAGCAATATTCAAGCAGTGGGCAAACAAGTGTACTGTAGCCTACTTCCTTTGTTATCGGATTGCATTTCCTTAGGATTCTTCCAATGAATCTCAGTCTGGCATCTGCTTGACCGACGGTCAACTTTGTATGATCATTTTAAATCACTCCTAATGCCTACTCCCAGATAATGTATGGAATTAACTGCTTGCAGTTGCTGACCTGCCATATTGTAGCTAAATGATAAACGATCTTTCTTTCTGTGTATTCGCAGCGCATTGCACTTGTATACATTGAGATTCAATTGCCATTCCCTGCAACATGCGTCAATTCGTTGCAGATCCTCCTGCAAATCAGAGCAAGGTACTAGATTTATTACTGGTGGATTCGATCAACAAGCTTAACATGCAAGTATTATGGACAATTCGGACTCTTATGCAGGCATATAGGCAGCTGTTTTTCTGCTGACCTATTTGCGAGTGGAACAGGGGAGGGAATGTTGCAAGATACCCTTGTCACGCTCCATATGGTGGCTTGCGGAGTGTTTATGTAGACGTAGACGAAGAGATGACTGCCATCGTCGTAACTGGTAGTCAAGCTGACCTCGCTGCAATCAGCTTCGCTCGTCTTGCTGTCTGTGCTACAAAATTAAGGGTAGTGAGTGAGAATTATTCTTTTACTTCGTAACTGGCTTTTTTGCTTCATTGTATACTTTTTTGGCCAAAGTGGAGCACAGAGACGCTCATTCTAAGAGCAACTCTGGTGCAGCATTGTGAATCCCCATACCTATCCTATTTCCAGAGGCAGGTGCGAAACATATTAGACACTTGTCAGGTGTGCATTTTGTAATCATGCTGGACACGAGCTGACATGCACCAAGGCTGTACCAGTCAGATGTTTTACTCATCGACGTTGGCAGTCATTTGTCACGGAATTGTAATGAACGTAGATGGGCAACGGTATGTCGTAAGAGTTAGAGCAATTCCGTGTTTTTGTGCGTGTCGTATAATTGGAAACTGGTGTTCGTTTCCCTTGTATAGTATATTTCTTTGTATATGCAGTATCAGTGTAAGCAACATACCGGTGGAAACACGCTCCGCTAATATGAGTGATCTGCTTGCCACTATGACGGAACAGACTGTCAGATTACAGGCTGTGCTGGAATAGAAACAAGGGGAATTATAAAATTAAAGAGGCCAGGCAGAAGCACTGCAGGTCGACAAAAAACGGGGATCGCAACAATTTCAGGATGTTAAAGTGACGCAGAGTGTACCCTCTTCTCGTATTGATGCTGTGATAGCAAATCTAATAACAATTTATTCTGGCAACGCAGTGGGATACGTAACTATATTTCTCAGTGACGGTTTAGGCTCCTCCGAGGTGGGCGGTTGGTCTGACGAAACATGCTTACGTAGGCCAATTTACGACTGACTGGGGAAGCTAAAATTTTTGTCACCTGCCATCAAACCTTGCGGGATGCAGAAATATTCGAATAATAGCTGAGGAGTTGCGGCAGAGTTATCTCAAACATATCAGTATCGCTTCTTTAAGCAAAATTTAAGCACGTTAACTCAAATGCACGACGACTTAGTCAAGTCATTCTCGGATACCATGCGAAGACTCAGTGTGCGGACATATGAGCTGATTACGAAAAGAAGCGAATACTGTGTTACGCCCAGAATTGAAAATAGGACTCTCGGTGTGTTTCTGCGGGGCACTCCTGAAATGAAGCGTAAGACTGGAATGGAGATTCATTTGCATTTGGCTGCCGCTGTTGGAGTAGCTACGTATTCAGACCAAATAGACGTAGCTATCAACGGTCGTCATGACTGCCATGTGTTTCGAGAGTAAGGTTTCACAGGTGTGGGTATGGTGGGCACCCACAGAAACATTTTCATCAGACAAAGTGCTACGACTGCGCACAAGCAGGTCACAAAGCGTGAAAGATCAGGGCTAGGAAACGAGGGAATCAGTCCCTGGAGAAGCATTCGTTAAACACAGAAATGTGTCAGCCTTCGGAAGACATTCCCAATAAAATGTCATACTTTACACTAAGATGTGGAGACGGATTGCTACTTGTGGAGCAAGAAATCAGATATATAAAAGATACAGCAGTGCATGTGTCTCTCGTCGCTGTAGATTTCTTGGGTAAAAAGAGACTTGGAGCTCTTCGTTACAGATCCCATGCAGTGGGCAACAATGATATAGATTCAATGGTGACAACATACCTGAAGTTCTGCATTGGAACCAAGGCTTTTTCTGTGCATATGGATGTGCTGCCACCAGGGGGGAAGGATATTCTGCGATTCCACTTGTTGATTACCTTACGGAGCCTCATTCCAAAATTAATCTTTCGCAGCAGACAGATGACCGTAAACGAACTTCGTTTCTGCGATGTAATACCACTACAGGCAAAGCTACGTTGCAAGTTACGGCAGTCATGGAGGAGTCGCTGACTATATTGTGTACAATCATGCTAAAGATAGGTTCTCACGATAATGTACATATAGCGCAGGGAAACTAATTTGGGTATCCGTTAATACAAATTTAGCATAGGAAATTTCATGCGTGATCGAACGACTGGAGAATAACGAACACTTGGATGTAATGAACTGTTTTGTACGTAGAACCGTAGTGCGCATAAGCAATGTAAATAGGGAATATATGTTTCTGTCCAGCCTGTATAACTTTGATGTGGATGATATGAGTTTACAGAAGGGCTTGAAGATCGCCATATTAGATATTTTAGAGGAAGACAACAAAGATAGGTCGCATACCGACCACAACCGCAAGCTTACCGTCGGTGATTCTGCATTACAAAGTAAAGTGAGTCGTCTGAAAGGCAGTGATCGGCAAGTTAGACACTATTGTTACTTTTTGAGGATTTTTTTAATGCACAGGGTCAGTTACCCACCATTTCTACTACCCAACACTGTATGAACCCTGGAAGCAATACTCCAGTTCATGAGAATCCATATCGTATATCAAAACGTTCACAAGCACTCATGCAAGAATTTGTTGACCAACAACTGGCAGATGGTATTACAGAAACCAGTGATAGTCCATGAGGGCCACCCGTGAGCCCATCAAAAAAATCAGCAGATGGTACAAAGAAATACTGATTTCGCTGCTTGTACAAATTTCTAAATGTGCGAACTACCACCGACAATTATTCAGTACTGAATATTACTCAGACGTTTGACGATTTAGGAGTATGCTTACCTCTCTAGAATGTAGCAGTGTAATGCGTACCATCAGATCGGAGGCAGTACTGGAAGATAGAACGGAAACAGCTTTTATGGTCTCATAGGGGCATTTTCAATATTGATGAATCCCATTCGGGCCTAAAAATAAGCCAGCCCTATTTCAAAGATTGCTAGATGGAGCTTTGCGTGGACTGAAATCTAGGGAGTGTGTTGTTTATATCTGTGATATCGTAATTTTTGCGGAAGATATGCACGAAAATATAAAATTATTAAAGAAGTTTTCGACGGTCCAAGATCAGCTCGTTTTATTAGAGACGGAGCACAAGCTCAGATTATGGATGTGTGGTGAATCAAATCGATTGTGCCCTTTTCAAGGAATCACTCCAGCATTTGCCTGGAGCGATTTTGAGAAATCACGGAGAACCTAAATCTGGATGGCGAGACGCGGGTTTTAACCGACATCCTCCAGAATGCGAGTCCAGTGTGGGCCAGCACACCGGTTGGCAAAGGTGTAGCGCGAGGATCGATAGCAGGAGAAGGATCAAGCTCTTCTATCATGAGAGATGCCAGAGACTCACAAGCAACGCGCGACCAGCGCCCTCTCGACAGCAAAAAAAGCATTAATCAAAGACCAAATACTGGTGTTTCATGATTTTTAGAATGAATTTACCATTTCTTTAGATGCTAGCAATGCAGCTTTTGATTGCGCCCTGACTCATGGTATCAATAGAAAGGAGCGTCCAGTGGTGAACGCCTCTGGACAGCAGAGCTGAACACAATTACCCTACCACACAGAATGAAATGTTAACGTTGATCTATGAGATAACTTGCATTAAGTGTTAGTTATACTGGCAGAAATTCTATGTAATAACAGAACACGCTGTGACTGTTGGACTTGAAGGGTCCCTCTAGCAGATTAACCAGACTGGCTCAAACGATTCATATGGCTCTGAGCACTATGGGACTTAACATCTGAGGTCATCAGTCCCCTACAACTTAGAACTACTTCAACCTAACTAAGCTAAAGACAGCATACACCTTCATGCCCGAGGCAAGATTCGAACCTGCGACCATAGCGGTCCCACGATTCCAGACTGAAGCGCCTAGAACTGCTCGGTCACACCGGCCGATCCAGGTTGGCTCTTAAGTTCAGTAAGTTTGAGTATACAGTTGTTCACAAACGTGGAAGAAAATATGCAAATGCAGATACATTGAGCTACATAGTTGTAGTATTGCAAAAACTTGGTAAATGCATGAGTGAGTTGCAGACAGAACAAGCAGCTGATACAGGCTGTCAGTACCTTAGGTCACAGCCGCATTTCAACAAACGAAGCCTCACACTACACATCTACGAAGTGCTGTCCATACACACTGGTTGTGTTGTCGCTAAGGAATAAAGTGTTACAACAGGCACATGACTATGACCATATTTTGTCAGTTCATCGGGGCCGAGGAGCGGCTGATAGTGGCGTAGCTGAAATGGTTTGGTGGCTTACAACGAAACCTGTTGTGGATCAGTACGTGCGGAACTGAGTACCATGCACACAATGAGCGGATCTCACCCATAAATGGATTCCTCTTCGAAGATGACCACAGGCGTACTAACATTTTTAAGGAATTAGGGTTGATATTTTAGGTCTGCTCAACAGAACTTCAGCTCATAATAAGTATATATTAACAATCATGGACCATTATTCAAGGTTTATACCTATGACCTCAGTTCCTGACCAGTAAGTTGCAGCCATTGCTACAGAGTTGGCGAATGACTGAATTATTAAATTTGGTGCACTGGAAGCCTTTGATCAGAGTACTGACTTCGTATCTGATTGGATGAAACGCCTATACTGTGTACTTCTTGCTCACAAGTTACGAAAGAACCTGTTTCATCCTCAAGCAATCGAATGGGAGGAAGGTCTCATTGATTACTAGGCAGGTGTGCGAGCCATTACACCACCGCAGCAGCGGAGCAAACCCACGTCCACAGACTTCAGTTCATGTCTTCAGCTTGTTCTTCCCCTTTTTATTTATACATTTAATTATATCAGATCTATAGATAACCTATGCCTGACGTACAGGCAGAATTTCCGCATTACGTCCAACGCTTGTTTGGTTAACAGTACTGGAGAACTTCGCCAATAGGGACGATTTAAGGAGGGGAAACTAAGTAGAAACTTTGCGGGCCTCGTTTTTAATTGGCGGAACTAAACCTCTGTATTTCCCAGCCATTGCTGGAGCACTACCTGATGTTATTCCTGATATGTTGTTAACTTTTAACGAAAAGCGACTTAATGTCGACATATCTGCTTCCAACGAATCTCGTGACTTCTTGGTATCCTTAAGTGGATACAGTGCCACTAATTCTTCTGTTTTATTACAATGGAAACAACACATCCGACATAAATCGCCGCTTTGGCGGTATCCGCCGTATCTGTGCGGTCATCCAAAACTAGAGAGTAAAATATCAAATCAGATGCACGACTTTTTAAATTACCTTCAATTTGTCTTCCACTGTTGATTCGCCCTTGCAAATATCTGCTGTTGAGCAGAAACTTTCCTTTTCAAGTGGTTTACCTGGTCTTGTCGAAAGTGTCTCTCGTACTTACCAAACATATGTGCGTGTTTGGTCTCGTAATGCTGTTTGATATTGTATTATTTTGGAACAGAGACAGATTCGTTGCGTATCAGATACATAGGTATTGTTCTATACTCCACAAAAAAATAGATTTCAGTCCACTTGTCTTGATACTTTCTCAAC
This sequence comes from Schistocerca cancellata, assembly GCF_023864275.1. Lineage (NCBI taxonomy): Eukaryota > Metazoa > Arthropoda > Insecta > Orthoptera > Acrididae > Schistocerca > Schistocerca cancellata. Next base: position 101,847,842 of record NC_064633.1, read on the forward strand.
TCCTCTGTAACTTTCCTCTTCTTAGGTCCTCTTTGTTTACTAATCGACGCTTTACCAAGTTTACGTCTTGAACTGAAAGAAACATTTTTTTACAATGAAATGAACGCCCTTAGCTGCATACAGGCGTTGATATAAACCAGTTGAAATTGTGTGCTCCGACCGGGACTCGAACCCGGGATCTCCTGCTTACATGGCAGGCGCTCTACCCATCTTTTTCTTTTTTTCTTTTTTTCATTTTGTTCGATATAGTTCGTGGCGTTTGGTTTCGGCGGACGTCACAAGACATCCGTTCAAGTTGATCGTTGATTCCTTGACTTAGTTTTTTTTTATTACAGAGAGCACAGAGCCCTCTGAGGTATTGCTCGTTGCGTTTTGTCTGGGCGGACGTCACAAGACATCCGTTCAAGTTGATCGTTGATTCCTTTACTCAGTTTTTTTTATTACAGAGGACGAGCAGCCCTCTGGCCGAACACGCTGAGCTACCGTGCCGGCTATACATCTGAGCCACTGAGGACCGAGAGGATAGTGCGACTGCAGGGACTTATCTCTGGCACGCCTCCCGTGAGACCCACATTCGCAGCTTATTACCCGCACTATATTCATAGTGCCCCTGCCCATCATACTCATTACACTCGGCTTTACCGCCGGTTCCCATTCGGCGCTGTTTGTGCATTGGCACAGAAGAAGATAGTCAGATGGCCGGTGAGTCTTAACTATATTAGTATCTGTTCTTTAGGGCATGCCCGAAAGAACAGATGTTATTTCGCAGGTCACTTGATGATGGCAATGACCAGAAACAGGACTCTCGTACAAAATAGTAAGAAATATGTTACCTCATTGCAGCTGGTTTGGATGATTAATTTCTGTAATTTTTAACATAGTAATTGAGAAATATATTATTTACTACACACTGAAGAGTTCCGTCGTCTATATTATCTATCTAACTACAGAGAAACTCCCGTAGGAAGAGGTCTCTTACGAATTGCATAAACAGTTCATTTGTAACTATGTTTCTATGAGCCTGTATTCTATGAAGCCGTATTCACGTTCTCCAGAGCCCAAGTTTTTAATAACCAAATATGTAAAAATAAGAGCATTAATAACTTCATTGTTACGACAACACACTCCACCTCTATCCACCTTCATAATTTTCTATTACTGTACATGTTGTGGGTAACACTAAATGTGTATTACATGTCTCTCATGGCACCTTATTAAGAACAGCTCATGCACAATACTCTGACAAGTATGTGCAAACAGGCAAGTATTCCTGAACAGACTGAATTTGTTCCTCACTGAAATTCAGTACACTGTCAGAGTTTGGTGATAATGGTAAAGTGGCATTATCTACACAGTTATTTTCGAAAGAATCTAAATCTATGCCAACTTCTCTAAAAGCAAATGATGAAATTTTCAGGAATAACAGCATCTGAATTCTTAGCTTTAATTCTGTTCCAGATAGATGTCTCAAAGATACCAAATATTGATATCCTGCCATTGTTCGATATTTTCGAACTCTTGCTCCTAGAGCACCTGTCTGAACCTTTCCTAACAAAAATTATATAAAATTTAAGTCCTCAGTGCAATACTTGATCATTTCTAGAAGAGCAGGAATGGTATGTGATATGGCCAAATGTGTGTCGTTGGATAACCCAGTTGTACGATCAGGACAATGTTTCTGAACCGTGTTTTATTTTCAAAGAATATTCTTAAAAATTTATTTTATTTGCTAGCGATTCATCAAAAACATTAAGACATTTAATCACAATATGTGAGCGTGGAAGTAGTTGCCAGGGAGTAACTGATGAAATCATAATCAAATAGCTTTTAACAAATGGGAATTTTATTCCTAAAAGCGTTTTTTCTTTAAAAAAAGAAAGAAACAATTTTAAAATTATAATAAGAAAGCACCTTCTAAATATCAAGTTACAATTTATTCAGAGGCAGAAAGAAACAAGTTTTTGACTGTATTAGCTTTCGGGCTGAAAACCTTGCCGCTCCCTTTTGACACGGCCGTAGTTACGACCGCTCACAACAACCTCTGAAAGACTACACTGGTGTAAATCTGCAACACACCAGATTACTTTAAACTAAATGTTTTAACAATTGACACAAGCACACAAACTATGCACCCCGTAGGAGAGATGGAAATGGTACAAAACACTAAAATTTTAAAAAAATTAACTTTGCCACTGAAGGTGTAACTTGCTTTTTGCTTCTAAGAAAAGTCTTACGGTGGAAGGGTGGCAACTTTATATACTAAAATGACCATTTAAACAAAATCACATGAAATGCAATCTTATATAAAATTATACAAGGTTGGCCAAACAAGTTAACATGCTCTACAGTACACAGATAACCCCTCTCAAGATGATAGGCAAGATCAAAACATATTTCAGGAATTAGGCCGTTACACTCCAAGCAATAAATTCGTTAACACGCCCAATCCGACAAACATGACAGAAGCATCTCCAAACGACAGATGTACACTAACTGCCTAACAAATGCGGACGAGAGACAGACGAGCAAGCTGGGGAGACTGACCAAGAAAACTAGTGAAATTTAACAAGAATAAATCACACAACATATCACCAATCACTTAACTTCTAATAAACTGCGATCTCTCGAGAAGACCTGGCGCAGCACCCCCAAATCGCTCTCCCGAACTGTCCGCTGCCAGCCGCTTCAACGGACGCTGGGAGGCGCGCCGATCTCCCATCTCTCCTGGTTGGCATCAACCGACCGACTGCCCGCTGCTCCGTCCATGAAGGCCGGTTCCCACTAGGGCTGCCGTGCGTCAAAATCGCGCGTCAGCGGCGTGGTTGCCATGGAAACGGCGTCAGCGGCTCGGCGCGGCGGGCTCTGCGTCGCGGTTTGCCCATGTCGAACCGCTTCCGCTGCCGCGTGCCGCGCTCCAGGTGCGCGCCGCCAATCACAGAACGCGCTGAGTGTGACGTCAGGTACGGCACCCTGGGCCACACGAACTTCCGCCGAAGCGCTGGCGTGGACGCGGCGGCAGCTATGAAAAACATATCATCCGATTCCAAGGAAACTATTCGGTAGAAAAATTTGATTCTTGGGCATGTTAAAGCCTGATATCTTCTCTCGATAAAGGACTGAGTTTCTTTTCGTTATTCGTCGTGGTTACTTGCTGTATCGCATTTACGTAAACCTTTACACGAAATTTTAATGAGTGTGCAGAGGTGAAAATGCATTGCGTGGACTTTGCGTACAGTTCATTTTAGGTTATACATTATTGCGTATGAAATTTAGTCAACATATCGAAATTGTTTTTAAAGCTGAGAGCAGATCGATAGCTATCACCGTTCTCGAGATATTGAATGATATGTCGGCGGACGGGCTGTGCCGTGACCGCGTGCGGCTCGCTCGCGACACGACCAATACTTCGTCCTGTTCGTCGTAAACCATGTGGTTGTATCAACCGCAAATTTCGTAAACGTTTCAAGAAATCGAAACGTGTTTTTTTTGCAAACGATAACTTGTTAAAAGTCATGTATTTCGTCACATGATAAATATCCTAAATATGTTTATCTACCGAGATATGAAAGTAACTACGGTTTTTCAGAAGGGATAGATGAATTTTTTTCATTAATTGCATGTCGAATGAGAAGTTAAACCGAAACTAATTTGCTGGTATGTCATAAGATGTAATTTACTAAATATGTAGAGCTATTAATTATTTCCTTTCTTTTTTCTTTATCCAGTGTACTTTACTGATTAAAGACGCATTTCGCCTTTTACTTTAAGGCATCTTCGGTGGAATCTAGAATGATTCAGGTTTGTTTTGATATGTGATACTTGCAGATTATAAAACAGTTCACATCTTTTTTTACGTGAATGACTGATTGCTTACAGTGAATCGAGTTTTTGGCGGACATATACGTTTCCCCTCACCTGGTCACATGCTGGAGGTTGAACTAAAACTTAGATTATGGAACATAAGCACATTTTCATGTTTGCTCTTTTTTCTTCTGTCACTTGCAGTAGACGTTTTACTGAAAACTCTGATTTGAAGTCGTAACTACAGTGTGTTCACCTCATGTCCCTTCCTGTCTGGTTTGTTTATGTACACGTTGCCAAACTGCAGAATTATATGCTGAAAACTAATGTTTGTTTATTTTTGTTCTTCTTATATCTGTATATGTGTGTGGCTAGCCGGTGATAGTTATAGAAAGTTGAAAGTGAATCCAGTAGTTGTCAGACAGTGGTTGAAAAATTTGGTGTTCAGCTGATTTCAGTTTTGGTTTAAATGTTTTAAGGAGTGCATGGAAGAGTAAATTCACTGCTTACATTAATAGACAAAATAGTAGAATAGTATTTCAACTGATGGTTATTATCAGAATACTATCACCCAAACCCTTTGTCCTCACTCTTTGACGCCCCATAATACGTCCTGTCATCTAACCCCTATTGTTGTCAAAGTTGTGCCGTAATTTCCTCTTCCTCCTCTATTTAATTCCGTACCTCTTCTTTAGCCACACGATCCTCGTATGTAATGTTTAGCATTCTTATGAATCACCACGTTTTGAAAGCGTCTATTGTCTTTTTGACAGAACTGTTCATCGTCCACGTTTCACTTACATACAAGGCTGCACTCCACTCAAATACCTTTGTAAAATAGTATCCAACCATTAGAATTTATATTCGGCGTGAACAAATTTTCTTTTTCAGAACGCTTTTCTTGCTATTGACAGTCTTCAGTCAGGTTTGCGTTTGCACCAGGTAATGCCTTACAATTTAAAATCTGGTTTCGAAAACTGTTCCAAATATATATTATTCTTTCGTGATCCTTAAGCAAGGTGCTGGCGATGATTACATTATGCTCTGTGGGAAATTCTATCAGGTGGCTTCCACTTTCATCCCTTCCACCTAGCCTTTGTGTTCTTACTGTTTCGTGTACCTGCTACCGTATCACATTTTAAATTTTTGTCTCGCTTAACTATCTGAATAATTTCTTTTGTCGTACATTGTTTCAATGTGTTAGGAGATAGTGAACAATCGTGAATGGTACTCATGAAATCTGTTTATGGAGAAATGAGAAAACATGAATAATGAAATATGCGAAAGAGTACATTGTACAGAAAACGAAAAATTGGTATGTCTTCACCCAACTTCGTCTTTCCTTCATGTAGGTGTAAGGTATAGTTAATGAAACGCACTGCGCATTTCAGTGGGTCCTGCCCCATACCTCAGTGGCTGTCCGTCATTGGCTACCGCTAACGTCTGCTGCTTCCAGATGGGAACGCCAATTCCGCGAGCCGCCGCGTCAACGCGGAAAACGCGTGCCGCTGCCGTTGCCGCACGCTGCGCTGCTGCGCTCTAGTGGGAACCGGCCTTGACTGCCGCTCCATCGCGACTGCACTGCTGGTGCGTGTCCCACTCACTTCCAGACACACGACGGCGGAAATAGTCGCTCGGACCCAACCATGAGGAGGAAACACATCCCTGCACCAGGAAAGGACCCAGCCAAGTTCCACAAGATGGTATCTGAAGGGGGCGAGAAGCACTCAGAGAATCAGTTACACCACGGCGTCGCAGCTCGCACCGGCCAGACTGATGTCGTGGATTGGCTCCTGTTGCTTGACCGCGAAGCCACTACCCCTTGCTTTACGGCGCAGTCCACTGGACTCAAGTGGCGACCTCACATGCACCGACGCTCAAGACGGACAAGTCATCTTGTGTATCAGTGCGAGACCAACCAACCGACCGATCCAACTGCCAATGACAATTGCCTGAGCAAACTCTAGCAGACTGGCGGGCTAACGCGCAGACACACATGCAGGAACTAAGCCCCGACCGGGCGACCATTGAGTTCGCTTACTGGAGGAGTGGAAAGACTTTCATTTTGTGAGCCCTAAAGGTTGATCCGAACGACAGACATACTAGCACTCCGACCGAGAGACAGACACTAACTGCCTCACAAATGCGGGCGAGAGACAGACTACCTAGCTGGGGCCGAGACACTGACCCAGACTGACCCCGAGTGACCAACTGGCGAGCTCATAGCGCCCCTTAAATGCACGTGAACAGGCAACCTTTCCCCTTTCCCAAACAGAGGCAGACACCAAAACTGCGATTACCACAGCGGCGCCACCGCCAGAAATGGAGGGCGACTGCTTCCCACTGCGCGCTGCGGCACGCTCTTCAAAAGAGCAATTTTTACCACGGCTCAGTTTCCATATATCCAGCCATTATAAAAATATTTCTACACATGAGATATTTCAATCAGGTGTGGTGGTGGGTGGTTTCTGTAGTGTATCTTTGAAATGAATATCTCTACCAGGTGCTTTAATGAGATGATGTTCCCCCAAGGCCAACAGATCTAGGACAGTCATCTCACTGAAAATATTAAGCATGAATTTGACATTTTATCACTCCAGGTTGCTTTGTTATAGAGTCTTTAAATTGAGTTTGTTGGCAAATTTTACTATCTGTGTGCACTCTATGTTACGTAGCTTTGAATTGCAGAGAACTTCGTAATATGTTCTTTCTGGTGAAACTTTCCAAGTTATCAATGACATCAGTTAAGTCATTTAAGTGGTTTAGAGTTAATTAGAAGTTCATTCTACAAAGTTTTGTGATTACACTTTTACCAACATACTCCGGTCAGTATTCACCAAAACAGAACAAAGGTGTAGGAATATCTGTTGTTTCCATTGTAACAAAACTACGACTACGTGACTTTGAAATATCCCAATCTTTGAGCAGCTTTATTTCCTGCAAGAACTTAAGAAAGACAGTAAAGCCCACGATACATCTTTGCTGTTCATAATGGGGATGAGTTGCTACTCTGGCTGCAATAGCTATTTCTAAGTCTCTGTTTTCCAGACGCTCACGTGTTTCAAATACACTTTCCCTTGAAAAAGAATCCGACGAAAAATATTTCCGACAGTTAGGCAGAATCGATGGTATGGGTCCTGATTTAAGGCGACGGTTCTGGAAGAGGCACAGAATATTTCTTCTCTGTGGAGCTGTCGAATTATTCATCTCAGAATAACGTCTTCGTTGAGGTGAAGCTTGCAGACCTTGAAATAACGAGAAAAACTATTTATCAGCTGTATATGATAACGCCAAAAGGACATTATGAAACTAAGAACTAACGTAAACATGGTATTGGTGTCTGTTACTTTCAGGACAAATCGATTAATACTGACACAGTATTTTGAGTTATAAAGCTAAAGATATTCCTGCGTAAGTAAATCACGGCCTGTCAGTGTTCCTCTAATACATACATTGTACTTGCTGTGCTATAAAAGGCATCAGGTCAACCGAAATTACGTTGTTACTGAATTAATAAAAATCATGGTAACTTCAACACACAGTAAGTTGCTCATACACTCTGTGTATATATACCCTTACACAATTTAATTGAATAATAAAGCACAGACATTACTTTCGAATTCCTTGTACCCTGGAAATTTTCACGGTGTATTGCTGCTATCCATTTTCGCTAGAGTTCTGTGCTTTTAATGAAAGGGAACAACGCTACTAGTGGCTAATTTTCATAATTTCCTCAGTTTCACTTTTACATTTGCGTTGGTACTCATGTCTAGTTGGAAGTCACGACCATGTTGCATCTATAGTGAAGTCTTTCTGTCACGTCTCGGTAAGTATAATAGTTAGTGTAGTTATAAAGTAATTCGCATTAGGTCGAATTTGTATTCCTTTTGTTCTTCCGCTGAAGTACGTGAATTTTTTGTGATACATTACTTGTTGTAGCTATACAGCTCTGTTAGTAGTTTGTTCAATTTTTTACTTATCGGATATGTAAGGCTACTGATACAATTCACAATCTGGTGGATGGGAGTTGATATTTTATGTATCTTTGGTTTAGCAGTTAATGTTGGTGTGCATGAGTACTTGAGCGAAAGCAATAAAGGAAATACACATTCCGCCTAATGGGAAATTTGTTTCTTTTGACATACACACCTATATACCAATATACCAGTCCAGGAAACAATACAAACTATGAAACAAAATCTATTACAGCACATGAAAACATTTATTGCTAGAACTTATGAAATCATAGAGCTCCTTAAAATGACTTTTTCACAAAATTAATTTGAATTCAATGAAAACATCTACACCCAAGCAGACGGAGTAGCAATGGGAAAACGTGTAGCTGGCACAATTGCAGAATTTTTTTTTCAGCACGTCAGAAGAAAAAGTTTTCCACTCACAGTGGCCAATACTTAATATGATCGTCTTCTATTATAGATAGGATGATGATATTCTAATGCTAGCTGGTGCACAATACAGTCACCAATAATATCCATGAAGCACTGAACAATCTTCTTCCCAGTATCAAATCTGCTATGGAATTATAAACAGACGAGTCAGTAAATTACCTTAACCTGAAAATTAGAAAACACTATAACTGCCACACATTTGACACATACAGAAAACCACCCACCTCAGATAATATAATTAATGTCAACTCTTGCCAACCTAAAACACAAAAGCATGCCTTCTTCAACTCCATAATTAACACCATAATCTATTTACCTCTAGAACAACAAGCTACACAAATAGAACTGAAAACGCTCTGTTACAGTGCATACAAAAATGGTTTTTATCCAGCTATAGCAACGAAATTGTGTAAAAAAACACACAATCTAAACTCATCACTATTCATGATGACATTCATCTTACCAGAGAATCCTAAATAAAACATTGAACAACCTACATGCCTACAATTCACCTAGGACGAATATCAAATCAGATAAATTCACTGTTTAAATCCACACACATGCAACTGACTTCCCACACAAACAACAATCTTACAATGAAACTGCGTTCAAGGATAGCTAAAATCTCAGAATATGCCATTTCTGGAGTATACCAAATCAACTGTAGTGATTGCAACAATTTCTGTGTTAGCCAAACCGGTCGAAATTTTAACACCACATTGAAAGAACACACTAGAAACAGTGATAGTAATCCGTCAAGCTTCTATTTACACCTGAAAACTCAACATCAAAAAGAGAAAACTGGAACTACATGAGAAATATTACGCAAAATACCGAAAGGACTTATTATGAACATTCTCGAAGAACTGGAAATTTGTATTTATACAAGGAAATACACACACGAAATTCTAAATGAACATACAAATTTTAAACATAAATACTATCTACAAAACTTTATTGACGTAGTGGACACGAAAAGAAATAGTCAAATGGAAAACATAACTTATATGGACCATAGATAAAATTTAAAGGGGAAAAAGAACAAAGATAGGTAACATCATCTCTGGTAAGATGTATTTATTTTGTAAACAAACAGCATCATAGTAAGGAACTATCAAAACTGAACTGCCAAATATCTGAGAAAAACGTGTTTTTAGGTTTTATGACTATATTCTGCTTACCGAGACATGACGGAACGACCTTACTATAAATGCAGTATGGTCGTCACTTTTAACTAGACGTAAGCACCAGAGCAGATCTAAATGTAAAACAGCCACAATTTATGTACAGATAATCTTACTAATTTTGTTTCGCAGGTCACTTGATAATGGCGATTAGCCGAAACAGGCCTGTCGTGTAAAATGTTGAGAAACCTATTACCTTATTACAGCTGGTTTGGAACATTCATTTCCGTAATATTTTATACCGATGAATACTATGCTGCGAGTCCAACAGCACGTAAATATGTGAAAAAAATTAACGATACCCATAACGGCTATAACAGGAAAATGAGAAAATTATAAACTCTAAAACAGTATGGAATAAATTTTGTGACAGCTTAATAAACATTTACATTTGTCATTTTCTCGTCATTCCTAATTTTATCTTGTCGATATGTGTAACTGCGTTGTTAACACAGAATGTGCATCGGACTAGGTCTCTATTTTATTTACAAAGATTTCATTTCATTAACAACAGTGTACTGGTACATATCTGACAGTTCTGATGAGTCAGACAGACAAAGGTGTCAGATTTACGAAATCTCTCTTTTTGCTTAGTTTGTTAAAAATTGGTTACATGAGCGTTTATAATTAAACTATTTCCGGCGACAATTTCGATGCTATTTTTGGTGAGTTAGTTATGTCATAGAGAATTACATTTTTGTCTAAGTAATTAAACTTACGATCACGAGAATAGTTACGTCATCCTGTCTGCTAACGTGTACAATAAGTATATCTGTCACAGTAAATCTGTTACAGCAATTTACAGGCTTTGGTGTATATAGATTTCTGTCGCAACGGTTTTCTTAACAAATATTTTGCATGTGACTTCAAGCACAATAGAAGGAAATCACAGTGTATTGTAACCATCGTAACATGCGTTTCGAGCTGTAGCATACAGGAACGGCATAATTTCTTAATGAATAATAAAGGGCGTCAATGACACAGACTGATAGTCGAGAACTAAGTTGATCTTGTTATGCTTTCACGAAAGTATTACACGCGCATGCGCTGACGCTGGTTTGAAGCGACAGTCTAGATGCGATGTCGTTACAGTTGCCCTGTGAGGCCTGTGTATGAGAAGGTGTTAGTCCAGCACGTGGACACACCTGGAGCCGACAGTACCGTCAGAGGCCTTCACAACTTCCGCAAGAGAAGAGGACGCCCCAGGCCAGCAGCCAGAAGCGGTTACCAAACTGAATTCCAGTACACCGATATGCTTTGTCCTGTTATAAACTGTATTGTAAGATTCACATCGTGAGATATTCACGGCCTAATATAGTTTACATCTTGTATTGTAACTAGCCAGTCAGTAAAATATACCATATTGGTACTGATAACGTAAAACACTGTTTTAGATTCGATGTTTACACTCACTTTTGTCATAGTAGCATAAAAATTACATAGTGTGGGTCGTCTGCTGCTCATGTTCTGAGCTGATTCTACTCATCGTACAAATATTTTATCTTATGACACTGTAACACACTTTAGATCTGATGGGATAAATTATACAAATAAACTTTTCATTGTATATATGTATTACTTGTTTGTTAATTTTATCCGATAGCTATACTAGAATTTATTGTAAAAAGGTTTACTTCTGCTATCGGCCTCTAAATTAAAATCATCGCTCTTTGCAAAGAGGTATATTATCAAGAACATACACTCTATACAACATCCGTACATTCATATCTTTACTATAGTACTCTAACATCATTGAAACTATTGCTTTTGTTACTCAGGTGAAGCCAGACCAGTTTTTTGGCTTTTATGAGTGTGTACTGGCATAAATCACAGTATGGTGCTTTCGGGTAGCAGTTTCCTCAAAATGTGAGAGCACTCACGTAGTACATGAGCAAAAGTATGTCACCTTTGAAATACGTGACGAATTCGGCTTTCACATGAATACAACACGTAAGTTTTCACCATATTTTGTTTAATTGACGTTAAAATCATTCCTGATTATTTCTCTAAAGATCAAATAGAAAAACTATCCTTTCGTATGTTTACCGAATATAGATCAAACGTATTTTTTATGTTAGTGCACAAAGGCAGCAACTAGTAAAAAATCTAGAGCCGAACGCGAAAGTACCGAAACCTGTAACAACTATATGAAGACAGATTTGTTATCAGTCTGGAACCGGTGATTGTCTTCGATAAACTTGTACAACCCATACTTGTCTCAATATGTTTCGAGAAAATGATGTCGAATTAGCATGGACCCTCTAAGTTTCTTTAAAGTAAGGAGCATAACACGATGAAAATTATTACAGATTTTCGTTAGCTCTTTGTTACCGGTGTGCTTTTTAGGTAGCACAATATAAGACGCACTTCACTGTTTTTCCCTGAATTGTAATCCCTTTTTTAATCATAACGGTTCTTTTGCCACAGTGTTCTAGTGCATAAACGATATTAGCAAGACCAGACACTCCATTTCCTGTTGTGATAACGCCCAGCCAGATACAAGGTCTTCATTATCCAACTGTAAGCCGTTAAGAATCTAGTTTACAGAATGTGGCTGAGCAGAGTAGCTTCTAAGGAAATAAGAAAATGCAACTTGCAGCAAACTAACAAAGGTCACTAGGCGGTAACAATGCCCTTTGAGGAAAAGGCGGTTCTGCCACTTTGTGTGTTCTCAAGTTCTGTGGCCCCAGCTAATGCGATTACTGCGCTACGCCAGATGCTGGGCGCATTACGTAATTAGACTGGTGCAGATGTGGAGCACACGTGGCCAGCGGCAGGCGATTGTCACATAGGACTTTTAGCAGAACTACCAAAGAGTGTGGGGTGAGAAAGAGTGGTTTGTCCTTTCCCCATATAGTATACTGGATGTTACTCAGTGAAATTTTCTGACATTTTACCATCGTGTGCTGCACCGGAATTCGTACCAAGAACCTTTCTGTTTGATGGTCAACGCTCTAATCGGCGTCTGAGCTATCCATTTAGGACTGGTGGACCGCCATGGAGACAGTATTCTATTCTTTGTTGATCAGTGACTGTGAAGGATCAGAGTACAAATACAAGTCCAGCGGCAGTTTTCATTGTGTCCAGAAATTTGGCAACATCTTGCACTCAGTAGTTGAGGGAGAGTCGTTCTAGAAACGAGCCTCAGGCCGTGACTTACTGACTCGCACTCGAGAGGACGACGGTTCAAACCCGCGTCCGACCAGCCAGATTTAGTTTTTCCGTGATTTCCCTAAACTGCTCCAGGCAAGTGCTGGGGTGGTTTCTTTGGAAGGGCGCGGCCCATTTCATTTCCTAGCCTTGCAACAATCCGAAATGTACTCCGTCTCTAATCACCTCTATGTCGAAGGGACGTTACACCCAATCTTCCTTCCTTCCTCCAGTGACTTATTCACTCACTGAATTTGATAGGTTAACCCCTCTTCTCTCGCACTACTTGTGACACTTTGAAAACCTGTGATTCCTTATCAAACTATACTTGAATGTTCATGTAATATTATAAACCTGTTTTACTTCCAGAAATGTAGCACCAGATATATAGTCTTACCCACTAGTAACGCAGTTTTGCTTTCTAATACGCTCTCCTATCTTGAAAAAAGTGATGAATACATTTTATATCTTGAAATTTACCCAGAAAATGAATTTGCCCAAAGGCTATCACGAGGTGACCTATTTATTAACGACAGGAGGAAGAGAGCTCACGCAAAGCGGAACATAAAGCCGGTACCAACGCAACGTAAATAAAATTATGAAACACGTGTGAGACGACATACAGTTGATGAAATCTTATTTTATAGTTACGACTCATGAAGAGACAAATATATTTTTCAACTTTTAATCTACTTCGCCTAATAGCATGTAGGCCCGACATTTAGTTAGAACGGTCAATGCAGTGATCCGCAACGATGGAGTCACAGTACTCGAAGATCATGGAGTGACAGCTGCAGATATGGCGTACCTTGTTTCCTGAAAAATATTTCTAACTTAAAAACGTAATAGTGAAAGCGTGATCAACGTACCACATGTTTAAGCGTAAGCAAGAAGCATACCACAAATTGAAAGTTCATTGAAATTCGAATATGGATGCGTATACAAATGGTTTAAACTCGTAATATCAGGTACAGACAGAAGTTAATGAGATCGAAATGCAGTAGATAAATGCAATATCCTTAGATCCTTTCTTGAAGATGTGTACTGGCGATCTTAGAAATTTGCGCGGATAATATCTGTAGCACCTCGCTAACAAATGTAGGGAATGGATCCTGTTTCATCGGAATTTTCTGGTTAGTTGCGTCCCTAAGACTTCACACATTTTTTGTGATTCGCGTCTCTTAACTGTTCGAGACTCCTCTCGATCTTTCAGGCCATTTGGATTCTAATTTCTTCCAGTTAATAGCCATTTACTTTTCTAATGTTATATTTTGGACAAAGCTTGCCAGAACTACCACTGACAGAACTCTAGATATACACATATGCATCACCCCTGTCATTCCAAGGTTGCCAACGTTGAATTTTATGATGGAAAAGGTTACGTTTCTCTTGCATTATCCTCTAGGGAGACCTTCGTGACGTCCTAAGTTTCTTTGCTGCATGTCTTGTTATATTAAGTTGGCTCCTCACTGAATAAGGTTAGCAGTCGTTCGGAGTTGCCCTTCGTGGAATGATGTAAGGGTCTGGTCTTTTTAAGAGAATTCATCAACTCATTAAAAGTATCAGAGGATGCTTAAGTTTTGTCATAAGCATTTGACTTCACTTCTGTACTATAATCTTACAGAAAAGTGGTCACTCAGGAAGGTGCTCTTCTTGGAGCAGTCTGCTGTTCAAAGCACTTCTCGCCGCAATGCTACATGAAGAATTTGAATAAACTGTCATTACGACGAACAAACACTTTTTCAATGTTAGTGCTTCCATTCTGAAATGTGAATTGGGTAATCGTTGAAATAGCTATAGAATTTTCAGAGTTACAACAAAATCACAAAGGAAACTGTTTACAGCATACAGTTAAACCGAAGTAGACATATTGGAACGTCCCCTTAGAAATATTATATACGTGACTGAGCTTAAACTGACACACAATATTTTTAGTGCAACGCAATCTGTCATTCAAAAATCCCAACAAAAGAATGGCCCTGACTAACATTAACCTATACGTTTCACAAATCACTTACCTCACAAAAATCTTCGTTACTCAAACTACTGCAATACAGCGAGCGCCACTACTGCCAGCTAAATAAAAGATTCAAACTACGGAAGGCACTAACTACTAATAGGTATAGTTACCAAATGAAAGATTTTAATAGAGACCAAACAATGTATTTACCTCAATAGTGTTCAAAAGTCATAATGTATATAGCAGTTCATGATATCCAGTATTACAAATTTCAAAACTCCGCCATCTCTCTCCTCACATCCACCATTGCTGGCGGCTCACCTCCAACTGCGAAACGCTACGCACTGTTAACATCCAGCTGCCCAACACTACAATAGCCAACAACAATGCAAACCAGCCACAGACTGCACACAGCACAGCCAGTAATTTTCATACAGAGTGCTACGTGGCGTTGCCAATATAACAACCTAAACTGCCTACTTACATAGCCTCCATGCTCCCCACAAAAAATTTTGCAAATTGTTTTGGGCACTGGCCAATACATATTTGTTAAAAAAATTTTCACAGTTACAATAACAAATAAATCATATGCACACACTTATTGATACAATGCTGGTCAAAAGCTAAAATTTTCTCACAGTCCATAAAGACAGTCCTGATCATTCATCACAGTAAAACTGCCATTTCTTTTCTCCAAGTCTGTGCAGTAAAAGACAATGCACAAGGAAGTAGTGGATTTCCATGCAGTCTTGAAGAAGTAGTGTTATCCTTCCAATGGAAAGACAGTGCTGACTCTTGACATGCAGAGAGGTAATGGGCCACAACAGAGGAAACCCACAGCAGAGTCAGTCAAAGTATTGCAGAATATTGGTAGGTAGGTCATCACAGAGCAGACCCATTGTAGTCCTGGTAGAGACTGTGTTATTGGTGGGCCACCAGAGGTGCAGACCCACTGCAGTCCTTGTAGAGATGGCCAGCAGCCATCTGTTGTGACTGTGCAGGTGCACAATCACCATTGACGTGTCTTGCAGATAATATAGCAAGTCCATAACCACCACCTGTGCACCCACAAATTTTTTTTTTAAATGTCCTTTGAACCAGCAATGCTGTTATCCAGTCCCTTGCTGAATTATTAACACACGTGCAAACACTATCAGTCCCTACTTCGCACATATTGTCCATATACTATGACCAACAGAAATGTGTGCAGTGAAATGTAACTTACAAGTTACTTAATTTGATGAACTGGTGTCAATTACAATTTTATAACATAAGAATACAATAACAAAGGTATAAAATACATCATTAAAAACATAACAATACAGATAACATCTGTAGTACAAGCTTTACAAAAGAATCGAAATAGGCATATACATCAGTGTTACAGGAATTATGACGTAAGTAAATAAATAAAATAATGAGAATAGTTCTTGAAACATTAATTTCTCACATGATCATTAAAACAAAACAGAATAAATAATGTCTAAACATCTTTACGAAGAAAATAACATAGTGTTTCAAAAATTCTACAACATAAATCTTATGATGTTGAGAAACCTATTACCTTATTACAGCTGGTTTGGAACATTCATTTCCGTAATATTTTATACCGATGAATACTATGCTGCGAGTCCAACAGCACGTAAATATGTGAAAAAAATTAACGATACCCATAACGGCTATAACAGGAAAATGAGAAAATTATAAACTCTAAAACAGTATGGAATAAATTTTGTGACAGCTTAATAAACATTTACATTTGTCATTTTCTCGTCATTCCTAATTTTATCTTGTCGATATGTGTAACTGCGTTGTTAACACAGAATGTGCATCGGACTAGGTCTCTATTTTATTTACAAAGATTTCATTTCATTAACAACAGTGTACTGGTACATATCTGACAGTTCTGATGAGTCAGACAGACAAAGGTGTCAGATTTACGAAATCTCTCTTTTTGCTTAGTTTGTTAAAAATTGGTTACATGAGCGTTTATAATTAAACTATTTCCGGCGACAATTTCGATGCTATTTTTGGTGAGTTAGTTATGTCATAGAGAATTACATTTTTGTCTAAGTAATTAAACTTACGATCACGAGAATAGTTACGTCATCCTGTCTGCTAACGTGTACAATAAGTATATCTGTCACAGTAAATCTGTTACAGCAATTTACAGGCTTTGGTGTATATAGATTTCTGTCGCAACGGTTTTCTTAACAAATATTTTGCATGTGACTTCAAGCACAATAGAAGGAAATCACAGTGTATTGTAACCATCGTAACATGCGTTTCGAGCTGTAGCATACAGGAACGGCATAATTTCTTAATGAATAATAAAGGGCGTCAATGACACAGACTGATAGTCGAGAACTAAGTTGATCTTGTTATGCTTTCACGAAAGTATTACACGCGCATGCGCTGACGCTGGTTTGAAGCGTCAGTCTAGATGCGATGTCGTTACAGTTGCCCTGTGAGGCCTGTGTATGAGAAGGTGTTAGTCCAGCACGTGGACACACCTGGAGCCGACAGTACCGTCAGAGGCCTTCACAACTTCCGCAAGAGAAGAGGACGCCCCAGGCCAGCAGCCAGAAGCGGTTACCAAACTGAATTCCAGTACACCGATATGCTTTGTCCTGTTATAAACTGTATTGTAAGATTCACATCGTGAGATATTCACGGCCTAATATAGTTTACATCTTGTATTGTAACTAGCCAGTCAGTAAAATATACCATATTGGTACTGATAACGTAAAACACTGTTTTAGATTCGATGTTTACACTCACTTTTGTCATAGTAGCATAAAAATTACATAGTGTGGGTCGTCTGCTGCTCATGTTCTGAGCTGATTCTACTCATCGTACAAATATTTTATCTTATGACACTGTAACACACTTTAGATCTGATGGGATAAATTATACAAATAAACTTTTCATTGTATATATGTATT
The DNA here is from genome assembly GCF_023864275.1 of Schistocerca cancellata. Taxonomy (NCBI): domain Eukaryota; kingdom Metazoa; phylum Arthropoda; class Insecta; order Orthoptera; family Acrididae; genus Schistocerca; species Schistocerca cancellata. Next base: position 101,865,291 of record NC_064633.1, read on the forward strand.
ACTTGTTTGTTAATTTTATCCGATAGCTATACTAGAATTTATTGTAAAAAGGTTTACTTCTGCTATCGGCCTCTAAATTAAAATCATCGCTCTTTGCAAAGAGGTATATTATCAAGAACATACACTCTATACAACATCCGTACATTCATATCTTTACTATAGTACTCTAACATCATTGAAACTATTGCTTTTGTTACTCAGGTGAAGCCAGACCAGTTTTTTGGCTTTTATGAGTGTGTACTGGCATAAATCACAGTATGGTGCTTTCGGGTAGCAGTTTCCTCAAAATGTGAGAGCACTCACGTAGTACATGAGCAAAAGTATGTCACCTTTGAAATACGTGACGAATTCGGCTTTCACATGAATACAACACGTAAGTTTTCACCATATTTTGTTTAATTGACGTTAAAATCATTCCTGATTATTTCTCTAAAGATCAAATAGAAAAACTATCCTTTCGTATGTTTACCGAATATAGATCAAACGTATTTTTTATGTTAGTGCACAAAGGCAGCAACTAGTAAAAAATCTAGAGCCGAACGCGAAAGTACCGAAACCTGTAACAACTATATGAAGACAGATTTGTTATCAGTCTGGAACCGGTGATTGTCTTCGATAAACTTGTACAACCCATACTTGTCTCAATATGTTTCGAGAAAATGATGTCGAATTAGCATGGACCCTCTAAGTTTCTTTAAAGTAAGGAGCATAACACGATGAAAATTATTACAGATTTTCGTTAGCTCTTTGTTACCGGTGTGCTTTTTAGGTAGCACAATATAAGACGCACTTCACTGTTTTTCCCTGAATTGTAATCCCTTTTTTAATCATAACGGTTCTTTTGCCACAGTGTTCTAGTGCATAAACGATATTAGCAAGACCAGACACTCCATTTCCTGTTGTGATAACGCCCAGCCAGATACAAGGTCTTCATTATCCAACTGTAAGCCGTTAAGAATCTAGTTTACAGAATGTGGCTGAGCAGAGTAGCTTCTAAGGAAATAAGAAAATGCAACTTGCAGCAAACTAACAAAGGTCACTAGGCGGTAACAATGCCCTTTGAGGAAAAGGCGGTTCTGCCACTTTGTGTGTTCTCAAGTTCTGTGGCCCCAGCTAATGCGATTACTGCGCTACGCCAGATGCTGGGCGCATTACGTAATTAGACTGGTGCAGATGTGGAGCACACGTGGCCAGCGGCAGGCGATTGTCACATAGGACTTTTAGCAGAACTACCAAAGAGTGTGGGGTGAGAAAGAGTGGTTTGTCCTTTCCCCATATAGTATACTGGATGTTACTCAGTGAAATTTTCTGACATTTTACCATCGTGTGCTGCACCGGAATTCGTACCAAGAACCTTTCTGTTTGATGGTCAACGCTCTAATCGGCGTCTGAGCTATCCATTTAGGACTGGTGGACCGCCATGGAGACAGTATTCTATTCTTTGTTGATCAGTGACTGTGAAGGATCAGAGTACAAATACAAGTCCAGCGGCAGTTTTCATTGTGTCCAGAAATTTGGCAACATCTTGCACTCAGTAGTTGAGGGAGAGTCGTTCTAGAAACGAGCCTCAGGCCGTGACTTACTGACTCGCACTCGAGAGGACGACGGTTCAAACCCGCGTCCGACCAGCCAGATTTAGTTTTTCCGTGATTTCCCTAAACTGCTCCAGGCAAGTGCTGGGGTGGTTTCTTTGGAAGGGCGCGGCCCATTTCATTTCCTAGCCTTGCAACAATCCGAAATGTACTCCGTCTCTAATCACCTCTATGTCGAAGGGACGTTACACCCAATCTTCCTTCCTTCCTCCAGTGACTTATTCACTCACTGAATTTGATAGGTTAACCCCTCTTCTCTCGCACTACTTGTGACACTTTGAAAACCTGTGATTCCTTATCAAACTATACTTGAATGTTCATGTAATATTATAAACCTGTTTTACTTCCAGAAATGTAGCACCAGATATATAGTCTTACCCACTAGTAACGCAGTTTTGCTTTCTAATACGCTCTCCTATCTTGAAAAAAGTGATGAATACATTTTATATCTTGAAATTTACCCAGAAAATGAATTTGCCCAAAGGCTATCACGAGGTGACCTATTTATTAACGACAGGAGGAAGAGAGCTCACGCAAAGCGGAACATAAAGCCGGTACCAACGCAACGTAAATAAAATTATGAAACACGTGTGAGACGACATACAGTTGATGAAATCTTATTTTATAGTTACGACTCATGAAGAGACAAATATATTTTTCAACTTTTAATCTACTTCGCCTAATAGCATGTAGGCCCGACATTTAGTTAGAACGGTCAATGCAGTGATCCGCAACGATGGAGTCACAGTACTCGAAGATCATGGAGTGACAGCTGCAGATATGGCGTACCTTGTTTCCTGAAAAATATTTCTAACTTAAAAACGTAATAGTGAAAGCGTGATCAACGTACCACATGTTTAAGCGTAAGCAAGAAGCATACCACAAATTGAAAGTTCATTGAAATTCGAATATGGATGCGTATACAAATGGTTTAAACTCGTAATATCAGGTACAGACAGAAGTTAATGAGATCGAAATGCAGTAGATAAATGCAATATCCTTAGATCCTTTCTTGAAGATGTGTACTGGCGATCTTAGAAATTTGCGCGGATAATATCTGTAGCACCTCGCTAACAAATGTAGGGAATGGATCCTGTTTCATCGGAATTTTCTGGTTAGTTGCGTCCCTAAGACTTCACACATTTTTTGTGATTCGCGTCTCTTAACTGTTCGAGACTCCACTCGATCTTTCAGGCCATTTGGATTCTAATTTCTTCCAGTTAATAGCCATTTACTTTTCTAATGTTATATTTTGGACGAAGCTTGCCAGAACTACCACTGACAGAACTCTAGATATACACATATGCATCACCCCTGTCCTTCCAAGGTTGCCAACGTTGAATTTTATGATGGAAAAGGTTACGTTTCTCTTGCATTATCCTCTAGGGAGACCTTCGTGACGTCCTAAGTTTCTTTGCTGCATGTCTTGTTATATTAAGTTGGCTCCTCACTGAATAAGGTTAGCAGTCGTTCGGAGTTGCCCTTCGTGGAATGATGTAAGGGTCTGGTCTTTTTAAGAGAATTCATCAACTCATTAAAAGTATCAGAGGATGCTTAAGTTTTGTCATAAGCATTTGACTTCACTTCTGTACTATAATCTTACAGAAAAGTGGTCACTCAGGAAGGTGCTCTTCTTGGAGCAGTCTGCTGTTCAAAGCACTTCTCGCCGCAATGCTACATGAAGAATTTGAATAAACTGTCATTACGACGAACAAACACTTTTTCAATGTTAGTGCTTCCATTCTGAAATGTGAATTGGGTAATCGTTGAAATAGCTATAGAATTTTCAGAGTTACAACAAAATCACAAAGGAAACTGTTTACAGCATACAGTTAAACCGAAGTAGACATATTGGAACGTCCCCTTAGAAATATTATATACGTGACTGAGCTTAAACTGACACACAATATTTTTAGTGCAACGCAATCTGTCATTCAAAAATCCCAACAAAAGAATGGCCCTGACTAACATTAACCTATACGTTTCACAAATCACTTACCTCACAAAAATCTTCGTTACTCAAACTACTGCAATACAGCGAGCGCCACTACTGCCAGCTAAATAAAAGATTCAAACTACGGAAGGCACTAACTACTAATAGGTATAGTTACCAAATGAAAGATTTTAATAGAGACCAAACAATGTATTTACCTCAATAGTGTTCAAAAGTCATAATGTATATAGCAGTTCATGATATCCAGTATTACAAATTTCAAAACTCCGCCATCTCTCTCCTCACATCCACCATTGCTGGCGGCTCACCTCCAACTGCGAAACGCTACGCACTGTTAACATCCAGCTGCCCAACACTACAATAGCCAACAACAATGCAAACCAGCCACAGACTGCACACAGCACAGCCAGTAATTTTCATACAGAGTGCTACGTGGCGTTGCCAATATAACAACCTAAACTGCCTACTTACATAGCCTCCATGCTCCCCACAAAAAATTTTGCAAATTGTTTTGGGCACTGGCCAATACATATTTGTTAAAAAAATTTTCACAGTTACAATAACAAATAAATCATATGCACACACTTATTGATACAATGCTGGTCAAAAGCTAAAATTTTCTCACAGTCCATAAAGACAGTCCTGATCATTCATCACAGTAAAACTGCCATTTCTTTTCTCCAAGTCTGTGCAGTAAAAGACAATGCACAAGGAAGTAGTGGATTTCCATGCAGTCTTGAAGAAGTAGTGTTATCCTTCCAATGGAAAGACAGTGCTGACTCTTGACATGCAGAGAGGTAATGGGCCACAACAGAGGAAACCCACAGCAGAGTCAGTCAAAGTATTGCAGAATATTGGTAGGTAGGTCATCACAGAGCAGACCCATTGTAGTCCTGGTAGAGACTGTGTTATTGGTGGGCCACCAGAGGTGCAGACCCACTGCAGTCCTTGTAGAGATGGCCAGCAGCCATCTGTTGTGACTGTGCAGGTGCACAATCACCATTGACGTGTCTTGCAGATAATATAGCAAGTCCATAACCACCACCTGTGCACCCACAAATTTTTTTTTTAAATGTCCTTTGAACCAGCAATGCTGTTATCCAGTCCCTTGCTGAATTATTAACACACGTGCAAACACTATCAGTCCCTACTTCGCACATATTGTCCATATACTATGACCAACAGAAATGTGTGCAGTGAAATGTAACTTACAAGTTACTTAATTTGATGAACTGGTGTCAATTACAATTTTATAACATAAGAATACAATAACAAAGGTATAAAATACATCATTAAAAACATAACAATACAGATAACATCTGTAGTACAAGCTTTACAAAAGAATCGAAATAGGCATATACATCAGTGTTACAGGAATTATGACGTAAGTAAATAAATAAAATAATGAGAATAGTTCTTGAAACATTAATTTCTCACATGATCATTAAAACAAAACAGAATAAATAATGTCTAAACATCTTTACGAAGAAAATAACATAGTGTTTCAAAAATTCTACAACATAAATCTTATGATGTTGAGAAACCTATTACCTTATTACAGCTGGTTTGGAACATTCATTTCCGTAATATTTTATACCGATGAATACTATGCTGCGAGTCCAACAGCACGTAAATATGTGAAAAAAATTAACGATACCCATAACGGCTATAACAGGAAAATGAGAAAATTATAAACTCTAAAACAGTATGGAATAAATTTTGTGACAGCTTAATAAACATTTACATTTGTCATTTTCTCGTCATTCCTAATTTTATCTTGTCGATATGTGTAACTGCGTTGTTAACACAGAATGTGCATCGGACTAGGTCTCTATTTTATTTACAAAGATTTCATTTCATTAACAACAGTGTACTGGTACATATCTGACAGTTCTGATGAGTCAGACAGACAAAGGTGTCAGATTTACGAAATCTCTCTTTTTGCTTAGTTTGTTAAAAATTGGTTACATGAGCGTTTATAATTAAACTATTTCCGGCGACAATTTCGATGCTATTTTTGGTGAGTTAGTTATGTCATAGAGAATTACATTTTTGTCTAAGTAATTAAACTTACGATCACGAGAATAGTTACGTCATCCTGTCTGCTAACGTGTACAATAAGTATATCTGTCACAGTAAATCTGTTACAGCAATTTACAGGCTTTGGTGTATATAGATTTCTGTCGCAACGGTTTTCTTAACAAATATTTTGCATGTGACTTCAAGCACAATAGAAGGAAATCACAGTGTATTGTAACCATCGTAACATGCGTTTCGAGCTGTAGCATACAGGAACGGCATAATTTCTTAATGAATAATAAAGGGCGTCAATGACACAGACTGATAGTCGAGAACTAAGTTGATCTTGTTATGCTTTCACGAAAGTATTACACGCGCATGCGCTGACGCTGGTTTGAAGCGACAGTCTAGATGCGATGTCGTTACAGTTGCCCTGTGAGGCCTGTGTATGAGAAGGTGTTAGTCCAGCACGTGGACACACCTGGAGCCGACAGTACCGTCAGAGGCCTTCACAACTTCCGCAAGAGAAGAGGACGCCCCAGGCCAGCAGCCAGAAGCGGTTACCAAACTGAATTCCAGTACACCGATATGCTTTGTCCTGTTATAAACTGTATTGTAAGATTCACATCGTGAGATATTCACGGCCTAATATAGTTTACATCTTGTATTGTAACTAGCCAGTCAGTAAAATATACCATATTGGTACTGATAACGTAAAACACTGTTTTAGATTCGATGTTTACACTCACTTTTGTCATAGTAGCATAAAAATTACATAGTGTGGGTCGTCTGCTGCTCATGTTCTGAGCTGATTCTACTCATCGTACAAATATTTTATCTTATGACACTGTAACACACTTTAGATCTGATGGGATAAATTATACAAATAAACTTTTCATTGTATATATGTATTACTTGTTTGTTAATTTTATCCGATAGCTATACTAGAATTTATTGTAAAAAGGTTTACTTCTGCTATCGGCCTCTAAATTAAAATCATCGCTCTTTGCAAAGAGGTATATTATCAAGAACATACACTCTATACAACATCCGTACATTCATATCTTTACTATAGTACTCTAACATCATTGAAACTATTGCTTTTGTTACTCAGGTGAAGCCAGACCAGTTTTTTGGCTTTTATGAGTGTGTACTGGCATAAATCACAGTATGGTGCTTTCGGGTAGCAGTTTCCTCAAAATGTGAGAGCACTCACGTAGTACATGAGCAAAAGTATGTCACCTTTGAAATACGTGACGAATTCGGCTTTCACATGAATACAACACGTAAGTTTTCACCATATTTTGTTTAATTGACGTTAAAATCATTCCTGATTATTTCTCTAAAGATCAAATAGAAAAACTATCCTTTCGTATGTTTACCGAATATAGATCAAACGTATTTTTTATGTTAGTGCACAAAGGCAGCAACTAGTAAAAAATCTAGAGCCGAACGCGAAAGTACCGAAACCTGTAACAACTATATGAAGACAGATTTGTTATCAGTCTGGAACCGGTGATTGTCTTCGATAAACTTGTACAACCCATACTTGTCTCAATATGTTTCGAGAAAATGATGTCGAATTAGCATGGACCCTCTAAGTTTCTTTAAAGTAAGGAGCATAACACGATGAAAATTATTACAGATTTTCGTTAGCTCTTTGTTACCGGTGTGCTTTTTAGGTAGCACAATATAAGACGCACTTCACTGTTTTTCCCTGAATTGTAATCCCTTTTTTAATCATAACGGTTCTTTTGCCACAGTGTTCTAGTGCATAAACGATATTAGCAAGACCAGACACTCCATTTCCTGTTGTGATAACGCCCAGCCAGATACAAGGTCTTCATTATCCAACTGTAAGCCGTTAAGAATCTAGTTTACAGAATGTGGCTGAGCAGAGTAGCTTCTAAGGAAATAAGAAAATGCAACTTGCAGCAAACTAACAAAGGTCACTAGGCGGTAACAATGCCCTTTGAGGAAAAGGCGGTTCTGCCACTTTGTGTGTTCTCAAGTTCTGTGGCCCCAGCTAATGCGATTACTGCGCTACGCCAGATGCTGGGCGCATTACGTAATTAGACTGGTGCAGATGTGGAGCACACGTGGCCAGCGGCAGGCGATTGTCACATAGGACTTTTAGCAGAACTACCAAAGAGTGTGGGGTGAGAAAGAGTGGTTTGTCCTTTCCCCATATAGTATACTGGATGTTACTCAGTGAAATTTTCTGACATTTTACCATCGTGTGCTGCACCGGAATTCGTACCAAGAACCTTTCTGTTTGATGGTCAACGCTCTAATCGGCGTCTGAGCTATCCATTTAGGACTGGTGGACCGCCATGGAGACAGTATTCTATTCTTTGTTGATCAGTGACTGTGAAGGATCAGAGTACAAATACAAGTCCAGCGGCAGTTTTCATTGTGTCCAGAAATTTGGCAACATCTTGCACTCAGTAGTTGAGGGAGAGTCGTTCTAGAAACGAGCCTCAGGCCGTGACTTACTGACTCGCACTCGAGAGGACGACGGTTCAAACCCGCGTCCGACCAGCCAGATTTAGTTTTTCCGTGATTTCCCTAAACTGCTCCAGGCAAGTGCTGGGGTGGTTTCTTTGGAAGGGCGCGGCCCATTTCATTTCCTAGCCTTGCAACAATCCGAAATGTACTCCGTCTCTAATCACCTCTATGTCGAAGGGACGTTACACCCAATCTTCCTTCCTTCCTCCAGTGACTTATTCACTCACTGAATTTGATAGGTTAACCCCTCTTCTCTCGCACTACTTGTGACACTTTGAAAACCTGTGATTCCTTATCAAACTATACTTGAATGTTCATGTAATATTATAAACCTGTTTTACTTCCAGAAATGTAGCACCAGATATATAGTCTTACCCACTAGTAACGCAGTTTTGCTTTCTAATACGCTCTCCTATCTTGAAAAAAGTGATGAATACATTTTATATCTTGAAATTTACCCAGAAAATGAATTTGCCCAAAGGCTATCACGAGGTGACCTATTTATTAACGACAGGAGGAAGAGAGCTCACGCAAAGCGGAACATAAAGCCGGTACCAACGCAACGTAAATAAAATTATGAAACACGTGTGAGACGACATACAGTTGATGAAATCTTATTTTATAGTTACGACTCATGAAGAGACAAATATATTTTTCAACTTTTAATCTACTTCGCCTAATAGCATGTAGGCCCGACATTTAGTTAGAACGGTCAATGCAGTGATCCGCAACGATGGAGTCACAGTACTCGAAGATCATGGAGTGACAGCTGCAGATATGGCGTACCTTGTTTCCTGAAAAATATTTCTAACTTAAAAACGTAATAGTGAAAGCGTGATCAACGTACCACATGTTTAAGCGTAAGCAAGAAGCATACCACAAATTGAAAGTTCATTGAAATTCGAATATGGATGCGTATACAAATGGTTTAAACTCGTAATATCAGGTACAGACAGAAGTTAATGAGATCGAAATGCAGTAGATAAATGCAATATCCTTAGATCCTTTCTTGAAGATGTGTACTGGCGATCTTAGAAATTTGCGCGGATAATATCTGTAGCACCTCGCTAACAAATGTAGGGAATGGATCCTGTTTCATCGGAATTTTCTGGTTAGTTGCGTCCCTAAGACTTCACACATTTTTTGTGATTCGCGTCTCTTAACTGTTCGAGACTCCACTCGATCTTTCAGGCCATTTGGATTCTAATTTCTTCCAGTTAATAGCCATTTACTTTTCTAATGTTATATTTTGGACGAAGCTTGCCAGAACTACCACTGACAGAACTCTAGATATACACATATGCATCACCCCTGTCCTTCCAAGGTTGCCAACGTTGAATTTTATGATGGAAAAGGTTACGTTTCTCTTGCATTATCCTCTAGGGAGACCTTCGTGACGTCCTAAGTTTCTTTGCTGCATGTCTTGTTATATTAAGTTGGCTCCTCACTGAATAAGGTTAGCAGTCGTTCGGAGTTGCCCTTCGTGGAATGATGTAAGGGTCTGGTCTTTTTAAGAGAATTCATCAACTCATTAAAAGTATCAGAGGATGCTTAAGTTTTGTCATAAGCATTTGACTTCACTTCTGTACTATAATCTTACAGAAAAGTGGTCACTCAGGAAGGTGCTCTTCTTGGAGCAGTCTGCTGTTCAAAGCACTTCTCGCCGCAATGCTACATGAAGAATTTGAATAAACTGTCATTACGACGAACAAACACTTTTTCAATGTTAGTGCTTCCATTCTGAAATGTGAATTGGGTAATCGTTGAAATAGCTATAGAATTTTCAGAGTTACAACAAAATCACAAAGGAAACTGTTTACAGCATACAGTTAAACCGAAGTAGACATATTGGAACGTCCCCTTAGAAATATTATATACGTGACTGAGCTTAAACTGACACACAATATTTTTAGTGCAACGCAATCTGTCATTCAAAAATCCCAACAAAAGAATGGCCCTGACTAACATTAACCTATACGTTTCACAAATCACTTACCTCACAAAAATCTTCGTTACTCAAACTACTGCAATACAGCGAGCGCCACTACTGCCAGCTAAATAAAAGATTCAAACTACGGAAGGCACTAACTACTAATAGGTATAGTTACCAAATGAAAGATTTTAATAGAGACCAAACAATGTATTTACCTCAATAGTGTTCAAAAGTCATAATGTATATAGCAGTTCATGATATCCAGTATTACAAATTTCAAAGCTCCGCCATCTCTCTCCTCACATCCACCATTGCTGGCGGCTCACCTCCAACTGCGAAACGCTACGCACTGTTAACATCCAGCTGCCCAACACTACAATAGCCAACAACAATGCAAACCAGCCACAGACTGCACACAGCACAGCCAGTAATTTTCATACAGAGTGCTACGTGGCGTTGCCAATATAACAACCTAAACTGCCTACTTACATAGCCTCCATGCTCCCCACAAAAAATTTTGCAAATTGTTTTGGGCACTGGCCAATACATATTTGTTAAAAAAATTTTCACAGTTACAATAACAAATAAATCATATGCACACACTTATTGATACAATGCTGGTCAAAAGCTAAAATTTTCTCACAGTCCATAAAGACAGTCCTGATCATTCATCACAGTAAAACTGCCATTTCTTTTCTCCAAGTCTGTGCAGTAAAAGACAATGCACAAGGAAGTAGTGGATTTCCATGCAGTCTTGAAGAAGTAGTGTTATCCTTCCAACGGAAAGACAGTGCTGACTCTTGACATGCAGAGAGGTAATGGGCCACAACAGAGGAAACCCACAGCAGAGTCAGTCAAAGTATTGCAGAATATTGGTAGGTAGGTCATCACAGAGCAGACCCATTGTAGTCCTGGTAGAGACTGTGTTATTGGTGGGCCACCAGAGGTGCAGACCCACTGCAGTCCTTGTAGAGATGGCCAGCAGCCATCTGTTGTGACTGTGCAGGTGCACAATCACCATTGACGTGTCTTGCAGATAATATAGCAAGTCCATAACCACCACCTGTGCACCCACAAATTTTTTTTTTAAATGTCCTTTGAACCAGCAATGCTGTTATCCAGTCCCTTGCTGAATTATTAACACACGTGCAAACACTATCAGTCCCTACTTCGCACATATTGTCCATATACTATGACCAACAGAAATGTGTGCAGTGAAATGTAACTTACAAGTTACTTAATTTGATGAACTGGTGTCAATTACAATTTTATAACATAAGAATACAATAACAAAGGTATAAAATACATCATTAAAAACATAACAATACAGATAACATCTGTAGTACAAGCTTTACAAAAGAATCGAAATAGGCATATACATCAGTGTTACAGGAATTATGACGTAAGTAAATAAATAAAATAATGAGAATAGTTCTTGAAACATTAATTTCTCACATGATCATTAAAACAAAACAGAATAAATAATGTCTAAACATCTTTACGAAGAAAATAACATAGTGTTTGAAAAATTCTACAACATAAATCTTATTAGCTAAACACATAAAGACAGGAAAAACACAAATATACAAGAGTACACAAACACATAGCAGAATAACACAGGGGGAAAGAACAGGGTTTGTTTTCAGTGTAACATTTGGTACTGCAGTATTTTGCAAACAAAACCTTTTTTTTTTCTTGGAGATCTCCCTTCGTTCATCATTATTCACAAAAAGTCCTATCTATACCTGCTTTCTGTACTTTTTTCGTATAACTTCTCAATGCATTTCTTCCAATTCATCGCAACTCATTCTCTTATATAGTCTACCCCGTCTTAAGATAACTTAAATCTACTGAGCTCAGATGCTTAACTAAGGGATGAGGCAATGCAGCAGCATAAAACAATTAATACAAACAGCAATGAAAAAAATGGAAATTGTCAAAGCAAGCTGCAGTAAATCTAAATTACCAAGCAATGCAACATTACAACTAATATGAGCCAATGTGGAGCAACAAGAAAAATAAATCAGTAGTAAAACTAGCTTAACAGATTAATACAAAGTGAAATTTTGTAGCACTGTGCCTGGCAAACAGCAGCAGCAAATGTAATAACTTATATCTAAACATGACAAAGCTCAAGCAAAAAAAAAAATTACACTAAAAATGGCCATGTCTAATATCTATGCCACATCTTAATACTAGAGTGATGCATTAAAATTTATTCTACAAAAGAAATTACCAAGTACTTGAAAAGAAAATTCTGTATGCAATTCCTGTGAAGGGAAATGTCTTTTTGTGCTCCTTCGTTTTTTTGAAGTACATCATAAAGTTATTCTTTACTGGGTCTGTAGGCATAAAATATTTATATTAGTACATCTATAAAATTTTATTTTAACCAATGCTGCAGGGCAGCTAGAAACTAGATATTAAACAAATTGAGCAATATCTCAACTAGAAAGACAATACATGTAAAAATGTTTCTCATCATTTCATTGGGAATTTTAGTAAATATCATAAATTAAGAGCTCCACAGTGTAATGATATGTTTTCAAGTTTGAGCGTGTCATATTTGCGATGCTTTCGACAAAGAAATGTCAATAGTGAGGATAATGGCCTCATTTTTTTTCTACCTGTGCCTCTGAAAGGCACACACTAATGGCTTTTTTCCAGGCGACTGTCACGCAGCTGGGTGCCCACGACTCATTACGTGAAGGTGGTCACTTAACTTTCTTACTGAAATATTTACGACACCAGTTTGCATTACAGTGACAGTCTCATATAAAAAATTTCACAGGTCGAGAATTTGCATTTCAAATGTGTAGAAACAAAATCCTATGAATATAAAAGTGTGCAAAAAAGTTTTGCCGGCATAGTGATACATTCACGCATTTACACACATTTCATATCTCTTAAAGTACGATTCTTGGTTTCCAACATACTTTTTCGCAAGTCAGAGTCCCTAACCATTACTCATTATTACTTACCTTATTACACATATACATATTCATCGACACTCCTTTAATATTTCATCTTAATAAGTATGTAGCATAATCAAATTCCTCATATAACATCAGCTTATTGATCATAAACATACCTCAACAGCATAATACACATCGTCGTCATAATAATATCATAACATCTTAGTCAATTCTCAAAATCATCGTAGCTTCCTCCAATAATTTCAAAACCTAAAACAAATTCTCTGCTCATTTCAATAGTGTCATCTACCTCAAACTTACTTTAAAAATCATGATCCCATACCAAATACATCGTTCGAAGCTCTCATAGTATCACAATGGTTCCAAAAAAAAATATGATCAGTTCACAAAGTACAGACAAAACACAGTTTCATAAGTGTGAAGTTATTCAACTGTGTAATTACGTAAACATCTGTCACTGATGTAGTAAAATAAATGTATGTCTCTTCCAGTTAAATGATCAGATAGCTGTGTAATTTATGTGTTAGAGAAATATGGTACCGATGTGTAAAGTTGTATAAGCCAATACCATATTAGCTAGGGCTCCTTGTGCTTGCCAGACACATGGTACACAAAGTAGGCATGTACCCCCCTGAGGATTAATGCAATTATACCCTCAGGTGTTACAGATTACAGCAATGGAATGAAATGTATCACAGAAAACCTTTGTATCATTGTACTTCAAATATCTTTAAAAATTAATGTTTTAAGTACAAAATTAATCACTCAGATACGTGTACTGTAGCGCTAAACTGTGCGTCTTGTTGTAAGCTAATCTCTGTGGAAGTGTCGTAGGTATCGTCCTCCGAAAGCTAAGTTCTGCAGAAGTCAAAGTACTTACCTCATGATAAACAAAAGTGAAATGCTTTGCGTATAGATATCGTAGTTATTACACTTATTGCCATGATGAAGAAAGTACTGTGATGTAACGTATAGTTGTGCTACGGAAAAGGCAGTCTCATTGTAGCTATACCACAAAAGTTATTACTAAAACATGTTTTACTTTCCAGAATAATTCCGGAAAACTGTGCAGATATAAAACAGATACACCGCAAAAGCAACAATGTAAATTGTGTCACATATTAGTAGCATCGTGATATAATCGTGTAACTGTCAAATAAACTAACCACTGTGTCATCTGGTATCTCTCAGAAAGTACTTTAAATCTAGAATGTATTTTCAAGTAAACCAAAATGTTGCATTAAAATCTCATTAGCAGTACCGGTACATGTTCTAAGTATGTCAGCCTTATAGTCATTACTTAATTGTGCAACTAACAAGCAAGAATGCACACACACAATAACACTGTGTCGTCTGTTCACAATAATAATGCATTCGTAATTTCTGTTTAAATAAGTTCACTTGGTTGTTGACTGGATATTTAACTTCAAACATTGTTGCATGGTAACAGTTTTTAAGTCTGACAATGCATACTAGAAATGTGAAGTGAAACGTTTTGTGGCAAAGACAAAGTTAAAAAGCGGATTATCTCTCAATAAACGGTTTTACATATGAAATGTGGTGTAATCCTTTACCTTTCCTCAGTACGCAGTAAATCAACTTGAACGCAATTATGCGGTATATGTCGGTAAAGAATACTGGAATTTTTCTCAATGTTAGCGTCTATGTTATTTTTCTCTGAGCCAGCCGGCGCATGTGGCTGCCTGTGGTGCGAGTCATTGTCTGTCTCTTTGTTGGCGCGCGCCGTTATTGGGATTAGGAGACCTAACGTCTACAAATTCACCATGACGAGAAGGCCCTGCCCTGTTTGAAGCTCGCCAGTTCTGATGCAATTCAGGTCTGTCGTTACAATCATATCGTCTGTCGTCATGTCGGTAGATTCCATAGTTTCTTTCTTGTCGGTCACGTGGTGGAGAATTTCTCCCTGAATCGTAACTGCACGCTGGACCGTTGCATTTGAAGTTATTCTGTCTCCCTTGATAATAATTATTTGGCTTCCCATATTGTCTGTTTCTCTGATTGTCTCTGTGATAGTCATTACCGCGGAGAGGTGATCTTTCCCTGTAATTATTACTACTCTGCAACGGTTGTCATACAGGTGGTGTCTGTTTCGGTCACGATTTACATTGAAAGAATAGCCTTGTCGTATATTAATTCTGTCATCACGGAATTGTGACGGATGTGATCTGTAATTGTTGTGCTCCTGTTTTCGCGTTCCGCGATTGTCAGTGTCAATTTCTAGTTCTTGTAACAGTCCCTGAAAAGCTTCAATGTCGTCTTTGCAATGTCCTGCTAAAATAATATGCCATAAATGTTCAGGCAGTTTAAGTAAATGCGGATGAGTTCTGAGGGGCTGTATGGGTTTGACAGGTACTGATTCTTGTGCAACATGTCTTCAAAATATTTCACAAGACTGGAAAATTCAGATTGTTCGAATGTTTCATCATTATGATGCTATGTTTTACTCGGTCTTGTGTAGCTTGAGACCAATATGCTGAGAGGAACGCATGGTAAAATTCTCCTTCACTGTGACAATTGTGAATGACCGATCGCATTCTTACAGCTGGTTCATTCTCCAAGTAGCCACACATAAATTCTAACCTGTGCTCCAATGACCAGTTGGAAGGAAAACAATGAGAGAATTGATGGAGCCATGCTTGTGGATGAATGTCGTCGCCAGAATTGTTAAATGTTTTGAATTTACGTGTAGTAATGAACAGCTTATAGTCAAAATCATCATGTTGGCGAGTCACATGTCTGTCATTGTTACGTCGTTTCGGCGGTTCCATCTCAAAATTCGGTGTGCCTTGCCAATTTCTTTCATAATTTCCGAAGTGCCCTGAGTTATTATTTTGTGGCTGTTCCGTATTTCTATGTCCCTCTTCCCGTATTGGGGCGCGAGTGGCCTCTGAAATACGTAATTCTTGTATTACCTGTGTCAGCTGATCTTGTACTTCCCGGATTTCTCTTTGGTGTTGCGTATTAATTTGATTCTGATTTTGTTTAAATTTCTTAATTTGTTCATACTCTTCTGTGTCAGTGATGGCTACAGGTCTTGTGTCATTCAGATCATCATCTACCTTTGTAGATAAGTTAGTGAACTGATCTGAAAGTTCGGCTACTTTATCCGATAGTGAAATTATTTCCTCTGTGTGTTTTTCTGAACCAAGTTTCAGAGTGTCCATTTGTGTTGAAATCGTATCTACTGTGTCCTTTAAGTTTTCCTGAGTTTTTGCAAGTTGCATAACCGAATCGGTAGATGAAACTGAGTCAATTTTAGCTTGCAAGGTCTCATGATTTTCATGAACAATAGTTTGCAGTTCTTTTATGGCTGCTTCGTGATTCTGTAATGCATTTCCATGACGCGAAAAAATATGTTGGAAATGCTCACAAATTTGTATTTTAACGTCATTACAGACTTTTTGACATTTCGATTCGATGTTATGTAACTCAGTAGTTAAATCTTCACGTGTTTGTTCAAGCGTGGTGTCTAACTTTTGAAGATTTTGTCCAATTTGTGTCTAACTTTTGAAGATTTTGTTCCATTGTGTCTAACTGTTGCTGTCTTTGTCTCTGGTGTTGTTCCATTGTGTCTAACTGTTGCTGTGTTTGTCTGTGATGTTGTTCCGTTGTGTCTAACTTTTGAAGCCTTTGCTGTGTTTGTCTCTGATTTTGTTCCATTTGTTGCATTAGCTGTAATAACAATGCATTAGTGTCTGGAATCTGTTCCTCTACGCTTTTCGGCAGTGCATTTGCACCGGCAACATTCACATTTTGACAAGTAGAAAATGTGTCTTGACTTATTTGAGAAAACGGTGAGGACGCAAAACCTGAATCTACAGTATTTGCAAAATTGTGTCCTGTCATTTCGGATTCCTGAGGCGAGCTGTTGTTGAGCGATCGATCGATAATGCTTCCCTGTTCACTAATTGTTTCACTGCCTATGCCATTGTTTGCCGCCCGCTCCATTTCCCTATGCAGAATTACCAATTTACTATGTTGAACATTAGTTAATTCATTACACGGTGGCGCTAACACACTGCTTTTGTCTGCACTGTCATTTCTCAGTTTACTTTGGAGCCTAGTATTACGTTTTTCACACGCCATTATTGTCACAATATTTCACACGACAGCACAGAAAAACACAATTTGAAGAGCAAAAATAGGGGAACACATTAACATAGCACTGAGAAAAATATCTAGTTAATTGCAAGCGCAGCTACGAAATACTTGGTGCAAATCTACATTCATGCCACAACTGTTTTACTGTACAAGAATGAAAAACTACAACTACAAAGGAAATTCTCTCTACAATTACGCGCTAGCAATAAACAAAGGCTGCACTAATTGCACAAACTACAAGAAGAAATCAGAAGATTCCAGTGAGGTATCCTCGGCTAAGGGTCGACATATGAAACGTCCCCTTAGAAAAATTATATACGAGACTGTGCTTAAACTGACACACAATATTTTTAGCGCAACGCAATCTGACTTTCAAAAATCCCTGCAAAAGAATGGCCCTGACTAACATTAACCTATACGTTTCACAAATCACTTACCTCATAAAAATCTTCGTTACTCGAACTACTGCAATACAGCGAGCGCCACTACTGCCAGCTAAATAAAAGATTCAAACTATGGAAGGCACTAACTACTAATAGGTATAGTTACCAAATGGGAGATTTTAATAGAGAACAAACAATGTATTTACCTTAATAGTGTTCAAGAGTCATAATGTATATAGCAGTTCATGATATCCAGTATTACAAATTTCAAAATTCCGCCATCTCTCTCCTCACATCCACCACTGCTGGCGGCTTACCTCCAACTGCGCAACGCTGCGCATTGTTCACATCCAGCTGCCCACCACTACAATAGCCAACAACAATGCAAACCAGCCACAGACTGCACACAGCACAGCCAGTAATTTTCATACAGAGCGCTACGTGGCGTTACCAATATAACAAACTAAACAGCCTACTTACAATATACATTCTAACACCTATTTTGCACCATCCTGAGCAATATAGTGTATACTCGGGCGCTATCAGTGTCTCAGTTACAGAAGTGGCATCGGATTTGCTGTGATTTTTTTCATTTTAGTTACACTTGAAGAATGGTTTGTTAGGGGTGCGGCGGTATTCACACTCAGATTCTTTAAGGGGGGGGGGGGGGGTAGGACGTCAAACGGGCCGACTTCGAAAAGGAGAGGCACCACAGGACATTTTATTTTCACTGTCTATACTTTTACAAATAAAATCTTAAACCTTTGTCAGCATGACCAGGAAGGATTCAGGATTCACACTCATAGCAGTGGAAGTTCAAAAAAACGAAAAAATAATATTTTTTAAATGTGAAATGTCACGATTTTTTATACTTACTGTTGGCTGCATTTGTTGCTGTAGGTACACTTTTCTTCATAAGTGAGAGAGATTCTTCGAATAATTTTGCACAGCTTACAAACCATACTTACAGGTATATGAAACGCTAAAATTTCTTTGGTTCAAATGGTTCAAATGGCTCTGAGCACTATGGGACTTAACTTCTAAGGTCATCAGCCCCGTAGAACTAAAATGGTTCAAATGGCTCTGAGCACTATGGGACTTAACTTCTAAGGTCATCAGCCCCGTAGAACTTAGAACTACTTAAACCTAACTAACCTAAGGACATCACACACATCCATGCCCGATGCTGGATTTGAACCTGCGACCGCAGCGGTCACGCGGTTCCAGACTGTAGTGCCTTGAACCGCTTGGCCACCCCGGCCGGCTAAAATTTCTTTAATCTATGGAAAAATGAATGGGCTGTTACGTTTTAAACTTCGTGTTTAGAGAAAATTTGAATTTTATAGTTAATTATCTCAATTTTTACCACAGTTTTAAGAGATTTGGGAAATTCTAGAGTTTCACACACCTGTAAGTATGGTTTGTATGCTGTGGAAAAATTCATTGATGAATCTCTCTTACTTACGAAGAAAAGTGTACCTACAGCAACAAATGCAGCGAATACCAAGTGCAAAAAGGATGAAATTTCACATGCGAAAAAAAATTGTTTTGTCATGTTTTTGAACTTCCTCTGCTATGAGTGTGAATCCCGAATCCTGGTTATGCTGACTATGTTTTATGAATTTATTTGTAAAAGTATAGACAGTGCAAATTAAAATGTCCTGTGGTTCCTCCCCTGCTACAAGTCGGCCCGTTTCACGTTATACCCCCCTTAATGTAGTTGGGAAACACTTGCTCGACCTTACGACACAGGTCGCAATCCAGGTGAACTGACAAAACTTACCTAGTGTGACGTTAATATGGGCCATTCAGTTTCTCGATATCTCCAGGTAAAAAAAAACAAAAAAAACAAACAAAAAAAAAGGTTCAAATGGCTCTGAGCGCTATGGGACTTAACTTCTAAAGTCATCAGCCCCCTAGAACCTAGAACTACTTAAACCTAACTAACCTAAGGACATCACACACATCCATGCCCGAGGCAGGATTCGAACCTGCGACCATAGCGATCGCGCGGTTCCAGACTGTAGCGCCTAGAACCGCTCGGCCACTCCCGCCGTCTAGCTCCTGGTAAAATCATATTAGCGTAGAGAGGAATTTTCCAAAGAAATTGGCTTGCGAATGGTTTATTAGAAAGTTAATGATCACAAGTGCCTAAGTCATTGCAGGTAAAGATTTGGAACAAAGTCTCGTTTTCTCTAAGGGACGAGTGTCAGCTTGTCTACCATTTCGATCTACTTCACGTTCAAAGGGAAAAGAAAGAAAGACAGAGGAAGCGGAGAGCCTGGAGATGCAGCACCACATTAAGCAAGTGGTGGCGCAGTATCTCTGAGTGAAGACGTTATCTGCGGGCAGCGGCTGAAGAACGAGCGCAGGGCGGGCGGCAGAGCTACTACGGCTGCGGCGTCGCGACCCCCGGACCACGCGCGGCCACACGACCAAGAGTTCGTAGGGGGGGGAGAGGGGGAGGGGAGGGGAAGTGGATGGGCTGGTAGAAGGGGTGCGGGCAGGCAGCGCAGAAATGCCGAGTGCTGAGTGCTCAGTGGCGAAATTCGCCGCGCGTTTTCTGGCCTTGTCTCTTTCTCCCGCCACGTGATTGGTCTGTGACGACATTCCGACACATTGATGCTACAGTGAAAGGAAAACGTCTTCACAAAAGAAAAGAGTCAGTGTCGTAGAAGAAACAAACTCACAAATCTCTACACTGACGCCGTGATACGTTCTCAGAGTATTACTGATCCACTTACCTGTAAACCGCCAATTTAAAGCCACATTTCCACTTTTATCGTTAGATCTGTCTGTAGCGTCACCGATGACGACTCTACTTCGCTGCGGTACTTGATCAGGTTAGCATTACTGCGACAAGTGATTTTATTCCCAGGCTGGATGGTGGGAGAAGTGTATGACATGTTGCAAAACAACGTATCTCAATTTTCGAACATATGCGAAAGTATTTTGATCGTCAAGCTCTATAAAATAGACGTGTCTTATACTGAAGCGCCAAAGAAACTGGTATAGGCATGCGTATCCAGATACAGAGATATGCAAACAGGCAGAATACGGCGCTGCGGTCGACAACGCCTGTATAAGGCAACAAGAGTCTGTCGCAGTTGTTAGATCGGTTACTACTGTTACGATGGCAGGTTATCAAGATTTAAGTGAGTTTGAAGGTGGTGTTATAGTCGCCACATGAGCGATGGGACACAGCGTCTCCGAAGTAGCGATGAAGTGGGGATTTTCCCGTACGACCATATCACGAGTAAAACATCAAATCTCCGACAATGTTGATGCCAGAAAAAGATCCTGCATGAACAGCACCAACGATGACTGAAGAGAATCGTTCAACGTGACCCAAATGCTACCCTTCCTCAAACTGCTGAAGATTTCAGTGCTGGACCATCAACAAGTGTCAATCTGCGAACCATTCCATGAAACATCATCGATACGAGCGTTCGGAGACGAAGGCCCACTCGTGTATCCATGATGACAGCAAGACACAAAACTTTACGCCTCGCCTGGGCCGCTCAACACGGACATTGGACTGTTGATGACTGGAAACATGTTGCCTGATAGGACGAGTGTTGGATCAAATTGTATCGAGCGGATAGACGTGTAGGGGTATGGAGACAACATCATGAATCCATGGACCTGCATGTCAACAGGGGAACTGTTCGAGCTGGTGGAGGCTCTGTAATGACGTTGGGCGTGTGTAGTCGGAGTGATAAGGAACCCCTGATACATGTAAATACGACTCTAACAGGTTACACGTACGTGAGTATCCTGTCTGATCACCTGCATCCATTCACGTCCATCGTGCATTCCGACGGACTTGCGCAATTCCAGCAGGGCAATGGGGCACCCCACACGTCCAGAATTACTACAGACTCTCTGAGTTTAAACACTCCCGCTGGCACCAAACACCCCAGACATGAACATTATTGAACATATCTGGGATTAGTTGCAACGTGCTGTACATAAGAGTTCTTCACTTCATCGTTCTTTCACGATTCATGGTGTCTGTTCCCTCCGGCACTACTTCAGGCATTAGTGGAGGCCACGCCACGTCTTGTACTATTGCGTGTTTGCGGTAGGCCTTCACGATATTAGGTAGGTGTACCAGTTTCTTTGGCTCTTCTGTCTCTATAGCATAGTACCGTGCCCCAACAAATGTTTTATTTGGCAAAGTTTGTCGCCAATGGTAATTAACCCAATATTGGTAAAGGGTTACTGTAAATTCTTGGAACACCCATCATACGAGCGAAATTTGTCTCTTCACTTACTCTCAGGTATTACCAAATGCGTGACAGCAAGACGTTTCAAGTTTAAGGACGATGTAACAAATGGTTCAAATGGCTCTGAGCACTATGGGACTTAACATCTGAGGTCATCAGCCCCTTGAACTTAGAACTACTTAAACCTAACTAAGCTAAGGACATCACATACATCCATGCCCGAGGCAGGATTCGAATCTGCGACCGTAGTGGTAGCGCGGTTACGGACTGAAGCGCCTAGAAGCGCTCGGCCACAAAGCGGCCAGCAACGATATAACAAGTGCTGCAGATGGGCACTTATCAGAGCTTGCATAAATGCACTGCACAGTATTGGAATCCACTCGTCGCAGAAAGAGGGACAAAATGAAGTAAGATTTACGGCAAAAGATAAATGCATTATGTACTCGCAAGACACACCAACATGCTTTCACCGGAAAGTCGTGACATTTTCTGCTTACCATTTGCCAAGTTTTGCATGTTTCAGTTTACAACATGGAATATTTTGTTCTTAATTGTTACAGACTTCCTTAAAATCTAAAAGGCGTACCATAAAGCGTACGCTCAACATGTTACTGTTGGAAAACTGTTAAAAGTTCTGAGATTCTTTTTAAAAACCCAGTTGACTAGTACTATGCTGCGTTTCACTAGCAGGGGTTTACGGACGTTCACAATAATGCCTGTGTCATATTCCCACATGTTCCACAGGAAGAGATATTCCTTAAATATACGGGAAAGAGAGTGTCAACTGGTCAACGATTAAATGTTTCTATCAAATTGCATACCAGACGGCCATCCATATGTCTCTGCAGTATAATTATATTTTTTCCTTATTTTACGAATCTTCTTCTGTAGAGATGACATTTTAACACCTAAATGTATCTGTAACATACGTTCAGATTCTATCACACATTTTTAAGTAATCGTTTTTGTTACTTAATATTTTCTACACTAAAGCCAGTAACAACTGAAATGAGGTACAGGTACAGGAAATGAAGCGTCCAAAAAAAAAAAAAAAAATGCAGCACCGTCAGTGAAACGTCATATTACCGAAAAATGAGGTGACACATAGTTTATCACTCTGTACGAGTGCCAGCGGCCTTACTGCGTTGGTATACGGGTTCCCACCCGATCGCTGAACTGGAGCAAATTCAGGCCAGCTAGTATTTGGATGGGTGACCGTCCGACGAAAATTGGTTGCCGTGGGTGTTAACGACACGCAATTGCCAAAGCGGCAGCCAATTGAGAGACTTGAACCAGGCCGTGGTGCCAGTAGAATTTTTTATTATTTTATTGTAGCAGTACACAATAACTTAGTCGGACCAAATGAAACAAACATGTCACAGTAAAGAGTGCCAAAACGATAGCGTCAGTACGCAGTGAACCGCCCAACGAGCATCGGGCAGCAACGCACGCTAGTACTTTCACATGCAAAAGATCTGCGCCTTGTATGCAACTCGCCAATGGTTCTGGCAGGCCATGCATCTACATCTACATCTACATTTATACTCCGCAAGCCACCCAACGGTGTGTGGCGGAGGGCACTTTACGTGCCACTGTCATTACCTCCCTTTCCTGTTCCAGTCGCGTATGGTTCGCGGGAAGAACGACTGTCTGAAGGCCTCTGTGCGCGCTCTAATCTCTCTAATTTTACATTCGTGATCTCCTCGGGAGGTATAAGTAGGGGGAAGCAATATATTCGATACCTCATCCAGAAACGCACCCTCTCGAAACCTGGAGAGCAAGCTACACCGCGATGCAGAGCGCCTCTCTTGCAGAGTCTGCCACTTGAGTTTGTTAAACATCTCCGTAACGCTATCACGGTTACCAAATAACCCTGTGATGAAACGCGCCACTCTTCTTTGAATCTTCTCTATCTCCTCCGTCAACCCGATCTGGTACGGATCCCACACTGATGAGCAATACTCAAGTATAGGTCGAACGAGTGTTTTGTAAGCCACCTCCTTTGTTGATGGACTACATTTTCTAAGGACTCTCCCAATGAATCTCAACCTGGTACCCGCCTTACCAACAATTAATTTTATATGATCATTCCACTTCAAATCGTTCCGCACGCATACTCCCAGATATTTTACAGAAGTAACTGCTACCAGTGTTTGTTCCGCTATCATATAATCATACAATAAAGGATCCTTCTTTCTATGTATTCGCAATACATTACATTTGTCTATGTTAAGGGTCAGTTGCCACTCCCTGCACCAAGTGCCTATCCGCTGCAGATCTTCCTGCATTTCGCTACAATTTTCTAATGCTGCAACTTCTCTGTATACTACAGCATCATCCGCGAAAAGCCGCATGGAACTTCCGACACTATCAACTAGGTCATTTATATATATTGTGAAAAGCAATGGTCCCATAACACTCCCCTGTGGCACACCAGAGGTTACTTTAACGTCTGTAGACGTCTCTCCGTTGATAACAACATGCTGTGTTCTGTTTGCTAAAAACTCTTCAATCCAGCCACACAGCTGGTCTGATATTCCGTAGGCTCTTACTTTGTTTATCAGGCGACAGTGCGGAACTGTATCGAACGCCTTCCGGAAGTCAAGAAAAATAGCATCTACATGGGAGCCTGTATCTAATATTTTCTGGGTCTCATGAACAAATAAAGCGAGTTGGGTCTCACACGATAGCTGTTTCCGGAATCCATGTTGATTCCTACATAGTAGATTCTGAGTTTCCAAAAACGACATGATATTCGAGCAAAAAACATGTTCTAAAATTCTACAACAGATCGACGTCAGAGATATAGGTCTATAGTTTTGCGCATCTGCTCGACGACCCTTCTTGAAGACTGGGACTACCTGTGCTCTTTTCCAATCATTTGGAACCTTCCGTTCCTCTAGAGACTTGCGGTACACGGCTGTTAGAAGGGTGGCAAGTTCTTTCGCGTACTCTGTGTAGAATCGAATTGGTATCCCGTCAGGTCCAGTGGACTTTCCTCTGTTGAGTGATTCCAGTTGCTTTTCTATTCGTTTGACACTTATTTCGATGTCAGCCATTTTTTCGTTTGTGCGAGGATTTAGAGAAGGAACTGCAGTGCGGTCTTCCTCTGTGAAACAGCTTTGGAAAAAGGGGTTTAGTATTTCAGCTTTACGCTTGTCATCCTCTGTTTCAATGCCATCATCATCCCGGAGTGTCTGGATATGCTGTTTCGAGCCACTTACTGATTTAACGTAAGACCAGAACTTCCTAGGATTTTCTGTCAAGTCGGTACATAGAATTTTACTTTCGAATTCACTGAACGCTTCACGCATAGCCCTCCTTACGCTAACTTTGACATCTTTAGCTTCTGTTTGTCTGAGAGGTTTTGGCTGCGTTTAAACTTGCAGTGAAGCTCTCTTTGCTTTCGCAGTAGTTTCCTAACTTTGTTGTTGTACCACGGTGGGTTTTTCCCGTCCCTCACAGTTTTACTCGGCACGTACCTGTCTAAAACGCATTTTACGATTGCCTTGAACTTTTTCCATAAACATTCAACATTGTCAGTGTCAGAACAGAAATTTTCGTTTTGATCTGTTAGGTAGTCTGAAATCTGCCTTCTATTACTCTTGCTAAACAGATAAACCTTGCGCCCTTTTTTATATTCCTATTAACTTCCATATTCAGGGATGCTGCAACGGCCTTATGGTCACTGATTCCCTGTTCTGCACTTACAGAGCCGAAAAGTTCGGGTCTGTTTGTTACCAGTAGGTCCAAGATGTTATCTCCACGAGTCGGTTCTCTGTTTAATTGCTCGAGGTAATTTTCGGATAGTGCACTCAGTATAATGTCACTCGATGCTCTGTCCCTACCACCCGTCCTAAACATATGAGTGTCCCAGTCTATATCTGGTAAATTGAAATCTCCACCTAAGACTATAACATGCTGAGAAAATTTATGTGAAATGTATTCCAAATTTTCTCTCAGTTGTTCTGCCACTAATGCTGCTGAGTCGGGGGGTCGGTAAAAGGAGCCAATTATTAACCTAGCTCGGTTGTTGAGTGTAACCTCCACCCATAATAATTCACAGGAACTATCCACTTCTACTTCACTACAGGATAAACTACTACTAACAGCGACGAACACTCCACCACCGGTTGCATGCAATCTATCCTTTCTAAACACCGTCTGTACCTTTGTAAAAATTTCGGCAGAATTTATCTCTGGCTTCAGCCAGCTTTCTGTACCTATAACGATTTCAGCTTCAGTGCTTTCTATCAGTGCTTGAAGTTCCGGTACTTTACCAACGCAGCTTCGACAGTTTACAATTACAATACCGATTGCTGCTTAGTCCCCGCATGTTCTGACTTTGCCCCGCACCCGTTGAGGCTGTTGCCCTTTCTGTACTTGCCCGAGGCCATCTAACCTAAAAAACCGCCCCGCCCACGCCACACAACGTCTGCTACCCGTGTAGCCGCTTGTTGCGTGTAGTGGACTCCTGACCTATCCAGCGGAACCCGAAACCCCACCACCCTATGGCACAAGTCGAGGAATCTGCAGCCCACACGGTCGCAGAACCGTCTCAGCCTCTGATTCAGACCCTCCACTCAGCTCTGTACCAAAGGTCCACAGTCAGTCCTGTCGACGATGCTGCAGATGGTGAGCTCTGCTTTCATCCCGCTAGCGAGACTGGCAGTCTTCACCAAATCAGATAGCCGCCGGAAGCCAGAGAGGATTTCCTCCGATCCATAGCGACACACATCATTGGTGCCGACATGAGCGACCACCTGCAGATGGGTGCACCCTGTACCCTTCATGGCATCCGGAAGGACCCTTTCCACATCTGGAATGACTCCCCCCAGTACACACGGAGTGCACTTTGGTCTTCTTCCCCTCCCTTGCTGCCATATCCCTAAAGGGCCCCATTACGCGCCTGACGTTGGAGCTCCCAACTACCAGTAAGCCCACCCTCTGCGACCGCCCGGATCTTGCAGACTGAGGGGCAACCTCTGGAACAGGACAAGCAGCCATGTCAGGCCGAAGATCAGTATCAGCCTGAGACAGAGTCTGAAACCGGTTCGTCAGACAAACTGGAGAGGCCTTCCGTTCAGCCCTCCGGAATGTCTTTCGCCCCCTGCCACACCTTGAGACGACCTCCCCCTCTACCACAGGTGAGGGATCAGCCTCAATGCGGGCAGTATCCCGGGCAACCACAGTTGTAGCCCGATCGGGGGATGCGTGGGACGAGCTGGCCGTCCCCGACAAACCCCCATCTGGACCCTCACAGTGATGCCCATTGGCAACAGCCTCAAGCTGTGTGACCGAAGCCAACACTGCCTGAAGCTGGGAGCGAAGGGATGCCAACTCAGCCTGCATCCAAACACAGCACTTGCAGTCCCTATCCATGCTAAAAACTGTTGTGCAATGAACGTCTGAACTAATCTACAGAGAGCGCAAACAAATCGACACAAAATTTAAACGGTTATTAAAATACGAGATTGCCTAGTAAATGCAATAATGCTGCCACTTGTGCACTGCTGACGCACTGCTCGGCGGCGGAAGGAGACTACGCGATTTTACACTATTCAGGTACTAAAACGCCATGCTACAACTCTCAAATACTATAATACGCCCGAAATTTATGAATTAAACAATGCAAGTACCAAAAACACGAAAAGAAATTAAGAATTAAACTATGTAACAAATGAGTGAGCTAGGAGTATACGACTTGCCGCTGCAGCTGCTTATCAAACGGCGGCAGGGAGCACACTGATAATTTGAGCAGCCCTCTAAGATTGTTTGCAAATGACGCTGTAATTTACCGTCTAGTAAAATCATCAGACGATCAATTCCAATTACAAAATGATCTAGAGAGAATTTGTGTGTGGTGCGCAAAGTAGCAATTAGCACTAAATAAAGAAAAGTGCGAGTGCAGAACGATTAAATCTACTTGTACTTGGTTACTCTGCAATTTACACATGAGTGCCTGGCAGAGAGTGCATCGAACCATTTTCATACTACTTCTCTACCACTCCACTCTCTAATGGCGGGTGGGAAAAACGAACACTTAAATTCCGTTCGAGCTTTGATTTCTCTTATTTTATTACTATGATAATCTCGCCCTACGTAGCCGGATGTCAACAAAATATTTACGCATTCGGAAGAGAAAGTTGGTGACTGAAATTTCGTAAATAGATCTCCCCGCAAGGAAAACCGCCTTTGTTTCAGTGACTGCCACCCCAACTCGCGTATCATATCAGTGACACTCTCACACCTATTGAACAGTAACACAAAATGAGCTGCCCTTCTTTGCCCTTTTTCGATGTCATTCGACAATCCTACCTGGTAAGGATCCCATACCGCGCAGCACTATTCCAGCAGAGGACGGACAAGTGTAATGTAGGCTGTCCCTTTAGTGCGTTTGTCGCATCATCTAAGTGTTCTGCCAACAAAGTGCAGTCATTATTTCGCGTGCCCCACAATATTATCTATGTGGTCTTTCCAATTTAAGTTGCTCGTAATTGTAACTCCTACGTATTTAGACGAATTGACAGCCCTTAGATTTGTGCGGTTTATCGTGTACCCAAAATCCACCGGATTTTTTTAGTATCCATGTGAATGACCTCGCACTTTTCTTTATTTAGTGCTAACTGCCACTTTGCGCACCACACACAAATTCTCTCTAGATCATTTTGTAATTGGAATTGATCGTCTGATGATTTTACTAGACGGTAAATTACAGCGTCATTTGCAAACAATCTTAGAGGGCTGCTCAAATTATCACCAACATCATTTGTTTAAAACAGGAACAGAAGAGGGCCAATGACACTGCCTTGCTGAACGCCAGAGATCACTTCTGTTCTACTCGATGATTTACCGTCCATCACTATGAACTGTGGCCTCTCTGAGAGTCACACAACTAAAACGCTACTCCATATGCACGCAATTTGATTAATAGTCGCTTGTGAGTAACGGTATCAAAAGCCTTCTGGAAATATAGAAATATGGAATCGATCTGAGATACCTAGTCGACAGCACTCATTATTTCATGGGAATAAGGACCTAGCTGTGTTGCACAAGAATGATATTTTCTGAATCCGTGTTGGTTATGTATCAATAAGTCATTTCGTTCAAGGTGATACATCATGTTCGAATACAGTATATGCTCCAAAATTCTACTGCAATTTGAGGTCAGTGGTATAACTGATTTGTTTTGTAAATATTATTTGTATTTTACGACGGGTCTTGCCTAGGGGAAACTATGCTATCGAACGATTACATCGATAGGTCGTGTGGAGAACCAAATGTGTTTAGGATCTTTGGTAGTGTTAACTCTGCCGCGTGGAACGCGGGCAGAGCAGAGCCTGGCTGGAGTAGGGCGGCGGAGCAGGTGTGTTGTGTGACGATCCCGCGAGTTGCCGCGCTTTCGGAGTTTGGCAGCATGTAATTGCGCTCGACTTGCTATGACAGTTTCTGACACGGTGTCGCAACGGGAAGCATTAGCTGACGCACATCAAGAGACCGTTTCGCCTGGTGACCGTGTCGAGAAGAAGGCGCGCCAACATCCAGCTTCTGCAACAGCGACGGCCGACAATGAGTGACTGTCGCTATCTCCTCGATCGACGGCTTCAAACCTTCAATCTACCAACAAGGAAGACTGGAAGCACGTAAAGTTTTAGAACTGTATGGCAGACCTCAGATTTTCAAACTATTCAATTTGCCTCACAAAATTACAGCAACATAGCATGAAACTTTATTGCTCATTCTCCCAATTGCATTACCAAGCAGGATCCCTTAATTTTCCGGAATTAACCCGAGTGTCGTTGAAATTAAAACGCCAACATTAAAGGAATATCATTCCATTTCACTGATTTAATTTCAAAGTTCAGTTAAAGTATTCATAGCTGGCTATAATATTTAGATTACACAAGCACAAATTAAGAGCTTACCTGTGACTGCAGCTCAGCTTGGTACATAATAAATTTTACTATTGTTAATAAATCAGAATCATTTAATTCAAGTTCAAAGTTAAATTTCTTATTTCTAAATTGCGTAGATTCAAGTATCTTCTGAAATGATTGTTGAGGTAGCCCAAGACTAACCTTATTTTATTGAATTTCGCAGTCCTTCAGAAAGAAAGTTTACTATTAATTTCAGTACTATTAATTTCAGTCACTAAATTATCTTCCAATTTTCCTGTTTTATTAATTCTTTGGCTAAATTAAGTCAGAGTGTAGCGCAATTTATTACTTCTGTCGAACATTCAGTTTTCACACAACACGTGTCAACCTTCAGTTGCCACGCTTTTAGTGCTAATTATATGTGCATCAATCTTTCATTTTCAGTTATTATAGTACTTGTCCATAGGTCTGGCGACCGTAATTTTCCCCAAATCTCAAATATCTAATTAACGCCAATTAATTGTTAACTTAACGACCGCACATTTACTTTCTTTATTAATTTGACCCTTTTCTCAAAATTAATTTCCACTAATTTCATTTGCATTTTTCCTTTCATTTAGATGTAACCCTTTCCTCCCTCTTTACCGACTAATTATCTTCGGTGTGATTGCTTTTCCCAAATTTCCGTTAGATTCATGTGCTTTAATTTTTCACCGTCATTACGGTTGATAAGTGAGGGGAAGGTTACACGTGGCGACCTGGTGACAGGACAATCTTCGTTGTTCTGGACACGAATTTTGCATTGTGCAAATCTCGCAACAAAGTACTTGTTACGAACAGGTTGTTACGTCAGCAAGAATAAGTAGTGGGAGGAATGCCAATTAGATTTGAGATTTGGGATTTATATTCAAAATTAGTAATATGAGTGAAGGAAACAATTACCAAAATTTGATAGATTGGTTACGGAAAAATCGGTCGAACAGTGGGAAATGCGCACCGCGGAACCCATTGTTCAGGGGCAGGCGGCTAGCATGAAAGGCGCGACCGCCGAAACGCAACAACGAACAGAGATGGAATTCCAAACTTTAGAAAATGTTTCGGAATCGGAAGTGAAAATCAAATCTGGACCCCTTCATGACGAATACGGGGGGACAATTAAAGAGGCACCCGCCACGGAAGTAAAACCGCTGGTTTCCCGTAATTTAACTGTTTTATTGAATGTTTTGATTAACGAAATCAAGGCGCAGTCTAGCACAAGATAGAAACTCAATCGGCAGAAATTAAAGCTCAGTCTGCCAAGCAAGAAGCTCAGTCTGAAAAAATTGACAGGAAGCTAGACAATCAGAACAAAGGTATTAATGTTGTTAACAACAATGTTGGATTTGTTAACACAAAAGTTGATAAAGTCAAAGAAGATATTGTTGTGATTCATCCCGAAATCGGCAATCTTAAACAGGAAATGATAGTCGTTCAGGCGGCAATTGCGAGCATAAATACTCATTTTGATTCCGAAATTAGCAGAATCGAGAAAAGTGTTAGATCACCATCGAGAATAAGGTGACGGGACAAATTCAATTAGTAAAAAAAGAGGATCAACAAAAGATGGAAACTTTAAAGGCTTTAGTATCCGAAGTAGATACTAAAGTGAGGAAGCAGGCTAATACCTGCGAAGAGAAAAACAGGAAAGTGGAAACGCTTGCGACTACCACTTGCCAAGTAATTACGAGAGTGTCGGAATTAGAAAAGAAACTTGACGAAAAACAGAGCTATATGCCAATATGTGCACATAGTTTGGAATTGTTGAAGAAAGAGGAGCGGTTCGTCCCCTTGAAAAAAGGCGGTATAAACGCGACGGATTTCATTAAAAATTGTGAAAGAGTTTTACCCAGATCATGGACTAATGACAGAAAAATTAATGTGGTTGTTGACGTGTTGGCTGGTGGTGCCAAGCGTTGGGGCTTAAACCTCAACATCACGAACCTGACCTTTGAGGAGTTTAAAAATTTGTTTCTGGCCGAATACTGGTCAGAGCAAAACCAACAAAGTGTCTGGCGCGAATTTGTCGTATCGAGGCCTTTCGATGCGAATTCGCGTGGCTCGATGAAGGAGTTTTGTGAGGGCTGGATCCACAAGTTGGAATATTTGCGTGATCACCGCACGGAATCTGGGAACTCTTTAAGACGCTTCCAGATGATACAAAACGCTACGTAGGAAGCAATTACAAGACAATCAATGATTTCCTAGAAAGAGTTGAGGACGAGGACAACTGGCGCAATAATCGCGACAGTGGTAGAGGCCGTGGTAACAACAACGGGTACCACAACGATAACCATGGGAATAATACATACCGCAACCATGGCAGCAATAACAATAATGGTTCGGACCGTAATGACAATCGGTACAATGCAAATAATAACAGGAATGACGGAAACCAGTATCATACTAACGTGATACGGGCTTCGCAGAATAGTAATAATGCCAGAGGGTGTGACAAGCCGCCTCAGCAGCATCCGGGGAGCAGATCTACTGGGACGAGACAGGGAAACCATTAGCCGCGCCGCTAAGGGGCCGACAGGGCGTGGAGAAATTTTGGCGGCCCAATAACAGGAGAAAACCCAGGTGTCGTTATGAAAATTCAGTATGGAATAATCAACGGCGGGAGAGTGTGCCAGTTTTAGGAGAAAGGAGTGCGCCCACAAGTAGCAGATCAGCTGTAGACACGGCAGTAGAAAATACATTCACTGTCAGTGAGAACAATTTAAGTACTGTTCCGGAAATCGATTATAAAGTGGCAGCTGTAACACCCACAACGGAACTGGAGATTGAGTTTAAGAATG
This sequence comes from Schistocerca cancellata, assembly GCF_023864275.1. Lineage (NCBI taxonomy): Eukaryota > Metazoa > Arthropoda > Insecta > Orthoptera > Acrididae > Schistocerca > Schistocerca cancellata. The sequence continues at coordinate 101,897,681 of NC_064633.1, forward strand.
ATTCGCAAGTTCTGAGAGAAGATCAGATGTCGGATAACACGTCCGTCATCGAGCGAGGGGATGCAGAGAGGGATGAGGTCTGGTTAAGGCAGTTCGGTCGCTTATACGACGAACTAAGAGATTATAGGGGCCTGTATGGGAGAAGTGTTTATGGGGAGCGCGGGTAGGATTTGCCGCGTCTCGTCCCGCAGGAAGATAGTGTTTATGAAGTGATAGAAAGTTCTGGCCCTAACCGGCAGACTTTACCGAAAGTTATAGTGGTAGAAGTAGCCGACCCATCCGACGCAAAACTCCAGTTTAAACATTGCGAAAGTATTAAGGAGAAAGATTACGAGAATTTTAGTGATAACCGGACACTATTGGTAGAAAAGTACGTAGATTAACGCGTGTTTGAGGTTAGAGCTGACGTTATACGGTCGGACGATAGCAGTGTGGGTTGCGCAGATCCAGAGGAAGTAATTGCAGATACTATTGGGCACAATCCTGCAGGTAGATTGACAGATGAGATCAATCTGGCCAAAGAGGAATCAACGAAGGTGACAATTAGTGAATTGACAGCAGAGCAACACTCGCTAGTTGACGAGTAACAGGAAAAGGTTTCGGTATTGGAGGCGAAGCTACAGACTAACCCTCAGGACAAACGTGTTGAAATTAAAACTGTATGTGAACAGAAGCTGAACAAGCCGCCAGATAAGCCGGATTTAGGATCAAAGGCGTATAGTTTTTTCTGGGATGACCTGTATATAGACGAGGATTTATTGTGGGAAAATAAAGAAACAGTCGAGGACAAGTGTAGACAAATAGTAGTGTCTGTTAAGATGCGCGACCTACAACTAAACGTGTTGATTGACACCGGTGCAGAATTGAGTGTTGTATCTGGGAAAATATTTCAGGTACAGAACTGTTATCGTAGTTATACCAGTAACAGGAGTGAAAATTATCGGTGATACTGGTAAGTCCAGTAAACCGGTCACAAAACAGATTTTTGGCAACTTGGAGATATGTGGGGCACGATTTGAGCAGGAGTTTGTCGTCGTGCCAGACTTAACTACAGAAGTAATTATCGGGTTAGATTGGCTATTAAAGTACCGTGCAGTGATTAATTGCGAAAGCAAAACTTTGACATGTACGTCACAAGATAAAACAATAGTAGTTAGTTTTGACGAGGCAGGAGATAGTCTGCATAGGCAATACCAGCCTATACACATTGTTAACTGGCCGGATGCCATTGACGTAGGTGTGCATTTGAACTATTGTAACGTGAGGAATCTTGGCATTGACAATAGTGTAGAAAGTGAATTGGAAAGTATTGTAGACGGTGTGTCAAACGTAGCACACGAACAAAGACGAGGCCTGTATGAAGTAATAATGAGGAATAAGAGTGTGTTTTCAGACAAATCGGGACTTGTGGAAGGATATAAATGCAAGTTGCATGTAATTCCGCACGAACCATTCTTCGTGAGACCGTAAGCTATACCGCTGTCCAAAAAGGAAACAGTGCAACGGGAGATAGATAAGATGATCGAATGGGGAGTGACTGAAAGAAGTACGAGTCCATACAATAACGGTTTGGTCATTGTAGCAAAACGGGATGGTACTGTGCGTATTAACACTGACGCACGCACGTTGAATAGGGTCGTTCAACGCGAAACAGACAGACCAGAGAGTATGGAAGAGATTTTGCAACGTTTTCATGACGTTAAGTTCATGACTAGCCTCGATCTGACGGCTAGTTACTGGCAAATAGAACTCGAAGAAGAATGTAGGCCATACACCGCCTTCTTGTTTGCGGGCAGGTGTTACCAGTATAGAGTACTGCCATTTGGACTTAATATATCTGTGTCCGTATTCATCAGGGCCCTAGATGGAGTGCTAGGCCCGGCTTTGAGTTCAAGATTATATGTTGACGACCTATTGTTGGCCAGTGCCACTTGGCATGACCATGGTGACCTGTTAGATGAAGCTTTTACAGCATTGCGCCGTGGCGGAATGACTCTAAAGCTAAAGAAATGCGAATTTGTAAACAGGAACTGAAATTTCTAGGACATATAATTACCACTGCTGGTATTACGAAAGACCCAGAGAAACTAGAGACGATAAGGAATTGTCCTCCACCCAAGTCTAAGAAACAGTTAAAAAGTTTCCTAGGGCTCACAGGATTTTACCGTAAATTTGTAAAAGGACAGGTGTTTAATGATGAATATTTGAATAACCTCTTACGCAAAAATGTTCCGTTTGTGTGGTCTGACGGGTGTCAGGCCGCTTTAGAGGGATTAAAAGACGAGTTGTTAAGATCTAACATACTATTTCATCCTGATCTATCGCTACCCTTCCATCTGGGGACGGATTCGTCGAATTACGGGGTGGGGGTAGAACTGTTCCAAGAAGTTGGTGAAGGAGAGGGTAAGGAACACCAGACGATAGCGTTCGCGAGTCGGACTTATCAAAAAGTGAGTCAAACTACACGATATATGAGAAGGAGTGTCTCGCTATCGTGTGGGGATTCAAGAAGTTCAAGGGTTACCTATGGGACCGTAAGCCGATCACTTATATGAAGGATTGTAAGCCACTTCACAAAAGACTGACTAGGTGGTCGCTGTATTTACACCAATTTAACTATGACATCTGTTACGTAAAAGGGACCGACAACTGCGTAGCGGATGCGCTATAGCGGTTGCCCGACTCTAATCAAGATGTATTGAAAGATGAGTCAGATGGAGTGGTCAAATTATACTATTTTAAAGAAGCTGAGGGACATAAATTAATAGTGAACATCTGTAAGAATCCACGTTGTCATCAGAACGAGGACGGTTGTTTAAATATGGTGTAAACCCGATATGACGAAAGGAGTCTAGAAGGAGAGAAATTAAGGAAGTATTACAAGATATACGATGATATCTTGTACATACGTAAGGGTGAAGATAGTAATATTGTAAGTAGGCTGTTTAGATTTTTATATGGGTAATGCCACGTAGCGCTCTATATGAAAATCACTGGCTGTGCTGTGTGCAGTATGTGGCTAGTTTGCATTGTTGTCTGCCATTGTTGTCATGAACTGCTACAGCTGGATGTGAACAGCGCGTAGCGTTGGGCAGTTGGAGGTGAGCCGCCAGCAGTGGTGGACGTGGGGAGACAGATGGCGGAGTTTTGATAATCTGTAAGACTGAATGTCAAGTATGAATATTAAGGTAAATACATTGTTTGTTCTCTATTAATATCTTTCATTTGCTAACTATCCCTATCAGTAGTTAGTACCTTCAGTGGTTTGAATCTTTTATTTAGCTGGCAGTAGTGGCGCTCGCTGTTTTGCAGTAGCTTGAGTAGCGAAGATTTTTGTGAGGTAAGTGATTTGTAAAAGGTATAGGTTAAAGTTAGTCGGGCCATTGTTTTGTAGGGGTTATTGAAAGTCAGATTGCGTTGCGCTAAATAATATTGTGTGTCAGGTTAAGCACAGGCTTGTATAATTGTTCTAAGTGGACATTTCATATGTAAAAATTGTTCAAAGGGGACGTTTCATATGTCGACCCTTAGCCTAGGATACCTCACTGGAATCTTCTGATTTTTTCTTGTAGTTTGTGTATTTAGTGTAGCTTTTGTTTATTGCTAGCGCGTAATTGTAGAGAGAATCTCCTTTGTAGTTGCAGTCTTTCATTGTTGTAATGTAAAACAGTTGTGGCATGCATGTAGATTTGCAACAAGTATTTCGCAGCTGCGCTTGTAATTAACTACATATTATTTTCAGTGCTATGTTAATGTGTTCTCTTATTTTTGCTCTTCAAATTGTGTTTTTCTGTGTTATCGTGTGAAATATTGTCACAATAATGGCGTGTGAAAAACGTAACACTCGGCTCCAAAGTAAAATGAGAAACGACAGTGAAGACGAAAGCAATGTGTTAGCGCCACTGTGTAATGAGTTAACTAATGTTCAAAGTAGTAATTTGGTAACTGTGCATAGGGAAATGGAGCGGGCGTCAAACAATGGCGTAGACAGTCAAACAGGTAGTGAACAGGGAAGCATTATCGATCGATCGGTCGGCAACAGCTCGCCTCAGGAATCCGAAATGATAGGACACAATTTTGTAAATACTGTAGATTCAGGTTTTGCGTCCTCACCGTCTTCTCAAATGAGTCAAGACACATTTTCTGCTTGTCAAAATGTGAATATTGCTGGTGCAAATGCACTGCCGAAAAGCGTAGAGGAACAGATTCCAGACACTAATGCATTGTTATTACAATTAATGCTACAAATGGGACAAAATCTCCTAAAGTTAGACACAATGGAACAAAATCTTATTAAGTTAGACACAATGGAACAAAATCTTAAAAAGTTAGACACAATGGAACAACACCAGAAACAAACACAGCAACAGTTACACACAATGGAACAAAATCAGAGACAAACACAGCAAAAGCTTCAAAAGTTAGACACCACACTTGAACAAACACGTGAAGATTTAACTACTGAATTACATAACATTGAATCGAAATGTCAAAAAGTCTGTAATGACGTAAAAACACAAATTTGTGAGCATTTTCAGCCTATTTTTTCGCGGCATGAAAATGCATTACAGAATCACGAAGCAGCCATAAAAGAGCTGCAAACCATTGTTCATGAAAATCATGAGACCTTGTGGGCTAAAATTGACTCAGTTGCATCTACCGATTCGGTTACGCAACTGGCAAAAACTCAGGAAAACTTAAAGAACACAGTAGATTCGATTTCAACACAAATGGACACTCTGAAACTTGGTTCAGAAAAACACACTGAGGAAATGTGTTCACTATCGGAGAAAGTAGCTGAACTTTCGGATCAGGTCACTAACTTATCTACAAAGGTAGATGCTGATCTAAATGACACAAGACCCGTAGCCTTCACTGACACAGAAGAGTATGAACAAATAAGAAAATTCAAACAAAATCAGAATCAAATTAATACGCAATACAAAAGAGAAATGCGGGAAGTACAAGATCAGCTGACACAGGTAATACAAGAATTACGTATTTCAGAGGACACTCGCGCCCCAATAAGGGAAGAGGGACATATAAATACGGAAAAGCCACAAAATAATAACACAGGGCATTTCGGTAATTATGAAAGGAATTGGCAAGGTGCACCGAATTTTGAGATGGAACCGCCGACACGACGTAACAATGACCGATATGTGACTCGCCGACATGATGACTTTGACTATAAGCTGTTCATTACTACACGTAAATTCAAAACATTTAAGAATTCTGGCAACGACATTCATCCACAAGCATGGCTCCATCAATTCTCTCATTGTTTTCCTCCCAACTGGTCATTGGAGCACAGATTAGAATTTATGTGTGGCTACTTGGAGAATGAACCAGCTGTAAGAATGCGATCGGTCATTCACGATTGCCACAGTGAAGGAGCATATTGGTCTCAAGCCACACAAGACCGCGTAAAACATAACATCATAATGATGAAACGTTTCGAACAATCTGAATTTTCCAGTCTTGTGAAATATTTTGAAGACATGTTGCACAAGAATCAGTACCTGTCAAACCCATACAGCCCCTCAGAACTCATCCGCATTTGCTTAATCAAATTACCTGAACACTTACGGCATATTATTTTAGCAGGACGTTGCAAAGACGACATTGAAGCTTTTCAGGGACTGTTACAAGAACTGGAAATTGACACAGACAGTCGCGGGATGCGAAAACAGGAAAACAATCACTACAGGTCACATCCGTCACAATTCCGTGACGACAGAAACAATAAATGGCCACGACAAACCTATTCTTATAACGTAAATCGTGACCAAAACAGACACCACCCATATGACAACCACTGGCAGAGTAATAGTTACAGGGAAAGATCACCTTTCCGCGGTAATGACTATCACAGAGACAATCAGAGAAACAGACAATATAGGAACCAAAATAACTATTATCAAGGGAGACAGAATAACTTTAGACGCAACGGTCCAGCGCGTAGTTACGATTCAGGGAGAAATTCTCCACCACGTGACCAACAAGAAAGAAATTATGGAATCTACCGATATGATGACAGACGATATGATCGTAACGACAGACCTGAATTGCATCAGAACTGGCGGGATTCAAACAGAGCAGAGCACTCTCGACAACGTGAATTTGTGGAAGTTAGGTCTCCTAATCCCAATAACGACGCACGCCAACAAAGAGACAATAGGCAATGACTCACACCGCTGGCAGCCACAAAACGTACTTATGAAACTGACGACGCAGCTGCCGTAGCTAGTAATTACGTAAAAATGGAAGACATTAGGGACATCTTACTCCAGGAACACGATGTAAAACATAACAACTTTGCATATCCTGTGATTCACATTACTGTAAATGACGTAAAATTTACGGCAGTACTTGACTCTGGCAGTCCCATTTCAGTAATTAGTGAAACAGCTTTTAGCAAATGCAACAAATCGAACGATTGCCCCACACTTCCGTTACGTAAGATTAAATTACAAGGTGCAATCTTTGGAAAAAGTGTAGATGTACGCCAACAAACCAACTTAGAATCCTTTTGTCAAAGCCACAGCTTCTCTATGAACTTTCTTATTGTTCCATTATTGTCGACGGAAATTATACTGGGAGTAGACTTTTTGAATGAATACAAAGCAATCTTAAGCTTTCACGATGCTGAAATAAGTTTAGAGAAAGAAGGTAAGTCAATAGCTTTGAAATTTGAAGACTGGCTCTCAAACCATGATGAGGAAATTAATCGGCTTTACCTTCTGTTAGACAACAGTTCGGAATTTTCTACGGAACTAGACACTAACAATCACTCTGCAAGTACTGACAGGGATGACATCGATGGCATATTTGAAATTAAGAGTTAATTCAGAATAAAATTCAAACAATTGAGAATTGTAATGACACTGATAGGCAGGACCTTTTTGAGATTTTATAAGCACATTCCACAGTCTTTACTCACAAAACAGGAACAATCAAGGGATTTCAATACCAATTTCGTGTTCGTGAGCATACTAAATTTTGTGTTAGACCATACGTAATTCCGGCGCATTATAGGGACCGTGTTAGAACAGAAATACAATCTATGCTTAATGAGGGCATTATTGAGCCTGCAGTAAGCTCATACAACAACCCATTACATGTTGTTGAGAAGAAAAATGGATCGATCAGGCTTGTCTTAGATTCGAGACAAATCAATAGTATCATCATTCCTGAAACAGACAGGCCGCAAACGTTGGAAGAACTTCTTCAAAATTTTAATGGTGTAAAAGTGTTGTCTTCCATTGATCTCAGATCCAGCTTTTATCAGATCGAACTTCATCCAGAATGTAGAAAATACACAGCTTTCCTTTGTTTCGGCGTTTGTTATCAGTTTCGGAAACTTCCTTTTGGTTTGAACATTTCTTCGGCAGCATTCATTCGTGGGTTAAATTACATATTACCTGAGTTCTTAAAACGTCACATCACCTTATATGTGGACGATATTCTGATAGCAGAAGCTTCATGGGAACAACACAATCGCACCCTCAACAGTTTGTAACGTATTTTTGCAGAATCTGGAATTACAGTTAACTTGGAAAAGTCTGAATTCGGTAGGTCAAAGGTGAAGTTTTTGGGACATATTATTTCTTCTGAAGGCATTCAGCCGGATCCTGAAAAGTTAGAAGCAATCAGAGCCATTCCAGTTCCATCCACAAAAAGACAAGTCCGCAGTTTTCTAGGTCTCGTAAATTTTTACCGTCGTTTTCTGAATATGCAAATTCTAGTTACACCAAAACTTTGTTCTCTCACTGGAAAAAATACTATTTGGAACTGGGACGAACAAGCACAGTTGGAATTCAATTCTTTGAAAGAATCGCTACTTAACGCGCCAATACTAGCTCATCCAGATCTGTCACAAGATTTCTGCCTTAGCACGGATTCTTCTAAAGTCGGTCTTGGTGCTCATTTATTTCAAGAAGCCACAGAAAATGACACTACTGTTCAGAAAACCATTGCTTTTGCTAGCCGAGTGCTAACAAAATCTGAAAAAAATTATTCCGTTACTGAATTAGAAGCTTTAGCTATCGTTTGGGCATTTAACAAATTCCGTTTCTTTCTTTCTGGTAAGCACGTAAAAGTATACAGTGATCATCGTGCATTACAATTTCTTATGTCTTCAAAATTAAATCATGATAGGTTAAAACGTTGGGCATCGTTTCTGCAAGAATTCCGCTTCACAATAGTCTACATTCCCAGCAAGGAGAACATTGTTGCGGACGCGCTGTCACGCGCACCGGCTGGGCTTGAGAAAAGTAACACAGAAGTCATCCTCGAGAAAAATTTCAGTATTCTTTACATTCAGAAAGCCGCCTTTGAAAACTTCATCACCACATCTTTAAAGGACATTGCTCATGAACAAGATAAAGATCCGATTTGGAAAGACATCAAAAGTAAATGGCATGAAAAGATACACACTCAGATTCGGCATTATTACCTGGTTAGAAACAACATACTCTTCAAACGCTGCACTGTTGATGACAAGCTATGGGTACTTTGCATTCCAGACGATTTTGTTAATGAGCTCATTTGGTACATTCATTTCAGCTACGCACATTTTGGCCCACGAAAATGTTATCATATTCTTCGAACGACTTGTTATTTTAAGAATATGGAAAAGCGAATTCGAAGAGTCTTGTCTATTTTTAAACTTTGTCAAAAGGCGAAACCATCTACTATCTCACATCGTGCTCCGTTGTTTCCTATTATTCCTTCTAAATTAAAAGAATTTGCTGCTGTTGATCTCATGGGACCCCTTGTCAGAACATCGAATGGATTTTCGTACGTTCTAGTCGCTGTTGAACTTACTGCAAAATTTGTTTCTTTCACTCCGTTACGTAAAGCCACTGGACGGTCTGTATCCAACGCCTTTGTTAAAAATTTCTTACGTGAAGTTGGACACGTTAGTAAAGTCATTTCAGATAACGGACCGCAATTCAGATCTGCTGTTTGGTCACGCATGCTCCGGAATCATAAAATCAAACCTGTTTTTATTTCATTGTATTCACCATATTGTAACCCGTCTGAACGGATTATGAAAGAAATCAATAAGCTTTGCAGACTTTATTGTCACAGAAAGCATCAGCATTGGGACAGATATTTACACTTATTTCAAAATGTGCTGAATGAAATGCCTCATGATTCCACTGCTTTACCACCTACTCTTGTACTGAAGAATGCAGAACCTCCGAACAGAATCAGAGAGCTTGTACCTTTCCCGAATACACGTAAACTTCGACACAAAGACATAATTGATTTGGCTCTTAAAAATATAAAATCTGCAGCAGACAAAAGGAGAAAACTACACGGTAAAGCAAATGCAAAGAAATTATGTATTGGTCAGAAAGTTCTCATTAAAGCTCATTCATTGTCACATAAGAAGAAACACTTGAGTCACAAATTCTTTCTAGTTTACAATGGACCTTACAGAATCCGACGTATACCACATGATAATTGCGTTGAAGTTGAAACTCTGCGTTCTAGGAAGAGTAAAGGTTTACATCACATTTCACATGTAAAACCATTTATTGACAGATAATCTGCTTTTTAACTTAGTCTTTGCAAGTTTCACTTCACGCTACTTGTACAATTTGGCACACTGAGAAACTGTTAACATGCAACAATGTTTGAAGTTAAATATCCAGTCAATAACCAAGAGAACTTATTTAAACAGAAATTACGAATGCATTGTTATTGCGAACAGACGACACAGTGTTATTGTGTGTGTACATTCTTGCTTGTTATTTGCACGATTACGTAAAGACTATAAGGCTCACATACTTAGAACATTTACCAGTACTGCTAATGAGATTCTAATGCAACATTTTGGTTTACTTGAAAATATATTCCGGATTTAAAGTACTTTCTGAGAGATACCAGATGAGACAATGGTTAGTTTATGTGACAGCTACACGATTTTATCACGACGCTACTAATGAGTGACAATTTACAATGTTGCTTTTGCGGTGTTTCTGTTTTATATCTGCGCAGTTTTTCTGTATTATTCTGGAAAGTAAAACATGTTTTAGTAGTAACTTTCGTGGTATAGCTACAAGGAGACAGCCTTTTCTGTAGCACAACAATACGTTACAGCACAGTACTTTCTTCATCACGGCAATAAGCGTAATAAGTATGATATCTATACGCAAAGCATTTCACTTTTGTTTATCATGAGGTCAGTACATTGACTTCTGCAGAACTTAGCTTTTGGAGGACGATAACTACGACACTTCCACAGAGATTATCTTACAGCAAGACGCACATTTAGCGCTACAGGACACGTATTTGAGTGATTAATTTTGTACTAAAAACATTTATTTTCAAGGATATTTGAAGTACAATGATACAAAAGTTTTCTGTAATACATTTCATTCCATTCTTGTAATCTGTAACACCTGAGGGTATAATTACATTAATCCTCAGGGGGGTGCACGCTTACTTTGTGTATCATGTGTTTGGCAAGCACAAGGAGCCCTAGCTAATATGGTATTTGCTTATACAACTTTACACATCGGTACCATATTTCTCTAACACACAAATTACACAGCTATCTGATCATTTAACTGAGAGAGACAAACATTTATTTTACTACATCAGTGACACACGTTTACGCAATTACAGCGTTGGATAACTTCACACTTACGAAATTGTATTTTGTCTGTACTTTGTGAACTGCTCATATTTTTTCGGACCCATTGTGATATTGAGAGCTTTGAATGATATATTTGGTATGGGATCACGATTTTTAAAGTGCGTTTGAGGCAGATGACATTTTTGACTTGAGCAGAGAATTTTTTTAGGTTTTGAAATTATTGCAGAAAGCTACGACATTTTTGAGATTTGACCGAGGTGTTTGATGTTATTATTATGACGACGATGTGTATTATGGTGTTGAGGAATGTTTATTATGATACATATTTATAATGATGAAATATTTAAGAGTGTCAATGAATATGTATATGTGTAATAAGGTAAGGAATAATGAGTAGTGGTTAGGGACTCTGATTTATGAAAAGGATGTTCGAAACCAAGAAACGTACTTTAAGAGTTATGAAATGTGTGTAAATGCGTGAATGTATCACAATGCCGGCGAAAATTTTTTGTACACTGTTATATTTATAGGATTTTGTTTCTACAGATTTGTAACACAAATTCTTGACCTGTGAAATATTTTTATGAGACTGTCACTGTAGCAGAAACTGCTGTCGTAAATATTTCAGTAAGAAAGGTAAGTGACCACCTGCACATAATGCGTTTTGGGCGCCCAGCTGAGAGGTAGTCGTCTGACAAAAGAAAGCCATTAGTGTGTGCGCCTTTCAGAGACAGAGGTGGAGAAAAAAAAAGAGACCATTAACCTCGCTATTGACATTCCTTTGTAGAAAGCATCGCAAATATTACACGCTCATTACTTGAAAACATATGATTACTCGTACTTTGTGCTAATTACTGAAATGCTTATGAATTGATGGGAAATATTCGTACATCTGCACACCTGATTATGACAAGTGTCTTTCTATGAGAGTTGAGAGCTACTGACTTACGAAATGCCACATAGCTATTGAATGGTGTTTTTATGCTTTGGTTTGCGTAATTGCTTATTTCATTTGATACCTGTTTCCAGCTGTGTTACAGCATTAGTTTTGTAAAATAAACTTAGATGCATTTGCTAATGTGAACACTTTCTGTCAACAGATCTATTAAATAATAATTTTGTAATCCACATTCTTAAAAAAGGAGCACTTGGAAAGGAAAGAACAATAAGAAGGGACTAGTAACAGTAACTGGACACATAATTTTCTTTTCAAGTACATGGTAATATTGTTTTTACAATAAGTTGTTGTGGTGCACCACTTTAATTACATAGACATTAAGATGTGAATATACATTTCCCTTGTCTGCATTGTTGTTTTTACTGTAATATTTTTTCTGCTTGAGCTATGTCATGTTTAGGTATAAGTTGCTGCTGTTTGCCAGGCATAGTGTTATTGAATTTGACTTTGTATTATAATGTTAAGCCAGTTTTACTAATGATTTATTTTTATTGTTTGCTGCACATTGCCTTATATTAGTTGTAATATTACAATTGCTTTGCTAATTTCTTAATGCTGCTTGCTTCGCAAATCTGCGTTTTTTTCATTGCTGTTTATATCAAATGTTTTATGTGATGCTACATTGCCTCGTCCCTTGGTATATATATCTAAGCTCAGTAGATTTAAGTTAGCTTAAGAGGGTTAGACTATATAAGAAACTAACTATGATGACTTGGAAGAAATCTATTGAGAAGCTATATGAAAATGGTTTGGGCAAAAAAAAGGATACTGTACAGTGGAGAAAAACTATTTTTGACAGAGCATGTGAACAGAATACAGAAAGCAGGCTTAGATAGGACTTTTGGGAATAATGATGAACGAAGGGAGATCTCCATGCAAAATACTGCAGTAAAACAAACCCTGTCCTTTCCTTTTGTGTTATCCCACTATGTGTTTGTGTACCCTTGTGTATTTGTTTTCTTCCTGTCTCTGTGCAGTTTCATAGAATTTTTTCTTCTTTTAATATTAAGCTACATTCACTATGATGAGGAATACTGTTATCCTCAAATATAATTGGCATTAATAATATGTTATTTACATTGTAAAGATGTTAGACATTATTTATTCTGTTTTGTTGCTCATGTGTGAAGTTGATGTTTCGAAAGTTATTCTGATCTTTTATGTATGTACTTATGTCAGAATTCCTATAACACTGATGTATATGTTATTTCGATTCTTTTGTAAAGCTAGTACTACAAATGTTATCTGTATTGTTATGTATTCAATGATGTATTTTGTACCTTTGTAATTGTATTCTTATGTTATAAAATTGTAATTGACACCAGTTCATCTAATTAAGTAACTTGTACGTTACATTTCACTGCACACGTTTCTGTTGGTCATAGTATATGGACAACATGTGAGAAGTAGGGACTGTTAGTGTTTGCACGTGTGTTAATAATTCAGCAAGGGACTGGATAACAGCATTGCTGGTTCTAAGGACACTTCCAAAAAAACTTTGTGAGTGCACAAGTGGTGGTTATGGACTTTCTCTATTATCCGCAAGACTCTTCAATGGTGATTGTGCACCTGCACAGTCGCAACGGATGGCTGCTAGCCATCTCTACAAGGACTACAGTGGGTCTACACCTTTGATGACTCACCAATACCATTATTTCTACAAGGACTGCAGTGGGTCTGCACCTCTGGTGGCCCAACAATACCACAATCTCTACCAGGACTACAGTGGGTCTACTCTGTGATGACCTACCGACCAATATTCACCAACTTTGACTGACTCTGCTGTGGGTTTGCTCTGTTATGGCCCATTACCTGTCAGCATGTCAAGAGTCAGCACTGTCTTTCTGTTGTAAGAACAACACTACTTCTTCAAGACTGCATGGACGTCCACTACTTCCGTGTGCATTGTCTTTTACTGCTCAGACTTTGATAAAAGAAACGGCAGTTTTACTGTGATGAATGATCAGGACTGTCTTTATGGACTGTGAGAAAATTTTAGCTTTTGACCAACATTGTATCAATAAGTGTTTGCATTTGATTTCTTTGTTATTGTATTTATGAAAATTTTTATCAAATCATTATTGGCCACTGGCCAAAACAATTTGTAAAATTTTTTGTGGAGAGCATGGGGGCTATGTAAGTAGGCTGTTTAGATTTTTATATTGGTAATGCCACATAGCACTCTGTATGAAAATCACTGGCTGTGCTGTGTGCAGTCTGTGGCTAGTTTGCATTGTTGTCTGCCATTGTAGTGTTGGGCAGCGGCAGCTGGATGTGAACAGTGCGTAGCGTTGTGCAGTTGGAGGTGAGCCGCCAGCAGTGGTGGATGTGGGGAGAGAGATGGCGGAGTTTTGTAACTTGTCATGAACTGCTATATATATTATGACTATTAAGGTAAATACATTGTTTCTTCTTCATTTGCTAACTATCCCTATCAGTAGTTAGTGCCTTCCGTAGTTTGAATCTTTTATTTAGCTGGCAGTAGTGGCGCTCGCTGTATTGCAGTAGTTCGAGTAATGAAGATTTTTGTGAGGTAAGTGATTTCTGAAAGGTATAGTTTAATGTTACTCAGGGCCATTCTTTTGCAGGGATCTTTGATAGTCAGATTGCGTTGCGCTAAAAACATTGTGTGTCAGTTTAAGCACAGTCTTGTATAAATTGTTCTAAGGGGACGTTTCATTTGAAACATTCATTGTAGGGTACAACCATGCCTCCATGACGCGTACATACTCCCGTTGAACTTTTTCATTCATTTGAACGGGGATAGCATTATGGGCCTGCAGGGAGCTGGACGCAGCGATGTATCAGTGCACGTGTTGGGCGCAGTGTATCGTTGGTGTCTCGTTGCTTTCAGCAGGAGGCTACTGAACTTTCATGCAACTTCACACCATGTCTGGACGCCCGCGCAGTACAGATACGCGCCAACAGCCATTGCTCGAGCAGCAGTGGAAAAAATGAACTTCATCCCAGGACGAAAGAAGGGCACATGTTTCTCCTAACTCGTCGTTATGGACCATTGGGTGCCTCCTCCTTGCAGCACGAGTAAGGTCATGTGTGTCTCTGGCCAGGCTACTCTGGAAAGCACGGCTATTCTGGTGTCGTGAAAGAGTCCACTGGAGAGCGGAATGTCGCTCTGTTGTCTACTGCGATGGGAGTAGGTTCTGTCTGTAAGTGGGTGATGGACGTGCACTTTTTTTAACGAAGACCTGGAGAGCCATCTGTTCCACAGTGCATTTGCCCGCGACACACACGTCCCATCACAGGTTTGTGTGTGAGTGTGTGTGTGTTTGGGTGCGGGGGGTGGATAGGAGCAGGGGGGCGAGAATTGGGTGGGCGAAGCGTATAGAGTTTCTGCCGACCAAAGTAACCAGTGCCCGCTACATTTCACAGGATGTTATTCCTTTACTAGTGCAATTTATTCGACCGGAAAGTGATGGGCTTTTTCAGCAGGACTATGCACTTCACTTGAGGCTAATGATGCAACGTGTACCTCTTGGTGTATAATGGGCTGCTCTGGTTAGGAAGATCCCGAGAAGTCTCGGTAGCTGCAGCATCGTCGACAGGAGCGATTGCGGACCTTTGTTACAGAACCGAATGGAGGGTCTGAATCGGAGGATCAGAGGGTTCTGTGACCGTGTAGGCTGCTGATTCCTCGACTTGCACCATAGACTGGTGGGGTTTCGTGTTACGCTAGGTCAGGTGTCCACTACACTCAGGAGGTGGCTACACGGGTAGCAGGGGCTGTGTGGCGTGCACTGGGCTGTTTTTTTAGGTTAGACTGTCTTAGAAAAGATCAAAAAGGGTTCCAGTCTCAAAGGGTGCAGGGTAAAGAAACGAGGAGAATCGACGAAGCAACAGTTGGTATTGTAGTTGTAAATTGTCGTAGCTGTGTTGGAAAAGTACCGTTAACCACTGACAGAAAGCACTGAAGCTGAAATCGTTACAGGAACAGAAAGCTGGCAAAAGCCAGAGATAAATTCTGCCGAAATTTTTACAGAGGCGCAAACCGTGTTCAGAAAGGATAGATTAAATAATGTAGGTGATGGTGTGTTTGTGTCTGTTGGTAGTACTTTATCTTGTAGTGAAGCTTAAATAGATAGATCCTGCGAATTACTGTAGATAGAGGTTATACTCAACAGCCGTACCAAAATAATAATTGGCTCCTTCTACCGACCCCCCGACAAAGATGATACAATAGCTGAACGCTTCAAAGAAAACTTGAATCTCATTACAAATAACTATCCCACTCATACAATTATAATTGGCAGAGACATCAATCTACCCTCGATTTGTTGGCGAAACTACATGTTCAAATCCGGTAATAGACAGAAAATATCTTCCGAAATGGTACTAAATGCTTTCTCTGAGAATTACTTTGAACAATTACTTCATGAGCCCACACGAACTGTAAATGGTTGCGAAAACACACTTGACCTGTTAGTCACAAACTGTCCTGATCTAATAGAGAGCGTCATGACGGATACATAGATTAGATAACACAAGGTCATTGTTGCGAGGCTCAAAACCATATCAACCAAAACCACTAAAAACTAACGCAAAATATATCTATTTAAAACAGCTGATAAAAATTCACTTGATGCCTTCCTAAGAGAGAGTCATCATTCCTTCCAAGCTAATTATATATGTAAGTATATATGAAAGTATATATGGCTCAAACTCAAAGATACAGTATCGACAGCAATAGACAGATACATACAGCATAAGTTAATAAGAGACGGGACTGATCGACCATGGTATACAAAACACGTCAGAATATTGTTGCAGAAGCAACGAAAAAAGCATACCAAATTCAGAAGAACACAAAATCCCCAAGACTGGCTAAGTTTCACGAAAGCTCGAAATTTAGTGCGGACATCAATTCGAGAGGCCTTTAATAGTTTCCACAATGAAATATTGTCTCATAATATGGTAGAAAACCAAAAGAGTTTCTGGCCGTATGTAAAGTACACCAGTGGCAAAAAACTGTCAATACCGTCACTTCGCAGTACCGATGGAAATGTTACCGATGATGCAGCCACTAAAGCAAAGTTAGTAAATACAGTTTTCCGTAATTCCTTCTCGTAAGAAGACAAAGTAAATATTCCAGAATTCGAAACCACAGTGGCGGTTAGGATGAGTGACATAACAGTAGATATCTTAGGTATTGCTAAACAACTCAAATCATTTAAGAAAGGCAAATCTTCCGGTCCAGATCGTATGCCAATCAGGTTCCTCTCAGAGTATGTAGACACAACAGCACCTTTCTTAACATTCATATACAACCGCCCACTCGACAAAAGGTTGTAACTTCCCGCTCACTTATTGGCCTTAATGACAGTGAAAAATTAAACCGCATACACCTGATGGAAATTTGTCACCGGAGATAATTTGTCAGTAAAGAGGGAGGAAAGGGTTACATCTAAATGAAAGGAAAAATGCAAATGAAATTGGTGGAAATTAATTTTGAGAAAAGGGTCAAATTACTAAAGACAGTAAATGTGCGGTCGTTACGTTAACAATTAATTGGCGTTAATTAGATATTTGAGATTTGGGGAAAATTACGGTCGCCAGACCTATGGACAACTACTATAATAACTGAAAATGAAAGATTAATGCACATATAATTAGCACTAAAAGCGTGGCAACTGAAGGTTGACACGTGTTGTGTAAAAACTGAATGTTAGTCAGAAGTAATAAATTTCGCTACACTCTGACTTAATTTAGCAAAAGAATTAATAAAACCGGAAAAGTGAAAGTCAATTTAGTGACTTTTCAGTCACTTTGTTTCTGAAGGGATACGAAATTCAATAAAATAAGGTTAGTCTTGGGCTACCTCAACATTCATTTCAAAAGCTACTTTAATCTACGCAATTTAGAAATAAGAGATTTAACTTTGAACTTGAATTAAATGATTCGGAATTATTAACAATAGCAAAATTTAGTACATACTAAGCTGAGCTGCAGTCACAGGTAAGCTAAAATATGGTAACAAATCTCGCACTCTTAATTTGTGCTTGTGTAATCTAAATATAGTAGCCAGCTATGAATACTTTAACTGAACTTTGAAATTAAATCAGTGAAATGGAATGATATTCCTTTAATGTAGGCGCTTGATTTTCAATGACAATCGGGTTCATTCCGGAAAAGGAAGGGATCCTGCTTAGTAATGCAGTTGTGACAATGAGCAACAAAGGTTCATACTATGTTGCTGTAATTTTGTGAGGCAAATTGAACAGTTTGAAAATCTGAGGTCTGCCATACAGTTCTAAAACTTTACATGCTTCCCGTCTTCCTTGTTGGTTGATTGAAGGTTTGAAGCCGTCGATCGAGGAGGTGGCGACAGTCACTCATTGTCGGCCGTCGCTGTTGCAGAAGCTGCTATGTTGGCGCGCCTTCTTCTCGACACTGTCACCAGGAAAAACGGGCTCTTGATGTGCACCAGCTAATGTTTCCCGTCCGCAACACCGTGCCATAAACTATCATAGCAAGTCGAGCGCAATTACATGCCACCAAACCCCGAAAGCTAGGCAACTCGCGGGAGCGTCACACAACACACCTCCACCGCCCTACTCCAGCCAGACTCTGCTCTGCCCGCGCTGCACATGGCATAGTTAACACTAGCAAAGATCCTAAACACTTTAGGTTCTCCACACGACCTATCGATGTAATCGTTCGATAGCATAGTTTCCCCTAGGCAAGACCCAGTGTAAAATACAAATAATATTTACAAAACAAATAATATTTACAAAACAATTACAATATATGACACAGAAATGTCATCAGGTAACAAAATAAGGAAAAAAAATTATAGTACAATAGATGGAAATAGGAGGATATGCATTTCCAGCGTTACACTTGCCCCTCATTGTCTGAGGATGTTCGTGTAACCTAAACAGACTCAGAAAATGTTCCAAAAAGGAAAAAAAATCGGCAGAAATGCATATGATCAAAATATTAAGAAAATTTAGCATTAGGCTAATTAACCATAAACCAATTTTAGACCATAATAATTGAGTGGAGACACTCCTAGCCTTATTCCAGTCTGTCATCTTACACAAAAGAAAACACGTTGACAACATAATAAAATTCATAGAAAACATAGGAAATGTTTCAGCTTTCTAAATCGGCAAAATTCCTAACAGTATCCTGAAATGGAATACTATTTACAAAATTAACGAGAGTACATGGTCATAAGAAAACAGGTATATCAAAATACGCAAATTAATAATTAATTACATCGAATACACATTTTTTTATAACCTTTTCATAATTAATAATCTTGTCGTGAGAGTCCACTTAACGCTAAACAAGAAAATAATACACAGCAGATCGAAAAAAACATAAATATTGACAGCAGAATTCTTTCATAACAGCTGTCCGGGAAGAAAAACTTCTTCCGTACCCGCAAGTGCAAAGAATATCGAGAGCGGCACAAGAGCCGACAATGGCTCCGCATCGCCAGTATTGTTGCGCCTGCCGGTGAAGCACGCTTGATCTCACTCGCCTGTGTAACGATATTTCCAGAACGTCCGTTTCACTGAATTCTTTCGGAAAAACTCACTCCCGAGTAATCTCAAGGAGTCCATTAATACTATCACAGTGGATAACTCAAAACTGTCCATCATCACACGCATGTACAAGCCTGAAACTTAAAACAGCGTCTAAGTGCATCGGCAGTGACTAGTAGAACACACATTCATGAAATCTTAGAGCTAGTTACAAAATCATATTTACATTCTTTAATCTACTGTGACTCAGCTGAAAACTTAAACTAGCACATTGGATTTTTCAATTGATTAATAATCAGTAACTCTTAAATCATTTAATCAAAATTAATTACTTATTAATTACAACTTCTTTAATGTCCTCTTGGTCAGGCAAAATCATGGCAATCTAGCAAATCTTTAAATCTTACGCTCTATATTTACATACTGTACAAATTACCCATTCTGTGGTATTAATCAATCCTAGGTTGGTAGAATTGCAAGTCTACAATGTTCCGTATACCTAATAGTTTTCCAGAGCTTGGATACTCTAAGCAATAAGGATTTGTGGAAGGTATACCAATGACTTCATATGGTCCATTATAAACAAACTTAAATTTAGAAGTTTCATTATCTATCTCGCTCGACTTCTCACGAGTACTAAGTCTCTGACTGCAAACTTAGCAAAACGCGCTTTAGCGTCGTGACGACGTATGCGAGCATCGGCTCTTAGCTTCATTATTTCTCGCAAATGATCTTATTCACACGAATACTGATGTCAATCCGTGGAGGGAATTTGATTATCTCTTCCACTAAACTTTTACTTCTGTCACCTAACAGGATTTCCTCTGGAGAAAATCCCATAGACTCATGTCTCAAGGTCTTCATAATTCTCTCAAATTCTGCTACATATTTGCCCCATGCCCTATGGTTGCGATGGCAATAGGTATGGCAAAGTCGGCCTAGCTCGCGCATATACCTCCAGCGGGATTTCCAGCAGGACAGTAAGCTGAAATATGCATCACTTCGACCCCATTACTTGCCATGCCTTCATTCCACAACCTAGAAGTAAATTGTGCCCCATTGTCTGATAGAATCGCCTTGGGCTTACCAATATGAACAAAATAATCGTTCACACCCTTGTTATAGACCGCTTTGGCTGTAGCTTTCCTAATCAGGTATAGTTTAATGAACTTGGAAAAAGCTTCTAGCACTACTAAAATGTAGGCAGAGTTTCCTGGTGACTTGGGCAAAGGTCCGTACAAGTCCATGCACAGTAATTCAATGGTGTCGTTAGGCCTTATTCTTTGCATAGGACCACGACTCGTACAGTTGGTAACCTTCACCTTCTGACATAAATCGCAAGTTTTCACTCTGTCAGTAATGCATTTTAACATGTTGAAATTCACTACTCTACTCAACTTTTCCGTACATTTCTTTGGTCCACAGTGACCATACACCAAATGGTAGTAGTCTATTATTTCCGTGACGTATTTGGTGGGCCAGCATACCCGCCAAATATTGAAACGTCCCCTTTGAACAATTTTTACATATGAAATGTCCACTTAGAACAATTATACAAGCCTGTGCTTAACCTGACACACAATATTATTTAGCGCAACGCAATCTGACTTTCAATAACCCCTACAAAACAATGGCCCGACTAACTTTAACCTATACCTTTTACAAATCACTTACCTCACAAAAATCTTCGCTACTCAAGCTACTGCAAAACAGCGAGCGCCACTACTGCCAGCTAAATAAAAGATTCAAACCACTGAAGGTACTAACTACTGATAGGGATAGTTAGCAAATGAAAGATATTAATAGAGAACAAACAATGTATTTACCTTAATATTCACACTTGACATTCAGTCTTACAGATTATCAAAACTCCGCCATCTGTCTCCCCACGTCCACCACTGCTGGCGGCTCACCTCCAACTGCCCAACGCTACGCGCTGTTCACATCCAGCTGTAGCAGTTCATGACAACAATGGCAGACAACAATGCAAACTAGCCACATACTGCACACAGCACAGCCAGTGATTTTCATATAGAGCGCTACGTGGCATTACCCATATAAAAATCTAAACAGCCTACTTACATAGCCCCCATGCTCCCCACAAAAAATTTTACAAAATATTTTTGGGCAGTGGCCAATAAAGATTTGATAAAATTTTTCATAATTACAATAACAAAGATATCAAATGCACACACTTATTGATACAATGTTGGTCAACAGCTAAAATTTTTTTCACAGTCAATAAAGACAGTCCTGATCATTCATCATAAGAGTAAACCTGCAGTTTGTTTGCTCAAAGTCTGAGCAGTAAAATACAATGCACACGGAAGTAGTGGATTTCCATGCAGTCTTGAAGAAGTAGTATTGTCCTTCCAACGGTAAGACAGTGCTGACTCTTGACATGCTGACAGGTAATGGGCCACAACAGAGCAAACCCACAGCAGAGTCAGTCGACGTTTCGAAGAATATTGGTAGGTAGGTCATCACAGAGTAGACCCACTGTAGTCCTGGTAGAGATTGTGGTATTGGTGGGCCACCAGAGGTGCAGACCCACTGTAGTCCTTGTAGAGATGGCCAGCAGCCATCTGTTGCGACTGTGCAGGTGCACAATCACCATTGAAGAGTCTTGCGGATAATAGAGCAAGTCCATAACCACCACTTGTGCACTCACAAAGTTTTTGGAATTGTCCTTAGAACCAGCAATGCTGTTATCCAGTCCCTTGCTGAATTAGTAACACATGTGCAAACACTAACAGTCCCTACTTCTCACATATTGTCCATATACTATGACCAACAGAAATGTGTGCAGTGAAATGAATGCTTACAAATTACTTAATTTGATTAACTGGCGTCAATTACAATTATATAACATAAGAATACAATTACAAAGGTACAAAATACATCATTAAAAACATAACAATACAGATAATATTTGTAGTAATATTGGCTTTACAAAAGAATTGAACTAACATATACATCAGTGTTACAGGAATTATAACATGAGTACATACATAAAAGATCAGAATCACTTTTGAAACGTCAACTTCACACATGAGCATGAAAACAACACAGAATAAATAATGTCTAAGCATCTTTACAAAGAAAATAACAGAGTATTAGAAAAATTCTACAACATAGCTCTCATCAGCTAAACACATAAAGACAGGAAAAACACAAATACACAAGGGTACACAAACATATAGCGGAATAACACAAAAGGAAAGGACAGGGTTTGTTTTCAGTGTAACATTTGGTACTGCAGTCCACCCAAAACTTCATTCGATAGATCTTTCGTCTTATTTCAACATTTGTTTCCACCAAAAAAATCCTATCCAAGCATGCTTTCTGTATTTATATGTTCACACATTGCTTACCTCATCATTTATTTCCAAGAAAATCCTACCTATACCTCGTTCGTGTATTCTATTCATATTTCTTTCAAAAATAATTATTTCTGATTGTACAATAATCATTGGGGCCCAAATCTTTCTTCGCAATGCATTCTTTACCTATTCTCCATAGTCAGTTTCTTATATAGTCTACCCCCTCTTAAGCTAACTTAAATCTACTGAGCTCAGATATATATACCAAGGGACGAGGCAATGCAGCATCACAACAAATCAACACAAACAGAAATGACAAAAAAAATGCAAATTGGCAAAGCTAGCAGCATAAATTAGCAAAGCAAGTGCAATATTACAACTAATATAAGGCACTGTGCAGGAAACAATAAAAATAAATCATTAGTAAAAGTGGCTTAACATTATAATACAAAGTCAAATTCAATAACACTATGCCTGGCAAACAGCAGCAACTTATACCTAAACATGACATAGCCCAAGCAGAAAAAATATTACAGTAAAAACAACAATGCAGACAAGGGAAATGTATATTCACATCTTAATGTCTATGTAATTAAAGTGGTGCACCACAACAACTTATTGTAAAAACAATATTACCATGTACTTGAAAAGAAAATTATGTGTCCAGTTACTGTTACTAGTCCCTTCTTATTGTTCTTTCCTTTCCAAGTGCTCCTTTTTTAAGAATGTGGATTACAAAATTATTATTTAATAGATCTGTTGACAGAAAGTGTTCACATTAGCAAATGCATCTAAGTTTATTTTACAAAACTAATGCTGTAACACAGCTGGAAACAGGTATCAAATGAAATAAGCAATTACGCAAACCAAAGCATAAAAACACCATTCAATAGCTATGTGGCATTTCGTAAGTCAGTAGCTCTCAACTCTCGTAGAAAGACACTTGTCATAATCAGGTGTGCAGATGTACGAATATTTCCCATCAATTCATAAGCATTTCAGTAATTAGCACAAAGTACGAGTAATCATATGTTTTCAAGTAATGAGCGTGTAATATTTGCGATGCTTTCTACAAAGGAATGTCAATAGCGAGGTTAATGGTCTCTTTTTTTTTTCTCCACCTCTGTCTCTGAAAGGCGCACACACTAATGGCTTTCTTTTGTCAGACGACTACCTCTCAGCTGGGCGCCCAAAACGCATTATGTGCAGGTGGTCACTTACCTTTCTTACTGAAATATTTACGACAGCAGTTTCTGCTACAGTGACAGTCTCATAAAAATATTTCACAGGTCAAGAATTTGTGTTACAAATCTGTAGAAACAAAATCCTATAAATATAACAGTGTACAAAAAATTTTCGCCGGCATTGTGATACATTCACGCATTTACACACATTTCATAACTCTTAAAGTACGTTTCTTGGTTTCGAACATCCTTTTCATAAATCAGAGTCCCTAACCACTACTCATTATTCCTTACCTTATTACACATATACATATTCATTGACACTCTTAAATATTTCATCATTATAAATATGTATCATAATAAACATTCCTCAACACCATAATACACATCGTCGTCATAATAATAACATCAAACACCTCGGTCAAATCTCAAAAATGTCGTAGCTTTCTGCAATAATTTCAAAACCTAAAAAAATTCTCTGCTCAAGTCAAAAATGTCATCTGCCTCAAACGCACTTTAAAAATCGTGATCCCATACCAAATATATCATTCAAAGCTCTCAATATCACAATGGGTCCGAAAAAATATGAGCAGTTCACAAAGTACAGACAAAATACAATTTCGTAAGTGTGAAGTTATCCAACGCTGTAATTGCGTAAACGTGTGTCACTGATGTAGTAAAATAAATGTTTGTCTCTCTCAGTTAAATGATCAGATAGCTGTGTAATTTGTGTGTTAGAGAAATATGGTACCGATGTGTAAAGTTGTATAAGCAAATACCATATTAGCTAGGGCTCCTTGTGCTTGCCAAACACATGATACACAAAGTAAGCGTGCACCCCCCTGAGGATTAATGTAATTATACCCTCAGGTGTTACAGATTACAAGAATGGAATGAAATGTATTACAGAAAACTTTTGTATCATTGTACTTCAAATATCCTTGAAAATAAATGTTTTTAGTACAAAATTAATCACTCAAATACGTGTCCTGTAGCGCTAAATGTGCGTCTTGCTGTAAGATAATCTCTGTGGAAGTGTCGTAGTTATCGTCCTCCAAAAGCTAAGTTCTGCAGAAGTCAATGTACTGACCTCATGATAAACAAAAGTGAAATGCTTTGCGTATAGATATCATACTTATTACGCTTATTGCCGTGATGAAGAAAGTACTGTGCTGTAACGTATTGTTGTGCTACAGAAAAGGCTGTCTCCTTGTAGCTATACCACGAAAGTTACTACTAAAACATGTTTTACTTTCCAGAATAATACAGAAAAACTGCGCAGATATAAAACAGAAA
The DNA here is from genome assembly GCF_023864275.1 of Schistocerca cancellata. Lineage (NCBI taxonomy): Eukaryota > Metazoa > Arthropoda > Insecta > Orthoptera > Acrididae > Schistocerca > Schistocerca cancellata. The sequence continues at coordinate 101,922,562 of NC_064633.1, forward strand.
CACCGCAAAAGCAACATTGTAAATTGTCACTCATTAGTAGCGTCGTGATAAAATCGTGTAGCTGTCACATAAACTAACCATTGTCTCATCTGGTATCTCTCAGAAAGTACTTTAAATCCGGAATATATTTTCAAGTAAACCAAAATGTTGCATTAGAATCTCATTAGCAGTACTGGTAAATGTTCTAAGTATGTGAGCCTTATAGTCTTTACGTAATCGTGCAAATAACAAGCAAGAATGTACACACACAATAACACTGTGTCGTCTGTTCGCAATAACAATGCATTCGTAATTTCTGTTTAAATAAGTTCTCTTGGTTATTGACTGGATATTTAACTTCAAACATTGTTGCATGTTAACAGTTTCTCAGTGTGCCAAATTGTACAAGTAGCGTGAAGTGAAACTTGCAAAGACTAAGTTAAAAAGCAGATTATCTGTCAATAAATGGTTTTACATGTGAAATGTGATGTAAACCTTTACTCTTCCTAGAACGCAGAGTTTCAACTTCAACGCAATTATCATGTGGTATACGTCGGATTCTGTAAGGTCCATTGTAAACTAGAAAGAATTTGTGACTCAAGTGTTTCTTCTTATGTGACAATGAATGAGCTTTAATGAGAACTTTCTGACCAATACATAATTTCTTTGCATTTGCTTTACCGTGTAGTTTTCTCCTTTTGTCTGCTGCAGATTTTATATTTTTAAGAGCCAAATCAATTATGTCTTTGTGTCGAAGTTTACGTGTATTCGGGAAAGGTACAAGCTCTCTGATTCTGTTCGGAGGTTCTGCATTCTTCAGTACAAGAGTAGGTGGTAAAGCAGTGGAATCATGAGGCATTTCATTCAGCACATTTTGAAATAAGTGTAAATATCTGTCCCAATGCTGATGCTTTCTGTGACAATAAAGTCTGCAAAGCTTATTGATTTCTTTCATAATCCGTTCAGACGGGTTACAATATGGTGAATACAATGAAATAAAAACAGGTTTGATTTTATGATTCCGGAGCATGCGTGACCAAACAGCAGATCTGAATTGCGGTCCGTTATCTGAAATGACTTTACTAACGTGTCCAACTTCACGTAAGAAATTTTTAACAAAGGCGTTGGATACAGACCGTCCAGTGGCTTTACGTAACGGAGTGAAAGAAACAAATTTTGCAGTAAGTTCAACAGCGACTAGAACGTACGAAAATCCATTCGATGTTCTGACAAGGGGTCCCATGAGATCAACAGCAGCAAATTCTTTTAATTTAGAAGGAATAATAGGAAACAACGGAGCACGATGTGAGATAGTAGATGGTTTCGCCTTTTGACAAAGTTTAAAAATAGACAAGACTCTTCGAATTCGCTTTTCCATATTCTTAAAATAACAAGTCGTTCGAAGAATATGATAACATTTTCGTGGGCCAAAATGTGCGTAGCTGAAATGAATGTACCAAATGAGCTCATTAACAAAATCGTCTGGAATGCAAAGTACCCATAGCTTGTCATCAACAGTGCAGCGTTTGAAGAGTATGTTGTTTCTAACCAGGTAATAATGCCGAATCTGAGTGTGTATCTTTTCATGCCATTTACTTTTGATGTCTTTCCAAATCGGATCTTTATCTTGTTCATGAGCAATGTCCTTTAAAGATGTGGTGATGAAGTTTTCAAAGGCGGCTTTCTGAATGTAAAGAATACTGAAATTTTTCTCGAGGATGACTTCTGTGTTACTTTTCTCAAGCCCAGCCGGTGCGCGTGACAGCGCGTCCGCAACAATGTTCTCCTTGCTGGGAATGTAGACTATTGTGAAGCGGAATTCTTGCAGAAACGATGCCCAACGTTTTAACCTATCATGATTTAATTTTGAAGACATAAGAAATTGTAATGCACGATGATCACTGTATACTTTTACGTGCTTACCAGAAAGAAAGAAACGGAATTTGTTAAATGCCCAAACGATAGCTAAAGCTTCTAATTCAGTAACGGAATAATTTTTTTCAGATTTTGTTAGCACTCGGCTAGCAAAAGCAATGGTTTTCTGAACAGTAGTGTCATTTTCTGTGGCTTCTTGAAATAAATGAGCACCAAGACCGACTTTAGAAGAATCCGTGCTAAGGCAGAAATCTTGTGACAGATCTGGATGAGCTAGTATTGGCGCGTTAAGTAGCGATTCTTTCAAAGAATTGAATTCCAACTGTGCTTGTTCGTCCCAGTTCCAAATAGTATTTTTTCCAGTGAGAGAACAAAGTTTTGGTGTAACTAGAATTTGCATATTCAGAAAACGACGGTAAAAATTTACGAGACCTAGAAAACTGCGGACTTGTCTTTTTGTGGATGGAACTGGAATGGCTCTGATTGCTTCTAACTTTTCAGGATCCAGCTGAATGCCTTCAGAAGAAATAATATGTCCCAAAAACTTCACCTTTGACCTACCGAATTCAGACTTTTCCAAGTTAACTGTAATTCCAGATTCTGCAAAAATACGTTACAAACTGTTGAGGGTGCGATTGTGTTGTTCCCATGAAGCTTCTGCTATCAGAATATCGTCCACATATAAGGTGATGTGACGTTTTAAGAACTCAGGTAATATGTAATTTAACCCACGAATGAATGCTGCCGAAGAAATGTTCAAACCAAAAGGAAGTTTCCGAAACTGATAACAAACGCCGAAACAAAGGAAAGCTGTGTATTTTCTACATTCTGGATGAAGTTCGATCTGATAAAAGCTGGATCTGAGATCAATGGAAGACAACACTTTTACACCATTAAAATTTTGAAGAAGTTCTTCCAACGTTTGCGGCCTGTCTGTTTCAGGAATGATGATACTATTGATTTGTCTCGAATCTAAGACAAGCCTGATCGATCCATTTTTCTTCTCAACAACATGTAATGGGTTGTTGTATGAGCTTACTGCAGGCTCAATAATGCCCTCATTAAGCATAGATTGTATTTCTGTTCTAACACGGTCCCTATAATGCGCCGGAATTACGTATGGTCTAACACAAAATTTAGTATGCTCACGAACACGAAATTGGTATTGAAATCCCTTGATTGTTCCTGTTTTGTGAGTAAAGACTGTGGAATGTGCTTATAAAATCTCAAAAAGGTCCTGCCTATCAGTGTCATTACAATTCTCAATTGTTTGAATTTTATTCTGAATTAACTCTTAATTTCAAATATGCCATCGATGTCATCCCTGTCAGTACTTGCAGAGTGATTGTTAGTGTCTAGTTCCGTAGAAAATTCCGAACTGTTGTCTAACAGAAGGTAAAGCCGATTAATTTCCTCATCATGGTTTGAGAGCCAGTCTTCAAATTTCAAAGCTATTGACTTACCTTCTTTCTCTAAACTTATTTCAGCATCGTGAAAGCTTAAGATTGCTTTGTATTCATTCAAAAAGTCTACTCCCAGTATAATTTCCGTCGACAATAATGGAACAATAAGAAAGTTCATAGAGAAGCTGTGGCTTTGACAAAAGGATTCTAAGTTGGTTTGTTGGCGTACATCTACACTTTTTCCAAAGATTGCACCTTGTAATTTAATCTTACGTAACGGAAGTGTGGGGCAATCGTTCGATTTGTTGCATTTGCTAAAAGCTGTTTCACTAATTACTGAAATGGGACTGCCAGAGTCAAGTACTGCCGTAAATTTTACGTCATTTACAGTAATGTGAATCACAGGATATGCAAAGTTGTTATGTTTTACATCGTGTTCCTGGAGTAAGATGTCCCTAATGTCTTCCATTTTTACGTAATTACTAGCTACGGCAGCTGCGTCGTCAGTTTCATAAGTACGTTTTGTGGCTGCCAGCGGTGTGAGTCATTGCCTATTGTCTCTTTGTTGGCGTGCGTCGTTATTGGGATTAGGAGACCTAACTTCCACAAATTCACGTTGTCGAGAGTGCTCTGCTCTGTTTGAATCCCGCCAGTTCTGATGCAATTCAGGTCTGTCGTTACGATCATATCGTCTGTCATCATATCGGTAGATTCCATAATTTCTTTCTTGTTGGTCACGTGGTGGAGAATTTCTCCCTGAATCGTAACTGCGCGCTGGACCGTTGCGTCTGAAGTTATTCTGTCTCCCATGATAATAATAGTTCTGGTTGCCAAATAGTCTGTTTCTATGATTGTCTCTGTCATATTCATTACTACGGAAATGCGATCTTTCTCTGTAACTATTACTCTGCCAGTGGTTGTCATACGGGTGGTGTCTGTTTTGGTCACGATTTACGATGTAAGAATAGGCTTGTCGTGGCCATTTATTGTTTCTGTCATCACGGAATTGTGACGGATGTGACCTGTAGTGATTGTTTTCCTCTTTTTGCATCCCGCGACTGTCTGTGTCAATTTCTAATTCTTGTAAGAGTTCCTGAAAAGCTTCAATGTCGTCTTTGCAACGTCCTGCCAAAATAATATGCCGTAAATGTTCAGGTAATTTGATTAAGCAAATGCGGATGAGTTCTGAGGGGCTGTATGGGTTTGACAGGTACTGATTCTTGTGCAACATGTCTTCAAAATATTTGAAAAGACTGGAAAATTCAGATTGTTCAAAGTGTTTCATCATCATGATGCTATGTTTTTCTCAGTCTTGTGTAGCTTGAGACCAATATGCTGAGAGGAATGCATGGTAAAATTCTCCTTCACTGTGACAATCGTGAATGACCGATCTCATTCTTACAGCTGGTTCATTCTCCAAGTAGCCACACATAAATTCTAACCTGTGCTCCAATGACCAGTTGGGAGGAAAACAATGAGAGAATTGATGGAGCCACGCATGTGGATGAATGTCGTTGGCAGAATTCTTAAACGTTTTGAATTTACCTGTAGTAATGAACAGCTTATAGTCAAAATCATCGTGTCGGCGAGTAGTATGTCGGTCATTGTTACGTCGTGTCGGCGGTTCGATCTCAAAATTCGGTGCACATTGCCAATTTCTTTCATAACTTCCGAAATGCCCTGTGTTATTATTTTGTGGCTGTTCCGTGTTTCTATGTCCCTCTTCCCGTATTGGAGTGCGAGTGTCCTCTGAAATACGTAATTCTTGTATTACCTGTGTCAGCTGATCTTGTACTTCCCGGATTTCTCTTTGGTGTTGCGTATTAATTTCATTCAGATTTTGTTTCAGTTTCCTAATTTGTTCGCACTCTTCTGTGTCATTAAAGACTACCGGTTTTGTGTCATTCAGATTATCATCTACCTTCGCAGATAAATTATTTAGCTGATCCGAAAGTTCAACTACTTTCTCTGATAATGAACTAATTTCCTCCATGTGTCTTTCTGAACCAATTTTCAGAGTATCTACTGTGTCCTTTAAGTTTTCATGAGTTTTTGCAAGTTGCGTAACCGAATCGGTAGATGCAACTGAGTCCATTTTAGCTTGCAAGGTCTCATGATTTTCATGAACAATAGTTCGCAGTTCTTTTATGGCTGCTTCGTGATTCTGTAATGCATTTTCATGACGCGAAATAATAGGTTGGAAATGCTCACAAATTTGTGTTTTTACTTCATTACAGACTTTTTGACATTTCGATTCAATGTTATGTAACTCAGTAGTTAAATCTTCACGTGTTTGTTCAAGCGTGGTGTCTAACTTTTGAAGATTTTGTTCCATTGCGTCTAACTGTTGCTGTGTTTGTCTCTGGTGTTGTTCCATTGTGTCTAACTTTTGAAGATTTTGTTCCATTGTATCTAACATTTGAAGCTTGTCTGTGTTTGTCTCTGATTTTGTTCCATTTGTTGCATTAGTTGTAATAACAATGCATTAGTGTCTGGAATCTGTTCCTCTACGCTTTTTGGCAGTGCATTTGCACCGGCAACATTCACATTTTGACAAGCTGAAAATGTGTCTTGACTTATTTGAGAAAACGGTGAGGACGCAAAACCTGAATCTACAGTATCTGTAAAATTTTGTCCTGTCATTTCGGATTCCTGAAGCGAGCTGTTGCCGACCGATCGATCGATAATGCTTCCCTGTTCACAACCTGTTTCACTATCTGCACCATTATTTGCCGCCCGCTCCATTTCCCTATGCACAATTACCAAATTACTACTTGGAATGTCTGTTAATTCACTACACAGTGGTGCTGATAAGCTATGCTCGTCGTCACTATTATTTCTCAGTTTACTTTGGAGCCTAGTGTTACGTTTTTCACACGCCATTATTGTGACAATATTTCACACGATAACACAGAAAAACACAATTTGAAGAGCAAAAATAAGAGAACACATTAACATAGCACTGAAAATAATATCTAGTTAATTGCAGCTGCGAATTACTTGGTGCAAATCTACATGCATGCCACAACTGTTTTACTGTGCAACAATGAAAAACCACAACTACCCAGTAAATTCTCTCTATAATTACGCGCTAGCAATAAACAAAAGCTACACTAATTGCACAAACTACTAGAAAAAATCAGAAGATTCCAGTGAGGTATCCTCGGCTAAGGGTCGACATATGAAACGTCCCTTTAGAACAATTTATACAAGACTGTGCTTAAACTGACACACAATGTTTTTAGCGCAACGCAATCTGACTATCAAAGATCCCTGCAAAAGAATGGCCCTGAGTAACATTAAACTATACCTTTCAGAAATCACTTACCTCACAAAAATCTTCATTACTCGAACTACTGCAATACAGCGAGCGCCACTACTGCCAGCTAAATAAAAGATTCAAACTACGGAAGGCACTATCTACTGATAGGGATAGTTAGCAAATGAAAGATATTAATAGAGAACAAACAATGTATTTACCTTAATAGTCATAATATATATAGCAGTTCATGACAAATTACAAAACTCCGCCATCTCTCTCCCCACATCCACCACTGCTGGCGGCTCACCAACTGCGCAACGCTACGCGCTGTTCACATCCAGCTGCCGCTGCCCAACACTACAATGGCAGACAACAATGCAAACTAGCCACAGACTGCACACAGCACAGCCAGTGATTTTCATACAGAGCGCTACGTGGCATTACCAATATAAAAATCTAAACAGCCTACTTACACAAACACTCTCCACCTCTAAAATTGACACGATTTCTGACTGCAGTGTCAAAGCAGTGGGGTGCACAGACGGGCTTCCACAGCGCCATGTGATCTTCGATGACAGTGACAAATGAATCACTACGACCTCTAAGTATGCGCGTAATACACACTGGCTCCACTGAACATAGTCATCGAATGTGTTTCATTTTATTTTTAGAATGTATGTTGATACAGAAATACACATAAAACATAGACGTAACATGCATTTCATCACTTGTATATTCAGTAGCAAACTAAATTAGTAATTAAGATAGGTACATGGCACGGGACATGGGTATGTTGAAATTCAGTATAAAGGGACTTAGTGATGTTCGGTGCCAGAAAGAACAGAAATTCTGGTCAAGTGAGTGCTGGGTTATCAACACTAAACAAAAGTACGAGTGATGCAGGAATAGGTCCAATAAATGAATGAGAAAATAGGAATGCGAGTAAGATTCTATAAACGGCATACTGAATGCGTTATTATAGACAAGAACCCAACACAAGCCACAGTAATTCAGATTTATACCCCTTCTAGCTCCGCAGATACTAAAGAGATTGAAACTTTGTCAAATTAGATAAAATAAATTATTCAGGAAATAAAAAGAGAGGAAAATTTAATTGTTATCTGTACAATAGCCTGGAGAGAATAATACGAGTGGACGACCAAGAACGAAGTGTTCGGATTAAAATGGACGTAAGACAGGGATGTAGTCTTTCACCCCTACTGTTCAACCTGTGCTTCGAAGAAGCAAAATGGAAATAAAAGAAAGGTCCAAGAGCGGATTTAGTATTAAAGATGAAAGGATATCAGTGATACGATTCGCTGCTGACTTTTCTATCCTGAGTGAAAGTGAAGAAGAGTTACATGATCTGCTGAATTGAACGAACAGTCTAATGAGTACAGAAAATGGATTCGGAATAAATTGAAGAAAGACGAAAGTAATTGGAAATAGCAGAAATGAGAACAGCGAGAAACTTTGCACCAGGAATGATGGCAACGAAGTAGATGAAGTTAAGGAATTATACACCCTAGGCAGTAAAATAACCAATGACGGGTGGAGCAAGGAGAACATGAAAAGCAGACTAGCACTGGCAGAAAGGGGATTCCTGGTGAAAGCTGGCTACTAGTATCAAACACAGGCCTTAATTTGAGGAAGAAATTTCTGAGAACGTACTTTTGAAGCACAGAAATGTATGGAAGTGAAACAAGGGCTGGCGGAAAATTAGAAGAGAATCGAAACATTTGAGGTGTGGCTCTACAGACGAATTTTGAAAATTGGGTGGACTTATAAGGTAAGGAATCAGGAGGTTCTGCGCAGAATAGGAGAGGAAAGGAATGTGTGGAAAACACTGACAAGGAGAAGGGAAAGGATGATAGGATATCTGTTAAGACATCAGGGAATGACTTCCATGGTACAAGAGGGAGATGTAGAGGGCAAAAACTGTAGAGGAAGACAGGTATTGAAATATATCCAGCAAATAATTGAGGACGTAGGTTGCAAGTGCTTCTCTGAGATGAATAAGTTGGCATGGTGGAGGAATTCGTGGAAGGCTGCGTCAAACCAGAAGACTGAAGACTCAAAGAAAAGCAAAATTGGTAACTAGTATTCGACAGTAGGAAAAGGAAGAGAAGAAAATATAGTGGGAGAATATTGACTTCTGGATAGAAATGAAAAGAGAAGCCTTGTGGTAGAGTTTTCCACCGACCGTAACTTAATTCTAAAACTTCTTTAAGCATACGAAAGAAAATTATATATGTGGAAAACACCTGCATACGCCACTTCATGTGGATCATATACTCATGTAACGAGATTTCAGAACTACATTTTAAAATGAAAAACAATGCGACCATTACTTTTTCTTTAGAACTGCAGGTTAAAACTGGAAAAATAGAATAGAGATAGGAAATGGTACAGATGAGATCCTGAGAAACTGAAGGAACCAGAGTCAGCTGGGAGTTTTAAAGGATGCATTGTACAGGGAAAAGATGTACAATATAAAATGAATGAGAATTTTTGAGAGATAAACTATCAAGTCTGCATAGGATTAAACACGCAAAATACAAAGTCCAGTAGGAATCATTAAATGCCACATGAGGCACTGAATTTAAGTTATTAAAGAAGAGAATATAAGAAGACAGCCGATGAAATAGACAAAAGAGAATACAGACATCTAAAACATAAGATCAACAGAAATTGCGGAATATCTAAACAGAAATGGCTAAAGGACAAATGCGAGCAATGTAGGAAAATTGAATAGACCATCTGAGAAAGAAGTAGCTGAGATGGGATCCATTATAACCAAAGAAATAGAAGTTTACAGCCGGAAGGAATATAGACAAGGCGTGTACAAAGGATCTGAACTTGAACAAATTATTGAAAAATTTAGGACGTATATGAAGGTGAAACAAGAGACGAATATTACGAAAAGAATTTGACAGAGGTTTAAAATGGTCTAAGACGATACAGGGACGCTGGAGTAGAGTAAATTCACCCAAAACTATTGAGAACCTTGGGAGAGCCAGCTATGACAAAACTATTCCAGCTACTGTGCAAAATACATGAGGCGGCTAATCACCATGATGCTTCATGAAGTATACAATTCAATTCAAAAAATAGCAGGAGCTGAAACTAGTTTAACAAGCTATGATTACAAAACATTGTCATGATTTATTTGTGGAAGAATGGAAAAACTTGCAAAACCCGTCCTCGGAGGAGATCAGTTTGGATTCTGGAGAAATGTGGGAACACCCTGCGAGTTACGAATATCTTAGGAGATAAGAAAGGGAAACCTACGATTACAAATTTGTATATTTCCACAACGCTTTTGATAATTTTGACTGGAATACACCTTTTGTTATTCTGTAGGCTATAAGCATAAGGTACAGAAAACAAAAAGTTATCTACAATTTCCACAAAAATCAGGCTCAGTTAAGAGTGAAAGGACAAAGAAAGTGATTGTTGAGAAGGGTGTGAGACAAGATTATTTAGTACATACAATAAGCACGTGGTGTTGTCAAACCAGGTGAAATAAGAGGGGGAATTAAAGCTCAGGGAGAAGATGTGAAAGCTTCGAAGCTTGCCGACGGCATTCTGAATCTGATTCAGGCGACAGTAAATCTGAGAGAGCGGTTGAACGGAATGGATATTAACTTAATTTCATTTATCACTATCGAGATGTTTAGCAAGGCTACTACTTCGTCATTAATGCTTTAAATAATAAATGGTTGCAGAAGTTTTTCTCGTAAAGCACGAAGCGTTTCGTCGATTTATTCCTCTTTCAAAGTGCAACTACCTACATTGGCATTTTTGTGATCTTCGGATGTGACTTTCTCGCCCTGCAGACGTCTTTCGGACGGTCATGAAATACAAATATTGCCTTTTTTATACACCAATGCTCAGAGTATACCAGGAAAATTTGGCCTTGAAATGACCATCAAGGTGCTCACGTCCTCGTCATATGGTACTGAATGTCATGCATAACGTCATCAATGACCTTGAGCCAAATAATCAATAAAGTAAGTAAAATAGGTTTAAAAGGCTAACATTCTCAGCTGCACTTCAAATTCCTTTCCCTGTCACTCCCTCCCATCCCCTCCCCAACCAACCACGTCCTCCCGCCCCTCCCCTATTTCCACTGGACATAACGAAAATTTAGAATTGAAAGAAGTAATCAAAAAGCTCAAGCCAAAGCAATTAACTCAGTAGTGTTAATGGAAAATAAAATAGCGCTCTACCCTTTCCACCCCTCTCCAGTCAATCACAGCGAAGTATTAAAAATAAAACAGCCAATCGGGTATCATGAAAGAGGAACTAAGTCAAGCGTGGTTTATACTTCAACGCATCCTCCCTTTGCTCTTTCTAATCAGCCTGAGAGTAACAATGAAATGATGTGTAAAAATAACGCAAAGAGTCGTTATTTTCGTGATATTTATGTAAAACTTCCTAAGCACACATTGTGTAACGTAGGGTTTCAGTGCTATCTCTTCCAATCAGATAATAGCATTTTAGCCACCACTAATATGAAGCAACCAGCTACAACGTATCTTCAACTTGCCTGCGCTCAGAAGTACTCTATTTACCGCAATTGTTTACCAAAAAACCGTCACACACTTAAAAAAGAATCTGAGTTCCGTAAAATATCGAAATTAGTGCAATTACGTTTTTGTTACTGACTTCCTAAACTCTTTTCTGCCGTGGCTCACCAGTTACATCAGTAAATACCATTAGTAGGTATGTACCATTCGTTATGGAACATAGGAACAAGTTCATGGCATACTGTCCATGAATAGTTAAACAACCACATTTGCCTATGCAGTGTATTTGACAAATTACTGTCCATCGTTGTCAAAGATGAATTTACTGTAAATACTATTCTGAAAACCACGAACAAGTCGAAAAAAAAGTTCAGCTGTTGATTTCCGAACCAATTTCTTTCACTGACTAATGTAAAACACTCAACTTCCATCTACGTACCATAGTTACTGTAAAACACAACCAAGCATTAAATTAATTACTTTACACAGCTATGTAACTTATATTCTATCCAGTAGTGCAAAAATGCATCAACAACACAAAAAAGTGTAATTTCCAGGTGAAAATGTTGCCAAAAATATAATTGCTAACACTAAAGCAAGTACCCCAAAATATTTTTATTCTACAAAACGGTCAGATAAACTTCTATATGGTATATAGAACAAGTATAAAACATGTTCTCCACACATAGTTAAAAACCATGGTGCGCTTCGGCAATTTAATATAAGAAGAAGCATCAGACATACTCTCCATAAATAACTGAAAATCAACGCTTACTTCTGCTCTCTAATTAAATAAGTAATTATTTTTAATTGTTAATGTGAGTTTTACTTAACATAATTTTCCATAAATCTCGAAATACGCAAAATTAACCAACTTCCGGGTTATGCTCCATTTGCTTACTAGCTTACTACAACCAGCAGACGTCTGCTCTCATACGTCGTTAAAAGTTTAACCTACAGACCACAGTTAGCGTAAGGCACAACAGAGTCTTAAATTAATTATTTTCTGCACTTTGCAATTGGCACAATAACCTGAAACGTCAGTAGAATAAATTAGTACCGCAACAAATGTGCAATGGTTATGCCGTGTATTACAGTGTTATTTTCCACATATTTACATATCCTTGAAATTGGTGTTTATAAAATATCTTTGTGAATCTGCATTATATGCCAGGAGAGGGAACGAAAATAACCTTCACCAAAAAAATAATCTATGGTAGTTCGTGCAAATAAATGTAAATTACAGACAATTGTACCACTGTGTAAGACATAAATTAATTACTTTACCTCATCTCTGATGCTTGTGAAATGTACAATATTTTAAACCGTCCACAAATGTGCGTGATCAGTGCAACCAGTATAATATTTACATTACAGTAGCTTCTGAATACATAAAATACACTGAACCTGATGGTGTGTACCATCACCACCGATCTTTCTGATCACAAGTTTAGTAAGAAGCGAATGTAATGCGTCACTAGAAAAAGTACAACCAGTGCCAGTTATTACAAATGACTGAACAAACTTCTGCATTCGGAACCAAGGCTCTCTAAAAGACTGAAATCTGCTACACCAACATCTAGTAAAATACCACTATACCCAACACGATTTTAGGAAGGAAGAAAAAATTTTTTTAGCTTCGATTTTAGGAAGGAAGGATGTGTTTTACTACAATATATCTTTTACGTTGCAGAACGACTTCTTTGTTGCTACACACTCATGAGACGACCAGAGATAGTGACAGAGTTGTGAAGTCACCAAGTACGATAACAGACTGGGTATCTTAACGATAGAAACCTTTGATAAAATTATTTATCATTTCTTGCACTACATGTAATAATTCACACACTTTGCATGCACAATTACTCGTGAAATTATATGCTGTAGCATCCAATTTGTCTGCATTGCCTATTACAACGCACGCAGCTTTCATACTGGCACTACTGAAGAAAACTTTCACTTTAAGCAGAACTCGCTTACGACGAAAGTTCCATATCGCACAAAACTAGGAAACGATATGGTTCTTAGGACTAAATATTTTTGCTTCTAAGTATCTGTACGAAAATTTGAGCATAATAAGTTGTTCTCTATGTACGATTTCTCAAACTCTGCTACACCAATAGAACTTGCAACTAAATATTTCCACATCTAAACTGTCTATGCTACTTTTTAACCATTCGTGAGGATATTTCCTTTTTTCAATGAGATCAGTTACAGTACATCGAATTGATCACATCGCTTATTCAAGTGATTGTTTATTAAATTTCGTTAACAAAACACATTATAATTGGAAAATATGTTTAAAGAAAGATGAAGATGATTTAATAGTACTAAAACAAATTAAATTTTAATCATTCAGTTCTCTTATTTCAGTGTTGGAATGCATTAAGAAATGATAACGTCGCTTTTTCACTTCTTTCTTTATTGGATTTCGATAATTAATGTTGTTATAAATAAGAAAAATCGTCACAGAAGAGCAAAGACGTCATTACAGCAAAACGACAATTGTAATATTACTCATTATCTCATCGTCATTTTTTAATAGTGGTAACATATGAGATATTTTACTGCAGTCAGAGTAAAAGGATCCAATATACATTAATAAGATTGGCATTTTACACATTTTGCAACAATACTCTTAAACTCCTTTCTTTACTGTATGTACATTACACATTTTCCTCTTCACTCGAATTTATTTTCCTCCATTTCTGCTTTCGTCTTCTAAATCTTTTTCACACGTTGTCCTATAATGTTGTAGCCTCTGTTGAAGAGTCCTATGAATTCATGAGGTGCCCAAGCTTCTCTGAAACAAGTGAGGTAATTGATTCAGGAGATCTTTTCTTTTGATACAATTGTCATCTTTGCTACAATGAATTACTTGAGCATTAATTCCACACATACTAATCATTTAAAAAAATATATGCATGGGACTACGGTGAACATTTCTTCCAACAATATTGTACGACTCCATCTTTACTGCTGTTATAAAATTTTACAACCGATGGGTTCGGTTTATATTTCATATCAGCATCTATTGAATTATCTTCATGCAAACTTAATACTAGGATCACACACTTAACCTTTTTACGAACATAGAAAATTAATATACAGCCTTTATTAAAGCCAAAATGTAGACTGTGGACAGCCATTCATTTACTGGTAGAAAACTCAAGAGGAATATCAGGCTTGTTTTTCATCATTATCTCAACAGAAGAAAGAATTTTTTCTTCCTAACCCTTCTTCACAGTCATAATTAGTAAGTAAGTTGTCTGCTGGCACATTTCTACCTGAGTGATAAATAGATTCACACTGTCAAAGAAAAAATTCGAAGGTTTATTGCTTACGTAGTACAGTCCTCCTGGTTGCAATCAAGATTTTACAGATAAATTTCTTGGGAACTCACAAGTGTATATATCTCAGTTCCACATTAGTTTGATTTGCTACGTATGTATTTGCGGAAACTGCTCCCTCCACGGAATCGTTCCTGTTTCTCATCTACTGTAATGTTTTCTCTGAGGGTACAGATTTCTGGCAGTTACGTAAAAACATACAAAATATTCGCCGGATCCCTGTTTCTTGTCTAATTGTCTCATTTCATCGCGAGATGCACGATTGTCAAAGCCAAGGCACCGCTTTATGAATTGAAAAGTTTCATGTCTATTACGGGACGAAATATTTCAGTGCTGACCCCACCCATTCCTCACAGATTTTCTAAGCTTTGTGTGTTACACTGGTTAATCTCAGTTAAAAATAAGAGACCCATAAAGGCTTCCAGTTCAATAACATCTACTAGTTTTACGTCGCTCTCACACTGAAATGAAGCTTTGACCGTCTTAATACACTGATTTCATACAAAACTATAACTGACAAAATGACCTCATCTATGGGGCAATTCCAGCGTTGCAAAAGGGATCTCCGTGCTTTCGCTGCTCACCACTGTTTGAAGCGAAAAAGAAAACTAATCGCGTTACCATTTCATTCTTGTCGATACCTGATGGAGATCTGTTGGAGCCATCTTCCAATAATTAACGCTGTCTTCTTCTTCCTTACTATAATCGTTTTTCTCACCACAATCATCTTCTTCTTATCCACCTTCCGCTTTATAAATACGGAGGTGGGACAAAAATATGGAAACTCCTGGAGGAATCTGCAAGGGTCACTCCAAAGGAAATGTACACAATTTTTTTTAACCCATATTTTATTCTACATGTT
The DNA here is from genome assembly GCF_023864275.1 of Schistocerca cancellata. Classification (NCBI taxonomy): domain Eukaryota; kingdom Metazoa; phylum Arthropoda; class Insecta; order Orthoptera; family Acrididae; genus Schistocerca; species Schistocerca cancellata. The sequence continues at coordinate 101,937,825 of NC_064633.1, forward strand.
ACAAACTTGTACAGTGAGTAGATAAATCCTTTAGGAACAATATTTACATTTCTCCACATAATTTCAAATCCTCTCAACTGCCTTACGCCATCTTGAAACCAGCGCCTGTATACCCGAGCGGGAAAATTCTGGACCAACCTGTTGGAGCCACTGTTTGGCAGCGTGCACACGGGAGTTATCATCTTCAAACCTTGTTCCACAAAGAGAGTCTTTCAATTTTCCAAAGAGATGATAGTCACATCGTGCCAGATCAGGACTGTAAGGCGTGTGTTTCAGAGTGGTCCATCCGAGTTTTGTGATCGCTTCCATGGTTTTTTGACTGACATGTAGCCGTGCATTGTAGTGCAACAGCAAAACATCCTGCTTTTGCCGATGTGGTCGAACACGACTCAGTCGAGCTTGAAGCTTCTTCAGTTTCGCCACATATGCATCAGAATTTATGGTGGTTCCACTTGGCATGATGTCAACAAGCAAGAGTCCTTCGGAATCGAAAAACACCGTAGCCATAAGTTTTCCAGCAGAAGGCGTGGTTTTGAATTTTTTTTTTTTCTTGCGTGAATTTGCATGATGCCACTCCATTGATTGCCTCTTCGTCTCTGGTGAAAAATGATGGAGCCATGTTTCATGACCATTCTGTTCCAAAAGTTCGCAGCATACCATTTCTATTGTTTCATTGTGAGCCACTGTCAACATCCTGGGAACCCACCAGGCACAAACCTTTTTTAACGTGAACACTTTCAGTATCCTGCAAACACTTCCTTCCCCTATCCCAACGTAGCGTGACAATTCGTTCACTGTGATGCGTCGGTCAGCAGTCACCAATTCGTTAACACTCTGCACATTGTCTGGCGTGTGTGCAGTACGAGGCCTGCCGCTGCGAGGACAATCCTCAGTATTGCCGTTCCCGCTTTCATCACGTAACCTGCTTGACCACCGACTAACTGTACTGCGATTAACAGCAGCATCTCTATACACCTTTCTCAATCTCTTGTGGATGTTTCTCACTGTCTCGTTCACACAGCAAAGGAATTCTATCACAGCATGTTGCTTCTGACGAACGTCAAGTGTAGCAGCCACTTTGAAGACATTCTGTGACGGTGCCACTCACGGGAACAGGTTGAACTAAGTTTTAAAACAAGCGGGAAGGATGTATCTACACACTGTAAAACTTTCACATATGAATAATTAAAACTGTATTTTTACAAAAATGATGTGCATTTCTTTTGGAGAGACCCTCGTATACTTGAACGTAAAGTCCGAAAGAACAGACACCACGCATTCGTATGACTGATTACCCTCGACGGACAACGAGTACATTACCTACAGTGCGGTCCGCCCCGTAAGCTGAGTGGTAATAAAAAAACTGAGTTAACTGATCAACGGATGTCTTATGACGTCCGCCCCGAGCAGATTCAACGAACAAAAGCGAACAAAATTAGAGAAAAAAAAAAATGGTCAGCGTGACGGACTGCCGTACTAAGGAGCCCGGGTTCGATTCCCGGCTGCGTCGGGGATTTCCCCCTCTCAGAGACTGGGTGTCGTGTTGTCTTCATCATCATTTCATCCCCATCCGGCGTGCAGGTCGCCAAATGTGGCGTCTAACGTAATAAGACCTGCACCAAGGCGGCCGGACCTGCCCCGTAAGGGGCCTCATCAGCCAATGACGCCAAACGCTCATTTCCTTTTTACCTACAGAGCGGATAGCCAGGTGCAACCTCGTGTGGGCATCTCATAGTAGAGAGCATGGAAGACATGGATGGCGACTGTGGATAGACGGCGCTAGGTGGGAATGTGGGTCAGCTTAGAGGCGTGCCGAGATACTCGTCGCATTTGTGGTAAACACTCTGTCCACGTGGCGAAGTGTTTAGCGCTACTGCCTAGTAAGCAGGATATCTCGGGTTAGACTCCCGCTCTAGCATACATTTTCATTTGTCGCCGGTGATTCCGCATAAAACCCCATTGCAGTTGACATCAATAGTTCCTTGCTTTCCTTTTCCTTCGTCTCCCTCCACCTTCCATTTACATAATAAATACGGGTGCTAGCTAAGCCTACAGGTTGTGCTGGCCAACTTGATCACAAACGATTCCTTTAAAATGTCCTGAATATGTTGCAAAGTTCAGGCATGATTGTAACATTGTTGTATACGGCTGTGATTGCGTTTTGTTGGACTAAGTGAACTCGAACATAGAAAAATTGTTGGTGCTCGTATGAGGGGTGTTCAAATAACCAAAGTAAATGAAGATTTTGGTGCCGCAAGAAGCACCATATCGGACATATATACCGTATACAAGTAAAGTGAATAAATGTTATCTAGTAACTCACAGTACAGGTGAAATTATATATTGTTGATCGCGACAAACGGCCATTGAAAATGACTGTGACAAGAAATAAGGGGACGAGAGCAGCGAAAGTCACTGCAGAACTGAATGACCCACTGAAGAACCCTGGCATCGCCTAAACAACACAGAGGGAACTCTATAAACAGGAAACTGCAGAAAATTACAACACCACTATCAGTGATGCAAATGCCTGTGATGGGAAAACGTGGTGCCAACGCCTTAAAGCATGCCCTACGGAGCAATGGAAGAAATTCATTTGCTCAGATGTATCTCGTTTCGCACAGTTTCCAAGTTCTTCGTGAGCCTTTAGTCCAAGAGTGGAGCATGGCGGGAAAATGATGATTGGGCAGCCATATCTTGGTTTTCCATGGACCCTATGGTTGCTCTGCTGGGTCTCATTACTGCCATTGACTGAGTGAGCATTCTGGTTGATCAGGTCTATCTCACAGTACAACGTTTGTTCCTCAATGGTGATGCTGTTTTCTAAGGCGACAGGGTTCCTGTTCACACAGCTCTCACAGTTCTGGACTAGCTATCACTGTCATCAGATCTCGATGTTATTGAGCTTTTCTGAGCCACTCTGGAGAGGAGTGTGCGTGATCACTATTCATCTAGATCGTTACCTCAAATTGCCACTATTTTCCAGGAATAATGGTATAAAGTTTCCTTGAGAACCATATCGGACATGTATTTATCCATCCTGAGATGACCAAAACCTGTTTTGAGTGTCAAAGGCTTTTCTCCATCGTATTAAACATGTCAGTACGTCGTGTTAGAGGTGTTTCCACATCTTCGTCCATGCCCCTGTACAATGTTTAACGTCTTTTTTTGGAATATGAGACTCAAGTTTTAAGGGAAGTTCAAGAGCATATTTCTTGAATTTAATCTTCTAATCTGGCGAAATCTGGTGAGTTTATTTTTACCCACCATTAAGCAGAACTTGATTGTGATCTGAAATATAGATTGTTGGTTATTAAAATCTCTGTTAGGGAGTGGTAAGAAAGCATATATAATTTACATTTCTACTCATTATCTCTGATGAAAAATTTAAGTGCACGGTCCATGAATCGCATTTTCTTCTCTTCTGATAACATCAGGTGAGCATTTTTGTATCCAATATTAACTGAGAATAAGATCTTATTAATCTCTATATTATGTACTGGTAAAAGACTACATAAATATTCTTATTTTACGTTTTTACTTACTATTTCTGATGGGAATTTGCGGTAGCTTGAGGTTCTCTAACATGGTATGCATACTTTATCCATAAGCTTAGCTATGATTAATTTCCACTGTTTAATCTGACTTGCAGTGTGTTAAAAGGTGTTTTAAAAATTTTAATGGCCTTTGTAATCGGCGAAACCTTAACAGCAGCTCGTTCTGCCACTTTCAGATTTGTACAGTCCACTTTGTTCCCATCGGGTCAACGATGGTAAGTGGTCAACGATGGTCAGGGATCTCCAGTGGTCAATGGGCAATGATGGTCGATGCTCGATGATCGTCAGTGGTCAATAATGGTCAGCAGACAACGATAGTAATTTGACAATGTTGATCACGTTGTAGGGTGATTCCTATTCGGCTATGTGTCTACATTCCTTAATAAGAAATTACGAGATACAATGTAAGACTTATCTTAATGCTATGTAATCAGTAATTTGAGGTAATTAACTGTCAGCTGTACTAACAGTCTTACTCTTTCGATGTGAAAACAAAACTGGGAATACACCTCACATTACACAGATAACCCGGGTGCTGACCATCTAGAATGATATGATGAGCAACATTATTTTCCAAAAACGCTCTTTCTTTCACGATGGCAAGGCAGGTGTATGCAGTCATTGTCTCTCTGGAATCTTCCAAAATTTGGTCTGATAATACAAACAAATGTTGTTGTTTTGATCTGGTTTACAACAACTATTTTTAAATTCAGCACACCTCCTCTACGAGCTTCCTCGCATGGAAATAGTGTGAGAACACACACGCTTTCGGAGATTATATTTGCTGGAAATGAAAAAAACAAAGAGGACTGCACATGCCTAGAAACTGATGGAGGCAACTAGAAATTCCAGATCAGAATCACCTCCTGCAGGTCCACATGAGATAAAATTTTTGGGGAATCCCATCTCTACCCCTTCAGACCAGCTTCTCAGAAACTGGGACTACTTTTCCATAACGAGACAAATTAAGGCACTAAAAAGAATTTATTTATGGAAGCAGGAGGTGGAGAAGGAGGGGGTGACTATAAGAGGAAATTGATGACAGTCATGGTTATGAAGAGGAATAGAAAGGATTATGTTCACAATTGGTAGATGGTCTCCATCAAATCACCAGCAACTACCATCCTGAATAAATGGTAAAACTATTAGTTTTCTTGCTGGCTTCTAAAGTGGTGGGCAATAATTCATAAGGTAATATAAGACTTGCTACTGGAGAGAAGCTTTTCCTAGCATTCATTATCAGCTGAAGTTGCAAAATAGACACTGAAAGATGGGTAAGTTGCGTATGAGAACATTAAATCTTAACTATACTGAATATGATAAGACTTTGTACCGTAGAATGTTGTCTTTGTTTCTTTTGCCATAAGTACACTGTAAGGTAGATTGACAGCAGTGTTCTAGATGTATGTCATTTTGTGTTTAATCATTGTTACAGATAATTTATGTGTACAGATAATTAATTTACTAGCAAAAGGTAGTGACTTTTGATGATTTATAGACGTGAGAGTAATATTGGTGCCATAATGTATCGAACAAATAACACACATTACAGTGAATTCCTGAAACAATTCCAGTTAACTCGATGTGTCACACGACGTAGTTCTGTGAAAATGTATTAATTTTTTTGATAGGCAAAGAGATGCCATTAAACAAATAGACATTTCGTGAATATAAACCTCTTAAACTCACACTAGTACTTGCACGCGAATAATTTTATCAACCAGAGCTACGAGAGGCAGTTCTGAGGGAAAGGAGAAATTTACAAGAGCACACCTTCTCGCGTGGCTGAAACCTTCACCACGGGACACCTAGCGGACACAATGAGATGCCACAACCATTGTGTAGGCCACCAGCAAGAGCAGCGCTTGCCCCTGCCTTTAACGACGGCCATTGGGAAGGCCTTTCTACTGGAACACAGCCAGAGATCACAGATAAACGTCTGAAGAAACCCAACTCAAAACATTGGTGACTCAATGTAGCTACCTGCATTAAAACTCACATGAAAGAAAAAGGTGTTTATCTGCTCTCCGGAAGAAACAATGCTTATGATAGGCTACAAAAACTCTAGTGGGTGGAGACATAACAAGTATGAACGCCCTAATTGGACAGAAAGAAAACTTATGGCCACCGGATTTGGTATAGGCAAATTGCAGACACCTATTCTCTTGCTGAAAATCGGAGAGTGCTTCAGCAATACGACTTGCGCTGCGCTGGGACGATTTCGAGAGTCATTATGTGAGTACTTCTTCACAGGCTCATCTTAAGCCGTTAGGAGTTAAAATGCAAAGTCTCCTAGTACGGAGAATCACACAGAGCAAGCTGCATGTATTTCTATAAACTATGGACAGAATTTCGAAGCGGATATATTTAGTCTGAAATTCCATAAAGCTTGTAACTATGGTATGGTTATCAAACTTTCGTTGTGAGTGAGAGCTATTCAACCAAAATAAATTTTGATAGGCGAACCAACATGTGAGCTCTGTGTGTTTTAATATATGGTACAGATAAGTCAGAATCTGGGATATGTAATTTGAAATTTTACTACACTCGCAAAGTGATTGAATCTCATGTATAGTCAAATAAATGATAAATAATTTTATCACAGGTTTTTATAGTTGAGATATATACTCTGTTATGCTTTTTGGAGATGAAACATCACATGTCATTCTACAGCCTAAATGATGCAGCGTAATGAAACACTTTCATCGTTCCTAAAATCTAAGTCATAAAAACACCTTCTTCCTGCTTAAAGTGTTGGATGTGGTGGTATATTATTACATGTTGGTGTAGTTGATTCAGGTCTTTCAGGGTGCTTTAATTCCGACTGCAGAAGTTTCTTCATTCATATGTAATAATTGGCAGCGATCTTATTTGTTCTAGTGATGCATTATATTTGCTCTCTCTTAAATTGATGATTTTCAAGGAAATACTACGATATGCGTGGCTTGCTTGCTACATTCTCTCTTGGTGGTGACGTTTTTAGCAACATCAATAAGGTTGTTTTCCTGCTGATAATCTGAATAGAAATTTTGACTTTGGCACAAGTGACTTCGTAGATCATTTGTGGCATTATATATATATATATATATTTATATATATATATATATATATATATATATATATATATATATATATATATATATATATATATATATTCCTACGAAACATTAAATAACATTTGTGATGATAAAATCTTTCTTGATAAGATTTTAAACGCTTATTTCTTGTGTCAATTAACACTGCATGTCATGATGATAAAAAAAAAATGTTGAGATCACATACTTGCACGACAGCAGATGAAACAACATATGAATGGATCTGAACATAGGGCGCGAAATTTCGAAAGCGAAAATGTATATGCTTAGCCACCTCACTACCACGTCATCAGGCTATCCATTATGCAAACGAACTGATAAAGTCATATCAAAACCTTGACCATCACTTTCTCGGAAACTATTCACTGTTGACACGTAAGCCAAATTCGCCGTCCCTTTATTTTCACCCTTCTTTCTCCCTGCAAAGTTTCCACTGCGTCATGAAGCGACTTGCTACTGACTTGTGCGGCAACTGTAATAGTAAGTAAGCTACACAGGATCAGGAATGGTTAGCGAATAAGTTAACACAGTAGACCGAAGATCTACTTAACTTGTATATCTTCAAGTGTTCCAAGTCTAATTACAAGTAATGCAGCAAGAAATAGGGTCAAGCTCATTAAACAGCAACAAGGATGACAGACTCTCATCTGACCACGAAAGATGGTGTTAGAGCGAGGACCAGGTGGCGTCTTCATAGCGTCATGTGGTAAAGTGGCTCAAGTGCGACTGTGTAGCTGCTGCCAGCAATCCTATACAGTAGTGGCACAGGGTGCTTGTTGTCCAGAGCAGTGGGACGTGTGGCTCAACAGGCGTATACAACCGGGTCCCCCGTATTTCACACTACCTCTATTGGCATCTTATGGAAATTTGCAATTCTGTAGCAAACTATGAATCCCGTGAGATTGTATGGACATGTGATACCACACCTATGGAGGTTGTGCCTTGTTAGATATAGCAGGCTGCATGGTCAGCAATCTTGAGCAGTTCCAAAATCGCTGATTACCGTTATAATAGTTTAGGGGCAAAGTATCAAGTGGTGGGTGGTCTATATTTTACTTTAGAGTTCTTCCTTTCTTTATTTTGTATGTTTTTTCGTTAACACAGCTGTAGAATTTAGCTGTAGATATTAATATTATACACTCCTGGAAATTGAAAAAAGAACACATTGACACCGGTGTGTCAGACACACCATACTTGCTCCGGACACTGCGAGAGGGCTGTACAAGCAATGATCACACGCACGGCACAGCGGACACACCAGGAACCGCGGTGTTGGCCGTCGAATGGCGCTAGCTGCGCAGCATTTGTGCACCGCCGCCGTCAGTGTCAGCCAGTTTGCCGTGGCATACGGAGCTCCATCGCAGTCTTTAACACTGGTAGCATGCCGCGACAGCGTGGACGTGAACCGTATGTGCAGTTGACGGACTTTGAGCGAGGGCGTATAGTGGGCATGCGGGAGGCCGGGTGGACGTATCGCCGAATTGCTCAACACGTGGGCCGTGAGGTCTCCACAGTACATCGATGTTGTCGCCAGTGGTCGGCGGAAGGTGCACGTGCCCGTCGACCTGGGACCGGACCGCAGCGACGCACGGATGCACGCCAAGACCGTAGGATCCTACGCAGTGCCGTAGGAGACCGCACCGCCACTTCCCAGCAAATTAGGGACACTGTTGCTCCTGGGGTGTCGGCGAGGACCATTCGCAACCGTCTCCATGAAGCTGGGCTACGGTCCCGCACACCGTTAGGCCGTCTTCCGCTCACGCCCCAACATCGTGCAGCCCGCCTCCAGTGGTGTCGCGACAGGCGTGAATGGAGGGACGAATGGAGACGTGTCGTCTTCAGGGATGAGAGTCGCTTCTGCCTTGGTGCCAATGATGGTCGTATGCGTGTTTGGCGCCGTGCAGGTGAGCGCCACAATCAGGACTGCATACGACCGAGGCACACAGGGCCAACACCCGGCATCATGGTGTGGGGAGCGATCTCCTACACTGGCCGTACACCACTGGTGATCGTCGAGGGGACACTGAATAGTGCACGGTACATCCAAACCGTCATCGAACCCATCGTTCTACCATTCCTAGACCGGCAAGGGAACTTGCTGTTCCAACAGGACAATGCACGTCCGCATGTATCCCGTGCCACCCAACGTGCTCTAGAAGGTGTAAGTCAACTACCCTGGCCAGCAAGATCTCCGGATCTGTCCCCCATTGAGCATGTTTGGGACTGGATGAAGCGTCGTCTCACGCGGTCTGCACGTCCAGCACGAACGCTGGTCCAACTGAGGCGCCAGGTGGAAATGGCATGGCAAGCCGTTCCACAGGAGTACATCCAGCATCTCTACGATCGTCTCCATGGGAGAATAGCAGCCTGCATTGCTGCGAAAGGTGGATATACACTGTACTAGTGCCGACATTGTGCATGCTCTGTTGCCTGTGTCTATGTGCCTGTGGTTCTGTCAGTGTGATCATGTGATGTATCTGACCCCAGGAATGTGTCAATAAAGTTTCCCCTTCCTGGGACAATGAATTCACGATGTTCTTATTTGAATTTCCAGGAGTGTACATTCATCGTATAACTGAAATCTCTAGAATGTAAGAAGGTGGCTTAGAATAAAAACACGGTGGAGTCACGTTTAGAAAAACAGATAAATAAATATGTCATGGAATAAATACGTAATATAGCTGCTTCGTATAGTGAAAGACTTGATGTCGTTCTGATGGACTTGACGTGCTTTCAAGAGTCGCTAAGTAAAACTGTTTAGTTGTCAAGAAATATGTTCATTTCTTTAGGCAGATTTTGTGATAATGGAGAGGAAGTTAAGGCTCTGCATATAACTTAGTAGCATGGATGACAAAACAACAATCAAAAGATAACATGCACTAGAAGCTTTTCCAGACTGAATCCGGAACAGAAGACTTACATATTATGTTACTGAATGTGAAATATGTAATTCAGTGTTGTGTTACTGCAGCGATGTTTATATAAGAGATTTTACTGTAAGTAAATAGTTTTTGTTTTGCCCTTCACTCTACAGACTGTTTTGATGTTGCTCTACTCTCTAGTGTATCCAGTGCGACACTACTGGTCTCTGCATTAAAGCCGCTTAGTGTGATATAGCTTTGGTATCCCCCTTACAAGTTTTACCCATTCCCCCATATCTCTCTCTCTCTCTCTCTCTCTCACACACACACACACACACACACCATCCCTTGCTTTAATCATAAATATATATCTGAGTGGTGCTAAATGTCATTACTTTTACAAAAAGAAAAGTAATATGTTCTCAATAACCTTGATATCATGAGTTATACCCTTAATTCTTATATATGAAGTAGTTACTTTACTCACAGCACTTTTATCGCCTATGCTTGTGGCCACATTCAAAACTCAAATTAATGATGAAATTAATTAATTTAATAAGACTGAACCTTAAATTGCTGAAGTACCCATGTACCACCACAATAAGACAAGAACAGTAAATAGATGAGAGAGTATGAATGAGAACAGTGGCTTACTTAAGTATACAAAATAATGGATACTTTTATTAATACTTTTGTAATTACAACTAACTGATAAATCTTACACAAAAATGACACACATAAATTATAGAAGGACTGATGTTCGGTTAGCAATGCTTACATTGGGGTGGAAGCTATATTAATTTTCCCCTGAAGCAGTCCCTTTTACGATGTAATCTGACTCTGTTTACATGAATACACTGTGTGGTCCATCTCTATTCGAATAGAATCAACAACGATCAAGTATTCCACAAACTATGGTTGATCTGAGAACTTGCTGTGAATATAATTTAATAAGCCTAGACCTGTGCAGCAGTATATTACCTTCCGCCTTGTGTCGATTGGCAGCAGAAAAAGGCGCACAGCGGGAGAGGAGCAGTGTACTGCAGCAGCTGTAATGTTCTGACGCATCCACGAAAACTTGCAAGACTGTTCTGGTAATCAGAACGTGTGATACTTCTCTGTCAGAGCCCAAAAATCCCGGCAGATTTCAGTGTGAGACGCACCTGTTTGCATGTCTGGCCAGACCAAGTTGAGTCACAGCCACAACAGTGCATGCTGGAATTGTCAAATGTCAGGCGGCAAAACTACTCAGGATGAATAAGTTCACCCTTGTGACACACAATATGTCAGAGATAACATGCAGTTCTACTGTCAGTACAGTTGAAAAGTGCCACTCGATCTTAGTCCACCACATGATACAGACAAGTCTCACACATTAGGAAAACACCTGCAGTTCTCTGCCAGGGAGGGGAGGGGGGGGGAGACCAAACAAAAGATAAAGAGGGCAAAGAATCGCAACCACGTTTCACCACGCCTTGGTACGGGAAGCGATTAGCAAAAACAAAACCTCCCCCACATTACACAAACCAGTCGAACTATTCACTACTAACTGAATCTCCGTTCTTTACTGTTCTGCTGGTGTGGTAGTCAATCCTGCCACAACACCAGGATTCCGCGCTGGTAGAGCAAGCCTATGCTTTGTATATGCTTAGAGGAGCCAATCATTGACTACAATTTCTTCTCTCGAAAATGAATATTTTAGACTAGGGAGGCGTCTTCTATCGGTAGGCATGGCCTTGCTTTGGCAAAAAACATCTACCTATATGGGACCACAGTCCCCCGTTTACAGAGAGATCTGATATTTCTGGGCCGAAAATTTCCAATTCCTGGTAGAAGGCTGTTAAGCTTACCTAACAGTAGTGCCTGCGAAATGTAAGTTTTTGCCGCTTGCAAAGTGAACCTGCCAATTACCTGGTTTAAGGGGGGGGGGGGTGTTACAGTCTTCTCTCCACTAAACATGTAGACCAGCCACTCTATCATCCCAGATTCTAATATGAGCCTGCCTTTGTGATGGACTGCCGCCTGGCTCATATAAAATATTTGGTCAACTAGCACCCTTCTCTCTGACCTTAAGTGGGAGGAGAAGAGGGCTTCGACCGGAAGTCCCTCTGCAATATAACCCACAGAGCAGTGGTTGCCTGAATTACTCATACATCAGTATTGCAGCACTGAGCATTTATGGCCCCCAGTTCATCGTTCTCCCTGTTCTCTGTAGCCTCCACTATGGCCTCTTGGGTACAAGTTCTCTACAGATTACACATGCAGTTGTTGAATATTCTGACCACAGTATCCCCATGTGCAAAAAGTCATAAAACACGTATACCAAATGTAGCACTGCGGAGCACCGAAATCATGACCTAAAATATGAATGTTAATCTGACTGACAACGTTGTTAAAGTGAGAGAATGCCACGTCACTTCTCAAGATTTTTCTCTGTCACCGAATTAACTATCTCTTGCTGCCTCAGGTCGTGTTGTAATAATGTATGGCTTCTTTTGCTCACATTGCTTTGCAAAGATCTTGTCTCTCCAAGTCGAATTAAATGCGTGACTCGATTTTTCCCATACTGTTCAAACTTTAGTTTCTCTGTCATATAATACTACATTAAAAAACAAATACCTCCATTAAAGGCCACGAAATGCTTAAATTTATTTTATGTGTTTACATATTTCTCTTTTCTATGTAAGCAGCTCTCACTGTTGCCACTCTGAATTTTATGTAACTTTTACACAGGCAAGGGTTACTTATTTAGCTGCATAAATCAGAAGTCGTCCTACAACACTTACTGTCTCACGTCCGAAACTAATTCGTCTGATGTTCAATTACCGATGTAGTAATATTGTTGACGAGTATATTACAACCTCTTTTCAAGACTGTATCAGTCCTGTTCAATTGATCTTCCAAATCCTCGTCATCTGTGACAGAATTACTATGTCAGCAGCAAACTGTAAAGGTTTTATTACTTCTCCTAATTTAACAGTCGTTTCCTTTATTGCTAGCACAGGGAGCGTACATGGGCCATCTCATTCCCCTCTGAGCTATTACGTATGTTTCATGTACTTCGACTTCTATACACAGTCTGGTTTAAAACGATAATGGAATTGCGTGTTACCCTGATAGAAAACACTTTTTTATTTATTTACTTATTTATTCCTCAAACTAGTCTCAGCGACAAATATCGCCATCATCAGGGGATTCTTTATAACTAAAACATGCAGAAAGTAGCATAGTTAGAAAACACTATACCTATTATTACTTTTCTACTGCTTGTACTGTTTTAGATTTAAGGAAGCCACTAATGAAGGCGATATTTGTCGCTGAAATTAGTTAGGGGAATAAATAAATACATAAGTAACAAAAAGTGTCTTGCATCAAGGCGGGCTCACATTTCACGTATTTTTGCTTTTCTGTGCAAACACGGACCAGATGGAAGAGTTCCAAGATAAAGTTGTTGAGTTTGGCTTCCTTTTAATTTTAGCTAATTGTATTATGTCCTTTATCATTTTAGAATGTTGGTTCAAATGGCTCTGAGCACTATGGGACTTAACTGCTGTGGTCATCAGTCCCCTAGAACTTAGAACTACTTAAACCTAACTAACCTAAGGACATCACACACATCGATGCCCGAGGCAGGATTCGAACCTGCGACCGTAGCGGTCGCGTGGTTACAGACTGTAGCGCCTAGAACCGCTCGGCTACTCCAGCCGGCATTTTAGAATGTCAAACATTTTATATCAAAGAGTACTATCAACAGATTTTTTAAAATATGTAAGCGTAGGAATGTGTTTCTCTCTTCTATATCTTAAAGTAAGATGTAAACTCGTCTGCCCATACTCCAAAGTGATCTTTCTTCAGGTCGACTTCTTTCAGTCCATCCATTTTTCCACAGATAATTGCTGTTAGTATTTTCCGAGCATGACTGATCTAAATGATGGCCCCTTAATACGCCAGACAGCATATTTCTTCTTTGATGTAGCAAAGGGAAAAGCGAATATTGGGAGAAAGAGGTCCAAGACGTGAAATGACGGAATAAGCCACATTTAGCACTTAGTGGGGCCAATGTCGGCCCTCGCTGGGTCGTGTTGTCGACACGTACAATCGCGGGAGCGCTCTCTGCAGCCAACAGTGAATTACGCAGCCGCGGAGCGCGGAGAGCTGTTGTGGGTCTGCAGAGGGTGAGTCGTGGTGGGGGTGGGAGGTGGTCGGAGCCTTTTGTAGCGGCGGCGCCGGAAATGAGTTCCGCCTATTTACTCCCCCGCTGCCTCGCGCCGCGCCATTCTCCGGGCGCGGCTCTTCCCGGGACCGGAGCCGCCGAGAGGCAACTTAATGAAAGTTGGACTTTATCTGCGGCGACAAACCATTAGGCGGGCTTTCTGGCGCCCTTCCTGCGCCTCGCGGCTATCAGATAGCGGACGGCGGAAGTCGGGAGAGGCGAGGCCTGCGCCCACAGCGCTGCGAGCAGTCCGTCTCCCGTAATTCGTGTGGCTGCTCCGAGCCCGAATTTTGAGGGAAGGGAAGCTGCCCAGCAGTCTTGAAGGCGTTCTCGCCCGCTGCACCGTAAAAAATATTTTTCAATCCTGTTGGAGCACACCGCTGCAGTTGGTATGGAGATTTGGGGCTCAGATCGAAAGTGTTATTCTGCTACTGTCCGATTGGTATGTGCTTTCAACCATACGGTTACGTACCTTGTTCAGGACTGTCCTCTAGATCTAGTATACTGAGATAACCGAAGCTATGGGATACCTCCTAATATCGTGTCGCATCTTCTTCCCGGCGTAGTGGAGGAACTCGACTCAGGAATTCGTTGGAGTCCCCTGTAGAAATATTTAGCCATGCCGCTTCAGTAGCCGTCCATAATTGTGGAAATGTTGCCGGTCATTCGCTCGAATTTTCGAGAATATTCTTCAGACCATTTGCGAACATAGTGGCCTGGTAACACGGCTCAATCTCATCCATCAAAATTCCATACTTGTTTGCGAACGTGAAATCCATGAATGGCTGCAAACAGACACAAAGTAGCCGAACACAACCATTCCCAGTTGATGGCAAGACAATCCGGTCCACTACAGATAAACACAGGTCAAACCGTTCTGGAGCCGTCACCTGCTTGCATAATGCCTTGTTGACAACCTGGGTCCATGGATTCTAGGGGTCTGCGCTGCACTCGAACTATCTCCTCTTATCAATTGAGATTCAGACACGATTTTTCAGTTGTCTAGGGTTGGATCAACATGGTCACGAGCGCAGGGGAGGCCCAGCAGGCGATGTCGTGCTGTTAGGAAAGGCATTCGCGTCGGTCGTGTGCTGCTATAGCCCGTTAACGCCAAATTTCAAAGCATGTACTAACGGATACGTTCGTCGTACATCCGACATTGATTTCTGCGGTTACTTCACCCAGAATTGCTTGTCTCTTAGCACTGACAACTCTACGCGCACGCCGCTGCACTCTATCGGCAAGTGAATGCCGTCGGTCGCTGCTTGTCCGTGGTGAAAACTAATGCCCGGAAAACTCTTGACGTTGTGGATCGCGAAATACTAAATTTCGTAACGATTTCCGAAATGGAGCGTCCCATGCCTCTAACTCTAATTAGAATTCCGCGTACTAAGTCTGTTAATTTCCGCCTTGTAGGCATGACCTCGTCGTATATCTTCCCACATAAATCACTATTCTAGCGTTAAAAGGTCTTGCTTTTCACATTTAACCAAATATAACATTGATGATGATAATTTATGGCAATGTTTGCCGACAAGATAAAGAATGCAACCTTTAACACTAGATTGCGTACTCATGGCGGTTCTCCTTGGCCATTTTTTGGTACGACTTGGAAAGAGAGAAAAATTGATGAATGATCGCCGATGCGTCGGTTCTCGATTGTGTTCAGGAGACGTACAGATTGATTGCGCGAAAATAGTTTCTCAAATGACCTCTTAACCCGGATTGCTTTCACGCAATCAGACTCTTCAATGAAATTACCTAAGGGACCTAATTGAATAATAAAAAAAACTGGAAATGAATGCAAAACAATGAAATTTTGTAAAAAAAAGTTGTCAGATCGGAAATTGGACACATTAATGGTCTCCCAAATACAATCGAGACACCGCGATAAAGAGCGAACCTGTAACAAAGTTCATTTAAACACAATCATTATTTGTGGTTAATTTAAAGAAAAGAATAAGCATAGATTTTCTGTACAGTGAAGCATCAATATATTCTCAAAGAACAAAGGCGTTAAACTATAAACATTAACAAATTTACAATGAATACAAAACTTACACTTTTATGTTTTCTCATACATGGAGCAGTCCAACAATCGCTGCTTTTGTATGTGTGATATTTTGTAAAAATTAAATGTCCTGGCGTGCGCGTAAGTATTTTTTATCGTCACAAGGTTTACAAAAGCGTTTTTTTTCTTGGTGATAACGTGGTTTTTCACAATAAATGAAATATAACTTGTAGCGGTGCTACACAACACGTCTTAACAAGTCGGCGACCAAACATCAAAGGTAATAAAGTACATGTTAACATATCGGCGACCAGAAGTACAACCAACTATAAAGACTCTAGAATTTTCCTAACAAATGATAAATTGTTCTTTCTTCTGTTTCGCAGCTTCTAGCAATCACGCGCTGCGGCAATGATTTTAAATATCTGCGCCCAGCGAGTCATAGTGTTTACAAGTACCTTTTAAACGCTGGCCGCGCGTCTTGGTATAGGCGCACGTTATAAACAGATTTCGTTTCTTTACTCTCGCGTTGTCATGCTTAGTATCATTACAAACTACAGCTCGATGGCTGTCCTTTTCTCATATGCAAAATGTCTGAAATCCAATAATATCACACTATGTACAAATGGCAGCTCCACCATTGCATTGCCCTTTCACATTTTGTACACGCGACACTACCGCCATGTGTATATATGCATATCGCTACCCCATGAGTTTTGTCACCTCAGTGCAATATGACCTACTTACGACTTGTTAAGTCGATTCTTGTGTGCTTGTAACTCCACGCTCACAGAGAACATAAGAGAGGTAACCACAGAGGACTGCCATTATCGTGCCGAAATCAACATTTCACTCTCAAATTAGACTACAATTCTGTAACACTGAGACACAGCGCCGCCCATAAACCACTCACACATGACAATTTCGGTCTGTAACAATCAACTGAGTATTTGTAATTAACTGAATTTTGATGGGAACGTATTTGAAACGCCTGGTTAAATGCGCAAGACAGAAAAGGTAGTTGGAATTGTGGAATGAGGCCAAGAATGGGCAGCTGTCAGTTACACTCTAACATATATAACTTTATTTAGTTGTCGAAACATTACAGCGCAAATTTCCGACCTTAACTATCGACTGAATATGTCACATAATCGTATGGCTGAAGAGCACAACCTCTGACTTTTAAAACGGCTGAAGGCCCATGATTCAAAAGACAACTACAATAAATTTTCAAAAGGGAGAAAGTGCAATGTTTTATCCTTAAATAATATTTCAAATGAGGCTGAAGGACCAAGCAATCTAAGACTAAGGAATTTTAAACGGCTCGAGGCCCATAATTGGAAAACATAACAACAAATTTTCAAAAGGCAGAAGGCCCAAAGCTTTATCCAGAAAAAGATATTTAAAATGAGGCTGACGGCCCCAATAATCGAAGACTTAGCAAGTAAGGAATTTTAATTTTAAGATGGCTGAAGGCCCATGATTGAAAAACACAACTAGCATAAATTTTCAAAAGGCAGAATGCCCAAAGCTTTATCCAAAAAATATTTTAAATGAGGCTGTAGGCTCAAACAACGCAAGACTTGACAAGTAAAGAACTTTCAATTTTAAAACGGCTGAAGGCCCATTATTTAAAAGCCAACTAAAAGCATACAAAATCAATCCAACGTCTATGAGCCAATCAGGCATCAATAAGAAAAGGCAGTACAACCAACGGCGCTCAGAAGTTTCTGGGGATTGGTCTGCACTTGAAATATTGACGTTCGCTTTGGGGAGACAGGTAGTCGGCCCAACTATATTGGATCCGCCGGCAACCCAACCAAGAGACAGTCAACGGACCCACCGACAAGACAACTTGCCTTGCACCCGACCAGTATACAAGGAACTTCAAAGCCCAAACGTAACAGGCGTAGCCGCCTACAACCGAGTATGCATCTGTCAAAACTACACATACGTGTTGGACAGCGACAACACGGTGAGGAAAGGACACTGCCTGAATTTTACGTCAGCGGCCAGGTTCGGTAACCGGAACGCTAACGGCTGCAAGGCAGATGATTCCGTTGGTGGACTTGGACTAAAAATAACCAAAATACAGTTAACCTCCACCGGATGGTGGCCAAACTTCGGCCAACTCGAACACTCGCTTTTACTCATGGGAATACCCCCAAAAGCCAACCATAAAAACCAGCGGCACAATATGAAGAGACTGGCTTCGGTAATTAAATCACCACTCAATTTTGATGTCCTGGGTCAGTGAGCCACGAACCTCGTAGCAATCGGAACAGCTCCCACACACTCCGACACTGCGTAGAGACCACCAACGGGCCCGGCCCACTGCGCCGCGTGGAGATTTCCTGGCTGATCCACAAAACCGACCGACTGCCGCATACCGGCAAGCCGGAAACTACAAGCAACAGACCAAAGATAGTACAAGGTGCGAATATCGATACACACCGCTGCTGCCACACGTAGAAAGAGGAAGAACCACGGCATAACCACAATAAGCGCGGGAAACCAAACGACGAGTAACAGTCAAGGTTGAAACCAACGCATAATCCGGGGCCAGTACGCCTCAGTATTGCTTTCGGCTCATTTCTTAACGAAATTTTCATGAAAATATCTAGTTGTGCTAAAATAAAGGACTAAAGTGTTTTTTGCGTTAAGTGACACTGCCACGCAAGATTTCGGACCTACAAATTTGCTTCCGCCGTTGTGTAACTGATGACAGTAACGGCAATTGGTGGTGCCGGTGGTATGTCGAGTCATACAATAAGGTTAGTCATTTTTAAACAAAACACCATCATAATATTTCTTGATTTGTAATTTCTCCATTGAGTTCTTGCTATTTGCATGAAGTTTCTGCTTTAAGACGAAGAAATCTCCAGGTGAGGCTCACAAAATGCTGGGTAAAACCTATAGTGAGGTACCTGTTAGTGGAAGAACGTGCAGAAAATGGTCTGAGAGCTCTAAGGATGGTGATTTTGACGTCTAAGACCCGCATGGCGGTGGAAGAGAGAAGGCTTTCGAAACGACTGAAACCGACGGCAATAATCACAGTAGTTCCTTATCGAAAACAGTTGAAGAATTTGAGCCGAGCACTGAAATGCGAACTGCCAGAGTACAGCGATAAACATGAGTAGGCGATATTGCAGCATGGCAGCACAAGACTCCATTTCAAAACATTTTTGGAAACATCGAAATCAGAATTCTTACCCCACCCACTGAATTCTCCAGACATTGCTCCCTCTGACTACCACTTTTTACGATCAGTGGCACATGGCCTAGCTGACCAGCACTTCTGCTCACACGAAAAAGTGCAAACCTGGAATGATGCCACTTCCTCGGATGCGAGTTTCCTATGCTGTCTGAAAGATGGCATAAGGCAGTAGCCAGCGATGGCCAGTACTTTGCGTCGTTAAGTTTTATGTAAGTTTTTCATAATAAATTCTCGAACTTGTAGTCAAAAGAGCGGAATCAAAATTGTAGAACTAACAGCTCGTTGATGGTTCAAATGGCTCTGAGCACTATGGGACTTAACATCTATGGTCATCAGTCCCCTCAGCTCGTTGAAACTTGGATCTTAGATTCTGCAGTATGGTGCAAAAGGAAACTTATAAAAAAAAAAAAAAACAACACAATGAGGCTATCAGAAATGTCATTTTTATTGAAAGAATTTAAGTGCACTGAATTCACAGCGATTCATGATGTTCCCCTGGACTTTACAAACGGTGGCGCAGTAATCGTAATAGGGTGTGTGATCACCAAAGATGGCAATATGTCCTCTGCAAAGTGCTGGAACGTGGGTATAGAGTTTTCGTGGTATTGCGTACCATTCCTTCGTCAGTGGATTGTCGTTGGTACATGAGAACGTGCTGCAATATGCCTTCCTAATGCATCGCACACACGCTCCGTGGGTTTCATGTATAGTGACAGTGCGCGCCAGTCCATTCGCCGAATATCCTCTCATTCCAAGAGGTCCGCGAGCAGTGAACATCGTTCCCGTCAAGGGTTGTCATCCATAAAAATTAAGTAAGGGCCGAAAGGGCGCCTGAAAGACGCACATGGAAAAGGACTGCAGTGCTAGAATTATGTTAACCGGTCAGTCTGTCGTGTTCATACTTCTGCACATCATTACGTCGGTGTAACTACACTCCTGGAAATGGAAAAAAGAACACATTGACACCGGTGTGTCAGACCCACTACACTTGCTCCGGACACTGCGAGAGGGCTGTACAAGCAATGATCACACGCACGGCACAGCGGACACACCAGGAACCGCGGTGTTGGCCGTCGAATGGCGCTAGCTGCGCAGCATTTGTGCACCGCCGCCGTCAGTGTCAGCCAGTTTGCCGTGGCATACGGAGCTCCATCGCAGTCTTTAACACTGGTAGCATGCCGCGACAGCGTGGACGTGAACCGTATGTGCAGTTGACGGACTTTGAGCGAGGGCGTATAGTGGGCATGCGGGAGGCCGGGTGGACGTACCGCCGAATTGCTCAACACGTGGGGCGTGAGGTCTCCACAGTACATCGATGTTGTCGCCAGTGGTCGGTGGAAGGTGCACGTGCCCGTCGACCTCGGACCGGACCGCAGTGACGCACGGATGCACGCCAAGACCGTAGGATCCTACGCAGTGCCGTAGTGGACCGCACCGCCACTTCCCAGCATATTAGGGACACTGTTGCTCCTGGGGTATCGGCGAGGACCATTCGCAACCGTCTCCATGAAGCTGGGCTACGGTCCCGCACACCGTTAGGCCGTCTTCCGCTCACGCCCCAACATCGTGCAGCCCGCCTCCAGTGGTGTCGCGACAGGCGTGAATGGAGGGACGAATGGAGACGTGTCGTCTTCAGCGATGAGAGTCGCTTCTGCCTTGGTGCCAATGATGGTCGTATGCGTGTTTGGCACCGTGCAAGTGAGCGCCACAATCAGGACTGCATACGACCGAGGCACACAGGGCCAACACCCGGCATCATGGTGTGGGGAGCGGTCTCCTACACTGGCCGTACACCACTGGTGATCGTCGAGGGGACACTGAATAGTGCACGGTACATCCAAACCGTCATCGAACCCATCGTTCTACCATTCCTAGACCGGCAAGGGAACTTGCTGTTCCAACAGGACAATGCACGTCCGCATGTATCCCGTGCCACCCAACGTGCTCTAGAAGGTGTAAGTCAACTACCCTGGCCAGCAAGATCTCCGGATCTGTCCCCCATTGAGCATGTTTGGGACTGGATGAAGCGTCGTCTCACGCGGTCTGCACGTCCAGCACGAACGCTGGTCCAACTGAGGCGCCAGGTGGAAATGGCATGGCAAGCCGTTCCACAGGACTACATCCAGCATCTCTACGATCGTCTCC
Source organism: Schistocerca cancellata (assembly GCF_023864275.1). NCBI lineage: Eukaryota > Metazoa > Arthropoda > Insecta > Orthoptera > Acrididae > Schistocerca > Schistocerca cancellata. The sequence goes on from NC_064633.1 coordinate 101,958,924, forward strand.
ATGGGAGAATAGCAGCCTGCATTGCTGCGAAAGGTGGATATACACTGTACTAGTGCCGACATTGTGCATGCTCTGTTGCCTGTGTCTATGTGCCTGTGGTTCTGTCAGTGTGATTATGTGATGTATCTGACCCCAGGAATGTGTCAATAAAGTTTCCCCTTCCTGGGACAATGAATTCACGGTGTTCTTATTTCAATTTCCAGGAGTGTATATGCCCCCCAAAACTATGAACACGAGGGGCATTAACAATATTCCAAAATATTATAGCGTGAAATTTTCATTTGGAGAAGCAATACAGTAATGGCAAACTTCGTGACAAAATGGAATTAAATTTAACTGCTAGTAAGACTCTGGTGCCCGCTCTGCTTGCCGCGCGGTCTAACGAGCTGCTTCCCGAGCAGGAAGGCGTGCCGGTCACCGGTACGAATCAGCCCGGTGGTTTAGTTTTCAGGTCCGGTGTGACGGCCAGCCTGTGGCTGGTTATTAAATCGGTTTTCCATCTACCTCGGCGAATGCGGGCCGGTTCCCCTTATTCCGCCTCAGTTACACTATGTCGGCGATTGCTGCGAAAACACTATATCCACGTACGCGTAACCATCATAACTCTATCATGCAAACATTTGGGGTTACACTCGTCTGGTATGAGACGTTCCCGGAAGGAGGGTCCACTGGGGGGGGGGGGCGGAACCGCACAATAACCCTGGGTTTGGGGTGGGGAGGTGATGAGGTGGGTGGACTGCTGTGGCATGTTGTGGGGTCTGAACCGTGAATATGCTTTCAAAATCTTTTCTTAAAGAATTTACTTTATTTACTAGCGATTCATCAAGAACATTAACACATTTAATCACACTAGCTGAGCGTGGAAGTAGTAGCCAGGGAGTAACTGATGAAAATGAAATTATCTTTAACAAATGGAAATTTTATTCATAAAAGCCTTTTCAAAACAGATTTAAAATTTATAAGCAGAAACCTGCCGGAGTGGCCAAGCGGTTCTAGTCGCTACAGTCTGGAACCGCGCGACCGCTACGGTCGCAGGTTCGAATCCTGCCTCGGGCATGGATGTGTGTGATGTCCTAAGGTTAGTTAGGTTTAAGTGGTTCTAAGTTCTAGGGGAGTGATGACCTCAGAAGTTAAGTCCCATAGTCCTCAGAGCCATTTTTATAAGCAGAAAAGCACCCTCGAAATATCAAGTTACAGTTTTATTTAGAGGCAGAAGAACAATATTGACAGTATGAGCATTCGGCGTGAGAAGCTTGCCGCTCCCTTTCAACACGGCCGTAGTCACGACCGCTCACACACCAGATTACTTTAATCTAAACATTTCAACAACTCACGCAAGGACATAAACTATGCACCCCGTAAGAGGACGGAAATGGTACAAACGCTCACACTAAGAAATTATTTGCCACCGAAAGTGCAATTTTTTTTAAAAAGGACTCACACAGTGGAAGGGTGACAACTTTATAAAAATGACTATTTAAATGAAACCCATGAAATTCAGACTTACATAAAATGTACAACATGCTCTACATTACACATATACCGCCTCGGAAGATGATAGGCAAGATAAAAACATATTTCAGGAATTCGGACTTTATACCTTAATTCTATAAATTCGTTAACACTGAATCCGACAAACATGACAGAGGCAGCTATTAACGTACGGCAGACCGACAGACAAACACAAACTGCCTAACAAATGCGGACGAGAGACAGACGACCTAGATGGGGACGGGAGACTGACCAAGAAAACAAGTAGAATTTAACAAGTAACTGAAACAACATATCACGAATCACTTAACTTCTAATAACTGGGATTTCTGGCGAAGATCTGGCGAAGATCTGGCGCAGCACCCGCAAAACGCTCTCCCGAACCGTCCGCTGCCAGCCGCTTCAACGGACGCAGGAAGGCACGCCGATCTCCCGTCTCACGGCGTCGCAGCTCGCACCGGCCAGACCTATGTCGTGGGTTGACTCCTGTTGCTCTCGTGTCGGCCGCGAAGCCACTACCCCTCGCTATACGGCGCGGTCCACTGGACTGACGTGGCGACCTCACATGCGCCGATGCTCAAGACGGACAAGTCATCTTGTGTCCCAGTGCGCGACCGACCAACCGATCGATGCGACCGCCAATGCGCATTGCCTAAACAAACTCGAACAGGCTGGCCTAACACATACTAGCAATACGGACGACAGGCAGACCCTGACTGCCCTACACTGACCTGGCTGACCAACTGACCACATTCGCCGAGACTGGCCGACCGCCGAGATCTTTTTTTTCCTTTATTGTTATTTTCAAACCCGTACAAACAGGCAGGCTGTCAGCATCACGTTACGCCGCTCTTCAGCCATAGAGTAAATAAATGAACAACAGAAAGAATACACAGATGGACATAACGGTGGGTAATAAAACAGTAGACACATAAAGACAAACACTGAGCCGTTCACACTCGACGATAATCCACACTACAAACTGTTGTCACGATGCACTAACACTGAAGATGGCGATGGCACAGGTGAACGATGGAGTGTGACGGTGAACACTGAACACTAAACACGACGGCACACACGAGACACTGATGGCGATGATCTCCGGCGCGTGAATGTCCACTGAGCGTGTGCGAGTCTGGAGACCTGCCAAGAGAGGAAGAAGGGTGAGGTGGGGGAGAGGGGAGAACAAAGATGCCAATGGGTGAGGAGATGGTGTGGAGGAGGAGAGGGACAAGGGAGGGGAAGCCCGGGGGAGGAGTTGGGAGAAATGGAGGGAAGAGGGAGAGAAGGGTGGGAGGGTGCCCAAAGGAGCAAAAACAGGAAGAGAGAGGGAGGATCAAAGTTGGTAGGAGGGGTAGACGGAGGGGAGGAGGGCATCATGAGGGAGAGGGAGCTGGCGGAAGCCACCTTGGGAGAGGGTAAGGAGGGTGGAGAGATGGAGACCGGGTGGGACGTGGGAATACAGGCGCAGCAGCGGGTGGGGGCGGGAGAGGATGGGCGAGAGAAGCGGGTGAGGAGGATCGAGGTTGCGGGAGGTGTACAGGATCCGTATCCTTTCAAGGAAAAGGAGGAGGTGGAGGAACGGAAGGAGATCGTACAGGATTCGCGTGGGGGAGGGGAGACGGATGCGATAGGCGAGGCGGAGAGCAGGGCTTTCAAGGATTTGAAGGAATTTATAAAAGGTAGGGGGGGGGGGGGGCGGAGATCCAGGCCAGATGGGAGTAACAAAGGATAGGGCGGATGAGGGATTTATAGGTGTGGAGTATGGTGGAGGGGTCCAGACCCCACGTACGGCCGGAAAGGAGCTTGAGGAGACGGAGTCGGGAGCGTGCCTTGGCTTGGATTGTCCGGAGATGGGGAGTCCAGGAGAGTCGACGATCGAGGGTGACGCCAAGGTACTGAAGGGTGGGGATGAGGGCGATAGTACGGCCGTAGATGGTGAGATAGAAATCAAGGAGGCGGAAGGAAGGGGTGGTTTTGCCTACAATGATCTCCTGGGTTTTGGAGGGATTGACCTTGAGCAACCACCGGTTGCACCAAGCGGTGAATCGGTCAAGATGGGATTGGAGAAGGTGTAGGGAGCGCTGCAGGGTGGGGGCAAGGGCAAGGAAGACGGTGTCATCGGCAAACTGGAGAAGGTGGATGGGGGGTGACGGCGGCGGCATGTCCGCCGTATATAAAAGGTACAGAAGGGGAGAGAGGACGGAGCCTTGAGGCACACTGGCGGAGGGAAAAAAGGTGAAGGAATCCGTGTGATGGATGGTGACGTAGGAACCGCCGAGCTCATTAAATGCACGTCAACAGGCAACTTTTCCCCTTTCCCACCAGAGGGAGACACCAAAGCTGCTATTGCCATAGCGGCGCCACCGCCAAGAACGGAAGGCGACTGCTGTACACTACGCACTACGGCGCTCTCTTCAACGCAGCAAATTTTACCACGGCTTAGGGTTGTGAACCACTGAGGGCTACGACTGGATGAAGCCTCTCTGTCGTTTCTAGGTCCCCAGTTTAATACACACTCAAGACTCTGGTGGGATCTAGCAGAAGATGTGTGTTACTTTCGGAAACAATACACGATGAAATAGAATATGATGTTATCCTTTCAAAGCAATCTGAATTCACAACAAAATAAACATCGTTAATATTCATAAAGAAGACAGACAAGTTTTCATTTGATGCACTACAATCAGGTTCTGTATTAAAGGTTACCTGTCTATTATCCATCCCTTACCCATGCCCGAGCGACACTAAGATAAGTGTTTCCATTAATAACGAGCAAAATATACGGGTAGGGAGGTTACAATTTGCATCATTACCCAGTTTCGCCACTTGACAGTGAATAGTAACAAGCATAGGGTTGGGGTTGTGATTTTCACTCTCTTGAAGGCTGGAGGCACTGTAGAAAATTCGTTTAGAACCTCGGCTGATGTGAAAAAACACCAAACAAAGCAGCCACAGACTCGCCACGTATTCGGTCAGCCGCACGCTCTAACTTTGTGACCTCAGTGTTGTAGCATTCAGTTTATGTACAGTGCCCCCTGTTTCGAAAGACCCAGATTTCATTTACGTTTAATTGAGAATTACCGTTATTAATTAGACGTCTTGAGAAATTTGTTGACGTTTTTGCCTAACTACCTGCATCCCGAGTTAATCTCAACACGTCACCGGCCGGTTATCTTGGGCTGAAATAAAAGTGAATCACGAACATTTGCGAGCCAGTTAACGATGCTTGAGAGACGTCTCGGCCAGCAATATGATTAACAGACTCTAAGCCGGCGGGGAGTCACGCCGGGACTTTTAATTGCATTCGTTAGCGGCGGTGGCCCAATCACAGGCCTCTCCCGCCTGTGCTGCCGACAGCCACGGCTCGCAGCGGCGGCAGGCGAGCGGCCGCCGCGGTCAGTTCGGCCCGCCGCGGCTTCCCCTGCCGGCGCCCGCACCCTTTGATGTCATCCACGCGACTTAGTTTTAATTACTTCCCTTCTAACTGCGGTGGAATTTTTGCGGCCACGCCAAAGGAGCCCGCGGGGAGTTTTTCACGTTGCCGTTAATCTCGCTTTTGACGGGAAAAAACTCAGCCCTTGCAGGGAAAGGCAGGGTCTTCCGGGAACAGGAAAGGCGAGTGAATGCTGTGCGCATGCGTGTGCGTGTGTGTGTGTGTGTGTTGCTAGCGTCATTGGGAAGTCACTGCACAACTCTAGTATCTAAGCTAGACGCTGGGGTTCGATACTGGAACATACAGTGCTCTTATACCCTCTGAGAGAAATATCGCTCAAGCAAGCGCCTCTGCTGTTTCTACCGCTCGCCTTCCGCGACATTAACCACGTCTTGTTGATGATTGTCGCCATTGGTGTCGGTGTAAACGAGGTACCTCGAGAAATTAAGACATCATTGAAGTGGGCAGCGAGGACCAATTTATATGTCCTATGGATTGTCAGAAACGCTTGCAAGATATCTCACGATATACAAATTGTCTTTATTTGACCGTATTTTGTGCATACTACACGCTAGCAACAGCTCACTAGTATGTATCTACTTGTACAAAACAGTTCTTCGGTATTCGTGACGTATTTTTTTGTGAGTGCTTGAGTAGGTACACAACAACTGATCTGGTCCAAAGTACGTCACTGATGACGGCCATCGATGACGTCATTGATGCTATCAAAGATGAAGTACTCGATGATTCCTCGGAATTCGGCTACCCTTCCCCAACCCTGATATAAACGAATTGCCCTGTGTATACGAGTTTGGGAAATTCAAAAATGGGTAGAAAATTAAAAAAATAGGCAGGTTTCCCCCTCTCTCGCGCCTTTGACGTTACTGTGAGAGAAAGGCTGCTGCTCTGAGTCTACACGAAACACAAAAATCCAATAACGTGCATTCTATGTTGGCTGAAGCTAGTTACTACTGCTAAATATTCCATTGAAAATGGCTATTGGAAATTACACTGATGTCTTGGTGGCAATAGGACACTTCTCTTTGACATCAGGAACAGGAACAAAGACATTAGGACAACGAGAAGGAACCAGTCGGCTAACCTACTTAGCATGTTTCCCCAAACTGTTATTCACTCTGACGTGTTTGGCTATTTATAACATTCAGGTCACATAGAATCCAGAGTTTTCCACTCTGACGTCAACAGTTGTCAGGCTAAGTTTACATTTCGTGGGAAATTCACAACGGCAAACGTATATGTCATACAGAATTGTGTTATTTCAATAATCAAATCGAAAGCCCATTCTTCCCCTTAAATTTGAACAACTGCCCTTCTGACGTCAGTGTTTAAACATGTTCTATTGGAGTTTGCTTGAAAACAGTATGTTTGTCACCTCCATGCACAGTAACCCATTCTAATTCCCCTAGTGCTATGTATAAGCAATATCCCTCTGACATCTGACATTAAACTTTAAACAAGCCTCCCCCCCCCTCCAAGCCCTCATCACTCTGTCATCACGTTTAAACAACTTGATCTCCAACTAGCTACCTTAAACTTCTAACCCAAGAGGAAAAGTCACAAAATTCACTTGCCCTGCGTTTAAAATCGACGAGAAATTCAAAATACATTCACCTTAAGTTTAAAATAATGGGTAGCTCCCAGTTTGTTAGAATTATAGAGCAGCACTTACTGGAACCCGCCTGGGTGTCAGAAATATAGAACAGTTCTCCTAATTTTAAAAAGCCTATATGAATGTCAAAGACAGATATTTTACTTGCATCATTATTCAAACACCGCGGCCACCATGCCACGGAGGCTGCGACGGAAGTTGGGTCGCGGATGGTCGGATGCGCTGTCCCATGCTTTTCTGGGTTTCATTCCGTATCAGAGGCGTCCATGCAGCCTGGCTTACGACATCAAACTCAGCACAGGGATCGCTCGGAGCACATCGCATGACATCCTATGGCTCCCGAATGTTCCTCTACGGAGAGGCTGCTTTTACCTACTCTACGTGATCAAAAGTATCCGGGAAACCCCAGAAACATACCTGCAGAAACATACATACATTTTTCTGCCACCTACTGCTAGGTACTCCATATCAGCGATCTCAGTACTCATTAGACATCGTGAGAGAGCAGAATGGGCCGCTCCGCGGAAGTCACGCACTTCCAACACGTTCGGGTGATTGGGTGTCACTTGTGTCGTACGTCTGTACACGAGATTTCCACTCTCCTAAACATCCCTAGGTCCACTGTTTCTGATGTGACAGTGAAGTGGAAACGTGAAGGGACACGTACAGCACAAAATCGTACAGGTCGACCTCGTCTGTTGACTGACAGAGACCACCGACAGTTGAGGAGGGTTGTAATAAGTAATAGGCAGACATCTATCCAGCCCATCACACAGAATTGCCAACAGCGTCAGGATCCAGTGCAAGTACTATGACAGTTAGGCGGGAGGTGAGAAAACTTTGATTTCATGGTCGAGCTGCTGCTCATAAGCCACACATCACGCTGGTAAATGGCAAACGACGCCTCTCTTGGCGTAAGGAGCGTAAACATTGGACGATTGAACAGTGGAAAAACGTTGTGTGGAGTGATGAATCATGGTACGCAATGTGGCAATCCGAAGGCTTCGCGTGGGTATGACGAATGCATGGTGAACGTAATCTGCCAGCGTGTCCAGTGCCCACAGTAAAATTCGGAGGCAATGGTGTCGTGATGTGGTCGTGTTTTTCATGGAGAGTTCTTGCACACCTTGCTGTTTTGCGTGGCACTATCATAGCACAGCCCATACTGATGTTTTAAGCATCTTCTTGCTTCCCACTGTTGAAGAACAATCCGGGAATGGCGATCGAGCACCTGTTCATAATGAACGGTCTATGGCACACGATAATAACGTCCATGTAATGGACTGGCCTGCACGGAGTCCTAATCTGAATCCTATAGCACAACTTCGGGATGTTTTGGTACGCCGACTTCGTGCCAGGCCTCACCGACCGACATCGATACCTCTCCGCAGTGCAGCACTCCGCGCAGAATGGACTGGCATTCCGCAAGAAACATTTCAGCACCTGATTGAACGTATGCCTGCGAGATTGGAAGTTGTCATCAAGGGTAAGGTTGGGCCAACAGCATATTGAATTTCAGCATTACTGATGGAGGGCGCCACGAACTTGTAAGTGATTTTCAGCCAGGTGTCTGGATACTTTTGATCACATAGTGTACGTGTCTGGAGAAGCCTGGACCGTGACCTACAGTTAGGAGTGCGTGTGGACTCGTCTCGTCTTAAGTTCGATACGGGCTGTGAGCCTCGCCAAAGATGGCTATCCGACGTTTTCCTAAGACTACACGATTTTACATTTAAGCAGACTTCATTTTTGAGTAGGAATGCGCTCTATAGTGCTTGAGGAAGGCGATATAACAGTTCTGACATTCCATACTGGGGCAGAATAAATGGCTTTCTGCAGGCTGCTGCTAAATTTTCTACCGATAAATGTTTGGAATACAGGTAACTATAGTTTCTTTATCGTTTTCAGCAAAACGTATCAATCTCACTAAAGCATCGTTCTCGCTGCTTGATATGTTTTACACAAAGTATAATGAGATAAGGTTTTTTCACTCGATTTCTAATTCGGATGACAAAGTATTGCGAACAAAATTGCATGGTTTCTGCATATACCAGAAAACATGAGATTTACTGCAAGTTCTTGAAAAATGGAGGATGAGTAGCATGTCGTTGATGCGTGTGTTGCATGAGACGTGAATGTTACTGATGACATCGATACATTTAGAATTTGTGGCGAAACACGTAAAATCCATCGATTAATGCATATTATTTTCTAATAACATTTGTATTTTACGAAATCGAACAACAATGCCACAGTAACTGAGAAATGTTTCAGTGATCATAATCGTTTGATAGGATGTGGGACTTCTGTGTATTGGCAGGGTAGGTTTTTGTCGAGTTTACATGGCAGACGCATATGCAAAATCTTCGGTACCGTTTGACGACCAGCCAAGACCCTAATTTCATGTTTCTGTTCGAAGATGAATATGCAGCTGTATGCAGCTCTTCGATTCCACGATAGTGTTAATTAAATCTCAGTACTTCCTGTAACAGATTCTGACTCGATGAATCTATGATACTTTTTTTTTTTTTAATTACATCGCATGACTAGCCCCCCCCCCCCCTCCCACGTCAGGCAGGCCGTTCACCGGGTGCCGGTCTTTCAATTTGACGCCACTTCGGCGACCTGTAGTCGATGAGGGTGATAGGATGAAGATGAGGACAACACAACACCCCCAGTCCCTCGGCGGAAAAAATTCCCCGTCCCAGCCGAGAATCGAACTCGGGCCCAGAGGATTGGCAATCCGTCACGCTGACCTTTTTTTTTTTTTAAGTAAACCGCTGCAGGAGCAGGACGACGGGTAGGACAGGGGTCGGCACCCGAAGCCTGGCCATCCCGCCGCCACGCCCAAGCAACGTGTTCGAGTTCGAGGATCGAAGGATCAGGAAGAGGATGTAGTGGGTTTGTCGATGTTGTTTTATTTATTTATTTATTTAATTTTTATAACATTTGTAATTTTATTTTATTTTATTTTATTTTTTTAATTTGTTCTTCATTTTGTATCGTATTTGTAGATTTATTTTTGTTTCATTACAAAGAAAGATCCAACAACTGCCGTAGCCGAGCGTCCGAGTTGTCTTCTCGTCTGTTGGGAGGAGTTCCCCCCTATTCCGTCCGTAGAGGATCAATATGCTCCAGGATTCTTCTTCATTTTCAGCGTCTCATACCCGGAACACCCCAGTGAGCAGGAGGATCCGCAAATAATGAACCTAAACAATTTGCGAAACGAGTTCTGTACTTCGGGTGGCGGCTGAAAGCTGCATGTGTCGTCATCAGTAGGGACCAAAAGTCGAGTGTGCCTTTGGGAGCATCGCAAAATATGTAGTAAACGGCCATGCCTTTTAGCCAGTTAACGGCGTTCGTTCTGGTTGATGGAAAGTATACGCCGTCGGGGCGCAATACATCATCAGGGGAGACAGACTCCGGCAATCGCGGCAAGAGTAATGCCAGCATGCGCTGCGTCAGTAGTCAGCACTCGCTGGTCGCGGCACACGTCAGACGGTGTGCATCCGAGTCAACGACTGAGCATGTCGGACACAAGGGGTCGTCCGTCAGATGTATGGAATGTAGCCTCTGATGAGTAGCGAACTTCCCATTCACAACCACTTACCACAATGAACGCACCGTCGTAGGTAGAAAAGGCGTGTGTACCGCTCGCCACAGGCAACTTCAGGCAACTTCAGGATGTCTGTGGGCGATCGTATTTACAGGTTGCTGCTGTTGAAAGAGGCGATAATAGTCTTTTGTGCTGGGCTTCCGTGTCGTCGGAAGTCAATCAAGAACTCTCTGATGTGGGTGAATATCGGTGAAATGTGTCCTACAGAAACCGGGGGATGCAGAGAGTGTGGTGCCACTTCCGTTATCAGGGCGCCCGTCAGAGTGGCGTGGGCAGAGGTCCACGTGCGACGCATAGTGTTGAGATAAAGCGATCGCGCATGGTTATAGACATAAATTAAACCGAAACCGCCCTCCCCGCTGCGGCAGTGTTAGGGTGGCGTATCGGACTTTAAAAACCAAATCGGTGCTTACGAAATGTCCATATGCTGCTTGAAATCTGTCGGCCATCGTAGCCGTCAAGGGAAGGATATGCGCAAAATAGTTCAGTTTTGAGACAAGATAGGTGTTGACATAACGTTTTCTGAGGAGCATATCCAAGCGACGCAGTTTGTTGTCCTGCAGCAGAGCACGTGTCTGGTGTAGGAGCCTGCGATACCTAGCCGCCGCCGTGCGGTGGACATTGCTATAGAATTAAACTCCTAAACACTTGAGTACGGGCACCTTGTCAAAGGGTACCGCCGTTACGTGGGAAAGCCCCCCTCCGACATCCATGTACTTTGCCTTCTTCACGTTGATGACGCTCCCAGCGACCGCCCCGTACTGGCGTAGCCACTGTAGCGCCATATGCACTTCATCCTCTGATCTGGCCAGGAGCACCACGTCATCGGCGAATGCACCAGAACGAAAGGTCACGTCCCGTAAGGAGATACCAGTTAATCGCTGCCGTAGACCATGTAAAGCTGGTTCAAGCGCTGCAGCTAATAATATACCCGACAGGGGGCACCCTTGTCGACTGACCGTCCAGTCTGTGACCAGACTGATAACCGTTGACCATCATGCGGGAGCGTGCTCCGTGGACAAGTCGAAGGACCACCTGTGCAGACTCCGGAGAGAGGCCCATGTGTTGCAAAACTGCACGTAAGAAGCCGTGGTCGACGCGGTCGAATGCGTGATCAAAATCTACGGCGACAAGGGCGCCTCGTATTTTGCAGGCCGCCGTCAAAGCAATTACGTCGCGGTATGCTCCTAACGCCGTATGAATGTTGCTGACACCACCTAAACATGTCTGATCGGTGTGGATGGCGTTCCCGATAGCGGTGTGGAGACGCGCGTGGAGTATACGGGCGAAGATCTTGTAGTCGTTGTTGAGGAGTGTGAGTGGGCGAAAGTCCTGCCACCTACAACCACCATTCGGTTTCGGTACTGGGATCAAGATGCCTTCTGTGAATTCTGTGGGGACAGTGAAATCAGGGCAGATCAGGTCTTGAAACATTTGGAGCCACTTGTCACCCATAAGGTCGTAAAAAGTGCGGTAGAATTCCAGGGGTAAACCGTCCAGTCCAGGCGACTTGTTCGGCGCTCCATGTGCCAAGGCCGATGTCAGCTCGTCGGGTGTAATGCGCAACAGCAGACTATCATCGGGTGCCACGTCCCGTGGGGCGGGAAAATCGTGCAACAGCTTGTCATAATCCCGTACATTTCGCGGATCTTCCATGTACAAGGTCCCATAGTGTCTGGCGAACGTGTGTGCGATGTCTGTTTGTGTCACTGCGCGGCTGCCCTCCTCCGTGTTTACCGCCGTAATGAGCTGACGTTTGCGGTGGCGCCTCTCGCGCACAGTGTGATACACTGACGCCGTTTCATTGGGGATACAGTGTTGCACTCGCGCACGGATGCGGACACCTTGTAGCTGCTCTGTCCTGATGCGAAGTAGACGAGCTTTGATGCGTAGTACGGACATATGACGTTCGGGAGACGGCGGTAGCGTCGCCAGCTCACGTAACGCTATATAGTAAAATTCCGATGTTGCCCTTTGCCAGTTTCCTCTGTCACGCCCGTAGGTCATCAATGTCTTTCGGAGTGCAGGTTTGACACATCCTAGCCACCACAGCAACGTGGAAGCATACATACATGGGCAGGCGCCTGATGCATCGACGCCACGTGTCAGTTACTGCTCGCCGACACGCTTCCTCGCGTAGGAGAGAGACGTTCAGCGTCCACGGGCCCCTGCTGTGTCTTGTGAGTTGTCGGGGTAAGGTGACAGTGCAGATGTACGTGAGATAGTCCGTGAAGGTCGTCGGCCAGAGTTCTGCATCACGGGTTGCTGTGCGGAGGGCACACGAGACGTATATCCGGTCCAGACGACTGGTAGAATGGCTGGTAAAGTGCGTATATCCACTCTGGGTCCCATGATGTAAGAGCCATGTGTTGTGGAGCGCTAGGTCACGTATCAATGCTTGTAGAGCCGGGCATGGGACGGAATGCTGTATCTGGTCCTCGGGCCGCAGAACACTGTTAAAATCGCCGCCCACTATGTAATGGTCCATATTTCCTTGCAAAAGTGGGGCTACCTCCTCCAAATAGAAGACATGCCTGTCACCACGGTGCTAATTACCGGGTGGGAGCGTAGACGTTAATGAGGCGGACTGCGCCAAGTGTGAGTGCGATGCCACGCCCGTTCGGCAAGTACGTCACTTCCGTCGCGTCTATGCCATCTCGGAGAAGGATGGCCGTCTCTCCTGCGCCATCACCTAAGGGTAGGCTTTAGGTAGTGTAGCCATACAGGTCTAAACGCAGCTCGGGACGGACCTCCTGGAGAAGGGCAATGTCCAAGTCTGCCGCTCTGATCATGTCGTGTAACATACGGCTTTTGACAGTAGAGTGGACACCATTTACATTGACTGTTCCCACACGGTACGACTGAGACATATCAAGTGGCGGAGGCAGTATGCCAGTACAAGCCCACAGTGATCACACACACCACACAGCCATCCATCTGCATCCTGTTCATTACTGTGCCGTATGAGTCCCTGACTGGCAGAGCCCTCCGGGCTCAATGTCAGCCATGGGCTCTGGTGGAGATATCGATGTGTGCTGTGCATCATCTGCCTCCATATGGGCTGCCCAATCACCGAGAGACGATTGTGATGTCATTGGTGGCTGGTCGTTTTCACAGGAGCCCACATTTTGGGAGTCGACGCAATGCGCCTCGTTTTCTGGGCCACCAAATTTAGGAGAGTGTACCTTGTCTTCAGGCACCTTCTGGTGAATGGTGCCACTGGAGTCCGTTGCAATTGTGGACGAGTCAACGAAGTCGATGTCTTCCGCCGGCTTCACATCCCTGTCCTGTTCTTCAGCTGACAATCGCTTCTTCTTGTGTCGCTTGGGTGATTTTTGCTTTTGGGTCCGAGATTCGACATCCACCGGAGGGCGGGGCTCGACACAGTCTCGGTCGCTAGGAATCCCTGTGTCCGATCCCGACAGTGACGGTGGCTGGGTGCCCACGACGCTGCGGTGGGCAGAGGCTGTAGGAACCTCTGCACCGTTGGGCTGTGGAGTCGTCGACGGCGCTGACTCTCCAACGGAGCTGGCAGTGGCTTGAGGAGGTAGCAGGTTTTGATCATCCATCACATCATGTCGTGCCGCCTCCACATATGTTAGCGGGAGAGAGGTCATAGCGGATCGTTGGGGAAGTTCATTGCGGGGCACCTGAACGAGGCGACGCTGCAGACACTCAGTTCTAACATGGCCCTCCTGGCCGCAGCCCGAGCAGGTCCTCGGTTGTCCATCATATATAACAATTGCGCGGCAGTCACCAACGAAAATATATGATGGAACGTGCTTCTTAAGTTCTATGTGCGCTTGTCGTACTCCGTTAAGGACAGGGTACGTTTCGAATGTGTTCCATTTCTCCTCTGTGTGGCTCAGAACCGTGCCGTATGGCCGCAGCGCATCAACGACTAGGTTGGCAGGAACTTCGAACGGTAGTTCAAAGATGCGCACGGTACGCACCTCCAGACCAGCATGGTCAATTCCTACCACGCTCACATTAACGTCTGCGTGACAGAAGCGAAAGCCGTTTGCAGATCGTTGGAGTAATCTGTCGCACGCCGCTTCGTCAATCAGTTTGAGGTACACTGTGCTGGTTACAATAGACAGATGAATGCCTATGAGTTCTTGTGGTTCTATGTGCATGATGTCTCGCAGAAACCGTTCAATTTCATGGGCCTTCGGTCTCGTGTACGATGCGTTGAACGTTAGTTTGATTGTAGCTTTTCGATATGAGAACGCCATGGCGGGTCGGTACAGGTACTATAAGGCAATACAACGACGTGACCGCGCGCTAGCGGGTAAACAACAACACCTGCGGAGCACTGCCCGGCGCGCCAAGCCCGTCCGCACGGTATCACGGCTGAAAGCCGACTGGCCATTCAGCTACCGGGGGAGGACATCTATGATACTGAACAATTCAGTTCATTCCATACTGACTAGGAGGCTACATGTGATGGAGAAGATTCCTTTAGGAGGTTGATACAGACTTTCACACAAGGGCAAACGTGAAAGTAACAACACACAGCTCGTCATACACTACAGCGGATGCGCCACATTTTAGTGCACACAGACGACAGACATAGATTCTCACTTACTCCACATGAACGAAATTCAAATGGCTCTGAGCACTATGGGACTTAACATCTATGGTCATCAGTCCCCTAGAACTTAGAACTACTTAAACCTAACTAACCTAAGGACAGCACACAACACCCAGCCATCACGAGGCAGAGAAAATCCCTGACCCCGCCGGGAATCGAACCCGGGAACCCGGCCACATGAACGGTAACCACTATAACAAACGAGCTGCAATTAATTATAATTATCCAACGTTTTAAGACTCGGCAAAGTGCTTTCCTCATTGTAGATACACAATGTGATACTTATAACCCAGTGGACGCAACATAGATCACATTTATACAGTCTATGTCACAAAAAAGCATATGAAATAGAATGGATTACAAATAACGTTTCTTAGTTCGAATAATAGTAGCACCGTGGAGTTTCAGATAATAATATGTTCCTTTAGTAGTGGTCCGTAACAAATTCGTTTATAAATTGCAGCCACCTAGGCTGAATTCAGGAGGGGTCGCTTCACCACAATAGATTTCCAGCCACTGCAAATAATATGGGTCACGTAACTATGTCTATTAGAAAGCGACTCTATTTCGAAAGCCCCAAGTTTAGACCTAAGTCAACGCTTCCCGAGACAACACCAGCACGGAACTGGATAGCAGTTCTTTGTGCTGGCAGGAATGCATGCAACAGTACTGTAGATTAACAGAATAAGCATGATGGTCTTGGACACACACAAGCGCTGCAGAGTAGCATTAGATTCGCAGATGTTGTACCTTCCAAATCGGTGTTTGCTTTGGATTTTAAATATTGCTTACTGTAAACTACCATCTTTTTATAATTCGTTACCAGTTATACTTGCAAGAAATCCACTATGATCGATACACATCTCACTAGTCAATGAGGTGGAAACAAGCTATTTAGTGAAAATAGTGAAATACAAAGAATCAACACTTGACGCCCGAATTTAAACAGTATATCTAACTATCATTGCGAACAGGAACAGACCAGATCACTAGATCGCCACAATGTCACTCTCTTACACGCAATAACTGTCAAAACTTGAGCATGCAGCTAACTGAAGCTGACCACTTAGTGTCACTGACTTGGAATCGTCATAGTTATGAAGATAAATAAATCGATCTAAACCAAAGATGTGTCAGGAAATGGTGTACTTCACGTCATCCCAAATGCGTCTTCATTTTATAGACACTGACGGCTAGAAGGGATACTACTTGATTTTTCAATTTAGTGACAGAAACAAGGAATTTTAATTTGACATTGGTTTTACAACAGTTTGTAAATAACCTAACGCAATCGTGACTTCCATAGACACCTTTCAAAGGTTTCTGTATGTTGCTTAGCCGAAGTAGTCTCAACGTCTTGTACTGCAAGAGTTGCAAATAGTTCTAGACATGGCAGAGTAACCCTTTTGATTTGGGCCATGAATGTCCATATCTCGGTACAAATAAATGACTGATACATATGTAGACTGAAGCGCCAAACAAACTGGTATAGGCACGTGTATTCAAATACACAGATATGTAAAAAGGTAGAACACGGTGCTGCGGTCGGCAACGCCTGTTTAACGCAACAAGTGTCTGGCGCAATTGTTAAATCGGCTGCTGCTGCTACAACGGCAGGTTATCAGGATTTAAGTGATTTTGAAAGTGGTCTTACAGTCGGAGCACGGGCGATGGGACACAACATCTCCGAGGTAGCGATGAGGTGGAGATTTTCCCGTACGATCATTTCATGAGTGTATCATGAATATCAGGAATCAGGTAAAACATCAAATCTCCAACATTGCAGCGGCCGGAAAAAGATCCTGCAAGAACGGGACGAACGATGGCTGAAGAGAATCGTTCACCGTGACAGAAGTGCAACCCTTCCACAGTTTGCTGCAGATTTCAGTGCTGGGCCATCAACAGGTGTCAGATTGTGAACCATTCAACGAAACATCATCGATATGGACTTTCGAAGCCGAAGGCCCACTCGTGTACCCTTGATGACTGCACCACACAAAGCTTTATACCTCACCTGGGTCCGTCAACACCGACATTGACTATTGAGGACTGGAAACACATGGTCCGGTCGAACGAGTCTCGTTTCAAGTTGTGTCGAGGTGATGGACGTCTACGGGTATGGAGAAAACCTAATAAATCTATGGACCCTGCATGTCAGCAGGGGATGTTTAAGCTGGTAGAGGCTCTGTAATGGTGTGGGTCGTGTGCAGTTGGAGCTATATTGGCCCCTGATACATCTAGATATGACTGCGACAGGCAACACGTACTTAAGCATCCTGTCTGATCACCATCATGTATCCATTCATGTCCATTGTGCATTCCGACGGACTTGGGCAATTCCAGCAGGACAATGCGATACTCCACACGTCCAAACTACTACAGAATGACTCCAGGAACACTCTTCTGAATTTAAACACTTCCACTTGCCACCAAACTCCCCAGAGATGAACATTATTGAGTATATCTGGGATGCCTTGCAACGTGCTTTTCAGAAGACATCTATACCCCTCGTACTCTTACGGGTTTATGGTCAACCATGCATGATTCATGGTGCCAATTCCCTCCAGCAGTACTTCAGACAGTAGTCGAGTGCATGCCAAGCCGTGTTGCGGCACTTCCGAGTGCTCGCGGGAGCCCTACACGACATTAGGCACTTGTACCAGTTAACCATCCATCTATCCCATAAACAGAATTCAATCTTTTGTCCAGACTAACACCGTAATTTAAGTGATTCCTCAGTTAAACTAGAAGCGTTTTACATAGTATATAAGGTATCTCACATTTCTAGCATATTTCTCTATCTCTCACTCCTTGTGTTCAGGCTCCTTAGACACAAAATTATATGTTGGAGGAGGATGCAGAAGTGTTTCTCCACAAGCTTCATGATACAACGGAGCAGGATACATCTAACTGTTTACTAACCATAGACTTCTACTACCTCCAACGTCTATACCACTAGCACCGCGTAATGCACCTGTGGATGTGGGGTGTCCCGGGCACACGACGACCCCCATCGTGGACCTTGACAAGAAGCGAAATGGCTATCTACTTGGTACTGACGAACATTGTCCGCAGATGGGAAGCGAGCATGGAATAGAATGCTGGATTTGTTTGTCATTATTGTTTTGATTTCCTTTGGCCATATGATATTTGTTACGCAGTATAACTGTATGAATTTCCATTCTCTTATTTGTTATTAGATTTTTTGAGTTCACACGTGTGTTGGCACGTGGAAGCACGAGGTAAATGTCGTCAAAAATTTTGTTCAACGTTGAGATGATTTATGGTCTTTAATTTGTATACAGTGCCTTCTTACTAACAGAAACAATTTGTATTACAATTGTATCCGCAAATCTGGAGGTGCAGAATATAATAAATAAAAAATAAAAATATGAAAAATAAAAAAAGAGAATTAAATGACCAATGGCGATAATCGGGAAATCTGGGTTAAAGTCCCAGGCTGCCACAAATTTTCATTGTCACTAATTGGTTGTGCAGCTGGTGTCCCAATGTATTCGAAACTGAGAATACATTTCTTTTATATCACACTGTTGTCAATCGCCACAGTGTCTATCATGCATATCATTCTGAAGGACATTTGGGCAGCACATCGTATAACACAGATACAGTAGTGAGTATAAATAATAGTATTTTGACCTCATTGAGTCAGGGCCAATGGGTATTCTTTTCTCCGAAAGAGGGGGTCTGACAATTTTGTGTAATGACTACAAGCCAACAGATGTACTAGTCAAGGGTACAGGAAAAGTAAAATTTTATGGGAAATTAAATGGGTATGGAACACAAATGTTCATACAGTCTGAACAAATAGTTAGGAAAATGTACCAGTGGAGACATAATTCCAGCTTTAAACATGGAAATTGATTAACATACAAGGAAAAGGGAAATATTTCTAAGTTAAAGTTAGACACGACGTTGGGACATGTAATACCACTTTAAAAGATTTTAAAGCAGCAGGTCATAAGATCGCGAAAACAGCAGAGGAAGTAGGTATCCAGAGCGGTTTCTCAGAAACACCTTGGTACCGTTATTCGTTTTGGTTTTACCTAGAAGGCGTAAGAAATTATTATGTCTATGTGTTGTTTGTGCAGACACTGCAAGTGCCTTAGGTGTTGTTGTGCGTATATGTGGAAAAGCACGGTGATGATTATTTTGGCAGAGTGTGTGAGGACGATCATAGTAACCATAGATGACACGTTTCCGTAGTAGACAGAGGAATTGGTGTAGTGCGTGACGAAAGCACCATCACGTTTGAACACAATGAGGAAGGGGCCTCTTTACCTATGCCAGCTCCACATAGAGATCAAAGAGAATTCAGAGCACTGAAAAACTCCCTTATGATATTAGAAATTAATATGGTGGATCACATATGGAAAATGTATACTAGAATCTTTCAAGGACATGTGATCCTTTTCTAGATTTGTCTTTCTATGTATGTGTTAGTGTAGTTACAAATGAAATAGTGTTCTATATTGATGTTTACATTAGTATGCAAAAGTAAAGGGACAAAGAAATTTACAAAGTGCAAAAACTAAAGAGCACTAAAGTGATTAAGCAAGAAAATTTACAGGGTGCGCATTTTAACTGAAAACAGTAATATATCTCGGAAACTGAACATTGTATTAAGAAAAAGTTATACCTCCAATAACCATTCTTATATGAGCAACAGAAGAATATGCAATTAAAGACTTTAAATCTACCTGACGAAAACAAATAAATCTAACAATAACCCGATATGTTTGTCTCGGAGGGTACATCCAACGACATCACGCTCGACCGCCCACCCCACCCCGTACGTGGTTGGCGGGGAAAACTTTGAAATTTTCAAAGCAAACTATAATTTTTATTGCAAATTAGGATTCTACGGTAAAATCTACATACGATTTGTCTGAGGCATATCGAACAAGGGACTACTAGACGTGCCTCAGGAGTCGTTGCTCGAGGCGAACGCTACTCTACTTTTCCAATTAGAATAAGTGTTCAAACGAAGCACGGTCGACTTCAATTCATTCAGAGATATGCAAATGACTGTACACAGGACGGAAGCATATCTGCAGGGATGTCCGCACAGGCATTTCTGACGCAGTAGACTGTGTTTTCACGGCTTGTTGGCATTGCTGGTACGCCATATCTTTTAAATATCCACACGGAAAAAAATCCGGCATCCTAGCGAGCCAATTAATATGGGCTACCTCTGCCGATGCACCGCCCCGTGTGAACACGGTCTGCTACCTACCGTGCTTCAATTGCTTAATGCCCTGGGCAACCGGCGTGGTCGAACGAACAGGGCAACATCCTGCAGTAGTACCGGTAGTTTTCGTTCCAAAAACATTCGATATTTGCGTCTATTCAACGTGCCGTCGATAAAATGTGGACCAACGAGTTTGTTCCGCATGATGCCATACCATACGTTTTGGGTTAAGTACGTTAATGGTCAACTTATCGAACCAGTGCCGGCCGTTGTGGCTGTGCGGTTCTAGGCGCTTCAGTCTGGAACCGCGTGACTGCTACGGTCGCAGGTTCGAATCATGCCTCGGGCATGGATGTCTGTGATGTCCTTAGGTTAGTTAGGTCTAAGTAGTTCTAGGGGACTGATGACCATAGATGTTAAGTCCGATAGTGCTCAGAGCTATCTTTTCGAGCCACTGGGGACTGTCTACACTCCAGTAACGCATATTATGTCGGTTAACGTTTCCATGGTTCTGAATGTAGACTCATCGGAAAATAGTAACTCGGCAAAGAACGTGGGAGTAGCTTCAAGTTCTTGAAGTGCCTATTCACAAAATGCTACCCGGTTATGGAAATCGGGGCCATGACGTTCTTCATGCAGTGACGCGTGGAATGGATTATACTAATTAATTACAATGCAGTATTGTGACAACACTATCAACCGACATAAAGGAATCGCATTGTAATTGTCGGCCGTTTAACCATGAGTTGTGGTGCACTGCCGCTGGTACAAATATCTCATTGCCTTCTACTGTAACACGTTTGCTTCGTTTCCTTTTGCCGGTCTGACACAGAGGCGTTCACAACATTGTAAAAGAAAGAACGGGCATACAAGGCTACAGCAACCTCAACATTTCCTCTACATTCTCCGTGAATCAGGATCATTTCAATTTTTTCTTCCGTGGTAGCAACATTTATCGTCCACTTCCACGTCTGTTCTCCGAATGGTAGGTGCGTGTGCGGGCTGTGAACACTGCGTACGCATTGCAGTGTTTAGAGACGCTATACGTTCTACGTCTGCACGATATGTCAACTCCGGTCGCACTGTACTGCCTGTTACGATACGTTGTGATTCGGTACACGGCTACGGTGACGCTTCTAGTACTCCCCTTCTCGGAGGAATACAACGTTGCGAACGGGGTTTCCAATTACAAGTTATGAAATACTGACCTGTCCTACCCTCGCAACATGGAGGTGCGATCCCACGTGCCACTGGATGTTCAAGGGCCATTCACTAGCATGTCATAAATTACTATGGTGTGCCGATTTCTGTTTTTCCGACTACAGCGCCATCTGTGATGTCTGTGGTTAAACGAAGAAAATGCTCTAGACAAAACGTATATAGGCTTTACCGTAGAATTGTAATCTGCAATAAAAAACGGGGGATTCCCACTGAAGATTTCGAAGATGCCCACTGCCACCCACGCACGGGAAGTGGTGGCTGGTCGAGTGTGCATCGTTTTCTTATCGGTTATTGCTCTAAGGGTGATAGGCAGACTGCTAGTTTGTTACACAGAATATCAAATAATAAATCACTAATTAAATATACAGCTCTAAAATCGGCAGTATATGTACACTGTGAAGCCTTCATTTTTATGGGCCGGTACGAATATATTTTTCCGTTGACATAGCGATACTTTTGCTCGATATATCGGGTTACGAAATTGATACCTTTCCAAATATCCATACATCAAATTCCGATATTTTTAAAAATATCAACAGCCCTACTGCAAGCCAGCACCCCAAGATAGGTAACCAGATGTTCAGACTGCAAGTAAACTGTTAGGGTTTAGGTTACCGGAGGTATCTACTAACAATTGCAGACGCACTGGAAAACTATCTCACAACAGAATTTTCACTTCAGAGAATTAACTGCTAACTCCATACACAGTCTAGACGCTGTTGCAATGCTTCACAGTGGAAGAGGGTCACAATTAGGACTTCTTAGCAGAGGCAGCAAGAGTGATACTTGCCCCTGAGAACAGCAATGTCTGTGGGTTTCCACAGGTTAGAACGAGATGGGAAATTGGTAAAACTGTTACAACAGCAGTCCTCACTCACGACGCGCATAGAGAACCATTGTTGCTAGCCACAACACGGAGAGCAGTGACGTTTAGTTTTCAGCTGTACATTGTTGCTGCCAAAGTTGAAACAAGTTAATGTAAAGGACGGAAACATCCCCATGTTCTATGTAGGGGAAGAGGTTGAATCTATCAATGGCCAGCGCCATCCTGAAGGTGCTGAGTCACACGCCATATTAGCCGGAGTCTG
The DNA here is from genome assembly GCF_023864275.1 of Schistocerca cancellata. Lineage (NCBI taxonomy): Eukaryota > Metazoa > Arthropoda > Insecta > Orthoptera > Acrididae > Schistocerca > Schistocerca cancellata. The sequence goes on from NC_064633.1 coordinate 101,981,209, forward strand.
TGAAGTTCCGGCGGGTTGGTGGACCATCTTAAGGAAGGGAAATATGGTGCAGCACCACATACGTTTAAAAAATCCAAGTTTTAATATTAGAGAGAGCTCTGAGTCAGACCGCAGGGACACTCCACGTCTCTTGTCACCAGCCTCAAGTAATATCCGACCAAGCAGTTTTTCTCGCCTGGAGTGCTGCTCTGAAGATTCGTACTTATAATGCTGCTCAATGCTGCCAGTGTTTCCTGCTTCTCTTAGCTCTCACCCTACGGATTGAAACAACGACTTCTGTTGTGCAACCGTTTGCATCCTTTCCTTTCTCTCATGTTCAGAATTAGCCTTCTGTATTAGCTGGTCTGAGTGCAAATAAATACTGTTTTTCACATCCCTGAGCTCCTTGAGTCTCCTGCAACTATCATTCTTTCGAGTCCCAAACTCCACCCTGTGACAATGTTTTGCGCTGACCCAAGCACTCAGTCTGCCACACCTGGAAGTTTGTATTTCTGCAGCGCCTCTTAACAACTCGTGAGATGTATATTTACCTGTAACCCCCTGTCTCTCCTCCACCCTATCTTAGGACACATCAAGAAACAGCTGAAATAATTCAAATTGTAATGTCTGCAGCAAATTTTGATAGTCTCATTGACCACGTTCTTGAATTAGACTGCCATTTCACAACTCACTTGCGCTGAACATGATGCACAAAATGGGAAAATCTTTGTCCTGTGCTGTAGATATCCCTTTTCGTGTTAACAAGAGTAGGTGTCTATGACATCCATAACACAGTGAATGTTTTAGGGATATAGTAAAGTCTCAAACGCGTTTAGTCGCCAATGAGAGACTATTATCGAAATCTGATAACAGCAATATGAACTGAGACGTAGACCAGGCGGTAATCTGTCATCAAATACCCTCTTTTGGCTTGGACCGGTTCAATAATACTTTATTCATATTTACAAAATTGTTGGTGTAGCACTTCGGCTATCACACTAAATTTGACAATATGTGAACGACCAACGACTAAACTGGTTTCCTCACTGCCGCTATTTTCAGCACCCATATTACTTGTTCGCTGATGGCTGCGTCAGAACGTAGTAGCGGTGAGGGCCTTCACAAGGATAATGCTGATTGACACTTCTGAATACAGTTTACTTGAACCAACTTAAACTAAGGTACTTGATAGTAATTTGAAAGAAAATGTTCATGTTACACATTTCACTTGACAACAGCTCTTTCTTTACGTGATCTATCCTGATATAATATTAGTGACAAGTTCCGTAGATTTTCTGGAATTAATAACAATAAAAACTTTAACACATCTTTTGCAAATTTTAAACGCTTTTGTGAACCAACAATATAATAGATCTAAATTGAATCGTTACGATTTCCTGTTCGAAAGTAAATTGCTTCCTGCTAATGTGAAACACTCTTTCCGACATTCCTGCTGCAACCTACAGCGAAAAATAATGCCTTTTGAGTTACAGTGTTTACCGACCACTAAACGTTAAGTCTCCGGATGCTTATATCGGCACAATATTAAAGTTCATAAAAAGTAATGATAGTGGCACTTAAGTTTTAGAAGTAGGTGGCTGTTACAGGATGGAGTCAATGACCCTCGATAGTGACGTCAGCAAAGTCAGAGTGTTCCACAGGCCACGGTGTCACGCACAACCCGAGGAAATGTCTCAGAACGTGTCACCTGTAGCCGAGAACTTCTCACAGTGAAGTCGCAGGCAGCGAGGCGAAAGATGAATTCATCGGAATACCGCTGGGAGGAGTGATGCCACACTCAGAGTAAAGTGACAGCGGCGGTGAGAAGGCGAGCTGCATGAGGTGGCCGTCTGGACCGGAGGCGACCTCGACCAGCTGTGCGGCAGGTTGTGTCGCCATCTTTGTACGAGGTGCATTCAAGTTCTAAGGCCTCCGATTTTTTTCTAATTAACTACTCACCCGAAATCGATGAAACTTGCGTTACTTCTCGACGTAATCGCCCTGTAGACGTACACATTTTTCACAACGCTGACGCCATGATTCCATGGCAGTGACGAAGGCTTCTTTAGGAGTCTGTTTTGACCACTGGAAAATCGCTGAGCAGCACGGCTGGTGAATGTGCGGCCACGGAGAGTGTCTTTCATTGTTGGAAAAAGCCAAAAGTCACTAGGAGCCAGGTCAGGTGAGTAGGGAGCGTGAGGAATCACTTCAAAGTTGTTATCACGATGAAACTGTTGCGTAACGTTAGCTCGATGTGCGGGTGCGTTGTCTTGGTGAAACAGCACACGCGCAGCCCTTCCCGGACGTTTTTGTTGCAGTGCAGGAAGGAATTTGTTCATCAAAACATTTTCGTAGGATGCACCTGTTACCGTAGTGCCCTTTGGAACACAATGGGTAAGGATTACGCCATCGCTGTCCGAGAACATGGACACCATCATTTTTTCAGCACTGGCGGTTACCCGAAATTTTTTTGGTGGCGGTGAATCTGTGTGCTTCCATTGAGCTGACTGGCGCTTTGTTTCTGGATTGAAAAATGCCATCCACGTCTCATCCATTGTCACAACCGACGAAAAGAAAGTCCCATTCATGCTGTCGTTGCGCGTCAACATTGCTTGGCAACATACCACACGGGCAGACGTGTGGTCGTCCGTCAGTATTCGTGGCACCCACCTGGATGACACTTTTCGCATTTTCAGCTCGTCAAGCAGGATTGTGTGCACAGAACCCACAGAAATGCCAACTCAGGAGGCGATCTGTTCAACAGTCATTCGGCGATCCACCAAAACAATTCTCTCCACTTTCTCGATCATGTCGTCAGACCGGCTTGTGCGAGCCCGAGGTTGTTTCGGTTTGTTGTCACACGATGTTCTGCCTTCATTAAACTGTCGCACCCACGAACGCACTTTCGACACATCCATAACTCCATCACCACATGTCTCCTTCAACTGTCGATGAATTTCAATCGGTTTCACACCACGCAAATTCAGAAAACGAATGATTGCACGCTGTTCAAGTAAGGAAAACGTCGCCATTTTAAGTATTTAAAACAGTTCTCATTCTCGCTGCTGGTGGTAAAATTCCATCTGCCGTACGGTGCTGCCACCTCTGGGACATATTGTCAATGAACGCGGCCTCATTTTAAAACGATGCGCATGTTTTTATCTCTTTCAAGTCCAGGGAAAAAAAAATCGGAGGCCTTAGATCTTGAATGCACCTCGTAGATCATCAGGCGGCCGACTGCTGTGGCTGGTGGTCACGTGAAGGAGAGACAGCCGCTTTCGGGGAGCTGCTGAAACTCATCTGTTCCTGGCCTCTGACACAGAACTGTCTTCCTCCTTCTTAGACCGACATATAAGAACAACCAAATTCTAAGACATCGAAACAGCCAATTTTTTTATTTGGCTTTGCAAAGCCAATACATATATTTTTGTTTTGCCTAGTCAAAACGTAAACAGCGCCTTTATGCCCCTACACACTCTAAGTAGTCGAGTCCAGGGGCCAATATCACCGCTTTGTCTGGCGAATTTTCCTTGTATGAGATAGAGTGTGTGTTTGAGGGGAGGGGGGGGGTGGAGGTGTAAACTGTTAGTGAGCTACAACTAAGGAGAAATTTCTAGTTTCAACGCTAATTGGTTACTTATTTCTGCCCGTGAAGTCAGGTAACTTTAGTCGGATAAATCTCAGGCGACTATTCAATATGCAAGTCACATATTTTGTTTGTTGCTTTTGTTTCTCAATATGTATTGTAAAACCACTCCTTATGAGATGTCCTTATTGTAATGTCATGTTTTCGTCGAAATGTTAACAGTGTGATGAACAATGAAGTGACATCACTGTACGAGTAACCGTTTCCGTACAGTGATCCTCAGCACTAACAGTGCAACCTCCCAGCCTATATCTTCGACATAGAATTCAAGTTTCTAGAAACAAGTCTACTAATATCAAATACCGGCCTTAATTTGAGGAAGAAATTTCTGAGGATGTACGTCTGGAGTACAGCATTGTATGGTAGTGAAACATGGACTGTGGGAAAACCGGAACAGAAGAGAATCGAAGCATTTGATATGTGGTGCTATAGACGAATGTTGAAAATTAGGTGGACTGATAAGGTAAGGAATGAGGAGGTTCTACGCAGAATCAGAGAGGAAAGGAATATGTGGAAAACCCTGATAAGGAGAAGGGACAGGATGATAGGACATTTGCTAAGACATGAGGGAATGACTTCCATGGTACTAGAGGGAGCTGTAAAGGGCAAAAACTGTAGAGAAAGACAGAGATTGGTTTACGTCAAGCAAATAATTGAGGACGTAGGTTGCAAGTGCTACTCTGAGATGAAGAGGTTAGCACAGGAAAGGAATTTGTGGCGAGCCGCATCAAACCAGTCAGTAGACTGATGAACAAAAAAAAAAAAAAGAAAAAAAAAATAGAAGCAAGTTTGGTTGTGTCGTTCAGGTGTAGCTGTAGACACATAGTCTAGCTTATCAATGATAGTACATGTTTCCCACAGTTTGAATTCTTGTACAGAAGCAATTCGTGCTTTTTGTCACGAAACTGTATGACTAGTTATGGTTAATAACAACGGTTTGGTTTGAGAATTGATATGGGAGCCCGTAATCGGTAATCACTGCAGAAAAATTCATGCCACTGAGACAGACACAATTTAAAAAAAAAATTTTTCAGTACTACACAGTTGCGGACCAACAATCTCGTAGCAGGATGCCTCGAATCAGCAACTTTAAACGCATTGCCACAGATTTGTCATCAGATCAAGAATGCTGTGCAATGGTAGTTTATGAAAATCCACGATTTACGGACATGAATGTAATGCTGTCTGATTATGACTGTCATCCAATAAAATAACGGCTTTGTTCAATTCTCAAACTCTGAATGTGTTGCAGGGCTACCTCACAATATGTGTGAGAACTACAGTAGAGTAATCATCCACTGTGTGACATCCTTATGCGTACTGATTTTATGGGATTGTCTTGTGAACCCTTATAGAGCAAACACATCAGATGAGGTCTTTACTATGAATTGCTAACGTGTTATTCACATGTGATATTCCAACACAATAAACCACTTAGAGAAATCATGCTATTTCTGGTCTACATCTCGCTATGCAGCAACCCTGCAGGTAGTAACCAGCATGGATATTTCTGAGCCAGAAGCACATTCCAATATCTATTTTTAGCTGAGCTCCTTGCATACAATACTGTTTCCAGTCTACAAACACGCCATTAACTCATCTGGAATGTAACACAGTAAACCACTTGCACAGTACTGGCATTTCTATGACGTCACCCTGAGAATACTACTCAACATGGTTCTAAGTTAGAATTAAAGATGGTGATGAAAGATGACGACCTACGACTTCATTGATAACATCAGAATCCAAGATGGCTGTTATGTTAATACTGATTAAGTCCAAATTACTTGTTCCAGTTTCCATGCATTGCAGTCATGTAAACCAATCATTGCTCCTCAGCGTTCACGTTTGCAGAGCATCAGGTGGACGCTCCACTTGTGCTCTGTAAACTATAGTGAACTGTTGATTATCATGAACGGTCAACAGAACTCTGGAGAGAAAAATTGACTCACACAATTGATTGCAAGCATTCAACTGTGTACCTCTCAGTATTCAATAATCTTATTCATTACGTATTTGTGAGAGTTTTTCATGGTGTTATTTTGTCTATCCCTCAGCACAACAGTTCCCTGATGTGGCGATGCAGTACCCGATACATCTGATCAGTTGCAGAAATCGTACCGGCAAATACACACACACTTCACTGATGCAGCACTCGACATGTTCGAGTGGAAATCAAGACAGTGTGCAAAACTGTTTCCAGACTTGAAGTTTCCTCTATATTTATCACCAACACCTCAAGTTTTGCACATGGACAAGGTCTCTGATGCACCACCTGGTATAATGGTGATGTACACTTTGAGATTACAGTAGAAATAGAGAATGTCTGCTGAGGTACAAAGGTGCTGTTCAGTGATATGGAGTGTGATTAACTATGCAGCAAGCTGAAATTCATCGATAACTACATAACAACCTAGTCTTATCGATTTTCTTGAGACACCACTACCTTCAACAACTGCACATCCATTGATCGGGGGTGGGGGGGGGGTGAGGTGGGAGAAGGTATGAGGAATGATACAGAGAACTTAACATTTCAAGACAAACACAGTGTGTATATTTAAAGAATCTGAGTGTTACAAAGATGTGGTGATTATAGGGTACAATGTGGATCGTCATGTAGAGGTTCAGTCAATGGTGAAGGTATGTTAGACTGGTCATCATTGATATTCTTAAGTATCTATTGAACACAAAGTTCACTAAGATGAGGTGGAGTTAAATGGGTGTGGACGCATCAAATGTGCAATGTGTATTAGGTTTTGCGATGTTAAGTTCATTATTTGAGCCTCAAAGATTTTAACGCTGGATGCACTATTCCTACCAAAGATGTTGATGTGTCGAGAAAGATAATTTTACTCCCTTACCAGGCATTCCTTGATTTACTTCAGTTTGCTGCACAGTTGATACCGTTCCACATCATTGAACTGTAACATTGTTCCCCCACTGGACATTCTCGGTTTCTAATATAACTAAGCATACATTAATCGACTTTTGCCCATTACCAGTCAACTGATAAGTAGTGTTGATTAATAGCATTCTAAAATAGCTGAGTCTCAGTGAGCGTGCAGGCTTTGGATACAGTGGAGCTGAAAGTCTTCAAACAGTTTCAAGTGAAGCTAAGATACTTGGTGCTTGCATTGGAGAGGTGGTCTATATGGCGTTCTCGATGTATCGGTGATGGATATAGTGGAGACTTTAAGTTAGGAAACAGTTCTATATGCTGACTTCATTTCCAGTCCAGTGTGTCAGGAGCTGCATCAGGTAAGAGTCTGTGTGCTGGCACGAATTCTGCTGCTCTTCGAGTGTACCACTGCATCACATACGTCAGGGAGTTTCTGTGCTGTGGGATAAATAACAGAAAACCATGACAAGCACACAAACACACTTAGTGAATGTTGTTGTTGTTGTGGTCATCAGTCCTGAGACTGGTTTGATGCAGCTCTCCATGCTACTCTATCCTGTGCAAGCTTTTTCATCTCCCAGTGCCTACTGCAACCTACATCCTTCTGAATCTGTTTAGTGTATTCATCTCTTGGTCTCCCTCTACGATTTTTACCCTCTACGCTGCCCTCCAATACTAAATTGGTAATCCCATGATGCCTCAGAACTTGTCCTACCAACCGATCCCTTCTTCTAGTCAAGTTGAGCCACAAACTTCTCATCTTCCCAAACCTATTCAATACCTCCACATTAGTTATATGATCTACGTATCTAGTCTTCAACATACTTCTGTAGCACCACATTTCGAAAGCTTCTATTCTCTTCTTGTCCAAACTATTTATCGTCCATGTTTCACTTCCATACATGGCTACACTCCATACAAATACCTCCAGAAACGACTTCCTGACACTTAAATCTATACTCGATGTTAACAACTTTCTCTTCTTCAGAAACGCATTCCTTGCCATTGCCAGTCTACATTTTATATCCTCTCTACTTCGACCATCATTAGTTATTTTGCTCCCCAAATAGCAAAACTCATTTACTACTTTAAGTGTCTCATTTCCTAATCTAATTCCCGCAGCATCACCCGACTTAATTCGACTACATTCCATTATCCTCGTTTTGCTTTTGTTGATGTTCGTCTTATACCCTCCTTTCATGACACTGTCCATTCCGTTCAACTGCTGAAAGAATTACAATGCCATCGGCGAACCTCAAAGTTTTTATTTCTTCTCCATGGATTTTAATACCTACTCCGATTTTTTCTTTTGTTTCCTTCACTGCTTACTCAATATACAAATAGAATAACATCGGGGAGAGGCTACAACCCTGTCTCACTCTCTTCCCAACCACTGCTTCCCTTTCATGTCCCTCGATTCTTAAAAGTACCATCTGGTTTCTGTACGAACTGTAAATAGCCTTTCGCTCCCTATATTTTACCCCTGTCACCTTCAGAATTTGAAAGAGAGTATTTCAGTCAACATTGTCAAAGGCTTTCTCTAAGTCTACAAATGCTAGAAACGTAGGTTTGTCTTTCCTTAATCTAGCTTCTAAGATAAGTCGTAGGGTCAGTATTGCCACACGTGTTCCAGTATTTCAACGGAATCCAAACTGATTTTCCCCGAGGTCAGCTTCTACTAGTTTTCCATTCGTCTGTAGGGAATACGCGTTAGTATTTTGCATCCGTGACTTATTAAACTGAATATTCGGTAATTTTCACATCTGTCAGCACCTGCGTTCTTTGGGATCGGAATTATTATATTCTTCTTGAAGTCTGAGGGTATTTCGCCTATCTCATATATCTTGCTCACCAGATGGTAGAGTTTTGTCAGGACTGGCTGTCCCTAGGCCGTCTGTAGTTCTAATGGAATGTTGTCTACTCCCGGGGCCTTGTTTCGACTCAGGTCTTTCATGCTCTGTCAAACTCTTCACGCAGTATCATATCTCCAATTTCATCTTCATCTACATCCTCTTCCATTTCCATAATATTGTCCTCAAGTACATTGCCCTTGTATAGACCCTCTATATACTCCCTCCACCTTTCTGCTTTCCCTTCTTTGCTTAGAACTGGTTTTCCATCTGAGCTCTTGATATTCATACAAGTGGTTCCCTTTGCTCCAAAGGTCTCTTAAATTTTTCTGTAGGCAGTATCCATTTTACCCCTAGTGAGATATGCCTCTACATCCTTACATTTGTCCTCTAGCCATCCCTGCTTAGCCATTTTGCACTTCCTGTCGATCTCGTTTTTGAGACGTTCGTATTCCTTCTTGCCTGCTTCATTTACAGCATTTTTATATTTTCTCCTTTCGTCAATTAATTTCAGTATTTCTTCTGTTACCCAAGGATTTCTACTTGCCCTCGTCTTTTTACCTACTAGGTCCTCTGCTGCGTTCACTACTTTATCTCTCAAAGCTACCCATTCTTCTTCTAGTGTATTTCTTTCCCCCATTCCTGTCAATTGTTCCTTTATGCTCTCCCTGAATCTCTGTACAACCTCTGGTTCTTTCAGTTTATCTCCTTAAATTCCCACCTTTTTGCAGTTTCTTCAGTTTCAATCTACAGTTCATAACCAATAGATTGTGATCAGAGTCCACATCTGCCCCTGGAAATGTCTTACAATTTAAAACCTTATTCCTAAATCTTTGTCTTACCATTATGTAATCTATATGAAACCTGTCAGTATCTCCAGGCTTCTTCCATGTATACAACTTTCTTTTATGATTCTTGAACCAAGTGTTAGCTATGATTAAGTTGTGCTCAGTGCAGAATTCTACCAGGCGGCTTCCTCTTTCATTTCTTAGCCCCAATCCATATTCACCTACTACGTTTCCTTCTCTCCCTTTTCCTACTACCGAATTCCTGTCACCCATGACTATTAAATTTTCGTCTCACTTCACTATCTGAATAATTTCTTTTATTTCATCATACATTTCTTCAAATTCTTCGTCATCTGCAGAGCTAGTTGGCATATAAACTTGTACTACTGTAGTGGACGTGGGCTTCGCGTCTATCTTGGCCACAATAATGCGTTCACTATGCTGTTTGTAGTAGCTTACCCGCACTCCTATTTTTTTTATTCATTATTAAACCTACTCCTGCATTACCCCTATTTTATTTTGTATTTATAACCCTGTACTCACCTGATCAAAAGTCTTGTTCCTCCTGCCACCGAACTTCACTAATTCCCACTATATTTAACTTTAACCTATCCATTTCCCTTTTTAAATTTTCTAACCTACCTGCCCGATTAAGAGATCTGACATTCCACGCTCCGATAATGACGTCCTCTTCAGTAGTCCCCGCCCGGAGATCCGAATGGGGGACTATTTTACCTCCGGAATATTTTACCGAAGAGGACGCCATCATCATTTAATCATACAGTAAAATCTGCATACACTCGAGAAAAATTACGGCTGTAGTTTCCACTTGCTTTCAGCCGTTCGCAGTACCAGCACAGCAAGGTCGTTTTGGTTAGTGTTACAAGGCCAGATCATCCAAACTGTTGTCCCTGTAACTACTGAAAAGGTCCGTGGTTCTTGTGGGGGACTTAATGAATAATGTAAATAAAAATACTGAGAGAGAGAGTGAGAGAGACAGGGTTTAATACTTGCGATCAAGTGTGCGACTCAGTTTTTTTCTTCTGTAGGTGGCAGATTTCTGATTTCTCTCCATGATGATTTAACTTTCCACTATGAAGTGCCAAGCACAAGCAGAAGCTCAACTTAATGGTTGGCCGGCCGATGTGGCCGAGCCGTTCTAGGCGCTTCAGTCTGGAACCGCTCGACCGCTACGGTCGCAGGTTAGAATCCTGCCTCGGGCATGGATGTGTGTGATGTCCTTAGGTTAGTTTGGCTTAAGTAGTTCTAAGTTCTAGGGGACTGATGACCTCAGATGTTAAGTCCCATAGAGCTCAGACCCATTTGAACTATTGGAACGTGATGGTTTGTAATCCTGAATGTTGAGGATGATTGGAAGGGATAGACGATCACAGGACACAGAAATTAGAATAACTAATTTGCACTGTATCTGCATCTCCAAGTCTGCTGTTTTGAACTGCCATCTTGCATTCTGACGTCATTTATATCCTTGTAAGTCACAATATTAGATCGCCATCTTTTGTCACCTTCTTTGATTATGATTTATCGATGATGTAATGGGCTGTAATGTTGGATGAAATTCTTTATTTCTGAACTTTGAACGGTGCAGGTCAGTACTTGAAGACTGACCTCATGGAATTACCTTCATTCGGCTATTTGGTTTACTGTGTTACATTCCCGACAAGAGAATAGTGTGGTTGTAGCGCCTAAATGCTGTTAGAGGGAATCAGTTCAGCTGTAAACAGGTGATGGATTGTACTTCTGGGTCAGACAGGTCCATGCTGATTGCTACCATCAGCTATGTGGTGTACGATGTTGTAGAACAAAGTAGCATGACTTGCCTAAGTGATTTACTTTGTTGGAATGTCACATGTAATGAAGTTCATAGCATGGGCTTCTGATATATTCTGATGAAGGAGCCCTATAATGCTTCATCACAAAATTTCATAAATTCTGTACATGTAAGGGTACCACATGCTGTATGGTTGTTCTTGGTTAGTTCTCCCACATATTGTGAGTAAATGCAGTAACACAGTCAGCGTTTGAGAAATGAACATAGCAGTTAGTTGTGCTGAATTTTTATACAACTGATATCAGTCATACTCTGACAGCACTACATTCATTCCAGCGAAACGTGGATTTTTATAAAGCGCCACTACATTGAATTTATCTCGTAAAAAATCAATAACTACACATTTAACGTTGACAACGCGTTTTGGCTCGCTGATCGTTCATGAGCCGACTGTGTGTGTATGCATCGACTCCCGATTTGTCTTTGTGCGTGCTTAGTTATTGTTGGGTATCGTTCAGATCTTCGTGCAAGTGTTTGTCATGTCGTGTGTGTAGTTTGTGTGATTTTATTCACAAGATATTTTAAACGTTGTCAGCATTTGGCTCTGAGAGGTTGGTCGTCTCATCAGGTGACGTGTAAATGGTTCTCTGAGCGCTTCTTTAATTGCCATCTTGTGACATTTGGGTCGGTCCTTTCCTGGTGCAGGGATATCATTTAGCCAGTGGACGCGTTTCCTCTGCATGGTTGGGTCCGAGCTAGTATTTCCTCCGTCGTGTGTCTGGAAGTGAGTGGAAGACACACCAGTAGTGCAGTCACGATGGAGCAGCAGTCGCGGACGGACCAGCAGGCAGTCGGTCGGTTGTGGCGGACCAGGGAGGTTATCTCCGCGTGGTGCAGTAGGCAGGGTCGGCCGGCAGTTCCTGCGCAGTGTCGGAGCGTGTGTGGAGCTGTCTGATGGCTACGAGCTTCGTGGTTCACCGACCCACGATGTCGAAGTTGAGTAGTGGTTTCAAGTAGCCAAGCCACTTCCATTCGTGTTGTGGGTTTTTTTTTTTTTTTGTGGTTCGCTGTTGGGGAGGTTTTCCTGTGAGCCATACCAAGTTTTTGTATTGCTGAAATTTAGCCGCCATGCAGTGGACTTAACTACACTCCTGGAAATTGAAATAAGAACACCGTGAATTCATTGTCCCAGGAAGGGGAAACTTTATTGACACATACCTGGGGTCAGATACATCACATGATCACACTGACAGAACCACAGGCACATAGACACAGGCAACAGAGCATGCACAATGTCGGCACTAGTACAGTGTATATCCACCTTTCGCAGCAATGCAGGCTGCTATTCTCCCATGGAGACGATCGTAGAGATGCTGGATGTAGTCCTGTGGAACGGCTTGCCGTGCCATTTCCACCTGGCGCCTCAGTTGGACCAGCGTTCGTGCTGGACGTGCAGACCGCGTGAGACGACGCTTCATCCAGTCCCAAACATGCTCAATGGGGGACAGATCCGGAGATCTTGCTGGCCAGGGTAGTTGGCTTACACCTTCTACAGCACGTTGGGTGGCACGGGATACATGCGGACGTGCATTGTCCTGTTGGAACAGCAAGTTCCCTTGCCGGTCTAGGAATGGTAGAACGATGGGTTCGATGACGGTTTGGATGTACCGTGCACTATTCAGTGTCCCCTCGACGATCACCAGTGGTGTACGGCCAGTGTAGGAGATCGCTCCCCACACCATGATGCCGGGTGTTGGCCCTGTGTGCCTCGGTCGTATGCAGTCCTGATTGTGGCGCTCACCTGCACGGCGCCAAACACGCATACGAGCATCATTGGCACCAAGGCAGAAGCGACTCTCATCGCTGAAGACGACACGTCTCCATTCGTCCCTCCATTCACGCCTGTCGCGACACCACTGGAGGCGGGCTGCACGATGTTGGGGCGTGAGCGGAAGACGGCCTAACGGTGTGCGGGACCGTAGCCCAGCTTCATGGAGACGGTTGCGAATGGTCCTCGCCGATACCCCAGGAGCAACAGTGTCCCTAATTTGCTGGGAAGTGGCGGTGCGGTCCCCTACGGCACTGCGTAGGATCCTACGGTCTTGGCGTGCATCCGTGCGTCGCTGCGGTGAAGGTTTATGTACTGGCTTCTTCACATTTATCTTGTAACAACTGACAGGTGTAATATAAGTTATTTAACTGGCGAGAGACAACTATTTTAGCTTTAGTACAAACTAGGTACTTAAAGGTGTTTCTTTAGGGAATTGTTCTCTTATAGATATATCAAGTTTAAAATCTTATTATTGGGAAGTTGTTAATGTCATACCCGGCAATCTCCTTTTCATAAAGAAAACTTGTCAGCTATTCGAAAGTGATTTGAATTTTTTTTAAATGCCAAACTTAAAAATTTATTATTGAGAAAGCATTTTAAAATAAAAGATAACCTTAGCAGTGTGTGTTCTTTCAGCAGCACCTCCTGGTCCCTACTTCCACGATAACGTTTTTGGAATAAAATGTGTACTTGAGTTGTTGTTTGTGAACCGCCCTAATTGACGGTTCACCCTTATCCAATGCGTCCAGTATGTCGCCATGCGTAATCTCCCCTAAGAGCGACGATGCTGCTGTGTCGTCGAGGGTGCGCGAGATATGCGGCAGAACGTCGTTACCGTCTCCCTCATCCATACCCTCCTTCTAGTAAAAACGTCAATAATGACCTGCAAAGGCTTCCACAACGGATGTGTGGGTGGTTAAGGATCGACCATCTGTCAAAGTGAGGTCCGTGATTAGCTGTTCTCAGCGCGGACGGCTATCGAGCACTATGTGCTGCATACATGGGATTTCGCCGCTCGCTCGGTCTTGACGCCGCGACCGTGCGACGATCCCTTCCACTTATTACAGCGCAAGAGACAATGGCTCTGAGCGCTATGGGACTTAACTTCTGAGGTCATCAGTTCCCTAGAACTTAGAACTACTTAAACCTAACCATCCTAAAGACATCACACACATCCATGCGCAAGAGGCAATATATTGGTTTTAATATGACGGCTTGCCATCTGTCGGTCTGATGACAGCGGTTGGATGAGAGTTCGCGAAGCATCGTGTAAAATCCGAAGTATGACGATGCCATGCAGCTGGCCTTTCCACACTGTATTAGAAACCGCCGGAACGCTAGTTTCGCACATTCTGTCCACCATGTCAACGTCTAGGGGTATCGTAGAAGTCGTGTTTCACAGTCCGACGATAATCTGAGGGCATCCTGGGTCTTGGATGGGTGCTACGTTCGTCTTCCACGTACCACGACTGCGTCACATTCCTTGTTGCTGCAGGCTGCAGGCTAACGGTGCATTTGAAGACGCTATGGTCTGAGAAGGCACGTGGGCATAGTTGGATGGACAACAATCCCAGCGGAAGATCATTTGAGACACAGATGCGATCAAGACCGCTGGCCCAGTGACTATTAATAAATGTGTGTCTGGGGCGGTCACCTTGCACTTTCTCCGAATTATCGACGAGATGGAGTTCTCGCCCCAATATCAAAAGTTCCTGACAAGTCGAAATGTGCGGGACTTGATCCGTGGGGTAGAGCGCACAGTTAAAATCACCACCAGTAATGTAGTCATCTTAGTGACAAGGAAAGAGGGGAGGAAGTGGCGGGACGGACAGTTTCCTATGAGTAGAATTGAGATCTCTCTCAGCGTTTCTCGGTTCCCGATGGCGCATACAAGTTAATAATACGTGTAACGAGCACAGTGCTCGAGAGCTCCTGACTGACAGGAGGTAAGCCACATCTTTGACAGGAACACCATCACGCACTAGTATTGCCGTATCACTGCCAGTCTGATCACCCGGTGTCATCTGTGTCACATAACCACAGAAATCCGGTAGGACCCAAAACCACACATCAAGCAATAAAGCAAAGTCAATATCCGACGCACAAAGCATCTCTCGCGGCAGATGGATCTTCACTATTGTTCCAATCATTCTGAGGTTAATTATTATTATTATCGTATGCATCAATTACAGTAATACACATTTAGCAAAACAAAGAAATATATATAAAAATGAACATGTGAAATTATATATAGTACACAAGTTTTAAAACGGCTCAGACTACACTCGGATGTTGATGGACTCTATCCAGAAGAGTGCCTCTTGGGATGCTTGATGGAGTTTCTCAATGCCACCAGGGAAGCGTCTGATTGGACAGTCATACACAATGTGGCTCATTGTTTGGGTGTCACCACAGTCACACACACTGTCACTTGAAAACCCCCACTTGTGCATGTTGTATTTGCACCTACCCTCTTCGGTCCAATATCTGTTTAACTGCACGCACACCTCCCTTGGTTGGTGGAAGCCTGGAACTGGAACTGTTGGATTGTCTAAATGTTTGTGGTTTCGGGTTCTTGCAGCTTTCCGCTCACGTTTCCACTCTGCGTTCTGGTCGAATCCTGTGGATAGCATTTGGACTCCTATGCCATTTGCTGGTCTTCTAGATTTGAGGAGTTTCCTGGGCAATGATAGCAAATCGTCATGAAGAGGGATCGAGTTGTTTTCAGAAACGTGCTGACAGAGGTTGTAAAGAGCAGCCTTTCGACGGAGGTCTGGTGGACAGATGTTTGAAAGCACTGCTAGCCAGCAAGTAGGTGCAGACAGGACTGTACCACTAATTAATCTCATAACTGAGTCCAGTTGGATGTCTATTTTCGCTACGTGGGTGCTTCAGAGCCAAACTGGTGCACACTATTCTGTTCCAGAGTATACCAGTGCAAGGGATGCTCCTCAGACAACTGATGTGGTTGCTCCCCATGTATTGCCTGCCAGCTTTCTCACAAGGTTCACTCGTCTTAGTATCTTCTTGGCCAAGTTGGAAAGATGTTTTTTGTATGTTAAAGTTCTGTCCAGAGTGACTCCCAGGTATTTTGGGCTTTCGTTGTACCTGACTGTGCCAAGAGGGCCGAACTGTGGACTGATATTTGCTGATGAAAGACGATTAGGGAGGCGGAACAGGCTTACCTCGGTTTTAGAAACATTTGGTCTCAGTCGCCATGTCTCAAAATACTCATAAAGTTTAGTAAGGGTGTTCCTTAGGTGTTCTTCACATTCATAAAGGTCTTCACTCTGATATGAAATTGCCAGGTCATCTGCATTTTGAAATTTTCGGCAGGTCAGCTGTGTAGAGGTTGAATAACACTGGAGTAAGAACAGAGCCCTGAGGTAATCCGTCATTGAGTACATGTGAGGTTAATTGTTCCAGTCCGATAAGCCTGTCGACGACATGCGGACACAAGTTATTCATTATGTCGGAAATGTCTATTGAGTGTCCATCAGCATCGTCGCTTGTGGCCACCCCCAACACGTCGGATGGGACAGTGCCTGAGGCACCCGCGCCAAAGGCGATGTTACTGTCGGTGTGACTTGCATGTCACCGTGGTCCTCGCCCTATGCCGCAAATCGCAGAGCAACACCATCTGCCTTCGTCTCCTCTAGGCACTGGAGCGTGCCTTCACTCTGGCTTGTGGAGGGCAGCGCCCGTCTCACATATCGACGTCTGATTGTTCAGCCGTAGGTACCTAAGAAACTAGCTCAATCCCATTCTGTGTTCTCACGCTGCAGGCGGCGGGGCTAGACTCTGTGGGAGCATCGTCTTGGTGGGTGGTGTCCTCGTACTGGTAGATGCATGACCCGGCACTGGATGCACTCGGATCGGAGGTGCTCCTCCTTTCCATATCCAGAACAGGTCCTTGGATATCCACCGTAAATGACGATGGCACGGCAGCCGCCGGTATAGAGATATGAGGAGACATGTTTTTTAAGTTCAATTCGGACTTGTCAGACGCTGCTCAGGACAGGATATGTTCGGAAATGTATCCTAATCTCTGTGACATAGCTTTTTTGTGTCCCGTGCCGTAAGGGCGAAGAGCCGACTCTATTTCTTCTTGTGGGAGTTCAAATTGAAGTTCAAATATTCTCATCGTGCAGAGTCCCAAGTAAGCACGATCGACGTCCACAGTACCTGCATTGCCATCAAAGTGGCAGAAGCGGAGGCCCTGTTTCGTTTCCCGAAGGATCACTTCACATGTCGCATCGTTGATGATGTTTACATTGACTGTACTGCTCACAGATGATAAATGTATGCCAATGATGTCGACCGCAAGAATTTTTACCTCTTCTCGTAAAAATCGTTCGACTTAGAGTACTGTTGTTCATGAAAATTCGTTTTGGAACATGAATTTGAGCTCCGATGTATTGGTTCGTCATGCTGATCTACATTCATAGGGAGACGCCCACGAAACGGGCGAATACCGAGTAAAGAAACACGAGAGCTCACCCTACGGCAACGTCACAAACAGCACGCCCACGCTGCTGCCCTGCCAAAGGCAAACCTGAATCTCTCCAGCTATCTGGGAACACTTCCAAGACCGTCCCAAACTTCCAAATGTTGTATGTCTGCGGCCTGCATTCGCGCAATTTCAAATACACTTCTTTCATTTCATACAGCTGTCAATCACTGCAGTATCTGTTCCTTCAGACCTGCAGGCGCTAATTAGAAAGCTATGTCCACAGTATTTGTAAATTCATTCATGGCCGATTTCGTATTGAAAGGGGTTTCACCAGGGGAAGGTAAAGGCCAGCGAAGGGCTGTGGTGTGGAAGGGGAACTCAAGGGTAACAGAAACACAATTCACAGTGAAAAATATTTTTAACAGAAAATTTATTTAACAATAGTCAAGTTTAAAGTGATATGTTGATAAAATATTAAGAAAAAAAGCTTTTGTAGATCTCGCTTAGCTTGAACACTCTTAGATATATTTAAAATAATCAAGTCGTAAAAAGATAAAAGTTAGCTTTCACAAATTCCAGAAAAATGGAATTTTAAGTAATATGTTTTCTTTACATATTTACCAATTATTAAGGCAATCAGTATCTTCAGCCACTAGCTACTCCCTGAATTCGTGCCAAGCCTTGAAACTAAAAAATAGTGACCTTAAGAAAAGGGCTCACTAAATTTATAACATCAAGAATACCAACATCAATAAGACAGTTCATTTCAGAAACAATCATTTATCAGGACACACAACTGGCAAAATCGTGAAACCCACATTCGATAACGGGCTAGTAATAATTTACAGAGATTAAAACGTGATTAACCGAATTTGGTGCACTCAGTCAGAATGTAAAAAAATACAGCCGGGCACGCACTTAATACAGTTCATTTGCCAAGGGGCCAGCAAATTAAGCGATGCACTGCAACAAACGTTTAAACATAATAATTTTAACACAGCTGTTATGTACATAACTTAGTCCATAATAATCTAAGGCCAAGGCGATGATCCGTTCTCCTTTGTTACATAATACTAGAAATACTGTTACTGTATTGTGCATTTTCCTTCCCCCATTAACTGATCGGCCCAAACCATTTGGACCGCCATGAACAGACTGAACTGCTTGCTCAATAACAACGAGAGAAAGGCGACCAATCACAGCACTCGAGGAGTAGTGCACTATGTTTACAACATTACTAAGCAGAAATACACTCCTGGAAATGGAAAAAAGAACACATTGACACCGGTGTGTCAGACCCACCATACTTGCTCCGGACACTGCGAGAGGGCAGTACAAGCAATGATCACACGCACGGCACAGCGGACACACCAGGAACCGCGGTGTTGGCCGTCGAATGGCGCTAGCTGCGCAGCATTTCTGCACCGCCACCGTCAGTGTCAGCCAGTTTCCCGTAGCGTACGGAGCTCCATCGCAGTCTTGAACACTGGTAGCATGCTGCGACAGCGTGGACGTGAACCGTATGTGCAGTTGACAGACTTTGAGCGAGGGCGTATAGTGGGCATGCGGGAGGCCGGGTGGACGTACCGCCGAATTGCTCAACACGTGGGGCGTGAGGTCTCCACAGTACATCGATGTTGTCGCCAGTGCCCGTCGATCTGGGACCGGACCGCAGCGACGCACGGATGCACGCCAAGACCGTAGGATCCTACGCAGTGCCGTAGGGGACCGCACCGCCACTTCCCAGCAAATTAGGGACACTGTTGCTCCTGGGGTATCGGCGAGGACCATTCGCAACAGTCTCCATGAAGCTGGGCTACGGTCCCGCACACTGTTAGGCCGTCTTCCGCTCACGCCCCAACATCGTGCAGCCCGCTTCCAGTGGTGTCGCGACAGGCGTGAATGGAGGGACGAATGGAGACGTGTCGTCTTCAGCGATGAGAGTCGCTTCTGCCTTGGTGCCAATGATGGTCGTATGCGTGTTTGGCGCCGTGCAGGTGAGCGCCACAATCAGGACTGCATACGACCGAGGCACACAGGGCCAACACCCGGCATCATGGTGTGGGGAGCGATCTCCTACACTGGCCGTACTCCACTGGTGATCGTCGAGGGGACACTGAATAGTGCACGGCACATCCAAACCGTCATCGAACACATCGTTCTACCATTCCTAGACCGGCAAGGGAACTTGCTGTTCCAACAGGACAATGCACGTCCGCATGTATCCCGTGCCACCCAACGTGCTCTAGAAGGTGTAAGTCAACTACCCTGGCCAGCAAGATCTCCGGATCTGTCCCCCATTGAGCATGTTTGGGACTGGACGAAGCGTCGTCTCACGCGGTCTGCACGTCCAGCACGAACGCTGGTCCAACTGAGGCGCCAGGTGGAAATGGCATGGCAAGCCGTTCCACAGGACTACATCCAGCATCTCTACGATCGTCTCCATGGGAGAATAGCAGCCTGCATTGCTGCGAAAGGTGGATATACACTGTACTAGTGCCGACATTGTGCATGCTCTGTTGCCTGTGTCTATGTGCCTGTGGTTCTGTCAGTGTGATCATGTGATGTATCTGACCCCAGGAATGTGTCAACAAAGTTTCCCCTTCCTGGGACAATGAATTCACGGTGTTCTTATTTCAATTTCCAGGAGTGTAGTTGGCCAAACCGTAAACTTACATTGCATATCTGGCGCTTGTTACATTAGCATTGACAAAAGGTTAAACTCCGTTATCTCACAAGAATGAAAACAACGTATCAAGTAACTGCCAGTCTGCTCTAATAAGGTTCAATGTATGTGATTACGGCCAGCACGACACGGCAAGGAAGCGTTTACAGTTGTGAATGCTAACAGTTTATATCACGCAATTCAACTGACTAAGCTATACGAGAAAGTTGTATGCAAACGTATGTGAAATGCCCGCTAAGCCCGCTGAGCAAAGCAGGTAATAAGATTGTGGAAAGGGCCAAAGGTTGAGGTCAGTTTCTGCTTCTAATTGTCATTTATTGTAATTTAGCAACTCTTTCACGGCTGAAGACCTCCAACAATAAAAAAATAAATTAAAGAAGCAACTTATTCAAGGTGCAATATCAATGGCCGAGGGACACAATTAAACCTCTAAATTTTTAAAGCCTACCCAACCATGGATCTTGCCGCTGGTGGGTAGGCTTGCGTGCCTCAGCGATACAGATGGCCGTACCGTAGGTGCAACCACAACGGAGGGGTATCTGTTGAGAGGCCAAACAAACGTGTGGTTCCTGAAGAGGGGAAGCAGCCGTTTCTTTTTCTTTTTTTTTTTGGTCATCAGTCTACTGACTGGTTTGATGCGGCCCGCCACAAATTCCTTTCCCGTGCTAACCTCTTAATCTCAGAGTAGCACTTGCAATCTACGTCCTCAATTATTTGCTTGACGTATTCCAATCTCTGTCTTCCTCTACAGTTTTTGCCCTCTACAGCTCCCTCTAGTACCATGGAAGTCATTTCCTCATGTCTTAGCAGATGTCCTATCATCCTGTCCCTTCTTCTTATCAGTGTTTTCCACATATTCCTTTCCTATCCGATTCTGCATAGAACCTCCTCATTCCTTACCTTATCAGTCCACCTAATTTTCAACATTCGTCTATAGCACCACATCTCAAATGCTTCTCGCTCTTCTCATTTCTACTACTTCACATTACCTTCGTCTTTCTCCGATTTACTCTCAAACCATACTGTGTACTCATTAGACTGTTCATTCCGTTCAGCAGATCATTTAATTCTTTTTCACTTTCACTCGGGATAGCAATGTCATCAGCGAATCGTATCATTGACATCCTTTCACCTTGTATTTTAATTCCACTCCTGAACCTTTCTTTTATTTCCATCATTGCTTCCTCGATGTACAGATAGAAGAGTAGGGGCAAAAGGCTACAGCCTTGTCTTACACCCTTCTTAATACGAGCACTTCGTTCTTGATCGTCCACTCTTATTATTCCCTCTTGGTTGTAGTACTGTCCTTGTAACACTAATCAAAACGGCCTTGCTGTGCTGGTACTGCGAACGGCTGAAAGCAAGGGGAAACTACAGCCGTAATTTTTCCCGAGGGCATGCAGCTTTACCGCGTGGTTAAATGATGATGGCGTCCCCTTGGGTAAACTTGGGGGTAAAATAGTCCCCCATTCGGATCTCCGGGCGGGGACTACTCAAGAGGACGTCGTTATCTGGAGAAAGAAAACTGGCGTTCTACGGATCGGAGCGTGGAATGTCAGATCCCTCAATCGGGTAGGTAGGTTAGAAAATTAGAAAGGGAAATGGATAGGTTGAAGTTAGATATAGTGGGAATTAGTGAAGTTCCGTGGCAGGAGGAACAAGACATTTGGTCAGGTGAATACAGGGTTATAAATACAAAATCAAACAGGGGTAATACAGGAGTAGGTTTAATAATGAATAAAAAAATAGGAGTGCGGGTACTACTACCGACAGCATAGTGAACGCATTATTGTGGCCAAGATAGACACGAAGCCCATGCCTACTATAGTAGTACAAGTTTATATGCCAACTAGCTCTGCAGACGGTGAAGAAATTGATGAAATGTATGATGAGATAAAAGGAATTATTCAGGTAGTAAAGTGAGACGAAAATTTAATAGTCATGGGTGACTGGAATTCGAGAGTAGGAAAAGGGAGAGAAGGAAACATAGTGGGTGAATATGGATTGGGGGACAGAAATGAAAGAGGAAGCTGTCGGGTCCAATTTTGCACAGAGCATAACTTAATCATAGCTAACACTTGGTTCAAGAATCATAAAAGCAGGTTGTATACATGGAAGAATCCTGGAGATACTAGAAGGTATCGGATACATTATATAATGGTAAGACAGAGATTTAGGAACCAGGTTTTAAATTGTAAGGCATTTCCAGGGGCAGATTTGGACTCTGATCACAATCTATTGGTTATGAACTGTAGATTAAAACTGAGAAAACTGCAAAAGGGTGGGAATTTAAGGAGATGGGACATAGATAAACTGAAAGAACCAGAGGTTGTACACAGTTTCAAGGACAGCATAAGGGACCAATTGACAGGAATGTGGCAAGAAATACAGTAGAAGAAGAATTGGTAAGTCTGAGGGATGAAATAGTGAAGGCAGCAGAGGATCAAGTAGGTAAAAAGACGAGGGCTCTTAGAAATCCTTGGGTAACAGAAAAAATATTGAATTTAATTGATGAAAGGAGAAAATATAAAATCGCAGTAAATGATGCAGGCAAAAAAGTATACAAACGTCTCAAAAATGAGATCGGCAGGAAGTGCAAAACGGCTAAGCAAGGACGGCTAGAGGACAAATGTAAGGATTTAGAGGCTTACCTCACTAGGGGTAAGATAGATACTGCCTACAGGAAAATTAAATAGACCTTTGGAGAAAAGAGAGCCACTTGTATGAATATCAAGAGCTCAGATGGAAACCCACTTCTAAGCAAAGAAGAGAAAGCAGAAAGGTGGAAGGAACGTATAGAGGGTCTATACAAGGGCGATGTACTTGAGGACAATACTATGGAAATGGAAGAGGATGGAGATGAAGATGAAATGGGAGATATGATACTGCGTGAAGAGTTTGACAGAGCACTGAAAGACCTGAGTCGCAACAAGGCCCCGGGAGTAGACAACATTCCATTAGAATTACTGACGGACTTGGGGGAGCCGGTCCTGACAAAACTCTATCATCTCGTGAGCAAGATATATGAGACAGTCGAAATACCCTCAGATTTCAAGAAGAATATAATAATTCCAATCCCAAAGAAAGCAGGTGTTGACAGATGTGAAAATTACCGAACTATCAGTTTAATAAGTCACATCTGCAAAATACTAACGCGAATTCTTTACAGACGAATGGAAAACTAGTAGAAGTCGACCTCGGAGGAGATCAGTTTGGATTCCGCAGAAATGTTGGAACACGTGAGGCAATACTGACCCTATGACTTATCTTAGAAAATAGATTAAGGAAAGGCAAACCTACATTTCTAGCATTTGTAGAGTTAGGGAAAACTTTTGACAATGTTTACTGGAATACACTCTTTCAAATTTTAAATGTGGCAGGGGTAAAATACAGGGAGCGAAAGACTATTTACAGTTTGTACAGAGACCAGATGGCAGTTATAAGAGCCGAGGGGCATGAAAGGGAAGCAGCGGTTGGGAAGGGAGTGAGACAGGGTTGTAGCCTGTCCCTGATGTTATTCAATCAGTATATTGAGCAAGCAGTAAAGGAAACAAAAGAAAAATTCGGAGTAGGAATTAAAGTCCACGAAGAAGAAATAAAAACGCTTAGACAATTCTGTCAGAGACAGAAAATGAAGAGCTGTTGAACGGAATGGACAGTGTCTTGAAAGGCGGATATAAGATGAACATCAACAAAAGCAAAACGAGGATAATGTAATGTAGTCGAATTAAGTCGGGTGATGCTGAGCGAATTAGATTAGGAAATTAGACACTTAAATTAGTTAAGGAGTTTTGCTATTTGGGGAGCAAAATAACTGATGATGGTCGAAGTAGATTGGATATCAAATGTAGACTGGCAATGGCAAGGAATGCGTTTCTGAAGAAGAGAAATTTGTTAACATCGAGTATAGATTTAAGTGTCAGGAAGTCGTTTCTGGAAGTATTTGTATGGAGTGTAGCCATGTATGGAAGTGAAACATGGACGATAAATAGTTTGCACACGAAGAGAATAGAAGCTTTCGAAATGTGGTGCTGCAGAAGAATGCTGAAGATTACGTGGGTAGATCACATAACTAATGAGGAGGTATTGAATAGAATTGGGGAGAAGAGGAGTTTGTGGCACAACTTGACAAGAAGAAGGGACCGGTTGGTAGGACATGTTCTGAGGCATCAAGGGATCACAAATTTAGCATTGGAGGGCAGCGTGGAGGGTAAAAATCGTAGAGGGAGACCAAGAGATGAATACACTAAGCAGATTCAGAAGGATGTAGTTCGCAGTAAGTACGGGGAGATGAAGAAGTTTGCACAGGACAGAGTAGCATCGAGAGCTGCATCAAACCAGTCTTAGGACTGAAGACAACAACAACAACTTTTGAAGGCAGAAGGCCGCAGTGTTTAAGCTTGAAAGGTAAATTTAAAATTTAATCTTGCAAAATTTTAAGAAACAAACAATAACCATAATCGTAAAGTTTAAAATAGTTGACAACAGATAATTAAACACCGGTGGCACTCAGAAGGCCTCCAGGCAGGTCGGTCTGCCCTTGTTCGCTTAGGTGAGACAGGTGGTGAGCCCAACTACACTTGATCCGTCGGAACCCAACCAGGGGACAGTCACGGACCGACGGGCAAACCGCTTGCTTGCCACGAAAGAGTATGAGAATTCAGACCAAAAGTTACGAGCGTCACTATCCACAATCAAATACATGTGTGTACTAAGCTGCCAAAACTACACACAATGGTCGACAGCAGCAACAGGTGTGGAAAGGACAGTGCCTAAAATTACGTTAGCGGCCTGGGCAGGTATCTAGACACTAACGGCCACAAGGCAGAAGAAATTCCACTGATGAACTTGAACAATAGTAAACTAATTTGATTAATTCTACTTGACTGCGGCTATTTCGACCACTTCAGACACTCGTTGTTGCTCACAGGAAAACTCCGCAGCAACTGACCGATCAGCCGCAGAATGCCGACAACATCCAAAATAGTCGTCAGTAGAAATAAGGACAACTACAGACACAACCTGACAAACACTTGCACGAAGACCTGAACGATACCCAGCAGTAACTAAGCTCACACGAAGAAAAATCGGGAGTCGATGCGCACACACACAGCCGACTCACGAACGATCGACGAGCCAAAACGCGTCCTCCGGTAGGAGGACCGACCGACTAGCCACAAAGACCGTGGCCCGGCTCAAGTAATGCATGGCGGCAATGGATGGGCGAGCTATGGCGATGCAGACCTCACTGCCGTACCCGACTGTACTAGTCCGCATTGCAATTCCCGACTGGCAGGTCCAGACTGCGGTCCAGACACGTTCCAACTGGTTGGCAGACCGGAACTCGCTATCCGAACTCCCGAAGCGAACTACCAATCCGAATTGCCCATGACAGACCACGACTGGGAAGTAATACACTCCTGGAAATTGAAATAAGAACACCGTGAATTCATTGTCCCAGGAAGGGGAAACTTTATTGACACATTCCTGGGGTCAGATACATCACATGATCACACTGACAGAACCACAGGCACATAGACACAGGCAACAGAGCATGCACAATGTCGGCACTAGTACAGTGTATATCCACATTTCGCAGCAATGCAGGCTGCTATTCTCCCATGGAGACGATCGTAGAGATGCTGGATGTAGTCCTGTGGAACGGCTTGCCATGCCATTTCCACCTGGCGCCTCAGTTGGACCAGCGTTCGTGCTGGACGTGCAGACCGCGTGAGACGACGCTTCATCCAGTCCCAAAAATGCTCAATGGGGGACAGATCCGGAGATCTTGCTGGCCAGGGTAGTTGACTTACACCTTCTAGAGCACGTTGGATGGCACGGGATACATGCGGACGTGCATTGTCCTGTTGGAACAGCAAGTTCCCTTGCCGGTCTAGGAATGGTAGAACGATGGGTTCGATGACGGTTTGGATGTACCGTGCACTATTCAGTGTCCCCTCGACGATCACCAGTGGTGTACGGCCAGTGTAGGAGATCGCTCCCCACACCATGATGCCGGGTGTTGGCCCTGTGTGCCTCAGTCGTATGCAGTCCTGATTGTGGCGCTCACCTGCACGGCGCCAAACACGCATACGACCATCATTGGCACCAAGGCAGAAGCGACTCTCATCGCTGAAGACGACACGTCTCCATTCGTCCCTCCATTCACGCCTGTCGCGACACCACTGGAGGCGGGCTGCACTATGTTGGGGCGTGAGCGGAAGACGGCCTAACGGTGTGCGGGACCGTAGCCCAACTTCATGGAGACGGTTGCGAATGGTCCTCGCCGATACCCCAGGAGCAACAGTGTCCCTAATTTGCTGGGAAGTGGCGGTATGGTCCCCTACGGCACTGCGTAGGATCCTACGGTCTTGGCGTGCATCCGTGCGTCGCTGCGGTCCGGTCCCAGGTCGACGGGCACGTGCACCTTCCGTCGACCACTGGCGACAACATCGATGTACTGTGGAGACCTCACGCCCCACGTGTTGAGCAATTCGGCGGTACGTCCACCCGGCCTCCAGCATGCCCACTATACGCCCTCGCTCAAAATCCGTCAACTGCACATACGGTTCACGTCCACGCTGTCGCGGCATGCTACCAGTGTTAAAGACTGCGATGGAGCTCCGTATGCCACGGCAAACTGGCTGACACTGACGGCGGCGGTGCACAAATGCTGCGCAGCTAGCGCCATTCGACGGCCAACACCGCGGTTCCTGGTGTGTCCGCTGTGCCGTGCGTGTGATCATTGCTTGTACAGCCCTCTCGCAGTGTCCGGAGCAAGTATGGTGGGTCTGACACACCGGTGTCACTGTGTTCTTTTTTCCATTTCCAGGAGTGTAGTTCTCAGTCGCCGTAATTAAACCCACCCGGCAGCATACACAGTTGTATGAATCGACACGAGGCCGCCACTTCACAGCTCCAAGGACCACTTCAGCGAAGGACAATCGTAGCCGACCCAGGCAGCACCAGCCAAGTGACTCCGGCCCGGTTTGCACATCCTGTGCGGACCCACAGCACTCTTCTCAACTCCCACTCGTGAACGCACTCCGCACGCGTCTCCTCGTTCGCACCACAGCGCCGACCTCTGTTGGTTACTTGTCGAGTAAAGAAATTCTCGCAAAGTCTTCTTGCCGAAGGAAAGTGTCTCCAGGCGTTGAGCGTCACGCCGCAAATACCCTTGAAAGCGCTTGGAATCAGTTTTATGATATCATTGTTAGTAATGTTCGATACTGCTGACCCATTGTCGACAACTCAATTGTTAGGTGAGGCCATGAGTTACATTCGTTACTGCAGGAAATCGCCACAGCTGAAACGCGCTGAGCTGAGCTGGGTAAGACGTGACTGCATGAACCCGCAGTGTTGCTGCGTGCCTGGCAACTGCTGTAACCTCGTGAAGATACAGTACCTGCGCCGTCCGCTACAGGAGAGCGAAACTGCCGCAGTCTTCTAAGAACTACACACGTCAGTCCATCCTGATGTCACTTGACCATTCTGGCGGCCCCACGTCGTGGTGCCGTCGTGCTGTAGACAAGCTTCCGTACCCCTGTCTTATCTCGACCGGCGTCGATCTCCAGACTTATGCTCCTTCGTTCTGCCCTTCTCGCTCTGCTCTCAGGATTGCAAGTGCCGCTTCTTATTGGAGTCTCAAACACATCACTCCAGTCACGACGACGGACTGATTATGTACGAAGTACCTTTGTAGCTCAAAAGTCATTAGACAGCCCCAAGGGCTAGCACTAGAAATTTTTACCTATGTTGTGTCCTAACATAAGATACAGGAAAGACAGACGGTTACTGGTCGCTCTACAATCCCTGAGCGATTAGGAGCAGTTGCAGAAAGACTTACTACCAGTGGTTGAAGGATGATTCCTTGAGTCAGCGCCAAAAACTGCGTGCACTCCGACCAACTACTACACAGAAGACTAATTCGGAATGAGAGAAAAATCAAAAACGCAACTGGCTGCACAATAGAAGTCACTGTTTGAGTCCATGGGGTAAGACCCTGCAGCCCTTCTACTGATTCGCAGACGCATGAGCAACAACATGCCAATACGTTACAGTATCTTTACACCTGTAGGCTACAGGCTACAGGCCCAGTCGCCTACGGTGGACTGGATGGCCGAGCGGCCCTCCAGTTGTCAGGATGCTAGGAAATGGCTGTTGAAGCGTCAGAAACACCAAAGGAACAGTTAATTCATAACACCTTTATTCCTGCCGAGTACAATGTGGCTTGGTGATATCAACGACCTTCCCCGAGTCCTCGCTGACTCGTAGCGATGAAACCAGATCCGGGCCGCGCAGTCTTTCTAGCGCAGCGCCGCTTGCTGTGACGTAGCGGAGGAATGCCCTTACTTCGGCCGCGTGTGTGTGGCGGCGCTCGGCTGGCCGGCCGGCACGGCGGCGGAAGGCAGGCCGTTGATCGTAGAGGCTCCGGGTTGGAGTCCTGACGCTGTCGGCACGAGAGGCGTTCTCGTAGTGCGGAGTGTACTCTATTCCACCCCGTCTTCTTCCCTGCTCCTCCTGGTGGCTCGTCCGCGGTGGGCGGGCGGAACGGGCTGCAGTCCCCCAGCGTCGTCGGCTCACCCGGTTGTGACGGCGGATGCACAGGGCCTGGGCCCCGCACGAACTCAACGATGGCTCACTGATGTGGTCAGCATTGGTGGCGAGCGAGTCTGCCGCGATGTCTGCTAATCCTGGGTTGATGATTGACAGCGGCAGCAGAGAGGACCAGAGCTGGTACTGTCCCCTCACGTCTGCTGCTGGATGGGCCGCCCTTACTGCAACATCTCCTTAATAAAGATTAACATGTCGATCACAGAGCCGAGCGCTACGCAGCGACCCAGCACACATCTAACTGCAAGTCTAACTGTGAGTGCGAGTGCCTTGTTGCTATCAAAGCTGGCGTATTTAAAGGAAGCACCAACGACGTCCTGATGTCACGCTCGTTTGTAATGACAGCATTCGTTCCACTTATACTGCTGATTCGCCTGTCGTACTCGCCCCTTAAGTGTTCTTGCGACAGAGTTACGTGTAGTTGCGACAGACTTACGCGAAGTTGTGAAATGCAGTACAGCTGACGTTATATCTCTGTCTTGCACTCTACGAGAGTCTCCGTCTAACAGAAACCCGTGTGCTAAGCAATTCTCTCTCGCCTGTTGTGTGTAACCAGGCCATTGCCCCTGTGTGACGACACATTCCATACATGCGCAATCCTCCTACCTCTGGGCTAACCTACTGCCGCTGGCTCTCGGCATAGGCAACGAAACTTTGACAATATTCCACGTTTCCTACTCTTTGCTATTCTGCGACACTACACATCCCCCTCCTTTAAGAAAATTCGTCCCGAATTTTACAATTCTGGACTTACTGGTCGTGCACGCCATACTTCTTTATACCCTACAAGTATCTTACAACTACTCCTTCAATACTGTCAAACTTTGCTTATCCGCTATAATCTATTTACACTTAATACTGATTCTAATCTTATCATTGGTTATCTATTTATATTACGATCCACTATTCCACATCCATCCCATAGGTATTTGATTTACGGTCTTTATTTGAGAACGAGACATCTTTTACCGTATGCAAAAGTAAGTTGCACAAATAAACACTAGAACTGAGATTATGCTAGTCGTTGACACACCAAATATAATTGTGTTTCGCTTATGTTTCTCCCGATATTGCTGTACGTGCTGCAGTAGTTGATTAACTGAGATCTGCTCCTTTTCCGAGGTAATCAGGTCTATCTAAAGATTGTAGCAATGTGAGATCCAAGGGCTCGTTAATAAACGTTAGGTACTGGCGAGGCAATATGTGTGGTGGTTTCTCTGGATTATACAAGATAGGCTGTGTCACGTTAATCATTGTTGTACCCGTGAAAGTAGCTGATAGGTGAAAATACTTCCCCACTATTTCACATCCAGTGCCATTAATCAATAACCCACTGCCCTGCAATTCAATCTTTGATATATCTGTCAACCTACCATTTCTGTAACAAGTGACAACTACGGTCTATAATTCGAACACAGAGTAAATCCAGTGTTCCCCAACTTCCTGAAATTTCGGTCTCGGAAGTAACACCTTCTTTTCGCTTTCTAAGGTTCCCATATTCCCGAAGAAGAACTGCATCTCACACGACTGATTGTGGGTTGCCACCACCTTTGCTGGACAAATAAAAACACTTCCCCTGAAACAGTCTGTCAAATCTTCCATAGACATTACCACATGAGCACTCCTCCGTCTTAACACTAACAACACTTCCCGAGTTTGCACTTGCACCCACTTCTCCTCTGCAACAGTGTAGTAGTGCCAAACTGACGAAAAATTTCCCGGGCCACATCCTGACATGGCACCTGAAGGAAAGGAAAGCCAAATTCAATCGCTCCCTTCCTTACCACGTCTAAAACACACAAATGACAAGTAAAAGCTACACATACCCTATTACCTAATAACAATAAATACGACATGTTCCTCCCCGAGGACACTTAATCTACTTATCCCTAGACCTAAGTGCGTAAGGAATGTTCCTCTGCTGTTCCTTTAGCTTCGGTACCCTCACACCCTTAGTTACTGCTGGAGAAATCTGCGGTATCGCATCCACTGCGCCCTTAGACGAATTAATCCTACTCACATGAACTACTGACGACTTGGTTGGTAACTGCAACTTTACCTTCACTGGAGACACTATTTTATTTACCTGATACGGTCCAGAATATTTCGTCAAAAAATACTTCGGTTTACCCTTCGGAACATAAGGATTAGCCAACAATACCCATTGACCAATTCTGTATTGCGGCAGTTTACCTGTTCTTTGCCCAATACTTTCTTGCTTCTCCAAAGCTTTAGTATTAGCACGCCGTACCCTTTGCCAAATCTCTCTCAATTTCTTGGCGAAATTCTTCACTGACTCATCCTGTGAACCTATCTGAGGTTTGAGCACATCAAATGGTGATGGCATTTTCCGACCATAAAGTACCTCATACGGAGAGAGCGCCGTTCCTGTATGAACTTTGGCGTTATATGCGCTTGTCAACAGTTTTAAATACACGTTCCAATCCGTGTGTTCTGAATTTACATAATGACTAATCATCTTAACTAACGTCCTATGAAACCGATCTGTTCGTCCATTCGACTGAGGATGAAATGGGCTTGTCCTAATTTCTTAACTTTCAATAAACTGCATAACTGCTTCATCAGCTCCGACGTGAAGTTACTACCCTGACCTGTAATTATAGTATCAGACACACCATACTTCAGCAACCAGTTATCTACTGAGGCTTGCGCAACAGTGCTTGCCTTCTGATCTGGAATAGCTACCATTACCAGGTATCGGGAAAAAGGATCTAATATTGTTAATACGTATCGATTACCCGCTTGGGTCTTATTAAATGCCCCGATTGCGCCTAATCCAATGGATGCGAACGGACGATCCGCTTCAGGTAGTCTCTAGACATGAATTTTCTGATGACTTAAATCTGCTCTCTGCGCACACGGTATACAATTTTGCACATACTGCTCTACATCATTACGACGTGTCTTCCACCAAAACCTTTCAGCTACCCGTCTATCAGTCGTTCTTTTACCACCATGACCCGACAATACATGGTCGTGCGCTTGTTTCAACACCTCTTCCCTCAGCGACTCCGGAACAACGCGTAGTCCGCACTTCATCTTCCTCCAAAGCAACCCATCCTGCATTTCAAACTGCGGTTGCGTCCGGAACAATTGGCACTCTCTGTCAGTGGCTTGCACCTTTATCCACTCCTTCTCACTTATGCCCACAACTTGTACAGCTGCTATTTCTCTACCAAGCGCATCTGCATTCGTATGTTTTACCCCCGGTTTGTGAATTACCTCGCAGTCAAATTCACTTAGTTTCACTGCCCATCTCGTTAAACGACTCGAAGGATCTTTCAACCCCAACAACCACTTCAATGCTGCGTGATCTGTAATCACCTTGAACTTACGCCCATATAAATAACAGCGAAAATACGAGACACCGTAAATCACTGCTAACATTTCTTTCTCTGTAGTTGAATAATTCTTCTCTGCCTTATTCAGTTGCCTGGAAGCAGAAGCCACGGGATGCTCCTGTCCATTAACCCTCTGAGAAAGAATACAACCTACAGCAATATTACTAGCATCACAAGATAGTATGAACTCTTGTTCGAAATCAGGAAGTATCTACACTGGGTCTGATGTTAGTATCTGTTTGAGCTTGTCGAATGCGTCCTGACACTGTGCTGTCCATTCAAACTTAACACCTTTCTTTAACAATCTCGTTAATGGATGTGCAATTTCCGCGAACCCCTTTACATATCGTCTGTAGGAACTACATAAACCGACATATTGCTGAACTTGTTTAGTGGTCTGTGGTACTGGAAAATCACGCACAGCCGACGTTAGACGAGGATCCGTTCTTACCCCATCCTGACTGATAATATGCCCAAGATAAATCACTTGCGTCTAAGCAAACTGACATTCCTCGACATTAAGCGTAAGATTTGCTGCTCTTAGCCTACTAAATACTTCGTTCAGTCGTTCGACATACTCTTCTATATTACCCGAAAAAGTAACAATATCATCGAGGTATACCATAGCAATCTTCGGTTTCAGTCCCCGAAGCCCACCATCTAACAGACGCTGGAAAGTAGCATGATCGTTTTTCAACCCAAATGGCATTCTGCGATACTGAAAGTGACCAAGGCTTGTTGTAAAGGCCGTCTTCGGTCTATCCTCGGGACTTACTTCTATCTGATGGTACCCACTCTTTAGATCTAGTGTCGAAAAATATTTACACCGACCTAGGTTGTCCAATGCTTCCGTGATGTCCGGTATTGGATACGCATCTGTTACAGTTCGTGCCTTCAAAAAAAGATAGTCATAACAAAACCTATACTTTTTAGTACCGTCGAATGACTTTTTAGCAACTAACACTATGTTGGCAGACCACGGGCTTTCACTGTTCTCTATAATACCGTCCCTTAGTTGTTGATTAATAAATTCTTCCACTAGTGGTTGTAGGTGTTTCGCTATCCTGTATGGTTTTCTATAGACCGGCGGATTATCGCCAGTCGGTATACGGTGCTGTGTAATAGGAGTTGCTGGTAATGGACGTTCTGAATTAAACAAATCTAAATACTCTAATAACAAAGCTTCCATAGCTTTCCGATCACCATTCTCCAAATGACGAATCTTATCACGTAGTACAGATGCCTTGACGGTTTGCTTGACGTTATAATCACCTTGGGATTCACCTATATCCTCATCGTCGAGTATTTCCAAACTCGCTACCTCTAAACCCTTTGAGAGATCCACTTCATCTGCCCCAAAATTATCTTCACTGACCGGAATCATCAGTTCCCCATTTCTATCCGTTACGCGCGCAACGTTCCTCCTAATAAAACAACGCATTTCATCCAATGCTTCATTGCTCTGCAGTGGCTCCACCACACATAGTCTATGCTGTAGTGCATCGGTACCTACTGACAACAAAACTAACTTCCCTGTACCCGAAGACACTTTGACATGCGTAATCGTCTTTAATGCCCTTGTACGCGGTTCAGTTGGTGACATCTTAGCAACGGATGTACCTTGCGAGGTAGAAACATTTACAGCTGTTGTACCAATTAAAAACAAGTTTCCACTAAGTTCAACTGTACGCTGTGAAGGGCTAATTTTGGCATGGTGTTTATCGAGGAAGTCCAGTCCGAGAATCACAGAATATCCTTGTCCCACAGTTGGCAACACTTCCATGTGCTCTCCGAACTCTACGGTTCCAATCTTAAAAACAAGCTGTGTTGTACCCAATGATTGCAACTCATTATTCCCTACTCCACGTAATCTATACCTAGGAGTACCTAGTCTTTTCCTACCCACGAGGTCTAGACTAGAACAGATACATGTGCCCCTGTATCAATCAGAAACTTACATCTGTTATTCATTACAACACCCATCAAGCAACAATCCGTCTCTGTACTAGTTTTCACCGTACTTCTGCTTACCGGGAATGTCTTCCGACGGACGAAACACTCCCGTTCCCGTTTAACGCTTTTTCCTGTTTAATCCCGTTACCATTCTGCTTACTACGACACTCATTCGCCTTGTGACCGTAGCGTTTACAAGCATAGCACTGCGTCTGTCTGCATTGAGCCTTCACGTGACCTTTCCTCCCACAACGGTAACAATTCCTCTCCCACGCAAAGATGTGTTTATCGTTGCGAACCCTTGTTGCAATGTCTGTCTCCTGCAGATACGTTGTAATACGCAGTGCTGCAGCTAAATCCCCAGGATTCTCCATCCCAACCCTACGAGAAAATTCTGCGGGAATTCCCCTGAGGAATACATCGAGGGCTCTGTTTTCTGCCTCTTGTAGTTACACACGATCCGCATCAGGATTACCCGATAATTCATAGGTCTGCGAATTAATTTTCTGTATCCTACCTGAAAAAGACTCCACTGTCTCATTGACCTTCTGTGTCAAATTAGCTAACTTCTCCCAAAAAAATCTTGCACTATTCTGCTTACGATATCTTTGTCGTAACCCATCTGCCAATTCTTCAAACGTGCTCGCCTTACTAAGCGTCTCATGGTACATCACGAACGTCTTGGCTTCCCCTGCAAGTCGCAAATTTGCCATATGTTACGTAGTTACGGCCGACCAATTGCTCATTGCAGCTGTTGCCAAAACATCGTTAATGAACGCTGTGTCATCCTCTGTTGTTTTAGCCGAGAAAGGCGCGATCAGGTTAGCTACTGAAGGATACATTGCAAGGTTGGACATTGCTACTGACTTGCACTCACTTGAAGCCGTTTGCGACTCTTGCGCCGAACGCAAGGTCTCCATTTGCGCCATTAATTCTACATGACGTAACTTATGCTGCGCATTCTCTTCTAACAATTTTGAGACTTGGTCTGTCAGAGCAGCTATACTCACTTCAGTACTAACGGATCTTGTTTCCGGCATGATTTGTGCAAATTACCAACGACTTACTCTATACTGAATTTCTCCTCAGAGCAGTCGCTACACTAGCTACTCAACTCCTTTGTCACAGTTGAGCGCTACACACAAGAAGACAAACAAGACTCACAATTCACAACTAAACAAAATTAATCCTTCCGCCTTGCTATTGCCCAGTGACACTCTCTACAATTGTGCGCTGCGTGACCAAACCGTTTACAAATTGAACATTCTACTTGTGCAAACTACGTGCATGGCTCCCCATGCCCCGTTAAATTACATCTGACTGGTACCAAGTACGTTTCCCAACTGTTTCCCTTAAAATCAGATAAATCTGCTGTTTCCGCAGGTCTCACAAGGTGCACTCCAAACAAAGAACGTGCATCCACAGTTATTAACAAAAATCACCTCGTGCACTTACCACTACACCAAATCAGTAGGCGGTGGGCGCGAGGACTTCTAATACCGAATCCGTAGACGGTGTCGACGACTTCAGATACCAGATCTGCAGGCCAGTGCTGTAGTGGGCGGTTCGAACACTTCTGACACCAAATCTGTAGTCCCGGTCACCTACGGTGGACTGTAGGGCCGAGCGGTGACTTCTCCAGTTGTCAGGATGCTAGGAAATGGTTGTAGAAGCGTCAGAAACGCCAAAGAATCAGTGTTAATTCGTAACACCTTTATTACTGCCGAGTACAATGTGGCTTGGTGATATCAACGACCTTCCCCGAGTCCTCGCTGACTCGTAGCGATGACACCAGATCCGGGCCGCGCAGTCTTTCTAGCGCAGCGCCGCTTGCTGTGACGTAGCGCAGGAATGCCCTTACTTCGGCCGCGTGTGTGTGGCGGCGCTCGGCTGGCCGGCCGGCTCGGCGGCGGACGGCAGGCCGTTGATCGTAGAGGCTCCGGGTTGGAGTCCTGACGCTGTCGGCACGAGAGGCGTTCTCGTAGTGCGGAGTGTACTCTATTCCACCCCGTCTTCTTCCCTGCTCCTCCTGGTGGCTCGACCGCGGTGGGCGGGCGGAACGGCCTGCAGTCCCCCACCGTCGTCGGCTCACCCGGTTGTCACGGCGGACGCACAGGGCCTGGGCCCCGCACGGTCTCGAAGATGGCTCACTGATGTGGTCAGCATTGGTGGCGAGCGAGTCTGCCACGATGTCTGCTAATCCTGGGTTGATGATTGACAGCGGCAGCAGAAAGGACCAGAGCTGGTACTGTCACCTCACGTCTGCTGCTGGATGGGCCGCCCTTACTGCAACATCTCCTTAATAAAGATTAACATGTCGATCACAGAGCCGAGCGCTACGCAGCGATCCAGTACACATCTAACTGCAAGTCTAACTGCGAGTGCGAGTGCCTTTTATTACAAGTTTAGCTGTAGCTCCCGCGTTGCTTTTGTGTAACCACTAAGTTTAACCAGTTTCATTTTAGTGTCTAGGTCTTGGTCTTGTTCCAGCTTTGACTTCCTGCCACTATTTTCTGAGCCCACCAAGAAGTGCCTGTTTATGCTCTTCGGATAATGGTTCTTCACGTCTTTTGGACGTTGATGCCATTTTAAAACCTTGGTAGTTGTTCACCAATCTTCTAAATTTGTTCTTGTCAGGAATTTCTCTCTCTGAGATACCAATCTGCCTAAGATCTTTTTCACATTCTTGGAACCATCTTGGCCTTGTTTTCTTAGCTTGGATGAAACTCCATATTCTTTTAGTTAGTCGGTCACCGTCTATCCTCATGAGATGACCGTAAAATAACAATCGTCTCTTCTTACTGGGTGCTGTGACAGGTTCTGTCTTGCTGTACAAGTCCTCGTTTGCTCTCATTCGCCATTGTCCATCAACCCATCTTTTACCTAGGATTTTCCTTAATATCCTACGCTCTCGCGTTTCCAGCCGCTCAGCTTGACCTTGTCTATTCATGGTCAAAGTTTCGGACGCATATAAGCCCTCAGGTTTTACAGCTGTATTATAATGTCGGAACTTCGCCCCTATACTCATAGACTTTTTGTTGTAGATATTCTTTGTCAATTGGTATGGTTGGTCTAACTTCCTCATCCTGGTCTTAATTGGTTCTTCTTATAATCCATTCTCCTGGATAGCTTCTCCGAGATACCTGGAATTTTTCACTCGTAGGATTTTTCCCAGATTGGTGATCATCCATTCGGGTCCACCACAATGGTCGTCATATATTTTATCTTTTGAATGGAGATCTGGAGTCCAACTTTTTCAGCAATTTCTGACAGCCTATTGATCTTGTTGACTGCTGAATCTATGTTGTCAGCAAAAATGGCCAGGTGATTCGCAAAGACCAAGCAGTCAATGTACACCCCTTTGTTCTTAGGACTAAGTCTGAACCGCTCTTCATTTGTTTCTTCTTGGGCTAACAACTTTCTCCACTCTCGAATGACCTTTCCCAAGACGCAATTGAAAAGGAGTAGTGATAGTCCATCTCCTTGTCTTACGCCCGTTCTGATTGTAAAGGGTTCCGAAATCTCATTTAACTTTTATTATCTCATTTATTATCGCATTTTACTATCTCATTTAACTTCTAACGTTTATTCCGTCAAAAATCTTGTGCCTGCTTGGTACAGGAATTGAGTACACCTGGGCCCTTCGACCAACACTATGCAACGCTACTCGAAGCGCACCACAGCTTCCTGAGACTCTCGTCCAAAGGCATCGCCACCAACCGACTACAATTGACAAGTTCTCCCCTTAAATTGCGCGATAAGCCAAGAAAATGCTCAAAAGTGGAAGTCGGTGTACTTCACATACTTCAGTGGTGAAAAGCCATTTTCACATACACTAACAAGCCAAAATATAATGGCCGCTTGCCCATCGCGACGATGGATGCCGCCTGGTAGCGTTGCAGGTTAAGTGACGCAGTAGCAAAAGTATGCAAGCAGAGCAAACGCGGATGGGGGACCACCATAGTGTAGATATGGGCTGAGATAAGCGACTTCCACAAAGGGAATATTATTATTACGCCGACCCTGTGAACGAGTATCTCGGGCGAAACTGGTTGAATGTTCCCGTGCTATTGTCTTGAGCATCTACGGAAAGAGGTACAGGGTGACAATTATTGATCTATATGAAATAAAATCGTCATAAATCCAGAGTGATTTCCATTAGGAAATCCAAACTGCACGATTGGCCGCAGGGTTCTTCAATAAGCGAAATTGGCGCCTTTAGGGGGCTACGAATCCGCATTTCGCGATCGAGAAGTCTCTTTACCCACAACGGATGACTGTGTGATGTGCAATATGCAGTCACGGATTAATCAGTGCGATATTCCTTGATGGCTCTGTGACTACTGAACAGTACGTGAAGATTTTGGAAGATGACTTTGTCCCCATTATCCAAAGTAACCCTGATTTTGACAAGTTGTGGTTCATGCAAGACGGAGTTCGACCCCATCGAAGCAGGAGAATATATGATGCCCTGGAGGACCACTTTGGGGACCGCATTCTGGCTCTGGGGTACCCAGAGCAACTGGCATGGGCCTCGATTGGCCTCCATATTCTTTGGATCTGAACACATATTGAGATGGAACAGCTTGTTCCGTCTCAAATAATTAGCTTGTTCCGTTGCATTATATTGAATACTACAGATGTTTGAGATACTTTCATCATTTTTCCCAAATTTAAGAAGTGTTATAACTCGAGTGAAGAAATGGACTACCTGTTTATTTAATTCATAATTACATAAATGTGCTTCCTTTCCTTAGTCCCTCTATGTTGCCTTGGGTTAATTAACTTTGAGATTGTATTAAGAGCTCGTCTGCTAGTAGTGGCAAGGCAGATATGTGGTCACTCTGTAGGTTGGTTTGTGCCATCATAACTTTGGGGTAAAGGCAGCGATGATACACCTGTCTACGAGGCGTAGTTGGGGGTTGGTAACAGGTTCCCCTCCCCTCCAGGGCGGAAGAAAACGGCGGGAGAGGGCCGCCAAGACTGTATCAAAATGGGGGAAGTTGTTGAACTGAGAGGTCGGAATCGAGGGCGACTCCGTCTTTTCCGCCAAATTCTTTGTGGGATGAGGTTAATTTGTTATATTGTTATTAATCCGCTCTTTTTGAGGATGGAAATACACTCCTGGAAATTGAAATAAGAACACCGTCAATTCATTGTCCCAGGAAGGGGAAACTTTATTGACACATTCCTGGGGTCAGATACATCACATGATCACACTGACAGAACCACAGGCACATAGACACAGGCAACAGAGCATGCACAATGTCGCCACTAGTACAGTGTATATCCACCTTTCGCAGCAATGCAGGCTGCTATTCTCCCATGGAGACGATCGTAGAGATGCTGGATGTAGTCCTGTGGAACGGCTTGCCATGCCATTTCCACCTGGCGCCTCAGTTGGACCAGCGTTCGTGCTGGACGTGCAGACCGCGTGAGACGACGCTTCATCCAGTCCCAAACATGCTCAATGGGGGACAGATCCGGAGATCTTGCTGGCCAGGCTAGTTGACTTACACCTTCTAGAGCACGTTGGGTGGCACGGGATACATGCGGACGTGCATTGTCCTGTTGGAACAGCAAGTTCCCTTGCCGGTCTAGGAATGGTAGAACGATGGGTCCGATGACGGTTTGGATGTACCGTTCACTATTCAGTGTCCCCTCGACGATCACCAGTGATGTACGGCCAGTGTAGGAGATCGCTCCCCACACCATGATGCCGGGTGTTGGCCCTGTGTGCCTCGGTCGTATGCAGTCCTGATTGTGGCGCTCACCTGCACGGCGCCAAACACGCATACGACCATCATTGGCACCAAGGCAGAAGCGACTCTCATCGCTGAAGACGACACGTCTCCATTCGTCCCTCCATTCACGCCTGTCGCGACACCACTGGAGGCGGGCTGCACGATGTTGGGGCGTGAGCGGAAGACGGCCTAACGGTGTGCGGGACCGTAGCCCAGCTTCATGGAGACGGTTGCGAATGGTCCTCGCCGATACCCCAGGAGCAACAGTGTCCCTAATTTACTGGGAAGTGGCGGTGCGGTCCCCTACGGCACTGCGTAGGATCCTACGGTCTTGGCGTGCATCCGTGCGTCGCTGCGGTCCGGTCCCAGGTCGACGGGCACGTGCACCTTCCGCCGACCACTGGCGACAACATCGATGTACTGTGGAGACCTCACGCCCCACGTGTTGAGCAATTCGGCGGTACGTCCACCCGGCCTCCCGCATGCCCACTATACGCCCTCGCTCAAAGTCCGTCAACTGCACATACGGTTCACGTCCACGCTGTCGCGGCATGCTACCAGTGTTAAAGACTGCGATGGAGCTCCGTATGCCACGGCAAACTGGCTGACACTGACGGTGGCGGTGCACAAATGCTGCGCAGCTAGCGCCATTCGACGGCCAACACCGCGGTTCCTGGTGTGTCCGCTGTGCCGTGCGTGTGATCATTGCTTGTACAGCCCTCTCGCAGTGTCCGGAGCAAGTATGGTGGGTCTGACACACCGGTGTCAATGTCTTCTTTTTTCCATTTCCAGGAGTGTAGTTAGCATGTCATTACGACCA
The DNA here is from genome assembly GCF_023864275.1 of Schistocerca cancellata. Taxonomy (NCBI): domain Eukaryota; kingdom Metazoa; phylum Arthropoda; class Insecta; order Orthoptera; family Acrididae; genus Schistocerca; species Schistocerca cancellata. The sequence goes on from NC_064633.1 coordinate 102,021,625, forward strand.
TTCATTTTTTTTAGAAATTTAGCCTGTAAAAATTAGAATTTTCAGTTAGGGTTTCTTTACCAGAGGTGAGCGTAGGAGGCTCACGTTATACATTTGTAGTAATGCAGTCAGTTAGGGCCTTCAGTAGACGAGGGCATCAATAGCATCAATAATCATATAGTTTCACATTTAACAGTAGCGTTTTGAAATTCTAAATTTCTTACTGGTCTTGCTGAAGTTACATGGGGCCTCACTTCGCCTAGTTAGCTTAACACATGATTGTAACTGCTGATGAGAAATTTAGACGATGATTCCGTGTGAAACCTGCTAGGATATGCGTGTGTTTTGTGTAAGTTACTTAAGGCTGTAAGCGTGTGACGTAATTCTTTTAGCAAATTCATAAATTTTGTGCACGGATCTCTTGATTCATGATTAACCCCCATTTGTAAGCAGCAACCTAGACGATGCTCCACGTTCTAACTAATTGGTAAATCATAGGTTGTGCATGTGAATAATTGCATGGATTGAAAAACAAGAATGAACAGAGGGGTGAGTACAAAGAAGTAGCCGTTGGTGTCGATCACCTACGCGGTGTCGAATTGCACCACCAGCGAGCTATGAGTTCGTTCTAGAAAATAGTTAAGGTGAGGATTCTTGCGTATGCTGTAAACTGTTAATTTGCGTGTGCCAAATTTTTTAGGATGTTTCAGTTTGAAGAAATTGTTTTTTATTGTGTGTAAGAGGGATATTTGTGTCTGCCTTGTTCCCCCTTGATTGCGACTAAGAATCTTTTTATAATTTTGACTAAGGGAACGGTGCTGAGAAGTTATGGAGAGAATGCACATTGAGGAACCTAAGCGCGATTCATTAATTCGTAATTCGGTCCAAGTAATAACACCAGGTGCGAATTTCAATCACTGTCCAAGCAGACGGACTACAGATGCAGCAACGTAGATACCTCCCCTTTCCCAGTACACAATATTAAAAAACGAGACCTGATCTCTGATAGTGTAAGCACCTTCAGCGCGAGAGAGTGTTGAATAGATTTCTGGTAATATGGGCACCTTCCGTGCGAAATAAGATTCCTCTTTGCTTTGTTAACTGCAATTTGAGATCGCTTAAGTAGCGAGTAAAAGAGGTGGTTAAAAGACTTGTAAAGTTTCTGGGTATATATACCATATATAATAAGACAAATGTCATACGTATTTAATTTCATGGAATAAGTGACTGATCTCCCCTATGCACCCTTATACTGCGTAGAGAACGATGTCGGTACTAAACTGAAGTTGTGATAATCAGGTGGGAATGAACATTATAAGGATAGAGGATATAGGTCATGTTAGGTTGCTTGAGCCATCGCCCGCGTTATCCGTTGCGAAATATTAGTATAAGAATCAGCTAATCAATCAGATACTAACTTCGGGCCGGTCCCCTTTCAATGAATTCTTCCGAGCATTGAACCAAGGCAGTAAGCAGCGTACATATGAGATGCCTCGGCACACATGCAACTGGCACGCTCTAACATAGAGAAGGTAACAATCTAGAAGGTAACTGTTGAATTTGACTTCTTTTTGTGGGGCTATGTTAAAAACAAGGTGTAGAGCAATAACCTTTAAACCATTTCTGGGCTGAAAACAGCCGTTCAGAAGGTCATCGACAGTATCGATGTGCCGACACTTCAGCGGGTCATGCAGAATTTCGCTATTCGTCTGCGCAACATCATCGCCAATGATAGCAGGCTTATTGAACATGTCATAAGGTAAATTCAAATATCTGAAGTGACGTTTATATGTTGAATAGAGTGTGTGCACTCAGTAGTTTGTAATCAGTTTAGGTTTTTTTTTCATATGGTTCAATAATTGTCACCCTGTAGAAGGGCAGTGAAACTACCATGGTTGGTCGCCCACAACTCTCCACAGAAAGTGGGATTCGGAGGATTTTCTGCTCTGTAGAGTAGGATAGATAGCGATCTGTGGCATCTTTGCCGAAAGAGTACAATGCTGGTCTAGGCACAACTGTTTCAGAGCGCATCGTTCATCGTACATTGTTGAACATGGAGCTCCGCAGCAGACAACAGCCAGCCACTGTGGCCGAGCGGTTCTAGGCGCTTCAGTCTGGAACCGCGCGACCGCTATGGTCGGAGGTTCGAATCCTACCTCTGGCATGGATGTGTGTGATCTTCCTAGGTTAGTTAGCTTTAAGTAGTTCTAAGTTCTAGGGGACTGATGACCTCAGGTGTTAAGTCCCATAGTGCTCAGAGACATTTGAATCAATTTAGGCAGACGACACATGATGACTCAACGATATCGTTAGTTACGATTGCAGTGGCCACGGGACTATATTGATTCAACCGTCGATTAATTGACACGTGTAGGCTTTTCGTGTGAGTCAATTTTTGCTACACTAAGTCGCTGGTCGTGATCACAAACGCAGTCATACGAGGTGCATTCAAGTTCTAAGGCCTCCGATTTTTTTTTCTAATTAACTACTCACTCGAAATCGATGAAACTGGCGTTACTTCTCGACGTAATCGCCCTGCAGACGTACACATTTTTCACAACGCTGACGCCATGATTCCATGGCAGCTTCTTTGGGAGTCTGTTTTGACCACTGGAAAATCGCTGAGACAATAGCAGCACGGTTGGTGAATGTGCGGCCACGGAGAGTGTCTTTCATTGTTGGAAAAAGCCAAATGTCACTAGGAACCAGGTCAGGTGAGTAGGGAGCATGAGGAATCACTTCAAAGTTGTTATCACGAAGAAACTGTTGCGTAACGTTAGCTCGATGTGCGGGTGCGTTGTCTTGGTGAAACAGCACACCTGCAGCCCTTCCCGGACGTTTTTGTTGAAGTGCAGGAAGGAATTGGTTCTTCAAAACATTTTCGTAGGATGCACCTGTTACCGTAGTGCCCTTTGGAACGCAATGGGTAACGATTACGCCCTCGCTGTCCCAGAACATGGACACCATCATTTTTTCAGCACTGGCGGTTACCCGAAATATTTTTGGTGGCGGTGAATCTGTGTGCTTCCATTGAGCTGACTGGCGTTTTGTTTCTGGATTTAAAAATGGCATCCACGTCTCATCCATTGTCACAATCGACGAAAAGAAAGTCTCAATCATGCTGTTGTTGCGCGTCAACATTGCTTGGCAACATGCCACACGGGCAGCCGCGTGGTCGTCTGTCAGCATTCGTGGTACCCACTTGGATGATACTTTTCGCATTTTCAGGTCGTCATGCAGGATTGTGTGCACAGAATCCACAGAAATGCCAACTCTGGAGGCGATCTGTTCAACAGTCATTCGGCGATCCCCAAAACAATTCTCTCCACTTTCTCGATCATGTCGTCAGACCGGCTTGTGCGAGCCCGAGGTTGTTTCGGTTTGTTGTCACACGATGTTCTGCCTTCATTAAACTGTCGCACCCACGAATGCACTTTCGACACATCCATACCTCCATCACCACATGTCTCCTTCAACTGTCGATGAATTGCAATTGGTTTCACACCACGCAAATTCAAAAAACGAATGATTGCACACTGTTCAAGTAAGGAAAACGTCACCATTTTAAGTATTTAAAACAGTTCTCATTCTCGCCGCTGGCGGTAAAATTCCATCTGCCGTACGGTGCTGCCATCTCTGGGACGTATTGACAATGAACGCGGCCTCATTTTAAAACAATGCGCATGTTTCTGTCTCTTTCCTGTCCGGAGAAAAAAAATCGGAGGCCTTAGAACTTGAATGTACCTCGTAGAGGTGAATGGTGCTTCAAAACGGGCAGCATGCCACGGACTCAGGCTGGTGGGAGCTGTATCAAGCTATGGGAGACATTTTGTTGCGCTTGCATGGGACCTGTGGTAGTAGTCGAAGACACGTTCGCAGCTGCGAACCACCTGCATCCCTTCATCCTTGACGTCTTCCCCAAAGGCGATGTCATCTTCCTGCAATGTAATCGTGTCTCGGAACCAGAACCGTGCTACAGTGATTCGGGGAGTGCTATAGTCAACTCACGTTAATATCTCGGTGACCAAATTCGCCTCGTGTAAATCCTATGGAGCCTTTCTAGGTCGCTATCGGGCACCATCACCGCACACGAAAATCAGTGGCCAGCTATTTACGTTAATTTTATGACCTGTGGTAGACACCTAATGTCACATACCTCCGCAAACCTTCCAACAAACTTTCGGATCCCTGATACGTAAAATCTGTGATCGGGAACCATCACCGCATACGCAAATCAGCGATCAAAATGGTTCAAATGGCTCTGAGCACTATGGGACTTAACTTCTGGGTCATCAGTCCCCTACAACTTAGAACTACATAAACCTACTAACCTAAGGACATCACACACATCCATGCCCGTGGCAGGATTCGAACCTGCGACCGTAGCGATCGCGCGGTTCCAGACTGTAGCGCCTAGAACCGCTCTGCCACCACGGCCGGCGCAAATCAGCGGCCCGGTATTTAGGCTAAGTATATGACCAGTTGTAGACACCTGATGTCATATAACTCCGCAAACCTTCCAACAAACTTTCGGATCCCTGATACGAAGAATCGTATTTTATTCCAAAGACAGACAAACAAGCTATAAAGAAGGTGGTCATCATGTTTTGGCTTATCAGTGTCTAGTACAATATCTCTTCGGTTATTGTCAGATATTTACATTTATGTTCTACAGACCGTAACCGAGATGAGACTAATAACGTGTTATATCATCAGAACCTCATCAACCACAATCCAACAGTTCAGACACATGTAGACTTTATCCAACAACAGTAAGGAAAAGATGCGGATGCTGGCTGCGTTCTGAGTAGTAGCTGAATTACCGACTCGATAGATACAGGTAGACAGAGGATTCACCGACTGGGCATCGGAAACCGTCAGAGTTGTTCTACGTTTATGTAGAGTGAGAGACACTCATATGTGGGATATGAAGTATCTAGACTCCCAAGAAGTCATTATTAGTTCGTTAATTCATAACTACCGACCACACGGAAAAGCTGGGGTGTCTAATGTGAATGTAATACTTGAGATGAAATGTTAAGTTAATTTGAAAGGATGTGTGACAAAAGTGGTTGCTTACTTTCGGTACCCGCCACTGACGTACGGAAAGTAGAATTATAAAATATGGCAGAGGTAGTGGATCAATATTGTCTACATATTTACAGTAGAGTTTCAATGTAAAATGGTGACTTTATTTTCTAAAATATATTGATATTTTTGACGTACCAATACGGTTACCACCTCCAGTACCGTCGATCTTACCACATAATCATTACTCTAAAGGAGCACGAGACAGGAGATAGGAAATTAATTCATGAATTTTCCGACCCTTGTTTTAACGTCGCAAGGTTTAATCCCTTGTAACCTATGTCCTATTTGTACTGAAGACGTTATTCAGACTCTTAGCCGTGCTGACATACATCCAATTCAGTTCCACACCCTGCATAATTGAGAAAGAGACGGTATGAACTACAGCCTACTTCTCTGAAGACGATGAGGTGGGGAGTTAAAATTCCAGTTGTTATTCTGATTTCAATTAATTAGAACACTGCAAAAAGCTTCTACTTTAAGTATCTGATGTTTTAGTATTGCGCGTCCATCTTATGTAAGGATTTACACTCCTAAAACATAAGCCCACAGATTAAATTAGCCGTAACATGACAATCAGCACATGTTCTCCTTCCCAAAGAATTCTCAATTGTTCGTGTAGTTTTCGATAAGTATACCGTCGAACACGCTACGAGCTTCTTTGCATCTAGATTGTGAGAATGTCGGAGTACTGTAGTTTGTTACTGTGACGTTACATGAGCTACAGTTGCAGAGTTTATCGATTTCGGCATAGTACACAGTTTTTAGATTTGGTTATCTATCACAGTTAATGCATTTACTGTATATTATGCAGAATAGAACTGCAGGCGTTTACAGAGAGAAGGACAGTCACGGCGAAGTTATGCCGTAAGCGGATTGCACAGTATAAATGAAACTGATGTACTCGTAGGAGGTTCTGACTGTCCATGTAGTGGCGCGCTTTAGTACGTCCCATCCAGGATTCCGGGGGGGGGGGGGGGGGGGGGGGGCGGGAAGGGGGGCGACTCTGGATCGAATCCGCCGGGCCAACGATGAGGACTGACGTACCTGCCGACCTGCAGTGGTCGACTAGACGAATACCGGACTGGTACATACGTCGCGCCTCGGTTACACGGCGCGTGTAGACATTAAGCAAAGGTTCACACTCTTTCACTTGGATAACGCTAGACGCGGATGTGGAGCGGGAGGGTATAACAAATTGCTTCCTAGGGCTGAATGTGTAGCGACAGGAAGGGCATTCGTCTACCCCTTACCACTGACATCGTCAAATCCAGATGGAGGTATAGGAAAAAGGGTGATTTATGTGTTTGCTAAAAATTATAAAAGAGAGGCAGGATATTTCCAGTTCGCTAAACTCCATTTTAGAAACGGAGACAAATGTTACACAGCTACATGTATGAAGTAATCTTCCCACAAAATATTTTGTTAATTTTACTATCAACCGAAAGACCCGTGACGATATGTTCGCGCTGACAATTTCTCTCCACTGAAAGGAACGTACCACGTAAGGCTTCTACATCGCAAAACGAAGTAGAAAGCGTTCATCTCAGTACACTGCACAGTACAGTCATATTGTTGTGACCGCCGCCTGTATTCGACGTCAATTTCCAATAAACAGTCACAGACGGCTGGCGGCATCACTAGCAGTGGAGGGCATGTGAACCTTGTCGAGTGGACGCACGAAACACTGCAGTCGTACTTATAATGCGGGAACGAAGCGATTTATCTTAAGCCCAAGAGGGCATGATCATTGACTTTCGAGCCAAGGGTAGAAGCATTTCCGAAGCGGCTAGTTCGTAAAATGTTCGCGTGCCGTCGTAGTTAAAGTACAGGGTGTCCCAAAAGGAATGACCCGATTTTAACTTGTAATAACACTGAGAAAAATTTAAGTACGTAACTGAAACAGTGCTTGATGTAATCGGCATTGTTTAGAGTTTCAGAAAAAATCCGCTAGATATCGCTACGAGCGCTGACCTGGAGCGTGCAGCCAGTATCGCGTTGGATAGGGCGTACAGGACCGCGAGACCAGTCTTTACACTCTTGGCCTCCTAGGTCCCTGACTTAACACCATGTTATTTCTTCCTTTGGGGATATGTTAAACAATTTGTTTAAGTTCCTCCCTTACCTCGTGACATTGATGAACTTAAAAACCAGAATAGCAGCTGCTGTAGCTTCAGTGACAGAAGACACCATACGCTCAGTTTGGGACGAATTCAGCTGTCGGTTAGATGTCGTCCGTGCAGTCAATGAAAGACATATTGAACATTTATGATGTACTTTATAAATTTCTGCCTTCTCTGAGTAATTTAGTATACAATTTGTTGGTGTTAAGCTCTTCTTCCTAATGAATAATTCTATTTAAAATCGGGTCATTCTTTTTGGGACTCCCTGTAAACTGTACATGGCAAAATAGTGCTATCCAAAACCGGCCCCCGGACAGCTGCGATGCACTACGGGCCATTGATGATAGGGGTGAACGACGGCTGTGGAGACGTTTACGGACGAATAGATGTGCAACAGGTGAACGTTGCTGTGCATGGGCTTCCGCAGGAAGCGCCAGGTTCATGCACGTCCACTCACTGCTTTTGATCGGTGACGAAGGCTGGAATTTAGGCGTCAGTACCGCCACTGGGCGTCCGCCGAGTGGCAGCAGCTGTCCTTTTCTGAATAATCACTTTTCATGCTCCATCGGTGCACGGTGTGAAACGTCTCAAAGCAAACACTCTGCAACCAGGAGGTAGCCTTATGGTTTGGGAAATATTTTCTTGGCATTTGATATCGTCATTCTAGAAGGCGCAATCGATCGACACATGTATGCGTCTATACTTGGGGACAATGTCCAATCCCGTGAAGAGTTTGTGTTAGTCCACACGGTGGTATCTATCAGCATGACAATACAATGTCTCACACAGTTTGCAGTGTACGTGGGTGGTTGGAAGAGCACCAGGGTGGGTTTACCGCACTCTCCTAGCCACTGAATCCCTCCGATTTAAACCGAATCGAGAACCTATTGGACCATCTCGATGTGGTGAGTATGCAGCTCCAACGTCGAGCGGGTGATGGGGCTTCTCAGGGAAGTAACAAACAGGGCAGGAAAGAATGCCAGTGCGTACTCGATATGTTTGGCGGGAGGTATCATCCATGCGATGGAGGGGGCCTGCTGGCCGCTATCGAGTTTACTCTGGGCAACCAGCTGCCAATAGTGCCACATGTCGGTACGAATGACGCCTGACACCTGGGTTCTGAGACCATCCTCTGCTCCTTTCGGCAGGTGGATGATTTGGTGCAAGCAACATCGTATACGGGGTGCTTTCTATTTGTAGCGTCGCATCCAGGGTCGACTGCTGTCCTCTGAGTTGGAGCAATCACGTCTAAACCAGTGGCTCTGGCCACTCTGCGACATTTGCTATTCAGTGGATAATTATAGGGTTCCCCTTAACAGGTCAGGCGTGCACTAAGTGCAGGAAGCGGCTACTAGAGTAGCGAAGTACGTGTGGCGCACCCAAGGGTATATTTTTAGGTTAGAGAAACCGCCCCTGGTATCAGAGACGAACTGTCTACCAAATTCTAAGTTACATCAGCCGCAATATTCTCAAAGAATACTCGTCTTCGCAGCTCGAATATAGAAAAGATTAACTTGACATTAGTAAACTGCAGGTTCATACAAGGAAAAATCTAAGAATTAGTGTCGCTTATTGTAGGTTATGATGCCCAGAAGGTATTAGGAACAGAAACATGGTTAAAATTGGAAGTACCAACGAAACCCTAATTTCAAATTGGTATACTTATCGTAAGGAGAGATTAGTTGCCAAAGGTGCCAGCGTATTTATTACAGTAAGGAATCTGATAATATCTAGCACGCTTATCACATATCCTGAGTGAGAATTAGCATGTGTGAAGGTATGCCTGAAAGATTGTTTGTAAGTGATCATTGGATGCTTTTATAAACCACCTCAGACAGGAGCTCTAGTGGTAGAGCGTTTCAGTGATACCTTACAAAATATTATTTGTAATTCTCCTGATACTGCTGTTGTAATTGGGGATGACTTCAGCATGCCCGGTATAGATTACAAGAGCCATACTATCAAAACTTATGCCAGAGACAGGGATTCCTATGATATTATTTTTAATGTATTATCCGAAAGTTATTTTGAGCAGATAGTTGGAGAACCAACTCTTGAAGTTAATGTCTTAGACCACCTAGAAACAAACAGACATCAAGTCATCCAATTAGTTAACATAAAGCTGTAGAGGACTGATGATTGGTGCAGGCTCTGGCACTAGACCCTGAACGTTAATAAATGTAAGGAAGCCACTACTGTACAATTACACTATTGATGAGAAACTGCTGGAAACCGTATCTACCGTAAAATATCTAGGAGTAACAACTTTAAGTGGAATAACCACGTAAAGTAAATAAGAGAAGAAATAGCTGCCAGACTGAGATTCACAATAAGAACCTTACGAAAGTGTATGTAACTCATCCACGAAGCAAAGGGCTTATAAAGCGTTATGCGACCGATTGTTGTGTTCCGTTCATCAATATGTGATCCTTATACGATAGAAGAAACAGAGAAGATCCAACGAAAGCGGCGCGTTTTGTTACTCGATCGTTTAGTCGGCGCGAGAACGTTATCGAGATGCTCAACGAACTCCATTGGCAGACGTTACATGAGAGGCGTTGTGCATCACGGGTGAGGTTCACTACTGAAATTTAGACAGAGCACTTTCCGGGGAGAGTCGGATAACACGTTACTTCCTCTCACATACATCCCACGTAATGACCACGACGAGAAAATTGGAGAAATTAGAGCCAATACAGAGGCTTACCGACAATCATTCTTCGCACGTGCCATTCGCGAGTGGAACGTGGTAGTGGCAGTCAGTTAGTGGTACCTGAAGTACCCTTCGCCACGTAACGGTGTATGACGTGGTTGAAGTTTTAGATTTATCTGATCAGTACATTACTTTTCACTCGTTCTCACAGTCCATGATTCCCTTCCAAGCAGTAACGTGATCCAGACGTATAATCACAGAGAATTCTGTACTCAAATTATGGCCAATGTTTGCGACTTTAGAGATGAGTTCTCTCTTTACCCGCGATAGACTGCTTCTTATATCCCGCCACCACAGTTGTTGTGCTTACAGTGCCGCAGAGTTTCGTACTTTCGTCTACTGCGTGGTCCGCAGTTTTTATGTTAGGCTTTTCACTGATCTCATTTCTGATACTACACATAGCCTCCGTTGTTCTTCAGTTTATTATCATTTTTTGTTCTATACCCATCAGAATATTGATTCTATTCAGCACATCCGGTAATTCTTCCACACATGAGGATACCATACTAATTCTATCACTGATAACACTTCAAATTGATTCCAGATCCCATCCACCATATTCCGGTCTAACTGTCTGTGAGAAAGGCTGTACTCTTGCTTTCCACGGCTTTTAATCGAAGGCCGTCTTTCATCCTATGTTCTCTATGGCATATCTTGATCCTTGTACTTGTTGCGTGTTATTCGTCTTTCCCTATGGTAGGCCCATATAATAGTTTTTTGGAGAATTCAAACACTACAAAACTTGAAGCTATTGAACAATTGATGTATGTCAAGAAATATTTTGAATGTGTGTATCCGTAACCCGCATGCATAACGTCAAAACTGCCTCTCTGGAGATATTACCTTTCGCAAAATGAAATTAATTTGTCATCTATTCAGTTTTCTTTCCCATTGTCGTTTGCATTATTCCGATCAGCGGCGTTAGTGCATATGTGGTCATGTTGATCGTTACAGAGTTCTCGATTAATTAGTCAGTGCTCTTTCCTGGATAGTACTGACGATAATATTCGGGAAGTCCAGTGACATTTCTTGTCGTGTGGCAACCATACTAGGTCCTGTAACGGATCTGAGTTACTTGAGGTGCTTGCGGTTGAATCTCCTGTCGAATTAGTTTTCAACGGCGGCGCGGGTTCTCTTATATGCCATACGAGGCAGAAAAAAGAATGTAAATGCACTGCAGGGATAACGACAAAAAATGGTCATCAGTCCCCTAGAACTTAGAAGTATTTAAACCTAACTAACCTAAAGACATCACACACATCCATGCCCGAGGCAGGATTCGAACCTGCGACCGTAGCAGTCCCGCGGTTCCAGACTGTAGCGCCTAGAACCTCTCGGCCACACCGGCCGGCCAGATGGAGACAGGAGTGCGGCAAGTGACGGTGAGGTTAATATCCCACTAGTATCCAGGGCTTCTCCAGACACGTATTCAAAGTGCATCGGGGCTCACTTCGATAAGGAACCCTTCACTGAAGACAAGTTTACTTAATTTAATCAGATTATAGCCGCCAACCACTGGCGAAGGCTTGTATGGCGACGCCCCAGAGTGTGGTAGGATAGCAGCCTGATGGTAGCTAGCCATAGACCCGACGACCAGAGGGTGTAACATTTCTTTTCGTGGCACGACCCCTTTGGTCGTCATTCTGGGCGCCCTTACATCACAACGATACGGCGCGATATTTTACCCCCCCCCCCCCCCCCTCGTTTTGTTGCCCTTTATAGCAAGCCGTCTTGGCCTTATATTTCAGCAAGATAATGCCCGCCCGGACACGGCGAGAGTGTCTGTTTTTCTGTTGCTGTCTTCGTGCTTCCCAAACCCTACCTTGGGCGACAAGGTCACCGGAATCTCTTCCCAACTGAGAAAGTTTGAAGCAGTATGGGCAAGGAACTCCAACCATCTCGGGATTTTGATTATCTAAGGCGTCAATTGGACAGTATTTGGCAGGTATCATTGACGAGGGTTTTCAACAACTCTATGAATCAGTGCCAAGCCGAAAAACGGCTTGCATAAGGGCCAGATGTACACCTACGCGTCATTGTCTTGCTCAGCTTGTGTAGCTGTTTCTCTTGAATCATCCAATTTTTCTGGAACTATAATGATTTGTTTCCCGTACATGTAAATCACATCTCCCGATTTCCGCCCCATTCGGATAATACCTTCCTGGTGCGTCTTTTCTATGGATTATAGTCTATTAACAAGAAGACCGACAACAAGACAAATATTTTGGAAATTGTAGTATTATAGAAATTGTAGTATTATAGAACTCTTAGAACTCTCAGATTGTACCGGAATAATACATGTGCCTTTCCCTGGAGTGTCGGCCGTTGCGGCACTACAATCTGGAGTCTCATTTGCTCCGCGTACTAACTTGAACAACCGTTCGCTGGCCTCTTTTCCCAGTTTTATATCTCCTTCCTGTCTGGTTTGATCACAAACGTTCCCAACGTCGAAGAATACTGGACCCGGGACAAGGATTGGGAGTAATTTAAGGAAAACACTTGGAACGGTGACCCAACTTAATGCGTCATTTATCATTCCCAAACAAATATTTTAATTTAATAACCATTCTATCACAAGCCAACTGTTACCAAGATCCTTGCAAAACATACAAATAGTTAAGGTTTCCCCATTAAAATCCCAATGCATAAGGACATTTGAATTATACATAAAATTACATATGGTAGTCGAAGAAGATATCAACTGTCCAATACAATGGTGGCCCGATTATAAACAGTTTACTCATTAAATAAACCTGCGGCAGCACTCCATGCGCGCGACTAGCATCACTACTGTAGGTTAATGCCACAACAGCACCTGAATATAAGTTCAATAAACATGAAGACATTACAATCCATACGTCTCCACTGGTTATTCTGTTCTCATACAGACAAGATACGCTACCGACGTGTACAAAACGAAACAAAAATTAGTACTTCCCTGAGTGGGCATAAGCCTGTTACACATAAATCAAGTACTTAAATAAACTAATAATCCCTTAAACCACTATTAAAATGATAATGACAATTTTACCCCTGTCTTTGAGAAATCAAGTAACTCAGTGCTCAGTTTGCCCAAAGGCTTTCATCACACGCTCACGAGGATCTTACAGTGATAGAAACATTGAGTAAATTAGTTCCCAATCCGGCGACAACCCCGCCGCGCACGATACCAGAAGAATGGCGATAAACTTGAGGCTGGAACGGGAGACCCAGAGAAGCGCGTGTGACCCGCCGACACCTAGTCCTCGTGTGATGACGGGAAAGCCACCGAAGTGGAAGGGAAACGCGTCCCTGCCCCGGACCAGCTGCACAGCAACGCCTCAACCGCTGCCGATACCTAGCTGCCAACAGATGCCAGTCAACAAACAGCAAACTCGTTTGATGGAAGTTCACATACACAGCAACACTAATGAGAACTAATGGTGGTTTCCAAGCAACCAGCTATTTCAGTATAGGATCGGCTGCCGATACAAGGCTGTCAACGTCTACCAAACAACAACAGCAAACAAGTTTGATAGACATTAACACAAACCAATAATTAAACTGGCAATTAAACATTATTTTCAAGGAAACTAATTATGAAAACTCCAGTATAAAAGCGGCCCGCTCATTAATATTGCAAGTTAAACTTCAAAAATGGTTCAAATGGCTCTGAGCACTATGGGACTCAACATCTTAGGTCATAAGTTCCCTAGAACTTAGAACTACTTAAACCTAACTAACCTAAAGACATCACACACACCCATGCCCGAGGCAGGATTCGAACCTGCGACCGTAGCAGTCCCGCGGTTCCGGACTGCAGCGCCAGAACCGCACGGCCACCGCGGCCGGCAGTTAAACTTCCTAGGAATAACAAGGAACAATATACAAAGTGATTTCAAGAAGGATTTCATAAAAATTCTGACAAGATCAAATAAGTCAAAGTATAGATTGAAGTGGCTCTTCGGGAGGAGTATATTTATTTATTTATTTATATTTTTCTCATTTGTTCGGTGTCTTTAAAAACACGCATGAATGTACTTGTGTGGTCCAATATGCAAAAATTGTTAAATGACCTTTAGTTGAAATCTATCATTCAAAGAGATTTAAATTTACACTTTGATTTTTGAGTTATTTAACTATTTTAGGAAATTATTTCAAATTTGGTTTTACTTTTACTTAACTCGTAACTGAGCAGTAAATTCATCAAACATAATGGACTGACTTACTTCCCAGAATATTACATGGAAATTAAAATACAACATTATTATAGTTAGCTTCGGATAGACTCAAATATTGAAATTATTGTGGATCCACACAATACTCGAAGAATACTCCTCTTACCATCATATTCAGGCTGTGGTAGTCGAATCCTGGCTCTCGCCGTAAGCTGAAAAGTAGAATCTTAAAACTAATGTAGCTTCCCGCTGCGGCTCATTGCTGTGAAAAAAAAAGTTTGTTGAATATTAAAGCGGGTGATCTCAGCGCTACCTCATTGGTTTAGATTTCTAGGTCGACATGTAATGGCGTCCGTTAAAGCGGCGGCCGCTAAAATTGTGGAGCTATAAACATCTTAAGAAAAATTAATTCAGTGCAAGGAACTTGACAGATGGCTCACTGTACACCGAAATAACTCACATATAAACTTTAACGTTCTATATTAACAAGGTTAACAGTACAAATGCCTACATTATTTTCGTGGTACAGAATGTCTGCTTCCTATTACTAGAAACAAGCGAAGAGAGACGAAGAGAAGAAAAATCAGGGAGCGGTCTCCTCCCTTATGAATACCATAGAAGTTGTTACGGTTAAGGAGTTTACTCCTTCATACTAAGATATAATTTAATACTAAGATTTAATTTAATATTTACTATAAAACAGGGAAATTTTACGCCGCCTATGCGCTCGGTGATACACATATGGTTCATGTACATTTATTTCGTTATGAGAAACACTTCTCGTGCCAAGATTTTTTTTAATGTCTTTACGACACAACTGTCACTGGGACTTCGCAACAAATATTGGGGCCACTTCGGGACTAATAGACACTGTAATCTGGAAGCACCAAATGGCAGTGACCGGTTAAAATGTATACCTATAACCCGAAGAACTCCTCAAGATGGACTATGAGAAGGAGCAAATACAAATACGCACGCACACACATGACCCACATGTGTGTACTTTTAAACTGAGCGCACACAACTTTATTTACAGGCCAAATCCAATAACTCGCCTCTGGAAGAGCCATAAGATCTACAACAAACAGAAATTACAATCAGTAGTATCCAACACTCAATGATTTCAAGTAACAGACTTAAAATTGCAGAATACTAGTTTTGTCCCAACAGAAAGCTCAAGCTTGACACACACAGTGGCAAAAGAGGTCACTGAAATAGTATAAGGCTGGTTGGTTGGTTTGAGGAAGGAGACCAGACAGCGTGGTCATCGGTCTCATCGGATTAGGGAAGGATGGGGAAGGAAGTCGGCCGTGCCGTTTCAGAGGAACCATCCCGGCATTGGCCTGGAGTGATTTAGGGAAATCACGGAAAACCGACATCAGGATGGCCGGACACGGGATTGAACCGTCGTCCTCCCGAATGCGAGTCCAGTGTCTAACCACTGCGCCACCTCGCTCGGTATGGCATAAGGAACTGGATTGTTGGCCAGCCCACATTAGGGTAGAATTAACAATCCTTAAGTACGGTACTTACTGAACAGTCTTTATACATAATTTCAAATAAATGCCAAGGAAGCCAACAGCTTCAGGACTCCAAGTAGATGCCAGATATACTGCTCTCCTGCTCGTAGCTGCTATCAAGCTGTCCAATACATGACAGTGTATTTAGCAAACCACAACTGACTGATGCACTTCATAACCAGTTCGTCCTCGCCCGCTAAACTCACCGGTAGGAATATATGGACCCCCATAGCCCAACGGTCGACAGTATCAATTCTCTGCAATCGCCAGGATGCCGAGTTTTCAGACACACCCCGTCCATCTCCGTGTACCACATACCACTCGCTACTGCACAGTGTCAGAGGGAACACATCAAGCAGAGATCATACGAATAGAGTGGCCGGCACGAAAGTAGAGTCCTCAAAGTCTCGGCCGCTGCTTGCCGCCAACGGAGGCTGCTGGCTGCGATTCGCCCGCCTCTCAGCGTTATTGCCATGTACACTCATGGAAATGGAAAAAAGAACACATTGACACCGGTGTGTCAGACCCACCATACTTGCTCCGGACACTGCGAGAGGGCTGTACAAGCAATGATCACACGAACGGCACAGCGGACACACCAGGAACCGCGGTGTTGGCCGTCGAATGGCGCTAGCTGCGCAGCATTTGTGCACCGCCGCCGTCAGTGTCAGCCAGTTTGCCGTGGCATACGGAGCTCCATCGCAGTCTTTAACACTGGTAGCATGCCGCGACAGCGTGGACGTGAACCGTATGTGCAGTTGACGGACTTTGAGCGAGGGCGTATAGTGGGCATGCGGGAGGCCGGGTGGACGTACCGCTGAATTGCTCAACACGTGGGGCGTGAGGTCTCCACAGTACAACGATGTTGTCGCCAGTGGTCGGCGGAAGGTGCACGTGCCCGTCGACCTGGGACCGGACCGCAGCGACGCACGGATGCACGCCAAGACCGTAGGATCCTACGCAGTGCCGTAGGGGACCGCACCGCCACTTCCCAGCAAATTAGGGACACTGTTGCTCCTGGGGTATCGGCGAGGACCATTCGCAACCGTCTCCATGAAGCTGGGCTACGGTCCCGCACACCGTTAGGCCGTCTTCCGCTCACGCCCCAACATCGTGCAGCCCGCCTCCAGCGGTGTCGCGACAGGCGTGAATGGAGGGACGAATGGAGACGTGTCGTCTTCAGCGATGAGAGTCGCTTCTGCCTTGGTGCCAATGATGGTCGTATGCGTGTTTGGCGCCGTGCAGGTGAGTGCCACAATCAGGACTGCATACGACCGAGGCACACAGGGCCAACACCCGGCATCATGGCGTGGGGAGCGATCTCCTACACTGGCCGTACACCACTGGTGATCGTCGAGGGGACACTGAATAGTGCACGGTACATCCAAACCGTCATCGAACCCATCGTTCTACCATTCCTAGACCGGCAAGGGAACTTGCCGCTCCAACAGGACAATGCACGTCCGCATGTATCCCGTGCCACCCAACGTGCTCTAGAAGGTGTAAGTCAACTACCCTGGCCAGCAAGATCTCCGGATCTGTCCCCCATTGAGCATGTTTGGGACTGGATGAAGCGTCGTCTCACGCGGTCTGCACGTCCAGCACGAACGCTGGTCCAACTGAGGCGCCAGGTGGAAATGGCATGGCAAGCCGTTCCACAGGACTACATCCAGCATCTCTACGATCGTCTCCATGGGAGAATAGCAGCCTGCATTGCTGCGAAAGGTGGATATACACTGTACTAGTGCCGACATTGTGCATGCTCTGTTGCCTGTGTCTATGTGCCTGTGGTTCTGTCAGTGTGATCATGTGATGTATCTGATCCCAGGAATGTGTCAATAAAGTTTCCCCTTCCTGGGACAATCAATTCACGGTGTTCTTATTTCAATTTCCAGGAATGTAGGTACTGTTAGCGGTGCGCTAGGTCAGAGCAGCTGAAAGCTCAGTATTGCCGTGCTACATCGAGTGATCACGTCTGATCTCAGTGTCTTACTGCCTTTAGAAAAGTGCTCCTCCAGTCGGTGTGCGAAAAGGGCGGAAAGACATTCGTAAAAAATCGAGAATTATCATATCGAATGTACTCAAGTTTTTTAGTGATCTGGCCGACTATGAAGAAGTGAGGAACATCTTAAATTTTGCGCAAATTCATACACTTACTGCTAAAGTGTGTGGAGTCTCCAAGTCAACTATAGGCTGTATTAGCAAATCTGTGTCATTGGCATAATCTCCAGACATGAATGAGTGTTCGATTATCCAAGAAAGGGATGTGAATGTGAATGGAAATCGACCGACTTTGAGGATTTTAACAAAGAGCTCGTGTATAGAACATTGCTTGGTTATTACGACAGAGGAGGGTATACAACGGCTAAAAAATACAGGCTGACCTCCGTGAAAATATTAATTACTCGGACTCAGAGACCTCCGTTTTTCGCCTTCACTGCTCCCATGGTGACGAATGGAAATGCTAAATAGGACGCAGACACATTGCAGCAGCAAGAGCGAAGTTTTTGCGAACAATGCACTTCTTACGTACTGAAGACACCAGGACTGTAGTGTACTTGGATGAAACTGGGGGTTTCACAGATCCACACCAATAGGTGTATATGGCATGACTTCAAAGGAAACTGCTGATTGAAAGTGCCTACTGGTAGAGGTTGAATATTAATCATCGCTCACGCTGGTTCATTAACCACAGGCTTGATATCAGAGCACAAACTTGTTTTTCGTGGTGGGAAAAGATCTTGTCAATCAGATTACCATTCAAAAATGAATGGAGAAGTTTTTAAGAATTGGTTTATTCGACTGTTGTCTGCGCTCGAAGAAGGGTCAATTATCATGATGGACAACGCCAGCTACCACTTCGTTCAGATAGAAAAGATGCCACGTTCAAATTGGCGCAAGACAGATATTATGGGGTGATTAAAGAGAAAGAATGTTTCATTTTCAGTCGATGAAACAAAGGCTGAACTACGATCTAAGGAAGAAATTATAGGTGCCAGAAAGACTTACGAATTAGATCAACTCGCAAACAAATTGGGACACCAAGTGATACGTCTAACACCATATCACCGCCAGGGTAATCACAATGATTTGATGTTGTTGTGGTCTTCAGTCCTGAGACTGGTTTGATGCAGCTCTCCATGCTCTCTGTCCAAGCTTCTTCATCTCCCAGTACCTACTGCAGCCTGCATCCTTCTGAATCTGCTTAGTGTATTCATCTCTTGGTCTCCCTCTACAATTTTTACCCTCCACTCTGCCCACCAATACTAAATTGGTGATCCCTTGATGCCTCAGAATATGCCCCACCAACCAATCCCTTCTTCTAGTCAAGTTGTGCCATAAACTCCTTCCCAATCCTATTCAATACCTCCTCATTAGTTATGTGATCTACCCATCTAATCTTCAGCATTCTTCAGTAGCACCACATTTCGAAAGCTCTATTCTCTTCTTGTCCAAACTATTTATCATCCATGTTTCACTTCCATACATGGCTACACTCCATACGAATACTTTCAGAAACGACTTCCTGACACTTAAATCTACACTCGATGGTAACAAATATCTCTTCTTCAGAAACGCGTTCCTTGCCATTGCCAGTGTACATTTTATGCTCTCTACTTCGACCATCATCAGTTATTTTGCTCCCAAAATAGCAAAACTCCTTTAAGTGTCTCATTTTCTAATCTAATTTCCTCAGCATCACCCGACTTAATTCGACTACATTCCATTATCCTCGTTATGCTTTTGTTGATGTTCATCTTATATCCTCCTTTCAAGACACTGCCCATTCCGTTCAACTGCTCTTCCAATTCCTTTGCTGTCTCGGACAGAATTACAATGTCATCGACGAACCTTAAAGTTTTTATTTCTCCTCCATGGATTATAATACCTACTCCGAGCTTTCCTTGTGTTGCTCAATATACAGATTGAATAACATCGGGGAGAGGCTACAACCCTGTTTCACTCTCTTCCCAACCACTGCTTGCCCTTCATGTCCCTCGACTCTTACAACTGTCATCTGGTTTATGTACAAATTGTAAATAGCCTGTCGCTCCCTGTATTTTATCCCTACCACCTCCAGAATTTGAAAGAGAGTATTCCAGTCAACATTTTCAAAAGCTTTCTCTAAGTCTACAAATGCTAGAAACGTAGGTTTGCCTATTCTTAATCTGTCTTCTAAGATAAGTCGTAGGGTCAGAATTGCCTCACGTGTTCCTATATTTCTACGGAATCCAAACAGATCTTCTCCGAGGTTGGCTTCTACCAGTTTTTCCATTCGTCTGTAAAGAATTCGCGTTAGTATTTTGCAGCCGTGACTTATTAAACTGATAGTTCGGTAATTTTCACATCTGTCAACACCTGCTTTATTTGGGATTGGAATTATTATATTCTTCTTGAAATCTGAGGGTATTTCGCCTGTCTCATACATCTTGCTCACCAGATGGTAGAGTTTTGTGAGGACTGGCTCTCCCAAGGCAGTCAGTGGTTCCAATGGAATGTTGTCTACTCCGGGGGCCTTGTTTGGACTCAGGTCTTTCAGTGCTCAGTCAAAGTCTTCACGCAGCATGATATCTCCCATTTCATCTTCATCTCCATCCTCTTCCATTTCCATAGTATTGTCCTCAACTACATCGCCCTTGTATAGACCCTCTATAAACTCGTTCCACCTTTCTGCTCTCCCTTCTTTGCTTAGAACTGGGTTTCAATCTGACCTCTTGATATTCATGCAAGCCGTTCTCCTTTCTCCAATTCTTTCTTTAATTTTTCTGTAGGCAGTATCTATCTTACCCATAGTGATATGCGACTCTACATCCTTACATTTGTCCTCTATCCATGCCTTCTTAGCCATTTTGCGCTTCCCGTCGATCTCATTTTTGAAACGTTTATATTCCTTTTTGCCTGCTTCATTAACTGCATTTCTATGTTTTCTGCTTTTATCAATTAAATTCAATATTTATTCTGTTACCGAAGGATGTCTACTAGCCCTCGTCTTTTTACCTACTTGATCCTCCTCTGTCTTCACTACTTCATCTCTCAAAGCTACCCATTCTTCTTTTTCTGTATTTCGTTCCCCCATTCCTGTCAATTCCCTTATGCTCTCCCTGAAACTGTGTACAACCTCTGGTTTAGTCAGTTTATCCAGGTCCCATCTGCTTAAATTCCCACATTTTTGCAGTTTCTTCAGTTTTAATCTACAGTTCATAACCAATAGATGGTGGTCAGAGTCCACATCTGCCCCTGGAAATGTCTTGCAATTTAAAACCTGGTCCCTAAATCTCGGTCTTACAATTATATAATGTATCTGATACCCTCTAGTATCTCCAGGCTTCTTCCATGTATACAACCTTCTTTCATGATTCTTGAACCAAGTCTTGGCTATGATTAAGTTGTGCTCCGTGCCAAATTCTACCAGGCGGCTTCCTCTTTTATTTCTTACCCCCAATCCATATTCACTTACTACGTTTCCTTCTCTTCCTTTTCCTACAATCGAATTCCAGTCACTCATGACTATTAAATATTCATCTCTCTTCACTATTTGAATAATTTCTTTCATCTCATCATACATTTCTTCAATTTCTTCGTCATCTGCAGAGCTAGTTGGCATATAGACTTGTACTACTGTCGTAGGCGTGGGCTTTGTGTCTATCTTGGCCACAATAATGCGTTCGCTGTGTTGAGTGTAGTAGCTTACCCGCACTCCTATTTTTTATACATTATTAAACCTCCTTCTGCGTTACCCCTATTTGATTTTGTATTTATAACCCTGTATTCACCTGATTAAAAGTTTTGTTCCTCCTGTCACCGAACTTCACTAATTCCCACTATATCTAACTTTAACCTAGTCATTTCCCTTTTTAAATTTTCTAACCTACCTACCCGATTGAGGGATCTGACATTCCACGCTCCGATCCGTAGAACGCCAGTTTTCTTTCTCCTGATAACGAGATGAATTAATATGGGCCCAAGAAAAGCGAGACGTAGCGAAAAGATATGCTACCTTCAAGCTTGCTGATGTCGAGAAGCTAACACATGGAGCTCTGGACAATGTTACTCAGCAGGACTGGGAGAGGTGCGTTGAACAAGCAGAAGCAGTGCAAGAAACTGGTTTCTTGAACCAGGGTTTAAGAGATACCATAGTGCAATCTGTGATGATACACCTGGCTGAAGCAAGCGACAGTGAATCTGAAGACACGGAGCCAGAAGATCCTTCAGCTTACGTAAGTGTCGTCTATGTAAAAAACTGACTTGATTTACATGTCTATATTCGTTTCAGTTATAGAGGGCATACCGCGAACGTTTTTCCCTTGGAGTAGACGTGTCATAAATTTATCACAAGTGATGGCGATTAGTTTACTCGACAGCGACTGTCAATTAAAATAAGATTGTCAGTTCTAAATTAATTAACGACATTTTTCCCTAAAAACCTGTATCGAATGTCTTTACATTCGGATATAATCTTACTGCATTCGATTGACTTGTACGAAATTTAACTCCTTTTTTTCATAGGAGGATTTACTGGCTGTTTCGTAGTAAAGGTAATGCACTTTACAAAATTACAAAACCTTGTGGTGCTTCTGTATCGACTGTATATATAAGCAGCGCAGTAACATCAGAACAGTCCCAGCACCTATTCTGGTTCTCGGAGAAGAGCATAGAAATCTATGATATTTGACTACTCTTACAAAAAGCTAGAACGTAAAATTGTATTACTTTAGTATGATAGAGGATAGTATCTGACGGCTAGAGAAATACAGGGTAATGTCCGTGATAAAATTGATTGTTCTGGCCAGTCACTTCAATGCACTATCTTCTCCACCCACTTGGTTTTTTATTCAGAAACTTTAATGATGGACGAAATTGGCAACACAAGACAGGGATGTTTTTGTGTACCAAGCACGTATTGCGTGATGAGAATAATAGACTCACAGCAAATTTAGATAAATCTTGGGTTTCACAAGACCTTTTGAACAAATATTTTGCTCGACTTCAGTGAAAATATTGGCTTCAAAATAACTACAATTACTTTTGCATAGCGTATACTGCGTTTTCAGTGATGGATGCAATGACGAAGGATATGTATTAGCAGCCAGTAAAATATTTTCGGGAAGTAGGGAATATTCTTGATCGTATTAAAGCGAGCGGTCCGAACAAAACTCTTGGCGACGGCCTATAACGACTCGCGTTCTGCTGCGCACGGAATATCGCGGAAGTAATTTGCCTCTGTACGTGATACGATACAATAATGATGTCTGAAATGTAACCAAAAATAATTCTGTAGTTTTTTTAACAACTTTCTCGTGGGGAATTTCTTCGCAGTCCTACAGAACGAAAATTCATCAGCGACGACAGTTTTCGCTAAGCAGTCGGCACAGTTTCACACCTCATACAATATTTCATTTTTTATCTCAGAAGAACCTTATGTTAAAAGATGCAGCATATGCAGCTGCAAACTTTGAGGATGTTCACTTTTTTTCAGTCTAATTACATTAGTGATTCGGTTACTATCACAGGTTGAAGTAAAAAATTATTTTCCTCCAAAATTTCTTGTAACGTTACTTTTCATTTTTTTTTCCTAGCAGCTAGTGAAGATTTTCTTTTGGAAAGTACTCCATCGTATTCTAGACTAACAGTAGAGTTGCCCAATATTTTTTTGAATTTTTACAAACATTTTAAATTATCACTATAAAAAAATTGGCAATGCTGTAAGATGGTGAGATGACCTTGAAGCGCTATTTTCGTGCCGGCCACTTTAGTGCCAGAATCGTTGGAAAGCGTGAACAAGTAACGCCACTATTATTGCATGCTGGTCCTAACAGATGGCACCACTGCTCAGTTACTAGGCTTAAACCGTACAGAACGTGTCCCAATTTCATCAAAAGACCTTCGGGGTGGTTTAGATAAATGTACTTATCTTTTCAAACTTACTGGCAGATTAAAACTGTGTGCCCGACCGAGACTCGAACTCGGGACCTTTGCCTTTCGCGGGCAGAGCACTTGCCCGTGAAAGGCAAAGGTCCCGAGTTCGAGTCTCGGTCGGGCACACAGTTTTAATCTGCCAGGAAGTTTCATATCAGCGCACACTCCGCTGCAGAGTGAAAATCTCATTCTGGAAACATCCCCCAGGCTGTGGCTAAGCCATGTCTCCGCAGTATCCTTTGTTTCAGGAGTGCTAGTTCTGCAAGTTTCACAGGAGAGCTTCTGTAAAGTTTGGAAGGAAGGAGACGAGATACTGGCAGAAGTAAAGCTGTGGGACCGGGCTTGAGTCGTGCTTCGGTAGCTCAGTCGGTAGAGCACTTGCCCGCGAAACCCAAAGGTCCCCAGTTCGAGTCTCGGTAGGGGACACAGTTTTAATCATCCAGGAAGTTTCATATCAGCGCACACTCCGCTGCAGAGTGAAAATCTCGTTCTGGAAACATCCCCCAGGCTGTGGCTAAGCCATGTCTCCGCAGTATCCTTTGTTTCAGGAGTGCTAGTTCTGCAAGTTTCGCAGGAGAGCTTCTGTAAAGTTAGGAAGGTAGGAGACGAGATACTGGCAGAAGTAAAGCTGTGGGACGGGGCATGAGTCGTGCTTCGGTAGCTCAGTTGGTAGAGAGCCTTTTCCCGCGAAAGGCAAAGGTCCCGAGTTCGAGTCTTGGTCGGGCACACAGTTTTAATCGGCCAGGAAGTTTCATATCAGCGCACACTCCACTGCAGAGTGAAAATCTCATTCTACTTATCTTTTGCTTTCCATTCTGTTTATTAAATAATCTTCTTCCCGCAATGCCTGGTACACCTTGGTAGAAATGGATGTAGTTGGTACTGGTGTCCTGTATACACAAAATAATTTTTCTACAGACACATGGTATTTGCTGTTGACCGCACAGGTAACAGATCTCTGTTGTCTCTCCAAAAGGATTCACTATCTGACAACTCTACGACACTTAAATATGTTCACGAGCAGATGTCGAAAACGCACTTGTTTGCAGCCACCGAATTTGTATCCCCAACCTCCTGAAATTCTCTATCGTATAGGGCTGTTGGTGTGTTGTCGTTCAACAACTGTTTATATGAGAACGGTCACAATTTGGAACAGCTCCTGTGAACAAGCATTCCTACAGAGCTATATAATGCGTTTTGACGTAACAGGCTTTTTTCTTTATTCTCTGTGTTACAACTTAACCTTCTATAACATCGTAGCTGTGTAACAGTTGAAGCATGGAGAGAAGAGGCCAGAGGACACTAAACAGTGAGTTCTGCGAGTCAGTACCAGTATTCACAACTGACAGCAGACACTCATTCCTCACAGCTCATACCTAAGATGGTGTGCACACATTATCAGTGCGCTGTACAGCCCTAAAGACGATTTCGATAAGCGAATCGTTCTGAAACGAGACACTGAAAAATACAGGTTACATACATGATCCAACTCTGCTCAGTTCTAGAATCTTAGTTCTTATTCACATTGCGCATCTTACAGTCAGTTGCACTGGCATACATTGGTTGATCAACGACGATCATTATAGAGTCCGTTGCTCCCACAATTTTATCAAAACTCGACATCATCGTCTTCATGGAGTTTTCGCGATGGTTGCTTATAAAAGAAGTGTCCAAATTCAGTCCTGCAGGTTGCTTTCCTTCATTTCCATACGACTCATTTCGGGCCAGCTGCCCATCTTCAGATCTATTACAAAAGAAATATTGTAACTCACAGTTGGTTCAAATTTCAGATTTTGAATTTAAGTTTGTAAAGCTACAGCATTCTTAATAAATTAGTTATAATACAAATTTGTGCAACATAAAATTTGTTACAGAGAAACCTGTCGAATATGGAAGTAAAATTTCACCGTCATAACCAGCCAGACACCAGCCTGCTGCGGATTTGCAAATAAATTTTTAAGAAACCACACTTACAGCGCTGGAAAGCGCCCTCTATTGGAAGAGAGTTGACTCATGTAATTCATGAAAAACACTCCTGAGCATAGAATGAAACAGTGACGTGATATTTAATGCCTTCAAAAAGCTTTTAAAAGAACTCTATAAAACAATTATCCTGCAACTTTAAAAAAAAATTATAAGTATAGTACATGGTGCAGAGTTAGTAGCCTATAGAAGTGCCCTCTGTGGAATTACGTCATGCATATATTACTAAAGGCAGCAAATTAATGGTATTGAACCTAACATCAGCGTTTCATGCTATACTCAGGAGCATTTCTTATGAATTACATGAGTTCACTCTATTCAAACAGAGGACGTTTTAAAGCATTGTCAGTAATGCACCAATCAGACTTCTTAAGAAACTAATTACAAAGCTGCATTACGTTGTTGTATGACCAGTTATGACAGAAGTTTTCGTTCCATATTCGACAGGTTACTCTACAGTTATAACAAACGTTATGCTGCACAAATATATACTGCAATTAATTTCCTAAGGATCTTGTAGCTTTGTAAACTTACATTATAAACCATCTATAGTTTTAATCAACTGCACTTACAAAATAATTTTTAGAAGAGATGTGAAGATGGGAAACTAGGCCGAAACCTATTATCCATACATATTAGTATATCCGCCGTCCGCGGATAGGAAAATCTCGGAGTGAGAGTTAAAGCGTTTTTATTTACTAAAGTCTTTCTTCAAAATATTCAAAACAATATTCATGAGGTAGGACTGATCCTCCAAGCCTACCAATAACTAAATCAGAGATTCTTCCAACCATAAACTGTCTGTAGTAACCATACAACTTCACCAAACGAAGCCCCGGGCGTCTCTTGAAGAGCGGCGCGGAGTCCACGTTGGCGTCACCTGAGTCCGAGGACGAGTAGAGCCCTGCGAGGATGGCTCCGGTACGCTGGCGGCGGTGGACGATGACGCGACGGCTACGATGACACCAGTGGGCTCGCTCGTCGTGAACTGCCTCTCCAGGTTTTTTTTTAATTTTTTTTATTGATTTTCAATTCCCCCCCCCCAAGGGGGCGGGCTGGCAGCAGCTTAGTACGCTGCTCTACCTCTCAAGGCTCCTGCGCCAGCCTAAATACTGCTTGGAGCATGGATATGGCTGGCTCTATTTGCAGTCACATGTCGAGCGGAAGGAAAGAGGTCCGCGGCTGTAGCGACTTCTCGCGGCGCAGTGGACGCCTCCTGGTGGTCTCTGGGAAGTGTCTGTGTGTCCGGGACGACCGGCCAGGCCGACCCCTACTAGGTCCGGGGCCCGCTGTACCGGTCTGCTTCGCCTGAAGCGAGAGTTGCAGGCGCTTAGTCTGGACACAGTACTTATTATAAAATTTAATATTTGTGTCTTCCACATATTCTAAGCTTCTGCATCGATTTCAGCCAGAATTGGTTGGGTAACAATTTCTTTGGGGGTAAAAATCACCTACTTATCATAGGTCAGGAAGTATGACATCATAAACAATGAGACGTGTAAAAAACTGTCGCGTCATGTATGATGTTTAAATTTATTACTTCTGTGCTACTAAATCTATCCGCAATGCGTTTTGCTTACAGCATCTAAGTATGTAGGTAAATGTACCTAAACGAAAATAACGTTAAAGGACACATAGTTCGCGGGCCGGCGTGGCCGAGCGGTTCTAGGCGCTACAGTCTGGAACCGTGCGACCGCTACGGTCGCAGGTTCGAATCCTGCCTGGGGCATGGATGTGAGTGATGTCCTTAGGTTAGTTAGGTTTAAGCAGTTCTAAATCTAGGAGACTGATGACCTCAGAAGTTAAGTCCCATAGTGCTCAGAGCCATTTGAACAATTTTTTTTTTTTTGACACATAGTTCATGAGGTATGACGTCATAAACACAGAGGTGTTCGAAAAAAATGCCGCATCATTCATGAAGTTTTAATACATTTATTCTTTACTTCTAATGCTCTCCTACAGTGGAGTCAACATAAGGAAATCCTTGACACTGGCCGCGCGTTTGACAGCTTTCAACAGCGAAGAACAAACGGCTGTAGATGAAAACAAAAGCCGTCTAGAGCTGGGAAGACGTGCTACAACATTGTGTTGTAGACACGCGAAGCAGCTCTGCAGCAGGACCTATATGTTTCGTTAGCAAAATAAGTACCGGGGCCTTGCTGGGTTTGTCAGCTAATAATAAAATGAAAAAAAGCGATCTGGAGACTGAATTAGGACACATTTTTCCTCCCAGTATGTGCACGTTGCCTCGCAGGTGAAGAACAGGCGACACGGTGTAAGAGGGCGCCGTGCCACTTTACAGACGAGAGCTGCTGCCACGACATGCTATGCAGTACGCCCCCACAGTACGCCCGCACAGCCAGGACACGCCCCTCCCTGGTGCGACCCGCGACCACGCCGCTAATGCGGGCTAATGCCGCCAGTTAGCGCGCGTGACGGCCCAATTGTGCCCGCGGAACAGGCGAGCCCGCTGGCACGCTTAATGCAGTTACCAGCCCCCCCTGCTGGAAACACGGATACCGGCTAATCTGCATACACAGCGCCACCCCTCCCAGCGCCCTCCCCCCTCCCTTAACCCTCTCCTTCCCAACCCTCCGTCTGCGCTCCGAGCCTGCACCCTCACTCTCTCTTGTTTCCTCTCTCTCTCTCTCTCTCTGTCTCTCTCTCTCTCTCTCTCTCTCTCTCTCTCTCTCTCTGTCTCTCAAGTTCCTTTTTCTTGCACGTTTTTCTCCTTCCGATTCTCTCACTTCTTACACAGTGGAACACTCACAGATAAGGTTGCACGCTATCTAAACGAGAGAACATGCAAATACAACACCTGATGAAAGACCTATGTAATGCGGAATTTACCATAAGATTCCACACAGGTGGACCCGCCAGTATAAAAGGAGGTGCGATTATTGTGTTCTTAATAGAGGAACAGTGACAGAAGAAGGAATCGGTTAGGAGAACTCATTGACTTCGAATGTGGACTACTCGTTGCATGTCAGCTAAGTAACAAGTCCATCAGGAGCATTTCAGTCCATCGACAGCTTCCCACGCCGACTGCTGCTGTTGTAACTTTGAAGTTGGAGAGACAACTACAGATAAACAAAGAGCATGCAGGCCTCAGGTTCCAATGGACGAACACCGCAGGGCTTTGCGGAGAGTAGTTATAAAAATCGTATGGAATCAACAGAAGGAGTCACTCGTCATTTACAAAGCGCTACCAGAAGTCCAGCTAGTTCTACGTATAGGGAGATAAACGGAAAAGGGCACTACGGTATCGGCAGCTATCCAGTCGGCCATACCTTCAGATACGCGAGCCGCCAGTTATGGGTCAAACGGCTCTGAGCACTATGGGACTCAACTTATGAGGTCATCAGTCACCTAACTAACCTAAGGGCATCACACATATCCATGCCCGAGGCAGGATTCGATCGAACCTGCGACCGTAGCGATCGCGCGGTTCCAGGCTGAAGCACCTACAACCGCTCGGTCACAGCGGCCGGCCCGCCAGTTATGCCACCACGTTTCCCGAAGCCGCCACCACGACACGAGATGCTTTCACGAACGATTACATCGCTGCCAATGTGAAGCAAGGATCCCCTCTTCGTAGCTCCAGCGGCGAGCGAAGTTAAGTTCGAACTCTCATTCAGTGACTCCACTTAGCGTCTTTGCCAGTTGAATAACATTTACAGGTTTTCATAGTGGCCAGGGCTCCACATCTTCTGAATATGCATAGTACTGGACAGAGAAATATACGTAAATCTTTTTGTATGTGTACATATTTCTACATTTAAATCCACTGTCAGTAACTGGCACCGCAGTTACTACACTACTGGCCATTAAAATTGTTACACCACGAAGATGACGTGCTACAGACGCGAAATTTAACTGACTGGAAGAAGATGCCGTGATATGCAAATGATTAGTTTTCCGAGCATTAACACAATGTTGGCGCCGGTGGCGACACCTACAACAGCCTGACATGAGGAAAGTTTCCAACCGATTTCTCATACACAAACAGCAGTTGACCGGCGTTGCCTGGTGAAACGTTGTTGTGATGCCTCGTGTAAGGAGGAGAAATTCGTACCATCACGTTTCCGACTTTGATGAAGGTCAGATTGTAGCCTATCGCGATTGTGGTTTATCATATCGCGACATTGCTGCTCGCGTTGGTCGAGATCCAATGACTGTTAGCAGAATATCGAATCTGTGGGTTCAGGAGGGTAATACGGAACGCCGTGCTGGATCCCAGCGACCTCGTATCACTAGCAGTCGAGATGACATGTATCTTATCCGCATGGGTGTAACGGATCGTGCAACCACGTCTCGATCGCTGAGTCAGCAGATGGGGACGTTTGAAAGACAACAACAATCTGCACGAACAGTTCTACGACCTTTCCACCAGCATGGACTCTCAGCTCGGAGACCATGGCTGCGGTTACCCTTGACGCTGCATCACAGACAGGAGCGCCTGCGATGGTGTACTCAACGACGAACCTGGGTGCACGAATGGCAAAACGTCATTTTTTCGGATGAATCAAGGTTCTGTTTATAGCATCATGATGGTCGCATCCATGTTTGGCGACATCGCGGTGAACGCAAATTGGAAGCGGGTATTCGTCATCGCCATACTGCCGTATCACCCGGTGTGATCGTATGGAGTGACATTGGTTACACGTCTCGGTCATCTCTTGTTGGCATTGACGGCACTTTGAACAGTGGACGCTACATTTCAGATGTGTTACGACCCGTGGCTCTATCCTTCATTAGATCCCTGCGAAACCCTACATTTCAGCAGGATAATGCACGACCGCTTGTTAGAGGTTCTGTAAGGGCCTTTCTGGATACAGAAAGTGTTCGACTGCTGCCCTGGCCAGCACATTCTCCAGATCTCTCACCAATTGAAAACGTCTGGTCAATGGTGGCCGAGCACCTGGCTCACCACAATACGTCGTCAGTCACTACTCTTGATGAACTGTGGTATCGTGTTGAAACTGCATGGGCAGCTGTACCTGTATACGCCATTCAAGCTCTGTTTGACTCAATGCCCAAGCGTATCAAGGCCGTTATTACGGCCAGAGGTGGTTGTTCTGGATACTGATTTCTCAAGATCTATGCATCCAAATTGCGTGAAAATGTAATCACATGTCAGTTCTAGTATAATATATTCGACCAATGAATGCTCGTTTATCATCTGCATTTCTTCTTGGTGTAGTAATTTTAATGGCCAGTAGTGTACAACTAAGTTAAGTATTATTTTGATTATTTGACATTATATGTAGAATAAATTAATATCTGTATTTTCTAATCATGAACTGCATCTGTTCTTCGCTCCTGTATCCACTAACGGACCACACAGTGTACAAGGAAGACGTAACAGGCATAACGGTCGAGTATTTCGTCGTAAGCCACACATTTCCGCAGTCAACGCTAAGCGACGCGTGAGGTGTGTAAAAAGCGACCCTACTGGAGTCTGGATGGCTGAACACTAGTCACTTAGAGTGGTGAGTCATCTTGTGCTCTGAGGCAGTCCTATGGAAAGCTTGAAACTTGTCGAATGCTTGCACAAGTTTGCATGACGTCATGTATACCGTCAACAGTGAAATACAATGGATATGGTTTGGGGTGTTTCTTCAAGATTTGAATAGGGTTCCCTTATTACACTTAAGATAACGCCAAATGTGGGAAGATATAATCACTCGTCACAGAATTGTGTACTGCTTAAAGTAGACGACTATTTCGAAAACGATAACCCTTTCTGTCAGAATTTCAGAACACTCGGCCACAAAGCAGCATCTGTAAGGCAATTATTAGTTTGCGATATAATTCCAGAATAGGACCGACCTACCTAGAGACCCGGCTTTCAGACATCGCTCGTGAAAAATAACTTAACCTTTACTCGCTAGATATACTGGGAATCATGGGTGAAGAGCAACTGTCGGATTCTATATACCTAGGTTTCCGGAAAGGGCTCAGAGTCAAACGCCACATCGTTGACGAAGGTCTGCGAGCATGCGGAATAGATTTCGCGTACGAGAGTTTCCGCAAAACCTTTTAAGTAATAGAAACCAGTACGTTTCCCTATACGGCGAGCGAGGTAGTGCAAGAGTGCCATAGGAAAGTGTGATAGGACCTTTCTTGTTCTTCATACACTTAAACTATCTGTCGGATGTTTTGAAAACATGTTTCAGCATTGTACAATTCAATAAAAGTCTCCATTTGGTACTCCTCATTGCATCTAGTACATTAGTTACTGCAGAAGAAATCATATTGGATGAAAGAAAGGTTTCAACAGCGTATGGTGAGCGGAAGTTTGCGACAGTTTGCCAATGGCATTCCACAGTAGGGGGAAAAGTGTTGTCGTTGGGTGATTGTAAGAGTACACTTGGAAAGACTGCCGATTTGGCCTGAAGAATGGGAGCTGCGTAGCGACTTACGGAAGTAAGCTACACGCCATTACCACTGTGCAGGGAGAGTGGCACATTATCAGAAGAGAGTACGTATTCCACATTCTCTGCAATATTGGTAAGAAGTGCATCGCAGTGCGGGAGTGAAATGATGGAGTAACTACATATGCGCCCTTACTGAAATACACGGACACTGCGATTCTCTTGGACGAAATGTCTCAACTGCACACAGACTCACCGTGAAATTCTGGCGGTTTGTGTACCAAACGCAATGTCGTTTTCCAGTCATAATGCAGTGATTCCAACAGTCTTACTAAAATCACAGGGACGTGGGTGGTGCAGATCAGAATCGAAGGCTATCGCTGTCGATCACGCGAGACAAGCGATCAAGGATGAACATCTGAGGATGTCACGAAGATTTTACGACGGTGACGTCTCTCATACAGAGCTTCTTGAGTGACTCCACATCCAAGTAACGGATTTCTGTCACCCAGGAATTGAACGACTGGTGGAAAGTTCGGACTGTTGTTTACAGAGACTTCGCGACTACGGTAAAAATGTTGTAATGTATCTGTGTCACTTTGAAGTTAGCACAGCATTCAGTGAACATTACTTGGCCTACTATAATAATGTGTGAATTTCAGAAGTTCAAAATGGTTCTAATGGCTCTCAGCACTATAGGACTTAACATATGAGGTCATCAGTCTCCTAGAACTTTAGAACTACTTAAACCTAACTAACCTAAGGACATGAAACACATCCAAGCTCGAGGCAGGATTCGAACCGGTGACCTGTAAATCACTAGGAAAAACAATCTTAATGTGCTCGAATACGGCTTTAGTGGTCACGTCGATTAAATGTCTTTGCGTAACACTGCGAAACTACGAGAAATGGGGAAGGAACGTATTGTAGGTAAGGCGAACAGTCGACTTCTGTTTCTAGGGAGAATTTTAGGGAGGTGTATTATCCATAAAGGAGACGGTTTGCAGAACATTTCTGCTACTCGTTCTTGATTACTGCTCGAGTGTCTGGAATCGCATCATCTCGGATTAACGTAAGTAACACTTAGTAGCTATTCAGAGGCTTGCTATTGGATTTGTTATTGATACGTTCGATCAGTATGTAAGTATTACAGAAATTCCCCATGAACTCCAATGGCAAAAGTTCAGAGGAATGACATTTTCGATAGTCAGAAAAACAATAATACTACTGTGAACACACACCTCGCGTGATTAACGCAAAGACAATAGAAATCAGTGCTCGTACAGAACGAAGAGATAATCGTGTACCCTAGCACCATTTTCGGATGGAACCAGAAAGGAACTGACTACTAGTGCTACTAGGTGCCCTCGGCCATGCATGGTATAGTATCTTGAGGAGTGTGTACGAAGTTGTCATGTAAATGGAAGTCGCTATCGCCAAATGGTCAAACTTCATGCAGGGAGGCAGGGATTGGCATTACCATCGACGATGAAGCCATTAGAGAAGAAACTGTGGTGAGATATGGAAAGGAATTGGCCATTATGTTTCAACGCAGCGTCCCAGTATTCGCCTTTAGTTGTTTAGGGCAACCACGGAGAACCAAAATATGGATATCTTGAACGAGCTTTGAGCTGCTCTTGAATGTGAGTCAAGTGTCTTTCCTCTGAGCAACCTCGTCCACCAGAAGACGTTTCTCGCACGGGAAAGTGTGTACAGATCTACACTAGAAACAGCTAAGGCATCCTGGATGCCTTTCTATGTCTGTTCTCATCTTACAAGAAACAAAGACTTATATAGCTCAAGGTGCCGATGCAACATAATATTAGCTTTCTCCAGCACTAGCCCCTTACACCAAATCGGTGCCTACATTTAAGTAGATACCACAGTTTCTTCTGAAAATATAGCTTTGGTGATAAAGCGTAAGTGCTGTAGTTAAAGAGATGGAAATGCGATGGAATGACAAGACATGACGCTACAATGAGTGTTAGAGTGTGATAACAATTAAAATCAAAATGAAAATGCTATTAGTCCAAATTCGGCGCCAAATACGTGACAGTTTAAAATTAGTTTAGCAAGTAGTATTATACTTTCATTATTATGCACGAATCGTAAATACAAATACACTCCTGGAAATGGAAAAAAGAACACATTGACACCGGTGTGTCAGACCCACCATACTTGCTCCGGACACTGCGAAAGGGCTGTACAAGCAATGATCACACGCACGGCACAGCGGACACACCAGGAACCGCGGTGTTGGCCGTCGAATGGCGCTAGCTGCGCAGCATTTGTGCACCGCCGCCGTCAGTGTCAGCCAGTTTGCCGTGGCATACGGAGCTCCATCGCAGTCTTTAACACTGGTAGCATGCCGCGACAGCGTGGACGTGAACCGTATGTGCAGTTGACGGACTTTGAGCGAGGGCGTATAGTGGGCATGCGGGAGGCCGGGTGGACGTACCGCCGAATTGCTCAACACGTGGGGCGTGAGGTCTCCACAGTACATCGATGTTGTCGCCAGTGGTCGGCGGAAGGTGCACGTGCCCGTCGACCTGGGACCGGACCGCAGCGACGCACGGATGCACGCCAAGACCGTAGGATCCTACGCAGTGCCGTAAGGGACCGCACCGCCACTTCCCAGCAAATTAGGGACACTGTTGCTCCTGGGGTATCGGCGAGGACCATTCGCAACCGTCTCCATGAAGCTGGGCTACGGTCCCGCACACCGTTAGGCCGTCTTCCGCTCACGCCCCAACATCGTGCAGCCCGCCTCCAGTGGTGTCGCGACAGGCGTGAATGGAGGGACGAATGGAGACGTGTTGTCTTCAGCGATGAGAGTCGCTTCTGCCTTGGTGCCAATGATGGTGGTCGTATGCGTGTTTGGCGCCGTGCAGGCGAGCGCCACAATCAGGACTACATACGACCGAGGCACACAGGGCCAACACCCGGCATCATGGTGTGGGGAGCGATCTCCTACACTGGCCGTACACCACTGGTGATCGTCGAGGGGACACTGAATAGTGCACGGTACATCCAAACCGTCATCGAACCCATCGTTCTACCATTCCTAGACCGGCAAGGGAACTTGCTGTTCCAACAGGACAATGCACGTCCGCATGTATCCCGTGCCACCCAACGTGCTCTAGAAGGTGTAAGTCAACTACCCTGGCCAGCAAGATCTCCGGATCTGTCCCCCATTGAGCATGTTTGGGACTGGATGAAGCGTCGACTCACGCGGTCTGCACGTCCAGCACGAACGCTGGTCCAACTGAGGCGCCAGGTGGAAATGGCATGGCAAGCCGTTCCACAGGACTACATCCAGCATCTCTACGATCGTCTCCATGGGAGAATAGCAGCCTGCATTGCTGCGAAAGGTGGATATACACTGTAGTAGTGCCGACATTGTGCATGCTCTGTTGCCTGTGTCTATGTGCCTGTGGTTCTGTCAGTGTGATCATGTGATGTATCTGACCCCAGGAATGTGTCAATAAAGTTTCCCCTTCCTGGGACAATGAATTCACGGTGTTCTTATTTCAATTTCCAGGAGTGTATTAGAAACTGTCACTGGTAGAGACATGTTTTCCATTATTGTACACATTATATTTTTCCCTTCGGGGCATTTTACGGTACACAACCAGTATATATTCTGAAGCGCCAAAGGAACTGGTATAGGCATGCGTATTCAATGCAGAGATATGTAAACAGGCACAATACGGCGCTGCGGTCTGCTACGCATGTATAAGACAACAAGCATCTGGCGCGGTTCTTAGATCGGTTACTGCTCCTACAATGACGGGTTACCAAGATTTAAGTGAGCCTGAACGTGGTGTTATAGTCGGCGCACGAGCGAAGAGTCACAGCACCTCCGAGTAAACTTTGAATTGGGGATTTTCCCGTATGATCATTTCACGAGCGTACCGTGAATTTCAGAAATCCGGTAAAACATCAACAAGTGTTAGCGTACGAACCATTCAATGAAACATCTTCGACATGGGCTTTCGGAGCCGAAGTCACACTCATGTACCCTTGATGTCACCACGATACAAAGTTTTGCGCCTCGCCAGGGCCTGTCAACAGTTGTCAACTCCATCCAGCATTGCTTCAGACACTACTCCAGTCCACGCCAAGTTGTGTTGCAGCACTTCTGCGTGCCCTAGGTGGCCCTACATGATAACAGGCAGGTGTATCAGTTTCTTTGCCTCTTCAGTGTATAACGTACTTCTGAAGCACTTATAACTGAAATGTGATATTGAAATATGTGATAACGCTGACTTCTAATAGAAATCTCAATTCGGGTTGACTACTTGCAGGAGCAATGTCGTTACAATACAGATCGTGGCAAGCCCTGCCTCTCTTATCAGTGACATCAGCATGCGACCGAACCGCTGAATCTTTCCATCAGTAAATGGGGTATGTTCTCCACTGACTCGGTTGTTTTAACCCCCTCCACTGACGGAATGACCCACTTCCCAATTCCGTATG
This sequence comes from Schistocerca cancellata, assembly GCF_023864275.1. NCBI lineage: Eukaryota > Metazoa > Arthropoda > Insecta > Orthoptera > Acrididae > Schistocerca > Schistocerca cancellata. The sequence goes on from NC_064633.1 coordinate 102,057,961, forward strand.
TATAAAACCAATACGGACTTGTAGCTGTCACGCCTTTGCGCTTACTGCTACGTATTTTAACTGTAAATAGCTCAGTCCCAATGGTAAGAGGCAGTAGTGAATTCACGTAGTTAATATTTGAATCCAGCACAGCTGCCACAAGCTCAGCTCACTTTTACTCCACTCCTACCCTCGCCATTGCACCACATTAACTAGGTGCTACGTGGACCTTGCTAAATTCACTTCCGTATACATTTTTGACCGTTACTCGCCAGTATTTACCTAATGATTAGTACACTCCTAACCGGACTATTTCCCTAAGAGCTGTGATGATTGAACGGGTTCGATCCACGGCCTACAGTGCCCTACAGTTCACACGGTAACACTGCCTACCTGACCCACTTAACTTGGTAGTGAGCTTATGTATCCAATCACCACTGCTAGCAGCAGTGGATAATCCTATCAGCACGACGAGAGCAGCAGACTTACCGTCGAATCCTCCTGAAAATACTTATAACTACGGTCGCCAGCTCTGAAGGAGCAAAAGAATAAATCAATTTTTGGGCTCGTTTCAAAGTGAAATGGCTTGAGTTGAATTTAAACTTAATTCTGAATATTACTATTTCTGATCATTCTAGATGATTCTACAAAGCAAATACTCTCTCAATTTCTGTGAGGTGGCTTGGTAATTACTACCAAGACAGGTTATGCAACTTCGGTTAACAAAATTCTATCCTTCAACTTATTTAATGATTTTGGATATTACTCTTTGGACCATTGATACAGAATTAGTTAAGTGACTTTACTTGAAAGGTTGCTCAGAAAAATTTAAGTAACTGTAAATAGGTGACTCATTCTGGTGTGACCATTGCTCTTTTCAACATTCTTATACGCTAAAGTATTCTACAACCAAAAGAATTGTAAATGAAAGAGGCGATGGTGGCCTCAGTCTGATTTCACTATACTATGTTTGAGGTTACTACACTTTACAATGAACAACATGCTTCGTAATTTTACTCTTTACTATATTCTGTCCTCTGCACTTGCATAAAAGAAAACTGGTATTCTCCTTTTACATGTATACAAAGTTCGACTTAACAATTGCAAGCAGTCTTGCCTTGGGTAGATGTGTCAGTGCTGGTGGTGAGATGCATGTGGCTAACGCAGCTCTTCACGCCTCATGCCCTTAATGGCGGCTGGAACTATGAGCTGTAGCACTCGTATAAGCTACTGCACGTCCGCCATAAAATCTGGGCACAGGAACTCTTACAATCAGCCCCAGTGGCATAAAGGCGGCTTCAACAACCATTCGTCGCGTTTTACTCCAAAAACGGCGACGATATTCGCCTCTTCGCTGTTGCATAATCACTTTTGCGTGAGCACAGTTATGCACGTCCGATCACGTCAACACTCCCCAGGCCATTCCATTGTTCAGTCCCTGTGTCTCCAGCTACCCCTAGCTACGCTCGTATCACCAAGAGTGGGGGCGTTCCCCTACCACCTTTTTACCGAAATCATTTAGTATTTAAGAATATTTATATTTACTACCCTGGAGTCCATACCAGTCATAATAATTTACTACTAGCGCTTTACAACATTAAATTATACAGTAATAACTTATAATTACCAAGAAAAAGAATACATTTGACTCTGAGAGCTTAGTGCATTGTCTGACAGGCAGCGCTAATTCCCAGTTTCGCCAATAGATGGCATCAGGATGCACTCCCTGGCAGTCTCACCATCATTACTGTCAGCCCACCATCATTTCAGTTCCGTTACAAGCATCACGTGACCAGTCACATGATTCCCCTCCCCTGCCCACTCACCTTTCCCCTCCACCCTCACTTCCCCTCTACTACTCGCCAGTTAATCTGAGTGTGGTATCTAAGTGAGGTATTTGCAGAGCATGAAAGAGGTACTAAGTTCGATGGTAAGCAGTATTTCCGAAAAATTACTTCATCTTCCCTTAAATGGCCATTATGTTTAAAGATATAGTACCTCGCAATAAGGGTTGGGACACTTTTAAGGAAAAACTCGAGGAAAGTGGATCCAAATATTTCGTCATTTGTTGTTTCATGGAATACACTTTATTGCTTATCAGCAATCACTGTGATTACAAATTAAAAACCTTGTCAAAATAATAACATGGCTCACAATAAGTTAAAGAATTTCAACAGGATCAATTCATTAATAACAAACTTTAACAATTTATACCATTAAGAACAGGGCTTGAAGCCAAGTATATACAGTCCCCAAGTAGAAGTAAGAAGTCACACCTCCTGGGTATGGCTGGAAGTGGTTTCGACAAACTGAGTTTTACCCCGTAAAATGAATTGCAAATGACAGCCACTAAATGTGCTAACAATTCCCAAGCTTGGACGGCCACAAAAAATTCAGAGAAGATAACCAGCCCACCGCTGATTCGGGCTATTGCAAGGCCCTTAACAATCTACAAGCTTTAATAAAATCCCTTAAGCAATCAAACACTCTCTCACCTAAAATACAAGCAAGCTAGTAAGGCTTACAATATGAAAAGCGACTCCAAGCTGGTACACACTAGCAAAAACATTGCCAATGCCATTAAATAAGTATACAATCCCCAAAAATACAAGGAAAGCTGTGAGGGCATGCAATTTAAATGTAGCCCCCAGCTGATACACGCCACCAGAAACATTGACAATGACCCGTTAAGAAATATACAGTCTCAAAATATACAAGACAAGCTGGGAAGACATGGTATTTAAATGTGACTTCCAACTGGTACAAATCAGCAGAAACATAGCCAATGACACTTAAAGAAATATACTATCACTAAAAATACAAGATAAGCTGACAAATACAGCAGGTGGCTGTCTCGGGCAACAGGCAAAAAGCATACAAGTTTTCCAAAGAGTGGAGTTAGCTAATGACTGTGGATAAAAACGAAACACTGAACACTTCGTGCACATAAGTAGAACGCTTTAACTCTTAACACGCCCTGCAACTAGCAATAAGAATGAGAGGTAATTAAGGAGCAGGTACAGTGACGAGTAACTTCAGGCTTGCAGAACACGGACCAAGGTTCATGTACTTGCTGATTTCACAATATTGAATAAATCAAGAGTTCCCGAATGATTGGCGACAAACTTGATCAAACAATCACATTAACTTGTCATGTGCCTACATGATGCGGATGGTCGAGGCGCCAGATTGCGGGCCTACCTAGACATCGTGCGACGACGGAAGTGTCGCTATCAGCAGAAATAAAACATGTCTCTGTCCTGGGCCCAGGAAGCAGGAACGGATCGTCAACTGCCAAAATTACCCTGATAACATACATCAGAGAGAAACAATTATCTGTACAAATAATGCTACAGACGAGAATGTCTAGGATGCAAGTAATCTTAACTGATCCCAGAAAAGACTACACCTACAAGGCGAGAAGCTTAACACTCCTTAAAATTACGTGAAAATTAAGAAAGCAAATAATCAGAGACTACAAATTCAATTACTAGATCATACTTATCTATAAACGGCTACCTTAAATTCGACACAGGCCATGTTACAATTTCAATTTCTAAACTCAGTTTTTAACAGACAATGCTCATACACTTGCACGGAATATGGCCTGGAACCACACCGCCGTCTGCGTCACGTCTGCTGTGCAGCGTTCTACATGAATTTAAGTATTATATGTATATTTCTTACTCGTCACTTCTTCCGTGCGTTTTTGCATTTAGGAAGCTTTAATTGTCGAGTGCTAGTAATAGTGTTCCACAGATTTCGCGTTTGTTTTGAATACAGTCAGAGAGAGTCCATTTAGACAGCCATAGTGTCAGTAGTGCCAGTGTGATCGTAGCTGCCGTCTGCTATGCAGCGAGCTACGTTAATTTAAGTATTATATGTAAATTTCTTACTTGTCACTTCTTCCGGTTGTCTTTGCTTTTAGGAAGCTTTAATTATCGAGTACTAGTAATAGTATTCCATAGATTTCCTGTTTGCTTTGAATATATTCAGAGAGACGCTTTAAACAGCCATAGTGTCAGTAGTGTCAATAGTGCCAGTAGTGCCACTGTGATCGTAGCTGCCGTCTGCTATGCAGCGAGCTAAGTTAATTTAAGTATTATATGTATATTTCTTACTTGTCACTTCTTCCGAGTGTTTTTGCTTTTGGGAAGCTTTAATTGTGGAGTACTAGTAATAGTATTCCATAGATTTCCTGTTTGCATTGAATACAGTCAGGAAGACGCTTTAGACAGCCATAGTGCCAGTAGTGACAATGTGATCGTAGCTGCCGACTGCTATGCAGCGAGTTAAGTTAATTTAAGTATTATATGTATATTTCTTACTTGCCACTTCTTCCGTGTGTTTTTGCTTTTGGGAAGCTTTAACTGTGGAGTACTAGTAATAGTTTTCCATTGATTTCCTGTTTGCTTTGAATATATTCAGAGAGACGCATTAAAAAGCCATAGTGTCAGTAGTGTCAGTAGTGCCAGTAGTGCCACTGTGATCGTAGCTGCCGTCTGCTATGCAGCGAGCTAAGTTAATTTAAGTATTATAGGTATATTTCATACTTGTCACTTCTTCCGAGTGTTTTTGCTTTTGGGAAGCTTTAATTGTGGAGTACTAGTAATAGTATTCCATAGATTTCCTGTTTGCTTTGGATATATTCAGAGAGACGCTTTAGACAGCCATAGTGTCAGTAGTGCCAGTAGTGCCAGTGTGATCGTAGGTGCCGTCTGCTATGCAGCGAGCTAAGTTAATTTAAGTATTATAGGTATATTTCATACTTGTCACTTCTTCCGAGTGTTTTTGCTTTTGGGAAGCTTTAATTGTGGAGTACTAGTAATAGTATTCCATAGATTTCCTGTTTGCTTTGAATATATTCAGAGAGACACTTTAAACAGCCATAGTGTCAGTAGTGCCAGTAGTGCCAGTGTGATCGTAGGTGCCGTCTGCTATGCAGCGAGCTAAGTTAATTTAAGTATTATAGGTATATTTCATACTTGTCACTTCTTCCGAGTGTTTTTGCTTTTGGGAAGCTTTAATTGTGGAGTACTAGTAATAGTATTCCATAGATTTCCTGTTTGCTTTGGATATATTCAGAGAGACGCTTTAGACAGCCATAGTGTCAGTAGTGCCAGTAGTGCCAGTGTGATCGTAGGTGCCGTCTGCTATGCAGCGAGCTAAGTTAATTTAAGTATTATAGGTATATTTCATACTTGTCACTTCTTCCGAGTGTTTTTGCTTTTGGGAAGCTTTAATTGTGGAGTACTAGTAATAGTATTCCATAGATTTCCTGTTTGCTTTGGATATATTCAGAGAGACGCTTTAGACAGCCATAGTGTCAGTAGTGCCAGTAGTGCCAGTGTGATCGTAGGTGCCGTCTGCTATGCAGCGAGCTAAGTTAATTTAAGTATTATAGGTATATTTCATACTTGTCACTTCTTCCGAGTGTTTTTGCTTTTGGGAAGCTTTAATTGTGGAGTACTAGTAATAGTATTCCATAGATTTCCTGTTTGCTTTGGATATATTCAGAGAGACGCTTTAGACAGCCATAGTGTCAGTAGTGCCAGTAGTGCCAGTGTGATCGTAGGTGCCGTCTGATATGCAGCGAGCTAAGTTAATTTAAGTATTATAGGTATATTTCATACTTGTCACTTCTTCCGAGTGTTTTTGCTTTTGGGAAGCTTTAATTGTGGAGTACTAGTAATAGTATTCCATAGATTTCCTGTTTGCTTTGGATATATTCAGAGAGACGCTTTAGACAGCCATAGTGTCAGTAGTGCCAGTAGTGCCAGTGTGATCGTAGGTGCCGTCTGCTATGCAGCGAGCTAAGTTAATTTAAGTATTATAGGTATATTTCATACTTGTCACTTCTTCCGAGTGTTTTTGCTTTTGGGAAGCTTTAATTGTGGAGTACTAGTAATAGTATTCCATAGATTTCCTGTTTGCTTTGAATATATTCAGAGAGACGCTTTAAACAGCCATAGTGTCAGTAGTGCCAGTAGTGCCAGTGTGATCGTAGGTGCCGTCTGCTATGCAGCGAGCTAAGTTAATTTAAGTATTATAGGTATATTTCATACTTGTCACTTCTTCCGAGTGTTTTTGCTTTTGGGAAGCTTTAATTGTGGAGTACTAGTAATAGTATTCCATAGATTTCCTGTTTGCTTTGAATATATTCAGAGAGACGCTTTAAACAGCCATAGTGTCAGTAGTGCCAGTAGTGCCAGTGTGATCGTAGGTGCCGTCTGCTATGCAGCGAGCTAAGTTAATTTAAGTATTATAGGTATATTTCATACTTGTCACTTCTTCCGAGTGTTTTTGCTTTTGGGAAGCTTTAATTGTGGAGTACTAGTAATAGTATTCCATAGATTTCCTGTTTGCTTTGGATATATTCAGAGAGACGCTTTAGACAGCCATAGTGTCAGTAGTGCCAGTAGTGCCAGTGTGATCGTAGGTGCCGTCTGCTATGCAGCGAGCTAAGTTAATTTAAGTATTATAGGTATATTTCATACTTGTCACTTCTTCCGAGTGTTTTTGCTTTTGGGAAGCTTTAATTGTGGAGTACTAGTAATAGTATTCCATAGATTTCCTGTTTGCTTTGGATATATTCAGAGAGACGCTTTAGACAGCCATAGTGTCAGTAGTGCCAGTAGTGCCAGTGTGATCGTAGGTGCCGTCTGCTATGCAGCGAGCTAAGTTAATTTAAGTATTATAGGTATATTTCATACTTGTCACTTCTTCCGAGTGTTTTTGCTTTTGGGAAGCTTTAATTGTGGAGTACTAGTAATAGTATTCCATAGATTTCCTGTTTGCTTTGAATATATTCAGAGAGACACTTTAAACAGCCATAGTGTCAGTAGTGCCAGTAGTGCCAGTGTGATCGTAGGTGCCGTCTGCTATGCAGCGAGCTAAGTTAATTTAAGTATTATAGGTATATTTCATACTTGTCACTTCTTCCGAGTGTTTTTGCTTTTGGGAAGCTTTAATTGTGGAGTACTAGTAATAGTATTCCATAGATTTCCTGTTTGCTTTGGATATATTCAGAGAGACGCTTTAGACAGCCATAGTGTCAGTAGTGCCAGTAGTGCCAGTGTGATCGTAGGTGCCGTCTGCTATGCAGCGAGCTAAGTTAATTTAAGTATTATAGGTATATTTCATACTTGTCACTTCTTCCGAGTGTTTTTGCTTTTGGGAAGCTTTAATTGTGGAGTACTAGTAATAGTATTCCATAGATTTCCTGTTTGCTTTGGATATATTCAGAGAGACGCTTTAGACAGCCATAGTGTCAGTAGTGCCAGTAGTGCCAGTGTGATCGTAGGTGCCGTCTGCTATGCAGCGAGCTAAGTTAATTTAAGTATTATAGGTATATTTCATACTTGTCACTTCTTCCGAGTGTTTTTGCTTTTGGGAAGCTTTAATTGTGGAGTACTAGTAATAGTATTCCATAGATTTCCTGTTTGCTTTGGATATATTCAGAGAGACGCTTTAGACAGCCATAGTGTCAGTAGTGCCAGTAGTGCCAGTGTGATCGTAGGTGCCGTCTGCTATGCAGCGAGCTAAGTTAATTTAAGTATTATAGGTATATTTCATACTTGTCACTTCTTCCGAGTGTTTTTGCTTTTGGGAAGCTTTAATTGTGGAGTACTAGTAATAGTATTCCATAGATTTCCTGTTTGCTTTGGATATATTCAGAGAGACGCTTTAGACAGCCATAGTGTCAGTAGTGCCAGTAGTGCCAGTGTGATCGTAGGTGCCGTCTGCTATGCAGCGAGCTAAGTTAATTTAAGTATTATAGGTATATTTCATACTTGTCACTTCTTCCGAGTGTTTTTGCTTTTGGGAAGCTTTAATTGTGGAGTACTAGTAATAGTATTCCATAGATTTCCTGTTTGCTTTGAATATATTCAGAGAGACGCTTTAAACAGCCATAGTGTCAGTAGTGCCAGTAGTGCCAGTGTGATCGTAGGTGCCGTCTGCTATGCAGCGAGCTAAGTTAATTTGAGTATTATAGGTATATTTCATACTTGTCACTTCTTCCGAGTGTTTTTGCTTTTGGGAAGCTTTAATTGTGGAGTACTAGTAATAGTATTCCATAGATTTCCTGTTTGCTTTGAATATATTCAGAGAGACGCTTTAAACAGCCATAGTGTCAGTAGTGCCAGTAGTGCCAGTGTGATCGTAGGTGCCGTCTGCTATGCAGCGAGCTAAGTTAATTTAAGTATTATAGGTATATTTCATACTTGTCACTTCTTCCGAGTGTTTTTGCTTTTGGGAAGCTTTAATTGTGGAGTACTAGTAATAGTATTCCATAGATTTCCTGTTTGCTTTGGATATATTCAGAGAGACGCTTTAGACAGCCATAGTGTCAGTAGTGCCAGTAGTGCCAGTGTGATCGTAGGTGCCGTCTGCTATGCAGCGAGCTAAGTTAATTTAAGTATTATAGGTATATTTCATACTTGTCACTTCTTCCGAGTGTTTTTGCTTTTGGGAAGCTTTAATTGTGGAGTACTAGTAATAGTATTCCATAGATTTCCTGTTTGCTTTGGATATATTCAGAGAGACGCTTTAGACAGCCATAGTGTCAGTAGTGCCAGTAGTGCCAGTGTGATCGTAGGTGCCGTCTGCTATGCAGCGAGCTAAGTTAATTTAAGTATTATAGGTATATTTCATACTTGTCACTTCTTCCGAGTGTTTTTGCTTTTGGGAAGCTTTAATTGTGGAGTACTAGTAATAGTATTCCATAGATTTCCTGTTTGCTTTGGATATATTCAGAGAGACGCTTTAGACAGCCATAGTGTCAGTAGTGCCAGTAGTGCCAGTGTAATCGTAGGTGCCGTCTGCTATGCAGCGAGCTAAGTTAATTTAAGTATTATAGGTATATTTCATACTTGTCACTTCTTCCGAGTGTTTTTGCTTTTGGGAAGCTTTAATTGTGGAGTACTAGTAATAGTATTCCATAGAATTCCTGTTTGCTTTGGATATATTCAGAGAGACGCTTTAGACAGCCATAGTGTCAGTAGTGCCAGTAGTGCCAGTGTGATCGTAGGTGCCGTCTGCTATGCAGCGAGCTAAGTTAATTTAAGTATTATAGGTATATTTCATACTTGTCACTTCTTCCGAGTGTTTTTGCTTTTGGGAAGCTTTAATTGTGGAGTACTAGTAATAGTATTCCATAGATTTCCTGTTTGCTTTGGATATATTCAGAGAGACGCTTTAGACAGCCATAGTGTCAGTAGTGCCAGTAGTGCCAGTGTGATCGTAGGTGCCGTCTGCTATGCAGCGAGCTAAGTTAATTTAAGTATTATAGGTATATTTCATACTTGTCACTTCTTCCGAGTGTTTTTGCTTTTGGGAAGCTTTAATTGTGGAGTACTAGTAATAGTATTCCATAGATTTCCTGTTTGCTTTGGATATATTCAGAGAGACGCTTTAGACAGCCATAGTGTCAGTAGTGCCAGTAGTGCCAGTGTGATCGTAGGTGCCGTCTGCTATGCAGCGAGCTAAGTTAATTTAAGTATTATAGGTATATTTCATACTTGTCACTTCTTCCGAGTGTTTTTGCTTTTGGGAAGCTTTAATTGTGGAGTACTAGTAATAGTATTCCATAGATTTCCTGTTTGCTTTGAATATATTCAGAGAGACGCTTTAAACAGCCATAGTGTCAGTAGTGCCAGTAGTGCCAGTGTGATCGTAGGTGCCGTCTGCTATGCAGCGAGCTAAGTTAATTTAAGTATTATAGGTATATTTCATACTTGTCACTTCTTCCGAGTGTTTTTGCTTTTGGGAAGCTTTAATTGTGGAGTACTAGTAATAGTATTCCATAGATTTCCTGTTTGCTTTGGATATATTCAGAGAGACGCTTTAGACAGCCATAGTGTCAGTAGTGCCAGTAGTGCCAGTGTGATCGTAGGTGCCGTCTGCTATGCAGCGAGCTAAGTTAATTTAAGTATTATAGGTATATTTCATACTTGTCACTTCTTCCGAGTGTTTTTGCTTTTGGGAAGCTTTAATTGTGGAGTACTAGTAATAGTATTCCATAGATTTCCTGTTTGCTTTGGATATATTCAGAGAGACGCTTTAGACAGCCATAGTGTCAGTAGTGCCAGTAGTGCCAGTGTAATCGTAGGTGCCGTCTGCTATGCAGCGAGCTAAGTTAATTTAAGTATTATAGGTATATTTCATACTTGTCACTTCTTCCGAGTGTTTTTGCTTTTGGGAAGCTTTAATTGTGGAGTACTAGTAATAGTATTCCATAGAATTCCTGTTTGCTTTGGATATATTCAGAGAGACGCTTTAGACAGCCATAGTGTCAGTAGTGCCAGTAGTGCCAGTGTGATCGTAGGTGCCGTCTGCTATGCAGCGAGCTAAGTTAATTTAAGTATTATAGGTATATTTCATACTTGTCACTTCTTCCGAGTGTTTTTGCTTTTGGGAAGCTTTAATTGTGGAGTACTAGTAATAGTATTCCATAGATTTCCTGTTTGCTTTGGATATATTCAGAGAGACGCTTTAGACAGCCATAGTGTCAGTAGTGCCAGTAGTGCCAGTGTGATCGTAGGTGCCGTCTGCTATGCAGCGAGCTAAGTTAATTTAATAATTATAGGTATATTTCATACTTGTCACTTCTTCCGAGTGTTTTTGCTTTTGGGAAGCTTTAATTGTGGAGTACTAGTAATAGTATTCCATAGAATTCCTGTTTTGCTTTGGATATATTCAGAGAGACGCTTTAGACAGCCATAGTGTCAGTAGTGCCAGTAGTGCCAGTGTGATCGTAGGTGCCGTCTGCTATGCAGCGAGCTAAGTTAATTTAAGTATTATAGGTATATTTCATACTTGTCACTTCTTCCGAGTGTTTTTGCTTTTGGGAAGCTTTAATTGTGGAGTACTAGTAATAGTATTCCATAGATTTCCTGTTTGCTTTGAATATATTCAGAGAGACGCTTTAGACAGCCATAGTGTCAGTAGTGCCAGTAGTGCCAGTGTGATCGTAGGTGCCGTCTGCTATGCAGCGAGCTAAGTTAATTTAATAATTATAGGTATATTTCATACTTGTCACTTCTTCCGAGTGTTTTTGCTTTTGGGAAGCTTTAATTGTGGAGTACTAGTAATAGTATTCCATAGAATTCCTGTTTGCTTTGGATATATTCAGAGAGACGCTTTAGACAGCCATAGTGTCAGTAGTGCCAGTAGTGCCAGTGTGATCGTAGGTGCCGTCTGCTATGCAGCGAGCTAAGTTAATTTAAGTATTATAGGTATATTTCATACTTGTCACTTCTTCCGAGTGTTTTTGCTTTTGGGAAGCTTTAATTGTGGAGTACTAGTAATAGTATTCCATAGATTTCCTGTTTGCTTTGAATATATTCAGAGAGACGCTTTAGACAGCCATAGTGTCAGTAGTGCCAGTAGTGCCAGTGTGATCGTAGGTGCCGTCTGCTATGCAGCGAGCTAAGTTAATTTAATAATTATAGGTATATTTCATACTTGTCACTTCTTCCGAGTGTTTTTGCTTTTGGGAAGCTTTAATTGTGGAGTACTAGTAATAGTATTCCATAGAATTCCTGTTTGCTTTGGATATATTCAGAGAGACGCTTTAGACAGCCATAGTGTCAGTAGTGCCAGTAGTGCCAGTGTGATCGTAGGTGCCGTCTGCTATGCAGCGAGCTAAGTTAATTTAAGTATTATAGGTATATTTCATACTTGTCACTTCTTCCGAGTGTTTTTGCTTTTGGGAAGCTTTAATTGTGGAGTACTAGTAATAGTATTCCATAGATTTCCTGTTTGCTTTGAATATATTCAGAGAGACGCTTTAGACAGCCATAGTGTCAGTAGTGCCAGTAGTGCCAGTGTGATCGTAGGTGCCGTCTGCTATGCAGCGAGCTAAGTTAATTTAATAATTATAGGTATATTTCATACTTGTCACTTCTTCCGAGTGTTTTTGCTTTTGGGAAGCTTTAATTGTGGAGTACTAGTAATAGTATTCCATAGAATTCCTGTTTGCTTTGGATATATTCAGAGAGACGCTTTAGACAGCCATAGTGTCAGTAGTGCCAGTAGTGCCAGTGTGATCGTAGGTGCCGTCTGCTATGCAGCGAGCTAAGTTAATTTAAGTATTATAGGTATATTTCATACTTGTCACTTCTTCCGAGTGTTTTTGCTTTTGGGAAGCTTTAATTGTGGAGTACTAGTAATAGTATTCCATAGATTTCCTGTTTGCTTTGAATATATTCAGAGAGACGCTTTAGACAGCCATAGTGTCAGTAGTGCCAGTAGTGCCAGTGTGATCGTAGGTGCCGTCTGCTATGCAGCGAGCTAAGTTAATTTAATAATTATAGGTATATTTCATACTTGTCACTTCTTCCGAGTGTTTTTGCTTTTGGGAAGCTTTAATTGTGGAGTACTAGTAATAGTATTCCATAGAATTCCTGTTTGCTTTGGATATATTCAGAGAGACGCTTTAGACAGCCATAGTGTCAGTAGTGCCAGTAGTGCCAGTGTGATCGTAGGTGCCGTCTGCTATGCAGCGAGCTAAGTTAATTTAAGTATTATAGGTATATTTCATACTTGTCACTTCTTCCGAGTGTTTTTGCTTTTGGGAAGCTTTAATTGTGGAGTACTAGTAATAGTATTCCATAGATTTCCTGTTTGCTTTGAATATATTCAGAGAGACGCTTTAGACAGCCATAGTGTCAGTAGTGCCAGTAGTGCCAGTGTGATCGTAGGTGCCGTCTGCTATGCAGCGAGCTAAGTTAATTTAAGTATTATAGGTATATTTCATACTTGTCACTTCTTCCGAGTGTTTTTGCTTTTGGGAAGCTTTAATTGTGGAGTACTAGTAATAGTATTCCATAGATTTCCTGTTTGCTTTGGATATATTCAGAGAGACGCTTTAGACAGCCATAGTGTCAGTAGTGCCAGTAGTGCCAGTGTGATCGTAGGTGCCGTCTGCTATGCAGCGAGCTAAGTTAATTTAATAATTATAGGTATATTTCATACTTGTCACTTCTTCCGAGTGTTTTTGCTTTTGGGAAGCTTTAATTGTGGAGTACTAGTAATAGTATTCCATAGATTTCCTGTTTGCTTTGGATATATTCAGAGAGACGCTTTAGACAGCCATAGTGTCAGTAGTGCCAGTAGTGCCAGTGTGATCGTAGGTGCCGTCTGCTATGCAGCGAGCTAAGTTAATTTAAGTATTATAGGTATATTTCATACTTGTCACTTCTTCCGAGTGTTTTTGCTTTTGGGAAGCTTTAATTGTGGAGTACTAGTAATAGTATTCCATAGATTTCCTGTTTGCTTTGGATATATTCAGAGAGACGCTTTAGACAGCCATAGTGTCAGTAGTGCCAGTAGTGCCAGTGTGATCGTAGGTGCCGTCTGCTATGCAGCGAGCTAAGTTAATTTAAGTATTATAGGTATATTTCATACTTGTCACTTCTTCCGAGTGTTTTTGCTTTTGGGAAGCTTTAATTGTGGAGTACTAGTAATAGTATTCCATAGATTTCCTGTTTGCTTTGAATATATTCAGAGAGACGCTTTAGACAGCCATAGTGTCAGTAGTGCCAGTAGTGCCAGTGTGATCGTAGGTGCCGTCTGCTATGCAGCGAGCTAAGTTAATTTAAGTATTATAGGTATATTTCATACTTGTCACTTCTTCCGAGTGTTTTTGCTTTTGGGAAGCTTTAATTGTGGAGTACTAGTAATAGTATTCCATAGATTTCCTGTTTGCTTTGGATATATTCAGAGAGACGCTTTAGACAGCCATAGTGTCAGTAGTGCCAGTAGTGCCAGTGTGATCGTAGGTGCCGTCTGCTATGCAGCGAGCTAAGTTAATTTAAGTATTATAGGTATATTTCATACTTGTCACTTCTTCCGAGTGTTTTTGCTTTTGGGAAGCTTTAATTGTGGAGTACTAGTAATAGTATTCCATAGATTTCCTGTTTGCTTTGGATATATTCAGAGAGACGCTTTAGACAGCCATAGTGTCAGTAGTGCCAGTAGTGCCAGTGTGATCGTAGGTGCCGTCTGCTATGCAGCGAGCTAAGTTAATTTAAGTATTATAGGTATATTTCATACTTGTCACTTCTTCCGAGTGTTTTTGCTTTTGGGAAGCTTTAATTGTGGAGTACTAGTAATAGTATTCCATAGAATTCCTGTTTGCTTTGGATATATTCAGAGAGACGCTTTAGACAGCCATAGTGTCAGTAGTGCCAGTAGTGCCAGTGTGATCGTAGGTGCCGTCTGCTATGCAGCGAGCTAAGTTAATTTAAGTATTATAGGTATATTTCATACTTGTCACTTCTTCCGAGTGTTTTTGCTTTTGGGAAGCTTTAATTGTGGAGTACTAGTAATAGTATTCCATAGATTTCCTGTTTGCTTTGGATATATTCAGAGAGACGCTTTAGACAGCCATAGTGTCAGTAGTGCCAGTAGTGCCAGTGTGATCGTAGGTGCCGTCTGCTATGCAGCGAGCTAAGTTAATTTAAGTATTATAGGTATATTTCATACTTGTCACTTCTTCCGAGTGTTTTTGCTTTTGGGAAGCTTTAATTGTGGAGTACTAGTAATAGTATTCCATAGATTTCCTGTTTGCTTTGGATATATTCAGAGAGACGCTTTAGACAGCCATAGTGTCAGTAGTGCCAGTAGTGCCAGTGTGATCGTAGGTGCCGTCTGCTATGCAGCGAGCTAAGTTAATTTAAGTATTATAGGTATATTTCATACTTGTCACTTCTTCCGAGTGTTTTTGCTTTTGGGAAGCTTTAATTGTGGAGTACTAGTAATAGTATTCCATAGATTTCCTGTTTGCTTTGAATATATTCAGAGAGACGCTTTAGACAGCCATAGTGTCAGTAGTGCCAGTAGTGCCAGTGTGATCGTAGGTGCCGTCTGCTATGCAGCGAGCTAAGTTAATTTAAGTATTATAGGTATATTTCATACTTGTCACTTCTTCCGAGTGTTTTTGCTTTTGGGAAGCTTTAATTGTGGAGTACTAGTAATAGTATTCCATAGATTTCCTGTTTGCTTTGGATATATTCAGAGAGACGCTTTAGACAGCCATAGTGTCAGTAGTGCCAGTAGTGCCAGTGTGATCGTAGGTGCCGTCTGCTATGCAGCGAGCTAAGTTAATTTAAGTATTATAGGTATATTTCATACTTGTCACTTCTTCCGAGTGTTTTTGCTTTTGGGAAGCTTTAATTGTGGAGTACTAGTAATAGTATTCCATAGATTTCCTGTTTGCTTTGGATATATTCAGAGAGACGCTTTAGACAGCCATAGTGTCAGTAGTGCCAGTAGTGCCAGTGTAATCGTAGGTGCCGTCTGCTATGCAGCGAGCTAAGTTAATTTAAGTATTATAGGTATATTTCATACTTGTCACTTCTTCCGAGTGTTTTTGCTTTTGGGAAGCTTTAATTGTGGAGTACTAGTAATAGTATTCCATAGAATTCCTGTTTGCTTTGGATATATTCAGAGAGACGCTTTAGACAGCCATAGTGTCAGTAGTGCCAGTAGTGCCAGTGTGATCGTAGGTGCCGTCTGCTATGCAGCGAGCTAAGTTAATTTAAGTATTATAGGTATATTTCATACTTGTCACTTCTTCCGAGTGTTTTTGCTTTTGGGAAGCTTTAATTGTGGAGTACTAGTAATAGTATTCCATAGATTTCCTGTTTGCTTTGGATATATTCAGAGAGACGCTTTAGACAGCCATAGTGTCAGTAGTGCCAGTAGTGCCAGTGTGATCGTAGGTGCCGTCTGCTATGCAGCGAGCTAAGTTAATTTAAGTATTATAGGTATATTTCATACTTGTCACTTCTTCCGAGTGTTTTTGCTTTTGGGAAGCTTTAATTGTGGAGTACTAGTAATAGTATTCCATAGATTTCCTGTTTGCTTTGGATATATTCAGAGAGACGCTTTAGACAGCCATAGTGTCAGTAGTGCCAGTAGTGCCAGTGTAATCGTAGGTGCCGTCTGCTATGCAGCGAGCTAAGTTAATTTAAGTATTATAGGTATATTTCATACTTGTCACTTCTTCCGAGTGTTTTTGCTTTTGGGAAGCTTTAATTGTGGAGTACTAGTAATAGTATTCCATAGATTTCCTGTTTGCTTTGGATATATTCAGAGAGACGCTTTAGACAGCCATAGTGTCAGTAGTGCCAGTAGTGCCAGTGTGATCGTAGGTGCCGTCTGCTATGCAGCGAGCTAAGTTAATTTAAGTATTATAGGTATATTTCATACTTGTCACTTCTTCCGAGTGTTTTTGCTTTTGGGAAGCTTTAATTGTGGAGTACTATTAATAGTATTCCATAGATTTCCTGTTTGCTTTGAATATATTCAGAGAGACGCTTTAAACAGCCATAGTGTCAGTAGTGTCAGTAGTGCCAGTGTGATCGTAGGTGCCGTCTGCTATGCAGCGAGCTAAGTTAATTTAAGTATTATAGGTATATTTCATACTTGTCACTTCTTCCGAGTGTTTTTGCTTTGGGGAAGCTTTAATTGTGGAGTACTAGTAATAGTATTCCATAGATTTCCTGTTTGCTTTGGATATATTCAGAGAGACGCTTTAAACAGCCATAGTGTCAGTAGTGCCAGTAGTGCCAGTGTGATCGTAGGTGCCGTCTGCTATGCAGCGAGCTAAGTTAATTTAAGTATTATAGGTATATTTCATACTTGTCACTTCTTCCGAGTGTTTTTGCTTTTGGGAAGCTTTAATTGTGGAGTACTAGTAATAGTATTCCATAGATTTCCTGTTTGCTTTGGATATATTCAGAGAGACGCTTTAGACAGCCATAGTGTCAGTAGTGCCAGTAGTGCCAGTGTGATCGTAGGTGCCGTCTGCTATGCAGCGAGCTAAGTTAATTTAAGTATTATAGGTATATTTCATACTTGTCACTTCTTCCGAGTGTTTTTGCTTTTGGGAAGCTTTAATTGTGGAGTACTATTAATAGTATTCCATAGATTTCCTGTTTGCTTTGAATATATTCAGAGAGACGCTTTAGACAGCCATAGTGTCAGTAGTGCCAGTAGTGCCAGTGTGATCGTAGGTGCCGTCTGCTATGCAGCGAGCTAAGTTAATTTAAGTATTATAGGTATATTTCATACTTGTCACTTCTTCCGAGTGTTTTTGCTTTTGGGAAGCTTTAATTGTGGAGTACTATTAATAGTATTCCATAGATTTCCTGTTTGCTTTGAATATATTCAGAGAGACGCTTTAGACAGCCATAGTGTCAGTAGTGCCAGTAGTGCCAGTGTGATCGTAGGTGCCGTCTGCTATGCAGCGAGCTAAGTTAATTTAAGTATTATAGGTATATTTCATACTTGTCACTTCTTCCGAGTGTTTTTGCTTTTGGGAAGCTTTAATTGTGGAGTACTAGTAATAGTATTCCATAGATTTCCTGTTTGCTTTGGATATATTCAGAGAGACGCTTTAGACAGCCATAGTGTCAGTAGTGCCAGTAGTGCCAGTGTGATCGTAGGTGCCGTCTGCTATGCAGCGAGCTAAGTTAATTTAAGTATTATAGGTATATTTCATACTTGTCACTTCTTCCGAGTGTTTTTGCTTTTGGGAAGCTTTAATTGTGGAGTACTAGTAATAGTATTCCATAGATTTCCTGTTTGCTTTGGATATATTCAGAGAGACGCTTTAGACAGCCATAGTGTCAGTAGTGCCAGTAGTGCCAGTGTGATCGTAGGTGCCGTCTGCTATGCAGCGAGCTAAGTTAATTTAAGTATTATAGGTATATTTCATACTTGTCACTTCTTCCGAGTGTTTTTGCTTTTGGGAAGCTTTAATTGTGGAGTACTATTAATAGTATTCCATAGATTTCCTGTTTGCTTTGAATATATTCAGAGAGACGCTTTAAACAGCCATAGTGTCAGTAGTGTCAGTAGTGCCAGTGTGATCGTAGGTGCCGTCTGCTATGCAGCGAGCTAAGTTAATTTAAGTATTATAGGTATATTTCATACTTGTCACTTCTTCCGAGTGTTTTTGCTTTTGGGAAGCTTTAATTGTGGAGTACTAGTAATAGTATTCCATAGATTTCCTGTTTGCTTTGGATATATTCAGAGAGACGCTTTAAACAGCCATAGTGTCAGTAGTGCCAGTGTGATCGTAGGTGACGTCTGCTATGCAGCGAGCTAAGTTAATTTAAGTATTATAGGTATATTTCATACTTGTCACTTCTTCCGAGTGTTTTTGCTTTTGGGAAGCTTTAATTGTGGAGTACTAGTAATAGTATTCCATAGATTTCCTGTTTGCTTTGGATATATTCAGAGAGACGCTTTAAACAGCCATAGTGTCAGTAGTGCCAGTAGTGCCAGTGTGATCGTAGCTGCCGTCTGCTATGCAGCGAGCTAAGTTAATTTAAGTATTATAGGTATATTTCATACTTGTCACTTCTTCCGAGTGTTTTTGCTTTTGGGAAGCTTTAATTGTGGAGTACTATTAATAGTATTCCATAGATTTCCTGTTTGCTTTGAATATATTCAGAGAGACGCTTTAAACAGCCATAGTGTCAGTAGTGTCAGTAGTGCCAGTGTGATCGTAGGTGCCGTCTGCTATGCAGCGAGCTAAGTTAATTTAAGTATTATAGGTATATTTCATACTTGTCACTTCTTCCGAGTGTTTTTGCTTTTGGGAAGCTTTAATTGTGGAGTACTAGTAATAGTATTCCATAGATTTCCTGTTTGCTTTGGATATATTCAGAGAGACGCTTTAAACAGCCATAGTGTCAGTAGTGCCAGTGTGATCGTAGGTGACGTCTGCTATGCAGCGAGCTAAGTTAATTTAAGTATTATAGGTATATTTCATACTTGTCACTTCTTCCGAGTGTTTTTGCTTTTGGGAAGCTTTAATTGTGGAGTACTAGTAATAGTATTCCATAGATTTCCTGTTTGCTTTGGATATATTCAGAGAGACGCTTTAGACAGCCATAGTGTCAGTAGTGCCAGTAGTGCCAGTGTGATCGTAGGTGCCGTCTGCTATGCAGCGAGCTAAGTTAATTTAAGTATTATAGGTATATTTCATACTTGTCACTTCTTCCGAGTGTTTTTGCTTTTGGGAAGCTTTAATTGTGGAGTACTATTAATAGTATTCCATAGATTTCCTGTTTGCTTTGAATATATTCAGAGAGACGCTTTAAACAGCCATAGTGTCAGTAGTGTCAGTAGTGCCAGTGTGATCGTAGGTGCCGTCTGCTATGCAGCGAGCTAAGTTAATTTAAGTATTATAGGTATATTTCATACTTGTCACTTCTTCCGAGTGTTTTTGCTTTTGGGAAGCTTTAATTGTGGAGTACTAGTAATAGTATTCCATAGATTTCCTGTTTGCTTTGGATATATTCAGAGAGACGCTTTAAACAGCCATAGTGTCAGTAGTGCCAGTGTGATCGTAGGTGACGTCTGCTATGCAGCGAGCTAAGTTAATTTAAGTATTATAGGTATATTTCATACTTGTCACTTCTTCCGAGTGTTTTTGCTTTTGGGAAGCTTTAATTGTGGAGTACTAGTAATAGTATTCCATAGATTTCCTGTTTGCTTTGGATATATTCAGAGAGACGCTTTAAACAGCCATAGTGTCAGTAGTGCCAGTAGTGCCAGTGTGATCGTAGCTGCCGTCTGCTATGCAGCGAGCTAAGTTAATTTAAGTATTATAGGTATATTTCATACTTGTCACTTCTTCCGAGTGTTTTTGCTTTTGGGAAGCTTTAATTGTGGAGTACTAGTAATAGTATTCCATAGATTTCCTGTTTGCTTTGGATATATTCAGAGAGACGCTTTAGACAGCCATAGTGTCAGTAGTGCCAGTAGTGCCAGTGTGATCGTAGGTGCCGTCTGCTATGCAGCGAGCTAAGTTAATTTAAGTATTATAGGTATATTTCATACTTGTCACTTCTTCCGAGTGTTTTTGCTTTTGGGAAGCTTTAATTGTGGAGTACTAGTAATAGTATTCCATAGATTTCCTGTTTGCTTTGGATATATTCAGAGAGACGCTTTAGACAGCCATAGTGTCAGTAGTGCCAGTAGTGCCAGTGTGATCGTAGGTGCCGTCTGCTATGCAGCTAGCTAAGTTAATTTAAGTATTATAGGTATATTTCATACTTGTCACTTCTTCCGAGTGTTTTTGCTTTTGGGAAGCTTTAATTGTGGAGTACTAGTAATAGTATTCCATAGATTTCCTGTTTGCTTTGGATATATTCAGAGAGACGCTTTAAACAGCCATAGTGTCAGTAGTGTCAGTAGTGCCAGTGTGATCGTAGGTGCCGTCTGCTATGCAGCGAGCTAAGTTAATTTAAGTATTATATGTATATTTCTTACTTGTCACTTCTTCCGAGTGTTTTTGCTTTTGGGAAGCTTTAATTGTGGAGTACTAGTAATAGTATACCATAGATTTCCTGTTTGCATTGAATATAGTCAGAGACGCTTTAAACAGCCATAGTGTCAGTAGTGTCAGTAGTGCCAGTAGTGTCAGTGTGATCGTAGCTGCCGTCTGCTATGCACCGAGCTAAGTTAATTTAAAAATATATGTATATTTCTTACTTGTCAGTTCTTCCGAGTGTTTTTGCTTTTGGGAAGCTTTAATTGTGGAGTACTAGTAATAGTATTCCATAGATTTCCTGTTTGCTTTGAATATATTCAGAGAGACGCTTTAAACAGCCATAGTGTCAGTAGTGTCAGTAGTGTCAGTAGTGCCAGTGTGATCGTAGGTGCCGTCTGCTATGCAGCGAGCTAAGTTAATTTAAGTAATATATGTATATTTCTTACTTGTCACTTCTTCCGAGTGTTTTTGCTTTTGGGAAGCTTTAATTGTGGAGTACTATTAATAGTATTCCATAGATTTCCTGTTTGCTTTGAATATATTCAGAGAGACGCTTTAAACAGCCATAGTGTCAGTAGTGTCAGTAGTGCCAGTGTGATCGTAGGTGCCGTCTGCTATGCAGCGAGCTAAGTTAATTTAAGTATTATATGTATATTTCTTACTTGTCACTTCTTCCGCGTGTTTTTGCTTTTGGGAAGCTTTAATTGTGGAGTACTAGTAATAGTATTCCATAGATTTCCTGTTTGCATTGAATATAGTCAGAGACGCTTTAAACAGCCATAGTGTCAGTAGTGTCAGTAGTGCCAGTAGTGCCAGTGTGATCGTAGGTGCCGTCTGCTATGCAGCGAGCTAAGTTAATTTAAGTATTATATGTATATTTCTTACTTGTCACTTCTTCCGAGTGTTTTTGCTTTTGGGAAGCTTTAATTGTGGAGTACTAGTAATAGTATTCCATAGATTTCCTGTTTGCTTTGAATATATTCAGAGAGACGCTTTAAACAGCCATAGTGTCAGTAGTGTCAGTAGTGCCAGTAGTGCCAGTGTGATCGTAGGTGCCGTCTGCTATGCAGCGAGCTAAGTTAATTTAAGTAATATATGTATATTTCTTACTTGTCACTTCTTCCGAGTGTTTTTGCTTTTGGGAAGCTTTAATTGTGGAGTACTAGTAATAGTATTCCATCGATTTCCTGTTTGCTTTGAATATATTCAGAGAGACGCTTTAAACAGCCATAGTGTCAGTAGTGTCAGTAGTGCCAGTGTGATCGTAGGTGCCGTCTGCTATGCAGCGAGCTAAGTTAATTTAAATATTATATGTATATTTCTTACTTGTCACTTCTTCCGAGTGTTTTTGCTTTTGGGAAGCTTTAATTGTGGAGTACTAGTAATAGTATTCCATAGATTTCCTGTTTGCTTTGAATATATTCAGAGAGACGCTTTAAACAGCCATAGTGTCAGTAGTGTCAGTAGTGCCAGTAGTGCCAGTGTGATCGTAGGTGCCGTCTGCTATGCAGCGAGCTAAGTTAATTTAAGTAATATATGTATATTTCTTACTTGTCACTTCTTCCGAGTGTTTTTGCTTTTGGGAAGCTTTAATTGTGGAGTACTAGTAAGAGTATTCCATAGATTTCCTGTTTGCTTTGGATATATTCAGAGAGACGCTTTAAACAGCCATAGTGTCAGTAGTGTCAGTAGTGCCAGTAGTGCCAGTGTGATCGTAGGTGCCGTCTGCTATGCAGCGAGCTAAGTTAATTTAAGTATTATATGTATATTTCATACTTGTCACTTCTTCCGAGTGTTTTTGCTTTTGGGAAGCTTTAATTGTGGAGTACTAGTAATAGTATTCCATAGATTTCCTGTTTGCTTTGAATATATTCAGAGAGACGCTTTAAACAGCCATAGTGTCAGTAGTGTCAGTAGTGCCAGTGTGATCGTAGGTGCCGTCTGCTATGCAGCGAGCTAAGTTAATTTAAGTATTATATGTATATTTCTTACTTGTCACTTCTTCCGAGTGTTTTTGCTTTTGGGAAGCTTTAATTGTGGAGTACTAGTAATAGTATACCATAGATTTCCTGTTTGCATTGAATATAGTCAGAGACGCTTTAAACAGCCATAGTGTCAGTAGTGTCAGTAGTGCCAGTAGTGCCAGTGTGATCGTAGGTGCCGTCTGCTATGCAGCGAGCTAAGTTAATTTAAGTATTATATGTATATTTCTTACTTGTCACTTCTTCCGAGTGTTTTTGCTTTTGGGAAGCTTTAATTGTGGAGTACTAGTAATAGTATATTATAGATTTCCTGTTTGCATTGAATATAGTCAGAGACGCTTTAAACAGCCATAGTGTCAGTAGTGTCAGTAGTGCCAGTAGTGCCAGTGTGATCGTAGGTGCCGTCTGCTATGCAGCGAGCTAAGTTAATTTAAGTATTATATGTATATTTCTTACTTGTCACTTCTTCCGAGTGTTTTTGCTTTTGGGAAGCTTTAATTGTGGAGTACTAGTAATAGTATTCCATAGATTTCCTGTTTGCATTGAATATAGTCAGAGACGCTTTAAACAGCCATAGTGTCAGTAGTGTCAGTAGTGCCAGTAGTGCCAGTGTGATCGTAGGTGCCGTCTGCTATGCAGCGAGCTAAGTTAATTTAAGTATTATATGTATATTTCTTACTTGTCACTTCTTCCGAGTGTTTTTGCTTTTGGGAAGCTTTAATTGTGGAGTACTAGTAATAGTATTCCATAGATTTCCTGTTTGCTTTGAATATATTCAGAGAGACGCTTTAAACAGCCATAGTGTCAGTAGTGTCAGTAGTGCCAGTAGTGCCAGTGTGATCGTAGGTGCCGTCTGCTATGCAGCGAGCTAAGTTAATTTAAGTAATATATGTATATTTTTACTTGTCACTTCTTCCGAGTGTTTTTGCTTTTGGGAAGCTTTAATTGTGGAGTACTAGTAATAGTATTCCATCGATTTCCTGTTTGCTTTGAATATATTCAGAGAGACGCTTTAAACAGCCATAGTGTCAGTAGTGTCAGTAGTGCCAGTGTGATCGTAGGTGCCGTCTGCTATGCAGCGAGCTAAGTTAATTTAAATATTATATGTATATTTCTTACTTGTCACTTCTTCCGAGTGTTTTTGCTTTTGGGAAGCTTTAATTGTGGAGTACTAGTAATAGTATTCCATAGATTTCCTGTTTGCTTTGAATATATTCAGAGAGACGCTTTAAACAGGCATAGTGTCAGTAGTGTCAGTAGTGCCAGTAGTGCCAGTGTGATCGTAGGTGCCGTCTGCTATGCAGCGAGCTAAGTTAATTTAAGTAATATATGTATATTTCTTACTTGTCACTTCTTCCGAGTGTTTTTGCTTTTGGGAAGCTTTAATTGTGGAGTACTAGTAAGAGTATTCCATAGATTTCCTGTTTGCTTTGGATATATTCAGAGAGACGCTTTAAACAGCCATAGTGTCAGTAGTGTCAGTAGTGCCAGTAGTGCCAGTGTGATCGTAGGTGCCGTCTGCTATGCAGCGAGCTAAGTTAATTTAAGTATTATATGTATATTTCATACTTGTCACTTCTTCCGAGTGTTTTTGCTTTTGGGAAGCTTTAATTGTGGAGTACTAGTAATAGTATTCCATAGATTTCCTGTTTGCTTTGAATATATTCAGAGAGACGCTTTAAACAGCCATAGTGTCAGTAGTGTCAGTAGTGCCAGTGTGATCGTAGGTGCCGTCTGCTATGCAGCGAGCTAAGTTAATTTAAGTATTATATGTATATTTCTTACTTGTCACTTCTTCCGAGTGTTTTTGCTTTTGGGAAGCTTTAATTGTGGAGTACTAGTAATAGTATTCCATAGATTTCCTGTTTGCATTGAATGTAGTCAGAGACGCTTTAAACAGCCATAGTGTCAGTAGTGTCAGTAGTGCCAGTAGTGCCAGTGTGATCGTAGGTGCCGTCTGCTATGCAGCGAGCTAAGTTAATTTAAGTATTATATGTATATTTCTTACTTGTCACCTCTTCCGAGTGTTTTTGCTTTTGGGAAGCTTTAATTGTGGAGAACTAGTAATAGTATTCCATAGATTTCCTGTTTGCATTGAATATATTCAGAGAGACGCTTTAAACAGCCATAGTGTCAGTAGTGTCAGTAGTGCCAGTGTGATCGTAGGTGCCGTCTGCTATGCAGCGAGCTAAGTTAATTTAAATATTATATGTATATTTCTTACTTGTCACTTCTTCCGAGTGTTTTTGCTTTTGGGAAGCTTTAATTGTGGAGTACTAGTAATAGTATTCCATAGATTTCCTGTTTGCTTTGAATATATTCAGAGAGACGCTTTAAACAGCCATAGTGTCAGTAGTGTCAGTAGTGCCAGTGTGATCGTAGGTGCCGTCTGCTATGCAGCGAGCTAAGTTAATTTAAATATTATATGTATATTTCTTACTTGTCACTTCTTCCGAGTGTTTTTGCTTTTGGGAAGCTTTAATTGTGGAGTACTAGTAATAGTATTCCATAGATTTCCTGTTTGCATTGAATATAGTCAGAGACGCTTTAAACAGCCATAGTGTCAGTAGTGTCAGTAGTGCCAGTAGTGCCAGTGTGATCGTAGGTGCCGTCTGCTATGCAGCGAGCTAAGTTAATTTAAGTATTATATGTATATTTCTTACTTGTCACTTCTTCCGAGTGTTTTTGCTTTTGGGAAGCTTTAATTGTGGAGAACTAGTAATAGTATTCCATAGATTTCCTGTTTGCATTGAATATAGTCAGAGACGCTTTAAACAGCCATAGTGTCAGTAGTGTCAGTAGTGCCAGTAGTGCCAGTGTGATCGTAGGTGCCGTCTGCTATGCAGCGAGCTAAGTTAATTTAAGTATTATATGTATATTTCTTACTTGTCACTTCTTCCGAGTGTTTTTGCTTTTGGGAAGCTTTAATTGTGGAGTACTAGTAATAGTATTCCATAGATTTCCTGTTTGCTTTGAATATATTCAGAGAGACGCTTTAAACAGCCATAGTGTCAGTAGTGTCAGTAGTGCCAGTAGTGCCAGTGTGATCGTAGGTGCCGTCTGCTATGCAGCGAGCTAAGTTAATTTAAGTAATATATGTATATTTCTTACTTGTCACTTCTTCCGAGTGTTTTTGCTTTTGGGAAGCTTTAATTGTGGAGTACTAGTAATAGTATTCCATCGATTTCCTGTTTGCTTTGAATATATTCAGAGAGACGCTTTAAACAGCCATAGTGTCAGTAGTGTCAGTAGTGCCAGTGTGATCGTAGGTGCCGTCTGCTATGCAGCGAGCTAAGTTAATTTAAATATTATATGTATATTTCTTACTTGTCACTTCTTCCGAGTGTTTTTGCTTTTGGGAAGCTTTAATTGTGGAGTACTAGTAATAGTATTCCATAGATTTCCTGTTTGCTTTGAATATATTCAGAGAGACGCTTTAAACAGCCATAGTGTCAGTAGTGTCAGTAGTGCCAGTAGTGCCAGTGTGATCGTAGGTGCCGTCTGCTATGCAGCGAGCTAAGTTAATTTAAGTAATATATGTATATTTCTTACTTGTCACTTCTTCCGAGTGTTTTTGCTTTTGGGAAGCTTTAATTGTGGAGTACTAGTAAGAGTATTCCATAGATTTCCTGTTTGCTTTGGATATATTCAGAGAGACGCTTTAAACAGCCATAGTGTCAGTAGTGTCAGTAGTGCCAGTAGTGCCAGTGTGATCGTAGGTGCCGTCTGCTATGCAGCGAGCTAAGTTAATTTAAGTATTATATGTATATTTCATACTTGTCACTTCTTCCGAGTGTTTTTGCTTTTGGGAAGCTTTAATTGTGGAGTACTAGTAATAGTATTCCATAGATTTCCTGTTTGCTTTGAATATATTCAGAGAGACGCTTTAAACAGCCATAGTGTCAGTAGTGTCAGTAGTGCCAGTAGTGCCAGTGTGATCGTAGGTGCCGTCTGCTATGCAGCGAGCTAAGTTAATTTAAGTAATATATGTATATTTCTTACTTGTCACTTCTTCCGAGTGTTTTTGCTTTTGGGAAGCTTTAATTGTGGAGTACTAGTAATAGTATTCCATCGATTTCCTGTTTGCTTTGAATATATTCAGAGAGACGCTTTAAACAGCCATAGTGTCAGTAGTGTCAGTAGTGCCAGTGTGATCGTAGGTGCCGTCTGCTATGCAGCGAGCTAAGTTAATTTAAATATTATATGTATATTTCTTACTTGTCACTTCTTCCGAGTGTTTTTGCTTTTGGGAAGCTTTAATTGTGGAGTACTAGTAATAGTATTCCATAGATTTCCTGTTTGCTTTGAATATATTCAGAGAGACGCTTTAAACAGCCATAGTGTCAGTAGTGTCAGTAGTGCCAGTAGTGCCAGTGTGATCGTAGGTGCCGTCTGCTATGCAGCGAGCTAAGTTAATTTAAGTAATATATGTATATTTCTTACTTGTCACTTCTTCCGAGTGTTTTTGCTTTTGGGAAGCTTTAATTGTGGAGTACTAGTAAGAGTATTCCATAGATTTCCTGTTTGCTTTGGATATATTCAGAGAGACGCTTTAAACAGCCATAGTGTCAGTAGTGTCAGTAGTGCCAGTAGTGCCAGTGTGATCGTAGGTGCCGTCTGCTATGCAGCGAGCTAAGTTAATTTAAGTATTATATGTATATTTCATACTTGTCACTTCTTCCGAGTGTTTTTGCTTTTGGGAAGCTTTAATTGTGGAGTACTAGTAATAGTATTCCATAGATTTCCTGTTTGCTTTGAATATATTCAGAGAGACGCTTTAAACAGCCATAGTGTCAGTAGTGTCAGTAGTGCCAGTGTGATCGTAGGTGCCGTCTGCTATGCAGCGAGCTAAGTTAATTTAAGTATTATATGTATATTTCTTACTTGTCACTTCTTCCGAGTGTTTTTGCTTTTGGGAAGCTTTAATTGTGGAGTACTAGTAATAGTATACCATAGATTTCCTGTTTGCATTGAATATAGTCAGAGACGCTTTAAACAGCCATAGTGTCAGTAGTGTCAGTAGTGCCAGTAGTGCCAGTGTGATCGTAGGTGCCGTCTGCTATGCAGCGAGCTAAGTTAATTTAAGTATTATATGTATATTTCTTACTTGTCACTTCTTCCGAGTGTTTTTGCTTTTGGGAAGCTTTAATTGTGGAGTACTAGTAATAGTATTCCATAGATTTCCTGTTTGCATTGAATATAGTCAGAGACGCTTTAAACAGCCATAGTGTCAGTAGTGTCAGTAGTGCCAGTAGTGCCAGTGTGATCGTAGGTGCCGTCTGCTATGCAGCGAGCTAAGTTAATATAAGTATTATATGTATATTTCTTACTTGTCACTTCTTCCGAGTGTTTTTGCTTTTGGGAAGCTTTAATTGTGGAGTACTAGTAATAGTATTCCATAGATTTCCTGTTTGCATTGAATATAGTCAGAGACGCTTTAAACAGCCATAGTGTCAGTAGTGTCAGTAGTGCCAGTGTGATCGTAGGTGCCGTCTGCTATGCAGCGAGCTAAGTTAATTTAAGTATTATATGTATATTTCATACTTGTCACTTCTTCCGAGTGTTTTTGCTTTTGGGAAGCTTTAATTGTGGAGTACTAGTAATAGTATTCCATAGATTTCCTGTTTGCTTTGAATATATTCAGAGAGACGCTTTAAACAGCCATAGTGTCAGTAGTGTCAGTAGTGCCAGTGTGATCGTAGGTGCCGTCTGCTATGCAGCGAGCTAAGTTAATTTAAGTATTATATGTATATTTCATACTTGTCACTTCTTCCGAGTGTTTTTGCTTTTGGGAAGCTTTAATTGTGGAGTACTAGTAATAGTATTCCATAGATTTCCTGTTTGCTTTGAATATATTCAGAGAGACGCTTTAAACAGCCATAGTGTCAGTAGTGTCAGTAGTGCCAGTGTGATCGTAGGTGCCGTCTGCTATGCAGCGAGCTAAGTTAATTTAAGTATTATATGTATATTTCTTACTTGTCACTTCTTCCGAGTGTTTTTGCTTTTGGGAAGCTTTAATTGTGGAGTACTAGTAATAGTATACCATAGATTTCCTGTTTGCATTGAATATAGTCAGAGACGCTTTAAACAGCCATAGTGTCAGTAGTGTCAGTAGTGCCAGTAGTGCCAGTGTGATCGTAGGTGCCGTCTGCTATGCAGCGAGCTAAGTTAATTTAAGTATTATATGTATATTTCTTACTTGTCACTTCTTCCGAGTGTTTTTGCTTTTGGGAAGCTTTAATTGTGGAGTACTAGTAATAGTATTCCATAGATTTCCTGTTTGCTTTGAATATATTCAGAGAGACGCTTTAAACAGCCATAGTGTCAGTAGTGTCAGTAGTGCCAGTAGTGCCAGTGTGATCGTAGGTGCCGTCTGCTATGCAGCGAGCTAAGTTAATTTAAGTAATATATGTATATTTCTTACTTGTCACTTCTTCCGAGTGTTTTTGCTTTTGGGAAGCTTTAATTGTGGAGTACTAGTAAGAGTATTCCATAGATTTCCTGTTTGCTTTGGATATATTCAGAGAGACGCTTTAAACAGCCATAGTGTCAGTAGTGTCAGTAGTGCCAGTAGTGCCAGTGTGATCGTAGGTGCCGTCTGCTATGCAGCGAGCTAAGTTAATTTAAGTATTATATGTATATTTCATACTTGTCACTTCTTCCGAGTGTTTTTGCTTTTGGGAAGCTTTAATTGTGGAGTACTAGTAATAGTATTCCATAGATTTCCTGTTTGCTTTGAATATATTCAGAGAGACGCTTTAAACAGCCATAGTGTCAGTAGTGTCAGTAGTGCCAGTGTGATCGTAGGTGCCGTCTGCTATGCAGCGAGCTAAGTTAATTTAAGTATTATATGTATATTTCTTACTTGTCACTTCTTCCGAGTGTTTTTGCTTTTGGGAAGCTTTAATTGTGGAGTACTAGTAATAGTATTCCATAGATTTCCTGTTTGCATTGAATGTAGTCAGAGACGCTTTAAACAGCCATAGTGTCAGTAGTGTCAGTAGTGCCAGTAGTGCCAGTGTGATCGTAGGTGCCGTCTGCTATGCAGCGAGCTAAGTTAATTTAAGTATTATATGTATATTTCTTACTTGTCACTTCTTCCGAGTGTTTTTGCTTTTGGGAAGCTTTAATTGTGGAGAACTAGTAATAGTATTCCATAGATTTCCTGTTTGCATTGAATATATTCAGAGAGACGCTTTAAACAGCCATAGTGTCAGTAGTGTCAGTAGTGCCAGTGTGATCGTAGGTGCCGTCTGCTATGCAGCGAGCTAAGTTAATTTAAATATTATATGTATATTTCTTACTTGTCACTTCTTCCGAGTGTTTTTGCTTTTGGGAAGCTTTAATTGTGGAGTACTAGTAATAGTATTCCATAGATTTCCTGTTTGCTTTGAATATATTCAGAGAGACGCTTTAAACAGCCATAGTGTCAGTAGTGTCAGTAGTGCCAGTGTGATCGTAGGTGCCGTCTGCTATGCAGCGAGCTAAGTTAATTTAAATATTATATGTATATTTCTTACTTGTCACTTCTTCCGAGTGTTTTTGCTTTTGGGAAGCTTTAATTGTGGAGTACTAGTAATAGTATTCCATAGATTTCCTGTTTGCATTGAATATAGTCAGAGACGCTTTAAACAGCCATAGTGTCAGTAGTGTCAGTAGTGCCAGTAGTGCCAGTGTGATCGTAGGTGCCGTCTGCTATGCAGCGAGCTAAGTTAATTTAAGTATTATATGTATATTTCTTACTTGTCACTTCTTCCGAGTGTTTTTGCTTTTGGGAAGCTTTAATTGTGGAGAACTAGTAATAGTATTCCATAGATTTCCTGTTTGCATTGAATATAGTCAGAGACGCTTTAAACAGCCATAGTGTCAGTAGTGTCAGTAGTGCCAGTAGTGCCAGTGTGATCGTAGGTGCCGTCTGCTATGCAGCGAGCTAAGTTAATTTAAGTATTATATGTATATTTCTTACTTGTCACTTCTTCCGAGTGTTTTTGCTTTTGGGAAGCTTTAATTGTGGAGTACTAGTAATAGTATTCCATAGATTTCCTGTTTGCTTTGAATATATTCAGAGAGACGCTTTAAACAGCCATAGTGTCAGTAGTGTCAGTAGTGCCAGTAGTGCCAGTGTGATCGTAGGTGCCGTCTGCTATGCAGCGAGCTAAGTTAATTTAAGTAATATATGTATATTTCTTACTTGTCACTTCTTCCGAGTGTTTTTGCTTTTGGGAAGCTTTAATTGTGGAGTACTAGTAATAGTATTCCATCGATTTCCTGTTTGCTTTGAATATATTCAGAGAGACGCTTTAAACAGCCATAGTGTCAGTAGTGTCAGTAGTGCCAGTGTGATCGTAGGTGCCGTCTGCTATGCAGCGAGCTAAGTTAATTTAAATATTATATGTATATTTCTTACTTGTCACTTCTTCCGAGTGTTTTTGCTTTTGGGAAGCTTTAATTGTGGAGTACTAGTAATAGTATTCCATAGATTTCCTGTTTGCTTTGAATATATTCAGAGAGACGCTTTAAACAGCCATAGTGTCAGTAGTGTCAGTAGTGCCAGTAGTGCCAGTGTGATCGTAGGTGCCGTCTGCTATGCAGCGAGCTAAGTTAATTTAAGTAATATATGTATATTTCTTACTTGTCACTTCTTCCGAGTGTTTTTGCTTTTGGGAAGCTTTAATTGTGGAGTACTAGTAAGAGTATTCCATAGATTTCCTGTTTGCTTTGGATATATTCAGAGAGACGCTTTAAACAGCCATAGTGTCAGTAGTGTCAGTAGTGCCAGTAGTGCCAGTGTGATCGTAGGTGCCGTCTGCTATGCAGCGAGCTAAGTTAATTTAAGTATTATATGTATATTTCATACTTGTCACTTCTTCCGAGTGTTTTTGCTTTTGGGAAGCTTTAATTGTGGAGTACTAGTAATAGTATTCCATAGATTTCCTGTTTGCTTTGAATATATTCAGAGAGACGCTTTAAACAGCCATAGTGTCAGTAGTGTCAGTAGTGCCAGTGTGATCGTAGGTGCCGTCTGCTATGCAGCGAGCTAAGTTAATTTAAGTATTATATGTATATTTCTTACTTGTCACTTCTTCCGAGTGTTTTTGCTTTTGGGAAGCTTTAATTGTGGAGTACTAGTAATAGTATACCATAGATTTCCTGTTTGCATTGAATATAGTCAGAGACGCTTTAAACAGCCATAGTGTCAGTAGTGTCAGTAGTGCCAGTAGTGCCAGTGTGATCGTAGGTGCCGTCTGCTATGCAGCGAGCTAAGTTAATTTAAGTATTATATGTATATTTCTTACTTGTCACTTCTTTCGAGTGTTTTTGCTTTTGGGAAGCTTTAATTGTGGAGTACTAGTAATAGTATTCCATAGATTTCCTGTTTGCATTGAATATAGTCAGAGACGCTTTAAACAGCCATAGTGTCAGTAGTGTCAGTAGTGCCAGTAGTGCCAGTGTGATCGTAGGTGCCGTCTGCTATGCAGCGAGCTAAGTTAATATAAGTATTATATGTATATTTCTTACTTGTCACTTCTTCCGAGTGTTTTTGCTTTTGGGAAGCTTTAATTGTGGAGTACTAGTAATAGTATTCCATAGATTTCCTGTTTGCATTGAATATAGTCAGAGACGCTTTAAACAGCCATAGTGTCAGTAGTGTCAGTAGTGCCAGTGTGATCGTAGGTGCCGTCTGCTATGCAGCGAGCTAAGTTAATTTAAGTATTATATGTATATTTCATACTTGTCACTTCTTCCGAGTGTTTTTGCTTTTGGGAAGCTTTAATTGTGGAGTACTAGTAATAGTATTCCATAGATTTCCTGTTTGCTTTGAATATATTCAGAGAGACGCTTTAAACAGCCATAGTGTCAGTAGTGTCAGTAGTGCCAGTGTGATCGTAGGTGCCGTCTGCTATGCAGCGAGCTAAGTTAATTTAAGTATTATATGTATATTTCATACTTGTCACTTCTTCCGAGTGTTTTTGCTTTTGGGAAGCTTTAATTGTGGAGTACTAGTAATAGTATTCCATAGATTTCCTGTTTGCTTTGAATATATTCAGAGAGACGCTTTAAACAGCCATAGTGTCAGTAGTGTCAGTAGTGCCAGTGTGATCGTAGGTGCCGTCTGCTATGCAGCGAGCTAAGTTAATTTAAGTATTATATGTATATTTCTTACTTGTCACTTCTTCCGAGTGTTTTTGCTTTTGGGAAGCTTTAATTGTGGAGTACTAGTAATAGTATACCATAGATTTCCTGTTTGCATTGAATATAGTCAGAGACGCTTTAAACAGCCATAGTGTCAGTAGTGTCAGTAGTGCCAGTAGTGCCAGTGTGATCGTAGGTGCCGTCTGCTATGCAGCGAGCTAAGTTAATTTAAGTATTATATGTATATTTCTTACTTGTCACTTCTTCCGAGTGTTTTTGCTTTTGGGAAGCTTTAATTGTGGAGTACTAGTAATAGTATACCATAGATTTCCTGTTTGCATTGAATATAGTCAGAGACGCTTTAAACAGCCATAGTGTCAGTAGTGTCAGTAGTGCCAGTAGTGCCAGTGTGATCGTAGGTGCCGTCTGCTATGCAGCGAGCTAAGTTAATTTAAGTATTATATGTATATTTCTTACTTGTCACTTCTTCCGAGTGTTTTTGCTTTTGGGAAGCTTTAATTGTGGAGTACTAGTAATAGTATTCCATAGATTTCCTGTTTGCTTTGAATATATTCAGAGAGACGCTTTAAACAGCCATAGTGTCAGTAGTGTCAGTAGTGCCAGTGTGATCGTAGGTGCCGTCTGCTATGCAGCGAGCTAAGTTAATTTAAGTATTATATGTATATTTCTTACTTGTCACTTCTTCCGAGTGTTTTTGCTTTTGGGAAGCTTTAATTGTGGAGTACTAGTAATAGTATTCCATAGATTTCCTGTTTGCATTGAATATAGTCAGAGACGCTTTAAACAGCCATAGTGTCAGTAGTGTCAGTAGTGCCAGTGTGATCGTAGGTGCCGTCTGCTATGCAGCGAGCTAAGTTAATTTAAGTATTATATGTACATTTCATACTTGTCACTTCTTCCGAGTGTTTTTGCTTTTGGGAAGCTTTAATTGTGGAGTACTAGTAATAGTATTCCATAGATTTCCTGTTTGCTTTGAATATATTCAGAGAGACGCTTTAAACAGCCATAGTGTCAGTAGTGTCAGTAGTGCCAGTGTGATCGTAGGTGCCGTCTGCTATGCAGCGAGCTAAGTTAATTTAAGTATTATATGTATATTTCTTACTTGTCACTTCTTCCGAGTGTTTTTGCTTTTGGGAAGCTTTAATTGTGGAGTACTAGTAATAGTATACCATAGATTTCCTGTTTGCATTGAATATAGTCAGAGACGCTTTAAACAGCCATAGTGTCAGTAGTGTCAGTAGTGCCAGTAGTGCCAGTGTGATCGTAGGTGCCGTCTGCTATGCAGCGAGCTAAGTTAATTTAAGTATTATATGTATATTTCTTACTTGTCACTTCTTCCGAGTGTTTTTGCTTTTGGGAAGCTTTAATTGTGGAGTACTAGTAATAGTATTCCATAGATTTCCTGTTTGCATTGAATATAGTCAGAGACGCTTTAAACAGCCATAGTGTCAGTAGTGTCAGTAGTGCCAGTAGTGCCAGTGTGATCGTAGGTGCCGTCTGCTATGCAGCGAGCTAAGTTAATTTAAGTATTATATGTATATTTCTTACTTGTCACTTCTTCCGAGTGTTTTTGCTTTTGGGAAGCTTTAATTGTGGAGTACTAGTAATAGTATACCATAGATTTCCTGTTTGCATTGAATATAGTCAGAGACGCTTTAAACAGCCATAGTGTCAGTAGTGTCAGTAGTGCCAGTAGTGCCAGTGTGATCGTAGGTGCCGTCTGCTATGAAGCGAGCTAAGTTAATTTAAGTATTATATGTATATTTCTTACTTGTCACTTCTTCCGAGTGTTTTTGCTTTTGGGAAGCTTTAATTGTGGAGTACTAGTAATAGTATTCCATAGATTTCCTGTTTGCTTTGAATATATTCAGAGAGACGCTTTAAACAGCCATAGTGTCAGTAGTGTCAGTAGTGCCAGTGTGATCGTAGGTGCCGTCTGCTATGCAGCGAGCTAAGTTAATTTAAGTATTATATGTATATTTCTTACTTGTCACTTCTTCCGAGTGTTTTTGCTTTTGGGAAGCTTTAATTGTGGAGTACTAGTAATAGTATTCCATAGATTTCCTGTTTGCATTGAATATAGTCAGAGACGCTTTAAACAGCCATAGTGTCAGTAGTGTCAGTAGTGCCAGTAGTGCCAGTGTGATCGTAGGTGCCGTCTGCTATGCAGCGAGCTAAGTTAATTTAAGTATTATATGTATATTTCTTACTTGTCACTTCTTCCGAGTGTTTTTGCTTTTGGGAAGCTTTAATTGTGGAGTACTAGTAATAGTATACCATAGATTTCCTGTTTGCATTGAATATAGTCAGAGACGCTTTAAACAGCCATAGTGTCAGTAGTGTCAGTAGTGCCAGTAGTGCCAGTGTGATCGTAGGTGCCGTCTGCTATGCAGCGAGCTAAGTTAATTTAAGTATTATATGTATATTTCTTACTTGTCACTTCTTCCGAGTGTTTTTGCTTTTGGGAAGCTTTAATTGTGGAGTACTAGTAATAGTATACCATAGATTTCCTGTTTGCATTGAATATAGTCAGAGACGCTTTAAACAGCCATAGTGTCAGTAGTGTCAGTAGTGCCAGTAGTGCCAGTGTGATCGTAGGTGCCGTCTGCTATGCAGCGAGCTAAGTTAATTTAAGTATTATATGTATATTTCTTACTTGTCACTTCTTCCGAGTGTTTTTGCTTTTGGGAAGCTTTAATTGTGGAGTACTAGTAATAGTATTCCATAGATTTCCTGTTTGCATTGAATATAGTCAGAGACGCTTTAAACAGCCATAGTGTCAGTAGTGCCAGTAGTGCCAGTGTGATCGTAGGTGCCGTCTGCTATGCAGCGAGCTAAGTTAATTTAAGTATTATATGTATATTTCTTACTTGTCACTTCTTCCGAGTGTTTTTGCTTTTGGGAAGCTTTAATTGTGGAGTACTAGTAATAGTATACCATAGATTTCCTGTTTGCATTGAATATAGTCAGAGACGCTTTAAACAGCCATAGTGTCAGTAGTGCCAGTAGTGCCAGTGTGATCGTAGGTGCCGTCTGCTATGCAGCGAGCTAAGTTAATTTAAGTATTATATGTATATTTCTTACTTGTCACTTCTTCCGAGTGTTTTTGCTTTTGGGAAGCTTTAATTGTGGAGTACTAGTAATAGTATTCCATAGATTTCCTGTTTGCATTGAATATAGTCAGAGACGCTTTAAACAGCCATAGTGTCAGTAGTGCCAGTAGTGCCAGTGTGATCGTAGGTGCCGTCTGCTATGCAGCGAGCTAAGTTAATTTAAGTATTATATGTATATTTCTTACTTGTCACTTCTTCCGAGTGTTTTTGCTTTTGGGAAGCTTTAATTGTGGAGTACTAGTAATAGTATTCCATAGATTTCCTGTTTGCATTGAATATAGTCAGAGACGCTTTAAACAGCCATAGTGTCAGTAGTGTCAGTAGTGCCAGTGTGATCGTAGGTGCCGTCTGCTATGCAGCGAGCTAAGTTAATTTAAGTATTATAGGTATATTTCTTACTTGTCACTTCTTCCGAGTGTTTTTGCTTTTGGGAAGCTTTAATTGTGGAGTACTAGTAATAGTATTCCATAGATTTCCTGTTTGCATTGAATATAGTCAGAGACGCTTTAAACAGCCATAGTGTCAGTAGTGTCAGTAGTGCCAGTGTGATCGTAGGTGCCGTCTGCTATGCAGCGAGCTAAGTTAATTTAAGTATTATATGTATATTTCTTACTTGTCACTTCTTCCGAGTGTTTTTGCTTTTGGGAAGCTTTAATTGTGGAGTACTAGTAATAGTATTCCATAGATTTCCTGTTTGCATTGAATATAGTCAGAGACGCTTTAAACAGCCATAGTGTCAGTAGTGTCAGTAGTGCCAGTGTGATCGTAGGTGCCGTCTGCTATGCAGCGAGCTAAGTTAATTTAAGTATTATATGTATATTTCTTACTTGTCACTTCTTCCGAGTGTTTTTGCTTTTGGGAAGCTTTAATTGTGGAGTACTAGTAATAGTATTCCATAGATTTCCTGTTTGCATTGAATATAGTCAGAGACGCTTTAAACAGCCATAGTGTCAGTAGTGTCAGTAGTGCCAGTGTGATCGTAGGTGCCGTCTGCTATGCAGCGAGCTAAGTTAATTTAAGTATTATATGTATATTTCTTACTTGTCACTTCTTCCGAGTGTTTTTGCTTTTGGGAAGCTTTAATTGTGGAGTACTAGTAATAGTATTCCATAGATTTCCTGTTTGCATTGAATATAGTCAGAGACGCTTTAAACAGCCATAGTGTCAGTAGTGCCAGTAGTGCCAGTGTGATCGTAGGTGCCGTCTGCTATGCAGCGAGCTAAGTTAATTTAAGTATTATATGTATATTTCTTACTTGTCACTTCTTCCGAGTGTTTTTGCTTTTGGGAAGCTTTAATTGTGGAGTACTAGTAATAGTATTCCATAGATTTCCTGTTTGCATTGAATATAGTCAGAGACGCTTTAAACAGCCATAGTGTCAGTAGTGTCAGTAGTGCCAGTGTGATCGTAGGTGCCGTCTGCTATGCAGCGAGCTAAGTTAATTTAAGTATTATATGTATATTTCTTACTTGTCACTTCTTCCGAGTGTTTTTGCTTTTGGGAAGCTTTAATTGTGGAGTACTAGTAATAGTATTCCATAGATTTCCTGTTTGCATTGAATATAGTCAGAGACGCTTTAAACAGCCATAGTGTCAGTAGTGCCAGTAGTGCCAGTGTGATCGTAGGTGCCGTCTGCTATGCAGCGAGCTAAGTTAATTTAAGTATTATATGTATATTTCTTACTTGTCACTTCTTCCGAGTGTTTTTGCTTTTGGGAAGCTTTAATTGTGGAGTACTAGTAATAGTATTCCATAGATTTCCTGTTTGCAATGAATATAGTCAGAGACGCTTTAAACAGCCATAGTGTCAGTAGTGTCAGTAGTGCCAGTGTGATCGTAGGTGCCGTCTGCTATGCAGCGAGCTAAGTTAATTTAAGTATTATATGTATATTTCTTACTTGTCACTTCTTCCGAGTGTTTTTGCTTTTGGGAAGCTTTAATTGTGGAGTACTAGTAATAGTATTCCATAGATTTCCTGTTTGCATTGAATATAGTCAGAGACGCTTTAAACAGCCATAGTGTCAGTAGTGTCAGTAGTGCCAGTGTGATCGTAGGTGCCGTCTGCTATGCAGCGAGCTAAGTTAATTTAAGTATTATATGTATATTTCTTACTTGTCACTTCTTCCGAGTGTTTTTGCTTTTGGGAAGCTTTAATTGTGGAGTACTAGTAATAGTATTCCATAGATTTCCTGTTTGCATTGAATATAGTCAGAGACGCTTTAAACAGCCATAGTGTCAGTAGTGCCAGTAGTGCCAGTGTGATCGTAGGTGCCGTCTGCTATGCAGCGAGCTAAGTTAATTTAAGTATTATATGTATATTTCTTACTTGTCACTTCTTCCGAGTGTTTTTGCTTTTGGGAAGCTTTAATTGTGGAGTACTAGTAATAGTATTCCATAGATTTCCTGTTTGCATTGAATATAGTCAGAGACGCTTTAAACAGCCATAGTGTCAGTAGTGTCAGTAGTGCCAGTGTGATCGTAGGTGCCGTCTGCTATGCAGCGAGCTAAGTTAATTTAAGTATTATATGTATATTTCTTACTTGTCACTTCTTCCGAGTGTTTTTGCTTTTGGGAAGCTTTAATTGTGGAGTACTAGTAATAGTATTCCATAGATTTCCTGTTTGCATTGAATATAGTCAGAGACGCTTTAAACAGCCATAGTGTCAGTAGTGTCAGTAGTGCCAGTGTGATCGTAGGTGCCGTCTGCTATGCAGCGAGCTAAGTTAATTTAAGTATTATATGTATATTTCTTACTTGTCACTTCTTCCGAGTGTTTTTGCTTTTGGGAAGCTTTAATTGTGGAGTACTAGTAATAGTATTCCATAGATTTCCTGTTTGCATTGAATATAGTCAGAGACGCTTTAAACAGCCATAGTGTCAGTAGTGTCAGTAGTGCCAGTGTGATCGTAGGTGCCGTCTGCTATGCAGCGAGCTAAGTTAATTTAAGTATTATATGTATATTTCTTACTTGTCACTTCTTCCGAGTGTTTTTGCTTTTGGGAAGCTTTAATTGTGGAGTACTAGTAATAGTATTCCATAGATTTCCTGTTTGCATTGAATATAGTCAGAGACGCTTTAAACAGCCATAGTGTCAGTAGTGTCAGTAGTGCCAGTGTGATCGTAGGTGCCGTCTGCTATGCAGCGAGCTAAGTTAATTTAAGTATTATATGTATATTTCTTACTTGTCACTTCTTCCGAGTGTTTTTGCTTTTGGGAAGCTTTAATTGTGGAGTACTAGTAATAGTATTCCATAGATTTCCTGTTTGCATTGAATATAGTCAGAGACGCTTTAAACAGCCATAGTGTCAGTAGTGCCAGTAGTGCCAGTGTGATCGTAGGTGCCGTCTGCTATGCAGCGAGCTAAGTTAATTTAAGTATTATATGTATATTTCTTACTTGTCACTTCTTCCGAGTGTTTTTGCTTTTGGGAAGCTTTAATTGTGGAGTACTAGTAATAGTATTCCACAGATTTCCTGTTTGCATTGAATATAGTCAGAGACGCTTTAAACAGCCATAGTGTCAGTAGTGCCAGTAGTGCCAGTGTGATCGTAGGTGCCGTCTGCTATGCAGCGAGCTAACTTAATTTAAGTATTATATGTATATTTCTTACTTGTCACTTCTTCCGAGTGTTTTTGCTTTTGGGAAGCTTTAATTGTGGAGTACTAGTAATAGTATTCCATAGATTTCCTGTTTGCATTGAATATAGTCAGAGACGCTTTAAACAGCCATAGTGTCAGTAGTGTCAGTAGTGCCAGTAGTGCCAGTGTGATCGTAGGTGCCGTCTGCTATGCAGCGAGCTAAGTTAATTTAAGTATTATATGTATATTTCTTACTTGTCACTTCTTCCGAGTGTTTTTGCTTTTGGGAAGCTTTAATTGTGGAGTACTAGTAATAGTATTCCATAGATTTCCTGTTTGCATTGAATATAGTCAGAGACGCTTTAAACAGCCATAGTGTCAGTAGTGCCAGTGTGATCGTAGGTGCCGTCTGCTATGCAGCGAGCTAAGTTAATTTAAGTATTATATGTATATTTCTTACTTGTCACTTCTTCCGAGTGTTTTTGCTTTTGGGAAGCTTTAATTGTGGAGTACTAGTAATAGTATTCCATAGATTTCCTGTTTGCATTGAATATAGTCAGAGACGCTTTAAACAGCCATAGTGTCAGTAGTGTCAGTAGTGCCAGTGTGATCGTAGGTGCCGTCTGCTATGCAGCGAGCTAAGTTAATTTAAGTATTATATGTATATTTCTTACTTGTCACTTCTTCCGAGTGTTTTTGCTTTTGGGAAGCTTTAATTGTGGAGTACTAGTAATAGTATTCCATAGATTTCCTGTTTGCATTGAATATAGTCAGAGACGCTTTAAACAGCCATAGTGTCAGTAGTGCCAGTAGTGCCAGTGTGATCGTAGGTGCCGTCTGCTATGCAGCGAGCTAAGTTAATTTAAGTATTATATGTATATTTCTTACTTGTCACTTCTTCCGAGTGTTTTTGCTTTTGGGAAGCTTTAATTGTGGAGTACTAGTAATAGTATTCCATAGATTTCCTGTTTGCATTGAATATAGTCAGAGACGCTTTAAACAGCCATAGTGTCAGTAGTGTCAGTAGTGCCAGTGTGATCGTAGGTGCCGTCTGCTATGCAGCGAGCTAAGTTAATTTAAGTATTATATGTATATTTCTTACTTGTCACTTCTTCCGAGTGTTTTTGCTTTTGGGAAGCTTTAATTGTGGAGTACTAGTAATAGTATTCCATAGATTTCCTGTTTGCATTGAATATAGTCAGAGACGCTTTAAACAGCCATAGTGTCAGTAGTGTCAGTAGTGCCAGTAGTGCCAGTGTGATCGTAGGTGCCGTCTGCTATGCAGCGAGCTAAGTTAATTTAAGTATTATATGTATATTTCTTACTTGTCACTTCTTCCGAGTGTTTTTGCTTTTGGGAAGCTTTAATTGTGGAGTACTAGTAATAGTATTCCATAGATTTCCTGTTTGCATTGAATATAGTCAGAGACGCTTTAAACAGCCATAGTGTCAGTAGTGCCAGTAGTGCCAGTGTGATCGTAGGTGCCGTCTGCTATGCAGCGAGCTAAGTTAATTTAAGTATTATATGTATATTTCATACTTGTCACTTCTTCCGAGTGTTTTTGCTTTTGGGAAGCTTTAATTGTGGAGTACTAGTAATAGTATTCCATAGATTTCCTGTTTGCTTTGAATATATTCAGAGAGACGCTTTAAACAGCCATAGTGTCAGTAGTGTCAGTAGTGCCAGTGTGATCGTAGGTGCCGTCTGCTATGCAGCGAGCTAAGTTAATTTAAGTATTATATGTATATTTCTTACTTGTCACTTCTTCCGAGTGTTTTTGCTTTTGGGAAGCTTTAATTGTGGAGTACTAGTAATAGTATACCATAGATTTCCTGTTTGCATTGAATATAGTCAGAGACGCTTTAAACAGCCATAGTGTCAGTAGTGTCAGTAGTGCCAGTAGTGCCAGTGTGATCGTAGGTGCCGTCTGCTATGCAGCGAGCTAAGTTAATTTAAGTATTATATGTATATTTCTTACTTGTCACTTCTTCCGAGTGTTTTTGCTTTGGGGAAGCTTTAATTGTGGAGTACTAGTAATAGTATTCCATAGATTTCCTGTTTGCATTGAATATG
Organism: Schistocerca cancellata; assembly: GCF_023864275.1. Classification (NCBI taxonomy): domain Eukaryota; kingdom Metazoa; phylum Arthropoda; class Insecta; order Orthoptera; family Acrididae; genus Schistocerca; species Schistocerca cancellata. The sequence continues at coordinate 102,099,136 of NC_064633.1, forward strand.
GTCAGAGACGCTTTAAACAGCCATAGTGTCAGTAGTGTCAGTAGTGCCAGTAGTGCCAGTGTGATCGTAGGTGCCGTCTGCTATGCAGCGAGCTAAGTTAATTTAAGTATTATATGTATATTTCATACTTGTCACTTCTTCCGAGTGTTTTTGCTTTTGGGAAGCTTTAATTGTGGAGTACTAGTAATAGTATTCCATAGATTTCCTGTTTGCTTTGAAAATATTCAGAGAGACGCTTTAAACAGCCATAGTGTCAGTAGTGTCAGTAGTGCCAGTGTGATCGTAGGTGCCGTCTGCTATGCAGCGAGCTAAGTTAATTTAAGTATTATATGTATATTTCTTACTTGTCACTTCTTCCGAGTGTTTTTGCTTTTGGGAAGCTTTAATTGTGGAGTACTAGTCATAGTATTCCATAGATTTCCTGTTTGCTTTGAATATAGTCAGAGACGCTTTAAACAGCCATAGTGTCAGTAGTGTCAGTAGTGCCAGTGTGATCGTAGGTGCCGTCTGCTATGCAGCGAGCTAAGTTAATTTAAGTATTATATGTATATTTCTTACTTGTCACTTCTTCCGAGTGTTTTTGCTTTTGGGAAGCTTTAATTGTGGAGTACTAGTAATAGTATACCATAGATTTCCTGTTTGCATTGAATATAGTCAGAGACGCTTTAAACAGCCATAGTGTCAGTAGTGTCAGTAGTGCCAGTAGTGCCAGTGTGATCGTAGGTGCCGTCTGCTATGCAGCGAGCTAAGTTAATTTAAGTATTATATGTATATTTCTTACTTGTCACTTCTTCCGAGTGTTTTTGCTTTGGGGAAGCTTTAATTGTGGAGTACTAGTAATAGTATTCCATAGATTTCCTGTTTGCATTGAATATAGTCAGAGACGCTTTAAACAGCCATAGTGTCAGTAGTGTCAGTAGTGCCAGTAGTGCCAGTGTGATCGTAGGTGCCGTCTGCTATGCACCGAGCTAAGTTAATTTAAGTATTATATGTATATTTCTTACTTGTCACTTCTTCCGAGTGTTTTTGCTTTTGGGAAGCTTTAATTGTGGAGTACTAGTAAGAGTATTCCATAGATTTCCTGTTTGCTTTGGATATATTCAGAGAGACGCTTTAAACAGCCATAGTGTCAGTAGTGTCAGTAGTGCCAGTAGTGCCAGTGTGATCGTAGGTGCCGTCTGCTATGCAGCGAGCTAAGTTAATTTAAGTATTATATGTATATTTCATACTTGTCACTTCTTCCGAGTGTTTTTGCTTTTGGGAAGCTTTAATTGTGGAGTACTAGTAATAGTATTCCATAGATTTCCTGTTTGCTTTGAATATATTCAAAGAGACGCTTTAAACAGCCATAGTGTCAGTAGTGTCAGTAGTGCCAGTGTGATCGTAGGTGCCGTCTGCTATGCAGCGAGCTAAGTTAATTTAAGTATTATATGTATATTTCTTACTTGTCACTTCTTCCGAGTGTTTTTGCTTTTGGGAAGCTTTAATTGTGGAGTACTAGTAATAGTATACCATAGATTTCCTGTTTGCATTGAATATAGTCAGAGACGCTTTAAACAGCCATAGTGTCAGTAGTGTCAGTAGTGCCAGTGTGATCGTAGCTGCCGTCTGCTATGCACCGAGCTAAGTTAATTTAAAAATATATGTATACTTCTTACTTGTCAGTTCTTCCGAGTGTTTTTGCTTTTGGGAAGCTTTAATTGTGGAGTACTAGTAATAGTATTCCATAGATTTCCTGTTTGCTTTGAATATATTCAGAGAGACGCTTTAAACAGCCATAGTGTCAGTAGTGTCAGTAGTGTCAGTAGTGCCAGTGTGATCGTAGGTGCCGTCTGCTATGCAGCGAGCTAAGTTAATTTAAGTATTATATGTATATTTCTTACTTGTCACTTCTTCCGAGTGTTTTTGCTTTTGGGAAGCTTTAATTGTGGAGTACTAGTAATAGTATTCCATAGATTTCCTGTTTGCTTTGAATATATTCAGAGAGACGCTTTAAACAGCCATAGTGTCAGTAGTGTCAGTAGTGCCAGTGTGATCGTAGGTGCCGTCTGCTATGCAGCGAGCTAAGTTAATTTAAGTATTATATGTATATTTCTTACTTGTCACTTCTTCCGAGTGTTTTTGCTTTTGGGAAGCTTTAATTGTAGAGTACTAGTAATAGTATTCCATAGATTTCCTGTTTGCATTGAATATAGTCAGAGACGCTTTAAACAGCCATAGTGTCAGTAGTGCCAGTAGTGCCAGTGTGATCGTAGGTGCCGTCTGCTATGCAGCGAGCTAAGTTAATTTAAGTATTATATGTATATTTCATACTTGTCACTTCTTCCGAGTGTTTTTGCTTTTGGGAAGCTTTAATTGTGGAGTACTAGTAATAGTATTCCATAGATTTCCTGTTTGCTTTGAATATATTCAGAGAGACGCTTTAAACAGCCATAGTGTCAGTAGTGTCAGTAGTGCCAGTGTGATCGTAGGTGCCGTCTGCTATGCAGCGAGCTAAGTTAATTTAAGTATTATATGTATATTTCTTACTTGTCACTTCTTCCGAGTGTTTTTGCTTTTGGGAAGCTTTAATTGTGGAGTACTAGTAATAGTATACCATAGATTTCCTGTTTGCATTGAATATAGTCAGAGACGCTTTAAACAGCCATAGTGTCAGTAGTGTCAGTAGTGCCAGTAGTGCCAGTGTGATCGTAGGTGCCGTCTGCTATGCAGCGAGCTAAGTTAATTTAAGTATTATATGTATATTTCTTAGTTGTCACTTCTTCCGAGTGTTTTTGCTTTTGGGAAGCTTTAATTGTGGAGTACTAGTAATAATATACCATAGATTTCCTGTTTGCATTGAATATAGTCAGAGACGCTTTAAACAGCCATAGTGTCAGTAGTGTCAGTAGTGTCAGTAGTGCCAGTGTGATCGTAGGTGCCGTCTGCTATGCAGCGAGCTAAGTTAATTTAAGTATTATATGTATATTTCATACTTGTCACTTCTTCCGAGTGTTTTTGCTTTTGGGAAGCTTTAATTGTGGAGTACTAGTAATAGTATTCCATAGATTTCCTGTTTGCTTTGAATATATTCAGAGAGACGCTTTAAACAGCCATAGTGTCAGTAGTGCCAGTAGTGCCAGTGTGATCGTAGGTGCCGTCTGCTATGCAGCGAGCTAAGTTAATTTAAGTATTATATGTATATTTCTTACTTGTCACTTCTTCCGAGTGTTTTTGCTTTTGGGAAGCTTTAATTGTGGAGTACTAGTAATAGTATTCCATAGATTTCCTGTTTGCATTGAATATAGTCAGAGACGCTTTAAACAGCCATAGTGTCAGTAGTGTCAGTAGTGTCAGTAGTGCCAGTGTGATCGTAGGTGCCGTCTGCTATGCAGCGAGCTAAGTTAATTTAAGTATTATATGTATATTTCATACTTGTCACTTCTTCCGAGTGTTTTTGCTTTTGGGAAGCTTTAATTGTGGAGTACTAGTAATAGTATTCCATAGATTTCCTGTTTGCTTTGAATATATTCAGAGAGACGCTTTAAACAGCCATAGTGTCAGTAGTGCCAGTAGTGCCAGTGTGATCGTAGGTGCCGTCTGCTATGCAGCGAGCTAAGTTAATTTAAGTATTATATGTATATTTCTTAGTTGTCACTTCTTCCGAGTGTTTTTGCTTTTGGGAAGCTTTAATTGTGGAGTACTAGTAATAGTATACCATAGATTTCCTGTTTGCATTGAATATAGTCAGAGACGCTTTAAACAGCCATAGTGTCAGTAGTGTCAGTAGTGCCAGTAGTGCCAGTGTGATCGTAGGTGCCGTCTGCTATGCAGCGAGCTAAGTTAATTTAAGTATTATATGTATATTTCTTACTTGTCACTTCTTCCGAGTGTTTTTGCTTTTGGGAAGCTTTAATTGTGGAGTACTAGTAATAGTATTCCATAGATTTCCTGTTTGCATTGAATATATATTCAGAGACGCTTTAAACAGCCATAGTGTCAGTAGTGTCAGTAGTGCCAGTAGTGCCAGTGTGATCGTAGGTGCCGTCTGCTATGCAGCGAGCTAAGTTAATTTAAGTATTATATGTATATTTCTTAGTTGTCACTTCTTCCGAGTGTTTTTGCTTTTGGGAAGCTTTAATTGTGGAGTACTAGTAATAATATACCATAGATTTCCTGTTTGCATTGAATATAGTCAGAGACGCTTTAAACAGCCATAGTGTCAGTAGTGTCAGTAGTGCCAGTAGTGCCAGTGTGATCGTAGGTGCCGTCTGCTATGCAGCGAGCTAAGTTAATTTAAGTATTATATGTATATTTCTTAGTTGTCACTTCTTCCGAGTGTTTTTGCTTTTGGGAAGCTTTAATTGTGGAGTACTAGTAATAATATACCATAGATTTCCTGTTTGCATTGAATATAGTCAGAGACGCTTTAAACAGCCATAGTGTCAGTAGTGTCAGTAGTGTCAGTAGTGCCAGTGTGATCGTAGGTGCTGTCTGCTATGCAGCGAGCTAAGTTAATTTAAGTATTATATGTATATTTCATACTTGTCACTTCTTCCGAGTGTTTTTGCTTTTGGGAAGCTTTAATTGTGGAGTACTAGTAATAGTATTCCATAGATTTCCTGTTTGCTTTGAATATATTCAGAGAGACGCTTTAAACAGCCATAGTGTCAGTAGTGCCAGTAGTGCCAGTGTGATCGTAGGTGCCGTCTGCTATGCAGCGAGCTAAGTTAATTTAAGTATTATATGTATATTTCTTACTTGTCACTTCTTCCGAGTGTTTTTGCTTTTGGGAAGCTTTAATTGTGGAGTACTAGTAATAGTATTCCATAGATTTCCTGTTTGCATTGAATATAGTCAGAGACGCTTTAAACAGCCATAGTGTCAGTAGTGTCAGTAGTGTCAGTAGTGCCAGTGTGATCGTAGGTGCCGTCTGCTATGCAGCGAGCTAAGTTAATTTAAGTATTATATGTATATTTCATACTTGTCACTTCTTCCGAGTGTTTTTGCTTTTGGGAAGCTTTAATTGTGGAGTACTAGTAATAGTATTCCATAGATTTCCTGTTTGCTTTGAATATATTCAGAGAGACGCTTTAAACAGCCATAGTGTCAGTAGTGTCAGTAGTGCCAGTGTGATCGTAGGTGCCGTCTGCTATGCAGCGAGCTAAGTTAATTTAAGTATTATATGTATATTTCTTACTTGTCACTTCTTCCGAGTGTTTTTGCTTTTGGGAAGCTTTAATTGTGGAGTACTAGTAATAATATACCATAGATTTCCTGTTTGCATTGAATATAGTCAGAGACGCTTTAAACAGCCATAGTGTCAGTAGTGTCAGTAGTGCCAGTAGTGCCAGTGTGATCGTAGGTGCCGTCTGCTATGCAGCGAGCTAAGTTAATTTAAGTATTATATGTATATTTCTTACTTGTCACTTCTTCCGAGTGTTTTTGCTTTTGGGAAGCTTTAATTGTGGAGTACTAGTAATAGTATTCCATAGATTTCCTGTTTGCATTGAATATAGTCAGAGACGCTTTAAACAGCCATAGTGTCAGTAGTGTCAGTAGTGCCAGTGTGATCGTAGGTGCCGTCTGCTATGCAGCGAGCTAAGTTAATTTAAGTATTATATGTATATTTCTTACTTGTCACTTCTTCCGAGTGTTTTTGCTTTTGGGAAGCTTTAATTGTGGAGTACTAGTAATAGTATACCATAGATTTCCTGTTTGCATTGAATATAGTCAGAGACGCTTTAAACAGCCATAGTGTCAGTAGTGTCAGTAGTGCCAGTAGTGCCAGTGTGATCGTAGGTGCCGTCTGCTATGCAGCGAGCTAAGTTAATTTAAGTATTATATGTATATTTCTTACTTGTCACTTCTTCCGAGTGTTTTTGCTTTGGGGAAGCTTTAATTGTGGAGTACTAGTAATAGTATTCCATAGATTTCCTGTTTGCATTGAATATAGTCAGAGACGCTTTAAACAGCCATAGTGTCAGTAGTGTCAGTAGTGTCAGTAGTGCCAGTGTGATCGTAGGTGCCGTCTGCTATGCAGCGAGCTAAGTTAATTTAAGTATTATATGTATATTTCTTACTTGTCACTTCTTCCGAGTGTTTTTGCTTTTGGGAAGCTTTAATTGTGGAGTACTAGTAATAGTATACCATAGATTTCCTGTTTGCATTGAATATAGTCAGAGACGCTTTAAACAGCCATAGTGTCAGTAGTGTCAGTAGTGCCAGTAGTGCCAGTGTGATCGTAGGTGCCGTCTGCTATGCAGCGAGCTAAGTTAATTTAAGTAATATATGTATATTTCTTACTTGTCACTTCTTCCGAGTGTTTTTGCTTTTGGGAAGCTTTAATTGTGGAGTACTAGTAAGAGTATTCCATAGATTTCCTGTTTGCTTTGGATATATTCAGAGAGACGCTTTAAACAGCCATAGTGTCAGTAGTGTCAGTAGTGCCAGTAGTGCCAGTGTGATCGTAGGTGCCGTCTGCTATGCAGCGAGCTAAGTTAATTTAAGTATTATATGTATATTTCATACTTGTCACTTCTTCCGAGTGTTTTTGCTTTTGGGAAGCTTTAATTGTGGAGTACTAGTAATAGTATTCCATAGATTTCCTGTTTGCTTTGAATATATTCAGAGAGACGCTTTAAACAGCCATAGTGTCAGTAGTGTCAGTAGTGCCAGTGTGATCGTAGGTGCCGTCTGCTATGCAGCGAGCTAAGTTAATTTAAGTATTATATGTATATTTCTTACTTGTCACTTCTTCCGAGTGTTTTTGCTTTTGGGAAGCTTTAATTGTGGAGTACTAGTAATAGTATACCATAGATTTCCTGTTTGCATTGAATATAGTCAGAGACGCTTTAAACAGCCATAGTGTCAGTAGTGTCAGTAGTGCCAGTGTGATCGTAGCTGCCGTCTGCTATGCACCGAGCTAAGTTAATTTAAAAATATATGTATATTTCTTACTTGTCAGTTCTTCCGAGTGTTTTTGCTTTTGGGAAGCTTTAATTGTGGAGTACTAGTAATAGTATTCCATAGATTTCCTGTTTGCTTTGAATATATTCAGAGAGACGCTTTAAACAGCCATAGTGTCAGTAGTGTCAGTAGTGTCAGTAGTGCCAGTGTGATCGTAGGTGCCGTCTGCTATGCAGCGAGCTAAGTTAATTTAAGTATTATATGTATATTTCTTACTTGTCACTTCTTCCGAGTGTTTTTGCTTTTGGGAAGCTTTAATTGTGGAGTACTAGTAATAGTATTCCATAGATTTCCTGTTTGCTTTGAATATATTCAGAGAGACGCTTTAAACAGCCATAGTGTCAGTAGTGTCAGTAGTGCCAGTGTCATCGTAGGTGCCGTCTGCTATGCAGCGAGCTAAGTTAATTTAAGTATTATATGTATATTTCTTACTTGTCACTTCTTCCGAGTGTTTTTGCTTTTGGGAAGCTTTAATTGTGGAGTACTAGTAATAGTATACCATAGATTTCCTGTTTGCATTGAATATAGTCAGAGACGCTTTAAACAGCCATAGTGTCAGTAGTGTCAGTAGTGCCAGTGTGATCGTAGGTGCCGTCTGCTATGCAGCGAGCTAAGTTAATTTAAGTAATATATGTATATTTCTTACTTGTCACTTCTTCCGAGTGTTTTTGCTTTTGGGAAGCTTTAATTGTGGAGTACTAGTAATAGTATACCATAGATTTCCTGTTTGCATTGAATATAGTCAGAGACGCTTTAAACAGCCATAGTGTCAGTAGTGCCAGTAGTGCCAGTGTGATCGTAGGTGCCGTCTGCTATGCAGCGAGCTAAGTTAATTTAAGTAATATATGTATATTTCTTACTTGTCACTTCTTCCGAGTGTTTTTGCTTTTGGGAAGCTTTAATTGTGGAGTACTAGTAAGAGTATTCCATAGATTTCCTGTTTGCTTTGGATATATTCAGAGAGACGCTTTAAACAGCCATAGTGTCAGTAGTGTCAGTAGTGCCAGTAGTGCCAGTGTGATCGTAGGTGCCGTCTGCTATGCAGCGAGCTAAGTTAATTTAAGTATTATATGTATATTTCATACTTGTCACTTCTTCCGAGTGTTTTTGCTTTTGGGAAGCTTTAATTGTGGAGTACTAGTAATAGTATTCCATAGATTTCCTGTTTGCTTTGAATATATTCAGAGAGACGCTTTAAACAGCCATAGTGTCAGTAGTGTCAGTAGTGCCAGTGTGATCGTAGGTGCCGTCTGCTATGCAGCGAGCTAAGTTAATTTAAGTATTATATGTATATTTCTTACTTGTCACTTCTTCCGAGTGTTTTTGCTTTTGGGAAGCTTTAATTGTGGAGTACTAGTAATAGTATACCATAGATTTCCTGTTTGCATTGAATATAGTCAGAGACGCTTTAAACAGCCATAGTGTCAGTAGTGTCAGTAGTGTCAGTGTGATCGTAGCTGCCGTCTGCTATGCACCGAGCTAAGTTAATTTAAAAATATATGTATATTTCTTACTTGTCAGTTCTTCCGAGTGTTTTTGCTTTTGGGAAGCTTTAATTGTGGAGTACTAGTAATAGTATTCCATAGATTTCCTGTTTGCTTTGAATATATTCAGAGAGACGCTTTAAACAGCCATAGTGTCAGTAGTGTCAGTAGTGTCAGTAGTGCCAGTGTGATCGTAGGTGCCGTCTGCTATGCAGCGAGCTAAGTTAATTTAAGTATTATATGTATATTTCTTACTTGTCACTTCTTCCGAGTGTTTTTGCTTTTGGGAAGCTTTAATTGTGGAGTACTAGTAATAGTATTCCATAGATTTCCTGTTTGCTTTGAATATATTCAGAGAGACGCTTTAAACAGCCATAGTGTCAGTAGTGTCAGTAGTGCCAGTAGTGCCAGTGTGATCGTAGGTGCCGTCTGCTATGCAGCGAGCTAAGTTAATTTAAGTAATATATGTATATTTCTTACTTGTCACTTCTTCCGAGTGTTTTTGCTTTTGGGAAGCATTAATTGTGGAGTACTAGTAAGAGTATTCCATAGATTTCCTGTTTGCTTTGGATATATTCAGAGAGACGCTTTAAACAGCCATAGTGTCAGTAGTGTCAGTAGTGCCAGTAGTGCCAGTGTGATCGTAGGTGCCGTCTGCTATGCAGCGTGCTAAGTTAATTTAAGTATTATATGTATATTTCATACTTGTCACTTCTTCCGAGTGTTTTTGCTTTTGGGAAGCTTTAATTGTGGAGTACTAGTAATAGTATTCCATAGATTTCCTGTTTGCTTTGAATATATTCAGAGAGACGCTTTAAACTGCCATAGTGTCAGTAGTGTCAGTAGTGCCAGTGTGATCGTAGGTGCCGTCTGCTATGCAGCGAGCTAAGTTAATTTAAGTATTATATGTATATTTCTTACTTGTCACTTCTTCCGAGTGTTTTTGCTTTTGGGAAGCTTTAATTGTGGAGTACTAGTAATAGTATTCCATAGATTTCCTGTTTGCTTTGGATATATTCAGAGAGACGCTTTAGACAGCCATAGTGTCAGTAGTGCCAGTAGTGCCAGTGTGATCGTAGGTGCCGTCTGCTATGCAGCGAGCTAAGTTAATTTAAGTATTATATGTATATTTCTTACTTGTCACTTCTTCCGAGTGTTTTTGCTTTTGGGAAGCTTTAATTGTGGAGTACTAGTAAGAGTATTCCATAGATTTCCTGTTTGCTTTGGATATATTCAGAGAGGCGCTTTAAACAGCCATAGTGTCAGTAGTGTCAGTAGTGCCAGTAGTGCCAGTGTGATCGTAGGTGCCGTCTGCTATGCAGCGAGCTAAGTTAATTTAAGTATTATATGTATATTTCATACTTGTCACTTCTTCCGAGTGTTTTTGCTTTTGGGAAGCTTTAATTGTGGAGTACTAGTAATAGTATTCCATAGATTTCCTGTTTGCTTTGAATATATTCAGAGAGACGCTTTAAACAGCCATAGTGTCAGTAGTGTCAGTAGTGCCAGTGTGATCGTAGGTGCCGTCTGCTATGCAGCGAGGTAAGTTAATTTAAGTATTATATGTATATTTCTTACTTGTCACTTCTTCCGAGTGTTTTTGCTTTTGGGAAGCTTTAATTGTGGAGTACTAGTAATAGTATACCATAGATTTCCTGTTTGCATTGAATATAGTCAGAGACGCTTTAAACAGCCATAGTGTCAGTAGTGTCAGTAGTGCCAGTGTGATCGTAGCTGCCGTCTGCTATGCACCGAGCTAAGTTAATTTAAAAATATATGTATATTTCTTACTTGTCAGTTCTTCCGAGTGTTTTTGCTTTTGGGAAGCTTTAATTGTGGAGTACTAGTAATAGTATTCCATAGATTTCCTGTTTGCTTTGAATATATTCAGAGAGACGCTTTAAACAGCCATAGTGTCAGTAGTGTCAGTAGTGTCAGTAGTGCCAGTGTGATCGTAGGTGCCGTCTGCTATGCAGCGAGCTAAGTTAATTTAAGTATTATATGTATATTTCTTACTTGTCACTTCTTCCGAGTGTTTTTGCTTTTGGGAAGCTTTAATTGTGGAGTACTAGTAATAGTATACCATAGATTTCCTGTTTGCATTGAATATAGTCAGAGACGCTTTAAACAGCCATAGTGTCAGTAGTGTCAGTAGTGTCAGTGTGATCGTAGCTGCCGTCTGCTATGCACCGAGCTAAGTTAATTTAAAAATATATGTATATTTCTTACTTGTCAGTTCTTCCGAGTGTTTTTGCTTTTGGGAAGCTTTAATTGTGGAGTACTAGTAATAGTATTCCATAGATTTCCTGTTTGCTTTGAATATATTCAGAGAGACGCTTTAAACAGCCATAGTGTCAGTAGTGTCAGTAGTGCCAGTGTGATCGTAGGTGCCGTCTGCTATGCAGCGAGCTATGTTAATTTAAGTATTATATGTATATTTCTTACTTGTCACTTCTTCCGAGTGTTTTTGCTTTTGGGAAGCTTTAATTGTGGAGTACTAGTAATAGTATTCCATAGATTTCCTGTTTGCTTTGAATATATTCAGAGAGACGCTTTAAACAGCCATAGTGTCAGTAGTGTCAGTAGTGCCAGTGTGATCGTAGGTGCCGTCTGCTATGCAGCGAGCTAAGTTAATTTAAGTATTATATGTATATTTCATACTTGTCACTTCTTCCGAGTGTTTTTGCTTTTGGGAAGCTTTAATTGTGGAGTACTAGTAATAGTATTCCATAGATTTCCTGTTTGCTTTGAATATATTCAGAGAGACGCTTTAAACAGCCATAGTGTCAGTAGTGTCAGTAGTGCCAGTGTGTTCGTAGGTGCCGTCTGCTATGCAGCGAGCTAAGTTAATTTAAGTATTATATGTATATTTCTTACTTGTCACTTCTTCCGAGTGTTTTTGCTTTTGGGAAGCTTTAATTGTGGAGTACTAGTAATAGTATACCATAGATTTCCTGTTTGCATTGAATATAGTCAGAGACGCTTTAAACAGCCATAGTGTCAGTAGTGTCAGTAGTGTCAGTAGTGCCAGTGTGATCGTAGGTGCCGTCTGCTATGCAGCGAGCTAAGTTAATTTAAGTATTATATGTATATTTCTTACTTGTCACTTCTTCCGAGTGTTTTTGCTTTTGGGAAGCTTTAATTGTGGAGTACTAGTAATAGTATTCCATAGATTTCCTGTTTGCTTTGAATATATTCAGAGAGACGCTTTAAACAGCCATAGTGTCAGTAGTGTCAGTAGTGCCAGTGTGATCGTAGGTGCCGTCTGCTATGCAGCGAGCTAAGTTAATTTAAGTATTATATGTATATTTCTTACTTGTCACTTCTTCCGAGTGTTTTTGCTTTTGGGAAGCTTTAATTGTGGAGTACTAGTAATAGTATACCATAGATTTCCTGTTTGCATTGAATATAGTCAGAGACGCTTTAAACAGCCATAGTGTCAGTAGTGTCAGTAGTGCCAGTAGTGCCAGTGTGATCGTAGGTGCCGTCTGCTATGCAGCGAGCTAAGTTAATTTAAGTAATATATGTATATTTCTTACTTGTCACTTCTTCCGAGTGTTTTTGCTTTTGGGAAGCTTTAATTGTGGAGTACTAGTAAGAGTATTCCATAGATTTCCTGTTTGCTTTGGATATATTCAGAGAGACGCTTTAAACAGCCATAGTGTCAGTAGTGTCAGTAGTGCCAGTAGTGCCAGTGTGATCGTAGGTGCCGTCTGCTATGCAGCGAGCTAAGTTAATTTAAGTATTATATGTATATTTCATACTTGTCACTTCTTCCGAGTGTTTTTGCTTTTGGGAAGCTTTAATTGTGGAGTACTAGTAATAGTATTCCATAGATTTCCTGTTTGCTTTGAATATATTCAGAGAGACGCTTTAAACAGCCATAGTGTCAGTAGTGTCAGTAGTGCCAGTGTGATCGTAGGTGCCGTCTGCTATGCAGCGAGCTAAGTTAATTTAAGTATTATATGTATATTTCTTACTTGTCACTTCTTCCGAGTGTTTTTGCTTTTGGGAAGCTTTAATTGTGGAGTACTAGTAATAGTATACCATAGATTTCCTGTTTGCATTGAATATAGTCAGAGACGCTTTAAACAGCCATAGTGTCAGTAGTGTCAGTAGTGTCAGTGTGATCGTAGCTGCCGTCTGCTATGCACCGAGCTAAGTTAATTTAAAAATATATGTATATTTCTTACTTGTCAGTTCTTCCGAGTGTTTTTGCTTTTGGGAAGCTTTAATTGTGGAGTACTAGTAATAGTATTCCATAGATTTCCTGTTTGCTTTGAATATATTCAGAGAGACGCTTTAAACAGCCATAGTGTCAGTAGTGTCAGTAGTGTCAGTAGTGCCAGTGTGATCGTAGGTGCCGTCTGCTATGCAGCGAGCTAAGTTAATTTAAGTATTATATGTATATTTCTTACTTGTCACTTCTTCCGAGTGTTTTTGCTTTTGGGAAGCTTTAATTGTGGAGTACTAGTAATAGTATTCCATAGATTTCCTGTTTGCTTTGAATATATTCAGAGAGACGCTTTAAACAGCCATAGTGTCAGTAGTGTCAGTAGTGCCAGTAGTGCCAGTGTGATCGTAGGTGCCGTCTGCTATGCAGCGAGCTAAGTTAATTTAAGTAATATATGTATATTTCTTACTTGTCACTTCTTCCGAGTGTTTTTGCTTTTGGGAAGCTTTAATTGTGGAGTACTAGTAAGAGTATTCCATAGATTTCCTGTTTGCTTTGGATATATTCAGAGAGACGCTTTAAACAGCCATAGTGTCAGTAGTGTCAGTAGTGCCAGTAGTGCCAGTGTGATCGTAGGTGCCGTCTGCTATGCAGCGAGCTAAGTTAATTTAAGTATTATATGTATATTTCATACTTGTCACTTCTTCCGAGTGTTTTTGCTTTTGGGAAGCTTTAATTGTGGAGTACTAGTAATAGTATTCCATAGATTTCCTGTTTGCTTTGAATATATTCAGAGAGACGCTTTAAACAGCCATAGTGTCAGTAGTGCCAGTAGTGCCAGTGTGATCGTAGCTGCCGTCTGCTATGCACCGAGCTAAGTTAATTTAAAAATATATGTATATTTCTTACTTGTCAGTTCTTCCGAGTGTTTTTGCTTTTGGGAAGCTTTAATTGTGGAGTACTAGTAATAGTATTCCATAGATTTCCTGTTTGCTTTGAATATATTCAGAGAGACGCTTTAAACAGCCATAGTGTCAGTAGTGTCAGTAGTGTCAGTAGTGCCAGTGTGATCGTAGGTGCCGTCTGCTATGCAGCGAGCTAAGTTAATTTAAGTATTATATGTATATTTCTTACTTGTCACTTCTTCCGAGTGTTTTTGCTTTTGGGAAGCTTTAATTGTGGAGTACTAGTAATAGTATTCCATAGATTTCCTGTTTGCTTTGAATATATTCAGAGAGACGCTTTAAACAGCCATAGTGTCAGTAGTGTCAGTAGTGCCAGTGTGATCGTAGGTGCCGTCTGCTATGCAGCGAGCTAAGTTAATTTAAGTATTATATGTATATTTCTTACTTGTCACTTCTTCCGAGTGTTTTTGCTTTTGGGAAGCTTTAATTGTGGAGTACTAGTAATAGTATACCATAGATTTCCTGTTTGCATTGAATATAGTCAGAGACGCTTTAAACAGCCATAGTGTCAGTAGTGTCAGTAGTGCCAGTAGTGCCAGTGTGATCGTAGGTGCCGTCTGCTATGCAGCGAGCTAAGTTAATTTAAGTAATATATGTATATTTCTTACTTGTCACTTCTTCCGAGTGTTTTTGCTTTTGGGAAGCTTTAATTGTGGAGTACTAGTAAGAGTATTCCATAGATTTCCTGTTTGCTTTGGATATATTCAGAGAGACGCTTTAAACAGCCATAGTGTCAGTAGTGTCAGTAGTGCCAGTAGTGCCAGTGTGATCGTAGGTGCCGTCTGCTATGCAGCGAGCTAAGTTAATTTAAGTATTATATGTATATTTCATACTTGTCACTTCTTCCGAGTGTTTTTGCTTTTGGGAAGCTTTAATTGTGGAGTACTAGTAATAGTATTCCATAGATTTCCTGTTTGCTTTGAATATATTCAGAGAGACGCTTTAAACAGCCATAGTGTCAGTAGTGTCAGTAGTGCCAGTGTGATCGTAGGTGCCGTCTGCTATGCAGCGAGCTAAGTTAATTTAAGTATTATATGTATATTTCTTACTTGTCACTTCTTCCGAGTGTTTTTGCTTTTGGGAAGCTTTAATTGTGGAGTACTAGTAATAGTATACCATAGATTTCCTGTTTGCATTGAATATAGTCAGAGACGCTTTAAACAGCCATAGTGTCAGTAGTGTCAGTAGTGTCAGTGTGATCGTAGCTGCCGTCTGCTATGCACCGAGCTAAGTTAATTTAAAAATATATGTATATTTCTTACTTGTCAGTTCTTCCGAGTGTTTTTGCTTTTGGGAAGCTTTAATTGTGGAGTACTAGTAATAGTATTCCATAGATTTCCTGTTTGCTTTGAATATATTCAGAGAGACGCTTTAAACAGCCATAGTGTCAGTAGTGTCAGTAGTGTCAGTAGTGCCAGTGTGATCGTAGGTGCCGTCTGCTATGCAGCGAGCTAAGTTAATTTAAGTATTATATGTATATTTCTTACTTGTCACTTCTTCCGAGTGTTTTTGCTTTTGGGAAGCTTTAATTGTGGAGTACTAGTAATAGTATTCCATAGATTTCCTGTTTGCTTTGAATATATTCAGAGAGACGCTTTAAACAGCCATAGTGTCAGTAGTGTCAGTAGTGCCAGTAGTGCCAGTGTGATCGTAGGTGCCGTCTGCTATGCAGCGAGCTAAGTTAATTTAAGTAATATATGTATATTTCTTACTTGTCACTTCTTCCGAGTGTTTTTGCTTTTGGGAAGCTTTAATTGTGGAGTACTAGTAAGAGTATTCCATAGATTTCCTGTTTGCTTTGGATATATTCAGAGAGACGCTTTAAACAGCCATAGTGTCAGTAGTGTCAGTAGTGCCAGTAGTGCCAGTGTGATCGTAGGTGCCGTCTGCTATGCAGCGAGCTAAGTTAATTTAAGTATTATATGTATATTTCATACTTGTCACTTCTTCCGAGTGTTTTTGCTTTTGGGAAGCTTTAATTGTGGAGTACTAGTAATAGTATTCCATAGATTTCCTCTTTGCTTTGAATATATTCAGAGAGACGCTTTAAACTGCCATAGTGTCAGTAGTGTCAGTAGTGCCAGTGTGATCGTAGGTGCCGTCTGCTATGCAGCGAGCTAAGTTAATTTAAGTATTATATGTATATTTCTTACTTGTCACTTCTTCCGAGTGTTTTTGCTTTTGGGAAGCTTTAATTGTTTAGTACTAGTAATAGTATTCCATAGATTTCCTGTTTGCTTTGGATATATTCAGAGAGACGCTTTAGACAGCCATAGTGTCAGTAGTGCCAGTAGTGCCAGTGTGATCGTAGGTGCCGTCTGCTATGCAGCGAGCTAAGTTAATTTAAGTATTATATGTATATTTCATACTTGTCACTTCTTCCGAGTGTTTTTGCTTTTGGGAAGCTTTAATTGTGGAGTACTAGTAATAGTATTCCATAGATTTCCTGTTTGCTTTGAATATATTCAGAGAGACGCTTTAAACAGCCATAGTGTCAGTAGTGTCAGTAGTGCCAGTAGTGCCAGTGTGATCGTAGGTGCCGTCTGCTATGCAGCGAGCTAAGTTAATTTAAGTATTATATGTATATTTCAAACTTGTCACTTCTTCCGAGTGTTTTTGCTTTTGGGAAGCTTTAATTGTGGAGTACTAGTAATAGTATTCCATAGATTTCCTGTTTGCTTTGAATATATTCAGAGAGACGCTTTAAACAGCCATAGTGTAAGTAGTGTCAGTAGTGCCAGTAGTGCCAGTGTGATCGTAGGTGCCGTCTGCTATGCAGCGAGCTAAGTTAATTTAAGTAATATATGTATATTTCTTACTTGTCACTTCTTCCGAGTGTTTTTGCTTTTGGGAAGCTTTAATTGTGGAGTACTAGTAATAGTATTCCATAGATTTCCTGTTTGCTTTGGATATATTCAGAGAGACGCTTTAGACAGCCATAGTGTCAGTAGTGCCAGTAGTGCCAGTGTGATCGTAGGTGCCGTCTGCTATGCAGCGAGCTAAGTTAATTTAAGTATTATATGTATATTTCTTACTTGTCACTTCTTCCGAGTGTTTTTGCTTTTGGGAAGCTTTAATTGTGGAGTACTAGTAATAGTATACCATAGATTTCCTGTTTGCATTGAATATAGTCAGAGACGCTTTAAACAGCCATAGTGTCAGTAGTGTCAGTAGTGCCAGTAGTGTCAGTGTGATCGTAGCTGCCGTCTGCTATGCACCGAGCTAAGTTAATTTAAAAATATATGTATATTTCTTACTTGTCAGTTCTTCCGAGTGTTTTTGCTTTTGGGAAGCTTTAATTGTGGAGTACTAGTAATAGTATTCCATAGATTTCCTGTTTGCTTTGAATATATTCAGAGAGACGCTTTAAACAGCCATAGTGTCAGTAGTGTCAGTAGTGCCAGTAGTGCCAGTGTGATCGTAGGTGCCGTCTGCTATGCGGCGAGCTAAGTTAATTTAAGTATTATATGTATATTTCATACTTGTCACTTCTTCCGAGTGTTTTTGCTTTTGGGAAGCTTTAATTATGGAGTACTAGTAATAGTATTCCATAGATTTCCTGTTTGCTTTGAATATATTCAGAGAGACGCTTTAAACAGCCATAGTGTCAGTAGTGTCAGTAGTGCCAGTAGTGCCAGTGTGATCGTAGGTGCCGTCTGCTATGCAGCGAGCTAAGTTAATTTAAGTAATATATGTATATTTCTTACTTGTCACTCCTTCCGTGTGTTTTTGCTTTTGGGAAGCTTTAATTGTGGAGTACTAGTAATAGTATACCATAGATTTCCTGTTTGCATTGAATATAGTCAGAGACGCTTTAAACAGCCATAGTGTCAGTAGTGTCAGTAGTGCCAGTAGTGCCAGTGTGATCGTAGGTGCCGTCTGCTATGCAGCGAGCTAAGTTAATTTAAGTAATATATGTATATTTCTTACTTGTCACTTCTTCCGAGTGTTTTTGCTTTTGGGAAGCTTTAATTGTGGAGTACTAGTAAGAGTATTCCATAGATTTCCTGTTTGCTTTGGATATATTCAGAGAGACGCTTTAAACAGCCATAGTGTCAGTAGTGTCAGTAGTGCCAGTAGTGCCAGTGTGATCGTAGGTGCCGTCTGCTATGCAGCGAGCTAAGTTAATTTAAGTAATATATGTATATTTCTTACTTGTCACTTCTTCCGAGTGTTTTTGCTTTTGGGAAGCTTTAATTGTGGAGTACTAGTAATAGTATTCCATAGATTTCCTGTTTGCTTTGGATATATTCAGAGAGACGCTTTAGACAGCCATAGTGTCAGTAGTGCCAGTAGTGCCAGTGTGATCGTAGGTGCCGTCTGCTATGCAGCGAGCTAAGTTAATTTAAGTATTATATGTATATTTCATACTTGTCACTTCTTCCGAGTGTTTTTGCTTTTGGGAAGCATTAATTGTGGAGTACTAGTAATAGTATTCCATAGATTTCCTGTTTGCTTTGGATATATTCAGAGAGACGCTTTAGACAGCCATAGTGTCAGTAGTGCCAGTAGTGCCAGTTCGATCGTAGGTGCCGTCTGCTATGCAGCGAGCTAAGTTAATTTAAGTAATATATGTATATTTCTTACTTGTCACTTCTTCCGAGTGTTTTTGCTTTTGGGAAGCTTTAATTGTGGAGTACTAGTAATAGTATTCCATAGATTTCCTGTTTGCTTTGGATATATTCAGAGAGACGCTTTAGACAGCCATAGTGTCAGTAGTGCCAGTAGTGCCAGTGTGATCGTAGGTGCCGTCTGCTATGCAGCGAGCTAAGTTAATTTAAGTAATATATGTATATTTCTTACTTGTCACTTCTTCCGAGTGTTTTTGCTTTTGGGAAGCTTTAATTGTGGAGTACTAGTAAGAGTATTCCATAGATTTCCTGTTTGCTTTGGATATATTCAGAGAGACGCTTTAAACAGCCATAGTGTCAGTAGTGTCAGTAGTGCCAGTAGTGCCAGTGTGATCGTAGGTGCCGTCTGCTATGCAGCGAGCTAAGTTAATTTAAGTATTATATGTATATTTCATACTTGTCACTTCTTCCGAGTGTTTTTGCTTTTGGGAAGCTTTAATTGTGGAGTACTAGTAATAGTATTCCATAGATTTCCTGTTTGCTTTGGATATATTCAGAGAGACGCTTTAGACAGCCATAGTGTCAGTAGTGCCAGTAGTGCCAGTGTGATCGTAGGTGCCGTCTGCTATGCAGCGAGCTAAGTTAATTTAAGTATTATATGTATATTTCATACTTGTCACTTCTTCCGAGTGTTTTTGCTTTTGGGAAGCTTTAATTGTGGAGTACTAGTAATAGTATTCCATAGATTTCCTGTTTGCTTTGGATATATTCAGAGAGACGCTTTAGACAGCCATAGTGTCAGTAGTGCCAGTAGTGCCAGTTCGATCGTAGGTGCCGTCTGCTATGCAGCGAGCTAAGTTAATTTAAGTATTATAGGTATATTTCATACTTGTCACTTCTTCCGAGTGTTTTTGCTTTTGGGAAGCTTTAATTGTGGAGTACTAGTAATAGTATTCCATAGATTTCCTGTTTGCTTTGAATATATTCAGAGAGACGCTTTAAACAGCCATAGTGTCAGTAGTGTCAGTAGTGCCAGTGTGATCGTAGGTGCCGTCTGCTATGCAGCGAGCTAAGTTAATTTAAGTATTATATGTATATTTCTTACTTGTCACTTCTTCCGAGTGTTTTTGCTTTTGGGAAGCTTTAATTGTGGAGTACTAGTAATAGTATTCCATAGATTTCCTGTTTGCTTTGAATATATTCAGAGAGACGCTTTAAACAGCCATAGTGTCAGTAGTGTCAGTAGTGCCAGTAGTGCCAGTGTGATCGTAGGTGCCGTCTGCTATGCAGCGAGCTAAGTTAATTTAAGTAATATATGTATATTTCTTACTTGTCACTTCTTCCGAGTGTTTTTGCTTTTGGGAAGCTTTAATTGTGGAGTACTAGTAATAGTATTCCATAGATTTCCTGTTTGCTTTGGATATATTCAGAGAGACGCTTTAGACAGCCATAGTGTCAGTAGTGCCAGTAGTGCCAGTGTGATCGTAGGTGCCGTCTGCTATGCAGCGAGCTAAGTTAATTTAAGTATTATATGTATATTTCATACTTGTCACTTCTTCCGAGTGTTTTTGCTTTTGGGAAGCTTTAATTGTGGAGTACTAGTAATAGTATTCCATAGATTTCCTGTTTGCTTTGGATATATTCAGAGAGACGCTTTAGACAGCCATAGTGTCAGTAGTGCCAGTAGTGCCAGTTCGATCGTAGGTGCCGTCTGCTATGCAGCGAGCTAAGTTAATTTAAGTATTATATGTATATTTCATACTTGTCACTTCTTCCGAGTGTTTTTGCTTTTGGGAAGCTTTAATTGTGGAGTACTAGTAATAGTATTCCATAGATTTCCTGTTTGCTTTGAATATATTCAGAGAGACGCTTTAAACAGCCATAGTGTCAGTAGTGTCAGTAGTGCCAGTGTGATCGTAGGTGCCGTCTGCTATGCAGCGAGCTAAGTTAATTTAAGTATTATATGTATATTTCTTACTTGTCACTTCTTCCGAGTGTTTTTGCTTTTGGGAAGCTTTAATTGTGGAGTACTAGTAATAGTATACCATAGATTTCCTGTTTGCATTGAATATAGTCAGAGACGCTTTAAACAGCCATAGTGTCAGTAGTGTCAGTAGTGCCAGTAGTGTCAGTGTGATCGTAGCTGCCGTCTGCTATGCAGCGAGCTAAGTTAATTTAAAAATATATGTATATTTCTTACTTGTCAGTTCTTCCGAGTGTTTTTGCTTTTGGGAAGCTTTAATTGTGGAGTACTAGTAATAGTATTCCATAGATTTCCTGTTTGCTTTGAATATATTCAGAGAGACGCTTTAAACAGCCATAGTGTCAGTAGTGTCAGTAGTGCCAGTAGTGCCAGTGTGATCGTAGGTGCCGTCTGCTATGCAGCGAGCTAAGTTAATTTAAGAATTATATGTATATTTCATACTTGTCACTTCTTCCGAGTGTTTTTGCTTTTGGGAAGCTTTAATTGTGGAGTACTAGTAATAGTATTCCATAGATTTCCTGTTTGCTTTGAATATATTCAGAGAGACGCTTTAAACAGCCATAGTGTCAGTAGTGTCAGTAGTGCCAGTAGTGCCAGTGTGATCGTAGGTGCCGTCTGCTATGCAGCGAGCTAAGTTAATTTAAGTATTATATGTATATTTCTTACTTGTCACTTCTTCCGAGTGTTTTTGCTTTTGGGAAGCTTTAATTGTGGAGTACTAGTAAGAGTATTCCATAGATTTCCTGTTTGCTTTGGATATATTCAGAGAGACGCTTTAAACAGCCATAGTGTCAGTAGTGTCAGTAGTGCCAGTGTGATCGTAGGTGCCGTCTGCTATGCAGCGAGCTAAGTTAATTTAAGTATTATATGTATATTTCATACTTGTCACTTCTTCCGAGTGTTTTTGCATTTGGGAAGCTTTAATTGTGGAGTACTAGTAATAGTATTCCATAGATTTCCTGTTTGCTTTGGATATATTCAGAGAGACGCTTTAGACAGCCATAGTGTCAGTAGTGTCAGTAGTGCCAGTAGTGCCAGTGTGATCGTAGGTGCCGTCTGCTATGCAGCGAGCTAAGTTAATTTAAGTAATATATGTATATTTCTTACTTGTCACTTCTTCCGAGTGTTTTTGCTTTTGGGAAGCTTTAATTGTGGAGTACTAGTAATAGTATTCCATAGATTTCCTGTTTGCTTTGGATATATTCAGAGAGACGCTTTAAACAGCCATAGTGTCAGTAGTGTCAGTAGTGCCAGTAGTGCCAGTGTGATCGTAGGTGCCGTCTGCTATGCAGCGAGCTAAGTTAATTTAAGTAATATATGTATATTTCTTACTTGTCACTTCTTCCGAGTGTTTTTGCTTTTGGGAAGCTTTAATTGTGGAGTACTAGTAATAGTATTCCATAGATTTCCTGTTTGCTTTGGATATATTCAGAGAGACGCTTTAAACAGCCATAGTGTCAGTAGTGTCAGTAGTGCCAGTAGTGCCAGTGTGATCGTAGGTGCCGTCTGCTATGCAGCGAGCTAAGTTAATTTAAGTAATATATGTATATTTCTTACTTGTCACTTCTTCCGAGTGTTTTTGCTTTTGGGAAGCTTTAATTGTGGAGTACTAGTAATAGTATTCCATAGATTTCCTGTTTGCTTTGAATATATTCAGAGAGACGCTTTAAACAGCCATAGTGTCAGTAGTGTCAGTAGTGTCAGTAGTGCCAGTGTGATCGTAGGTGCCGTCTGCTATGCAGCGAGCTAAGTTAATTTAAGTAATATATGTATATTTCTTACTTGTCACTTCTTCCGAGTGTTTTTGCTTTTGGGAAGCTTTAATTGTAGAGTACTAGTAATAGTATTCCATAGATTTCCTGTTTGCTTTGGATATATTCAGAGAGTCGCTTTAGACAGCCATAGTGTCAGTAGTGTCAGTAGTGCCAGTAGTGCCAGTGTGATCGTAGGTGCCGTCTGCTATGCAGCGAGCTAAGTTAATTTAAGTATTATAGGTATATTTCTTACTTGTCACTTCTTCCGAGTGTTTTTGCTTTTGGGAAGCTTTAATTGTGGAGTACTAGTAATAGTATTCCATAGATTTCCTGTTTGCTTTGGATATATTCAGAGAGACGCTTTAGACAGCCATAGTGTGAGTAGTGTCAGTAGTGCCAGTAGTGCCAGTGTGATCGTAGGTGCCGTCTGCTATGCAGCGAGCTAAGTTAATTTAAGTAATATATGTATATTTCTTACTTGTCACTTCTTCCGAGTGTTTTTGCTTTTGGGAAGCTTTAATTGTGGAGTACTAGTAATAGTATTCCATAGATTTCCTGTTTGCTTTGGATATATTCAGAGAGACGCTTTAGACAGCCATAGTGTCAGTAGTGCCAGTAGTGCCAGTGTGATCGTTGGTGCCGTCTGCTATGGAGCGAGCTAAGTTAATTTAAGTATTACATTTATATTTCTTACTTGTCACTTCTTCCGAGTGTTTTTGCTTTTGGGAAGCTTTAATTGTGGAGTACTAGTAATAGTATTCCATAGATTTCCTGTTTGCTTTGGATATATTCAGAGAGACGCTTTAGACAGCCATAGTGTCAGTAGTGCCAGTAGTGCCAGTGTGATCGTAGGTGCCGTCTGCTATGCAGCGAGCTAAGTTAATTTAAGTAATATATGTATATTTCTTACTTGTCACTTCTTCCGAGTGTTTTTGCTTTTGGGAAGCTTTAATTGTGGAGTACTAGTAATAGTATTCCATAGATTTCCTGTTTGCTTTGGATAAATTCAGAGAGACGCTTTAAACAGCCATAGTGTCAGTAGTGTCAGTAGTGCCAGTAGTGCCAGTGTGATCGTAGGTGCCGTCTGCTATGCAGCGAGCTAAGTTAATTTAAGTAATATATGTATATTTCTTACTTGTCACTTCTTCCGAGTGTTTTTGCTTTTGGGAAGCTTTAATTGTGGAGTACTAGTAATAGTATTCCATAGATTTCCTGTTTGCTTTGGATATATTCAGAGAGACGCTTTAGACAGCCATAGTGTCAGTAGTGCCAGTAGTGCCAGTGTGATCGTAGGTGCCGTCTGCTATGCAGCGAGCTAAGTTAATTTAAGTAATATATGTATATTTCATACTTGTCACTTCTTTCGAGTGTTTTTGCTTTTGGGAAGCTTTAATTGTGGAGTACTAGTAATAGTATTCCATAGATTTCCTGTTTGCTTTGGATATATTCAGAGAGACGCTTTAAACAGCCATAGTGTCAGTAGTGTCAGTAGTGCCAGTAGTGCCAGTGTGATCGTAGCTGCCGTCTGCTATGCAGCGAGCTAAGTTAATTTAAGTATTATAGGTATATTTCATACTTGTCACTTCTTCCGAGTGTTTTTGCTTTTGGGAAGCTTTAATTGTGGAGTACTAGTAATAGTATTCCATAGATTTCCTGTTTGCTTTGGATATATTCAGAGAGACGCTTTAGACAGCCATAGTGTCAGTAGTGTCAGTAGTGCCAGTAGTGCCAGTGTGATCGTAGGTGCCGTCTGCTATGCAGCGAGCTAAGTTAATTTAAGTAATATATGTATATTTCTTACTTGTCACTTCTTCCGAGTGTTTTTGCTTTTGGGAAGCTTTAATTGTGGAGTACTAGTAATAGTATTCCATAGATTTCCTGTTTGCTTTGGATATATTCAGAGAGACGCTTTAAACAGCCATAGTGTCAGTAGTGTCAGTAGTGCCAGTAGTGCCAGTGTGATCGTAGGTGCCGTCTGCTATGCAGCGAGCTAAGTTAATTTAAGTAATATATGTATATTTCTTACTTGTCAGTTCTTCCGAGTGTTTTTGCTTTTGGGAAGCTTTAATTGTGGAGTACTAGTAATAGTATTCCATAGATTTCCTGTTTGCTTTGGATATATTCAGAGAGACGCTTTAGACAGCCATAGTGTCAGTAGTGCCAGTAGTGCCAGTGTGATCGTAGGTGCCGTCTGCTATGCAGCGAGCTAAGTTAATTTAAGTAATATATGTATATTTCTTACTTGTCACTTCTTCCGAGTGTTTTTGCTTTTGGGAAGCTTTAATTGTGGAGTACTAGTAATAGTATTCCATAGATTTCCTGTTTGCTTTGGATATATTCAGAGAGACGCTTTAAACAGCCATAGTGTCAGTAGTGCCAGTAGTGCCAGTGTGTTCGTAGGTGCCGTCTGCTATGCAGCGAGCTAAGTTAATTTAAGTATTATATGTATATTTCATACTTGTCACTTCTTTCGAGTGTTTTTGCTTTTGGGAAGCTTTAATTGTGGAGTACTAGTAATAGTATTCCATAGATTTCCTGTTTGCTTTGGATATATTCAGAGAGACGCTTTAAACAGCCATAGTGTCAGTAGTGTCAGTAGTGCCAGTAGTGCCAGTGTGATCGTAGGTGCCGTCTGCTATGCAGCGAGCTAAGTTAATTTAAGTAATATATGTATATTTCTTACTTGTCACTTCTTCCGAGTGTTTTTGCTTTTGGGAAGCTTTAATTGTGGAGTACTAGTAATAGTATTCCATAGATTTCCTGTTTGCTTTGGATATATTCAGAGAGACGCTTTAAACAGCCATAGTGTCAGTAGTGTCAGTAGTGCCAGTAGTGCCAGTGTGATCGTAGGTGCCGTCTGCTATGCAGCGAGCTAAGTTAATTTAAGTAATATATGTATATTTCTTACTTGTCACTTCTTCCGAGTGTTTTTGCTTTTGGGAAGCTTTAATTGTGGAGTACTAGTAATAGTATTCCATAGATTTCCTGTTTGCTTTGGATATATTAAGAGAGACGCTTTAGACAGCCATAGTGTCAGTAGTGCCAGTAGTGCCAGTGTGATCGTAGGTGCCGTCTGCTATGCAGCGAGCTAAGTTAATTTAAGTAATATATGTATATTTCTTACTTGTCACTTCTTCCGAGTGTTTTTGCTTTTGGGAAGCTTTAATTGTGGAGTACTAGTAATAGTATTCCATAGATTTCCTGTTTGCTTTGGATATATTTAGAGAGACGCTTTAAACAGACATAGTGTCAGTAGTGTCAGTAGTGCCAGTAGTGCCAGTGTGATCGTAGGTGCCGTCTGCTATGCAGCGAGCTAAGTTAATTTAAGTAATATATGTATATTTCTTACTTGTCACTTCTTCCGAGTGTTTTTGCTTTTGGGAAGCTTTAATTGTGGAGTACTAGTAATAGTATTCCATAGATTTCCTGTTTGCTTTGGATATATTCAGAGAGACGCTTTAAACAGCCATAGTGTCAGTAGTGTCAGTAGTGCCAGTAGTGCCAGTGTGATCGTAGGTGCCGTCTGCTATGCAGCGAGCTAAGTTAATTTAAGTAATATATGTATATTTCTTACTTGTCACTTCTTCCGAGTGTTTTTGCTTTTGGGAAGCTTTAATTGTGGAGTACTAGTAATAGTATTCCATAGATTTCCTGTTTGCTTTGGATATATTAAGAGAGACGCTTTAGACAGCCATAGTGTCAGTAGTGCCAGTAGTGCCAGTGTGATCGTAGGTGCCGTCTGCTATGCAGCGAGCTAAGTTAATTTAAGTATTATATGTATATTTCATACTTGTCACTTCTTTCGAGTGTTTTTGCTTTTGGGAAGCTTTAATTGTGGAGTACTAGTAATAGTATTCCATAGATTTCCTGTTTGCTTTGGATATATTCAGAGAGACGCTTTAGACAGCCATAGTGTCAGTAGTGCCAGTAGTGCCAGTGTGATCGTAGGTGCCGTCTGCTATGCAGCGAGCTAAGTTAATTTAAGTAATATATGTATATTTCTTACTTGTCACTTCTTCCGAGTGTTTTTGCTTTTGGGAAGCTTTAATTGTGGAGTACTAGTAATAGTATTCCATAGATTTCCTGTTTGCTTTGGATATATTCAGAGAGACGCTTTAAACAGCCATAGTGTCAGTAGTGTCAGTAGTGCCAGTAGTGCCAGTGTGATCGTAGGTGCCGTCTGCTATGCAGCGAGCTAAGTTAATTTAAGTAATATATGTATATTTCTTACTTGTCACTTCTTCCGAGTGTTTTTGCTTTTGGGAAGCTTTAATTGTGGAGTACTAGTAATAGTATTCCATAGATTTCCTGTTTGCTTTGGATATATTAAGAGAGACGCTTTAGACAGCCATAGTGTCAGTAGTGCCAGTAGTGCCAGTGTGATCGTAGGTGCCGTCTGCTATGCAGCGAGCTAAGTTAATTTAAGTAATATATGTATATTTCTTACTTGTCACTTCTTCCGAGTGTTTTTGCTTTTGGGAAGCTTTAATTGTGGAGTACTAGTAATAGTATTCCATAGATTTCCTGTTTGCTTTGGATATATTTAGAGAGACGCTTTAAACAGACATAGTGTCAGTAGTGTCAGTAGTGCCAGTAGTGCCAGTGTGATCGTAGGTGCCGTCTGCTATGCAGCGAGCTAAGTTAATTTAAGTAATATATGTATATTTCTTACTTGTCACTTCTTCCGAGTGTTTTTGCTTTTGGGAAGCTTTAATTGTGGAGTACTAGTAATAGTATTCCATAGATTTCCTGTTTGCTTTGGATATATTCAGAGAGACGCTTTAAACAGCCATAGTGTCAGTAGTGTCAGTAGTGCCAGTAGTGCCAGTGTGATCGTATCTGCCGTCTGCTATGCAGCGAGCTAAGTTAATTTAAGTATTATAGGTATATTTCATACTTGTCACTTCTTCCGAGTGTTTTTGCTTTTGGGAAGCTTTAATTGTGGAGTACTAGTAATAGTATTCCATAGATTTCCTGTTTGCTTTGGATATATTCAGAGAGACGCTTTAGACAGCCATAGTGTCAGTAGTGTCAGTAGTGCCAGTAGTGCCAGTGTGATCGTAGGTGCCGTCTGCTATGCAGCGAGCTAAGTTAATTTAAGTAATATATGTATATTTCTTACTTGTCACTTCTTCCGAGTGTTTTTGCTTTTGGGAAGCTTTAATTGTGGAGTACTAGTAATAGTATTCCATAGATTTCCTGTTTGCTTTGAATATATTCAGAGAGACGCTTTAAACAGCCATAGTGTCAGTAGTGTCAGTAGTGTCAGTAGTGCCAGTGTGATCGTAGGTGCCGTCTGCTATGCAGCGAGCTAAGTTAATTTAAGTAATATATGTATATTTCTTACTTGTCACTTCTTCCGAGTGTTTTTGCTTTTGGGAAGCTTTAATTGTAGAGTACTAGTAATAGTATTCCATAGATTTCCTGTTTGCTTTGGATATATTCAGAGAGTCGCTTTAGACAGCCATAGTGTCAGTAGTGTCAGTAGTGCCAGTAGTGCCAGTGTGATCGTAGGTGCCGTCTGCTATGCAGCGAGCTAAGTTAATTTAAGTATTATAGGTATATTTCTTACTTGTCACTTCTTCCGAGTGTTTTTGCTTTTGGGAAGCTTTAATTGTGGAGTACTAGTAATAGTATTCCATAGATTTCCTGTTTGCTTTGGATATATTCAGAGAGACGCTTTAGACAGCCATAGTGTGAGTAGTGTCAGTAGTGCCAGTAGTGCCAGTGTGATCGTAGGTGCCGTCTGCTATGCAGCGAGCTAAGTTAATTTAAGTAATATATGTATATTTCTTACTTGTCACTTCTTCCAAGTGTTTTTGCTTTTGGGAAGCTTTAATTGTGGAGTACTAGTAATAGTATTCCATAGATTTCCTGTTTGCTTTGGATATATTCAGAGAGACGCTTTAGACAGCCATAGTGTCAGTAGTGCCAGTAGTGCCAGTGTGATCGTTGGTGCCGTCTGCTATGGAGCGAGCTAAGTTAATTTAAGTATTACATTTATATTTCTTACTTGTCACTTCTTCCGAGTGTTTTTGCTTTTGGGAAGCTTTAATTGTGGAGTACTAGTAATAGTATTCCATAGATTTCCTGTTTGCTTTGGATATATTCAGAGAGACGCTTTAGACAGCCATAGTGTCAGTAGTGCCAGTAGTGCCAGTGTGATCGTAGGTGCCGTCTGCTATGCAGCGAGCTAAGTTAATTTAAGTAATATATGTATATTTCTTACTTGTCACTTCTTCCGAGTGTTTTTGCTTTTGGGAAGCTTTAATTGTGGAGTACTAGTAATAGTATTCCATAGATTTCCTGTTTGCTTTGGATAAATTCAGAGAGACGCTTTAAACAGCCATAGTGTCAGTAGTGTCAGTAGTGCCAGTAGTGCCAGTGTGATCGTAGGTGCCGTCTGCTATGCAGCGAGCTAAGTTAATTTAAGTAATATATGTATATTTCTTACTTGTCACTTCTTCCGAGTGTTTTTGCTTTTGGGAAGCTTTAATTGTGGAGTACTAGTAATAGTATTCCATAGATTTCCTGTTTGCTTTGGATATATTCAGAGAGACGCTTTAGACAGCCATAGTGTCAGTAGTGCCAGTAGTGCCAGTGTGATCGTAGGTGCCGTCTGCTATGCAGCGAGCTAAGTTAATTTAAGTAATATATGTATATTTCATACTTGTCACTTCTTTCGAGTGTTTTTGCTTTTGGGAAGCTTTAATTGTGGAGTACTAGTAATAGTATTCCATAGATTTCCTGTTTGCTTTGGATATATTCAGAGAGACGCTTTAAACAGCCATAGTGTCAGTAGTGTCAGTAGTGCCAGTAGTGCCAGTGTGATCGTAGCTGCCGTCTGCTATGCAGCGAGCTAAGTTAATTTAAGTATTATAGGTATATTTCATACTTGTCACTTCTTCCGAGTGTTTTTGCTTTTGGGAAGCTTTAATTGTGGAGTACTAGTAATAGTATTCCATAGATTTCCTGTTTGCTTTGGATATATTCAGAGAGACGCTTTAGACAGCCATAGTGTCAGTAGTGTCAGTAGTGCCAGTAGTGCCAGTGTGATCGTAGGTGCCGTCTGCTATGCAGCGAGCTAAGTTAATTTAAGTAATATATGTATATTTCTTACTTGTCACTTCTTCCGAGTGTTTTTGCTTTTGGGAAGCTTTAATTGTGGAGTACTAGTAATAGTATTCCATAGATTTCCTGTTTGCTTTGGATATATTCAGAGAGACGCTTTAAACAGCCATAGTGTCAGTAGTGTCAGTAGTGCCAGTAGTGCCAGTGTGATCGTAGGTGCCGTCTGCTATGCAGCGAGCTAAGTTAATTTAAGTAATATATGTATATTTCTTACTTGTCAGTTCTTCCGAGTGTTTTTGCTTTTGGGAAGCTTTAATTGTGGAGTACTAGTAATAGTATTCCATAGATTTCCTGTTTGCTTTGGATATATTCAGAGAGACGCTTTAGACAGCCATAGTGTCAGTAGTGCCAGTAGTGCCAGTGTGATCGTAGGTGCCGTCTGCTATGCAGCGAGCTAAGTTAATTTAAGTAATATATGTATATTTCTTACTTGTCACTTCTTCCGAGTGTTTTTGCTTTTGGGAAGCTTTAATTGTGGAGTACTAGTAATAGTATTCCATAGATTTCCTGTTTGCTTTGGATATATTCAGAGAGACGCTTTAAACAGCCATAGTGTCAGTAGTGCCAGTAGTGCCAGTGTGTTCGTAGGTGCCGTCTGCTATGCAGCGAGCTAAGTTAATTTAAGTATTATATGTATATTTCATACTTGTCACTTCTTTCGAGTGTTTTTGCTTTTGGGAAGCTTTAATTGTGGAGTACTAGTAATAGTATTCCATAGATTTCCTGTTTGCTTTGGATATATTCAGAGAGACGCTTTAAACAGCCATAGTGTCAGTAGTGTCAGTAGTGCCAGTAGTGCCAGTGTGATCGTAGGTGCCGTCTGCTATGCAGCGAGCTAAGTTAATTTAAGTAATATATGTATATTTCTTACCTGTCACTTCTTCCGAGTGTTTTTGCTTTTGGGAAGCTTTAATTATGGAGTACTAGTAATAGTATTCCATAGATTTCCTGTTTGCTTTGGATATATTCAGAGAGACGCTTTAGACAGCCATAGTGTCAGTAGTGCCAGTAGTGCCAGTGTGATCGTAGGTGCCGTCTGCTATGCAGCGAGCTAAGTTAATTTAAGTATTATATGTATATTTCATACTTGTCACTTCTTTCGAGTGTTTTTGCTTTTGGGAAGCTTTAATTGTGGAGTACTAGTAATAGTATTCCATAGATTTCCTGTTTGCTTTGGATATATTCAGAGAGACGCTTTAGACAGCCATAGTGTCAGTAGTGCCAGTAGTGCCAGTGTGATCGTAGGTGCCGTCTGCTATGCAGCGAGCTAAGTTAATTTAAGTAATATATGTATATTTCTTACTTGTCACTTCTTCCGAGTGTTTTTGCTTTTGGGAAGCTTTAATTGTGGAGTACTAGTAATAGTATTCCATAGATTTCCTGTTTGCTTTGGATATATTCAGAGAGACGCTTTAAACAGCCATAGTGTCAGTAGTGTCAGTAGTGCCAGTAGTGCCAGTGTGATCGTAGGTGCCGTCTGCTATGCAGCGAGCTAAGTTAATTTAAGTAATATATGTATATTTCTTACTTGTCACTTCTTCCGAGTGTTTTTGCTTTTGGGAAGCTTTAATTGTGGAGTACTAGTAATAGTATTCCATAGATTTCCTGTTTGCTTTGGATATATTAAGAGAGACGCTTTAGACAGCCATAGTGTCAGTAGTGCCAGTAGTGCCAGTGTGATCGTAGGTGCCGTCTGCTATGCAGCGAGCTAAGTTAATTTAAGTAATATATGTATATTTCTTACTTGTCACTTCTTCCGAGTGTTTTTGCTTTTGGGAAGCTTTAATTGTGGAGTACTAGTAATAGTATTCCATAGATTTCCTGTTTGCTTTGGATATATTTAGAGAGACGCTTTAAACAGACATAGTGTCAGTAGTGTCAGTAGTGCCAGTAGTGCCAGTGTGATCGTAGGTGCCGTCTGCTATGCAGCGAGCTAAGTTAATTTAAGTATTATATGTATATTTCATACTTGTCACTTCTTTCGAGTGTTTTTGCTTTTGGGAAGCTTTAATTGTGGAGTACTAGTAATAGTATTCCATAGATTTCCTGTTTGCTTTGGATATATTCAGAGAGACGCTTTAGACACCCATAGTGTCAGTAGTGCCAGTAGTGCCAGTGTGATCGTAGGTGCCGTCTGCTATGCAGCGAGCTAAGTTAATTTAAGTAATATATGTATATTTCTTACTTGTCACTTCTTCCGAGTGTTTTTGCTTTTGGGAAGCTTTAATTGTGGAGTACTAGTAATAGTATTCCATAGATTTCCTGTTTGCTTTGGATATATTCAGAGAGACGCTTTAGACAGCCATAGTGTCAGTAGTGCCAGTAGTGCCAGTGTGATCGTAGGTGCCGTCTGCTATGCAGCGAGCTAAGTTAATTTAAGTAATATATGTATATTTCTTACTTGTCACTTCTTCCGAGTGTTTTTGCTTTTGGGAAGCTTTAATTGTGGAGTACTAGTAATAGTATTCCATAGATTTCCTGTTTGCTTTGGATATATTCAGAGAGACGCTTTAGACACCCATAGTGTCAGTAGTGCCAGTAGTGCCAGTGTGATCGTAGGTGCCGTCTGCTATGCAGCGAGCTAAGTTAATTTAAGTAATATATGTATATTTCTTACTTGTCACTTCTTCCGAGTGTTTTTGCTTTTGGGAAGCTTTAATTGTGGAGTACTAGTAATAGTATTCCATAGATTTCCTGTTTGCTTTGGATATATTCAGAGAGACGCTTTAGACAGCCATAGTGTCAGTAGTGCCAGTAGTGCCAGTGTGATCGTAGGTGCCGTCTGCTATGCAGCGAGCTAAGTTAATTTAAGTAATATATGTATATTTCTTACTTGTCACTTCTTCCGAGTGTTTTTGCTTTTGGGAAGCTTTAATTGTGGAGTACTAGTAATAGTATTCCATAGATTTCCTGTTTGCTTTGGATATATTCAGAGAGACGCTTTAAACAGCCATAGTGTCAGTAGTGTCAGTAGTGCCAGTAGTGCCAGTGTGATCGTAGGTGCCGTCTGCTATGCAGCGAGCTAAGTTAATTTAAGTAATATATGTATATTTCTTACTTGTCACTTCTTCCGAGTGTTTTTGCTTTTGGGAAACTTTAATTGTGGAGTACTAGTAATAGTATTCCATAGATTTCCTGTTTGCTTTGAATATATTCAGAGAGACGCTTTAAACAGCCATAGTGTCAGTAGTGTCAGTAGTGCCAGTAGTGCCAGTGTGATCGTAGGTGCCGTCTGCTATGCAGCGAGCTAAGTTAATTTAAGTATTATATGTATATTTCATACTTGTCACTTCTTTCGAGTGTTTTTGCTTTTGGGAAGCTTTAATTGTGGAGTACTAGTAATAGTATTCCATAGATTTCCTGTTTGCTTTGGATATATTCAGAGAGACGCTTTAGACAGCCATAGTGTCAGTAGTGCCAGTAGTGCCAGTGTGATCGTAGGTGCCGTCTGCTATGCAGCGAGCTAAGTTAATTTAAGTAATATATGTATATTTCTTACTTGTCACTTCTTCCGAGTGTTTTTGCTTTTGGGAAGCTTTAATTGTGGAGTACTAGTAATAGTATTCCATAGATTTCCTGTTTGCTTTGGATATATTCAGAGAGACGCTTTAAACAGCCATAGTGTCAGTAGTGTCAGTAGTGCCAGTAGTGCCAGTGTGATCGTAGGTGCCGTCTGCTATGCAGCGACCTAAGTTAATTTAAGTAATATATGTATATTTCTTACTTGTCACTTCTTCCGAGTGTTTTTGCTTTTGGGAAGCTTTAATTGTGGAGTCCTAGTAATAGTATTCCATAGATTTCCTGTTTGCTTTGGATATATTCAGAGAGACGCTTTAGACAGCCATAGTGTCAGTAGTGTCAGTAGTGCCAGTAGTGCCAGTGTGATCGTAGGTGCCGTCTGCTATGCAGCGAGCTAAGTTAATTTAAGTAATATATGTATATTTCTTACTTGTCACTTCTTCCGAGTGTTTTTGCTTTTGGGAAGCTTTAATTGTGGAGTACTAGTAATAGTATTCCATAGATTTCCTGTTTGCTTTGAATATATTCAGAGAGACGCTTTAAACAGCCATAGTGTCAGTAGTGTCAGTAGTGCCAGTAGTGCCAGTGTGATCGTAGGTGCCGTCTGCTATGCAGCGAGCTAAGTTAATTTAAGTAGTATATGTATATTTCTTACTTGTCACTTCTTCCGAGTGTTTTTGCTTTTGGGAAGCTTTAATTGTGGAGTACTAGTAATAGTATTCCATAGATTTCCTGTTTGCTTTGGATATATTCAGAGAGACGCTTTAAACAGCCATAGTGTCAGTAGTGTCAGTAGTGCCAGTAGTGCCAGTGTGATCGTAGGTGCCGTCTGCTATGCAGCGAGCTAAGTTAATTTAAGTATTATATGTATATTTCATACTTGTCACTTCTTCCGAGTGTTTTTGCTTTTGGGAAGCTTTAATTGTGGAGTACTAGTAATAGTATTCCATAGATTTCCTGTTTGCTTTGGATATATTCAGAGAGACGCTTTAAACAGCCATAGTGTCAGTAGTGCCAGTAGTGCCAGTGTGATCGTAGCTGCCGTCTGCTATGCAGCGAGCTAAGTTAATTTAAGTATTATAGGTATATTTCATACTTGTCACTTCTTCCGAGTGTTTTTGCTTTTGGGAAGCTTTAATTGTGGAGTACTAGTAATAGTATTCCATAGATTTCCTGTTTGCTTTGGATATATTCAGAGAGACGCTTTAGACAGCCATAGTGTCAGTAGTGCCAGTAGTGCCAGTGTGATCGTAGGTGCCGTCTGCTATGCAGCGAGCTAAGTTAATTTAAGTATTATAGGTATATTTCATACTTGTCACTTCTTCCGAGTGTTTTTGCTTTTGGGAAGCTTTAATTGTGGAGTACTAGTAATAGTATTCCATAGATTTCCTGTTTGCTTTGGATATATTCAGAGAGACGCTTTAGACAGCCATAGTGTCAGTAGTGCCAGTAGTGCCAGTGTGATCGTAGGTGCCGTCTGCTATGCAGCGAGCTAAGTTAATTTAAGTATTATAGGTATATTTCATACTTGTCACTTCTTCCGAGTGTTTTAGCTTTTGGGAAGCTTTAATTGTGGAGTACTATTAATAGTATTCCATAGATTTCCTGTTTGCTTTGGATATATTCAGAGAGACGCTTTAGACAGCCATAGTGTCAGTAGTGTCAGTAGTGCCAGTGTGATCGTAGGTGCCGTCTGCTATGCAGCGAGCTAAGTTAATTTAAGTATTATAGGTATATTTCATACTTGTCACTTCTTCCGAGTGTTTTTGCTTTTGGGAAGCTTTAATTATGGAGTACTAGTAATAGTATTCCATAGATTTCCTGTTTGCTTTGGATATATTCAGAGAGACGCTTTAGACAGCCATAGTGTCAGTAGTGCCAGTAGTGCCAGTGTGATCGTAGGTGCCGTCTGCTATGCAGCGAGCTAAGTTAATTTAAGTATTATAGGTATATTTCATACTTGTCACTTCTTCCGAGTGTTTTTGCTTTTGGGAAGCTTTAATTATGGAGTACTAGTAATAGTATTCCATAGATTTCCTGTTTGCTTTGGATATATTCAGAGAGACGCTTTAGACAGCCATAGTGTCAGTAGTGCCAGTAGTGCCAGTGTGATCGTAGGTGCCGTCTGCTATGCAGCGAGCTAAGTTAATTTAAGTATTATAGGTATATTTCATACTTGTCACTTCTTCCGAGTGTTTTTGCTTTTGGGAAGCTTTAATTGTGGAGTACTATTAATAGTATTCCATAGATTTCCTGTTTGCTTTGAATATATTCAGAGAGACGCTTTAAACAGCCATAGTGTCAGTAGTGTCAGTAGTGCCAGTGTGATCGTAGGTGCCGTCTGCTATGCAGCGAGCTAAGTTAATTTAAGTATTATAGGTATATTTCATACTTGTCACTTCTTCCGAGTGTTTTTGCTTTTGGGAAGCTTTAATTGTGGAGTACAGTTATATCACTTCCTTCGTTCACAGTAAAAGAGGAACTAACACACTTTCTAGTATTTCAGTTGCGCTTCCATGTAGTCCACCATTTACTAAATACGTCTGCAAAATATCCACATTTAACGACTAACTGTTTAGAAAAGAGGGAGATTCAGATGAATCTGAAATTGAGAAAGTATTTACAAAAATGTTTTCACAAATTCTACCCCGGTGAAAGTATCCATTGCTTTCCCTGTTTTCGTAACTACTTGTTTCATTGCAGCATATTTATGCATCGCATTATATTTCTCGTTTAAATATGGTACAAGAAGCTGGTGAAATGAGGTTAAAATGACACCATGTTTCATCTACATTAGCAGCAATGAAATGACGCGTATATCTGTCTAGAAGCTTACTTATTTCCTTCCTCGTTCTTGATTATTATAGCTGATGACTAACTGCTTATGAAGTGGGTAGAAACGTAATTTCGTGTTACGCTTCCCCAACACACTTTACAAATCAAATGGTGAGAGATGCTTTCTCTTTCAACAAGGAATGTAATGCTGTTCTCACAGTGGGATGAAGTGTAAAGATTTATTAGAGTTTTATTTTGAGTTATTTAACTGCTCCTTTGCCACTTTCTCTTCAATAGTCCCGTGCACAAACGCGATTTTAACGTAGACAGTGTTAATGGTGCTAGACTAACTGGCCGCGTTACCGTGTGCACGTGGGTGTGGAATGGGCCCTTGGCCCTTGGCTGTGTTTGCTGCAGACTGCGAGGCCCTTGTCCGGGCAGTGCTAATTGCCTCTGGGCCGCACCTAACTGGCTGTGGGGCCAGCTGCCTCCAGCTTGCGCTACGCTGCAGCCCTCGGCTCCCGCTACGACCTTCGAGGCAGGACCACATGCTGAGCCAGGGTAGCTCGCAGACAGGAAATGTTTCTCTCGTCAAGATACCTGCAGACGCAAGTTATCATGCCAGGAGAGTGCACTAAATCTGTAAAAATTACAGCACACCTACAAAATGGCGCGACAGATTACAGCTTGAAAGATGTGCAGAGCACTGTGTAACCTTTCTATGCTGTAACAGAGAATTTATAATATGATTAGAATGATGTTTGCGATAAGTAATAGTTACACCTCGAACTTTTAGGTTCCAAAAATTTTAAATTAGGTACGTACAGTAGGTTCTATTACTTACAAAAACAGGTTAAAAATTAGAAAATACGTGACCTGATACGATGCAGCCACTGTGTAGTCCTGGGTTTTTCTGTAGTACTGTCTTTAGTTTCACACTATCTTTGATACCAAAAGAACATGTGGACCAAACTGATTTTTTCTGTCACCTCTTCTATTAATCGCAGTTGCTCTGAGACTGGTTTCCCTAATCAGTCTAGAGCTTTAAAATGCAGAGTAAAAATGCTTAATGATATTTTATGCATGCAATGTTTTATGCATGCAATGTCGTTGGAAATTGTTGGGTCCTTAAGAAGATCTTTAGGTGAAGAAATGCTCACTGTCTCCTCCGGCAATTAAAGAAAATGTTCTTAATGTCTTCTGACTACTTGCTGTAATATTAAATGGCCTCTAGCCGTGTTCCCCAGCGAGTAACTATGGGTTCTGGTGGAAGTGGTACGTTGGGAAGTTCCTCACAAAATAAATGGATTTTTGTAGCTGCTTTAATAAAGACCTTTCTGATGGTAGAAACTAGCTTATTGGAATGTGGAAATGAGAGTCATATCTGGGACGTTATTTCTATTTTGAACTGCAATTTCCTTAACCTTTAATATAAAGGGAGTAGAAGGACTCGACCCATGCAGTGACCATTTCATTTCAACATCTTTATTTGCATCATAAATAAATAATTAAGAAAATAACAATCATAAATCAGATAATAATTTCTTAAGAAACGCCATTTAGGCAAACTTTACAAACTGCTTGTTAAATGAATTAATCTCTTTAAAAACATTTAAAACCCGCCACTCAGGCCCATTTTACAAACTGCTTGTTATATGAAACCACAAGCGAATTAATCTCTTTGCAAACAGTTAAACATCCGCCACTCGGACCAAGTAAATCATTTAAAATAAACTTTACATCAAATAACCAGGAAATGAGTTATTATTTCCACATAGATTGAAACCCTCCCCTTCTGGGTGAGATATTACCAAACAACTTTACAAGATTATAGACAGTTTAATCAATAATAACCCAGTTATTTCCCCATCAAAATTGACATACGCCACTAAGGTTGAATTGCACCGCAATTTTAGAAAACGGTTTCAATTGAGACACATTTTTCTAGAAATCCCTCAAGATTCTTAAGACAAATATTTAAAACATTTAACCCGGGCAACCTTGCAGAACCACCACAAGTTTTAGAAAACTGCAGCTTGTACAATGACTGAGGCCCGAGATTGTGAGGCTGCGACTTGGCCGCGAACGGTGGAGGCGACTGAGTACTTACATTCGAATTATGGTGTGTACTCCGTTTGTACTTCCACCCATTTCAGAATACCCACATCGGAACCAAACAGCACACGTGAGCTCAGGCGATGTCCACCACCCGTACGCCCGCTAGTAATTTAAACGGGAGGCTCTGCACTTCGGTGAACCACTGCTTCCAATCCCTGAAACATAAATCAGAAGCGACAACAAGGAACCAAAGAACCCTTCTTTCTCCTTAATACTCAAACTTATACAGAAAACTACTTCGATAAAATTGACACTAATAAAACTGATTTCATTCCTTTAAGCAGAACCACGTACACGAATGATGCAAACGGAACTGGGTCATTAAAACCAAAGCGTCACATGGAGCACCTAATGTGGGCCTGTAAGGTACCACACGGCAATCTTTAAACACGGAATATAGATCGTTCGGCAAGGCTGCGTACACGTATCTATGTTTTAGACACTTGCCAGCTGAAGTAAGATGAATACTATTAAGCAGCGAAGCACACACTTAATAAGAGGTATGAGATACCACATCACGCAACGCTTTGCAACGCTTTGCTGCCTCAAGAGCAATCATCTTCACTAATCGTTGTGTAGCGGGACTTTGAATTTCGCCGCGCTGCACTCGTTCCCTCAGACATGAATTGTGCCGTCGCAGCGGTATGAGCGCTCGGCGGCAGGGAAAATACTAAAATTGTAACTCTTTTTTTGTTTTTCTATCCGTTTCTTGATTGTCTCTTGATAGCCGAAGCTTAAGGCAGACGTGATCTGATGAAGACGTTAAAAAAACTTATTAGCTAGTCTTGATCTGATTTTTACGTGTAGACATATTGTGGAAGTTGTTAAGAAATTCGGAGGATGGAAGTAGCAATGTAAATTAAATTGCATACAGTATCAAGATGATTTTAATTGGTATAAATTAGTGATTCCTGGACGATTGCAAGATTTCCGAGCAGACTTCTCACGCCGAAATGAAGGAGATTTGTGAAGACCTGGACGCCGCACGAAAGAAGACAAGTTAACCTGGTAAAGGATGAACTCTTATCTACGCCACTTCCCCCTGTCAGTTACATTTTGTTATTCTCTGTTTCTTTTCAATAATTTTTGTAGTGGAAATTGGTTTACCTTTTGCTCAAAAACGCCATAAGGACCACCCCAACTATACCTTTTCTGTAATACGAAGTCCGATTTGCATTTCTTTCTTTCTTTCCCTTTTTTCACGGTCATTAACGATTAAAAAAAAAAACATTTTCACTTACGATTTCTTCCCACATTTTCAACCTTTTTTCTTTTTCTTTTCTTCTCTCTTTTCTTTTTTTTTGATTAACCACTACAGTTGGTAGGACTTGAATTACTGAACTTGATGTCAGCTGCTGGATCGATGTGACGAAGACACCAGACGTTGCTTAGTCCGATAGTAACAGCGTGTTCCTTCACGGAAGCGAGCACACGCATAGCTTCACGAGGTTGCCAAGAAGCCACAGCGCCGGCCCGCTCTTACTGACCCCAGTACGATCAAGCGCTGACTGCCACCCGTAATCAGGCACACCGTGCTCACTATCTTCTGTCAAATTTCTCGCTAATACGCGCACTTCCGCGTACCGTGCCGAACGTTGTTGTCCCTTTCCACTCCGTACTGCTCGCTATATCCTGAGTCGGCCCATGGGCAAGACATGTGATACGGAGCAACGCTGGGTAAAATACTTTCAACAATTTGACAGCAGCTGTCGTGTATGCGGTTGCTTCAGTGAAGATTACAAGAACTTTATTTGGATACAAACTGTTGGGGAAAAGTAATTTGAGGGCTTTATTAATAAAGTAAGCAACTGTTTCCTGGTTAGTTTTACCTCCTTGCTGTAGATCACATGCCGGCCGCTGTGGTCTAGCGGTTCTAGGCGCTTCAGTCCGGAACCAAGCGGCTGCTACCCTCGCAGGTTCGAATCTGGCCTCGGGCATGGATGTGTGTGATTTCCTTAGTCAGCTTTAATTACTTCAATGTCTAGGGGACTGATGACCTCTGATGTTAAGTCCCATAGTGCTTAGAGCACTATGGGACTTAACTTCTAAGGTCATCAGTCCCCTAGAACTTAGAACTACTTAAACCTAACTAACCTAACGACATCACACACATCCATGCCCGAGGCAGGATTCGAACCTGCGACCGTAGCGGTCGCGCGGTTCCAGACTGTAGCGCCTTTAACCGCTTGGCCACCACAGCCGGCAGTGCTTAGAGCCATTTGAACCATTTCTTGCAGATCAGATGAGGTACAGAGCAAGTATCAGTATCTAACTTTCCAAACATCAAATTTGCCACATATTGATCTTGTGTCAGTTGTCTCATCGACAGAGATCAACATGTATGGCTCTGAGCACTATGGGACTTCTGAGTTCATGAGTCCCCTAGAACGTAGAACTATTTAAACCTATCTAACCTAAGGACATCACACACATCCATGCCCGAGGCAGGATTCGAACCTGCGACCGTAGTGGTCGCGCTGTTGCACACTGAAGCGCCTAGAACCGCTCGGCCACTCCGGCCAGCCCAACATGTATGAATCGTCTATATCTTCCCTTATCTTCCGTAGTATATTTTCATATAAAGTATCTAAATAGTTCTTTCTCAGTGCGGATTCTGATGGAATGCTGCGGTGACAGTACTTCTCCAGAAAACTTCTGAACTGGCTATTTTCAGCTTCATTAAATGATATGTTTGCTGCAACAATAGCTCGACACAGGTCAAGATGAAATTCAGTTTTGCTTGTCGCAATTGGTTTAGCCACAAAGGTTTGTTTCAAGTTTGATTTATTTATTTAAAATTGTCTGGTGTTTAATCCATGCAACATGGTGACTTGAAGAATTTACATCAGCGATCTACTTAGCAAAATTAACCTACATTAAGCGTTTAGAAACAATATTTTTGCATTCGCATGTGTCTGGTCCAAGCTAACTCGGAAAAAACAGTGGCATCACTGTTCTCTGAGTGGGCATAGTAGATAAAAGGTTAACATTTTACTTACATCTTTGTCACATTCATTGCCGTGAATAACTCTTCCGTCTGTAGAGACATCAGGAAATTCTTAGAACCACTGACGAATCAGAGATAATTTGGAGCTGGCTACTTTCGGCATGCTTGACTTTCCCCAAAATACACTGTCACTGTGAAATATTTCACCACATCCAGGCAGCACGCTGACCGACTGAATGAAGACACTGCAGGTGTTTTAAACAAACTGTTCCGACAGTACAGTAAGACGCCGGAGGCAGACCACATGGCTCCTCAGTGCCCTGCCGGCCCATTTGACGGATCAGCGAGCGACAACGCTCTGCTGAGCAGGGCGGGCTGGAACAACCTTGCGTATGCTGAGATCGTCCGACTTACGATTGGCGTTCACGCGTGCAAGCAAACCAGTTATCATTCAGTTACAGTTTTATAAGTAGCCGGGAGACCAGAAGAGTAGTTTTAGTCACACAGATTTTATTTGACTGGATTTTTAAAAACTAGATACAGTAAGGTTCTAACATGAAATTAAGTATTTTTGGGATTTTAAAAAATGAGGTATAATCAGGTTCTAAGATGAAATTAGGTATTTTAAGCACTACAAAATTACCATTTTCTATAAAATATTTGCTTGATTCTTAGCTGGGAAGATCAAGAGAGAATGTTAATAATAAAACATTTTATTTAAATGCATTTTTAAAATTTAGGTACAATTAGGTACCAACCTGAAATTGCGTATTATTAGGTACTATAAAACTAGCGTTTTTGATCATAAATTTGCCTTTGTTTAATGATGAACAAAATAGATTTTTACCTAATGTCCGATGTCTAGTAATAGTACACCTTTCTGCCATTTTTTAGGAAAGGTGTCCACCAGCAATCGCAAGTAAAACTAGCTAGAGGAATGACGTGTTTGTCTGTGGTTTAAATATACCCATGGAGATGCAAGAACTGAATAATTCTCTGTTGTGGGAAATTATATCTGAAAAATGGTTTTGTCTGTAATTTATGTTTTCGTAATGATCGAATGGATATCAGTTAAGTCAGTTATGGAAAAATAGGCTATCAGCAATGAACAGTCTGACAGATTGAAGTCAGATAGGAATATTCTAGCAACAGCGACTACGGACTGAATAGCTTGACAGGTGTGACCAATTGAGACACTGTAGTCTACATCTACATCTACATGGATGCTCTGTAAATCACATTTAAGTGCCTGGCAGAGGGTTCATCGAACCACTTTCACAGTTCTCTATTGTTCCAACCTCGTACAGCGTGCGGAAAGAATGAACACCTATATCGTTCCGTGCGAGCTCTGATTTCCCAAAAATTTTATCGTGGTGATCGTTCCTCCCTATGTAGGTCGGTTTCAACAAAATATTTTCACATTCGGAGGAGAAAGCTCGTGATTGGAATTTGGTGAGAAGATTCTGTCGCAACGAAAAACGCCTTTCCTTTAATGATTTCCAGCCCAAATCCTGTATCGTTGCTGTCACATTCTCTCTCCTATTTCGCGATCATACAAAACGTGCTGCCTTTCTTTAAACTTTCTCGATGTACTCCGTCAGTCCTATCTGGTAAAGATCCCACCACGCACTGCAGTATTCGAAAAGAGGACGGACAAGCGTAGTTTTGGCAGTCTCCTTAGTAGGTCTGTTACATTTTCTAAGTGTCCTGCCAATAAAACACCGCCGTTGGTTCGCCTTCCCCACAACATTTTCTATGTGTTCTTTCCAATTTAAGTTGTTCGTAATTGTAATACCTAGGTGGCTCTGAGCACTATGGGACTTAACAGCTATGGTCATCAGTCCCCTAGAACTTAGAGCTACTTAAACCTAACTAACCTAAGGACACCACACAACACCCAGCCATCACGAGGCACAGAAAATCCCTGACCCCGCCGGGAATCGAACCCGGGAACCCGGGCGTGGGAAGCGAGAGCGCTACCGCACGACCACGAGATGCGGGCAATACCTAGGTATTTAGTTGAATTTACTGCTTTTATATTAGACTGATTTGTCGTGCAACCGAAGTTTAACGAATTCCTTTTAGCACTCATGTGGATGACCCCACACTTTTCGCTATTTGGGGTCAACTGCCACTCTTCGCACCGTTCAGATATTTTTTCTAAATCGTTTTACATTTTGATGTGATCTTCTGATGACTTTATTAGTCGATAAACGACAGCGTCATCTGCAAACAACCGAAGACGGCTGCTCAAATTGTCTCCCAAATCGTTTATATAGATAAGGAACAGCAAAGGGTCTATAACAATACCTTGGGAAACGCCTGAAATCACTTCTGTTTTACTCAAAGACTTTCCGTCAATTACTACAAACTGTGACCTTTCTGACAGGAAACCACAAATTTTTTTTGGTCATCAGACTGGTTTGATGCGGCCCGCCACGAATTCCTTTCCTGTGCTAACCTCTTCATCTCAGAGTAGCACTTGCTTGACGTATTCCAATCTCTGTCTTCCTCTACAGTTTTTGCCCTCTACAGCTCCCTCTAGTACCATGGAAGTCATTCCCTCATGTCTTAGCAGATGTCCTATCATCCTGTCCCTTCTCCTTATCCGTGTTTTCCACATATTCCTTTCCTCTCCGATTCTGCGTAGAACCTCCTCATTCCTTACCTTATCAGTCTACCTAATTTTCAACATTCGTCTATAGCACTACATCTCAAATGCTTCGATTCTCTTCTGTTCCGGTTTTTCCACAGTCCATGTTTCACTACCATACAATGCTGTACTCCAGACGTACATCCTCAGAAATTTCTTCCTCAAAAGGCCGGTATTTGATATTAGTAGACTTCTCTTGGCCAGAAATGCCTTTTTTGCCATAGAGAGTCTGCTTTTGATTTCCTCCTTGCTCCGTCCGTCATTGGTTATTTTACTTCCTAGGTAGCAGAATTCCTTAACTTCATTGACTTCGTGACCATCAAACCTGATGTTAAGTTTCTCGCTGTTCTCATTTCTACTACTTCTCATTACCTTCGTCTTTCTCCGGTTTACTCGCAAACCATACTGTGTACTCATTAGACTGTTCATTCCGTTCAGCAGATCATTTAACTGTTCTTCACTTTCACTCAGGATAGCAATGTCATCAGCGAATCGTATCGTTCACATCAGTCACATAACTGAGACGATATTCCATAAGCGCGCAATTTGACTACGAGCCGCTTGTGTGGTACAGTGTCTAAAGCCTTCTGAAAATCCAGGAATACGAAACTGATCAGAAATCCCTTGTCAGTAGCACTCAGCACTTCATCGTTGATACAGCAGTTTAAGTGCGAGAGTGGAAGGTTGTCAACATTTCACACGCTTGACGACGTCTCCTTAGGGTGTACAAGACGAAGAAAGAGTTAACAGAAGCCATAGCAGTAACTGTGAGATGAGAACGACGAAAAAGTCTTATCTTGGAGGTTATAGTTGGCGAGCGGAAAGCCGTGTTGGCATTTTCCGTCATTGCTTGTGTCTGTAATGATGTGGTCAGTTAGGAATACTGACAATAAGGCCTCTATTCGTCTGACTTCATTCTAAGCCTGTGACTTGCTGTGTGATGCACAATTACGTGGATAATCTTGTACGTATTTTTCACAAAATACGTTCTCTTAGTGGTCACAAAGGCCCAAAAAATCGAAGTCTTCCAACAAATAGGTCTATAGCAACTGGAGGAATCCTATTTATGTTAATCTACGCCTACACCTTGAATGTTTCCTTCACGTTGCCTAATTACATTTTCGCGTGTGCTCAAGCTCAAATTCTTCATTTGAAGTTGTTGATTGGTGTCTCCTTCTGGAAAGCAAATGATCAGGTAGTTCATTGCAAGTGACTTGTCTACTTGGGAAAGATGTGTTTGGTGATTATTTTTGATAATGGTTTTTGTAAGTTCGAGAGATAAAGTTCCTGAGGGAGATGCAAAGTTCGGCAAACAAATGCCGCAAGAGTGGATGAACAGTAAGTGGCGGCTAAATAAAAACAGTTCCAAGAGATCCGTTTGTGTGGAAGAGATCCCTT
The DNA here is from genome assembly GCF_023864275.1 of Schistocerca cancellata. Taxonomy (NCBI): domain Eukaryota; kingdom Metazoa; phylum Arthropoda; class Insecta; order Orthoptera; family Acrididae; genus Schistocerca; species Schistocerca cancellata. Next base: position 102,143,557 of record NC_064633.1, read on the forward strand.
TGTGTGGTTAGTGTTCAAATCCTCAGACGTCCCAAATACCTGCTACGAAAATTCGCATTAAAATTACAAAGCAAAAATCACACTAAAGGTTTCAAAACTTCAAAATGTTTATAATTAATATTTTAACACCGTTATCTTTAAAGTTTAATTACTACTTTTAGAATCTGCAAGTCTGATAAACACTAGCACTTTTTCACAAAAGTGAGTTCCAGAAATAAGTGAATTGGTTAGTAGGAAGAAAGGTCATGTCCACTTCTTTTTCAAATAACGTTTACTGGAGATACTTGATCTTTATGTCAGTGCATTTTGTAGCAAACAATAGGAATTGTCTGGTACAGAATGGTTCAGATGGTTCTAAGCACTATGGGACTTAACATCTGAGGTCATCAGTCCCCTAGACTTAGAAGTACTTAAACCTAACTAACCTGAGGACATCACATACATCCATGCCAGAGGTAGGATTCGAACCTGCGACCGTAGCAGCAGCGCGGTTCTGGACTGAAGGTTTGGTACAACGGACGGTAATGTCCCATCAACAGAAATGCTCTTCAGTTGGGTATTCAGTTATAGAAGGGCCATGCCCATGTAAACAAGTGAACAGTGGTCCGGTTTCAATAAAAGGGAGTAATCTGGACGATGTAAATACTACAGCACACACCTTTCGAGCAGAAACCCTTTTATACCAGTATGCGCCTGTGACCAGACAAGGATGAACAAGATGAAGACGAAACATACCTACCACTCTCTGCGTTGCTGTGTTTTAATTCTTGTTGTATTTTGGGGACATCATAAATTAACCGGTGTCCTCACATCATGTACTTTTATTGTTGTAGTGTATATGAGTGACATAAACTTGCTTTACACAATACTTCAGCTGCAAACAGAACTCTAGCTGCCTCACGAAAATTATCAGGTTCGAAAAGGGGTCACCAGTACATTCAGACTAATGACCACAGTCAATGGGTGAAGTACGTTGCAATGGTGTGTATTGTTCCACTCTGGGGCCGATCGCTACATGGCAGCCCCACGACACCGCTCTTAAACCCGCTTTGTAATAAGTTTTCTGTGCCTACTAAAAGGCTTATTTTCCAGGACACAGTCCCTTTTCCAAATCACCGATTCAGGTACAGTAGCTATCAGCTGAAACGTTTAAAAATTGCTTTTTACTGTTCGCGTGTCGGCTTCCAACATGTAGCGTAAATTATTGCCTTGAGTGTCTGCTACGAGTGGACTGAGCGCTATATGGTTAGCACACAAGGGTAGTTTACATCTACATCTACATCTGCATCGATACTCTGCAAATCAAATTTAAGTGCCTGTCAGAGGGTTCATCGAACCACCTTAACAATTCTCTATTATTCCATTCTCGTACAGCACGGACACATGTATCTCCCTGCACGAGCTCTGATTTCCCTTATTTTATCATGGTTTCTCCCTATCTAGGTCGCTTTCAACAAAATATTTTCGCTTTCGGAGGATAACGTTCGTGTTCGGAATTTCGTGACAAGGTTCCTTCACAACGAAAAGGGCCTTTGTTTTAATCATATCCATCCCAAATCCTGTATTATTTCAGTGACACTCTCTCCCCTATTTTGCGATAATATAAAATGTGCTGCCTTTATTGAACTTTCTCCATGTACTCCGCCAATTCTATCTGGTAAGGATCTCACACCGCGCAGCAGTATTCTAAAAGAGGACGGACAAGCGTAGTGCAGAAAGTCTCCTTAGAAGCCGGCCGGTGTGGCCGAGCGGTTCTAGGCGCTTCAGTCTGGATCCGCAGGACCACTACGGTCACAGGTTCGAAATATGCCTCGAGTATGGATGTGTTTGACGTCCTTAGGTTTGTTAGGTTTAAGTAGTTCTAAGTTCTAGGGGAGTGATGGCCTCAGATGTTAAATCCCATAGTGCTCAGAGCCATTTTTTATCCCCTTAGAAGATCTGTTACATTTTATAAGTGTCCTGCCAAATAAAAACAGTATTTGGTTAGCCTTCCCCACAACATTTTCTGTGTGTTCCTTCCAATTTCAGTTGTTCGTAATTGTAATTACTAGGTATTTAGTTGAATTTACGGCCTTGATATCTGACTGGTTTATTCTGTAATCAAAGTTTAACGGATTCCTTTTAGCACTCATGTGAATGACCTCACACTTTTCGTCATTTACGATTAATTGCCAATTTTCGCACGACACTGATATCTTTCTAAATCGTTTTTCTATTTTTGTTATCTTCTGTTGACTTTACTAGTCGATAAACGACAGCGTCATCTGCAAACAACCTAAGACGGCTGTTCACATTGTCTCCCATACCGTTTACAGAGATAAGGAACAGCAAAGGGCCTACAACAGTACCTTGGAGAACGCCAGAAATCTTTTCTGTTTTACTCGAAGACGTTTCGTCAATTATTACGACCTGTCTGACAGGAAATCACGAATCCAGTCACATAACTGAGACGATATTCCATAAGCACGCAATTTCACTAAAAGCAGCTTTTATGGTACAGTGTCAAAAGGCTTCTGGAAACCCAGGAACACAGAATCAATTTGAGATGTACAAGTACATAGAGCAACTTCGTGTCTCCGAGGAAAGCTTGGAAGACGGTCAAGAAGACATCAGTTTACACGATCTGCGCTGCTGCGGTATCCGCAGGAGGTCTCAGTGTAAGCCGAGGTCACTCCGAATGACTGAAGCTGACTAACAGCGTAGTCGAGAATCCTGGCAGTCTCTGCAGGGAGGGTTGGGGATCGTCTCCCTGCCACCAGTGCCGCCTGGGTGCGTTGTCGGGCCACCAGCGCTATCACATCAAGTAAAAACGCGCAGTCAGCTGCCAGCATGTGTCAAGGAAAGTCAGCAGACATGCCATGCTCCTATGAGTTTGGAGCGAATGGAATGATTACTGGGTGCTCGGCTTGCTTGTAAGTAGTCATTCCCATTTTGCGGGACATTTCGTTATACACGTGAAATACGTGTAACAAATGTGGTTAGGACTGAGGCTATAGACACTTAGATTGTCTGCTGCGTTACTCTTTTCGCAAACAATCGCGGAATTTCTGGACAGAGCGTATACCATAGTGTGGCTTACGACAAAGAAGTTTTGATCTTTAGAAATTAACAGTGCTACAAATTCTCGGGCGTGTGAAAGCCATCGAAGTTACCTATACAGGCTGATTCAGCTGAAGTTACCTCATGTATTTGCGGAACCGTTTAAGATATCATAATTCTTTTTTCACCGACATCAATAGTGAGAAAATTCTCTATGAACGACATATGGTTCCTTGAACAGTTTTTAATTACAGAGATATCGGTACACTATTAATTTTTCAAATAGTACTGCGAGGATTTCACTGCTAGTATACACAGTTCTAAGAGAGACGAATACAGCGCCGTTCCACACTCCTAAATCCGAATGCTGGTTCTAAAGTAAGCACAATATTGGGAACTTCAAATCTGCGTGTTTAGAACATGAAACAGAATGTTCTTCTATGAGGAGATTCTTGATTTCATATCCTAATCGGGTAATACATCACATCGAAAATAAGGGATACAGTGCTTTGCACCGGCGCGATACAGAGACAGGAGGGCCCAGAGGAAATGAAGTTCTTTTTCTGTATGTGTCTTTCACGAATGTCGAGATCTGGTTACTTTGAAATGAGAACTGTCTTCTTTAAGTACAATGCAAAAGGAAACAGAATAGAGAAGATGAAATGCAAAATGGTTCAAATGGCTTTGAGCACTATGGGACTTAACGTCTGAGGTCATCAGTCCCCTAGACCTATAACTACTTAAACCTAAGGACATCACACACATCCCTGCCCGAGGCAGGATTAGAACCTGCAACCGTATCAACAGCACGGTTCGGACTGAAGCGCCAAGAATCGCTCGGCCACAGTGGCCGGTGGTGAAACGCACTCAAGAAAGCATCGAGATAAGTATTGTACAACAAGAATGATAATTCAGCGAATGTGCACAACATTGCTATTGGAAGGGCATTGAAATGCTACTCACAGGGTAAGAAACAGGCCCGAATGAGCACAGTGACGGAAATAGATGTTCTGTATAAGCTAAACTAAACTAAACTCTCGAACAGGCCATGAAGGCCCAACGGTGCCGAACTGAGGAGCTTCTTGACTGAGAAGTAGCGGCTCCGGTCTCGTAAATGACATACGGCTGCCGGCCGAAGTGGCCATGCGGTTAAAGGCGCTGCAGTCTGGAACCGCAAGACCGCTGCGGTCGCAGGTTCGAATCCTGCCTCGGGCATGGATGTTTGTGATGTCCTTAGGTTAGTTAGGTTTAACTAATTCTAAGTTCTAGGGGACTAATGACCTCAGCAGTTGAGTCCCATACTGCTCAGAGCCATTTGAACCATTTTTGACATACGGCTGGGAGAGCGGTGTCCTCATGCGATGCCCATATCTGCATCCAGTGACGCCTGTGGGCTGAGGATGACATTCAAACTCAGGACGTTTGCCTTTCGCGGGCAAGTGCTCTATCTACTGAGCTACCATAGCACGATTTACGATACATTATGGTTATAATTAAACTTCCTCACTGCTTGAGAGGTCCCTATTGAGAAAGGAGTGATCATAGAGCAGTGAAACTTTTTTGGAAGCATTTGTAAGGCAATGCAGAAGAGAAATAATGAATAACCTATTGAAAAAAAACACCTTTTAATTTTAACATGGCGGGGTAATATTTGTTAACTGTATACCACGTTTAGGTTCTGAGTTACAAACGTTGATCAGTGTGTCAGTGTGTGGGTGTTATGTTGACGAGTTGTGCAACGGATTGATCTGACAAGTACCCTTTGGCTCCTGCAATAAGCAATTTCCACCCCACACTACCACAGAAGTCAGACATATGCTCATAAGGTACCAAAAAGAAATCCCTGAAAAACTTTCAGCAATAAATATCTTCTGGAGTCATCTGCTGTAAGGAAAAGACACAAAAATATCCTATTTTATTTCGAAACTAGTGGGATACTTGGGTACTGGAGTATTGCTAGTTAGTGTAAGAAAAACATTAAGCGAATGGAAAATATTATTTATTGCAAAATTTAAGAAAATTTAGTGAAACTTTTATTTATAAACTGATACATAAATTTCTGGGTTATTTTCGAAATAGGAGGTTACCTATTATGGATAGGAATCCCTTTAATGAAATTTATATACAAAGTGCTGGAAAGCTCTTTCATCCCTTTTCTTTAAGAATGCTATTTACTCAGCAGAATGCCTGAGAGCTGCACTTAGTCAACTTGAATAATTATCCGATTGAATTTTTTCTATGTACGGTCGAGGCTGTCATGTGAGAAATGTAATGGAGTGACGTGAATGAAGTATGTTATTTCTAATGGAGGAAAGTTGGGGCTCTTCTACGCTGTAGCTCACAATACTGTGAGCTGCGACGACTGCTGCCTGCATCGTTCGTCACTGAAAAATAACAAAACTATCTGTTTCTATCTGGTTTCACCTTCCCCAATTGAACTCTCACTATGCCTTGATGAAGTGAAGAATTCCTATCTGCCCCTAGTCTAACTATTGGCATGGTACACCCGTCAGATAACCAGTCCACAGCGATGGCACTCAATGTTCGCTCGCAGGCGCTAACTAATACTCTGTGTTCACACAGCACATTAAGTGTTGCAGCCAACACAGTGAACAAACGCTTAATCACGAGCGACTCAATTTAGAGTATCACTCCGATTCGCCAACGACAGAGGTGCTCTCTCAGTGCAGTGCTGAGTAGAGACTTTGTTCCTCGCTCTCTGTGTACATGCACGAGCGCACTCGCTCCCGCTACTTGTTCCCACTACAAGAGTGTCACCGGAACGACTTCCCTCCACGCAAAAAGCGAAAGGTTATATCATCCGCTGTCTTTCCCTCACTCCTCCTGTTCTTTGCATCAGAAATAGTCCACCAATCTGCGTCACTTTTACAAACGGGAGAATGGCGCTCCGTTTTAGCCGACCAGTCCAGAAATATATAGCATCTGTGTTAGGCATTTACTGTCCACTGTGAGACCCTGAAACTGCGCAGTAGGTCCGTCAGAAAATGCATATACTGGGACTCTCCCAAACAATACAGCAGGTTTTGCTTTTAAGGTGAACACACAGGCCATTATCCCTTTTCTCTGGCAAATGCTGTTTTGGCCCCGTGGCCAGTCGGCTGGCCGGCGCAGCTGCATGCTAACTCACTCTCCTACGGTCTTTCCAACGGGCTGGTTGCATCCGTCAAACAAAAGCTCCTGTGCCCATCGTGTCTTGAATATTTGTGTACGCCAGCCTCGACTTTTTAATCTTGGTGGACACATGTGATTTATTTATTAGATTTGCATATCAATTAAGTGGAAATATGTAAAATTGACTCTACCGTATAGAGTTTGGACTCGAATGAAACATCTTGATTCGTAGAATACGATGGTGAGGTCGGAATATGTAAGAAATTAAGGTCACGAGACCACGCCACCTTACAAGTGTGATGACCATCTGCATCCATGACAGCCAGGAATCACGCTATAGGTACCATTTCACAACTGTTCACAGCACTTTTCGAATGGCGAAACTTTTAGCTATTGTGATACAGCTCGTGCACTGCATGAGGATCTCACATCTCATTGAGCATTCTCAGCCATGGCAACAGTAACTTCATCAACAATTTGTGCCGCAATTGGCCGTCGATCACGTCCAAGAGGAATTCTCAAATCCCTAGTTAATTGGAACTTCCGAATCATGTTCTTCAACTCCGGTGCAGGAAGGTAGCCGCTCCGTATTCCTTTAAGGTATCGATACTCATGAACAGCAACAGCACTGTTCCTGTTGCTTTGTAAAAACGGCTTTAGGCGAGTAAGGCCCTGCCTATGTTGCCGAGACCCATGTTGACTGCCTGCAACTGTACTGATACTTGTGTTTGAACCCTACATCCCAAACTAGTACCGGTGTCTAACACCAAGTCATGACGCACTATTAATACCGCAAGTCATACAGTCCACAGCCTGCATATCATTCCTAGAAAGTTTGGTACGGAAACGGTATGTAGTTCTCCGTATATACTGGCTCAAGTAGCGAAAGCTTAATTCTAACGGCTCTGTACATTAGCGGGCCCTTGACATTCCACTCAGGCTGAGGCAGAGGAGCGAGGACGTTCGGTGCGCGTTGTCGGAGGGTACATGACTTGTCACTACTTTATCGAAGAATGCTTAACGGGTAAAGTTATGGACACTTCCTTTCTGAAGTGCTACCGGCTCTCATAGAGGACGATCCATATGGAATAAGTAGATATGTGTTACTTTGTACCCGGCTCTCTGCTCGCCTGTGGCTAGTAAAGCGTTCACCCCGCTCTCTCGTGGTCTCTGGATAGGAACGTGAATGTCTTAGCAGTTGGCCTGCATGTTCGCCAGACACTAATGTAATTTTTCTTTGGGGTCAATTGAAGGATCTATCCACATGCTCAGGTGACCCAAGTGGGTTTTAAACGTGGCATTCTTTCAGAAAATGCAGTGGTGTGGGAGGAAACTTTCCAATCGGCCCACAAGTACCTGCATGAAATGGTTCAAATTGCTCTGAGCACTACGGAACAACATCTGAGGCCATAAGTCCCCTATAACTTAGAACTACTTAAACCTAATTAACCTAAGGACATCACACACATCCATGCTCGAGGCAGGATTCGAATCTGCGACTGTAGCAGTCACATGGTTCCGGACTGAAGCGCCTAGAACCGCTCGGTCACAGTGGCCGGCTTACCTGCACGACCTACGACAATCGCCTGCTCAGTAGAAGGTGGGCGTTGCGATCGCCTGTGGATATAAGTGGAATTTTAAGAATGTGTTAACAAGCGCAAGTGGCGACTCATGCAAAATTTTAGCAGTGTGCTATAGTAGGGGTGACCTATATGCTTCTACATCTACATGGTTATTCTGCAAATCACAATCATCAAGTTCCTGCAGTGGGTTCATCCAACCACCTTCACGACAGTTCTCTGTTAATCCACTCTCGAACAGCACGCGGAATAAACACACGCCTATATCTTTCCGTCAGAACGCTGATTTCCCTTATTTTACTATGATGATCGTTTCTCCCTAAGTAGGCCAGCGTCAACAAAATATTTTCGCAGTCGGAGGAGAAAGCTAGTGATATGAAATTTCTGAGAAGATCCCGCAACAACGAGAAACGACTTTGTTTTAGTGATGACCACCACAAATCCTGTATCATGTTTGTGACACCCTCTCCACTTTTTCTCGATCATACAAAACGTACTGCTCTTCTTTTGAACTTTCTGAATATGCTCTGTTAATACTGTCTGGTAAGGATCTCACACCGGGTAACAGTATTCCAAAAGAGGACGGAAAAGCGTGATATATTCAGTCTATTTAGTAGATGTATTGCATCTTCTAAATGTTCTGCCAGTAACACGTAATCTTTGTTTTAGCCTCCCCAAAATATTTTCAGTGTGTTCTTTCCAATTTGTTTGTAATTTTAATTCCTAGGTATTTAGTAGGATTCACGACCGTTAGATTTGGTTGATTTATCGTGTAACCGATCTAGAGATCTCGTGGATGACCTGGCACTTTTCATTATTTAAGGTCAATTGGCAATTTTTGTACCATATAGATATCTTATCTAAATCGTTTTGCAATTGGTTTTGATCTTCTGATTACTAGGCGATAAACGACATCATCATCTGCAAAGAATCTAAGACGGCTGCTCAGATCGTCTCCTAATCGCGTACATAGGTAAGGAACGGCAGAGTGGCTGTAACACTACCCTGGGAAACGCCAGATATCACTTCTGTTTTACTCTATGACTTTCTGTCAGTTACTACGAACTGTGGCCTCTGTGACAGGAAATCACGATTTCAGGAGCATAACTGAGACGATATTCCATGAACACGCAATTCCACCACGAGCCGCTTGTGAGTAATGGTGTCAAAAGCCATCTGGAAAACTAGAAATGCCGGCCGGAGTGGCCGAGCGGTTCTAGGCGCTTCAGTCTGGAACCGCACGACCTCAACGGTCGCAGGTTCGAATCCTGCCTCGGGCATGGATGTGTGTGATGTCCTGTGGTTATTTAGGTTAAAGTAGTTTTTAAGTTCTAGGGGACTGATGACCTCCGCTGTAAAGTCCCATAGTGCTCGGAGCCGTTTGAACCAAAACTAGAAATACAGAATCAACTTGAAATCCTTTGTCGATAGCATTCAACAATTCTTGTGAGTAAACAGCTAGTTGTATTTAACAGGAAAGACGTTTTCTAAATCCGTGTTGACTATGTGTCAGTGGACCCATCTCCTGGAGGTATTTGATAATGATCGAACGCTACATATGTTCAAAAATCCTGCTGCATATTGACGTTAATGATATAAGCCTGTTATTTAGTGGATTATTCCTATTACCTTTCTTGAATATTAGTGTGACTTGTGCAACTTGGGTATGGATACTCACAGGGAAAAATATTCCAGGAGACGGCACAATGCTGGTACTCCATCACGCAATATGTAATCTGAGGAATGCAGAGCCAGAGTCCTCGTGCAGATTTTGACGTTGTGGACTGTTGCATTTAAATATGTCAATACACGCCAGTACTCTGGCTATGCCTCCATTGGGTATATATTATGTATCCATTATGTGATGAAGTACCCTTTATTTATTATGAGCTACAGTACACATATATTGTTGGCCGCAGCATATTTTTTGTTCAGTGGTCCTGCCTTGGATACTATACATTGATCTTGCCAAAAGCTGAGAGGCTTAGGCGTATAAGTAACTATATCTTTGCCGTATATTGTCTTTTGAACTGTGAGACCTTGGGCTGTATGATCTTGCTATCTCTGCCGCGCTCAATCAATGGCGTGTGGCAATGGTACGAGGGACGGGGAGCGAGTTACTGACAGACAGGGAAAAGCATGTCCGTATAATATTTTTCAGAACTCTGTGTTTTACGAAAGAGTGTAGACATTGTCTCTGATATCTTAGCGTATGTCTAAGACTGCAGGGACACCGAAAATTTGATTTGAATCTGCTGTAATTTTTTTCGCTTACTCTATCTACGCAAATAAAGAAATTACTCGTACTAACAACTCATTTAATTTTCCTGGACATTATTAGTAATTAAATTATATATTGCACTGTAATGTGATATTCTTTCTTAAACTTTTCGAAACTGTTGGTAATGGAAGTTTTGTAGTTGTTTTCTCAGTGGACGTGCATTTCTACTGACATACTGTCATTTTCTTGGTTGACTATGTATTCAGGTAACGGAAATCGATAGACAACAACAGCAATATTAGAAAAGAGCATGGAGCATAAAAGAGATTAACAGTATAAAAATCGCGTGAAATCGGCAGAAGAAATGAGCCGTGTGTTCTGGAGCGCTATCAGCAGTCTAGATAGCGCAGTGGCTGAGGCTAGGGAGTCTGAAACTGGGGTAGCGCTGTTGGGCAGTTCAGTTCCTCATAAGCCACACGTTTATGTAATCAGAGCTAAGTGGCGCTCGAGGCGCTGCAAAGTGCGACGCCGCTGGGCAGTGGATGGCTGGAAGCGAGTGATTTCTGAGTGATAAATGAAGCTGTGCCATTTGACAATCGAATAGAATTAGGGCTTGCGGATGCCTGGAGAACGCTACCTGCCATCGTGTGTAGCGCCAAGAGTGAGGTACAGAGGAGGTTGTGTAACCACATGGGGGTGTTTTCGTGGATAGGATGTTGTCCCCTTTTTGAGCATGAAGTGTGGAAATATATAAACACGTTTTACTGCACCATGCAGCGTGTACAATACAGGAACTGTTCAGAGACGGAGATAGTTTGTATCGCTATGACGGTGCACCTTGTCATCTACTGTGAGGAAATGGTCCGTGCACTACAGTACTCTTTGAAGCCTCGATCTGAACTCAACGGAACACTTTCGATATTGTTTAGACCGTCAGTCTCTCTACAGACCCCAGCGTCCAACGTCTTCGCTTTCTCTGGCTTTCGCTCTCGAGGAAGAATGGGCTGTCATTCATCCACTGACATTCAATCATCTCTTTGAAAGTGTCCCAGGAGCGTTTAAGGGTCATAAAGGTGGAGACACCCTACATCAATGTCCACCTACAGGTGTGCAGATACTTTTATCATACAGTATACGTGATATGGGTAGAAGCTCGTTGAGCATTACTAATATCAACTGTTGACTTTCGCTGAAAAAAGAAAAACTGGGGCCCTTCACCTTCTGACTGGCCACCTGGGACCGGAAGTCGTTGGTTTCCCAGTAGTCCTTCCGCAACTGGCATATAGTGATTTAAGAAATAACCGCTGGTTTGGGCCCTCAGTTGCTGTTTCACTATCAAAGCAGATAAGACATTAACGCCACCAATTCTATCTGCCTTCGGTTAGTACTCTCTTATCACATTTAGTTGTTTCAAGGACAGTAAGTTCATGTTACAACAAATTCTCCGCTGGTAGCTAATGTGGTTATTATAGTCTTCCACGCTTGTCTGTCCTCTTGTGCATTTCTATCAAGCGACTGTCAACAACATATTAAAGAGTTCGGCTTTTGGATTCTGTTTGTTGGGTTCTCCGTGAAGGGTAGGACGGCTCTCTCGACAGTGCGCTGCAGGTCAAAGACGCCGCAGATTCTCGGAAGTTGATTACCCAGAAGGCCAGAGTATTGAAGCATATGGGCTTCTGCATGCAGAAATAAACCTCAAATGACCCCCGCGGTGGCTATCTCGGAGAACGAGCCAAATAGTAACCCAGAAAATAGACATACAGTAATTAAAGGAATAGACCAATAATTCCAATTCATTGCAACTTCAAACCAAGACGAGGGTGACGTGCACAACGAAACAGGAATTTAACATAAGCAAACGCTGATTAGTAGCGTTTGGTGATAGAGGAGAGCAGTGCTGCCTCGTGATTAGCTGACTCTTCTTAACATGTGTTGCCTAACGAAGTGAGTCATTTACACATCTCATTTCTATCGCATGCCTGATACCACCTAATTCTAGCAGTCACATGCGGCACTGGCTTCTACGATAGGCTTGGTGGACTGCAGATGTGGCGAATAAGCGAAACGTTAAGCCCTCCTGGAAACTGATACGATTTTTCGGTTTCGTGCCGCAAAGTTTGTATTTGAATCCTATTATCATGAACGTGATCAACTTATTGCGTTAGACGACACTAGGGTCCCTCTCATGAATTCACTGTAACTCATCAGTTCACACGTTGATATAACAGTGCTATTTAATTATGCCCTTATTAATGTCACTAATCGTGATGGCGACTTTCAACTGGATAAGGCGTGGGACCCGATGATTTCTTTCATTTCTTCAAAAAGAATCATTTAATATCAATGACACGTCTAGTGACATTTTATTAATTCTGACATCTGAATTTTAACTCCCTGAGTGCGCATTCCGACAGAGAGCGCTTGTGTAGTATCGCATTACGCATGCGCCTGTGCGCCGTGGATGCAGCAGTATTCGAAGAAAGCGTGTAACTCGACACGGGTCCCTCATGTAGCGGCTGCCTTTCTGCCAGCTTCTTCACGCCTATTATTGGTATAAAGGTGGAGACACGAAATAGCAGTCTCTAGTGGAAAACTCTCACCTGTATGTCGCTGAATTGTTGTCTGTCGAAATATCGTGGCAGAAAGTACACGTCATCTGGCTGCGATCGCGAAACTTCATGGAATACTGTTTACGCCGGAAAAATTTGAAGAACCATAAATTACGGCTTAATTATCTGCCAGAGAAATAAATAAGCACCAGTAGCCTAGAATTTCAAACAGAAGACCTGATCACATTGACTCTTTCGGAATTATATCAGTTACACTCGGTACATCCACTGGGGATGAACGAATTGGCAGCAGCTGTAGATACGAGAGGTGAATGCATTACTTCCGGCAATCAGTGAGAATGCGAGCTACGGCGAGCGGCTCCTTTTTCTACGTGCGCTATAGCGTTTAATGTAAATGTATGTTTACATTCGGGAGTATGTTTTGGACAAATTGAGGGGTGATGCCATGGCAGCAGAGTAAAGGAAAACGAGTGACTTAAGTGGTGAGTACGTGGCCAGAAGAATCGATCCATTGAGGACTGCAAGCAGCGAAAGTTCTGTGAACACTTTAAGATTTCGGAAGAAAATTTCCGGATTAATTCAGATCCTCAGGCAAGCAGAGAAATTTTCCTGTAGAGATCTTGCTAAGTCATCCATTTAGAAGGCAAAATAGGCGGACTTTGAAAGCATTTCTCTCTATTACACGGAAATCAACCTTTAAGTTCGACTACCTGCCGACGTTGATTATAATGAAGTCACCTGACGAAATCGGTGAGAAACTCGCCGCAGTTCCATTCTCGGAAAAGGATGGCCTACTAAATGCTTTAGAACAGCTAGACGCATAAAATGTGTCGAACCGACGGATTGAGAAACAATGGACGATGGCTTGACGGTGTAATCGCCCTCCTTCCTTCCTGCATCTATTATCCACATTAAGCAATCCCCAGTCCAAGTAACTAATAAGCAAAGTCTTTTATGAAGATTTGATAGGGACAACGATTACAATAAACTTTCATGTTTACTTTGATTTCCATGCTGAGATAGCTCTAGTTCCTATTGTGTATTGATTCTTGAAGCTGAAAATCTAACATCAGGACCTCACGTTTGAACTAAATAAATTAGAAGGACCGCATCTCTCTCAAGTGATAGAAGCTGAAAATGGACCAATGAAACCTCCAGAACCCTTTGTAAGCCAGTTGATAAACAAATTGGAGAAGAGAACCCTGTCTGCAGCTTGGGCATTTCAGTCATTCACTTGGAGAACGTCTTGAAAGATCTTGAAAGAAAGTGAGCAAGAAACAATGTTAAGATGCTGAATTAAACATAATATTTGAGAACTGGGATAATGGGCACATTTACAGGTAGGAAACCATTACATCTTAAAATCGGAAATTACATTCCATGAATCAGGTGAATGTGCCCAAACGTGGAGATTGTGTGTGCCAGATGAAGCTGTTAACAAAGTAATCTACAATTTATATTAAAGCCAGAAATAAATGGGCGCTAGAAATGACTCGAGGACCTATAACGCAGATGCTGCTTCCGCAATATGACGTGTAGAATACGAAACATGTTGGACTTGCCCTGATTCTCAGCACACCAAAGTGTCTATTATGACACACAAGCTTTGGATGTACAATACTCTGTGGTGCTTTGTCTAAGCAGCACATTTGTAATGGCGTCTACAATGCAGCAATGGGTATGTACTCCCAATGGTGATCTTTCTACAAACATCAAGTTGGCTCGAGAACATTTAGAGAAAGCAGCCATAGTGAGAAATTTCAGGCATGACAAAAGTGCCGAACCAACTCAATACGAGGTCAGTGATATTGTCTATAAAAAGACACACCAAATTTCATAGGAGAGCGTGAGAAAAGTTAAGATGTTCTTACAAATTTATCTGGGACCATATTCGGTGGAACGAAACGGAAAGGGACAAGAGTGTTGGAGTTTGAAATGTCTCCTGCCTGAAACAATTAAACTAGTCTCATATACCCTCTGTCGTCACCTGAAAATATTGACAAAAGATGGAGAAATAATAATTCAGAAAAATATCCATTATCCCTGTCGACAGACACGTGTAGAATGCTTTAAAAATGTGTTCTTGTGTAGCTTGTATCCTTCGCAAAAGACAGAAGCAACATTAGTTATTGTTTTATCCATTAGTGTTTGTGACGTCTCCTGGCAAGACATTTACAAAATCGGTAGTATATATATATATATATATATATATATATATATAAAATAAACATTTATCTGTATTGTTATTATTTCATTACTGTATGAATGGTTGTAAATAGTGTATAAAAGGAAATAAAAATTTTTCATTTTTATGTTTGTGCATTATTCATGTGTTTATATTTCAAAAATAACGTCTGTGGTCGGCGAATGTATGTATCGAAGCAGACAATGATAATTCAAAGAGTTTACAAAGATGAATATTAAATTGCCTTTAAATAGTGGAGGTTTATATATATATAAAATAAACATTTATCTGTATTGTTATTATTTCATTACTGTATGAATGGTTGTATATAGTGTATAAAAGGAAATAAAAATTTTTCATTTTTATGTTTGTGCAATATTCATGTGTTTATATTTCACAAATAACGTCTGTGGTCGGCGAATGTATGTATCGAAGCAGACAATGATAATTCAAAGAGTTTACAAAGATGAATATTAAATTGCCTTTAAATAGTGGAGGTTAAAACATTACTCTCTCTGTCTTCTTGTAGCCGTTAAAGTTGTAAGAGCCTGTGACGCTAGCTTGATTGCTTAGGTAGCCATCGTTTGCCCTTTGATTGAGAAAACGTCATTGGAGGTTGATATTTGTAAAAGGTGTGTACTTTCAATTTATGTGGATTTTTTGAATATAGAAATTGTTACAATTATTACCTGTAATAATTTATTGCTAGCTTGCCCAAGATTTCATTCCACATTCTTAGCAGTTTTCAGCATATTAGGAGTTTTTCATGACGCAGAGCCGTGCAGCGATGGCGGGAACCGCTCCCGTGAAAATTCAAATTAAACAGAATGAAAACAGTTTTCCCGCAAAATAGCGGACAGGTAATAGTACATTAAAATGATCTCTTTCAGCTTCCTGGAGACCTCAGAGGAAAATTTTGGATTTTATTATGTCATTTTCAGGTGGACATGGGCAGCTGCTGTTATCAGTTACGTAAATAATTCATGAGTGATAAAATTTTACTAGTGTGCCATCAAAGATTGCTTTGCAAAACCTGTTCTGGCTAATAACATAATAATCAAATTTCATTTTTCTTTAGTTTCACGGTCTCATGTTAGTCGTGGCAGTTAATAGCGTACATAAATTTAAAAAAATTCCACTGCAGCTTTTACGTTCAGTGAACATAACATACTGTAACTTCCGTCCAAGTAATAAGAGTAATTTTCTGTGCATTCAAGAGATGGAAGTAGCGAAGGGCATGATAGCAAGTTCCATATCTAACAAGCCAGATCAATGTTATATAAAAATAGTTTGCAAATTAAAGATCGTACGTCTACAGCAGGAAAACTTTCAGTGTTGTGCGTGTCCCCACATAATAGGTCAAAGTGCATAAAGCTAAAATAATTTCAACTGCAGAAACTAATAGTGAAAATCGTATTTTATCTGTCGTGCTCGCAACAATAAGCAATATAAAATCAATTAAAATGTTATGCCATATAAACAGCATATAAGCTAAAAAGGGTGTGCGGTGGGGATTACACGACATGTTTTAAGTTGCAAGGCCTCACAATAATCCGCATTAGCTGATGATGAAACTTCTAATTGATGGGAGAGACTATTTATAATGGGGCACAGACGGTCTGGGTGAGTAAACGTGGTATGTGGATACACAGGGAAGAGAAAACGAGAACGGCACATCACGGAGTAGTTCATTAAGCATTACTGATTATTTTCGCAAAGAAAGATACAATAACAAAAGACAGATAACCATAAAAAAGTGTTTCGATACATTTACATTTATAGTAAGCTGTAACATGTGCCTGTATTAATGTTATAGGCCGGCCGTGGTGGTCTCGCGGTTCTAGGCGCGCAGTCCGGATCCGCGCGACTGCTACGGTCGCAGGTTCGAATCCTGCCTCGGGCATGGATGTGTGTGATGTCCTTAGGTTAGTTAGGTTTAAGTAGTTCTAAGTTCTAGGGGACTGATGACCACAGCTGTTAAGTCCCATAGTGCTCAGAGCCATTATTAATGTTATACACATCAGGTTATGTATGTCAGGTTTACTGTTAATTAAAAGCTGTATGGTATAGGTGGATATTTGTCTTTTTGGTTTTGTACACAACATGTCTATGTCATCTTGAAAGTGTACAAATATTAAGTGGAGACACTTTAGTGAAAGCAATTTGAAAGAGCGTGTTCATGCAAAATGTTGAATGAATTTTTGTCAGTAGTTATAAGCGTCGTTGCCCTTGCGCCATTCTGTAAGAGGAAGTATTTATGTTACTTCATTACATGATGTGATAGACACTGGTTTAGCTGTAAGATAAGAAAAACTACGTAAGACCACTTCGAAATGTCATATTATTGTGATGGCTCAGCAAAGGCCTCGGAAAATATCATAAGGCCGTCTTATGGAAAACATTATGAAAACTGTAAATAGTAGCTTGGGATAGTATGGAGAACTAGTTGAAAAAAGAGGGATTGCCCTTTTTCCAGGCATAGAAGATCAAACGGATTTCTGCCGTCACTGACTGATGATAATGACCTTGTGCCTGATGCATGACGTCAACGTTCTCCTTCTCTTCTTTCATTTCTTCCTGAGCGAATCCCTCTGTTGTAAGGAATTGAAGACAATATCAGAAACTGTACTTTCTTTGATGACACCAACATCAGTCTGTCATCTTCTCTAAATATAAGTCCCTCTCGAGGTCCAGTGAATCTAATCTTTACATGGAAATGGCAGTACAGC
Source organism: Schistocerca cancellata (assembly GCF_023864275.1). Classification (NCBI taxonomy): domain Eukaryota; kingdom Metazoa; phylum Arthropoda; class Insecta; order Orthoptera; family Acrididae; genus Schistocerca; species Schistocerca cancellata. The sequence goes on from NC_064633.1 coordinate 102,161,013, forward strand.
CTCTGCAATTGTATTGCTCAGGTACTTCTGCCTCATTCCCGCTCATAAATTGGAGCCAAGGATCTCACTGCTACTGAAATTATGTCGATATCTTTCATCGCCGAGTGAAGTCCGATGGACAAGTCACCTTCTGCGGCTGATATATACATTTTTCTTTTTCAATTCCACAGTCACTTCCAGTGGTATTTGTCCTGTCCCTGAATGGGATAGATGACTAATTCCTCGGCGAGAGTTGACATTCGTTATCTGTGCACCTGGAAGAAGTTAGTGCATCACTTAGACTCGAACTCGTGCTTCCAGAAGTTAACATGAGTCTTATTTTTCTCTGTATCTCCTCTTCCTCAAATATCTACGTTGCCGTGAATAGAAAAATGAAAAAATTTATTTCAGTAGAAAAATGGAAGCCGGAAATGAATAAACTTTTACCTTGCTATTTTCACTACACATTTTAAACGTTTTGATTTCACTTTCCATAATGAAAAAAAAGAATTGAAATAAAAGGATTCTCTAGGACATAGATAGCTGGTGCATATTTCACTACAGTGTCTTATAGAAACGTAAGATAGACATACTGCACATTTCATTTGCCAACTGCCTTGCCGGTTTCGTTGAGCAATCATGGAAATGGGCCTACCATACAGGATCGAAGAACTTGAGAGAGAACATTTTAAAATTTGACAATCCATTACATTGATGACTTCTGTGAATCCTGCTTTCTCCAAAAATTACATGATTTTCTGTTAGCTGATTCGCAGTCAGCAACAAACATTTCTTATTTTCTTACCGTTTTATGCACGACATACTCTTCAAGATATTCGTACAGTTACTGCAGGTGTGACATTTGTTACGTACCTAACGAAATTCTAAAGCTCTGATGGATTTTTAGGGATCGTACAAGTCATTGTACAAGAAATAGTGAAGTAGCGTTATTTCAGCATAGCTAACACATTGAGAGACTCACCATACTACGAGTATTATGACGAACTCACGCGCTCCAACGAAGACGAACGTCGCTTCTGTGGTTCACCGAGTTGGTGGTAAACCCACAAGGACAAAGCGGCCAGCCCAGCTCTACGGGAGCCACACCTGCCTCACCTGGACCTCACCCACACGCTGACGACCAGCCTCCGGTGGGCTCCTTATTTGCATTTAGATTAGCTCATCACAATGACGCATATAACGGTATGTGGCTAAGGAGACCACTGCTATTTGCAATTTCTGAAGACGCCGCCCTGCAGAATAGTCTTCCCACCTACCGCCCCCCCCCCCCCCCCCGCCACACAGTCCGCCCAACAAAACCTTTTCGTTTAATTTGGCCTATTCACCGCCCTAACGTCGCAAAGGCCTTTCATACTGTCAGCGGGTAAGTGTTTCACCACGTAATCTAGAAATAAGGTGACTCCTTCACCTGGATAAGATATAAAATTATACTTTCAAATAGTTGGCCGTAGAAAATGCTGGGAGGAAACAGTACACTTCCTCCGCAAGAGGATCGTGACTGCCCATCATTTGGTGCCTACATAAGCGACGGGAACAGTTGCTACGTGTCTTATTCGAGCATTTCATATGAGCCTACAGAAGACAACACACAACGCATGGGGGCAATGTAATCACTAGATTAAAATTCCCGCAGAGACATGTTTATCCAAACAAGTATATTAACTAAGAAAATTCAGCACTATTAATTAAATCGTAATATTTCCGTAATACAAATTAGGTAAACTTTTAACGCTCGCATTTCTTTAAGCTACACCTCATGTAAAACACACGATACTTTCTTATTACGTAGGCATGTTTCGATACCTGTCTGTCATCTCCTGCAGGTCTAGATTTTTTTCTGTTAAGGATCATTCAAAGCTCTCGGGAGCTTTTCTATTGTAGGCTTAACAACTACATATGAATTTTGTTTTAATTTGATTTTATTACATGGAGTTACATTACTTCAGGAAATTAATTTTCACTTGTCGACTTACCCTTATGCCCTCTTATCTTTTCTTACAGCATATTATCTTCAAAGCAGCCGTGAGGAAATTTGCTCGTTTTTTAAACAATTTCCATGAGCAGTGCTTTTGTATGTCACTGTACTTATATTTTCTGCCACTTTTTTTTTTACATGTTGGGTGGGTATTCTATTTGTGTCGCTATTGTATACACTGTTTTTCAATTCTTTTTATATTCCGCTTTCACCTTTTTCAAGCAAATGTTTATAAAAACCTCATTTGAGTAAACACACACTTGTCACAGATGCTCATACTATGCTTTTTCATCGTTTCGTTTCTATTCAGTGTGGCTCTAATTTTCAGAGTTCGATGAAGACTATTGCGGTGTGTCTGTTGGGAGACAAATTCGATGGTGTGTCTGTGTGTGTTTCTGTATGTGTACGTTAAATGAGAGAGAGAGAGGGAGAAGAGGCGGCGGAGTTAAAGAAAACGGTGGACAGGATTGAGAAGCAAACGTTTCTGGGTTATTGAGGAAGTTTTTGAGTGGCGGTTTTATTATATGACATGATCAGCAAAAAAAGAGTGTTTACTGTCACTTTTTAAGGTTGTGAAATATTCAGAATACCTAGTTTTAAAATTTCTCCTTGTTTGGCTTATGTAGATTGATTGGCATGAACTACAGGTTAATATTTGTATGTGGTGATACTGCTAGTGCCTAGATTCTTCTGTACTGTCTTGTTTGTGCGACTGATATTAGTAGTCTATGTTTCTCTAGAATTTTCCTCACACTGTGGATGTTTCTGTTGCTGTGTATTAGTATATACCGTGGTGCGTTCCTCGTAATTTCAGGAGTAATGCTGAAACGTGACACGAAACGGATCGATGCCGCAAAGTCGCTCGTAGCGAAGGTGAATCGTCGACTTCAGTTTATTGACAGAATTCTAGGAAAGTGTGAACCACACAGTTGTCAACCCATGAGGATGGGATCCCCATCAAGTCGGATTAAATGAAGACATCGAACGAATTCCTATGATGATATATTAGGTACAGGTAGGTTTGAAAACTCACGAGTAGCTGAAAGGCTCCTTGAGATCAACTGGAAATCCCTGGAGGCTGGAAGACGTGAAATATTATTGGGAAAGTTCAGGAAACTGGCAGTTGCGACAGAATGCAGAGCAATCCTACTGCCACTAAACTCATCTAGCATAAGGATCGTGAAGACAAGACAGAAGAGATCAGGGCTTGTCCGAAAGCACAAAGACAGTCGTTTTTACCTCGCTCCATGTGTGAGTGGAAAAGAAAACGGACTGATTTACAGTCGTACAGGCTACCATCCACTAACGTGTGATGGCTCGCAGGGTATACAGGGTGTTACAAAAAGATACGGCCAAACTTTCAGGAAACAATCCTCACACACAAATAAAGAAAAGATGTTATGTGGACATGTGTCCGGAGACGCTTAATTTCCATGTTAGAGCTCATTTTAGTTTCGTCAATATGCACTGAACGTCCTTGATTCACCACCAGTTGGCCCAATTGAAGGAAGGTAATGTTGACTTCTGTGCTTGTGTTGACATGCGACTCATTGCTCTACAGTACTAGCATCAAGCACACCAGTACGTAGCATCAACAGGTTAGTGTTCATCACGAACCTGGTTTTGCAGTCAGTGCAATGTTTACAAATGCGGAATTGGCAGATGCCCATTTGATGTATGGATTAGCACGGGGCAATAGCCGTGGCGCGGTACGTTTGTATCGAGACAGATTTCCAGAACGAAGGTGTCCCGACAGGAAGACGTTCGAAGCAATTGATCGGCGTCTTAGGGAGCACGGAACATTCCAGCCTATGACTCGCGACTGGGGAAGACCTAGAACGACGAGGACACCTGCAATGGACGAGGCAGTTCTTGGTGCAGTTGACGATAACCCTAATGTCAGCGTCAGAGAAGTTGCGGCTGTACAAGGTAACGTTGACCACATCACTGTGTAAGTAGGCTGTTTATGTTTTCTTATTGGCAATGTTACGTAGCGCTCTGTGTGCTAGTTTGCATTGTTGTCTGACATTGTAGTGTTGGGCAGCGGCAGCTGGATGTGAACAGCGTGTAGCGTTGCGCAGTTGGAGGTGAGCCGCCAGCAGTGGTGGATGTGGGGAGAGAGATGGCGGAGTTTTGTAATTTGTCATGAACTGCTATATATATTATGACTATTAAGGTAAATACATTGTTTGTTCTCTATTAATATCTTTCATTTGCTAACTATCCCTATCAGTAGTTAGTGCCTTCCGTAGTTTGAATCTTTTATTTAGCTGGCAGTAGTGGCGCTCGCTGTATTGCAGTAGTTCGAGTAATGAAGATTTTTGTGAGGTAAGTGATTTCTGAAAGGTATAGTTTAATGTTACTCAGGGCCATTCTTTTGCAGGGATCTTTGATAGTCAGAATGCGTTGCGCTAAAAATATTGTGTGTCAGTTTAAGCATAGTCTTGTATAAATAGTTCTAAGGGGACGTTCCATATGTCGACCCTTAGCCGAGGATACCTCACTGGAATCTTCTTATTTTTTCTTGTAGTTTGTGTAATTAGTGTAGATTTTGTTTATTGCTAGCGCGTAAATGTAGAGAGAATCTCCTTTGTAGTTGCAGCCTTTCATTGTTGTACAGTAAAACAGTTGTGGCATGCATGTAGATTTGCACCAAGTATTTCGCAGCTGCAATTAACTAGATATTATTTTTAGTGCTATGTCAATGTGTTCCCCTATTTTTGCTCTTCAAATTGTGTTTTTCTGTGTTGTCGTGTGAAATATTGTGACAATAATGGCGTGTGAAAAACGTAACACTAGGCTTCAAAGTAAACTGAGAAATAATAGTGACGACGAGCGTAGCTTATCAGCACCACTGGGTAGTGAATTAACAGACATTCGAAGTAGTAATTTGGTAATTGTGCATAGGGAGATGGAGCGGGCGGCAAATAATGGTGTAGACAGTCAAACAGGTAGTGGACAGGGAAGCATTATCGATCGATCGGTCGGCAACAGCTTGCCTCAGGAATCCGAAATGACAGGACACAATCTTGCAAATACTGTAGATTCAGGTTTTGCGTCCTCACCCTTTTCTCAAATAAGTCAAGACACATTTTCTGCTTGTCAAAATGTGAATGTTGCCGGTGCAAATTCACTGCCGAAAAGCACTGAGAGACATGTTTCAGACACCAGTGCATTGTTATTACAGTTAATGCAACAAATGGGACAAAAGCTTCAAAAGTTAGACACAATGGAACAAAATCAGAGACAAACACAGCAAAAGCTTCAAAAGTTAGACACAATGGAACAAAAGCTTCAAAAGTTAGACTCAGTGGAACATACGCTTGAACAAACACGTGAAGATTTAACTGCTGAGTTACATAACATTGAATCGAAATGTCAGAAAGTCTGTAATGACTTACAAACACAAATTTGTGAGCATTTCCAACCTATTTTTTTGCGTCATGAAAATGCATTACAGAATCATGAAGCAGCCATAAAAGAACTGCAAACTATTGTTCATGAAAATCACGACACCTTCCAAGCTAAAATTGACTCAGTTGCATCTACCGATTCGGTTATGCAACTTGCAAAAACTCAAGAAAACTTAAAGGACACAGTAGATACGATTTCAACACAAATGGACACTCTGAAACTTGGTTCAGAAAAACACACTGAGGAAATAAGTACACTATCGGAGAAAGTAGCCGAACTTTCGGATCAGGTCACTAACTTATCTACAAAGGTAGATGATGATCTGAATGACACAAGACTCGTAGCCTTCACTGACACAGAAGAGTATGAACAAATAAGAAAATTCAAACAAAATCAAAATCAAATCAATACACAGTACAAAAGAGAAATCCGGGAAGTACAAGGTCAGCTGACACAGGTAATACAAGAATTACGTATTTCAGAGGACACTCGCGCTCCAATGCGGGAAGAGGGACATAGAAATACGGAAAAGCCACAAAATAACAACACAGGGCATTTCGGTAATTATGAAAGAAATTGGCAAGGTACACCGAATTTTGAGATGGAACCGCCGACACGACGTAACAATGACCGATATGCTACTCGCCAACACGATGATTTTGACTATAAGCTGTTCATTACTACACATAAATTCAAAACGTTTAAGAATTCTGCCAACGACATTCATCCACAAGCGTGGCTCCATCAATTCTCTCATTGTTTTCCTCCCAACTGGTCATTGGAGCACAGGTTAGAATTTATGTGTGGCTACTTAGAGAATGAACCAGCTGTAAGAATGCGATCGGTCATTCACGATTGCCACAGTGAAGGAGAATTTTACCATGCCTTCCTCTCGGCATATTGGACTCAAGCCACACAAGACTGAGTAAAACATGGCATCATAATGATGAAACATTTCGAACAATCTGAATTTTCCAGTCTTGTGAAATATTTTGAAGACATGTTGCACAAGAATCAGTACCTGTAAAACCCATACAGCCCTTCAGAACTCATCCGCATTTGCTTAATCAAATTACCTGAACATTTACGGCATATTATTTTGGCAGGACGTTGCAAAGACGACATTGAATCTTTTCAGAGACTCTTACAAGAATTAGAAACTGACACAGACAGTCGCGGGAGGCGAAAACAGGAAAACAATCATTACAGGTCACATCCATCGCAATTCCGCGATGAAAGAAATAATAACTGGACACAACAAGGTTATTCTTACAACGCAAAGCGTGACCAAAACAGACACCACCCGTATGACAACCGCTGGCAGAGTAATAATAGTTACAGAGAAAGATTGCATTTCTGTAGTAATGAATATGACACAGACAATCATAGAAACAGACAATATGGCAATCAGAACAACTATTATCAAGGGAGACAGAATAACTTCAGATGCAACGGTCCACCGCGCAGTTACGATTCCGGGAGAAATTCTCCACCACATGACCGACAAAACAGAAACTATGTAAACTACCGACAAAACGACAGATCTGAATTCCATCAGAACTGGCGAACTTCAAACAGGGCAGAGCCTTCTCGTCACGTTGAATTTGTGGAAGTTAGGTCTCCAAATCCCAATAACGACGCGCGCCAACAAAGAAACAGACAATGACTCGCACCGCAGGCAGCCACTTGCGCCCGCTGGCTCAGAGAAAAATAACATAGACGCTAACCTTGAGAAATATTCCAGTATTCTTTACCGACGTATACCACATGATAATTGCGTTAATGTTGAAACTCTGCATACTAGGAAGAGCAAAGGGCTACACCACATTTCACATGTAAAACCGTTTATTGAAAGATAATCTGCTTTTTAACTTTGTCTTTGCCATAAAACGTTTCGCTTCACACTTCTAGTATGCATTGTCACACTTAGAAACTGTTATCATTCACCTATGTTTTGAAGTTAACTATCCAGTCTAGAACCTAGGGTACATATTTAGACAGTAATTACCACTGCTTTGTGATAGTGAACAGAGGACACAGTGTTACTGTGTGTGTACATTCTTGCTTGTTAGTTGCACGATCGCGTAATGACTATGAGGCTCACATACTTGGAACATATACCGGCACTGCTAATGAGATTTTCATGCAACATTTTGGTTTGCTTGAGAGTGGATTCTGGATTTGAAGTACTTTATGTGAGATACCAGATGACACAGTGGTTAGTTTATGTAACAGCTACACGATTTTTATCACGACGCTACTAATGAGTGACAATTTACAATGTTGCTTTTGCGGTGTTTCTGTTTTATATCTGCACTGTTTTTCTGTATTATTCTGGAAAGTAAAACATGTTTTAGTAGTAACTTTTGTGGTACAGCTACAATGAGACAGCCTTTTCCGTAGCACAACAATACGTTACAGCACAGTTCTTTCTTCATCACGGCAATAAGCGTAATAACTAAGATATCTATACGCAAAGCATTTCACTTTTGTGTATCATGAGGTAAGTACATTGGCTTCTGCAGAACTTAGCTTTCGGAGGACGATAACTACGACACTTCCACAGAGATTATCTTACAACAAGATGCACATTTAGCGCTACAGGACACGTATTTGAGTGATTAATTTTGTACTTAAAACATTTATTTTTAAAGATTTTTGAATTACAACGAAAGTTTTCCGTAATATATTTCATTCCATTCTTGTAATCTGTAACACCTGAAGGTATAATTGCATTAATCCTCAGGGGGGTGCACGCTTACTTTGTGTATCATGTGTTTGGCAAGCACAAGGAGCCCTAGCTAATATGGTATTTGCTTATACAACTTTACACATCGGTACCATATTTCTCTAACACAAATTACACAGCTATCTGATCATTTAACTGAGAGAGACAAATTATTTTATTACGTCAGTGACACATGTTTACGTAATTACACCGTTGGGTAACTTCACACTTACGAAATTGTATTTTGTCTGTACTGTGTGAACTCTTCATATTTTTTTGGTACCATTGTGATACTATGAGAGCTTTGAATGATGTATTTGGTAAGGGAGAATGATTTTAAAGTACGGTTGAGGTAGATGACGCTATTTAAATGAGCAGAGAATTTTTTTAGGTTTTGAAATTATTGCAGGAAGCTACGACGTTTTTGAGATTTGACTGAGGTGTTATGATGTTATTTTTACGACGACGATGTGTATTATTGTATCACAATGGCGGCGAAAATTTTTTGGACACTGTTATATTCATAAGATTTTGTTTCTACACATTTGTAACGCTAATTCTTGACCTGTGAAATTTTTTACATGAGACTGCCACTGTAGCGGAAACTGCTGTCGTAAATATTTCGTTAAGAAAGGTAAGTGATCTTGACGTAATGCGTTTTTGGCGCCCAGCTGAGAGGTAATCGTCTTACAAAAGAAAGCCATTAGGTGGAGAAAAAAAGAGGCCTATAAACCCGCTAATGACATTCCTTTGTAGAAAGCATCGCAAAAACGACATGGTCGAACTTGAAAACATATGATTGCACTGTGGAGCTCTTAATTTATGATATTTATTGACATGCCTAAGGAAATGACGAGAAATATTTTTATGTCTATAGACCTGATTATGACTACTGTCTCTCTAGGTGAGAGATTTTTCTACTAACTTATGAAATGCCTCATGACTACTGAATGATGTTCTTATGCTTTACTTTGTACATAGTTGCTTATTTCATTTGATATCTGGTTTCCAGCTGTGTTGCAGCATTGCTTTTATAAAATAAAATGCATTTGCTAATGTGAACACTTTCTGTCAACAGATCTATGAAATAATAATTTTGTAATCCACATTCTTTAAAAAAGGAGTACTTGGAAAGGAAAGAACAGTAAGAAGGGACTAGTAACAGTAACTGGACACATAATTTTCTTTTCAATTACATGGTAATTTTTTGTAGAATTCGTTTTTGTGGTGCACCACTTTAATTACATAGACATTAAGATGTGAATATACATTTCCCTTATCTGCATTGTTGTTTTTACTGTAATATTTTTTCTGCTTGAGCTGTTTCATGTTTAGGTATAAGTTGCTGCTGTTTGTCAGGCACAGTGTTATTGAATTTGACTTTGTATTATTCTGTTAAGCCAGTTTTACTAATGATTTATTTTTATTATTTGCTGCACATTGCCTTAGATTAGTTGTAATATTACAATTGCTTTGCTAATTTCTTAATGCTGCTTGCTTCGCAAATCTGCATTTTTTTTCATTGCTGTTTATATTAATTGTTTTATGTGACGCTGCATTGCCTCATCCCTTGGTATATATATCTGAGCTCAGTAGATTTAAGTTAGCTTAAGAGGGGGTAGACTATATAAGAAACTAACTATGATGAATTTATAAGAAATGCATTGAGAAGCTATCAGAAAATGGTCTGGCAAAAAAAAAGGATACTGTACAGTGGAGAAAAACTATTTTTGACAGAGGATGTGAACAGAATACAGAAAGCAGGCTTAGATAGGACTTTTTGGGAATAATGATGAACGAAGGGAGATCTCCATGCAAAATACTGCAGTAAAACAAACCCTGTCCTTTCCTTTTGTGTTATCCCACTATGTGTTTGTGTACCCTTGTGTATTTGTTTTCTTCCTGTCTCTGTGTAGTTTCATAGAATTTTTTCTTCTTCTAATACTAAGCTACATTCACTATGATGAGGAATACTGTTCTCCTCAAATATAATTGGCATTAATAATATGTTATTTTCTTTGTAAAGATGCTTAGACATTATTTATTCTGTTCTGTTTTGTTGCTCATGTGTGAAGTTGATGTTTCAATAATTATTCTGATCTTTTATGTATTTACTTATGACATAATTCCTGTAACACTGATGTATATGTCTATTTCGATTCTTTTGTAAAGCCTGTACTACAAATGTTATCTGTATTGTTATGTTCTTTAATGATGTATTTTGTACCTTTGTAATTGTATTCTCATGTTATAAAATGGTAATTGACACCAGTTCATCATATTAGTAACTTGTAAGCATTCATTTCACTGCACACATTTCTGTTGGTCATAGTAATGCACAATATGTGAGAAGTAGGGACTGTTAGTGTTTGCACGTGTGTTGATAATTCAGCAAGGGACTGGATAACAGCATTGCTGGTTCTAAGGACAATTCCGAAAACTTTGTGAGTGCACAATGATGTTTATGGACTTGCTATCTTCTCTGCAAGACTCTTCGATGGTGATTATGCACCTGCACAGTCGCAACAGATGGCTGCTGGCCGTCTCTACCAGGACTACAGTGGGTCTGCTCTGTGACGACCTACCTAACAATCTTCTTCAAAACGTCGAATGACTCTGCTGTGGGTTTCCTCTGTTGTGGCCCATTACCTGTCTGCATGTCAAGAGTCAGCACAGTCTTTCCGTTGGAAGGACAACACTACTCCTTCACGACTGCATGGAAATCCACTACTTCCGTGTGCATTGTCTTTTACTGCTCAGACTTAGAAAAAAAAAACACTGAAATTTTACTGTGATGAACAATCTGGACCGTCTTTATGGACTGTGAGAAAATTTTAGCTTTTGACCAACATTGTATAAATAAGTTTGTGCATTTGATATCTTTGTTATTGTAATTATGATAAATTTTTTCAAATCATTATTGGCCACTGCCCAAAACTATTTTGTAAAATTTTTTGTGGGGAGCATGGGGGCTATGTAAGTAGGCTGTTTATGTTTTCTTATTGGCAACGTTACGTAGCGCTCTGTGTGCTAGTTTGCATTGTTGTCTGCCATTGTAGTGTTGGGCAGCGGCAGCTGGATGTGAACAGCGTGTAGCGTTGCGCAGTTGGAGGTGAGCCGCCAGCAGTGGTGGATGTGGGGAGAGAGATGGCGGAGTTTTGTAATTTGTCATGAACTGCTATATATATTATGACTATTAAGGTAAATACATTGTTTGTTCTCTATTAATATCTTTCATTTGCTAACTATCCCTATCAGTAGTTAGTGCCTTCCGTAGTTTGAATCTTTTATTTAGCTGGCAGTAGTGGCGCTCGCTGTATTGCAGTAGTTCGAGTAATGAAGATTTTTGTGAGGTAAGTGATTTCTGAAAGGTATAGTTTAATGTTACTCAGGGCCATTCTTTTGCAGGGATCTTTGATAGTCAGAATGCGTTGCGCTAAAAATATTGTGTGTCAGGTTAAGCACAGTCGTGTACAATTGTTCAAAGGGGACGTTTCAACTGTATGGAGAGTGCTACGGGAGAACCAGTTGTTTCCGTACCACGTACAGCGTGTGCAGGCACTATCAGCAGCTGATTGGCCTCCACGGGTACACTTCTGAGAATGGTTCATCCAACAATGTGTCAATCCTCATTTCAGTGCAAACTCTTTACGGATGAGGCTTCATTCCAACGTGATCAAAAAGTAAATTTTCACAATAAACATGTGTGGGCTGACGAGAATCCGCACGCAATTGTGCAGTCACGTCATCAACACATTTTCCGTGAACGTTTGGGCAGGCATTGTTGGTGATGCCTTGATTGGTCCCCATGTTCTTCCACCTACGCTCAATGGAGTACGTTATCATGATTTCATACGGGATACTCTACCTGTGGTGCTAGAACATGTGCCTTTACAAGTAGGACACAACATGTGGTTCAGGCACGATGGAGCTCCTGCACATTTCAGTCGAAGTGTTTGTACGCTTCTCATGAACAGATTCGGTGACCGATGGATTGGTAGAGGCGGACCAATTACATGGCCTCCACGCTCTCCTGACCTCAGCCCTCTTGACTTTCATTTATGGAGGCATTTGAAAGCTCTAGTCTACGCAACCCCGGTATAGATGTGTAATTCCTGATATGGATGGCAGAGAGCATGTGAGTAATTCCTATAGAGGCGCTCCCACATTTTCTCTATGCGATCAACGTTAAGGGGTTCAGTTACATACAGTATGTTTATTTACAGCATAATGTATTTACAGGATTTGCGGAGTATCAAAGGGGCAAGTACATTTAAATTACTTTGACTTCTTTTTCACACCATCAAATGATTTTGTGTAGACAGATTTTCCATTTTCTGTTTCCTGTGATTTGTCTAAACCACAGCAAATGATTACTAGAAAGATTACACGAAGAAAGTGATTCTCCCCCTTGCATAGTCCAATAAGCTGTTATTTGTGTTTTATGTTGTTGTTGTTGTTGTTGTTGTTACTGCTGTAGCCTTCAGCCCGAAGTCTGGTTTGATGCAGCTCTCCTTACTCATCATCTCTTAATTACTACTTCAACTTACATCCTTCTGAATTTACTCAATATATTCATCCGTTGGTATCCCTCTACGATTTTTGCCACTCAGACTCCCCTCAAGGACTACGCAGGTGATTCTTTATGGCTCCTGCCGGCCGAGGTGGTCTCGCGGTTCTAGGCGCGCAGTCCGGAACCGCGAATCCTGCCTCGGGCATGGATGTGTGTGATGTCCTTAGGCTAGGTTTAAGTAGTTCTAAGTTCTAGGGGACTGATGACCACAGCTGTTAAGTCCCATAGTGCTCAGATCCATTTGAACCATATTTTTCTTTATGGCTCTGAACGTGTCCTATGAAGCGACCCCTTCCTTTAGTCAAGGTGTACCACAATTTTTTTTTGTCTCCCCAATTCCATTCAGTACATCGTCATTAGTTACGTGGTCTACCGATCCAACCTTGAACATTCTTTTGTAGCACAGCATTTCAGAAACCTCTATTTTCTTCTTGTCTAAACTATCATCCATTTTCCATTTCCATAAATGGCTACGTTGTAAATAAGCACCTTCAGAAAAAACTTGCTAACACTTAAACGTACATTCAATGCTAAAGAGTTTCTCTTCTTCGGAAACTATTTTCTTGCCGTTGTCCATTAACATTTTATAATTTCTCCACTTCGGCCATCATTAGTTACTTTGCTGTCAAATAGCAAAACTCACCTACTGCATTCAGTGTCTCGCTTCCTAATCTAATTCTCTCAGCATTACGTGATTTAATTAGACAACATTCCACTATCATTGATTTCTCTTAATTATGTTCATCTTATATGCTCCTTTCAAGACACTGTTGATTCCATTAAATTATTCTTCAAGTTCCTTTGATGTCTCTGACAGAATTACACTCTCATCGGCTTACATCAAAGAGTTTAATTCTTCTCCCGCATCGATTTCAATTATACCACAAGATTAAACCTTACTTTACCTTTAGACTACTTAATTATCGTCTCATGAGCGATTCTTCATTGATGTTTGACACAACTGTAAATGATACTCAGTCTTGGAGCACACATCTTATGACTTAGATGTAAATGTAAGACAATGGAAATGCATTCTATTTTACATGATTTGTCGCACCTGTGAAAGATAGATTTCCGCATGAAAGGAGTTGGGGGCGCGGTGACGAAGAGACAGAGTGGTGTATCTGTGTGAATTCAATACGTACAGTAATTCAGAGGCCGAAGCACAGACAAGCTTCACAACAGAGCCAATAAAACTGTCAGCTATTTGACAACATTGATCAGAGGCGCTATACGTCACTGACGGCAGTGGGCTTCCAGCACACAGGGGCATTTCCATATCCACTGGTGCAGGAGGTCGGCACTGGTTCTCTACGTAGCTGCAGTAAACCGGAACTGCAGCAGTCCAGTAAAAATAAGCAAGCCGACGCTGGGCCATAAATCCGAGAAACTAACTGTATAGCTACTCGGCTGTAAAAGCTTTGTAGAGTTCTTCGTAGTCCACGCTACGCAAAAAAACGTTTTACTAAACAAGACACTGTAGTTCCCTCACACAGTCTGTAAGAAAAATGACACAATCTCATGCAGATTATTGTGGTAGGTTTCCTCTACAATAGCTGATTTACTGCACTGCATTTCCACGCTTTCTATGAAATATTTAACAGGAGATATTAACAAGTACTATACATCTTAATCAAAGGGATGTGAAAATATCTCTAGAAAATTACAGGAAGATATTAAAAATCGTTCTAGGTGCTACAGTACGTCGGCTGATATATAAATTGTGTGACTGATAAGCGACTAAGCAGCATTTCTAAAGCCCTGGTTTCATGTCTCGAACAGCATGTAATCCATTTACCGTGGATACGGGATTTCCCAGAATATTTACTCACTCTTTTAATATCATCAAATTCACTGTCCTCTGATGTACAGTAGATACGAGGGACATCAGAAAATGAACGTGACAAACGTTTGTAGAGAAAAAGAAACTTAAAGACGATTCAGAACTGAATATGTTGTTCAGTTACATCTAATTATCCAATGCAGTAATCATCAAACTTCGTTAATTGTGTATTTTGTGTCGTCTAAGAAGGTTAGGGTCTCCTGGCTGTGTCTTACGTATAACCAAGAGATACTTAGTAACTTAAATTACAGTATCTGCAGTACACGAACAATAAAAATAGTAATAATAATCACTAAAATGTGTATAGTGTACTATCAGTACATAATAAGAGTAATAATTATAGTTATAGCAATTATGAACTACGTCAGTCTAACTAGTGCTCGTTGCTTGTCTCTGCAGCCGGGCACAACTCACCACAAAGCGTGCACCCCTTGGGACAGACCCAGTTCACCGCCCGATTCACGATGGACCAAGCATCTCCTCGTTCAAGGAATGGCTGTGTGATGGCAGCCTCACACAGCCAGCGGGTGTGTGGTTTTAGGCGCCGGTCAGGAGCGAAACGTACCTGCAAGACACGGAGCTCGAACCTGCAGCAACGCGAAAGCGCGTCGCGTGTAGCGTTCTTGTGCAAGCTGTATCCACGTAGTTGGGTCAAAAACAATATTGCAAACTCATGTCCACTATAATTATCCGGGCTGTTATGCCGTGGTCGATTGATGAATTCTGTGTCGATTCCCAACGTTTCGTCTCCGACTGCGGGAGACATCTTCAAGGGGGTCCGTTGCTCAATGGAAGGTCCACACACTCACTGGCTCGCTACTGCAAACTTCATAAAAATAAATAAAGAGCATCAGTGCTTGTCGAATGTGACATCCAGCCATTCTATAAATAAGAAGTATAGACGGAGACGTACGAGAAGTTGGGGGCATTTTGCAAACCAGTTTTCTTCAAAGTGAATCACGACTTGGATGGGAAGAAGAGACTAAACATATGGGGTCCATCTAGAAATTAACTAAAGAAAATTTGCGGTAATAGGCATAATGTGAGTAATTTCGATGGTATTTATGTACCACTTCGTGGTACTAGAATTTGCTTTTATTTATCGTGGATCATAAGCAACCAAGTGCCAGTTCTTGAAACATGTAAATTTTGTGGGTATGCATCACGGATGCTGCACGCGGCACATGAAACTGCCGGATTAAAAATCAAATGGCTCCAAGCACTTTGGGACTTAACATTTGTGATCGTCATTCCCCTAGACTTAGAACTACTTAAAACTAAGTAACCTAAGGACAACGCACACATCCATGCCCGGGGCAGGATTGGTACCTGCGACCGCAGCAGCAGCGCGGTACCGGATTGAAGCGCCTAGAACCGCTCGGCCACAGCGGCCTGCCTGACGGATTGCTTTGTAACTACAGTTAATGTGAACATGTTTAGAATATGAACGAAAGTGGTAATTATTGTAAATAAAAATGCGACAGTCCTCATTATGCACTGGAGTGCATCCACCTCCTTTTGACATCATGTTGAGCTTTGATAATAGTTCTTGCTGGCTGAGGATCATGAAAATTCTGCTCCAAGAAGGCAACGATGCTGGTACTACTAACAACGTTGATGGTACAACTAATGGTAACATCTATGACGATAGTACTATATGCTATACAATAATATTTGTAATGTTTTTGTGACCATTCCTAGATAGATACAGGGTGGTTATAACGAAAAAAATGGTTCAAATGGCTCTGAGCACTATGCGACTTAACTGCTGAGGTCATCAGTCGCCTAGAACTTAGAACTAATTAAACCTAACTAACCTAAGGACATCACACACATCCATGCCCGAGGCAGGATTCGAACCTGCGACCGTAGCAGTCGCTCGGCTCCAGACTGTAGCGCCCAGAACCGCACGGCCACTCCGGCTGGCTGTTATAACGAAACATTCGCTGCACGAGTCAGTGCCAAAGAAGTGCTATTTACCGTATGGGTACCCACCTCTTTATGAATGATGTTCGCACTGTGCGCTGAAGGATTTGCGTTGTTACTAGTCCTAGTGTCACGACTTGCCAGTACTTGCACGGTGACGTAGAGTGGAAACACACCTCAGTGTGCAGACCATCAACATGGGCTTTACACATAAAGCTGTTGTATCAAAACAGCAATAGTGCTACTACTCTTCGCGAGTTCGACACATTAAAGGGAAACGGAGATGTCCTCTCTCTGCACCGTAATTGAAGAACATGATTCGAAATTTCTAACTGACAAGTGATTTCGGAATTGCTCCTGGGAGAGGCCGACACACAATTGCGCCACAAATTGCTGAACAAGTTGCTGTTGCCACGGCTGAGAATGTTGGACGCAATGTGCGATAATCAAGCACAGCGCGAGCTGTGTCGTTACAGCTGAATTTTTCGTGGTCTGACATTCGAAAATTGTTACGACCAGTTTTGAAATGATACCTCAATTGCAGTTCCAGCTGTCTTGGATGCAGATGGTCGTCACCTTGAGCAGTTTTAGTAAGCAGAAATGTAAACATGTTACGCAGTTACCTAACGATACCCCCTCATATCGAAATAAAAATGCGTCCCTTTTAATTGTTTATCAGTTAGTTCTCTTCTGCACTTACTTGCAAATATTTCGACAACGTTTCATTGCCCTACGATCACTCATTTTCCGTGGGCACCCTCTCAAGTGGTGACTGTGGTGTCACCGCCAGACACCACACTTGCTAGGTGGTAGCTTTAAATCGGCCGCGGTCCATTAGTACATGTCGGACCCGCGTGTCGCCACTGTCAGTAATTGCAGACCGAGCGCCACCACACGGCAGGTCTAGAGAGACGTACTAGGACTCGTCCCAGTTGTACGGACGACTTTGCTAGCTACTACACTGACGAAGCCTTTCTCTCATTTGCCGAGAGATAGTTAGAATAGCCTTCAGCTAAGTCCATGGCTACGACCTAGCAAGGCACCATTAACCATATCTAGAGAGAGTCTCACTTGTATCATCAAGAATGCTGTATACAAATGATGGATTAAAGTTAAGTATTCCAGCAGCTACGTATTTTTCTTTATAGCATTCATTACGTATCCTGTTTCGGACCTAAGCAAGCCGGCGTGAGTTGACGCGTGCATAACGGCCTCCTTCTCTAAAAACAGTGTCGGCACGTCTGCCGACACTTTAGTGACAGTTTAATTATATCCATCCTGTACTTTAGATAGTCATCTGGGTAACTGTCTGGCAGGCCCTTAATGGCTCCAGTATAAGATGGTACCTGTACTTCTTAACCCAAATACTAAATTTGCTTTCACATATGTTTACGTTAATAGCTGCTATTCTGCTCCTGTAGTAGTAACAATAATATGTCTTCAAGTTTTTTTTCCCACATAGAACATGGTTGCAAATAACACACAGCTCCTCGTAAAACCTGAGTTCTCACGGAAATGCACACGCTACGCAGGTGCGAGAAGTAGCTCGTGGGTTTGAGCAAGCACATACATGCCCGTGGCGCCCCTGTATGCCGAGTTTCGCGCTGACAGGAACGTGCCACTAAGGATCTTCCCACGAAACTGAATGTCCCAGCTCTGGTCGCGTGCGCACATCGACCACGCTCAGCGTCGCGGTTAAAACTGCAGATGTGACGTGAGAGCCCCTACTGCGATGGCTGCAGCCGCAGGGCACCGGCGTCCAAGAGACACCTGCTGCCCGGGCTGGAGGGTTTGGCGTCGGGCGGACTACGCCAGCATGGGCTCCACAGTACTTGGTGGCAGCTGTGGGTTATTTGAGAGTCTACCTCAGTGAGCAACCCTTCATGACGCCAACAAGCTCAAAGCATTCTCTCCCGTGCCACCTTCATCAAACTGGCTCAGTGGGTCAGTGTTGACTTTCTCTTTTCCAAAGTGCGACCAGTAGCGATAGCAGCCACACATAGCTCGTATATGAAATACTCACTGAGCAGAAGTACATGCAAATAAATCATGATTCTTCTCTCTATATTAATACACTTATGGAAGAAAAACTTCAACACCAAGAAGGAGTTGTACGAAATAAACGAATGTTGATAATCGTGTTTCTGCACCTAAAAGGTGACGTCTCTTCAAATTTCGTGACAGTCACACAGACACGCTCTGGTGGCGCCACTATGAGGATACATATGTGATTTCCTTTAAATACAAGCTTTAACGCTCGCGACCGTCACCTAACTCTGAGAATGGATGTGGTAAGTTGATGCTGGTCAAGAATGCCTTTAAGGCGACAAAGACGCCATTATCAACACATCACTGAGTTAGAGTAGGGTCGTGTAGTAGTGTTACGAGAAGCTGGATGTTTCTCCTGCGACACTGCAGGAAGACTTGGGGGTAATGTACCCACTGTAGATGATTGACAGCAGCGGTGGTCACGAGAAGGCACAGTTGCAAGAGGACTGGGCTCTAGACAGCCATGTGGCATTAGCGAGAGGGAAGACAGTCGTGTTTGGCGTATGGCTCTGATGCATAGTACTTAATGTGCAGCAGCAAGCTGAGCAGCAGCTGGCACCGCAGTGACACAACTAACTGTTACAGATCGGTTACTTTAAGGGCAGTTCCGAGGCAGACGCCCGGTAGCGTGTATTCCACTGTCCACAAACCACCCTCACACCCCCATTTCCGACTTCCTTGATGCCAAGCGTGAGCTTATTGGAGGTCAGGGTGGAGGTCTGTTGGGTATTCTGCTGACAGCTGGTTCTGTCTCGTTGCCAGTGGTGGCTGTGTGTTGGATAGGAGAAAGCCAGTCGAGGGCCAGCAATCATATCTCTGTGCTAGGCACACTGGTCCTGCACCTGAAGTTATTGTCTGGCTTGCGATTTCACATGACAGCAGGAGCGCTCTCGTAGTTATCCCATGCAACCTTACTTCTGATTCGTATGTCAGTCTGGTGACTCATCCTGTTGTGCTGTCATTCAAAATCGACATTCCAGTACGTGTTTTCCAACAGGGTAAGAGTAACACACATACAGTAGTTGTAAACCAACGTGCTCTACGGAGTGTCTACATGTTTCCTTGGCCTGCTCGATCACCCAGTCTCTCTCCAATCGATAACATATGGAACATCATCGCACAACAACTCCAGTGTCATCCATACACAGAATTAACCGTCCTTGTATTGACCACCCAAGTGCAACGAGCATGGAAATCCATCCCACAAACTGACATCAACCATCTGTACAACGTCATGCATGCACGATCGCATGCTTGCTTTCAACATTTTAGCGCTTACACTGGCTGTGTACCAAGATTGCAATGTCTTACCTTGCGCTTAAATTAACCTGTGATCTTGCAATGTTAATCCATCAAATATTTTATCTAGATCATTGTATTCCTGAAATTTCATTCTCTATATTAATTATTTTTTTAGTGTTGCAAATTTTTCCGTAAGTGTGTAACTGCATGACATACATATCCCAAAACACAAGTACTCATGATTCATGGATAAAAGGATGAAAATATACGCATGCTTTTACATTTCCACACAGAGGGAGTACGTTTTAGAGAGGGCATCGAGAGTAACACTTGCATATAACTATAGTTAGCTTAAACAGATTTTATGGACGCATTCACTCTTATTAAATTAATATATAAACTACGATATATTCTAGGGTATATTTTATAGACAGTGTCCAGCAAACTGATGCCATTATTCACAGCTGACAGTATCCTCAGCGAAGGATAGGTGGAGTTTAGGAGGGGCACGTTCATATCGAATTCATCGATTTTCAAAATGCATTTGAGAGCATGAACTCTGACGTGCTCTGGGAAATTTTAGAAAATGTTATCAGATAATCTAGTAAAGCCGATCAGAGCCCTACAACAAAGCAGTACTGGGTTTAATGAAACAGAGGACATTTTACAGTGCCAAGAAAAACAAAGAAGTTACTCAGAGTGGCTGTCTATCCCCAGCAGTTTTCAATATGTATGTGAACCAGGTCATGATAAGATGGAAAGGATTTATCAACTGTAGTATATAACGCTCTCACTGCAATATAAATTAAGAAGTTTTTATACGCAAACGCTGCTGTTGTTGTGCAAAACGTGGAAGATAATTCACAGAGGGGCTGTACATCTTACAACCCTTAGGAGAAGAACATGGGCTGATAGTACCTCCACATTTCCGATAGTAATGGAATTTATGGGAGAAACATAACATCCGAATTGAGATAAATGATTCTTTACCACTTTATAGGCGTAGTTTATTGTTTGATTCAGTGACATCGGAAATGTTGTTCCATTTTTCCAAACCAATCAATCCAAAACTCCATTATCTTCCCTTATATCAGTTGATGGGAAGTATTTCGTGCACTGAACTGACAATCGTTCTTTTAAAGTGAGAGTGTATCACATCACGTCCAAACCTCAACTGATGCACCGTGATACTTGTTTCCATGCAGTTTCCAGCGATTACCTGAAGTAGAAGTGTTCATACAGACATGTGTCAGAGTCTTAGTAACATAGAAAATAGATGATCACATGATTTTTGGTAAAGTAATAGTGCAGCAGTACTTCAGGACGGCGTAAGTCTCTGAATGAAGTGGTAGACATTATTCCAGTTTTTCTCTAAAATATGCCACCCACTGACTTCCAGTTCCTCCTGACAAATCAATGTTTACAATCCTGCATCCTACAGATATCCTGAAGTGTTTATGATGACTAACAACATAAACACTTCAAGAACTTTTAGAGAGTGGAACTTTTTGACTAATATAAGCATATCTGCATTTGTGATACCGGCAGTTTTTTTTTTTTTTTTGGCCCGCCACTAATTCCTTTCCTGTACTAACCTCTTCATCTCAGAGTAGCACTTGCAGCCTACGTCCTCAATTATTTGCTTGACGTATTCCAATATCTGTCTTCCTCTACAGTTTTTGCCCTCTACAGCTCCCTCTAGTACCACGGAAGTCATTCCCTCATGTCTTAGCAGATGTCCTATCAACCTGTCCCTTCTTCTTATCAATGTTTTCCACATATTCATTTCCTCTCCGATTCTGCGTAGGACCTCCTCATTCCTTACCTTATCAGTCCACCTAATTTTCAACATTCGTCTATAGCACCACATCTTGAATGCTTCGATTCTCTTCTGTTCCGGTTTTCCCACAGTCCATGTTTCACTACCATACAATGCTGTACTCCAGACGTACATCCTCAGAAATTTCTTCCCCAAATTAAGGCCGGTATTTGATATTAGTAGACTTCTCTTGGCCAGAAATGCCTTTTTTGCCATAGCGAGTCTGCTTTTGATGTCCTCCTTGTTCCGTCCGTCATTGGTTATTTTACTGCCTAGGTAGCAGAATTCCTTAACTTCATTGACTTCGTGACCATCAATCCTAATGTTAAGTTTCTCGCTGTTCTCATTTCTACTGCCTCTCATTACATTCGTCTTTCTCCGATTTACTCTCAAACCATACTGTGTACTCATTAGACTGTTCATTCCGTTCAGCAGATCATTTAATTCTTCTTCACTTTCACTCAGGATAGCAATGTCATCAGCGAATCGTATCATTGATATTCTTTCACCTTGAATTTTAATTCCACTCCTGAACCTTTCTTTTATTTCCATCATTGCTTCCTCGATGTACAGATTGAAGAGTAGGGGCGAAAGGCTACAGCCTTGTCTTACACCCTTCTTAATACGATCACTTCGTTCTTGATCGTCCACTCTTATTATTCCCTCTTGGTTGTTGTACATATTGTATATGACCCGTCTCTCCCTATAGCTTACCCATACTTTTTTCAGAATCTCGAACAGCTTGCACCATTTTATATTGTCGAACGCTTTTTCCAGGTCGACAAATCCTATGAAAGTGTCTTGATTTTTCTTTAGGCTTGCTTCCATTATTAGCCGTAACGTCAGAATTGCCTCTCTCGACCCTTTACTTTTCCTAAAGCCAAACTGATCGTCACCTAGCGCTTTCTCAATTTTCTTTCCCATTCTTCTGTATATTATTCTTGTAAGCAGCTTCGATGCATGAGCTCTTAAGCTGATTGTGCGATAATTCTCGCATTTGTCAGCTCTTGCCGTCTTCGGAATTGTGTGGATGATGCTCAGAAAGAGTAAGTGGTATATACTCATTTCGGTTTGTTTAAGTATTTGCGTTTCCCTTTTGACAGTGCTTCCGCACCCCCATTTTCCAACGGTATTTGGAACAGCTGTCTGCATAAGTGCCAAACTGTTCAAACTATTTGGAAGATATGGTCGTGGCAGGTAGTACACCTATAGGACATATTGCAAATCTGCGTATTTTGTTTCGTGTTTTATCTCATTATTTCTTAAAACCTGAGTTGCAGTATCTTTGTCATGTCATAAACAGTCAAGGTGTACATCCTCTTCGGTCGCATTTGTTAGCCATACGAGACTTGCCGGTTCCTCACAATATCACAGAATTTCAGTCAGTCTTAGGGAAAATGAACTATTATATTCGGTCCATACCGAATACTACACAAATCTCGACTCAGTTGCATCGCTTGCGTCGCAGTAATGTCCCTTTGGTTGGACAGATTGCCGTGGCGCGGTTCTTTCCGTCCATTTTACGACGGACCTGCACCTACCTATGAACATTGTCTCAGCAGATCATCAGTAGGAAAGCCGAGTGAAACCTACTGTTCTTCGATGTGAACCAGGCTGCAATTTAAGTCACTAATCTACGTTTCGGGAGAAAGTTTTCACACAAATGAAAGTTTGGAAATTTTGTCCTCATTTAATATATTCTGAAACTTAGGTGAACAAGTATCACTGCCAAGCCCGTGCTAGTCTTAACACAGTCACTCATAATTCCTTTCATTCACGTTAGCAAGTTTATGGTGTTGCATTTCCCGAAAACGTAATTGCTACAAAAATACTGATTGTTTTTGATTGAGAATGCTCGCCAAATATTAAGTCTGTCGGTATCAAATGCAGTCACAGTTTTTAGCCACCGACCTACTAAATTCGCCACGCGGAATATATGTCCTTTTTCGTCAAAAAATTCACTTAAAATTTACGAAATTTCTACACGCCCATAGGAATAATTATGCCGTCACTTTACAACACTTTTGATGTATGAAACACTGCTAGATCGGGCAACTTATCGTTTCCATCGGAACTACTATTACACACGTCTGATCTGTTTCATGGCTAATCTCTAGAACACTCTAAGTGTTCTCTACCGGCAGAGAAAAGCGCGCGAAGAATATAGCTTTAACATTGATGAGTTTACTCAACAGCCAATAGCAAAACAACATTCTCCGGCGTCAGTCCGCGCTTTTCATCAACAACCAATGGCAAAATAGTAAACCCAACGACTGCACCTTTTACCGACGTAATTATCTAATATGCTAAAGTTTAGTTGATGCATAAAGTTATTTACTATTGTTACTTCTAAAGGTTCAAATGGCTCTGAGCACTATGGGACTCAACATCTGAGGTCATCAGTCCCCTAGAACTTAGAATTACTTAAACCTAAATAACCTAAGGACATCACACACATCCATGCCCGAGGCGGGATTCGAACCTGCGACCGTAGCAGTCACGCGGTTCCGGACTGAAGTGCCTAGAACCGCACGGCCACCGCGGCCGGCATTGTTATTTATACCTGAATTAACTTTCCCTTTATCGTAAACTTACTATACAAATCTGTTCTAGAAAAATCCCCTTTGTTAATATCCCTACTTCTTCGAAATATTCCCACACTAAATCCTACTACATAACTCGTTAAACAATTATCTTCATATTAACCTTAAACCACACTAACGCATCATTCATACTGCTAAAACACATTTATAACATTTTACATACACAAAAATACGTAATAACACTTTATGAAAATACTAGAACAGTTTATGAAAAAAATTCTATTACTTTAGTGCACTCTAGTGGGCACAATTGAAACTACAATCACAGTCCCCCTATCCAATATAATCCTCTATCGGCTGATACATAAACTACGTGCGCGTCCAGTCTCGCTTCACCATCTTTCACTATCCAGCTCCCACTTAACCGCCTCCAAGGCAGGATCGTTATACGGCGCTACGCCTCAAGATGAGTGCCAAGTAGCTTTTCAAAAACTTAATGATGCATTGCTCAGTGATTGATGCTTAGTTCACTTTGATCCTGACAAACCAGTTGTATTGAAAGTTCACGTTTCCTCATACGCAATCGGTGCAGTGCTTTCGCTCAGGATTGGTGATAAGAACAGGCCTATGGCTTTCGCGTCAAAAGTGTTATCTAAAGCTCAAATTGAAAAAGAGGCTTTGGCTATTGTGAATTGTATCACCAAATTTCGCCACTATTTGTATGGCAGAAAATTGTATTTAGTAACGGATCACAAGCCTTTTCCTTGTTTCATCAGACAGAACCGGTTCCCGTACGAACTGCCCAAAATTGCCACGATGGGCTTTGTTTTTGTCTCAATACCAGTACGAGATTGTGTATCCTCCGACAGCTCAACTTGGTAATGCGGACGTGTTTTCACGTTTTCCGATTGGCCCTGATACAGACTCTGACGCTTCTGCTGCGTCTTGTTGTCACATAGATGCTCAAGTTTCTGAATTGCTTTAGTCTTTTCCGCTGAACTATAAAAAAACTGCACAGGCGACGGAAGATGATATACATTTGAACATTTTGCTAACATAAATTCACATATCTTGGCCTCGTCCCTTGCATCGCATAAAGAATTGTGCAGTGCGCCGATACTTTGCCCGTCAGCATAGCCTCGCTGTACAGAAAGGTGTGATTGTGGTTTAAATTGAAAGTGTGTTGATTCATAAAGGTTCAAATGGCTCTGAGCACTATGGGACTTAATTTCTGAGGTCATCAGTCCCCTAGAACTACTTAAACCTAACTAACCTAAGGACATCACACACACACATTCCCGAGGCAGGGCCGGGATGGTTCCTCTGAAAGGGCACGGCCGACTTCCTTCCCAATCCTTCCCTAATCCGATGAGACCGATGACCACGCTGTCTGGTCTCCTTCCCCAAAACCAACCAACCCGAGGCAGGATTCGAACCTGCGACCGTAGCGGTCGCGCGGTTCCAGACTGTAGCGCCTAGAACCACTCCGCCACCCCGGCCGGCGATCCCTAAAGGTTTGCTAAAAGACGTGTTGCAGTTACTTCACCAAGGACATTGAGGGATTCTTCGTACGAAACAGCGAGTTGATATTGTACTTGGCAGGGTATGGACACACATATAGAACAGATGACGTCACAGTGTCACCCATGTGCGGCAAATCGGTCCACTCCGCCACAAAAATTCTCTGCAACGTGTGCACATAGACTTTGCGAGACTTTCACGTCACGTCACGTAGCACAATTCAGATGTTGTTCTCGATTTTTAGCGCAGAAGGGTTACGTGAAGCCACTGTATCTGACAAGGGCCCTCAGTTCACGTTAAATTAATTTGAAACATTCTGTGAATGCAGTGGCATGTAGCATCTAAGTACCGCACCGTCATATCCACAGTCAAACGACGAAGCGGAACATTTATCAGGATCCTACAGCAGCAAACGATCAAACTTCGCTGCGCACTCACCAGGGATCAAGCACTGCAACTGTTTCTCTGCTCATATCGTTGCAGTCCCGCGAGGCGCCACCCTGCTGCCTCCCGCCGTGGTCGCTGCAATGCGACAGCAGCGCCCTCTAGCCGAAGAGAATATAAGCGCCGCTCCTGCCAGCCTCCTGCGGCAGTATTCGCACAGTACTTGGAAATTTGGAATTAGTGGTAAGGTCTTATGGGACCAAACTCTAACTTAAACTAACTTACGCTAAGGACAACACACACACACCCATGGCCGAGAGAGGACTCGAACCTCCGACGGGGTAAGCCGCGCACCGTGAAAGGCGCCCTAGACTGCTCGGCTAGTCCGCACGGCGCAGTACTGGGAGAGCACTACGATAGCAGTGACGTGTGATACGTATCAATTGCTTACATGGACCTTGTATACAGCAAAAGCCTTTATTGTCTGCAAGTCGCCCATCGCTTGAGACACCGTTGTTAATTCAAGGTTAAATATGGTAATAAAAACTATTAATGTGATTTGTTTCAATTGTTGTATAGGCTTACGAGAACGCAGTGTCCCTTAGGAACCCTATACGAGACGAGTGGGCACGACACCACAAATTCCAACTTCACCACACTGAATAAAATACACAGATGTTTACGCACCAGAAACATATACAATATTTTTGGTTTAACGAATTTAGTTATTTTTCTACGTCTGCATCTACATCCATACTCGGCAAGCCACCTGACGGTGTGTGGCGGAGGGTACTTTGAGTACATCTATCGGTTCTTCCTTCTATTTCAGTCTCGTATTGTTCGCGGAAAGAAAGATTGCCGGTATGCCTTTGTGTGGGCTCTAATCTCTCTGATTTTATCCTCATGGTCTCTTCGCGAGTTACACGTAGGAGGGAGCAATATACTGCTTGACTCCTCGGTTAAGGTACGTTCTCGAAACTTCAACAAAAGATCATATCGAGCTACTGACAAGGGAACCTCCCCATCGCATCTCCCTCACATTTAGTTGCAAGTTGGCACAATGGATAGGCCTTGAAAAACTGAACACAGATCAGTCGATAAAACAGGAAGATGTTGTGTGGAACTATGAAAAAAAATAAGCAAAATATACGAACTGAGTAGTCCATGCGCAAGATAGGCAACATCAAGGATAGTCTGAGCTAGAGAGCGCCGTGGTCAAGTGGTTATCGTGAATAGCTGGGGAGGCAGAGGTTCTTGGTTCAAGTCTTCCCTCGAGTGAAAAGTTTCTTTTTTTTTTTTCATTTTCGCAAAGTTATGATCCGTCCGTTCGTTCATTGACGTCTCCGTTCACTGTAATAAGTTTAGTGTCTGTGTTTTGCGACCGGACCGCAAAACCGTGCGATTGTTATTGAAGTCGTGAGCAGTATTTGCTGGATTCATATTACCCACGGAATACATCTCACGTATTTAATGCACTCTCGTCCAAAGTAGCGAAAAGTCAACTGCCAGTCACGGAGCCTCGTTAGCAGGAATACTCTCTCTTCCGTGCGCTGTAGTCGACTGACGTCGTGTGTTTCGATGTTTGTTTAGGTGTAGCGTCCCCATACTACAGCGCAGTTACCTCGCATCGGACGGACGGACGGACAGATAATAATTGTCTGAAAATAAAAAATTAAACTTTTCACTCGAGGGAAGATGTGAAACAATGACCTACCGTTCCGCAGCTGCTCACGCTAACCACGGGACCACGGCGCTCCTGAGCCGACGTCCTCCTTTATGTTGCCTATCTTGCACATGGACTACTCAGTTTGTATATTTTACTTATTTTTTTCATAGTTCCACACAACTTCTTCCTGTTTTCTCGATTTATCTGTGTTCAGTTTTTCAAGGCCAATCCACTGTGCCAACTTGTAACTAACTCTTAGGAGGGGGTGATGGGGAGGTTTCCCTGTGAGCGTCTCTCCTGCAAACTCTTCCACTGGAGTTTATCTACCATCTCCGTAACGCTTACGCGATTACTAAATGATCCTGTAACGAAGCGCGCTGCTCTCCGTTGGATCTTCTCTATTTCCTCCATCAACCCTATCTGGTATGGATCACACACTGGTGAGCAATATTCAAGCAGTGGGCCAACAAGTGTACTGTAACCTACTTCTTTTGTTTTCGGATTGCATTTCCTTAGGGTTCTTCCAATGAATCTCAGTCTGGCATCTGCTTTACCGACGATCAACTTTATATGGTCATTCCATTTTAAATCACTCCTAATGCCAACTTCCAGATAATTTATGGAAAACTCCTGCCAGTTGCTGACCTGATATACTGTAGCTAAATGATAAAGGATCTTTCTTTCTATGTATTGGCAGCACATTAGACTTGTCTACATTGAGATTCAATAGCCATTCCCTGCACCATGCGTCAATTCGTTGCAGATCCTCCTGCATTTCAGTACAATTTTCCATTGTTACAACCTCTCGATATACAAGAGCATCATCCGCAAAAAGCCTCAGTGAACTTCCGATGTTATCCACAACGTCGTTTATGTATATTGAGAATATCAACGGTCCTACGACACTCCCCTGTGGCACACCTGAAATCACTCTTACTTCGGAAGAATTCTCTCCGTTGGTAATAACATGCAGTGTTCTGTTATCTAGGAACTCTTCAATCCAATCACACAATTGGTCTGGTAGTCCATATGCTTCTAATTTGTTCGTTAAACGACTGTGGGGAACTGCATCGAACGCCTTGCGGAAGTCAAGAAACATGGTATCTACCTAGGAACCCGTGTCTGTGGCCTCTGAGTCTCGTGGACGAATAGCGCGAGCTGGGTTTCACACGAACGTCTTTACCTAAACCCATGCTGATTCCTACAGAGTAGATTTCTAGTCTCCAGAAAAATCATTATACTCGAACATAATACGTGTTTTTTAGGTAGCGCCGGCCAGTGTGGCCGTACGGTTCTAGGCGCTTCAGTCCGAAACCGCGTGACCGCTACGGTCGCAAGTTCAAATCCTGCCTCGGGCATGGATGTGTGTGATGTCCTTAGGTTAGTTAGGTTTAATTAGTTCTAAGTTCTAGGCGACTTATGACCTCAGAAGCTAAGTCGCATAGTGCTCAGAGCCATTTGAATCATTTTTAGGTAGCAACTTATGTCCGTTTATGAAACATAAATTTCTCAGATCTGATTGCAGAGTCAAGGGATTCCATATCAACGAATCCATCATAGGTGTTGCCAAAAATACCAGGAGAGCGTTGGATTGTCTAATGTATATGTATTATAATTGTCCAAGTTATCTGATATGAATTAATTAGACACCCTCCAAAATAATGAAGTAGGAATTCAGTGACGACTGAATGTATCATCGGTTACAAGTAATTCGATTTTTTACATTAAATTTCGCTGTAGATCATCTGACAGGCAATGGTAATTCTAAAGTAAAATCTTGGCCCATCTAACTGATGGGTCGGTGTCAGATTCTAACAATCACGTGTAAAAATAAAACAATTACAGTCATGAATTTGTACCATGACTCATGAGTTTAGTATAAAAGACAGACAGTACTAGAGAAGTTAAAGCATTGAGTCTGTGGCTGTAGTTGGAAGCGAATTAGTCATTCGAATCCTAAAGGAACTCATCAAAGTGAAGCTTGCGGTTACTGAAATTCTGTAATATTTGACTTTATTCTCACTGCGGATCATCTCGCTGTCACAGTTCGATATTATTAGCAGCAGGTGCAGGCTGAAGCGGCTGCACAATCAGTCATTGGCGACACACCATCGATTCACACCAGTGTTTAATTTCGAGTCTGAGTAAACTTTTTCAGTCTCCCCGCTCAGTTGCTCAGTTGCTCTGTTACATGCCAGTGGAGAAGTCTGACAGTGAAGGCTCCGGGACGTGAAGGTCAGGTGTCGAAAGCCGAATATCGAAAGAAATTGTAATAACTGGTTGTTAAAAGGAAAACTCGTATTTCCAAATTTTGCTTCCCTTACTTTGCTCGTATTTCCTGGGTCACGGATAATCTGAGCGCTTACCAGTAAAATGGATCCTTTTAAGATGCTGGTCCCCTTCCCTAAGTTTTCTTCTGGCGGTTAACCACTAACTGGCTTCTTGCAATTAGCGTTGAAAATAGGCCTCTCGCCCTTTCTATCTCTCTCTGTGGTCATTGATGTGGGACTTTAGCAGCATAGCCGAGTTTTTGTCTCTAAATTCCAGTTCATTCACAATAGCCAATCCTGGCTTTCTTACTGTATATTACATAAACATTTCGTTTTCGTGGACCTGAATTTTGGTGGCGTCCCACATTTACAAAGATGAGCAACACTGCAGACGCCGGCCAGGGTGGCCGAGCGATTCTAGGCGCTTCGGTCTGGAACTGCGCGACCGCTACGGTCACAGGTTCGAATCCTGCCTCGGGCATGGATGTGTGTGATGTCCTTAGGTTAGTTAGGTTTAAGTAGTTCTAAGTTCTAGGGGACTGATGACCTCAGAAGTTAAGTCCCATAGTGCTCAGAGACATTTGAACACTGCAGGCTCTTACTCCATTTTCAAAATAATATGTGTGGCTTCCAGTGTGTCCCAAAGAAAGACACATTCTTATGTTTTGTTCACAGTAGTATGTTTTTGGGACCTGGCTGAAAATAAAATTTCGCTTCTTTTCAGCTATGAGTCATAAAACAGTCGCTGCTAGGGGCTTTATACCGTGGGAGTTTATATGTATGTTCCGTGTAGCACAGTTGAAGCAACTGAAAGTGAAAATCAAGTAAAGTGAGTGGTACTGACATACGGCTGATATGGAGTGCCCTTCTGTGAATTCCACCAAGGGTGGTCTCTCTATCCAGCTATAGAGCCTCGCTGATTACCCAAGTGCTGGCAACTTGTCTCGGTGTACTTCCAAATGGCATAGTACTTACACAGGGCTATTCAAAAACAAGGAACAGCTGTCAGACATTTATTGCTTCCAAACTGCAGAAAACAGAACACATTTCCAACGTTCCTGGAAAGAGAAATGTTCACATTTTCTATGCATTCAATGTGAACACGATGTGCTATACGACGGATATCAAAACAGTGGTTCATTTATTGCCACACACGAAGAAGCTGGTCTCTTACTATTGTTTCACAGTTTCAACATGCGGTGTCGCAGACTTCCAAGAGTGTCAGGCATAAGGGGGGGGGGGGGGGGGACTACGTAACCCCACGCATAAGAGTCACAAGGTGTGAGGTCGGGAGACCTGGGATGCCACCGGCGATGAATTTCATCTTCTGCTCCCCTTCTTCCAATCCAACGTCCTAGTAGGGCGTCATTCAAGTAACGTCAGACTTGCTTAGAAAAATTTCCACAGTATGCCATGGTGCGGGAACCGGGGGCCAGGAAGAAACAACCATCTAGATGTGGTCCAGTGAGGCATGCCTCGCTAGCAAGGGCGCCGCTAGTCGCCGTGCAAGAAGCCGCCGTCGCTACCGCTATCGCCCCCCATTGTAACCCCCACACCAGCACCGCTCTGGTGTCCTTGTACCCCCCTTGACTCAGGCAAGCAGGTCAGGTCTGCAGCAGCCGGGTCGCTCACTCTGGTCAGATACCACAGCGT
Organism: Schistocerca cancellata; assembly: GCF_023864275.1. Taxonomy (NCBI): domain Eukaryota; kingdom Metazoa; phylum Arthropoda; class Insecta; order Orthoptera; family Acrididae; genus Schistocerca; species Schistocerca cancellata. The sequence continues at coordinate 102,192,619 of NC_064633.1, forward strand.
CTCCTCCTTCTCCTCCTCCACCTTCTCGTCCTCACAGACCTGGCAAGGTACGTCTCGCAAGGTACGGCACCCAACCACAAGCAGCTTCGTCATCTAGTCGTAGTAGTATTAGTCATAGTAATCGTGTGGCTAGCGGCAGTTCTCTCTCCCATCGTTTTAGCGAAGGACGTTAATTCAGTAACACTATAATTCAGTTAGAATGCTTGGTGATTGTGGATGCTTTTGAGGAGCGAATCTCGTTCACTAGGATCGAGAATGCGCCAGGAGGGTACCGCGACCCATTGGGATTCTAAGACCGTGTCTTCCTGTCGTGTAAGCGGAGCTCTTCAAGGTCGTCAATGATCCGCAGTATATCACCATTGAAAGGGAGGTGGCATTGAAGAGACAAGTCTTCATTATCTTTGGGTGGAAAGTGGCGTGATAATGCAGAGCACATGTATCACCGAGTGGTTTTGTCAATCTATCTTGAGAGATATACTGGCCCGGTTTCCCGAGATGGAAGTTAGGAGTCAGTTAAAGCACTCAGCCGACTTCTACACCTGGACGTCCATACAGATGTCTGTGATCCAGTGAATGGAGGGTCCGTCTATATCAAGCTTCCCAAGGATACAGCAGATACGATGACATGTATTAACGCCGAAAATAAAATCGATCAGGCATGTTTTGTACGGTCAGTCCTGGCATGCTAAAGAAATTACACAAAAGATCAGCATCACACGTATCTATATGACTCATAGTTTGACATTCATGTTATAGTTTTGATATTATCGAGTTCCCCTTCAATATCCAGAACATACCTAAATTTGAGGCGCAGAATACCGGAACATCAGTTCCTGTTTACGGCCTGGAGGACAAACGCAAGTAAGATGATCAGAATGAGCATATGGTCGTTGGTCCCATCTATTTCTCAGAATTTGGCAGTTAGCGTAAGACGCATGTAAACATGCTCTTATCCTCCGATGAGAAAAATAAGGAGAAAGGGCATTATCATTATGTTTTGATCAAAGACATGGCCAGACTCATTTCCTGCCAACTTTCAACAAATCGTCACGTAAATCATATTTAACGTGTCAAAATTATTTTTCGTTACGCAAGTTCTTAGCAGCGCATCTTGTAGATTGCGCTTCCAAGGACTCGGTACGTGTATTGAGGCTACTGAGGAAAACAAAATCGTAAAGTTTAAAAACGCTTACCATAGGGAGCTATGCCCGTTTGTCGTGTACGCCAAATTTGAATGCCTCCTCACTCCTGTGACCCGCTGTGAAACTGACCCCGTAACGTTAAATACTGTCTTTAAAGAAAAACACTTCCCATATGCGGCAGTGTACCAAATTGTAACGTCCTATGGCTCAAGTCTTAAGAACTACAAATCTTATATTGGGGATAACCCTGTGGTTTGGATGAACACTGTGCTGGAAAAACTTTCATGGGAGATTGATAAGCTTTATAGCGACACCGTTCCCATGACCAAATCGAAGGATCCTAGGAACCACTGTCATATTACGGGAAAGTTTCGTGGTGCAGCTCACAACACATGAAATTTGAAGTACCAATTGCCAAGGCACACACCTGTTTTCTTTCATAATTTAAGCGGGTGTGACACTCATTTTCTTGTTGTGCACGTAGCTGATTTCGGCATGAGAAAGATCAGGTCAGAATCCTGAGAGCGTTGACAAATATATTTTATACTCCAATCGAATCACGCCAAGAATTACCCTCCGATTCCTTGACTCGCTACGTTTTATGCAGGTACCACTCCAGAAACTCGTTCAAACTCTACATTTCGAGAATATGCATATCGCTTGAGCAAGATTTCCCGACGAGAAAAAGTTTCAACTTGTGACTAGGAAGAGGATTTTTCCATATGAGAATTTGGATAGTAAGGCCAAAGTAAATGAAACCAGGCTATGCAACATAGCTGCATTCTCCAGCAACCTTACAGGAGAAGCCATAACGGGTGCAGAGTATGAGCATGCCGTGAATGTCTGGCGTGAAATTCCACATCTCCACTTCAGGAGAATATGCATGGCTTTACACGGACACAGGCGTGTGCCTCCTTGCTTGCGGATGTTTTCGAGATTTCTGGAGTCTGTGCATGACCACTTATTCTCTGATTCCGCCTTTGTTACGTGGCAGTGATGTTGGGATGCTGTGCTCAACAAAATGAAGTGCAGCATTGAATTATTGACAAATGCTGCCATTCTACTTTCTTTGAGTGAGGGATCCATGTGGGACTCTGCCAGTGTCTCCAAAGGTACGCCAAGGCAATTGACCCATGGATGGGTGACAGCTTCAAAGCATCCCTTGATCCCAGTTACATCATGTCCCTGAATGTAAATAACTTACACGGTCACGCTATGTAATAGTCATCGCCGATTGGTGAGTTTCGATAGCTGCCCAAAGACGAATTCAAACAATTAGGTGGAAAAAAAAGGGGAATACCCTCTGACTTCGATGTAGGGTATGTGGTGGAGATAGAACTCACGTACCCTATAAGTTTGTATGATAGGCTCGCGAATTTGCATCTGTGTCCGCTGCAATTAATTCCACAAGTAGGTAAAATGTAAATGTCGTGTGACTTGGGCCTCCCGTCGGGTAGACCGCTCTCCGGATACCAGTCTTTCGATTTGGCACCACTTCGGCGACTTGCGCGTCGATGGGAATAAAATGATGATAACTAGGACAACACAACACGCAGTCCCTGAGCGGAGAAAATCCCCCACCATGCCGGGAATCGAACCCGGGACATTAGGATTGGCATTCTGTCACGCTGACCACTCACCTACTGGCAGCGGACCACGAGGAGGTTCCCCCCAAAACTGATGACAATGCTGGGCTATAAGTGGAGATACATTAATCACTATCGTAGTCTCCAGCAGTGTCTCAGCTTGGGGCTGGAGGTAGTTAGAACCACCCAAGCTATCTTCTTCAGGCAGTCCCCCTGGTTGAAAGAGTACATTAATTTAAATCCGAACGGAGAGAGCTGACTTTGGGAAACATTTTTATAAATTAATGAATAATTCAATTTTCGGCGAAACATTGGAGAATATGAGGCAACAGTGTGACATTTTTATTACAACCGAATTGTATGGGCGTTATGGTGCAAGAAAATGCATTGCCGGGCCAAATTTTAAATGGGTCAGCATATTCAATAAGAACCTGTTTGCTGTGGAGATGATGAAGACTACAACAGAGCATAAGAAACCTATTTATGTAGGGATGTAGATCTATACAAACTCCATATTTTCCGCTTTCATTACGAGTTTGCGGAAACTCATTTCGCAGATCCTAAATTGCTTTTTATAGATCAGGCAACTTCGACTATTGGGTGAAAAACTGCTATCCATATGAAGTAACGAGGTATCACAGTTATGTGTTCCACATATTGTCATACAAGGCTGATAATTCTTATGGTATTGTTCCACAGAACGAGAAGGTTATGAAAGACGAGGTAAATGGATTGCCGATTGTGGAGTTTGTAGGTACGCGATCAAAAAAGTATGAGTATCGCACACTGGAAGGTGCCACCGTGGGGCGGACTAAGCGTGTGTGTTGTATGACATTGGCGGGCACCCTTTATCGATGACTATCTGCAGTACCTGTACAGCAGCGTTCAAAATGCTGCACCGCAGCTACCGCATATGGCACGGAAAACTATTACTCTATCGAGAGGACTCGAGGTGTACACTGAGCTGCTGTGTAAAATCGGTATGTCGCCTCATGACGATCATAGGTCATTTAACTGAAGCTGCTATCGTTGAAGGCTTGCCTGTTTTCTGTTTGGTAATTTTACTTAACTGAAGCTGTTATTAACGCCTGCCTGTTTTCTGTATAGTGGTTTCATTTAAGCGAATCTGTCATTATTTAAGGCCTTCCGCTTCCCTTTTAATTAAATTAACAGCTATTTCATAATTTGGGTTAGCTGGAACTCTTATTAATCAAGGCCTACCCGTTTTTATTGCGCTGTTATTGAGATCTAATATCTTAGTCTGTGTTGTAAATAACTAAAATTGTGATTGCCAAGGCCTGCCTGTTTCAGAGGTATTTATATCAATAAGGTGGTAACAGAAAATGACACGATGGTACATGGGTCCTAAACTTTCGCCTTTCATCCCTTTATCCATAATTGTAGGTTTCAGTTAGCCTCTGTGATATTAGGAATTCTCTTTAAAGTCTCTGGTCCAGTCAGCGCTATACTCCACGCCCCGTTGCTTAAATCAATCGATGGGAAGTAATTCGCGCGTAATACTAACGATCGTTCATTTAAAGGCAGAATATACGACACTGCATGTTAACGTCGACAGACGGATGGACGCTTAATGCACCTCCATATACATACGCTACTTCGTAAACGTTTTTAGGAACATGATGCACAGATGATGCCCGCATAAGTAGATACTGAAGACTTGCTAGCGATGAAAATTGCAGAACACTCGTCTCCTGTTGGCGAAGCGTCGTTGTAACTGTTCTGGCAACTGAAAGTCTCCAAATAAGCCGAAATAGTAGACGTTATTTATTTTTTTCTTGACATACACCATACATTGCGTTCCTGGCCCCCCAGGAACGTCTAAATTCACAATACCACATACTCCAGATTTCCACAAAGTCTTTGGTAATGTGTCCCACATAAACACACCACACGCCACGAAATTTTGGAATGCTGAATTCTTTCCTGAAAAACTTGTGCAAATCTTTATTTGTAATAGAATAGCTAACGAGATTTTCTTTTTTATTTATGAAGAGACCTAGTCTTCTCTTGCTCGGATTCAGATATAGTTCATTTCCGGTAGATGCTGCTTCCATCACGCGGTTATGACTTCTTGCTTCCTGTAGCTGATCTGGAAGTTCTGTGGATTCTTGACTGTTCCGGCAGTAGCCGCAGCATCACCAGCCGGGGAACCCATCGCTGAGAAACCTACGAGGGCAGGAGTAAGGAAGGTCACAATTCCACCTGATGTTTTGGGTATCGGCAGAACCTTGGGACAGGCAGAGACACGGGCTTAGTACGGAAGTGAAGAGGTCTGGTTGTACAATGAAAGTCGAACACTCCTTATTACAAATGTTTATTAATTTACCGTAGCCCAACAATCTTTTTTGTACATTTGCTGAACAGTCAACACCGTGCCCTACCATTTCGTTTATTTTGCTAATGGCAAGTGTTAGGTTTCACGCTCTTTTGAAGATTCAATAATTATTCGTTAATCAGTTCCATCTTACACTGAAATCATTTTGTTTTGTATTATAACATTCACTTAAAAGAGCTTATGCAAAGACAATACCTAAAAAAATTGAAAAGAGCAATATTAATAATAATTTTTTAAAACAGTCTTCACTGAACAAAGTAGCTTTTAAATCCCTTAAATTGAAATAAAGAAAACCAGGTCATACTAGAATGCTGTTCCTTTACAAAAATCTATAAACTGGGTTTGCTCATAGTCTTTGGTAATGTATGCCACATAAACACACCACGAAATCTTGGATGCTGAATTCTTTCCTGGCGAACCTCAGCAGATCTGTATTTGTGATTCCAGATGACACTTACCAGCAAATTCCCACAAGTTAAAGCAGTCTACGAGAAGCATTTATGAGAGAAATTGACAGTAAATAATTTAACAAAAACTCACGCAAAAAACGATCAGCTTGAGTTTTCACATGACCATTTACAGTTAATTAACCAAAGGAAATGCAATTTATAAAATTCACTTTACCAAAAACAGTTACCAACATATTAATCTGAGAGCTTTTCACTACTTCCAGTAACAACTATACTGTGCCAATACACAGAGTTCTGAATAAAAAAAATTCCAGTGTACTATATGACTGTACAGTAAGATTTTGCAATAACAGAAAAGAGAACCTTTTATGTACAGACGAACCTTATTTAAAATTACTTAACATCTATCGGTCATTGGACCGCTAGTGCCTTTGTACTACTCGTACCACTCTTCTCAGGTCTGACTATGAGAAAAACAGGTCTTTCCTGAACAATACAGCTGGTTACGATTCGTGCCTTATTTCCACCAAAATCATATCCATTTATTCGTTACCGGCGCTCACCATGTTTCTCTCCCATCTTAGAAGATCAGCTTCATAGCACAGTTCTAGGAGGTTATAGAACAATATTACTTCAACACTTGAAACTAAAATCAGTCCCCTTGTTTTCAGTGTTCAAAGGCTTCAAAAGTGCTAGAAGCGACATAAATTTTACAAAAGATGGCTACCGTGGCTTGCTGTTTTATTCCTCCGAACCAGCAAAGGTCCGAGCATGTGCCTTCCTTCAAAAACACACACTTCTCTGATCCCTGCATCCTCTCCAAAGCTCTCTACTCCACTAACCGTTACAATCGCAAACTCTTCCTGCGCATACAGAGCCTCTTCTCGCCCTCTCCATCGATGGCCTGGCATACCACATCCGTATCACCAAAGACATTCTATGAAGACGTACCAGTCTGTCGATCAAACCGGAAATCTCAAACCTAAAATTCGATCTGCAGCGTGGCATCCTAGGAGATCTTTATGATTTATGTATGTAATGTTGTGTTCTAGACACGCCTCGTCAAGCAGACTAATCCCCTTGTCACCACGAGCTAAATGCTTTTGAAGCTTTGTAACAAGTCCACAGTAATTTTAGCCCAGAATGCGCAATTCGATGGGAAGTTTGTCGATAATATCATGGTCTTCTATAACACATCTCCTGTCATGCATGATAGGCTGCTGTGCTGGTTCTGCTATGGATACCCCATTATATAACAAGTTATCAGCCTCAACCCAACTGTTTCATGTTGGAGGAAAACCATGTCATTTAGCTAGTGCCCTATACCTTTGACGTCTTATGACACGCTCTATGAAAAACACATGTGGGTTTGAGCCCTTATGCATTTCCTCGGTGTAGAAATATCATGAAGTTTCAGTGCCACTGTTATTCCTTAAGATGTAAGTTCTGGGATTTGTTCTCTTCACTTTGGGAACTGCAAATATCTCACTTGTCCAGTTTGGGAAGTAAGAGTTCTCAAATTTTTTGACATTCATACCAATCACCCTCATTAAAATTCTGTTTATGGGGATCCAGCACTTTAATACTATAGAGCACCGTATCCATGAGTCTGTAACGCCGGAAATGCATATTCTCCTATTTCCATCTGTTGTACTATAATTTTTTTCCTTGTTTTGTTACCTCAAGATATGACATTTCTGTCTCTTTATATATTGTAATTGTTTCACTGTTTGTATATATATATATATATATATATATATATATATATACTTATGCATTTATGTCGATGTATAATTGGTTGTTTTGTAAATATTATTTGTATTTTTACGCTGGGTCTTGCCTAGGGAAAACTATGCTATCGAACGAATACGTCGATAGGTCGTGTGGAGAACCAGAGTGTTTAGGATCTTTGGTAGTGTTAACTCTGCCGCGTGGAGCGCGGGCTGAGCAGAAACAGAGAGAGGGTGGCTGGAGTAGCGAGTGGAGCAGGTGTGTTGTGTGACGCTCCCGCGAGTTGCCGCGCTTTCGGGGTTTGGCAGCATGTAATTGCGCTCGACTTGCGATGATAGTTTCTGACATGGTGTCGCGGACGGGAAACATTAACTAGCACACATCAAGAGCCCCTTTCGTCTGGTGACCGTGTCGAGAAGAAGGCGCGCCAACATCCAGCTTCTGCAACAGCGACGGCCGACAATGAGTGACTGTCGCCACCTCCTCGACCGACGGCTTCAAACCTTCAATCAACCGACAAGGAAGACTGGACGCACGTAAAGTTTTAGAACTGTATGGCAGACCTCAGCTTTTAAAACTGTTCAAATCACAAAATTACAGCAACGTAGCATGAACCTTTGTTGCTCATTGTCCCAGTTGCATTACCAAGCAGGGTCCCTTCTTTTTCCGAAATGAACCCGAGTGTCGTTGAAATTCAAACGCCAGCATTAAAGTAACATAGCTAATTCGTTTTCACTGCTTTAATTTCAAAGTTCAGTTAAGGCATTCATAGCTGGCTACAATATTTAGATTACACAAGCACGAATTAAGAGTGCGAGCTTTGTTACCGTATTTTAGCTTACCTGTGACTGCAGCTCAGCTTGGTACGTACTAAATTTTACTATTGTTAATTGTTCAGAATCATTTAATTCAAGTTCAAAGTTAAATCTCTTATTTCTAAATTGCATAGATTCAAGTAACTTTTGAAATGATTGTTGAGGTAGTCCAAGACTAACTGTATTTTACTGAATTTCGATGTGCTTCAGAAAGAAAGTTCACTATTAACTTCAGTCACTAAATTAACTTTCGATTTTCCTGTTTTATTAATTCTTTTGCTAAATTAAGTCAGAGTGTAGCGAAATTCATTACTTCTGACAAACTTTCAGTTTTCACACTGCACGTGTCAACCTTCAGATGCCACGCTTCTAGTGCTGATTATATGTGTAATAACTTTTTTTTTCAGTTAATATAGTAATTGTCCTTAGGACTGGCGACCGTAATTTCCCCCAAATCTCAAATATCTAATTACCGCTAGTTGATTGTTAACGTAACGGCCGCACATTTACTTTCTTTATTAACTTTACCCCTTTTCAAAATTAATTTCCACCAGTTTAATTTGCATTTTTCCTTTCATTTAGATGTAACCCTTTCCTCCCTCTTTACCGACAAATTAACTTCGGTGACGATTGCTTTCCCCAAATTTCCATTAGGTACTCGCGGTTCAATTTTTCACTGTCATTAAGGTCGATAAGTGAGGGGGAGGTTACATCTCATTTTTATTGTGCTTTGTTGGGTTCATTTATACTCGCGAGGGTAGCCGATGGTACTAATGCGCTGCTTCCTGGACCCGGGTTGGCACGCCGGCCCTTGATCAAATCCACCCAGCGGATTACCGACGAGGGCCGATGTGCCGGCCAGCCTGGATGTGGTTTTTAGGCGGTTTTCCACATCCCACTAGGTGAATGCCGGGCTGGTCCTCATATGCCGCCTCAGTTACACGGCTTGCAGATATCCGAACACTTTCACACTCTTCCATGGATTACACTCGACGCAGACAGTTGGGGTGCACTAATTCCATCCCGGGAGGTACGGGGTGGCAGCAGGAAGGGCATCCAGCCACCCCTTAGACATTAACATGCCAAATCCAATTAACAATAGCTGACCCATCGTAGCTGCGGGACAAGGCTCAAACGATAGAATTTGGTCCATTTATTGCGCAGTTATTTCTGAGCGGACACTATCCATTTGTGTGAGCCGCGAGGATTAAAACGTGTCCACATTTGACTTTTTAGTTTTCTTTCGGACATTGCAAGATACTTGCGTTCATGTAGCTGAATGTTGTGCAATGATGTATTCCGTATCACAGCATCATGGTCTGTCCAGGCATCGATTCATCCCTGCCTCCAACAAAAACTCAAACACATGCAGCAACATGTATCTCCATTTTTGTTTTAATAAGTAATTCTCCGGCAAATTTGGAGTATATATCATTAACCATTGAAATATTTGAATCAATTATTCTCATGTGAATATTCTTTCATATCTGCAGGCTCATGCTGCTATAAGTCATCCAAATCGTGAATCAGAACATACCTATGAGACTATGTTACACATTCTGATTTATGCAGTTCTTGAACTACTGCCTCTACATTCATTGGATGTTACCTCCCTCTCTAAGCTCTGATGTTATTGAGGCAATCTCATTCAAATGAGAGGTATTGCCCACAGCATCTGATGCCATGAGCAGTCATAGTCAATGTATTACCTCATTCTGGTCATTGTAGTATATATACTGTGGAAGCAGATTGCTGACTCCTTATTGCTGAACGTCAATAGCATCAGCACCGCTGTACCGACCATCTGATAAACGTTTTGTAATGTCTCTGTATTTTGCACTGCATTTGTTTCCTCCTTTCCCGTGTACACCAGTAAATTGTAGCGTTTCACGATACATCTCTAAATCTTTGAAACTCCTATCACCTATCTGTATTTTTTCCCATTTAAAGTTACAGGTTGCATGCCCTACATGTATGGTTTTACGCCACTGACGCCAAATGTTTTTCTATCTCATCATTACTGTGATGGTTGATGAAACTGAAAGTTTATCCTCGTTATGTAATTTTGCTGAGAGTTCATCGAGAGACTTAGTAACTGATTGAAAAGTTTCTCTCATTGTCTGCTCTCAGTCCAAATGTTCTAACCCCAGCAACCGTAACTTCCCTCAAACAGACTTCCATGCAGCGATGACCTTTGCTTGGTTGACAACTTGCTACACACTAAGTGGGCTGCTTTGCAGGCTGCACCTGATACACACTTCACTGAACCTTTGCATTTAACTCATATACTTTCTTTTCGATTCCATCAACTGTAAGAGCTATATCAGCTACTTTCTTTCTCAGAATCGTGCAGGTGTATGTCTGTAGTTCCCTAATTCTTCCATCCAATTCGTTGATTAGTCTCATAAGTGTCTGGGAATATGTCTCTAGCCCCTTAATCTCACATTTGAGAGACTGAAATTTTGTACAGATACATCTTCTGTCTATGCACATTTGTCTTCTCAGGCTGAGTGCTTGTGCTTAACATATGGGCGAAATTGCATATGATGTGATACATACTAACATATTCATCACTGTTTTTCATAGCTATGTGTATATATAAAATCCTGGAATTTCCATCTATATCTACTGTCATTCAGTTTTCTTGATTTATCAATAATGATAAACCCAAAGTTTGTGATTCCAGCCATCTGCACTTATCCGTACAAAATCATTGAATAACATTTCGTTACTTACATATACACGAGAAATGTGTCTTAGATTCAAAGATCCTTGTCTGAAAGATGTAATGAGATTTGCATTATCACTTATCAACTATTTTGGGATTCTGGAATAAGTCTGACTCAAATAACATATGTCAATATCCATATGATGAGCAAAGCAGAAATATCATAGAAACTGATCTTAGTTTTCTGCAGCAACAACACTGTGCTTAGCTTCACTGTTTCTGGTGGAGGAATTTGACAGCTTTGACTGAATGTTGTCAATGTTACATGATCAACACCTTATATTATCTTCTGCAGTAGCTGGTACTTGGGTTGAAACAGCAGTTTAAAAAATACACATACATGCTCAAAGCAGATTCCATCTAGGTGTGCTGGTAGTGATGTGAGAACATATGTCTTGCCACACATGGATGAACCTGCAGTCATCGACCTTATGTTATTAGATAGGAGTAGCTTATTCTCCTTCTTCTTCATCTCCTTCTTCCAGTCTTCCTCCACACCATCACAGGACCACTCACTTATAATAATGTGCTGATGTTTCACCCATCCAGCCATGATATCGACTACATAAGGGTCAGTTGTGCTGCTGTCTCTTATAGAAGAATGAAAGCCTGTAATGATAATAGCTGCTATAATGCAGTCCTCCTACTGACTGAGTTACAATGGCTAAATCTTACTTTAGAGTGCATTCAAATAAGAAAAAACAATAGTGTATATATATTTACAGTTCAGCAGTAAGACAGGGGCTGCATTAGATCAACAACAAAAACAAGTGATTCATTTGTCACAGTATTTCCCAAATAACTATTTCTTGTATGCAGTAAATTCTCCATGAATTTCCCTCCTCAAACTGATGGGTGTTCCTTTAGGGTCTTCTTTTGACATCGTATTGAAAAACTGTTCCAAATCATCTGCCTGTATCTTACACAGATGGAGACAGTTTTCAATGTCTTTATACACAGTTTGAACACATTTACTTTCTCTGAACGAGTGATTATTCCCAGTGATCATGAATCAATTAACATAACAGTAAGTTCAGTGGTAGTGGAAAGACGCATGCAGCTATTAAGTTTGCCACTGAATGTATGGAACCTGCACTGACAAAGTGGAGTGATACCCTCTTTGTCCCACTTTTAACACTAGGTATGCAAACGATATACACTTGGATAATACTTGATTAGACATTACACAGAAATGTGTGTACTATTCAGCATGTTGCATTTTCAAAAGGGTTCTTGGAGATTTGAAAACATTGATTGATAAGCCATTAGTATTCAAATCCAGATTTCTTTGTGCCACACATTTTGTACTTTGTACAGTAATCCCTGTAATGAACTGCTTGCTCATGTGCTGTATGTTTTTTTCGTAATTTATCAAGTTTGTAAATCTTTGACTTTTAAATTTGTGAAGCGACATTCTGGAAATTGTGTACTGACTTGTTACATGACCAAGTTACTTAGACTCATATGGTGCTACGAAACCAGATAACTAAATAAATAATTGAGTATTAATCATTGCTGCCTGGCCTTTGGAAACGAGCTTGCAGTCTTTAGCAAAGGCATAGCATCAGATTTCACCTAAATGATTCTCCTAGGATCAAAGAAATCGGGCATAGAAATCTTGAACCCCAAAACAGAATAAATGGGAAATATCGTATGTGTCCAAACCGTTGAAAAGTTTTGTCAGAAATTAATTAAGCTGAAAAATGTAAATACATCCAGGTGATCATCCGAATCAATGGACTGACCAAACAAGGAAGGAATGTCGGATGTCAGAAGATGGAGATGCTGAAACGAATTCCAAGAAAACAATAAAATATGACTCTGTTTTAAGGGGAAAATTAGACAGTTATACAACCAAAAGCGCTCTATGCAGCAGGGTGCATTGTCGTACTTAAAATACGATAAATGGAAAAACTCTGGGTAAGTGCAGGTATTACTCATCACGTGAGTTCGGTGTAAATTTTATTAGTGTACATACAGAGTTCATCAATCTAGGGAATCGAGAACGCTAATGATTTTCGTGTTTTGTCTAAATCGATAGTGGCAAGATATGAAAGTCTGATATGTGAATACTCTTGCCTTTCTATTGCATAGAAATACAAGCTTACAGTTTTTACACCACCGATAAACTGTAAACTTCAGTATATGACATAAATTTTAACTTGATAGGTCTACCCGTTCCTGATAATAAGGGGTTCTTAACAGACGGCCAGGCAGCCAGTTGGGTAACATAACAGAAAAAATATTTTTTTCGTGTGAAATAATTATAAATAATTTTTCCTTCATTTTCACAGTGAAAGCTCACTTCTTGCTACATGTCATAATTTTAGGTCAATCGGAGGTATCCTGTGGGTTTTGTTGAATGATTTTGCTAATATCATAAGCATTACATAAATGGCCGTATCTTTTGATTCCATTGACTAACAGGTTTAGATATTTTACATCCCCAGTGTGCTGTAGTCTGTAGTGACATATATTTCAACTTCCGTCTACATGTTACTGAGGAAAGGTTGTCTTAACAGGCGACAGACAAATAGCCAGATAAAAATGACAAAAAAATTTTTGCGCTAGATCTACAAATTAACGATTTTCGGATATTTTCTTTACCTGTACTGATGAGTGAATTTACGAATATCAAAATGTGCGACATAAATGGCCGTATCGTTTGACTTCATCATCGTAGAATTTTAATTTTTTATATTGTCTAGGGTCTACAAATGTTCGTTTGTGACATAAATTTCAATTTGATACGTTTATCTGTTCCTGAGGAAAACGGTTCTTACCATACAGACAGACAGACAGACGAATGGACAACAAAGTGGACCTGTAAGGGTTCCATTTTTACCGATTGAGGTACTGAAGACTAAAACTGCAGGGAAAGAAGGGAGAATCCTTACAAACATCCTGCACCCGCAGTGACGAAAATGGGAGCTCAAGTGAAGGAGCACCAAAGAACTCTATCATAAAATACCCAAACACTGAGAAACAAATCGATGAAAGTTGGTCAGTTTATTTGGACATATGATAAGATTCAAAGATACTCAGGAAGTCTTTGGAGTCATGAAAGTAATTGAATAACACATTGAAAATAGAAAAAAATTCTTAACCTAAATTTAAAAAAGCTTGAAGATTTTCAGCAAAAAGAGATTAACCGCGAAAGAACCTTCAGACAGGAAGAGAAACAAGAGCGTAGCGAGAGAATGCAGGAGTATTGAAAAATAGGAAGAATTCATGCAAGTGATTACATGGTCCAGAGTTCGCCGGAATGAACGCAAGAATAAATTAATAGTAATTTCTGTGGTAGATATCTAGTTAGTATTCTCTCTTTATGTCCAGGAACGACCAACTAATGTCACTGAAACTGTTTGTATTTGCGGCTGACATTCATATGAAACGCAGGTGCCTAAAGGGCTAGGCTTGAATCAGTGAGTAAACTTGGCACGTAATATGCTGACGGCGTGTCTATAGAGAGCTTAGGCGACGCAGGTTAGCGAGGCTGCCGCCACTGGAGGTCGCAGGCTGACGGTAATACCCACAAACGGACCAATCAGGAGCGAGCGCCGGCTGCTGAATTGCCGGTGACTGCGCGTCTGCCGTGATTACAGTTGAGGGGACGAGGATGGATGCCTGTGAGGTTAGGGGGGGGGGGGGAGGTGTAGAGGGTCCCAGAGGTGCCCGCCCAGCCCCGGGACGGCCGTGTAATCGGCGCCCGAACGCCGAGTCGACAGTCGGGAATCAAGAAGGGAGCCCCCCCTCCCCTCCTCCCACCACCCGTTTCATCCGATGCGCTGATCAGACGGGACGGATAGTACAACCGGACGCCGCGGCGCTGCCAGCGCTCCAGGGAGCAGTTCAATGGTTGAGGTTGCGCGGCCGCCGTTTTATCACAGGACCGGAACAACCAAAATCAACAGCGTTGTGCACACAACTAGTGAACCGTCAAGCGCTTTCTCTTTGAGCATTACCTCCCCCATCATTTACGCACCTATTCTCCTGCCTGGTAATTAGCTAATGCTCATGCATACACATACAGACGCACACGAAAATGCTCGCGCTCCCGAGTGTATGACTGGGAAAACGATACTCGCGTTCGGACGTGCTCGAGGTCTTCGATGCTCTGTAGTATTCCATACGGTGCCCATCTTACTCTAACAGTCACGTGACTTTTGACTTGCGCGTCACAAGTGCACGCGACATACTAGGAACTAAGAACAGCTAGAATATATAGCCGTGCTTAAAATTGTACTTCATAGTGAAACAGAGAAGGAAACAGCTGTAAATTCCACTAAGGCGCAAACTGATGTTCTTTTTGAATTGCTTTGCAATAACAGTGCTCATACAGTATGTATGCATGTAGAAATATTTGTGGTGTTTTTATAAAGAAAGGAAATACTCGAAGGCAATCATACTGTACATAAAAAAATATAACACTTACTACAATATTTTGTTCGGTTGTTAGAGAGTGTAATCAATACTAAGTTTGATGAAAATGAGCAGTTCCACTACTATTTGCATTTTATAATATGCATAAAGAAGTATTACCGTTTAACAATCTCAAAAACAAAATGAAAATATTCGGTTGAAATACGGAAGAAAACTGATCAGCAACTAAACATACAAGAAACTAAAGAAATTATGAAACATGGCGCAATCAAGTGTCAAGTATAATTTACAGCGACAATGCTAGTGACGGAGTTAGCACGAAGAGTTAGCGCTAGAATGCACTACAGTCGAAAGCTAAAGAACTGAAATGAACCGTGATTGGGAACTTTTATTTATTTATATGTTTTTATACATGACCTGCACAGTCGAAGATACTGCTGTCCATGCTTCATGGTAATTTTTATAATTAAAACCCATAGTAAATTAACATAATTACTAAAGTTTATTGCGGATATAGTACCAAGAGAAGTCACTAGAGCACGTGTCGATCGAAACATCTGGCAGATCCCAAGTTTTCTCCAGCTGTGACCTAAGATGGCCCAGCGACTCTACTTAACTTTTCGCGAAATTATATAAGAAACGTGCCAAATTTAGAAAGAAAAGCCAGCTGGAATCCGCGGTGCAAAGTCTGCCAAATGGGACTCTCGTGTCAGGTTATCTTTGTGATCTTTCCGCGAAATGTAAGTTGGCGGCAGTAAAATTGTACTGCTGTCACCCTCAAATGCTGGTTCTCTAAATTTCCTCAGTAGCGATTCACGAAAAGAACGCCTCCTTTCCTCTAGAGACTCCCACACGAGTTCCTGGAGCATTTCCGTAACACTCGCGTGATGACCAAACCTACCAGTAACAAATCTAGCAGCCCGCCTCTGAATTGCTTCGATGTCCTCCCTCAAACCGACCTGGTAGGGATCCCAAACCCTCGAGCAGTACTCAAGAATAGGTCGTATTAGTGTTTTATAAGCAGTCTCCTTTACAGATGAACCACATCTTCCCAAAATTCTACCAATGAACCGAAGACGACTATCCGCCTTCCCCACAACTGCCATTACATGCTTGTCCCACTTCATATCGCTCTGCAATGTTACGCCCAAATACTTAATCGACGTGACTGTGCTAAGCGCTACACTACTAATGGAGTATTCAAACATTACGGGATTCTTTTTCCTATTCCTCTGCATTAATTTACATTTATCTATATTTAGAGTGAGCTGCCATTCTTTATACCAGTCACAAATCCAGTCGAAGTCATCTTGTATCCTCCTACAGTCACTCAACGACGACACCTTCCCGTACACCACAGCATCGTCAGCAAACAGCCGCACATTGCTATCCACCCTATCCGAAAGATCATTTATGTAGATAGAAAACAACAGCGGACCTACCACACTTCCCTGGGACACTCCAGATGATACCCTCACCTCCGATGAACACTCACCATCGAGGACAACGTACTGGGTTCTGTTACTTAAGAAGTCTTCGAGCCACTCACATATTTCGGAACCAATCCCATATGCTCGTACCTTAGTTAGGAGTCTGCAGTGGGGCACCGAGTCAAACGCTTTCCGGAAGTCAAGGAATATGGCACCCATCTGATACCCTTCATCCATGGTTCACAAGATATCATTTGAAAAAAGGGCGAGTTGCGTTTCGCAGGAGCGATGCTTTCTAAAGCCGTGCTGATGCATGGACAGCAACATCTGTCTCAAGGAAATTCATTGTATTCGAACTGAGAATATGTTCGAGAATCCTGCAACAAACCGATGTTAAGCATATTGGTCTGTAATTTTGAGGATCCGTCTTCTACCCTTCTTATATACAAGCGTCACGTGCACTTTTTTCCAGTCGCTCGGGACTTTACGTTGGGCAAGAGATTCGAGACAAATGCAAACTAAGTAAGGAGCCAATGCAGTAGAGTACTCTCTGTAAAACCGAATTGGAATCCCATCAGGAACCGACGATTTATTTATTTTCAACCCATTCAGCTGCTTCACAACCCCAGGGAGATCTATCACTATGTCCTCCATACGTGAATCTGTACGAGTCTCACACAGCGGTATGTTTGTACGATCCCCCTGTGTGAAAGATTTCCCAAATGCTAAATTTAAAATTTCAGCTTTCGTTTTGCTGTCTTCCGTTGCCACGCCAGACTGATCAGTGAGTGACTGGATGGAAGCTTTCGACCCGCTTACCGATTTTACGTAAGACCAGAATTTCCTTGGATTTTCAGCAAGATCTTTTGCTAAGGTATGACGGTGGTAGTGATTGAGCGCTTCGCGCATCGCTCTTTTTACAGCAGCACGAATCTCTACTAAGTTTTGCCTGTCCTCATTCTCCCGATCTATCTTGTACCGCGAGTGCAACTGTCTTTGCTTCCTGAGCATTCTCCGAATTGCGCTGTTAAACCACGGTGGGTCTTTTCCGTCCGTAACCCACATTTTCGGCACATACGTGTCCAATGCGTGATTTACATTGTGTTTAAAATTTGCCCATAATTCTTGCACGTCCATCGTACCGAAAGTAAATGAAGTTATTCATTTACTAAGTGGGATGCTAACAACTGTTTACCTGCTCTTTCTAGTAAGAATACTCTCCCAGCCTTCTTGACCGACTTTTTAACTTTCGTAACCATAGTCGTAATGACAACAACATGATCACTAATCCCTGTCTCAATACTGATACCGTCAATGACGTCTGGTCTGTTCGTGGCTACCAGATCTAAAATATTTGCATTACGCGTTGGCTGTCGATTTAGCTGCTCAGGACAGTTTTCGGATAATGTGTTCGAAAGTGATTCACACGAGGGCTTGTCTGTACCACCTGTAATGAATCCATACACATCCCAGTCTATACTGCACTCCTGGAATTGAAATAAGAACACCGTGAATTCATTGTCCCAGGAAGGGGAAACTTTATTGACACATTCCTGGGGTCAGATACATCACATGATCACACTGACAGAACCACAGGCACATAGACACAGGAAACAGAGCATCCACAATGTCGGCACTAGTACAGTGTATATCCACCTTTCGCAGCAATGCAGGCTGCTATTCTCCCATGGAGACGATCGTAGAGATGCTGGATGTAGTCCTGTGGAACGGCTTGCCATGCCATTTACACCTGGCGCCTCAGTTGGACCAGCGTTCGTGCTGGACGTGCAGACCGCGTGAGACGACGCTTCATCCAGTCCCAAACATGCTCAATGGGGGACAGATCCGGAGATCTTGCTGGCCAGGGTAGTTGACTTACACCTTCTAGAGCACGTTGGGTGGCACGGGATACATGCGGACGTGCATTGTCCTGTTGGAACAGCAAGTTCCCTTGCCAGTCTAGGAATGGTAGAACGATGGGTTCGATGACGGTTTGGATGTACCGTGCACTATTCAGTGTCCCCTCGACGATCACCAGTGGTGTACGGCCAGTGTAGGAGATCGCTCCCCACACCATGATGCCGGGTGTTGGCCCTGTGTGCCTCGGTCGTATGCAGTCCTGGTTGTGGCGCCCACCTGCACGGCGCCAAACACGCATACGACCATCATTGGCACCAAGGCAGAAGCGACTCTCATCGCTGAAGACGCTGTCGCGACACCACTGGAGGCGGGCTGCACGATGTTGGGGCGTGAGCGGAAGACGGCCTAACGGTGTACGGGACCGTAGCCCAGCTTCATGGAGACGGTTACGAATGGTCCTCGCCGATACCCCAGGAGCAACAGTGTCCCTAATTTGCTGGGAAGTGGCGGTGCGGTCCCCTACGGCACTGCGTAGGATCCTACGGTCTTGGCGTGCATCCGTGCGTCGCTGCGGTCCGGTCCCAGGTCGACGGGCACGTGTACCTTCCGCCGACCACTGGCGACAACATCGATGTACTGTGGAGACCTCACGCCCCACGTGTTGAGCAATTCGGCGGTACGTCCACCCGGCCTCCCGCATGCCCACTATACGCCCTCGCTCAAAGTCCGTCAACTGCACATACGGTTCACGTCCACGCTGTCGCGGCATGCTACCAGTGTTAAAGACTGCGATGGAGCTCCGTATGCCACGGCAAACTGGCTGACACTGACGGCGGCGGTGCACAAATGCTACGCAGCTAGCGCCATTCGACGGCCAACACCGCGGTTCCTGGTGTGTCCGCTTTGCCGTGCGTGTGATCATTGCTTGTACAGCCCTCTCGCAGTGTCCGGAGCAAGTATGGTGGGTCTGACACACCGGTGTCAATGTGTTCTTTTTTCCATTTCCAGGAGCGTAGGTAGGTTGAAGTCGCCTCCAACTAATATAGCATGATCCGGGTACTTGTGCGATACAGAGTGTAGACTCCCTTCGAATGATTCTAGAACTGCCATGGTGGAACCTGGTGGCCGGTAATAACACCAAACAATTTATTTCTCCTAGCTCTGTAAAACGCATCAGATTATGCAGCAGAGATTTGAGATTCAGTATTTTTAAACTGGTTTGTGTAATGTCTCTTAAAGTGCTGCGGGGGGCGTAGAAAAATTATTTCAGATACGTGAATGACTGCATACAAAAAATTATTTGTGTAAGAAACTTCATTTTTAGCGGATTGTTTTCCATTTACGTTTGCATCTTAGCCTTCGGCAGCTTACATGGCGCTGCCCGCACTCCCTAATAAAATGTTCCTCTCCAATATTCCATTCACCGTCGGTCACAAGATAAAATGACTTGAATTTTGCTAGAGATCCACGAATTCTTCAAGAGTATTGCTTTAACATATAAACTTTATCCTGCGTAATATAAAATTCATGGTGGAAGTTAAAAACATTTCCTCGTCTTGTTAGTGAAGATAAAAACGGGCTGATGAGCACGCACACTGACCTCCGTCTACACACCTAGAGCCATCAGCGTTGGTTGCCGAGAAGTTTAGTGCTGATGACTAATCCATGGAGCTCGAACGTCATCACGCAAACGTTGTCTTGCCGGAGAATTACGATACTTAACGAACACAGTTCCAGTTCCGAAGACCGACAAATTGAACGGGTGATGCAGTCAGTATCAGCAACGCCTGTGTAAGTGGTTAAGACTGTGAAGGGAAAAGAAAAGCCAAGAATTACTTATTTGCTACGAGAGTAGCAAGGAATATCAGTGATACAGTTGAATATATATAGCGGGGGGGGGGGGGAGGAGGATATTATAGAAATAGCACACGTCGCAAATGGATCGTGCATGGGCTTTTGCGGCCAGAGTGAGCTCTCGCACGAAAGTCCTTGGAGAATAGGATCATTTATAATCTAATATGAGGGTTATTAGTGACTCTACGATTTTCTTTTTAAGATAGAGATGGAATACCTTAGTATATATCTGTAGTGAATGATATGACCTTGACACTTTCCTACAGACTGCAGTCGTGTGTTCACTACAGTCTATGAGAGTCAAGAGAGACAAGTTCTTTGCAGATGAAGGAATGGTTATTTTTCTGCCGTTTAGGATTAAAGGTAGAAGAGATATCAGAACTGAAGGATAATAAATCCTTTTTGAGCGACTAGTTTTTCTTGCGTTTTAGAAAGGTTAAGTTTGAAACCGATGCTCTGTACCCATTCTGATAAGGCAAATAAGTCAGGATTTATATGCTCGGTTGCTGCGCACATCTTTGCACGTTGTTTAACTGAAGGTCGTCAACGTATCAGTGATATTTGTAATGGCTGGGCATACTGCACATATGATTAACATATAACGAGAAAAGTAGTGCACCAATATTGACCCATGTGAGATTCTTAAATGGTACCTATGTCCATTGTGACCTATTTTTTCTGATCGTTACACAATATTTTCGGTATGGAACATATAAGTTAATAAGTAGTACAGAACTTGAAAAATATGTTTTTTGTGTTGTTATCTTTATCAGAC
This sequence comes from Schistocerca cancellata, assembly GCF_023864275.1. NCBI lineage: Eukaryota > Metazoa > Arthropoda > Insecta > Orthoptera > Acrididae > Schistocerca > Schistocerca cancellata. The sequence continues at coordinate 102,213,689 of NC_064633.1, forward strand.
ATTAATATTATTAGTGATTCATATATTAGTCACCAGTCTTCTGACTCGTTTGATGTTTGTTACGCTGACCAGTATCGGCGCTGGCTAGTGGCCAACAAACTCCAGAAATCGAAGACAGAGTGAGCACTGTCTTGTTGAAAAATGCCACTGCCGTCGGAAAACATGACCCTCATGGAGGGGTGTACTCGGTCTACAACCAGTACAATACTCCTTTCACGAGCTCCAACGGACGTATGGATGCCCACGGTAATGTTTCCCAAAGCACAGTGGAGCCACCGCCAGGTTGCCTCCGTTCTGCAGTACAGATGTCAAGCAACTGTTGCCCTCGACGGATCCACATCCTCCCATCGGTATGATGAAAAAGATATTGGGATTCGACAGACCATGCAACGCTTTGCCACTGTGCCAACGCCCAGTGCCGATGGTCTCATGCCCATTTCAGTTGCAACTACCAATGTCGTGGGTGGTTAACACTGGCATATGCATGGGTCGTCAGTTACGGATACCCATAGTTATGCGTTTTCGATGCACTGTCAGTTCAAACACATTTGTACTTTGTGTCCTCGGAGTCTTTGGCGACGGCATACTTGAATAAAACGTTCTCGGTTTTCCAGCCGTGTCAATTCGAATAAAATGCGCAAGCTTTCGATGGCCATCTTCGCCATCGTCGTCAGGAGTTCACTGACTGCCGGGGCTGTTCTTTTTCTTTTTTTTTCTTTATTGTGATGTCATTCTCCTACCCCATATGGGCAGGGGAGGGCTGTCAGCGGCACATTCCGCCGCTCTTCAGCCCAGTGACATAACAGCTTAAAATAAGAATAAAATGTTACATACATAAGGCGAGACTTAAAACAGAATAATGGGCGAAAGTGGTGGTAAAAAATATACTAACACGGAGACGTTCATGGAGGACAGTTAAAAGTCACCAGAAAGTTAAAAAACACAGTTGGCGAATCTTCAAAACTAAGAGAAGACACTGAATGGACATGCACACGTTAAAAGTCGGCCACAGTAGTAAAAACACTTCGGAACAAAACACTTAAAACCCACTTGGAACACACACGACGAAGAATGAAACTGCCAGGCGGGACCTGCCGAGGGAAAGGGCAGAGAGGATGGAAAAGGAGGGGAGAGCATGGGGCAGCAGGGGAAGCGGCGGGATGAAGAGAGGAGGGGCATCAGTGGGTACACGAAGAGGCAGGAGACACGTGGGGCGGGAGATGAAGAGGGAAGACAGGGCAGGAGGGAGCGTAGAGACACTGAAAGGAGGCACAAAAGATGGAGGGGGAGTAGGAGGGGGAAGCCGCTCAGGTGGAGGGAGGGGGAGCAGAGGGAGCCTTGAGGAGGAGGCAGGAAGATGGGGTTGGTAGGAAGGGTAGATGTCAGGGCGAAGCTCATCATCCGGGAGGAATGTTGTTGTTCAAGTGAATCTCGGCCACTTCCTTTATAACGGAGTCCCAATATGTAGACGTTATAAAGGAAGCAGCCGAGATTCGCTTGAACAACAACAATTTCAACAGAGACCAGGGATACACACAGCAGGGCATGGGGATGGGCGCTGGACATCGAAAGAAAGCAGAGACAGATGCGCAACGCGAGAGCGGCAGTTTCAAACGTGGCGCCTGCCCCTGGCGCCACCTGACGTCACCGGTGCTGCCACGGGCAGTAGCTCCGCTAGCTGCCCGGGTCGACTTACGCGCGCGTGCGCTACATTGGATCGATCTGATTGGCTGCTGATGATGTCACCGTAACAGCTCTGGCAGTCAGTGAACTCCTAACGACGATGGCGGAGATGGCCATCGATAGCTCGGGCATTTTATTCGAATTGGCTCGGCTGGATAACCGAGAACGTTTTATACCCTTGTACTTTGTCCAGCATTAAAGTGTACCTCCTGTACAGTCTGCCCAGCCTACGACGTCCGACATCTGTAATGATTGGTAGCTGCCCAACCCCACGATGTCTAAACGTGGTTTCACCACGTGTTGAAGATAATCACCAATGCATTCCTCGAACATCCGACAAGGAGTTTCCGAAATGCTCGTGCCAAGCCTTTGGGCCGTCACAATCGGTCCTCGGTCAAAGTTAGATTGATGGCGCGCCTTCTCATTCTACACACGGACAGCACGCTCACTGATACTACATGCACTGTGCTTGTGTCTTACTAGCAGTCATTCCTCGCCAGGGGACTCTGCTATCGCCTGGACGGGTTTATATGAGTAATAGGTTGGTAGTCATAATGTTCAGGCTGATTGGTGTACTTCTCCAGTTACGAATCTAAGAGAACTGTTATCATGAACCTATTACGTATCAAAGCAGGACTTTCTCCAGTCAAGAGAGCTACTCTACCATGTCCAATATTACATGCGGCACTTTTGTGTAAGGGACCTTTACTTTGCTTCTGCCAAGCTAAATCTGTGGTGGTAGAAGCAGGACTACTACGAGGTGTGCAAGCCTCTCATAGGCAGTGTGAGGACTTTCAGTTAGAGGAAACACTGGCCGGCACACCGTCCTGGTGTAAGTCTTGGTATCGAGGATGTAGAAAGGAAGATTTAGAGCAACGACCAGTCAACAGCGTGATCATTCCAAACTGGAATTATGTAAGGATGGGGAAGGAAATGGTCCGTGCCCTTTCCAAAGGAACCATCCCGGCATTATCCGGAAACGATTTACAGAACTCACGGAAAACCTAAATGGCATCTTACAGATGCTGCTCTGCCACGTATTTAGGCCACTGCACATACACTGAGGTGACCAGAGACATGGAATAGCGATATGCACATATACATATGACGGTAGTACGGCCTACACAAAGTATAAAAGGGCAGTCATTGGCTGAGCTGTAAATTGTACTAAGGTGATTCATGCGAAAAAGTTTCCGACCTGATTATGACCGCACAACGGAAATTAACAGACTTTGAACGTGGAATGGCATTAGGAGCTAGAAGCATGGAACATTCCATTTCTAATATCGTTAGCGAATTCAATATTCCGAGATCAACAGGGTCAAATTTGTGCCGAGAATACCAAGTTTCAATCCTTACCTCTCACCACGGACAACTCAGTTGTCGACTGCATTCACTTCGACAGCAGGGTAGAGTTTTCATTGCTAAACCTAGACCGCTGGAATACCGTGGCATGGTCACATGAGTACCGCTTGCAGTTGGTAAGAGTTGATGGTAGGGTGTGAGTGTGACGCAAACCGTATGAACCACGGATTCAAGTTACAACAAGGCATTGTAGAAGCTGGTGGTGGCTTACAATGGTGTGTGCTGTGTTTACATGGAATTGACTTGTCCTCTGGTCCAGCAAACCGATTATTAACTGAATATCGCAACGTTCGGCTATTTGGACACCATTTGCAGCCATTCATGGATTTCTTGTTGTGGGTGACAATGAGCCATTTCATCGGGCTACAGTTTTTCTGGATTGATTTGCAGAACACCCTGGACAATTCGGACGAATGATCTGGCCGCTCTTCTCGCCCAACATCAGTCCCATCAAACATTTATTGGACAGAATTGTGCACAACATCCTGCAACGGAAACTTTGCACTTTCGCAGCATCGAAGGTATTGACTTAGCGCATGCCGAAGTTTAACTGTTTGTCACTGAATCACTCGAATCAGTTTGTCTTAAAATAGAGCTTTGCCTGAAAAAATGGCTAGAAATCAGTTGACACGTGTCCTTCTGATTCAAAATTTCAGTTTGGTGTTTAATTATTGTTACAACACAACGGCTAGCTTTCAAGTACTGTAAAGACTGACAAGTTAGTTTAAACTTTCTTAGAGTAAGACTGAACATTTCACGAAACATAGATGCGTGTTACCCTGTGACTACAATTCTAGTCAGAAACAAGTTACTCAGCCCATGCAAATAACTGGCTGTAGCTATTTCAAAGGGTAGATCCCATTGTAGGTAAGCCATGGAGCAACGCTGGAAGGTTGTTCGTAGATAGCATACAGGGGAACTGTACTCAGTCTATAGAGGAGAGTGCTTAGCAAACACTAGCGATCAACCATAGGATATTGCTTAAGTGTGTGGGACAACACACACACACACACACACACACACATACATCTGTTAGGAGTAATAGGGCATGGTGAACGCAGAAGGGAAGTATGAATGGTTACTGGTTTGTCTCTTCACAGCAGAGCGTCACGAGAAGTCTGAAAAACGTGACCTGGGTAGATGCCAATTAGCCCATAAAAGAGTAGTTACGAAGCTTCGGGAACCGATATCCAGTTATTAATCTAGTGATATAAGATAACCGACTCTATGTGGATCGCAGAAGTAATGTTAGACTCACTATGCCGCGAACTGAATTAGTGATTCTTCCCGCACTTCATATCCTGTATACAGAATGGATTAGAGTTCGTGTAAGGACGTATGCGTGACTGAAAACTCAGCTCCGTTGCCGCCTTTCTTCCTTGCCATCATTTTGTGTCACCAAGAAACGTGAGGAGGAAAAGCGGCCCAGGACAGCTCCGAGTCGAGATACAACCGACAGACTACCTTCCTGAGCACTCAGACGGGACTCTGTGCAGGGAGGGAAGGAGGGAGAGACTGCGACGCCCCGAGAACCCGCAAGCAGAGGCGGCTCGCCAGTACTTCGGGCTATCTGCAGTATTTCTTACAGTCCGCACGGAGGCCACCGTAATAAAGGAGGCGCGGTGGAGAGAAAAGCAGCGAACAGGGAACGAGCTGCAAGGAAAAACGGCGCGTTGTCGCTGCGGCAGCCTTTTAACATATAAATGTTAACCGTTTCTCGGTTCATACTACAGCGTTACATTTACGAATGCACTACAGTGAACGGGCCAAACTCTGTGGGCCCTGTGCTGTGCTATCTTCCCCCATGAGTGCTTAAAACATAACTCGCTCTGAAACCATAGAGTTTCAACCCATGCAGGCAGTTATAAAAACGAATGCGGTGTGCATTTTCACCGGCGATATACGGTGTGCTAATGTTTTTTGGACAATCAAAGGTCAAAAATGACGAATAACGAACAGGGCCTGAAAGATATGGGAATCATTTGAGAAGTTATCTGACTCGCCTCCGTGGCCGAGGTTGCTAACGGACGCTTTTGCGGTGGCGCTCGATGTAACCCAGTTCGAATCCTGCTGGATGAAAAACTATTCACTGCCAGTATTGGGCCGGAAAGAGTAGGAGAGGTGGTGGCGTTAAGTTCCTGATCATCAGCCTATGGGCCACTATCCTAGTTTAAGTATCAAACCTCTCCACATTGTCTCACAGTCCGCCAGATGGGGTGTTAAGCACGGCGGCATCCTTGGTGCTATTTCCGAGGAGTAGGCTATTTGCCAGCACCAGATTTCACCTTCTCTCATCATCGTCTCACAAAACATATATTACACTCCACTCCACATACACACACAGATATAATACATACAGGGGGGGGGGGGGGAGATTAGTGTTTAACGTCCCGTCGACAACGAGGTCATTAGAGACGGAGCGCAAGCTCGGGTGAGGAAAGGATGGGGAAGGAAATCGGCCGTGCCCTTTCACTGGAACCATCCCGGCATTTGCCTGAAGCGATTTAAGGAAATCACGGAAAACCTAAATCAGGATGGCTGGAGACGGGATTGAACCGTCGTCCTCCAGAATGCGAGTCCAGTGTGCTAACCACTGCGCCACCTCGCTCGGTTAAATAATACATACAGGTTGACAGTTATTGAGCGTTATGGGAAAAAAACGTAAATTAGTTCCAAACGACGACGTGCACACACTTTATTCAACATGAAAACTTCACTGCAGGTATTCGGATTCAGGTTATAATATGTTCGATATGGCTGCCGTCCTGGGCGATGATGTGGCTCAGACGAGTAGCGAAATTCTGCATGACCCGCTGAAGTGTCGGAACATCAATGCTGCCGATGACCTCCTGAATGGCTGTTTTCAGCCCAGCAATGGTTTTGAGATTATTGCTGTACACGTTGTCTTTAATGTAGCAACACAAAAAGGAGTCGCGTGTGTTCAGATATAGACAATATGGTGGCCAATCGGGGATTTAATGCTCCGTGCAGATTAGATTGACACCTCGTGTCGCAGTGGACAGATTAGGATAAAAAATGGCTCTGAGCACTATGGGACTTAACATTGGAGGTCGTCAGTCTCCTAGACTTAGAACTACTTAAACCTAACTAACCTAAGGACTTCACATACATCCATGTCCGAGGCAGGATTCGAACCTGCGACTGAAGCAGCAGCGCGGTTCCGGACTGAAGACCTAGAACCACTCGGCCACAGCGACTGGCGATTGGGAAAGATCCACCTTTTCAATCCTGGTATATCCAGTCCAATTGACAACGAAAAACGGATGGTACACCGCACGGCATATGATGGAACTTGTCGGAAGATCAGCTACGATTTGTTAGACGGACCAATTTTCTAATTTCCTGGCCAAAAGTAAACTATGGTAATTTCGTTTACAACGAATAACTCACCAACCACGTAACTAATGGCTGATCTCCGAAGGAAGGGAACTGCTGACAAACAGAATATCAATCTGAACTTTGACGCTATACTAATTTCTGGCTAGATGACTGATGTTAGAAATAGTAGTTGAAAAAGTTTTACGATAACGCAGCTGACCAACAGCTATGAGACTAGTTTGGCAGGCATTAAATAAATACAATAGCGTTGGAACTGAGTATGCTCTCCTCACTAGTATGCAACTTTTCGTAGTCCAGAAAATAACAACACACGTCGACACCTAGACACCACGTATCAACGTCACTCTCCGAGTATTGTGATGGAACACACGCTGCTAGCGATCGATTAATATGAAATTAACCAACATCTCTATTCCCTTAAAAAAAAAACATCCGTCAACACTGTCAAATGGCTCTGAGCACTATGCGACTCAACTTCTGAGGTCATCAGTCGCCTAGAACTTAGAACTAATTAAACCTAACTAACCTAAGGACATCACACACATCCATGCCCGAGGCAGGATTCGAACCTGCGACCGTAGCGGTCACGCGGTTCCAGACTGAAGCGCCTTTAACCGCACGGCCACACCGGCCGGCGTCAACACTGTCACAACGACGTAACGTATAATCAGTATTAGCGACAGCATTGATATAAATTCTATTATCAAGCACTGCTCAGCCTTAGTATGCACCACTACCGCTAAGAAACTTTTACTACTGGTGAAAACGAAATTTAACTTTCACTGTGGCCGATTCCACCAGAATACTGCCGTCTGCTTAAACTTACGTGTAGGATATGCACTCGCACAAATAAAACAACGACGTCCTTCTAGTAAGAAACCAAATTGACAAACACCAATAGAGTGATATTCCGGTTCAATGTGACAGTACACAACCTTGTTTAATAATCCTACAGGCGTATTATACTTTGATGAAATATTATGTATTGGTATACCGTTAGTTTCTGATGAAGCAACGATATTATTATTACGTCTTATTTACATTCCACTGCGAGCCAGCGACTCCGGCCGGGATGGCCGAGCGGTTCTAGGCGCTACAGTCTGGAACCACCCTACCGCTACGGTCGCAGGTTCGAATCCTGCCTCAGGCATGGATGTGTATGATGCCCTTAGGTTAGTCAGGTTTTAGTTCAAGTTATAGGGGGCTGATGACCTCAGAAGTTAAGTCCCATAGTGCTCAGAGCCATTTCGAGCCAGCATTTCGTAGCATGAGAATTCATCATTTTATTCCAATGTTCCAAATCTATTGCGAACGTATTCTTTCGTAATGTTACTTCTCTTTAAGTATTCGTACTATATTTTCCTTTCCAAAGATTCCTTCTTTTGCCCAAGTCCGACTCAATACAGTTATTATTATATATTTCTCAAATAACATATAGCTAAATCTTTGTTTTCTACGTTTACGTAATGTTAGATTCTGGTCCTTGCCAAGCCCAATAAATGGGATTAACCTTTTTAGAGTGGCTTTAGGGAAAGTTAACTAAAATAAACTTTCCCTAAAGCAACTCTGAAAAATCACCTTTTCGGTCCCTTTCTTTCTTTATCTTAGTCTCTTTACCTCGTTATTACCCTTCACTAAAAGAATGAAAACTTTCTTTAGTACTCTCTATGTACTACAAATGACGTACGCAGAACACAGTTTTAAACTTTCTCATAGTGTAACAACTTTATTTTTATCTTGAAAATCTCAATGGTCATAATTTATAGTGCTTAGCCCAAGTGGTGTTTATTAGCTATTCCCTTCAAATCGAAAAAGAAACTTAAAAAAAAAAGACACACACATACACAAAAGGAAACCCTAGTTTCTCTAGTACCTTCCGCCGTGGAAGTCGAACACGCGCCAGAACAAATGGACGTGGTCAGCCCATAGAGGGCTCCGCCTCCGCGGCGGCTATTCCGCGCAGCGGCTCTCGCGCAGCGAGGGCGCCACCGCTAAGCCACGTGCAGACAGCGGCCAATAGCCGCTCCCTCCGGTTTCGTATATAGGGACCCGCTCTGCCCTAGTCCATGCCCCCCCCCCCCCAAATTCAATAAGTCCCTCCAGATCCCTAAGCGTCATGCACTCCGCCTCGCCCTCCGTATACGCCTCCCGTCCCCCACGCGGATCCTCAATGATCTCATTCCTTTCCCCCATCTGCTCCTATCCCTCGAACGTATCCGCATCCTCTCCACCTCCCGCCGCCTTGCACCCCCTCACCCCCCTGGTTGCTCCTCTCCTCTCCCATCCCCACCCCCTGCCACGTCTTCACTGTTGTGTCCCCCCTACCCTCCATCTCTACACCCTACATCTCCTCTCCCAAGTTGGCTTCCATCAACTCCCCCTCCCGGATGATGCCCTCTCTCCCTCCATTTATACCTCCTATCAACTCTGATCGTCACTCCCCCTCCTTTCCTCTGTCCTTTTCCCGGGCTCCCTCTCCCCCCTTTCCATCCTCTTTCTTCCCCATCTCCCCTCTCCTTGCCCCCTTCTCTCCCCCGAGTCCTTTTACATTTCCCTCCTCTGCCTCCTCTCATTCCCTCTCGCATCTGCCCTTCTCCCCCTTTAATCGTCCTCTCCCTCCTTTCCCCCCTTTTGGTTTTTTTGCTTCCTCCCTCCTTGTTCTTCCCCCTCCTCCAGGTGCCCCCCCCCCCATCTGCCTTTGGCTCGGGAGTGTCATCTTTGTGCCGCCACTTTCGTGCAGTGCTCTACAGTGAGTGTTCTACAGTGAGTGTTTTACAGTGAGTGTTCCGTGTTGTGTTTTTTGGGAAGTGTTGCGAACGTCCATCATACTGTCGCTGAGTGTGCCTTTTATCTCTTGCGAACAGAAACCAGACTGTCGCCGTGTTTTTTTAATTGTGTGTGTACTATATTACTTGTCTGATTCCTGTGTCTTTTATTAACGTTGCCAACCCCTTTCGCTTTCTGTTTTAACTTTCCGCATTTTTCCGCCATTTTACACTTGACATCACCGTTTTATCGCCTGTTTTTCTTGTTTCTTTTCTTCTTCCGTTTTTTTTAATTTTTTAAAAAAATAAAAGTCTGTAGGCTCTAAAGCAGCGTTCTAAGCTGCTGCCAGCCCACCCCCCTTCGGGGGGAATTGAAAAGCAATAAAGGAAAAAAAAAACCTAGTCCAGCCAGTCTGGTACTCGCTCTGGATTTCGTTCTATCTCGGCGGTACTGCGTTCTGGTCGTTGCTCGTTGTTGACATTTGCCTGGCTCTGGTTCCGAGTGGATTTACGTTTGGTGTTTGGTGTTGTGATTTCCACAAGCCTCCGTTGTTTATCTCTTCCTCGTTGTGTCGCTCATAGTCGGTCGTGGTCGGTTGTTGTCAGTTGTCGTTGGTCTGTCGTCCGACTCGTCCTGTGTTTACCCGGTGGTGCGTGCTCCACCGCCGGCGGCTTCCCCGCCTGGCGGCTTCGATCCGCAGCCCAAGGCGTTCCCGCTGTTGGTTGTGGTTACTACAGTTTCACCCCCACTTTGTATCCTATTTTAAGATTTTACCAAAATTGAGAGCACTTCAGGCGTTGACATTCGCGTACCCACTACACCTTGAAGTTATTAAATCAATTACAGCACTTGAACCGTAAAAGATAATCACCGTTCGACCCTCCTTTAAATGGTTCTCGATTGGATCGTTTTCTGCCTTGACTCCATCAAAATGTAGGAAGATAGTCCGTTTTCAAAGACAATCGAGATATATGGTACAGTATATTAACGTACAACGTCGTAAAGTTGTGCCGTGCGAGCCTCAAAACTGCAAGTCTCACCTCAGCAGGTGGTCGCGGGGTTCTCAAGCGTTGTTCAAATACCTTAGAATAAGGAATAATAATTCTAATTGGCCGATACTTACTTCGTATTCCTTTACACCCACTATTATATCAACCGTGTCACATTCTATGGTGCACGCGATCAATACTCCAAATTATCCAAAATACTGGATACTTAACGGATGAGCTCTCCAACATTCACATAAATCCCTAAGCAAATAAGAGATAACTCCACAGCACCTAATACCCGGTACGACCAACTATTCTTCAAAATTAATCAACTGATCTACCATATAATCACGTACTGTATTTCCGTACTTATGATTAACAGTGCGTGTCCGCCCCAGTAGCTGCGTGGTCAGCGTGACGGATTGCCGTCCTCCGGGCCCGGGTTCGATTCCCGGCTGGGTCGGAGATTTTCTCCGCTCAGGGACTGGGTGTTGTGTTGTGTTCATCATCCTTTCATCCCCATCCGGCGTGCAGGTCGCCCAAAGTGGCGCCGAATGTAATAAGACCTGCGCCATGGCGGCCGGACCTGCCCCGCGAGGGGCCTCCCGGCCAATGACGCCAAACGCTCATTTCCATTTCCATTAACAGTGCGTAGTGTTACACGGACGCCCGACTACCTATCTTCCTAAACTAAATTATCATGCCCTCGTATCGCAATCACCTTCGGCTTCCACTCAGTACTAATCCTGTCGATTAAACTCCCGATCTCAAGACTGGCTGCCGTATCTTGAACAAATTAATTTCAATTAACTTCTCGGAGCATATTATTACAGATGTCGAACGAGAATTCAAAATTAAACTATGACACGTCAGTGTCCTGTTATACACCACTACGACCGACCGTTACCTGTCTGTGTTTTAACAGCTACTACTCACGCTTCCTTCCTCGAGGATCGAACTAAGAATCATTTTTCAAACAATCTTTGAACGGTGTTTACCCTTGTACATGTTAAGTTCATTCTTCGTGGCCTTTGGTAACGTTTCTGGTGACCAGATGCAGTAATTGTAGCTTCGCTGACTAGCGCTGCTACCCACTCGCTCTGGTGATAGAGCATCTCTGACTGCGGCCTGGTTTTCATCAGCTTTTTCTCTCTGTCTTTAGATACTATAATATGTCAAAGGAATACACATTAAAACATATATTTTACAGAGTTTAAAATCCATTTTCTTGTCGAGACAAAGCGGAGTCGGCTCTGTTACGTAATGCGAAACGAAAAAATCGTAACAAAAGTTTTTGGCGCATTACAAGGACCATGTGCGTGGCCTCTCGTTACCCCAGAGCCATAATGCGGATCCCAGAGCGCTCCTCCCAGACATCAAACAATCTCCTGCTTCGATGGGTTCGATGGGACCGAGCTCCACCTTGCATGACCCGCAATTTGTTGAAATCAGAGTCACCTTGGATAATAGGAATGAAATCATATTCTAGAATCTTCACTTACCGTTCGGTAGTCGCCGTGCCATTAAGGAATATCGCACCGATTATTCCGTGCTTGGAGATTGTGCACCACACAGTCACCCATGAAGAGACTTCTCGATCACGGAATGCGGATTCTCAGTCCTCCAATTGCACCAATTTTGCTTATTGACGAACCTATCCAAATGAAAGTGAGCCTCATCGCTAAACTAAACCATACAATTCTCATCATGCCCCACGGCCAACCGTGCAGTTCGAACGTTCTAACACAAAACGTTTGGGAGTTATGACGATTTCATTTCATACAATACAATAATTATCACCCTGAACACCTAGTATTACAAATATTGTAATGAATCGAGTTGCAAATAAACAAGAAAAGGCTTAGACATGTATAGTATTGCTTTAATATGCTACTGTAATACACACTTCAAGTACCGAGAAAGCCTTGCCAACCTAATCTAACAAAACTAAATTTTGAGGCAATGTGTCGTTACCAAAGTTATTCCATCTCACGTAATTGAAATACTTAAATGGAACAATACTTCTATAGTGGACAATTATGCAAGCATAGTTTCTGGGAAAACTGTGGTACAGTAAGCTGCTGGACTTTGTGACTGAAGCGTGATAAGGATTTAAGTTGATACTTTAGATGCATTTTATTCAACATTATTTACTTTAAAGTTGATCACATAATCTCTGAGTGTCTAGGGCAATGCGGAAATAGCGCCCACTTCACATCTGTAAGAAATTTCTCCAAGTCTTAGTATGAAGTATAATGTGTGTTTCTGCATATGTGATTGATTCATGTGAGTCGTTTGCATATGTAACGTCACTTCCAAAAAGAAGGAAATGATTCACCTCTGCACCATCACTGAAGCGATCCCACACAAACGTTCCACGAGACACTATGAGACACTTGGAGTGTGAAGCAGATGATTAGCTCAGGCTGATAACCAAGTGATTTATGGAACCATGTGTCCTATGTTTCTGGCCAATTACTTACGACGTAATTTCCTCCCGACTCTGGCATTCCATCGGCTTTGGCACGATTGAGTGCCATATCACTAACAAGTGTAGGTGACCTGGGGTAGAGACACACGTAACTAGAATCTCGAAATTTAAAAAGTCCTATACTGTAATTAAGACGTAAACAGTAATGCTTTCAATATCCAGTGGTATTTCACTCTCTGTCTGGTCCTTCGTTTTAGTTACTATATTCAGGGCGTGGGAAAAATTTTTGTTGACGATGATTACACACACGACAATGGACAATAGTTTATCACATGAGCCAATCACAACTGCTTGATTACCACGAGCGTAATGTCTTCATTAACATTCATCCGCTTTCTCATGTCTGGTAACCATCCAGTCGGAATTCAGTATCGCTTTAAACAATTTGAAAAACAACAAAGCTGCTGATCCTCACAAAATCCTTACGAAGGTATCATCGAGTGCTGACGATTTGATGAAACAACAAGTTTATATTTGTGCATTATGAGGCCGTAATTGTAGCATTTCTCAATTAAAAATAATATCAAAACGAAATAAGATATTTTATATTGTTATTTATTAGACAGATACGAATTAATTTGTTAAAATGGAGTGTTAATGGATTTTATCTCCGGTAGGAAACATGAATTTTAAGAAAGCACTGAATATTTTGTAAGTGCTGGTTGAGAACACTACATGAATGTACCTTGCTTTGCTGAAGGCATGGAAAAATTTTACTCTGTTTTCAGATAGATTTGAACTCTGCCTTCCACCATCGTCGTTACATCAGACAGGCAAGTGCGTAGGTGGACGACATTGTTTGGAGGCCAATGACCGATCTGAATATTATGCGGTTCACTTAATAACATTACCCGGATCATGGTCGTACGAATGGTAATCTGATTGATTAAACGCTGAATGAACACTAGCAGTGTTCGACCGTGGCCAAAAAACAATGCGCCAGTTTTTCTCTACAACGCAACCTGAATCTAGACTAAAAAATGCATAGTAAAATCACATACAACATGAATAGCAAAGAAATGGATCTTCAACTGAAACATAGTAACTTAACATCACATTAACACAATTATTCAACAAAAGCGTACAAGTGACACTTACGCAGCTTATCTCGATAGCGGAGGACAAAGGAGAGAGAGCGAGTTAGTCGGGTTCCGCTTTCTTATATCACTAGACAAACTAAGGTACTTGCTGCTTTTTGTTTCATGCAGTTTTCTTTACACATTTTAACTCATAGGCATTTCTTTTACAAAATAATTCATGAATAGTTAAAATACACCCGATCATTAGTATATCGTTTCTTTCAATTATTTTACAAATTCATTTACATATGTAAAATTATTATAATATTTTCTGGCGTTAAATAAAATTGGGGCTGCCTTTTATTTATCTACAAAGTAACATTTCAGAATACTTCCAATGAGATATAGAAGAAGTAAAACGTTTCCCATACCTAATGAAGGAAATACCAGTAAGTATTAAAATTACAGGAGCTTGGCGTTACTATCAGAAAGCTGAAAAAATCAGCAACGCAACATTAAAGAAATATTACAAGCTACGAACTCCACTTGACCAGTTCCCAGTCTGGAGCGTTATCACGCATGTGGACAGAAACTTTGTGAAAAAAGAAAAAGGAAGGTCACCTGACCAGGGTAGCAGAATTTTGTGAGGGGTCCTTGCTGAGGTGACGGTCAAGAGCTCAACGGTGGTGAAGGCGGAGACAATGGGTTTTGGCACGTTGGATCCAGCGGAAGAGGCAGCTCAGTTGACCAAATCCACTTTGAGTTTGACGTTGTGCATGTGGGAACGTGGTCGACGTCTGTTTTTAGAGTCGTGGCTAGAACTGAAAAGTGAAGCCCTCAAGCCTTACTCAGTGACTTTCTTTCTATGAACTCTAGCATGTAATTTCACGATCAAGAAGGGAGCGTCTTAGAGATCACTAAAGGACGCCAGGAGGTAATAAATTCCTGCCGGATCACTGGCACTACTAGTCCATCAGATTCTGAGGAGTCTAGACTGAGAAGCTACAACTCTAACGGGAGGAGATCAAAACACTCTGGTCAGGACAAGGCCAAAATGAAAACTCTCAATGTCACAATCAACATTAACTAACTCCTAAACCCATAATAGCTCTACAAATTAGTAGAAGCACTTATAAATGAAAAGAAGTTTAGGAAATGCTAGAGACAAGATTACTACCTAAGAACATTTCCGCTTTTTGTGAAATTACAGACTGTTCAAAAGTATTTGAGACATAAGTATTCTGTAAATTACACCCAATCAAGATGTTTCATTCGAAGTTGACAAGTCATTATTAATTCTATAAATGAGACAAAGCCTGTGTAATTGAGATAAGGGCTGTTGTTGTTTGTTGTTGTTTGTTTGGGGGGAAGAGACCAAACAGCGAGGTCATCGGTCTCATCGGATTAGGGAAGTATGTCGGCCGTGCCCTTTCAAAGGCACCATCACGGAATTTGCCTGGATCGATTTAGGGAAATCACGGAAAACCTAAATCAGGATGGCCGGACGCGGGATTGAACCGTCGTCCTCCCGAATGCGAGTCCAGTGTGCTAACCACTGCGCCACCTCGCTCGGTGAGATAAGGGATGTGAAATAAAGATTAATAGTGTCCTTATACAAAATATGAAGTTTTTTTAATGCAAATATGCCAATCAACCAAAAAATAGACCGAACACACAATTATTAATAACAGGTCTTCGGAGATGGTAGAAAACACACTCATGTTCAGTAAAAAGAAAATGACTTGAACGACTGGAGATAGGTAATTCATATTCACAGTACATGTACGTTAGCATGATATGCAGAAGTGATTAGCATTTCAGTCACCTCGGTTCAGCTTGTGTCCTGTTGCCTAGTACGCACAAGGTCCACCAAAGGTCCTGGTACCTTGTTGCATGCGTGACGGTGTAGGCGCGGAAAAGGAGGCAAATGGCGTCCTGTGGTATAGCCACCCACACTCCACTCCTGGTTCTAAAGTTCATCTGTGGTGCTTGGCATTGCGTCAAAGTGCTGCACCCGTCCTTTCACGATATACCACACATTTTCGATTGGCGACAAGTCTGATGATATGGCGGGACAGGGTAAAAGGCTCACGTCCTGTGACAAAGAGATGGCATTTATTAGTGCAACATGTGGTAGTGTATTCTCTTGCTGAAAAATGGCATCTGTGGCGTTGTGCGGAAAGGTTGTCATTCATGTACGTCACAATGGTCGCAGTGCCTTGGATTGTAGTTGTAACCAATAGCATCCCACACCATATGACCTTGAGTTGGCGCTGTATGTCTTGTGCCAATGTAGTCACTGTAATGCCGCTCGCCCCTGCCTGCGGCAAACCAAAATGCAACCATTATTTTCAAACACACAGAACCTGGATTCGTCCGAAAAACAGTGTCTCGTGTCATTTCTGTCCCCAGTGACGTCATTCCATACACCATTGCTGTCTAGTACGTTTCTACATATTCGTCAAAGTTAGGCGGAGAAGCGACGGGCCCGTAACACATACACTCCTGGAAATGGAAAACAGAACACATTGACACCGGTGTGTGAGACCCACCATACTTGCTCCGGACACTGCGAGAGGGCTGTACAAGCAATGATCACACGCACGGCACAGCGGACACACCAGGAACCGCGGTGTTGGCCGTCGAATGACGCTAGCTGCGCAGCATTTGTGCACCGCCGCCGTCAGTGTCAGCCAGTTTGCCGTGGCATACGGAGCTCCATCGCAGTCTTTAACACTGGTAGCATGCCGCGACAGCGTGGACGTGAACCGTATGTGCAGTTGACGGACTTTGAGCGAGGGAGTATAGTGGGCATGCGGGAGGCCGGGTGGACGTACCGCCGAATTGCTCAACACGTGGGGCGTGAGGTCTCCACAGTACATCGATGTTGTTGCCAGTGGTCGGCGGAAGGTGCACGTGCCCGTCGACCTGGGACCGGACCGCAGCGACGCACGGATGCACGCCAAGACCGTAGGATCCTACGCAGTGCCGTAGGGGACCGCACCGCCACTTCCCAGCAAATTAGGGACACTGTTGCTCCTGGGGTATCGGCGAGGACCATTCGCAACCGTCTCCATGAAGCTGGGCTACGGTCCCGCACACCGTTTGGCCGTCTTCCGCTCACGCCCCAACATCGTGCAGCCCGCCTTCAGTGGTGTCGCGACAGGCGTGAATGGAGGGACGAATGGAGACGTGTCGTCTTCAGCGATGAGAGTCGCTTCTGCCTTGGTGCCAATGATGGTCGTATGCGTGTTTGGCGCCGTGCAGGTTAGCGCCACAATCAGGACTGCATACGACGGAGGCACACAGGGCCAACACCCGGCATCATGGTGTGGAGAGCGATCTCCTACACTGGCCGTACACCACTGGTGATCGTCGAGGGGACACTGAATAGTGCACGGTACATCCAAACCGTCATCGAACCCATCGTTCTATCATTCCTAGACCGGCAAGGGAACTTGCTGTTCCAACAGGACAATGCACGTCCGCATGTATCCCGTGCCACCCAACGTGCTCTAGAAGGTGTAAGTCAACTACCCTGGCCAGCAAGATCTCCGGATCTGTCCCCCAATGAGCATGTTTGGGACTGGATGAAGCGTCGTCTCACGCGGTCTGCACGTCCAGCACGAACGCTGGTCCAACTGAGGCGCCAGGTGGAAATGGCATGGCAAGCCGTTCCACAGGACTACATCCAGCAACTCTACGATCGTCTCCATGGGAGAATAGCAGCCTGCATTGCTGCGAAAGGTGGATATACACTGTACTAGTGTCTATGCCTGTGTCTATGTGCCTGTGGTTCTGTCAGTGTGATCATGTGATGTATCTGACCCCAGGAATGTGTCAATAAAGTTTCCCCTTCCTGGAACAATGAATTAACGGTGTTCTTGTTTCAATTTCCAGGAGTGTATCTTGATAAAAGGCGGACTGTCACCCCCGATGGTGTAAGATGTGTTCCTATGTTCCACCGTCACGCCTCAGCCTACGAGGATGCAGATCCGTCCTGCAATGCCATTCGAATGAGGTGTTGAACTTCTCAGAGGAACGGGGTGTGGTCATGGTGGTGGGACCTGAACCACCTCGTCGTGGTCTTCCGTGAATCATTCTGCACACATCAGTTCAACTGCCGGAACGCTTCGTCGCACACGAGCAGCAATTTCCTGGATGGGTGGATCATATTCTCTCATGCTAATAATCCGCCCTCTTCCAAACTTACGTCTGCGAAGTGTCCTGCACATTTTCTCAAGTGACGCTGAACCATTACATTTGGTTTTTAGCGACAACGAGAGCGGCACGGGATTTCACCGGTAGGTGGTGGTACGCCGTGATATTGATGCTGACCCTGAATCCGCTGGCCCACATGGTTCAGATACTAATCATTTCTGCA
This sequence comes from Schistocerca cancellata, assembly GCF_023864275.1. Classification (NCBI taxonomy): domain Eukaryota; kingdom Metazoa; phylum Arthropoda; class Insecta; order Orthoptera; family Acrididae; genus Schistocerca; species Schistocerca cancellata. The sequence goes on from NC_064633.1 coordinate 102,231,746, forward strand.
GATTTACTAACGTACATATCCTGTGAATATGAATGTCCTATCTCTAATCCTTCAAGGTGTTCTGCTCTTTTCTGAACAGGAGTGCATAACCTCTAAAATTCCACAAAATCTGGTGGAAATTCTAAGGGACGATTTTACTGTACTGATAGGGAGAAACGATTACTGACCCCTGTGCTAAATTTAACAATCAAAAATAAACCAACCTTGGTGGAAAGATTGAGAACGGGTAGCAAAACCCCAACACAAGGCAGTCAGAATATGATATAGTCAAAAATGATAATATGCAAATTACACATTCATAAAAACTGGGAAAGGATTTTCAAATTTAAGTTTTGTTGTTGTAGTTCAGTCCAAAGACTGGTTTGGTGCAGCTCGCCACGTCACGCATCCTTGTCTTCTAGTAGCCATTGAAACTTACTTGCATTTGAACCTGCTTACTCTGTTCATCCCTTGGCATTTATCTGCTAATTTTACCGCGTACTTTCCTTTACTAGCAAAGTCCAAAGTGAGGATTCCTTAATGCGTCAGCATGCGTCCTGTATACCGACCGCTTATTTTAGTCAACTTGTGCTGTAAATTCATTTTTCCCCCCGTTCGATTCGATACTTGCTCAGTTGTTACTGGATCTACCCATCTAAACTTCAACACTCTCCTGTAGCACTACATTTGAAAAGCCAATATTTTTACCCGTCGGAACTGCTTATTATCCACGTTTCACTTACGTAAAAGTCTACATTTGTTGCGAAATACTTTTAAAAAAGACTTCTTAATGCTTATACTGATATCAGATGTTAGCAAACACCTCTGTTTCGAATGCCCTTTTCGAGCTGTAGCCAACCTACATTTGATACATCCCTTCTGCTTAGCTGTCGTCAGTTATTTTTGTGTGCTAACAGCTTAGCTCATCTGCTACCTTTAGTGTCTCGTTTCTTTAAACTGAAGATTTTGTAATAATCACACTTACTACCACCTGCCTTCTTTTAAATTGGAATTAATACATACATCCTCAAGTCTGAGGGTATTCAAATGGTTCAAACGGCTCTATGCACTAGGGGACTTAACATCTGCGGTCATCAGTCCCTAGACTTAGAAGCCACATCGGGCGGCGTGAGGTTATTCATCTATCCCGTATATTATACAAACGAGTTGGAATAGTTTTCTCGTGGCTGCCTCCGGAAAGGACCTCAACAATTCTGAAGAAATGTCGAGTACTTCAGGAGCTTCGTTTATGCTGTTTTCCTTCTGTGCTCTGTCATATTCTTCTCACAGTATCATGTCTCCCAACTAATCTTCATTATCTCTATTCACTTTCTATAGCACTGTCTTTACATTCTTTTCTTTTGTATAGTAGCTTTATATCTGGCACAAAACAAGAAAAAATTTCTGGTCTACGTGTGCTCCAAACTGTTGGCCATATGAGCGGTGAGGTCTTATTCGGTAGAAAAATAAAAAAGGTTTCGCAGCACCGAAGATGGACAAGTACTGATAGTTCTTAACGTATGCATTTTAGAGCTCATGTTTATTTGACTTTTTTTTCCTTATTTTGGTTTTACGAGCCTGCCCTCAAAATTTGTAATAGCAGTTTTCAAGCATCTCGTTTACTGTACACAATTCTAAAATTTTCCTTCTTTGCAGCAAACTGCTTTGCCTGCAGAGCTTTTTGACATACGTCCAGCTGCTTATCTTTCCTCCAAAGGCTTCTTTAATTTTCCTATAAGTGGCATCTATGTTTTCCCTGGTTATGCATGCTTCTACATCCTTGTATTTTTCGTCTAGCCATTTCTGCCTAGCCGTTCAGCACTTCCTGACAATCTGAATTATCAGACAACTATATTTTCCTTTGCCTGCTTCATTTGCTGTTTTCATTTTTTCTCGTCCCATCATTTGCATACAGTGGTTGGTGAGTTATCAAAAGTTTTACACTGGGCTTTGTCCTTCACCTATTTAATCCTCTCCTGTCTTCACTATCCCATCTTTCAAAGATTATCATTCGCCTTCTGCGTACTCCTTTCCCCTATTTCAGTGAACAGTTGTCAAATGCTTCTTCTTAAACTCTCAACTCCCAATTACAACGGCTTTAGTTTCCCCATGCTTTTAGCCGTTCGCCGTACCAACATACCAATGCCATGTAGACTGATACTAAGGTCTAAATCAGTCATTCATCCAGGCTGTTGCACCTGCAACCACTGAAAAGGCTGCTGTCATTCTCCGGGAACCACATGTTTGTGTAACCTCTCCACAGATAGCCCTGCACGGGGTTGCGCCTTAGATAAGGGCTATCTGCATCACTGAGGCAGACAAGCCACCGCATCTCAGCGAAGTCTATGATCCATGGAGGAGACAAAACTATGAGAACAGTCAGCTCCGCAATAAAGGAAAATATTTGAAAATAAAACAACAACAGGGTACATTAGAAAACTTTTAGTGTGAAGATAAACAGGCGCTAACCTCCAAGTCTCTGCTTCAAGATAGAGAATGGACAGTTAGCTCCTAACAACCAAGAAAACTGCTGAGCCCTTTGAAAGTAATTGTAAAACCTTATAAAGTTACCGAAGCACACAGAAAGATTTGTACCAAAAATTCTCCTAAGAACCAATTCATATTCACAAGCAACAAATGAAGAGGAAACTGCCAGACTACTTAAGAGGCTAAGAAATTACATGGGATATTGTGAAGACGGGCCTGTTGGAGGAGAGAGGACTTCCATTATTCCCGTACCGTGTGGAATTCTATATAGATGTCTCCTGGGCTAAGTAAAATGACGACTCGAATGAAAAATTGAAGACTGCCATGGAAATTTCAGATCAAATAAATCTTGCCTATTATAAATTATCGTTGTGGATCCAATTCTCACATATCAAGAAATTTATGGAAAGAAACTAATTTGTACCTTTGTAGATTTTAAGTTAACTTAAAAGTCTGGATCACAAAACCACAGTTATTATTAGTGAAACACAAAATGATACAAAGCCTAAGACAAAATTCGCGGGTCAACCTCCGCAACGGTTTAAAATTAACACAGTAATGATACAAGGTGCTGAACTTCCTCCACTGATTGTCAAGTGTGTTCCAGAAATAGTCATCCATGAGCGGCGGAAACAGAAACCAGAGACTACATTAGATCAACGACTCAAATTAGGAAGAACAAGTACTCGTATTGACTCAGAGGCGTGAATATAGTCCTAAGAGCCCTGGGGCAAGCACATAAACTCAGGACCCTTTCACCCCGTACATGCGTCCATCGTGCCCAACTGTGTCAAGAAAACGTCGCCCACATATCGTTTCTCATCACTGTAGCATGTTGAGACAAAAAATTTTCTACATCTTCTCTGTTGTTAAGAAATACAGGGCTGCTTTTCGACTAGTCTCCTACCTCCGTAGCGTCTTTACGGACTGTGTTCAAACTGTGAGCCGAATTCTTTATGCACACTGTTGTGGGTTCGCAGGAGAGACAACACCGGTATGAGAGGAAGCCGAAAGACACGCGTTTCAGCTCACGTAGGCTGGCGTGAGGACTGGAACATGACAAGGAAATTAGACTTTAGCAAAAAAGGACGTAGCTGTTGGAATACTTAACTTTAATCCGTAAATGGTGAACGTCGCTCTTGACGGTACATGTTTTACAGTATCAATAGTAACTGGTAATGGCGCCTTGCTAGGTCGTAGAAAATGACGTAGCTGAAGGCTATGCTAACTATCGTCTCGGCAAATGAGAGCGTATTTTGTCAGTGAACCATCGCTAGCAAAGTCGGTTGTACAACTGGGGCGAGTGCTAGGAAGTCTCTCTAGACCTGCCGTGTGGTGGCGCTCGGTCTGCAATCACTGATAGTGGCGACACGCGGGTCCGACGTATACTAACGGACCGCGGCCGATTTAAAGGCTACCACCTAGCAAGTGTGGCGTCTGGCAGTGACACCACAAAAAAAAAAAAAAAATGTATAAGCTACTCATGATGAATGAACCATCACAGTATTGTTCAAAATACTTTATTACAATTTCTCCCTTTGCTTCTGTTGACTGAGATAACTTATTCTCCAGATTGTTCTTGAACATAGCAAAAGATAGCCAACGATTCTCACACCTTAGCCTCATAATTATTTCCGATACTGTCTTCGATTATTTTACCACAAACAATCGCTTTCCAGGACTAACTGGTTTTACTAAGTTTTCTACTTCTCCTCTCCATATTAATTTCTCCATATTTCTTTCCTTTCTTTCCGTCGGACAACAGGGGCGCCTTTCTGAGAAGCAGTTACGCCCTGCTATTATCAACTGATAATGTCCTTGATTCTACAGTGATTTTTCTCCTCTCATCCTCTTAGAGAAAACCAGACAAATCGTACTTCACGTAACGCGCCTCTTAACAATACAGTGGTTTCTCCGAAGGGCCCTGCCGTTGCTTAGCACCAGTCTTGAGTCTGAGTCAAATGCCGAGCAGCACGAGTACTTCTGTCCCATTCAGAAGAACCTTCAGAAAATCGCGTAATACAATGAGAGCTCGGAAGAACGTTAGCAGTCAAATGGTAAGTCATCAGTCATCGTCTGATTTCCATCACACGGTGGCACCCTAGACGCTGTTTTCAAATGGAGTGGACCTTCCTGCAGACATAATCAGTTTACACAGGCCCGTATGTTGAATGAAAATTGAGATCTTCGACAATGCAGTTATATTCAGGGTAATTTTGTAGTGTAAACGGGTCATCCAGACTGTTCACCAAGTTTTATCTAAGGCAGACAGTACTGGAAAAGCATCAATTTTATAATTCTTGTTATTATAAGAAAATCGATAAACTACGGCGCGGTGTGGCCGCTTGGTTTAAGGCGCCATGTCACAGATTGCGCGGTCCCTCCCGCCGGAGGTATGAGTCCTCCCTCGGGCATGAGTGTGTGTGTTTTCTTAGCGTAAATTAGTTTAAGTAGTGTGTAAGTCTAGGGGCCGATGACCTCAGCAGTGTGGTCCCTTAGGAATTCACACTCATTTGAACATTTTGAACTACAAATTATACGTTATGAAATGTTTAAATATGTGTGAATACCTAAGGGACCAAACTGCTGAGGTCATTGGTCACTAGACGTACACACTAATTAAACTAACTTAAACTAACTTATCCTAAGAACAACACACACATCCATGCCCGAGGAAGGACTCGAACCTCCGGCGGGAGGGGTCACGTAATCCGTGACATGGCGCCTCAAACCACGCGGCCACACCGCTCTCCCTGTACATTATCCTTCTGTGCCAAGTGATTTCTGTATTCGCTCGTGTAGATATTGTTTCACAAGTTGAGTGTGTCGTAGTGGTGTCTTGAAACATACGTATTACGTGCACATACGAACCATAAGACAGAAATACATTTTTATAAGAATTCCGAACGATGATAGGCGAAAATTTGCGTTTTAAATAATAGGTGTTTTACAAACGTAATGAAAGGCAAATCGAAAAATATTGTTTATGCTACGTTTAATTCAGGTGGGTCCCCTTTCGTCTTTGTGCCAGTGTAGTTAGTACCCATAATCCAGTACAGTACGTCCGCATTTTCTTGCCCTGTTGTCCCAGTAATAATGAGTCGGGAGGAAGTTGTTGGAATCCAAGCTGCTAATACAGGGATTACCCTCGCTGCCATCTTTGCAGAACAATTCATACCGTGCTCCATACGCTATCGTCGTCTTTGGTTAAAGCTTTACTTCATTTTGTGGGTACGTAATCTATAGCATTGAGTATTATCTGTGAACGACCTCTTACGCCATTATGTTCCCTTTGACCTGAAACAAACAAGTAATTCCGACGACGGCGAGTTCATTAGGCAGCACACAAGTGACCTGTAGTTGGCAAGGTCGCAAGGAGTTAACGCCTGAAATCGCTCAGCTAAAATACTTTATTTTTTCTTGAATACTGTACTGGCATTCGGGCTCAAATTCCCATCTGAACACATAGATTTAGGTTTTCTGCGATGCTCTTCGTGGACGAAAACAAAAGAGAAAAAGCCAAAAAATTGCAAAGAGATAAGACTTACTAACAACTCTTTAACCTAGGTTTTGACATTTTAAAATCGTCTTGTTCAGAAGGATCAAAGAATAACACATAAAACAGTTTACATTATGTACAGGTTACTGCGTACGTATATGGAAACAGTTAAATCAATGACTTACAAACAATTATACTCTTACTAGTTACGTTAAACGTGCTAGGCATAGTGCTCAAATGACGATAAAATACACCTCCATAACAGTAAGACTACAAAGTACCGTGCTGACTGTCATTAGAAAGTGCTTCACAAATGCAGACTGTATCTCCTGAGAATCCAGCACCTGTGAGGGCACTAAGTGCATGCGCCGAATAAGTGCGCAAAAGTGCGGGAACGAATAGCACGCAGATATCTAGAAAACAACAAAGTTATTAAAATATTGATACAGAAAACAGGGACGTAGTATCCGTATGGTAGAATAAAAGACAGCCATACGCCATTTTACTTGCTTATCACCCAAAAACATTTGCGCCCCTGTACACTAGCACAATACTCAGAACGAATTAATTATAATCAAATTAGTCGCAACTAATACTGGGCACGATTGATGTTCAGTTGATCGCATCTCAAGGAAAAAACAGCTAATGTTCAACTTTAGGTAGGAGCCATATGAACAAAAAAAGAGAGAAGAAGATGTTTCTCTCCATACCTGTTTTAGGTGATGTATCATGCGGAATCAGCAGGACCTTGAATAAAAAACATTGCTGAAGAGCCGCGTTTTTTATTAGTAAAAGTTTGAAACAAAAGATAACACATACAATCGGTGTGCGAAAAGGTCAGTTTCAAACCTCGTCCTTCCTAATCAGCCTATTGGATGGCGATGAAAATGACCGTGATCGCGTGTGACTAGTGAAATTTTACAGTGAGTAAAGCTATCGTTACTGAGAGAAAATAATACCGGTTAGCAGGAGGAAAATGTACAAGAGACCCTTCTGTAGGAATAATCTATTCTAAAACTAATCTAGACACTGATAATTTTGAAGTGGGTGGAATATGGTGCAATCGCTCACGAACCACAAGGGTGGAAAAGGGCACCATGTAATATTTAATATAAAAAAATACTGATTAGGAGAAAAGGGATAATTAAACGGTCGCCAGCACACTAGAGCACTGAAAGCAATGAATATGTATATACACAATCGTAAGAAAGGTAAAGGCAAAGAACAATGCAAATAATGACTGGCTTGGAAACAGAAGCTTACCACGCTTTTCCACAACACAACAGTTAACGAGAAAATAAATGTTTCAGAAAGGACCGAGTTTGCAGTGACTTAGTCTGAAATACCAAATTTTGAAAGTAAAGTGAAATTGCTGTTTAAATAAATGACTGACTGTAACTGAAGTTTATCACGTAAAAAAATGATTTCCAGTAATCTCAGCATAACGTAATGCAAAATTTGGAGAAAGGTAAGCAATTTAGTTTCAATTACAGAAAGATTGAATTTAATTTATTCTAACCAAATGAACAACTGATTTACTTTTGACATAAGGACTATAAAATATATACCAAGCCAGTGTACGTCACTCGCTACGCTAAATAAAAAATAAATTAATCTGCGCACTCTTAATTAGTACTGTATCTTTAGTTATTACTTTTGGCACTGAAATTTTACGTTAGTTTAAGTGAGTGAAGTTAATACTCAGAATTTTAAATTAGTTACTTAATACAAAAATACTGAGGCAGCAAAATTTAGACAGAAACTGGTCACTAGCAAACAAACAAACCTGGCAGTAAATAGTTAATCTATTTTCGTATTTTTAAGACACTCAGTGATTGCATGGAAAGGAAAAGACACCGTGCTTGTTAATATGTCTGAGGACAATGACAACTCATGTGCCTTACAAGTTTTAACTAGTGCCGGTTATTATTCAAGAAAGTTTGTGAAAGAAATTCCACTGAGTAATGCCTGTACCTTTTAGTTATACTTTGTCAGTTAGCAGTCTTACGAAACCGTAACTGTGCGGGCGACGAAGAACGTAGCTGACGGCCATGCTGAGCTGCTGCTCGTTGCGAACCCCTAGTCGTGTCCAGAGCCACGGCTAATCAAGGGACAAGCAATACTTAGAGCTGCTGACTCATCTGCCTACCGTGTTCTCAATTCTCGTGGGTCAGAAAAGTAGGTGTGCCTACACTGGCGCGATCGTAGCTCCACATGGCGTCTGCAGCAGTGCCCAACAAACCCTTCCGCACTCTTTCAACGCTCAAGCTGCTGTCTCTCCTCTATGCTCGCAGCGCTACGGGGACTCTCGATACGCAAACACAGACAACAGCACAGCTACTGGCATTTCGTCTTTGTTGCCAATACATTTAAACACAGTCCCCTTGGTGATTACCCAGCAATTTACATTACAAATACAATTATTTATAGATGTTCAAAAATAAATACACTATTACATTCAGTACTCATTAAATACAGTTTCTACAATAAAGCTTAATGATTCAGAATTACCGGTGTATTACAAATTATCAATGGTTTTTAAATATGGAAAATTTTTGTATGGAGCAGAACGTATTAAATGTGAATTCTCGATGTTAGAAATTCACTATCGACGATAGATGTAAACGACAGTCCTACTTATTATATAGCAGAAGCTGGGAGATGTCTTGAAACAAGATACAAAGAACGTTTGCTGGTTAATGGAGATAGCAATGTTTACCAAAAACTTATGTCGGAAACTTCTCAAACACTCCCCGGGAAAACGTGAAGATTTCGTGCTCTTACATCAGGAAGTTAAAGGTTACAGACAACATTTCTTGGAGGAATTGGAGAAACTTTAAACCTCGCACGTAAAAAAACCGCTATTATTTTAAAGGTAAAACTGCGACTTGAAAACAGGAATTTTCGAGACTGCTTAAAGACTTCATTTCTGACAACAAAATGTGGTGGCTTGTAGTCCTGCGGGCTCTAATGAAGACCTCATTTCCCTCTTTACACATTTTGCTCGCATTAAGGCCTCCTAGTACGAGATGGTAGTGCATTAAAAATTCCTTTGTTTAGACTTTTAACTTCCTTTCGTATAAGATTCTGTCCTCACTATAGAGCGCACGTTATGTAACTCTGAAGTTTATGGATACATTTTTCATTTAATTTAATAATAACTTTAGTGTATGGTCTATGAATTCTTTCCTACAAATTTGTGATGACGGTTACACTGTAGCTAATAAAATCTCCCCCGCCCCTCCCTACCCTTTTTCCTTTCTGTCCTTACAACCCATCGTTTTCCATCAATTCGTTTTAAGCCCCTCTTCAACAACCCATCCCCCTCCTCCATATCCACTCACAAAAGATGTAATTCAAGTAATTTTCTATTTGACTTAACGCATTGGTCTCTGCAGCAGCGGGACAAAGATAGCACTGACCCAATTTGCATTCTTGCAGATTTATTCAAGATGGCGGATACAGGATGGCGGTGATAGATTTGGCAACGTCGCAATGACGTCGCTGTGGGATGTTCAAATTTTGGCAGGAAAATAAGTCAATTGGGCTACCTCCACTAACCTAACACCCTCCCCTCCCCTGCCCCGGAAAATGTTGTGATTCAAATTTTGAGGAAAAGTGGACACTTGGTCTACCTCCCCTAACCTAAGTCATCCGACCACCACTTATTTTTAGGAATTGATGTGAAAAGGACTCAATCTGTGACGGGTTGCAGGAAATCTGTATTTAAACAATTTGAGGCACCAAGAAGATGTTACCCCTCCACCAAAACTCTTCGTCCATCTCAAACAAACGATGTCAGTCAATCATTATGTTGTAACCAACAGCATACAAGTGGATGGATGGGATGGAAAAGACACTGTCGATGTACTTTAATAATAATCATCACAATTGATAGTGTGAACAACCCACAAGAAGGATGTAAGTCATGGACTGGAAATTTATTTCTTACAATGGACTTTCCTCTGTTGAGTGATTTCAGTTGCTTTTCTATTCCTTGCACACTTATTTCGATGTCAGCCATTGTCTCGTTCGTGCGAGAATTTAGAGAAGGAACTGCAGTACGGTCTTCCTCTGTGAAACAGCTTTGGAAAAAGGTGTTTAGTATTTCAGCTTTACGCGTGTCAGACTGTGTTTCAATGCCATCATCATCCCAGACTGTCTGGATACGCTGTTTCGATCCACTTACTGATTTAACATAAGACCAGAACTTCCTAGGAGATTCTGTTAAGCCGGTACATAGAATTTTACTTCAGAATTCACTGAACGCTTCACGCATAGCCCTCCTTATGCTATCTTTGACATCGTTTAGCTTTTGTTTGTATAAGTAACAGAGCAAGAGTGTTTCCATATTTGGCTATCTGTAAGCCAGGGTTTAAGTGTTGCAGGGTTTAACTGTCAGTGCAGTACGGCGATCTGTACAAATTAGTTTTTCTGCTGAAAATCTCATCTGCAGAGAGAAAAATTCGGACAGTGCTTCCACACCAGCAGCATCAGTAATTTGGTGGGTAAATTCAGTAAGAGCAGATCAGAATGCTCCATTCATTCGTAAGACATCCTTTGTGCTCTGATATAAGACCTCTACATAGTAGTGAGAACGTTTGCATTTCGGAGATATTTGTTGAAAGTAGGACTTAACAATATCCAGGAAGGGTAACTTGTGATGGACGGGGTGTCATGTTAGGACCATCATATGGAATGCATTCAGTGTTATTCTATTTTCGTCAACAGGTTCTGTGAGGACAAGAATTTCCATGAACACATTACGAAAGCTCCTACAAAAGCGACTATTAACTATTTCTATGACACTTTATGATTCCTGAGTGGTAGATTTTGCTCTGATTTACGTAGTCTTGTGACAGGAGAATAACATTTAGAGCTTTTTAGCTGTGCCTGCGATGGTGAGTCATTGTGCAAACATCTCGCACTTGGCAATTAGGCCTGTGCTGGACAAGCCAGCAGGTATGCATGGTGGCTGAGTAAACACATGAGGGTGGAGGCGTCTTGTATGTCCCATTAGGATCGCTGGGGAGCATGCACTCTGTGCTTTTCTGGGAAACATTGCAACACATTTCTATAGCGTGTTCAGATGGGAGATTTAGCTCTTATTTACATAGACCTGTGATGTCAGTATAACATTGACAACCTTTTAGCTGCATCTGTGAATGTGAGCCACAATACAAACATCTCAGAATTGGACTGGCAGGTACGCCTCACCCACGGTGGTTAGGTGAACATGTGAACATCCAGAGGGTGACTTGGCTCTTATTTACGTACACATGTGATGTCAGTATAACACTCGAAGAACTCTAACTGTATACCCGAAGTAGACGTGAATTTCACGTGCTGGCGTTGGTGGCAGTGGCGTGAGAGCGATGGCTCGCACTCCAGCGTTCGTCTCTATAACACTGGCTTGCGTCTGGCTGGCCATACAAAGCCCCTGTGCGGTGTCGGCAGCGTCGGCGTGTGCGTGCATTGGAAGAGTTCGCTGATGTGTCGCGGTTGGCGTCGCGGTTAACGATAGTACGAAAGCGTTTTTACATGCACAGAGTGTCTGTGCACTGCATTATTTTCGTGTTTAAGCGTTGTGAGGGTGTTTGCAGAGCTTTTTACATGCATTGTTTTGACAATCTATGAGTTGTTTGCAGTTCTTTATGTTGAATACTGCATTATTTCGACAGTTTATAATTAGTGAGCATGTTTTCAGAGGATTACACATTCATTATTTTGATAATTGACATCAGTGTACTGCATTATTTCGGAGTATTACGAGCACTTTGCAGATCTTTGGGCTATGCAGTGTGACCCCAAGCACGCTGGGCGAGTGTTTTGTGTCAGTGTAAAACTTTGTGAAATCTGTCCCTAAATAAACTGTTCCAAATTAAATAAAGTACATTCCTTCTTCTTTCCAGCAGCCCAGAACAGGCTGAGTCCCATTCCCATCATTTTTCGTCCCAGACTGCCATCTTGGATTACATCACGGAAGGGCCCTTTGGTGGCAGTACTGTGTACTAGGTCAGTTGGACTCTGGACCTCATGACGAATACAATGAATGGAGCTAATGCCTCAGATTGTTTGAATACTGACTGCCTGCAAATTGAAGACTTACGTCCATTCTTTCCAGCAGCCCAGAACAGGGTGAGTCCTTTTCCTGCCAATTCCTAGGAGGAGGTGGAGGTCAGATGACAGGTTAGTGGAAGTTACCTTTTTTCCCACCATTTTCTTAGGTTAATGGACGTTGCCAAAGTGCCCTTTCTCTGCCAAAATTTGAAATTCCTGCCGTTTTCGGGGAGGGGGGGGGGAGGGAAATGGTTTAGGTTAGTGGAGGTAGCCCAATTGACCTATTTTCCCGCCAAAATTTGAACTTCTCACCATGACGTCATTGGGATATTTCCACAACTTTCGCCGCCATCTTGGATCCGCTATCTTGAATAAATCTGGCAACAATGCAATGTGGAGCCATGGTCTCTTTGTTCCACTACTGTATACACAAGTATTTTGGGTGACAACCAAATGTAAAGCAATATATTTACCTTTTATACTACGACAAGCATACTACAGCCACTTTTTCTATATCAATATTTTAAGAATTTAGTCGTGTCCTCATTATTTCAGTGTTATTCATTCCCGCTCTTGTGCGCATTTATTCTGTGCATACATATAGTGCCCTGTCGAGTTCTAAATTTTCCTCAACACAAGAGATATCAGTGCGACGTCAGTTCACACTCTCTGTTAACGAACTACTTTCTAAGGACAGTCAGCATGATATTTTGTGATTTTATTATTATGGAGTGAATCTGATCTTCACTTGTGCATTATGGCTACATATTTAATACACCTCCACAACATCATATAACCAGCAAATGGATAATCCTTTGTAAGTTAGTGATTTGTATTTACTTTTGCTTTCTACCTACATTTTAACGTATACATAATTTTAATTATTTTAGATGTTAATCTTAAATCCTTCTGAAGATAGCATTTTAAAGTCGTTGAAACATAGGTTAAGGGATTTTGAATAAGCTTTGTACTACTGCAACTGATTTGGCTGTTTTATCATCATTTGCTACGGGTACATTACAATTGCTGCCTCCAGCCATGTTCGAGGTTTTAAAATTTACTGTGATATTTCTAAATAGCTTAAGGCAAGCGCGGTAAGATTCCTTTGAAAGAGTACTGTCCAATTTACCTCCAGATTCTCCGTCAATATTCGAGCTTGTTGTCGATTACTGATCACCTACATTTTGACCTAATGATTATTTTGACCAGAATTTAATGTTTCAGCTTGTAACGTCATGTAACAGTGAAGCCATTCAAGTCCCTTGAAGCTTACACTCTGTGGTTTAGTGATTGTATCTGCCGCCCAGAAAAGTAACACGTGTGACTGTCTTAGGATAGCTCTTTTCACAGAAGGTTTCCTAAATCGGTGTTACAGAGTAAATTAAATTTTTTAATCACGACAAGTGTGTTGTGTAGATCCCGACAGTCAGAATTTCGCAAACACGTTTCGAATTCAAAAGTTCTATCGTAGCCTTGGCTGCAAAACTTCCTCACATTTAGTACCTTTCGCTCTATAAATATAATTTTCAGCTATATGAGTCGTAATGAGATTGATCTTTCACGTTTGTAAAGGATATAGTGATGTGTATATAGCCTCTAAAGGATTTCCAGAAGCACCTCTGATTATTTTCACGTAGACAGCTACTTCACCTCACTGATAGATTTTACTAAATTTATTGTTCATTCGTTGTATTTAAATTATAATCAGTTTTCTGGACAGGCTGACTAGCTTTCGCAAATTGTTTGGTAACTCTATGTTAGCAGCTGGCCGGAGTGGCCGAGCGGTTCTTGGCGCTACAGACTGGAACCGCGCGACCGCTACGGTTGCAGGTTCGAATCCTGCCTCGGGCATGGATGTGTGTGATGTCCTTAGGTTAGTTAGGTTTAAGTAGTTCTTAGCTCTAGGGGACTGATGACCACAGCAGTTAAGCCCAATAGTGCTCAGAGCCATTTTTTTTCTACGGTAGCAGGTCGAAAACAGGTAAAGATTCTTATACAAACACCAGGATGAGTTGGTCTCCTAACTTTGTTTGAAAAACAAAATACATTTTCAGCATACTCAGCAAACTAAACTCTAAAAACTAAATATGGGGAAAGGATGTTTCTCACTTTTTGTTTATTTAGGAGATCCATGTTGGAGACAGACGTGGAACAGAATGATTAAGAAATTTCGTACCAAAATATGGAAACACTTAACAAACTTATGACACTTATCTATAACAAAAAATGCGTCTCTACAAAGGCAAATCTGAGAATATACAACACAGTCATCATACCAGGTGACTTTATAGGGTAGAGACTCACATTTTAAATAAGCAGAAAGATACTCAAGAAATGTGAAAGAAAGAACGAAAAGTAATCAGGTAATTTTAGTTAAGTATTATAGAGACCAAGAAAAATAGAGACCAAAGCAAGTAAAGTAACTGAAAAGCTTACCGAATACAATCAGATACGAAAAGTTCGCGGCCTAAGTTTTATGGTTATATTAAAATAATGGAACCAGCTAGAGAAAGCAGACAGGTTGTGAAACCCAATGAAAGTCGCACTAAAGTTAAAATTGAAACAATAGAATGGATCAGTGTGATGTAAGAATCCCCAAAGGGAACTGGAATAACACAGCTTAGTAAACAGAACAGAAATATTTTCAAGCAGAAAATTCCAGACTTAATAGATGATCCGTCAGGAAAAACCAAGAAGACAGGAACAGCTAGGTATGCCGAGCGGAAAACTACCCGTTCTAAATGAAAATGATGCGGACGCACAGAAAATCCCGAACGTGCTCTTTGCTGTACTTATCGTGGACAAGTGGGGCCAAAACGTGAATAATAAGAGTTACAGTCTAAGATACAATAGTATTTAGCAGCAAATCTTGTTTTATATTTGCGCATTTGATTGTGACAATGAATTGTGTGACACCCTGGACAACCATAAGCTAAGGGTAAAAACGAGCAAAATGAAAAAATGGTTACGAACAAATTGGACAGCAAAGAGAGGGCAAACATTAAGTTTGAATACGGCACTCCAAAGATTATCAACGAATTGTGCTATTTGGGTTGTACAGCAAGTTACAAAGTTAGTTTAGTGGAGACTGAAAAAGAAATCACAATCATCAATCAAGCCTTTGATACTAAGACAAACAACTTATTAACAGGCAACCACTTGACTAATTAACCAAGAAATAAATTAGTTAGAAGATTTGTTTGAAGAGTAGTAATCTGTAGCTGTGCAAGCGTTCAGGCTGTGTTCGACGAACCGGTCCTGCCTGGTGTTCCAAGCATAGTGCCAGTCAGAACGAGCGGCGCTACCCCCGTTAACGAAGTACACCGCGAACAGAATTCTGCATTTCAAATTACGGAAACTCGCTAATGGAAGCATTGCTGGTCGCATTAGGAATAATTGTCATTAACATCACAGGCATATATAGGAGTGGGCACGCTGTGGAAAATGTCAACTACCACAGTTAGCATACTCAGAGGAAAGTAAAACATACATATCGCCAGGATGGAGAGTACGTTATTCTTTTCGTACTTCGTTGTTTACTTGCTTACAGTTATCCCTTTCCGGCAGTACTGCAACATTAACTGGATGATATGAAGTCGAAATTGAGAAGAACGAATATCTACAAATTTTATAATGTAATTGGAGCGCGGCACACGCGTCAGGCTGTCTTTCGTAGTAAGGACTGGGCCACAAGGAGTTTCTCTTTATTTTAGCAAAACGCACTAAGTTAGAATTATTAAACGCCTATTGGAAAAACACCTCCAGTTGCAGAAAAAGAATAAATTACAATCATAAAACTGTAAAAGATTGACTAATAGCAAACCGATTAAATACAATAATAAAACCTGTAGCAGTACAACAACAAAGCTCTAAATTCTTTTTCGACAGAATTTCTAAGATTTACAATCCAAAATAGAAATCTACTACGCAAATAAGTGGCATATAAGAAAATTACCATACGTCGGCTAGCCGACTTGCGCAAAACACGTGAGAGAAATGGCTAGACAAAACCGACGTTAAATATTGTGTCATGAATGGTACAAATAGTCAGTCAGAACCTTCGTGAAATTAACAGATCTTAAATCTCCTAGTCCTTAGCCAGTTCAAAAACTAACAGTACATACAAGAAGTAAGATTAGTAACCATTCAGTTGCCCGAGCCCCACTTGCATAAACAAATTTAAGTAAATAAATCTAATAATTACACAATTGGCAAAATAGCTGACTACACGAACAATTAATATGAGCTAGAATTTAAAAAAAAGTTAAAGGAGGGCCGCAGTAGGCGCGCAATGATTTAAACACATGTAAATACATCAACGTGTTATACAACCAGGTGTCGGCAAGGCGTATTGCGCCGGGAAAGATTGAGTGGCGCAGACCAGCTGCAGCCGGCTGACCGTTCGGTCGGCTGCGGATTTGGGTGCTCTTTCGGACGTTGCACCTGCTATATCAACGAGACAGTCTCTACAAAGGAAACACAAATGGTAGCCTAATTACCAGAGAAATACAGTTCAGGAATTGGGCCAGGCCTTTACTATAGAAGGAAGGCCACCGCATGACAGTTAATTTGACAAGTAAATAATTTTTATGGTGTTAACGGAGTCAAACTAAAGGAACTTGTAAAGCGACCAAAAGCTAGATACTAAGTTCGACTACCGACCAAAAACTGTACCAAACCAGCAACAAATGGGCAAAAGGTAAACAAGTATCCGCCACGTGGAGCAGAGCACTATACTGCAGGCCAACGCATTGAGATGGCTAATGAACCCGTGATTAAGGAAAGATACAACATAAACTTTTGAATAACATTACAACTAAATGAAGTATACATTGAAGATCCAAAGAATCTGGTACAGCTGCCGAGTGGACGAGCAGTTCTAGGCGCTTCAGTCTGGAACCGCGCGACCGCTGCGGTCGCACGTTGGAATCCTGCCTCGGGCATGGATGTGTGTGATGTCCTTAGGTTAGTTAGGTTTAAGTAGTTCTAAGTTCTAGGGGACTGATGACCTCAGATGTGAAGTCCCATGGTGCTCAGAGGCATTTGAACCATTTTTTGAACCTAATACGTTGTAGGGCCCCAGTGAGCACGCAGAAGTGCCACAACACGACGTGGCATGGATTCGACTAATGTCTAAAGTAGTGCTAGAGGGAACTGACACCATGAATACTGCTGGGCTGTCTATAAATTCGTAAGAGTACGAGGGGGTTGAGATCTCTTCTACACGTTGCACGGCATCCCAGATATGATCAATAATGTTCATGTCTGGGGAGTTTGGTGGCCGGCGGATGAGTTTGAACACAGATGAATGTACCTGGAGTCACGCTGTAGCAACTCTGAACGTGTGAGCCGTCGTATTTTCCTGCCGGAATTGCCCAAGTCCGACGGAATGCACAATGGACGTGAATGGATGCAGATGTTCAGACGTCCTGTCAGAGTCGTATATAGACGCATCAGGGGTCCCGTATCAATCCAGCTGCACACGCCACACACCATTACAGAGCCTCCTTCAGTTTGAACAGTCCCCTACTGACAAGTAGTGTTCATGGATTCATGGGGTTGTCTCTACAAGCGTACACGTCTATCCGTGCGATATAATCTGAAACGAGACTCGCCCGACCGGGTAACATGCTTCCAGTCATCAACAGTCCAACGTCGGTGTTGACGGGCCCAGGAGAGGCGTAAAGCTTTGTGTCGTGCAGTCATAGAGGGTACGCGAGTGAGCCTGCGCCTGCAAAAACCCATATCGATGATGTTTCGTTAAATGGTTCGCACACTGACACATGCTGATGGCACAGCATTGAAATCTGCAGCAATTCGCGGAAGGGTTGAACTTCTTTCACGTAGAAAGATTCTCTTCTGTCGTCATTGGTTCCGTTCTTGCAGAATCCTCTTCCGCCCGCAGCGATGTCGGATATTTGATGCTTTACCCGATTCCTGATACTCACGGTACACTTGTGAAATTGTCGCAAGGGAAAACCCCCGCTTCATCGCTACCTCGGAGATGCAGTGTCCTATCGCTAGTGCGCCGACTGCGACACCACGTTGAAACCCACTTAAATCTTGATAACCTGCCATTGTAGCAACTGCGCCAGACATTCGTTGTCTTAAATAGGTGTTGTCGACGGCAGCGCTGTATTCTGCCTATTTGCATATCTCTGTATTTCAATACACATGCCTGTACTAGTTTCTTTGGCGCTTCAGTGTAGTAGTAACAAATGCATAATAAGGCCCTCGTTGAGAGACTTAATAACTAAGATTAAGAGGTCACAAAGTTACAAAAAAATAATGAAAACTCAAACCTGGTAGTAAAAACACCCAATAAGAAGTATGAAACAGGTGAAATAGCCTTAGACTTCAAGAAGAATGTAATAATTCCAATCCCAAAGAAAGCAGGTGTTGACAGATGTGAAAATTACCGAACTATCAGTTTAATAAGTCACAACTGCAAAATACTAACACGAATTCTTTACAGAAGAATGGAAAAACTAGTAGTAGCCGACCTCGGGGAAGATCAGTTTGGATTCCGTAGAAATGTTGGAACACTTGAGGCAATACTGACCCTACGACTCATCTTAGAAGCTAGATTAAGAAAGGGCAAACCTACGTTTCTAGCATTTGTAGACTTAGAGAAAGCTTTTGACAATGTTGACTGGAATACTCTCTTTTAATTTTGAAGGTGGCAGGGATAAAATACAGGGAGCGAAAGGCTATTTACAATTTGTATAGAAACCAGATGGCAGTTATAAGAGTCGAGGGGCATGAAAGGGAAGCAGTGGTTGCGAAGGGAGTGAGACAGGGCTGTAGCCTATCCCCGATGTTATTCAATCTGTATATTGAGCAAGCAGTGAAGGAAACAAAAGAAAAATTCGGAGTAGGTATTAAAATCCATGGAGAAGAAGTAAAAACTTTGAGGTTCACCGATGACATTGTAATTCTGTCAGAGACGGCAAAGGACTTGGAAGAGCAGTTGAACGGAATGGACAGTGTCTTGAAAGGAGGATATAAGATGAACATCAACAAAAGCAAAACGAGGGTAATGGAAGGTAGTCGAATTAAGTCGGGTGATGCTGAGGGAATGAGATTAGGAAATGAGACACTTAAAGTAGTAAAGGAGTTTTGCTATTTGGGGAGCAAATTAAATGATGGTGGTCGAAGTAGAGAGGATATAAAATGTAGACTGGCAATGGCAAGGAAAGCGTTTCTGAAGAAGAGAAATTTGTTAACATCGAGTATAGATTTAAGTGTCAGGAAATCATTTCTGAAAGTATTTGTATGGAGTGTAGCCATGTATGGAAGTGAAACATGGACGATAAATAGTTTGGACAAGAAGAGAATAGAAACTTTCGAAATGTGGTGCTACAGAAGAATGCTGAAGATTAGATGGGTAGATCACATAACTAATGAGGAAGTACTGAATGGGATTGGGAAGAAGAGAAGTTTGTGGCACAACTTGACTAGAAGAAGGGATCGGTTGGTAGGACATGTTCTGAGACATCGAGGGATCACCAATTTAGTACTGGAGGGCAGTGTGGAGGGTAAAAATCGTAGAGGGAGACCAAGAGATGAATACACTAAGCAGATTCAGAAGGATGTAGGCTGCAGCAGCTACTGGTAGATGAAGAAGCTTGCACATGATAGAGTAGCATGGAGAGCTGCATCAAACCAGTCTCAGGACTGAAGACCACAACAACAACAACAACATAATACAACCGATGAAATTGCGCGCTCTGGTGAGTACGTGAATCCACTTCATATAAAAATGTACACTGCCACAAATCTGACGCCTTTCATCGAATTATACGCATATTGGAGCATTGCATAAAGAATCAAATTCAGTAGTTTTAAAGGAGTAGTTGAAGACTGAAGCGGGATCAACATCCAGAAGTCTGGTATGTTACCGGACGTGAACCTCAAACATATAACCACGAAACTACCGAACTAAACAGTCCCAGTACTGGTACCAAAGATGGCTATTATAGCTATGGTTACTGTGTTGTCACAGACACAGACACCACACTTGCTAGGTGGTAGCCTTTAAATCAGCCGCGGTCCGCTAGTATACGACGGACCCGCGTGTCGCCACTGTCAGTGATTGCAGACCGAGCGCCGCCACATGGCAGGTCTAGAGACACTTCCTAGCACTCGCCCCAGTTGTACAGCCGACTTTGCTTGCGAAGCTACACTGAACAATACACTCTCATTTGCCGAGACGGTAGTTAGCATTGCCTTCAGCTACGTCAATTGCTACGACCTAGCAAGGCGCCATTCATATTTTATATGTATCGTGTAAAGCCTGTACCATCAGACCTATGTTCACCAAATATGGATTAAAGTTAAGTATTCCAGCAGCAAGGTACCTTATTGGCTATATTAATTACATTGTCCTGTTCCAGATCTCACGCCAGTCTGCGTGAGCGTAAATGCGTGCATTTGTCTTAAAATAGAGCTTTGCCTGAAAAAATGGCTAGAAATCAGTTGACACGTCTCCTTCTGATTCAAAATTTCAATTTGGTGTTTAATTAATGTTACAACACAACGGCTAGATTTCAAGTACTGTAAAGAGTGTCAAGTTAGTTTAAACGTTCCTAGAGGTAAGAGAGAACATTTCACGAAACATCGATGCGTGTTATCCAGTGACTACAATTCTGGTCAGAAACAAGTTACTCAGCCCATGCAAAGAACTGGCTGTAGCTATTTCTAAGGGTAGATCCCATTGTAGGTAAGCCATGGACCAACGCTGGAAGGTTGTTCTTAGATAGGATACAGGGGAACTGTACTCAGTCTGTAGTAGAGATGGGGGATCCGCTCTTGAACTAATTCATAGAGTTCAATCTTTCAAAGGAGTGAAAAATCAGTGATTCAGAAAAAAAGAACGGTAGCTCCAAACGTTTCCCACGGCAGAGAGAGAGAGAGAGAGAGAGAGAGAGAGAGAGAGAGACGGAGCATATCAGCAGCGCCTCTGCTGGTCAGAGCACAGTGCACGCCACACAACACAGCCAGCGCCGGCCTCTGCCCTGCTTCTACCTTGGCTGCCTGCATTGTGCAGTGCCCCATTGGATTTTGTGTTTCACATATGCCGTGCCGTCTCTGTGCGTCGTCTGCCGCGCAGTGTCTGGCGCAGCGTAACTTCGCATAGCACTCTGTCGGCGATCGTTTCAGTCGCACGTCCTGCCCTCTGGGCAGTTGATGCGAGCAACAGGACAGAGAGCCACCTAGCTGATAACATAGGAACTACTTGCAACAACCTGCTCGCAAGGGAACGGACGATTTGTCTCGGAGCGGGTGAGTTCACCGCTCCCTCCACCCTCGGAACTCACCCGCTCAAAGCTCACCCCACTGTCTCAACTCTAGCCAGAGCATTGAGCAAAGCAACTCAGGTGTCACTGTGGTCTCTGCGGTCTCAGCTCACGCAGTAGTACAGCTCGCGGCTCGACCTGCTCGACTCAGCGCCTCTGCATCGGAGTTCGTCCCTACTGGATATTGTTCTTCGTAGTAATACCGCTATGTATATTACATTATTATGTTATGTATACATCAATTGTTTTTATTTTATTTTTATTTGTTTAAACTGATTAGATTAGGTTCCTGATGACTCCTCTTACTATAGGATTGTTATTATGGACACTCGAATTTATGCATTAATTACGAGCGAACCGATAAATGTATCGCAAAATGTGATACACCAATATTTTCCTTGTTTTATTCTGCGTAAGGCTATATGCAGCACTTTCGTTTTACAGTCAAATTTATATTTTTTTTTCTTATTCTCGTACGGATTTTGCGATTTTAGGCGTCTTTGGAAGGAAACGTTCACTTTAAAAATATATGGCTTGCGATGTACACTCCTGGAAATGGAAAAAAGAACACATTGACACCGGTGTGTCAGACCCACCATACTTGCTCTGGACACTGCGAGAGGGCTGTACAAGCAATGATCACACGCACGGCACAGCGGATACACCAGGAACCGCGGTGTTGGCCGTCGAATGGCGCTAGCTGCGCAGCATTTGTGCACCGCCGCCGTCAGTGTCAGCCAGTTTGCCGTGCCATACGGAGCTCCATCGCAGTCTTTAACACTGGTAGCATGCCGCGGCAGCGTGGACGTGAACCGTATGTGCAGTTGACGGACTTTGAGCGAGGGCATATAGTGGGCATGCGGGAGGCCGGGTGGACGTACCGCCGAATTGCTCAACACGTGGGGCGTGAGATCTCCACAGTACATCGATGTTGTCGCCAGTGGTCGGCGGAAGGTGCACGTGCCCGTCGACCTGGGACCGGACCGCAGCGACGCACGGATGCACGCCAAGACCGTAGGATCCTACGCAGTGCCGTAGGGGACCGCACCGCCACTTCCCAGCAAATTAGGGACACTGTTGCTCCTGGGGTATCGGCGAGGACCATTCGCAACCATCTCCATGAAGCTGGGCTACGGTCCCGCACACCGTTAGGCCGTCTTCCGCTCACCCCCCAACATCGTGCAGCCTGCCTCCAGTGGTGTTGCGACAGGCATGAATGGAGGGACGAATGGAGACGTGTCGTCTTCAGCGATGAGAGTCGCTTCCGCCTTGGTGCCAATGATGGTCGTATGCGTGTTTGGCGCCGTGCAGGTGAGCGCCACAATCAGGACTGCATACGACCGAGGCACACAGGGCCAACACCCGGCATCATGGTGTGGGGAGCGATCTCCTACACTGGCCGTACACCACTGGTGATCGTCGAGGGGACACTGAATAGTGCACGGTACATCCAAACCGTCATCGAACCCATCGTTCTACCATTCCTAGACCGGCAAGGGAACTTGCTGTTCCAACAGGACAATGCACGTCCGCATGTATCCCGTGACACCCAACGTGCTCTAGAAGGTGTAAGTCAACTACCCTGGCCAGCAAGATCTCCGGATCTGTCCCCCATTGAGCATGTTTGGGACTGGATGAAGCGTCGTCTCACGCGGTCTGCACGTCCAGCACGAACGCTGGTCCAACTGAGGCGCCAGGTGGAAATGGCATGGCAAGCCGTTCCACAGGACTACATCCAGCATCTCTACGATCGTCTCCATGGGAGAATAGGAGCCTGCATTGCTGCGAAAGGTGGATATACACCGTACTAGAGCCGACATTGTGCATGCTCTGTTGCCTGTGTCTATGTGCCTGTGGTTCTGTCAGTGTGATCATGTGATGTATCTGACCCCAGGAATGTGTCAATAAACTTTCCCCTTCCTGGGACAATGAATTCACGGTGTTCTTATTTCAATTACCAGGAGTGTATTTGTATGAGGTTAATGAAATTTTAATACATTATAGCCAAATATATTGTTAATGTAAATCTCAAGTTACAACATTTTCCGATCACCCAAAATACCACGATAGTGCAAAATAAATCAATAATAAAAAACTTTGTCATATCGTGGAAATTTCAATAAACAATACAAAATTCTTACTCATTATCTGTGTTACTTCAAAATAGGATCAAATAAGATCAAAATACAGGTATAGTACTGGAATAAACCAAGTTTAAAGGGCAATGTGCTTTCCATTTATTTTCTATTGTAAATGAGTGGTGAGTCATGAAAAAGAGCTAATTCATTTCAGGGAGTGAACAGTTCAGATCCAATCTCTGAAAAGAACAGTTTTGCCCATCTCTAGTCTGTAGAGGAGAGTGCTTAGCAAACACTAGCGATCAACCATAGGATATTGCTTAAGTGTGTGGGACAACACACACACACGCACACACACACACACACACACACACATACATCTGATAGGAATAATAGGGGATGGTGAACGTAGAAGGGAAGTATGAATGGTTACTGGTTTGTCTCTTCACAGCAGAGCGTCACGAGAAGTCTGAAAAATGTGACCTGGGTAGATGCCAATTAGCCCATAAAAGAGCTTCGGGATCCAATATTCAGTTATTAATCTAGTGATATAAGATAACCGCCTCCATATGGATCGCAGAAGTAATATTAGACTCACTATACCGCGAACTGAATTAGTGATTCTTCCCTCACTTCATACAGAAACAGACCGTTAGAACATCCTATATCGTTGTGAAATGGGAAGAACCATCTGCAGTGCGCTTTACAGTGGCTTGGACGTAGACGTATAACCTGTGATTTATGTTATAAATGGTAATTTGATGAGCGGAATCGGTCAGACTGCACTCTTCAACGAAATAGTTGAGGAACGTAGAGGAAACATATACGTTCCTCCTGTATACAGAATGGATTAGAGTTCGTGTAAGGACGTATGCTTGACTGAAAACTCAGCTCCGTTGCCGCCTTTTTTCCTTGCCATCATTTTGTGTCACCAAGAAACGTGGGGAGGAAAAGCGGCCCAGGACAGCTCGAGATACAACCGACAGAGGACCTTCCTGAGCACTCAGACGGGACTCTGAAGAGGGAGGGAGGGAGGGAGAGACTGAGACGCCCCGGGAGCCCGCAAGCAGAGGCGGCTCGCCAGTACTTCGTGCTATCTGCAGTATTTCTTACAGTCCGCACGGAGGCCACCGTAATGAAGGAGGCGCGGTGGAGAGAAAAGCAGCGAACAGGGAACGAACTGCAAGGAAAAACGGCGCGTTGTCGCTGCGGCAGCCTTTTAACATATAAATGCGAACCGTTTCTCGGTTCATACTACAGCGTTACTTTTACGAATGCACTACAGTGAACGGGCCAAACTCTGTAGGCCCTGTGGTGTGCTATCTTCCCCCATGAGTGCTTAAGACATAACTTGCTCTGAAACCATAGAGGTTCAACCCATGCAGGCAGTTATAAAAACGAATGCGGTGTACATTTTCACCGGCGATATACGGTGTGCTAATGTTTTTTGGAGAATCAAAGGTAAAAATGACGAATAACGAACAGGGCCTGAAAGATATGGGAATCATTTGAGAAGATATCTGACTCGCCTCCGTGGCCGAGGTCGCTAACGGACGCTTTTGCGGTGGCGCTCGAGGTAACCCAGTTCGAATCCTGCTGGAGGAAAAACTATTCACTGCCAATATTGGGCCGGAAAGGGCAGGGGAGGTGGTGGCGTTAAGTTCCTGATCATCAGCCTATGAGCCACTATTCTAGTTTAAGTATCAAACCTCTCCACATTGTCTCACAGTCCGCCAGATGGGGTGTTAAGCACGGCGGCATCCTTGGTGCTATTTCCGAGGAGTAGGCTATTTGCCAGCACCAGATTTCACCTTCTCTCATCATCGTCACACAAAACATATATTACACTACACTCCACATACACACACAGATATAATACATACAGGTTGACAGTTATTGAGCGTTATGGGAAAAAAAGGTAAATTAGTTCCAAACGACTACGTGCACACACTTTATTCAACATGAAAACGTCACTACAGGTATTCGGATTCAGGTTATAATATGTTCGATGTGGCTGCCGTCCTGGGCGATGATGTGGCTCAGATGAGTAGCGAAATTCTGCACGACCCGCTGAAGTGTCGGAACATCGATGCTGCCGATGACCTCCTGAATGGCTGTTTTCAGCCCAGCAATGGTTTTGGGATTATTGCTGTACACGTTGTCTTTAATGTAGCAACACAAAAAGGAGTCGCGTGTGTTCAGATATAGACAATATGGTGGCCAACCGGGGATTTAATGCTCCGTGCAGATTAGATTGACACCTCGTGTCGCAGTGGACAGATTAGGAAAGAAAAAATGGCTCTGAGCACTATGGGACTTAACATCGGAGGTCATCAGTCTCCTAGACTTAGAATTACTTAAACCTAACTAACCTAAGGACATCACACACATCCATGTCCGAGGCAGGATTCGAACCTGCGACTGTAGCAGCAGCGCGGTTCCGGACTGAAGCACCTAGAACCGCTCGGCCACAGCGGCCGGCGATCAGGAAAGATCCACCTTTTCAATCCTGGTATATCCAATCCAATTGACAACGAAAAATGGATGGTACGCCGCACTGCATATGATGGAACTTGTCGGAAGATCAGTTACGATTGGTTAGACGAGCCAATTTTCTAATATCCTGGCCAAAAGTAAACTATGGTAATTTCGTTTACAACGAATAACTCACTAACCACGTAACTAATGGCTGATCTCCGAAGGAAGGGTACTGCTGACAAACAGAGTATCAATCTGAACTTTGACGCGATACTAATTTCTGGCTAGATGACTGATGTTAGAAATAGTAGTTGAAAAAGTTTTACGATAATGCAGCTGACCAACAGCTATGAGACTAGTTTGGCAGGCATTAAATAAATACAATAGCGTTGGAACCTGAGTATGCTCTCCTCACTAGTATGCAACTTTTCGTAGTCCAGAAAATAACAACGCACATCGACATCTAGACACCACGTATCAACGTCACTCTCCGAGTATTGTGATGGAACACACGCTGCTAGCGATCGATTAATATGAAATTAACCAACATCTCTATTCCCTTAAAAAAAAAACATCCGTCAACACTGTCACAACGACGTAACGTATAATCAGTATTAGTGACAGCATTAATTAAAATTCTATTATCAAGCACTGCTCAGTCTTAGTATGCACCACTACCGCTAAGAAACTTTTACTACTGGTGAAAACGAAATTTAACTTTCACTGTGGCCGATTCCACCAGAATACTGCCGTCTGCTTAAACTTACGTGTAGGATATGCACTCGCACAAATAAAACAACGACGTCCTTCTAGTAAGAAACCAAATTGACAAACACCAATAGAGTGATATTCCGGTTCAATGTGACAGTACACAACCTTGTTTAATAATCCTACAGGCGTATTATACTTTGGTGAAATATTATGTATTGGTATGCCGTTAGTTTCTGATGAAGCAACGATATTATTATTACGTCTTATTTACATTCCATTGCGAGCCAGCGACTCCGGCCGGGGTGGCCGAGCGGTTCTAGGCGCTACAGTCTGGAACCACGCTACCGCTACAGTCGCAGGTTCGAATCCTGCCTCGGGCATGGATGTGTATGATGTCCTTAGGTTAGTTAGGTTTTAGTTCTGATGACCTCAGAAGTTAAGTCCCATAGTGCTCAGAGCCATTTCGAGCCAGCATTTCGTAGCATGAGAATTCATCATTTTATTCCAATGTTCCAAATCTATTGCGAACGTATTCTTTCGTAATGTTACTTCTCTTTAAGTATTCGTACTATATTTTCCTTTCCAAAGATTCCTTCTTTTGCCCAAGTCCGACTCAATACAGTTATTATTATATATTTCTCAAATAACATACAGCTAAATCTTTGTTTTCTACGTTTACGTAATGTTAGATTCTGGTCCTTGCCAAGCCCAATAAATGGGATTAACTTTTTTAGAGTGGCTTTAGGGAAAGTTAACTAAAATAAACTTTTTCTAAAGCAACTCTGAAAAATCACCTTTTCTGTCTCTTTCTTTCTTTATCTTCGTATCTTTACCTCGTTATTACCCTTCACTAAAAGAATGAAAACTTTCTTTAATACTCTCTCTGTACTACAAATGACGTACGCACAACACAGTTTTAAACTTTCACATAGTGTAACAACTTTATTTTTATCTTGAAAATCTCAATGGTCATAATTTGTAGTGCTTGGTCCGAGTGGTGTTTATAAGCTATTCCCTTCAAATCGAAAAAGAAACTTAAAAAAAAAGACGCGGAAGTCGAACACGCGCCAGAACAAATGGACGTGGTCAGCCCATAGAAGGCTCCGCCTCCGCGGCGGCTATTCCGCGCAGCGAGGGCGCCACCGCTGAGCCACGTGCAGACAGCGGCCAATAGCCGCTCCCTCCGGTTTCATATATAGGGACCCGCTCTGCCCTAGTCCATGCCCCCCCCCCAACCCCAAATTCTATAAGTCCCTCCAGATCCTTGAGCGTCATGCACTCCGCGTCGCCTTCCGTATACGCCTCCCATCCCCCACGCGGATCCTCTATGATCTCATTCCTTTCCCCCATCTGCTCCTATCCCTCGAACGTATCCGCATCCTCTACACCTCCCACCGCCTTGCACCCCCTCACCCCCTGGTTGCTCCTCTCCTTTCCCATCCCCGCCCCCTGCCACGTCTTCACTGTTGTGTCCCCCCTACCCTCCATCTCTACACCCTACATCTATTCTCCCAAGGTGGCTTCCATCAACTCCCCCTCCCGGATGATGCCCTCTCTCCCTCCATTTATCCCTCCTATCAACTCTGATCGTCACTCCCCCTCCTTTCCTCTGTCCTTTTCCCGGGCTCCCTCTCCCCCCCTTCCATCCTCTTTCTTCCCCACCTCCCCTCTCTTTGCCCCCTTCTCTCCCCCGAGTCCTTTTACATTTCCCTCCTCTGCCTCCTCCCATTCCCTCTCGCGTCTGCCCTTCTCCCCCTTTAATCGTCCTCTCCCTCCTTGCCCCCCCTTTTGGCTTTTTTGCTTCCTCCCTCCTTGTTCTTCCCCCTCCTCCAGGTGCCTTTGGCTCGGGAGTGTCATCTTTGTGCCGCCACTTTCGTGCAGTGTTCTACAGTGAGTGTTCTACAGTGAGTGTTCCGTGTTGTGTTTTTTGGGAAGTGTTGCGAACGGCCATCATACTGTCGCTGGGTGTGCCTTTTATCTCTTGCGAACAGAAACCAGACTGTAGCCGTGTTTTTTTAATTGTGTGTGTGTGCTATGTTACTTGTCTGATTACTGTGTCTTTTATTAACGCTGCCAACCCCTTTTGCTTTCTGTTTTAACTTTCCGCATTTTTCCACCATTTTACACTTGACGTCACCGTTTTATCGCCTGTTTTTCTTGTTTCTTTTCTTCTTCCGTTTTTTTAATTTTTTTTAAATAAAAGTCTGTAAGCTGCTGCCAGCAATAAAGGAAAAAAAAACCTAGTCCAGCCAGTCTGGTACTCGCTCTGGATTTCGTTCTATCTCGGCGGTACTGCGTTCTGGTCGTTGCTCGTTGTTGACATTTGCCTGGCTCTGGTTCCGAGTGGATTTACGTTTGGTGTTTAGTGTTGTGATTTCCACAAGCCTCCGTTGTTTATCTCTTCCTCGTTGTGTCGCTCATAGTCGGTCGTGGTCGTTTGTTGTCAGTTGTCGTTGGTCTGTCGTCCGACTCGTCCTGTGTTTACCCGGTGGTGCGTGCTCCACCGCCGGCGGCTTCCCCGCATGGCGGCTTCGATCCGCAGCCCAAGGCGTTCCCGCTGTTTGTTGTGGTTACTACAGTTTCACCACCACTTTGTGTCCTATTTTAAGATTTTACCAAAATTGAGAGCTCTTCAGGCGTTGACATTCGCGTACCCACTACACCTTGAAGTTACTAAATCAATTACAGCACTTGAACCGTAAAAGATAATCACCGTTCGTCCCTCCTTTAAATGGTTCTCGATTGGATCGTTTTCTGCCTTGACTCCGTCAAAATGTAGGAAGATAGTCCGTTTTCAAAGACAATCGAGATATATGGTACAGTATATTAACGTACAACGTCGTAAAGTTGTGCCGTGCGGGCCTCAAAACTGCAAGTCTCACCTCAGCTGGTGGTCGCGGGGTTCTCAAGCGTTGTTCAAATACCTTAGAATAAGGAATAATAATTCTAATTGGCCGATACTCCCTCCGTATTCCTTTACACCCACTATTATATCAACCGTGTCACATTCTATGGTGCACGCGATCAATACTCCAAATTATCCAAAATACTGGATACTTAACGGATGAGCTCTCCAACATTCACATAAATCCCTAAGCAAATAAGTGATAACTCCACAGCACCTAATAGCCGGTACGACCAACTATTCTTCAAAATTAATCAACTGACCTACCATATAATCACGTACTGTATTTCCGTACTTATGATTAACAGCGCGTAGTGTTACACGGACGCCCGACTACCTATCTTCCGAAACTAAATTATCATGCCTTCGTATCGCTATCACCTTCGGCTTCCACTCAGTACTAATCCTGTCGATTAAACTCTCGATCTCAAGACTGGCTGCCGTATCTTGAACAAATTAATTTCAATTAACTTCTCGGAGCATATTATTACTGATGTCGAACGAGAATTCAGAATGAAACTATGACACGTCAGTGTCCTGTTATCATCCACTACGACCGACCGTTACCTGTCTGTGTTTTAACAGCTACTACTCACGCTTCCTTCCTCGAGGATCGAACTAAGAACCATTTTTTGAACAATCTTTGAACGGTGATTACCCTTGTACATGTTAAGTTCATTCTTCGTGGCCTTTGGTAACGTTTCTGGTGACCAGATGCAGTAATTGTAGCTTCGCTGACTAGCGCTGCTACCCACTCGCTCTGGTGATAGAGCATCTCTGACTGCGACCTGGTTTTCATCAGCTTTTTCTCTCTGTCTTTAGATACTATAATATGTCAAAGGAATACACATTAAAACATATCTTTTACAAAGTTTAAAATCCAGTTTTTGGCGCATTACAAGGACCATGTGCGTGGCCTCTCGTTACCCCAGAGCCATAATGCGGTTCCCAAAGCGCTCCTCCCAGAGATCAAACAATCTCCTGCTTCGATGGGTTCGATGGGACCGAGCTCCACCTTGCATGACGCGCAATTTGTTGAAATCAGGGTCACCTTGGATAATAGGATTGAAATCATATTCTAGAATCTTCACTTACCGTTCGGTAGTCGCTGTGCCATTAAGGAATGTCGCACCGATTATTCCGTGATTGGAGATTGTGCACCACACAATCACCCATGAAGAGACTTCTCGATCACGGAATGCGGATTCTCAGTCCTCCAAATGCACCAATTTTGCTTCTTGACGAACCTATCCAAATGAAAGTGAGCCTCATCGCTAAAGTAAACTATACAATTCCCATCATGCCCCACGGCCAACCGTGCAGTTCGAACGTTCTAACACAAAACGTTTGGGAGTTATGACGATTTCATTTCATACAATTCAATAATTATCACCCTGAACACCTAGTATTACAAATATTGTAATGAATCGAGTTGCAAATAAACAAGAAAAGGCTTAGACGTGTATAGTATTGCTTTAATATGCTACTATAATACACACTTCAAGTACTGAGAAAGCCTTGCCAACCTAATCTAACAAAACTAAATTTTGAGGCAATGTGTCGTTACCAAAGTTATTCCATCTCACTAATTGAAATACTTAAATGGAACAGTACTTCTATACTGGACAATTATGCAAGCATAGTTTCTGGGAAAACTGTGGTACAGTAAGCTGCTGGACTTTGTGACTGAAACGTGATAAGGATTTAAGTTGATACTTTAGATGCATTTTATTCAACATTATTTACTTTAAAGTTGATCACATAATCTCTGAGTGTCTAGGGCATTCCTTACGGACACCTTAGGTTTTATTTGTAGTGCCTTACGTATCTGTTGTGGAGGACAAATTGCAGGACTTCTTAAACCATCTGAATTCCATCCATGGACAAATTCAGTTTACAATGGAAGTGGAAAAGGAGGGATGTCTTCCATTTTTGGATGTCTTGGTTCGGCGTAAAGAAGATGGCCCTTTGGGTCATGCAGTATATCGGAAACCGACCCATACGGACTTATATTTACATGCAAATAGTTGTCACCATCCTTCGCAAACGAGTAGTGTTCTAAGAACTTTGGTACACCGAGCACACGTCATATCTGATGAAAGTAGTTTAAAAGACGAACTTTTACATCTGAAGAGAGTTTTTGAGGACAACGGGTATTCTCCACAACAGATACGTAAGGCACTACAAATAAAACCTAAGGTGTCCGTAAGGAATGCAGAAGATGACGAGGAAACATTTAAATCCATGGCTTTCCTGCCGTATGTGGGAAGCCTTTCATCCAAAATAGGACGGATCCTCACTAAACATAAAGTAAAAGTGATTTTTCGTCCACCGGCGAAGACAGCTGCACTCCTGGGTTCCGTTAAAGATGACTTACTACTCCGCAAACCTGGAGTTTACAAGATACCATGTGAATGTGGCCTCTCATATATCGGAGAAACGAATCGTACAGTCCAAGAGAGGTGTACGGAACATCGCAGGTACACTCGGCTCTTACAACCCAGTAAATCGGCTGTGGCAGAGCATTGTATTGATTCTGGTCACTCTATGGTATATGAAAATGTCGAAATTCTGACTTCTGTTTCATCTTTCTGGGACTCCGTAGTAAAAGAGGCCATTGAAATCCGCTTAACGAACAATCTAATTAATAGAGACAGCGGTTTCACATTAGATAAGTCATGGAATCCGGCACTTTCAATATTGAACTTACAAAGACGTTGCTACAGTTCAGCTTCCAGTAATACATCGACCTCCCAGCATGGATCGATTGCGCAGCCACAGACGTAACTCACGCATATCGTACGTCTTTGCCGCCGATCAACATCACTGGCGCCTTGTTTATCTGTGGCCGCATGCGCAGTGGCGCGGTCCGCGAGTTTAAAAGGATGGAGCGAGCGCTGGAGCGTCAGTCGTACGGCTCTCTCTGAAGATGGCTGAAAGGTATACAGCCGAAATATTAGAAGAAGAAGCAGCATTCATGCGGCTGCATTCCCGAAAATTAATGGAGCAGTCTTTGCGCCGCGAAAACTTGAAGATTCACAGATACGAATTAATTTGTTAAAATGGAGTGTTAATGGATTTTATCTCCGGTAGGAAGCATGAATTTTAAGAACCCACTAAATATTTTGTAAGTGCTGGTTGAGAACACTACATGAATGTATCTTGCTTTGCTGAAGGCAATACTGGTGAAATAATACAACATGGCACAGAAAAATTTTACTCTGTTTTCAGATAGAGCTGAACTCTGCCTTCCACCATCGTCGTTACATCAGACAGCAAGTGCGTAGGTGGACGACATTGTTTGGAGGCCAATGACCGATCTGAATATTATGCGGTTCACGTAATAACATTATCCGGACCATGGTCGTACGAATTGTAATCTGATTGATTAAACGCTGAATGAACACTAGCAGTGTTCGGCCGTGGCCAAAAAACAATGCGCCAGTTTTTCTCTTCAACGCAACCTGAAACTAGACTAAAAAAATGCATAGTAAAATCACATACAACATGAATAGCAAAGAAATGGATCTTCAACTGAAAAATAGTCACTTAACATCACATTAACACAATTATTCAACAAAAGCGTACAAGTGACACTTACGCAGCTTATCTCGATAGCGGAGGACAAAGGAGAGAGAGCGAGTTAGTCAGGTTCCGCTTTCTTATGTCTATAGACAAACTAAGGTACTTGCTGCTTTTTGTTTCATGGAGTTTTCTTTACAAATTTTAACTCATAGGCGTTTCTTTTACAAAATAATTTATGAAGACACCCGATCATTAGTATATAGTTTCTTTCAATTATTTTAGAAATTCATTTACATATGTAAAATTATTATAATATTATCTGGCGTTAAATGAAATTGGGGCTGCCTTTTATTTATTTATAAAGTAACATTTCAGAATACTTCCAATGAGATGTAGAAGAAGTAAAACAATTCCCATACCTGATGAAGGAAATACCAGTAAGTATTCAAATTACAAGAGCTTGGCGTTACTATCACAAAGCTGAAAAAATCAGCAACGCAACATTAAAGAAATATTATAAGCTACGAGCTCCACTTGACCAGTTCCCAGTCTGGAGCGTTATCACGCATGTGAACAGCAACTTTGTCAAAAAAGAAAAAGGAAGGTCACCTGACCAGGGTAGCAGAACTTTGTGAGCGGTCCTTGCTGAGGTGACGGTGAAGAGCTCAACAGTAGTGAAGGCGGAGACAATGGGTTTTGGCACGTTGGATCCAGCGGAAGAGGCAGCTCAGTTGACCAAATCCACTTTGAGTTTGACGTTGTGCGTGTGGGAACGTGGTCGACGTCTGTTTTTAGAGACGTGGCTAGAACTGAAAAGTGAAGCCCTCGAGCCTTACTCAGTGACTTTCTTTCTATGAACTCTAACATGTAATTTCACGATCAAGAATGGAGCGTCTTAGAGTTCACTAAAGGATGCCAGGAGGTAATAAATTCCTGCCGCATCACTGGCGCTAGTA
This sequence comes from Schistocerca cancellata, assembly GCF_023864275.1. Classification (NCBI taxonomy): domain Eukaryota; kingdom Metazoa; phylum Arthropoda; class Insecta; order Orthoptera; family Acrididae; genus Schistocerca; species Schistocerca cancellata. Next base: position 102,265,723 of record NC_064633.1, read on the forward strand.
GTCCATCAGATTCTGAGGACTCTGGACTGAGAAGCTACAACTCAAACGGGAGGAGATCGAAACATTCTGATCAGGACAAGGCCAAAATGAAAACTGTCACTGTCACAATCAACATTAACTAACTTCTAAACCCATAGTAGCTCTACAAATTACTAGAAGCACTTATAAATGAAAAGAAATTTAGGAACTGCTAGAGACAAGATTACTACCTAAGAACATTTCCGCTTTTTGTTAAATTACAGACTGTTCAAAAGTATGTGAGACAAAAGTATTCTGTAAATTACACCCAATCAAGATGTTTCATTCGAAGTTTACAAGTCATTATTAATTCTATAAATGAGACAAAGCCTGTGTAATTGAGATAAGGGCTGTTGTTGTTTGTTGTTGTTTGTTTGGGGGGAAGAGACCAAACAGCGAGTTCATCGGTCTCATCAGATTAGGGAAGTATGTCGGCCGTGCCCTTTCAAAGGCACCATCCCGGCATTTGCCTGGATCGATTTAGGGAAATCACGGAAAACCTAAATCAGGATGGCCGGACGCGGGATTGAACCGTCGTCCTCCCGAATGCGAGTCCAGTGTGCTAACAACTGCGCCACCTCGCTCGGTGAGATAAGGGCTGTGAAATAAAGATTAATAGTGTCCTTACACAAAATATGAAGTTCTTTTAATGCAAATATGCCAATCAACCAAAAAATAGACCGAACACACAATTATTAATATCAGGTCTTCGGAGATGGTAGAAAACACACTCATGTTCAGTAAAAACAAAATGACTTGAACGACTGGAGATAGGTCATTCATATTCACAGTACATGTACGTTAGCATGTTCTGCAGAAGTGATTAGCATTTCAGTCACCTCGGTTCAGCTTGTGTCCTGTTGCCTAGTACGCACAAGGTCCACCAAAGGTCCTGGTACCTTGTTGCATGCGTGACGGCGTAGGCGCGGAAAAGGAGGCAAATGGCGTCCTGTGTTATAGCCACCCACACTCCACTCCTGGTTCTAAAGTTCATCTGTGGTCAAAGTGCTGCACCCGTCCTTTCACCATATTCCACACATTTTCGATTGGCGACAAGTCTGATAATATGGCGGGACAGGGTAAAAGGCTCACGTCCTGTGACAAAAAGATGGCATTTATTAGTGCAACATGTGGTAGTGTATTCTCTTGCTGAAAAATGGCACCTGTGGCGTTGTGCGGAAAGGTTGTCATTCATGTACGCCACAATGGTCGCAGTGCCCTGGATTGTAGTTGTACCCAATAGCATCCCACACCATAAGTCCTTGAGTTGGCGCTGTATGTCTTGTGCCAATGTAGTCACTGTAATGCCGCTCCCTCCTGTCTGCGGCAAACCAAAATGCAACCATTATTTTCAAATACACAGAACCTGGATTCGTCTGAAAACAATGTCTCGTGCCATTTCTGTCCCCAGTGACGTCATTCCATACACCATTGCTGTCTAGCATGTTTCCGCATATTCGTCAAAGTTAGACGAAGAAGCGGTGGGCACGTAACCCATATCTTGATAAACGGCGGACTGTCACCCCTGATAGTGTAAGATGTGTGCCTATGTTCCACCGTCACGCTTCAGCCTGTGAGGATGCAGATCTGTCCTGCAATGCCATTCGAATGTGCTGTTGAACTTCTCAGAGGAGCGGGGGTGTGGTCATGGTGGTGGGACCTGAACCACCTCGTCGTGTTCTTCTGTGAATCATTCTGCACACATCGGTTCAACTGCCGGAGCGCTTCGTCGCACACGAGCAGCAATTTCCTGGATGAGTGGATCATATTCTCTCATGCTAATAATCCGACCTCTTCCAAACTTACGTCATCGAAGCGTCCTGCACATTTTCTCAAGTGACGCTGAACCATTACATTCGGTTTTTAGCGACAACGAGAGCGGCACGGGATATCATCGGTAGGTGGTGTTACGCCGTGATATTGATGTTGACCCTGAATCCGCTGGCCCACATGATTCAGATACTAATCATTTCTGCAGATTTACTAATGTACATATCCTGTGAATATGAATGTCCTATCTCTAATCCTTCAAGGTGTTCTGCTTTTTTCTGATCAGGAGTGTATAACCTCTAAAATTCCACAAAATCTGGTGGAAATTGTAATGGACGATTTTACTGTACTGATAGGGAGAAACGATTACTGACCCCTGTGCTAAAGTTAACAATCAAAAATAAACCAACCTTGGTGGAAAGATTGAGAACGGGTAGCTAAACCCCAACACAAGACAGCCAGAATATGAAATAATCACAAATCATAATATGCAAATTACACATTCATAAAAACTGGGAAAGGATTTTCAAATTTAAGTTTTGTTGTAGTAGTTCAGTCCAAAGACTGGTTTGGTGCAGCTCGCCACGTCACCTATCCTTGTCTTCTAGTAGCCATTGAAACTTACATGCATTTGAACCTGCTTACTCTGTTCATCCCTTGGCATTTATCTGCTACTTTTACCGCATACTTTCCTTTATTACCAAAGTCCAAAGTGAGGATTCCTTAATGCGTCAGCATGCGTCCTGTATACCGACCGCTTATTTTAGTCAACTTGTGCTGTAAATTCGTTTTTCCCCACGTTCGATTCGATACTTGCTCAGTTATTACTGGATCTACCCATCTAAAATTCAACACTCTCCTGTAGCACTACATTTCAAAAGCCACTATTTTTACCCGTCGGAACTGCTTATTACCCACCTTTCACTTACGTAAAAGTCTACATTTGTTGCGAAATACTTTTAAAAAAGACTTCTTAATGCTTAAACCGATATCAGATGTTAGCAAACACCCCTGTTTCGAATGCCCTTTTCGAGCTGTAGCCAACCTACGTTTGATATATCCCTTCTGCTTAGCTGTCGTCAGTAATTTTTCTGTGCTAACAGCTTAGCTCATCTGCTACCTTTAGTGTCTTGTTTCTTTAAACTGAAGATTTTGTAATAATCACACTTACTACCACCTGCCTTCTTTTAAATTGGAATTAACACATACATCCTCAAGTCTGAGGGTATTCAAATGGTTCAAACGGCTCTAAGCACTATGGGACTTACCATCTGCGGTCATCAGTCCCTAGACTTAGAAGCCACTTTGGGCGGCGTGAGGGTATTCATCTATCCCGTATATTATACAAACGAGGTGGAATAGTTTTCTCGTGGCTGGCTCCGCAAAGGACCTCAACAATTCTGAAGAAATGTCGAGTACTTCAGGAGCTTCGTGTATGCTGTTTTCCTTCTGTGCTCTGTCATATTCTTCTCACAGTATCATATCTCCCAACTAATCTTCATTATCTCAATTCACTTTCTATAGCACTGTCTTTACATTCTTTTCATTTGTATAGTAGCTTTATATCGGGCTCAAAACAAGAAAAAATGTCTGGTCAACGTGGGCTCCAAACTGTTGGTCATATGAGCGGTGAGGACTTATTCGGTGGAAAAATAAAAAATGTTTCGCAGCACCGAAGATGGACAAGTACTGATAGTTCTTAACGTGTGGATTTTAGAGCTCATGTTTATTCGACTTTTTTTCCTTATTTTGGTTTTACGAGCCTGCCCTCAAAATTTGTAATAGCAGTTTTCAAGCATCCCGTTTACTGTACACAATTTTAAAATTTTCCTTCTTTGCAGCAAACTGCTTTGCCTGCAGAGCTTTATGACATACGTCCAGCTGCTTATCTTTCCTCCAAAGGCTTCTTTAATTTTCCTATAAGTGGCATCTATGTTTTCCCTGGCTATACATGCTTCTACATCCTTGTATTTTAGTCTAGCCATTTCTGCCTAGCCGTTCTGCACTTCCTGACAATCTGAATTATCAGACAACTATATTTTCCTTTGCCTGCTTCATTTGCTGTTTTCATTTTTTCTCGTCCCATCATTTGCATACAATGGCTGGTGAGTTATCAAAAGTTTTATACTGGGCTTTGTCCTTCACCTATTTAATCCTCTCCTGTCTTCACTATCCCATCTTTCAAAGATTATCATTCGCCTTCTGCGTACTCCTTTCCCCTATTTCAGTGAACAGTTGTCAAATGCTTCTTCTTAAACTCTCAACTCCCAATTACAACGGCTTTAGTTTCCCCATGCTTTTAGCCGTTCGCCGTACCAACATACCAATGCCATGTAGACTGATACTAAGGTCTAAATCAGTCATTCATCCAGGCTGTTGCACCTGCAATCACTGAAAAGGCTGCTGTCACTCTCCGGGAGCCACAAGTTTGTGTAACCTCTCCACAGATAGCCCTGCACGGGGTTGCGCCTTAGATAAGGGCTATCTGCATCACTGAGGCAGACAAGCCACCGCATCTCAGCGAAGTCTATGATCCATGGAGGAGACCAAACTAAGTTGACAAACAAAAAATATGAGAACAGTCAGCTCCGCAATAAAGGAAAGTATCTGAAAATAAAACAACAACAGGGCACATTATAAAACTTTTAGTGTGAAGATAAACAGGCGCTAACCTCCAAGTCTCTGCTTCAAGATGGAGCATGAACAGTTAGCTCCAAACAACCAAGAACACTGCCTAGCCCTTTGAAAGTAATTGTAAAACCTTATAAAGTTCCCGAAGCACACAGAAAGATTTGTACCAAAAATTCTCCTAAGAACCAATTCATATTCACAAGCACCAAATGAAGAGGAAACTGCCAGACTACTGAAGAGGCTAAGAAATGACATGGGATCTCGTGAAGACTGGCCTGTTAGAGGAGAGAGGACTTCCATTATTCCCGTACCGTGTGGAATTCTATATAGAATTCTCCTGGGCTAAGTAAAATGACGACTCGAATGACAAATTGAAGACTGCCATGGAAATTTCAGATCAAATAAATCTTGCCTATTATAAATTATCGTTGTGGTTCCAATTCTCACATATCAAGAAATTTATAGAAAGAAACTAATTTGCACCTTTGTAGATTTTAAGTTAACTTAAAAGTCTGTATCACAAAAACACAGTTATTATTAGTGAAACACTAAATGATACAAAGCCTAAGACAAAATTCGCGGGTCAACCTCCGCAACGGTTTAAAATGAACACAGTAATGATACAAGGTGCTGAACTTTCTCCACTGATTGTCAAGTGTGTTCCAGAAATAGTAATCCATGAGCGGCGGAAACAGAAAACAGAGACTACATTAGATCAACGACTCAAATTAGGAAGAACAAGTACTCGTATTGACTCAGAGGCGTAATTATAGTCCTAAGAGCCCTGAGGCAAGCACATAAACTCAGGACCGTTTCACCCCATACATGCGTCCATCGTGCTCAACTGTGTCAAGAAAACGTCGCCCACATATCGTTTCTCATCGCTGTAGCATGCTGAGACAAAAAATTTTCTACATCTTCTCTGTTGTTAAGAAATACAGGGCTGCTTTTCGACTAGTCTCCTACCCTCCGCCGCGTCTTTACGGACTGTGTTCAAACTGTGAGCCGAATTCTTTATGCACACTGTTGTTGGTTCGCAGGAGAGCCAACACCGGTATGAGAGGAAGCCGAAAGACACGCGTTTCAGCTCACGTAGGCTGGCGTGAGGTCTGGAACATGACAAGGAAATTAGACTTTAGCAAAAAAGGACGTAGCTGTTGGAATACTTAACTTTAATCCGTAAATGGTGAACGTCGCTCTTGACGGTACATGTTTTACAGTATCAATAGTAACTGGTAATGGCGCCTTGCTAGGTCGTAGAAAATGACGTAGCTGAAGGCTATGCTAACTATCGTCTCGGCAAATGAGAGCGTATTTTGTCAGTGAACCATCGCTAGAAAAGTCGGTTGTACATCTGGGGCGAGTGCTAGGAAGTCTCTCTAGACCTGCCGTGTGGCGGCGCTCGGTCTGCAATCACTGATAGTGGCGACACGCGGGTCCGACGTATACTAACGGACCGCGGCCGATTTAAAGGCTACCACCTAGCAAGTGTGGTGTCTGGCAGTGACACCACACACACAAATGTATAAGCTACTCATGATGAATGCACCATCACAGTATTATTCAAAATACTTTATTACAATTTCTCCCTTTGCTTCTATTGACTGAGATAACTTATTCTCCAGATTGTTCTTGAACATAGCAAAAGATAGCCAACGATTCTCACACCTTAGCATCATAATTATTTCCGATACTATCTTCGATTATTTTACCACAAACAATAGCTTTCCAGGACTAACTGGTTTTACTAAGTTTTCCACTTCTCCTCTCCATTTTAATTTCTCCATATTTCTTTCCTTTCTTTCCGTCGGACAACAGGGGCGCCTTCCTGAGAAGCAGTTACGCCCTTGATTCTACAGTGATTTTTCTCCTCACATCCTCTTAGAGAAAACCGAACAAATCGTACTTCACGTAACGCACTTCTTAACAATACAGTGGTTTCTCCGAAGGGCCCTGCCGTTGCTTAGCACCAGTCTTGAGTCTGAGTCAAATGCCGAGCAGCACGAGCACTTCTGTCCCCATTCAGAAGAACCTCCAGAAAATCGCGTAATACAATGAGAGCTCGGAAGAACGTTAGCAGTCATATGGTAAGTCATCAGTCATCGTCTGATTTCCATCACACGGTGGCACCCTAGACGCTGTTTTCAAATGGATTGGACCTTCCTGCAGACATAATCAGTTTACACAGGCACGTATGTTTAACGAATATTGAGATCTTCGAAAATGCAGTTATATTCAGGGTAATTTTGTAGTTTAAACGAGTCATCCAGACTGTTCACCAAGTTTTATCTAAGGCAGACAGTACTGGAAAAGCATCAGTTTTATAATTCTTGTTATTATAAGAAAATCGATAAACTACCGCGCGGTGTGGCCGCTTGGTTTAAGGCGTTATGTCACAGATTGCGCGGTCCCTCCCGCCGGAGGTATGAGTCCTCCCTCGGGTATGAGTGTGTGTGTTTTCTTAGTGTAAATTAGTTTAAGTAGTGTGTAAGTCTAGGGGCCGATGACCTCAGCAGTGTGGTCCTTTAGGGATTCATACTCATTTGAACATTTTGAACTACAAATTATACGTTATCAAATGTTCAAATATGTGTGAATACCTAAGGGACCAAACTGCTGAGGTCATTGGTCACTAGACGTACACACTAATTAAACTAACTTAAACTAACTTATCCTAAGAACAACACACACACCCATGTCCGAGGAAGGACTCGAACCTCCGGCGGGAGCGGTCACATAATCCGTGACATGGCGCCTCAAACCACGCGGCCACACCGCGCTCCCTATACATTATCCTTCTGTGCCAAGTGATCTCTGTATTCGCGCGTGTAGACATTGTTTCACAAGTTGAGTGTGTCGTAGTGGTGTCTTGAAACATACGTATTACGTGCACATACGAACCATAAGACAAAAATACGTTTTTATAAGAATTCCGAACGATGATAGGCGAAAATTTGCCTTTTAAATAATAGGTGTTTTACAAACGTAATGAAAGCCAAATCGAAAAATATTGCTTATGCTACGTTTAATTCAGGAGGGTCCCCTTTAGTCTTTGTGCCACTGTAGTTTGTACCCATAATCCAGTACAGTACGTCCACATTTTCTTGCCCTGTTGTACCAGTAATAATGAATCGGGAGGAAGTTGTTGGAATCCAAGCTGCTAATACAAGGATGACCCTCGCTGCCATCTTTCCAGAACAATTCATACCGTGCTCCATACGCTATCGTCGTCATTGGTTAAAGCTTTATTTCATTTTGGGGATAAGTAATCTATAGCAGTGAGTATTATTCATTAGGCAGCACACAAGTGACCTGTAGTTGGCAAGGTCGCAAGGAGTTAACGCCTGAAGTCGCTCAGCTAAAATACTTTATTTTTTCTTGAATACTGTACTGGCATTCGGGCTCAAATTCCCATCTGAACACATATATTTAGGTTTTCTGCGATGCTCTTCGTGGACGAAAAAAAAAGAGAGAAAGCCAAAACATTGCAAAAACATAAGATTTACTAACGACTCTTTAACCTAGGTTTTGACGTTTTAAACTAGTCTTATTCAGAAGGATCAAAGAATAACACATAAAACAGTTTACATTATGTACAGGTTACTGCGTACGTATATGGAAACAATTAAAACAAATCAATGACTTACAAACAATTTTACTCTTACTAGTTACATGGCGTTTTGGTGGTACGTTAAACATGCTAGGCATAATGCTCAAATGACGATAAAATACACCTCCATAACAGTAAGACTACAAAATACCGTGCTGACTGCCATTAGAAAGTGCTTCACAAATGCAGACTGTATCTTCTGAAAATCCACCACCTGTGAGGGCACTAAGTGCATGCGCCGAATAAGTGCGCAAAAATGCTGGAACGAATAGCACGCCGGCCGAAGTGGTCGAGCGGTTCTAGGCTCTACAGTCTGGAACCGCGCGACCGCTACGGTCGCAGGTTCGAATCCTGCCTCGGGCATGGATGTGTGTGATGTCCTTAGGTTAGTTAGGTTTACGTAGTTCTTAGTTCTAGGGGACTGATGACCTCAGAAGTTAAGTCCCATAGTGCTCAGAGCCATTTTTTTCGAATAGCACGCAGATATCTAGAAAACAAGAAAATTATTAAAATATTGATACAGAAAACAGGGACGTAGTATCCGTTTGGTAGAATAAAAGACAGCCATACGCCATTTTACTTGCTTATCACCCAAAAAAATTTGCGCCCCTGTACACTAGCACAATACTCAGAATGAATTAATTATAATCAAATTAGTCGCAACTGATACTAAGCACGATTGATGTTCAGTTGATCGCATCTCAAGGAAAAAACAGCTAATGTTCAACTTTAGGTAGGAGCAATATGAACAAAAAAAGAGAGAAGAAGATGTTTCTCTCCATACCTCTTTTAGGTGATGTATCATGCGGAATCAGCAGAACCTTGAATAAAAAACATTGCTGCAGAGCCGCGTTTTTTGTTACTAATAATTTGAAACAAAAGATAACACATACAATCGGTGTACGAATAGGTCAGTTTCAAACCTCGTCCTTCGTAATTGGCCTATTGGATGGCGATGAAAATGAACGTGATCGCGTGTGACTAGTGAAATTTGACAGTGAGTAAAGCTATCGTTACTGAGAGAAAATAATACCGGTTAGTAGGAGGCAAATGTACTAGAGACCCTTCTGAAGGAATAATCTATTCTAAAACTAATGTAGACACTGATAATTTTGAAGTGGGTGGAATATGGTGCAATCGCTCACGAACCACACGGGGTGGAAAAGGGTACCATGTAATATTTAACATAAAAAATACTGATTAGGAGAAAAGGGATAATTAAACGGTCGCCAGCACACTAGAGCACTGAAAGCAATGAATATGTATATACACAATCGTAAGAAAGGTCAAGGCAAAGAACAATGCAAATAATGACTGGCTTGGAAACAGAAGGTTACCACCCTTTTCCACAACACAACAGTTAACGAGAAAATAAATGTTTCAGAAAGCACCGGGTTTGCAGTGACTTAGTCTGAAATACCAAATTTTGAAAGTAAAGTGAAATTGCTGTTTAAATAAATGACTGACTGTAACTGAAATTTATCATGTAAAAAAATGATTTCCAGTAATCTCAGCATAACTTAATGCAAAATTTGGAGAAAGGTAAGCAATTTAGTTTCAATTACAGAAAGATTGAATTTAATTTATTCTAACCAAATGAACAACTGATTTACTTTTGACATAAGGACTATAAAATATATACCAAGCCAGCATACGTCACTCGCTACGCTAAATAAAAAATAAATTAATCTGCGCACCCTTAATTAGTACTGTATCTTTAGTTATTAGTTTTGGCACTGAAATTTTACGTTAGTTTAAGTGAGTGAGGTTAATACTCAGAATTTTAAATTAGTTATGTGATACAAAAATACTGAGGCAGCAAAATTTAGACAGAAACTGGTCACTAGCAAACAAACAAACCTGGCAGTAAATAGTTAATCTATTTTCGTATTTTTAAGACACTCAGTGATTGCATGGAAAGGAAAAGACATCGTGCTTGTTAATATGTCTGAGGACAATGTCAACTCATGTGCCTTACTAGTTTTAACTAGTGCCGGCTATTATTCAAGAAAGTTTGTGAAAGAAATTCCACTGAGTAATGCCTGTACCTTTTAGTTATACTTTGTCAGTTAGCAGTCTCACGAAACTGTAACTGGGCGGGCGACGAAGAACGTAGCTGACGACCATGCTGAGCTGCTGCTCGTTGCGAACCCCAAGTCGTATCCAGAGCCATGGCTAATCAAGGGACAAGCAATACTTAGAGCTGCTGACTCATCTGCCTGTTCACTCAGACCGTGTTCTCAATCCTCGTGGGTCAGAAAAGTAGGTGTGCCTACACTGGCGCGATCATAGCTCCACATGGCGTCTGCAGCGGTGCCCAACAAACACTTCCGCACTCTTTCAACGCTCAAGCTGCTGTCTCTCGTCTCTGCCCGCAGCGCTACGGGGACTCCCGATACGCAAACACAGACAACAGCACAGCTACTGGCATTTAGTCTTTGTTGCCAACACATTTAGACACAGTTCCCTTGGTGATTACCCAGCAATTTACATTACAAATACAATTATATATAGATGTTCAAAAATAAATACACTATTACATTCAGTACTCATTAAATACAGTTTCTACAATACAGCTTAATGATTCAGAATTACCGGTGTATTACAAATTATCAATGGTTAATAAACATGGAAAATTTTTGTATGGAGCAGAAGGTATTTTATGTGAATTTTCGATGTTAGAAATTCACTATCGACGATAGATGTAAACGACAGTCCTACTTATTATATAGCAGAAGCTGGGAGATGTCTTGAAACAAGATACAAAGAACGTTTGCTGGTTAATGGATATAGCAATGTTTACCAAAAACTTATGTCGGAAACTTCTCGAACACTCCCCGGGAAAACGTGAAGATTTCGTACTCTTACATCGGGAAGTTAAAGGTTACAGACAACATTTCTTGGAGGAATTGGAAAACTTTAAACCTCGCAAGTAAAAAAATCGCTATTATTTTAAATGAAAAACTGCGACTTGAAAATAGGAATTTTCGAGACTGCTTAAAGACTTCATTTCTGACAACAAAATGTGGTGGCTTGTAGTCCTGCGGGCTCTAATGAAGACCTCATTTCCCTCTTTACAGATTTTGCTCGCATTAAGGCCTCCTAGTACGAGATGGTAGCGCATTAAAAATTCCTTTGTTTAGACTTTTAATTTCCTTTTGTATCAGATTCTGCCCTCACTATAGAGCGCACGTTATGTAACTCTGAAGCTTATGGATACATTTTTCATTTGATTTAATAATAACTTTAGTATATGGTCTGTGAATTCTTTCCTACAAATTTGTGATGACGGTTACACTGTACCTAATAAAATCTCCCCCGGCCCTCCCTCCCCTTTTTCCTTTCTATCCTTACAAGCCATCGTTTTCCATCAATTCGTTTTATGCCCTTCTTCAACAACCCATCCCCCTCCTCCATATCCACTCACAAAAGATGTACTTCAAGTAATTTTCTATTTGACTTAATGCATTGGGACATCTACAGCAGCGGGACAAAGATAGCACTGACCGAATTTGCATTCTTTCAGATTTATTCAAGATGGCGGATACAGGATGGCGGTGATAGATTTGGCAACGTCGCAATGACGTCGTTGTGGGATTTCAAATTTTGGCAGGAAAATAGGTCAATTGGGCTGCCTCCACTAACCTAACACCCTCTCCTTCCCTGCCCCAGAAAATTTTGTGATTCAAATTTTGAGGAAAAGTGGACACTTGGTCTACCTCCCCTAACCTAAGTCATCCGACCACCACTTATTTTTAGGAATTGATGCGAAATGGACTCAACCTGTGCCGGGTTGCAGGAAATCTGTATTTAAACAATTTGAGTCACCAAGAATATGTTACCCCTCCACCAAATCTCTTCCTCCATCTCAAACAAACGATGTCAGTCAATCATTATGTTGTAACCAACAGCATACCAGTGGATGGGTGGGATGGAAAAGACACTGTCGATATACTTTAATAATAATCATCACAATTGATAGTGTGAACAACCTACAAGAAGGATGTAAGTCATGAACTGGAAATTTATTTCTTACAATGGACTTTCCTCTGTTGAGTTATTTCAGTTGCTTTTCTATTCCTTGCACACTTATTTCGATGTCAGCCATTTTTTTCGTTCGTGCGAGAATTTAGAGAAGGAACTGCAGTACAGTCTTCCTCTGTGAAACAGCTTTGGAAAAAGGTGTTTAGTATTTCAGCTTTACGCGTGTCATCCTGTGTTTCAATGCCATCATCATCCCAGACTGTCTGGATATGCTGTTTCGATCCACTTACTGATTTAACATAAGACCAGAACTTCCTAGGAGATTCTGTTAAGTCGGTGCATAGAATTTTACTTCAGAATTCACTGAACGCTTCTCGCATAGCTCTCCTTATGCTATCTTTGACATCGTTTAGCTTTTGTTTGTATAAGTAATAGAACAAGAGTGTTTCCATATTTGGCTATCTGTAGGCCAGGGTTTAACTGTTGCAGGGTTTAACTGTCAGTGCAGTACGGCGATCTGTACAAATTAGTTTTGCTGCTGAAAATTTGATCTGCAGAGAGAAAAATTCGGACAGTGCTTCCACACCAGCAACATCAGTAATTTGGTGGGTAAATTCAGTAAGAGCAGATCAGAATGCTCCATTTATTCGCAAGACATCCTTTGTGCTCTGACATAGGACCTCTACATAGTGGTGAGAACGTTTGCATTTCGGAGATATTTGTTGAAAGTAGGACTTAACAATTTCCAGGACGGGTAACTTGTGATGGACGGGGTGCCATGTTAGGACCATCATATGGAATGCATTCAGTGTTATTCTATTTTCGTGAACAGGTTCTGTGAGGACAAGAATTTCCATGAAGACAAGCTGAGACATTACGAAAGTTCCTACAAAAGCGACTGTTGACTATTTCTATGACACTTTATGATTTCTAAGTGGTAGATTTTGCTCTGATTTACATAGTCATGTTACATGAGAATAACATTTAGAGCCTTTTAGCTGTGCCTGCGATGGTGAGTCATTATGCAAACATCTCGCACTTGGCAATTAGGCCTGCGCTGGACCAGCCAGCAGGTATGCATGGTGGCTGAGTAAACATATGAGGGTGGAGGCGTCTGGTATGTCCCATTAGGATCACTGGGGAGCATGCACTCTGTTGTTTTCTGGGAAACATTGCAACACATTTCTATAGCGTGTTCAGATGGGAGACTTGGCTCTTATTTACATAGACCTGTGATGTCAGTATAACATTGAGAACCTTTTAGCTGCATCTGTGAGTGTGAGCCGCAATACAAACATCTCAGAATTGGACTGGCAAGTACGCCTCACCCACGGTGGTTAGGTGAACATGTGAACATCCAGAGGGTGACTTGGCTCTTATTTACATACACATGTGATGTCAGTATAACACTCGAAGAACTCTAACTGTATACCCGAAGTAGACGTGAGTTTCACGTGCTGGCTGTTGGTGGCAGTGGCGTGAGAGCGATGGCTCGCACTCCAGCGTTCGTCTCCATAACACTGGCTTGCGTCCGGCTGGCCATACAAAGCGCCTGTGTGGTGTCGGCAGCGTCGGCGTGTGCGTGCATTGGAAGAGTTCGCTGATGTGTCGCGGTTGGCGTCGCGGTTAACGATAGTTCGAAAGCGTTTTTACATGCACAGAGTGTCTGTGCACTGCGTCATTTTCGTGTTTAAGCGTTGTGAGCGTGTTTGCAGAGCTTTTTACATGCATTGTTTTGACAATTTATGACTTGTTTGCAGTTCTGTATGTTGAATACTGCATTATGTCGACAGTTTATAGTTAGTGAGCATGTTTTCAGAGGATTGCACATTCATTATTTTGATAATTGACATCAATGTACTGCATTATTTCGGAGTATTACGAGCACTTTGCAGATCTTTAGGCTATGCAGTGTGACCCCAAGCATGCTGGGCGAGTGTTTTGTGTCAGTGTAATAAATAAACTTTGTGAAATCCGTCCCTAAATAAATTGTTCCAAAATAAATAAAGTACATTCCTTCTTCTCTCCAGCAGCCCAGAACAGGCTGAGTCCCTTTCCCACCATTTTTCGCCCCAGACTGCCATCTTGGATTACATCACGGAAGGGCCCTTTGGTGGCAGTACTGTGTACTAGGTCAGTTGGGCTCTGGACCTCGTGATGAATACAATGAATGGAGCTAATGCCTCAGATTGTTTGAATACTGCCTGCCTGCAAAATGAAGACTTACGTCCATTCTTTCCAGCAGCCCAGCACAGGGTGAGTCATTTTCCTGCCAATTCCTAGGAAGAGGTGGCGGTCAGATGACAGGTTAGTGGAAGTTACCTTTTTTCCCACCATTTTCTTAGGTTAATGGAGGTTGCCCAAGTGTCCTTTCTCTGCCAAAATTTAAAATTCCTGCCATTTTCGGAGAGGGGGGGGGGAGGGGAATGGTTTAGGTTAGTGGAGGTAGCCCAATTGACCTATTTTCCCGCCAAAATTTGAACTTCTCACCATGACGTCATTGGGATATTTCCACAACTTTCGCCGCCATCTTGGATCCGCTATCTTGAATAAATCTGGCAACAATGCAATGTGGGACCATGATCTCTTTGTTCTACTGCTCTCTACACAAGTCTTTTGGGTGACAACCAAATGGAAAGCAATATATTTACCTTTTATACTACGACACGCATACTACAGCCACTTTTTCTGTATCAATATTTTAAGAATTTAGTCGTGTCCTCGTTATTTCAGTGTTATTCATTCCCGCACTTCTGCGCATTTATTCCGTGCATACATATAGTGCCCTGTCGAGTTCTCAATTTTCCTCAACACAAGAGATATCACTGCGACGTCAGTTCACACTCTCTGTTAACGAACTACTTTCTAATGACAGTCAGCATGATATTTTGTGATTTTATTATTATGGAGTGAATCTGATCTTCACTTGTGCATTATGGATACATATTTAATAAACCTCCACAACATCATATAACCAGCAAATGGATAATCCTTTGTAAGTTAGTGATTTGTATTTTCTTTTGCTTTCTACCTACATTTTAACGTATACATAATGTTAATTATTTTAGATGTTAATCCTTAATCCTTCTGAATATGGCATTTTTAAAGTCGAAACATAGGTTAAGGGATTTTGAATAAGCTTTGAACTACTGCAACTGATTTGGCTGTTTTATCATCATTTGCTACAGGTACATTACAATTGCTGCCTCCAGCCATGTTCGAGGTTTTAAAATTTACTGTGATATTTCTAAATAGCTTAAGGCAAGTGCGGTCAGATTCCTTTGAAAGAGTACTGTCCAATTTACCTCCATATTCTCTGTCAATATTCGAGCTTGTTGTGGATTACTGATCACCTTCATTTTGACCTAATGATTATTTTGACCAGAATTTAATGTTTCAGCTGATAACGACATGTAACAGTGAATCCATTCAAGTCCCTTGAAGCTTACTCTCTGTGGTTTAGTGATTGTATCTGCCGCCCAGAAAAGTAACACGTGTGACTGTCTTAGGATAACTCTTTTCACAGAAAGTTTCCTAAATCGGTGTTACAGAGAAAATTAAATTTTTTAATCACGACAAGTGTGTTGTGTAGATCCCGTCAGTCAGAACTTCGCAAACACGTTTCGAATTCCTCAGTTCTATCATAGCCTTGGCTGCAAAACTTCCTCATGTTTAGTACCTTTCGTTCTATAAATATAATTTTCAGCTATATGAGTCGTAATGAGATTGATCTTTCACGTTTGTAAAGGATATAGTGATTTGTATATAACCTCTAAAGGATTTCCAGAAGCACCCCTGATTATTTTCACGTAGACAGCTACTTCACCTCACTGATCGATTTTACTAAATTTATTGTTCATTCATTGTATTTAAATTATAACCAGTTTTCTGGACAGGCTGACTGGCTTTCGCAAATTGTTTGGTAACTCTACGTTAGCAGCCGGCCGGAGTGGCCGACCGGTTCTTGGCGCTACAGACTGGAACCACTCGACCGCTACGGTTGCAGGTTCGAATCCTGCCTCGGGCATGGATGTGTGTGATGTCCTTAGGTTAGTTAGGTTTAAATAGTTCTAAGCTCTAGGGGACTGATGACCACAGCAGTTTAGCCCAATAGTGCTCAGAGCCATTTTATTTTCTACGTTAGCAGGTCGAAAACAGGTAAAGATTCTTATAGAAACATCAGGATGAGTTGGTCTCCTTACTTTGTTTGAAAAACAAAATACATTTTCAGCATATTCGGCAAACTAAATTCTAAAATCTAAATATGGTAAAGGATGTTTCTCACTTTTTGTTTATTTAGGAGATCCATGTTGGAGACAGATGTGGAACAGAATGGTTAAGAAATTTGGTACCAAAATACGGAAACACTTAACAAACTTATGACACTTATCTGTATCAAAAAATGCGTCTCTACAAACGCAAATCTGAGAATATACAACACAGTCATCATACCAGGTAACTTTATAGGGTGGAGACTCATATTTTAAATAAGCAGAAAGATACTGAAGAAATCTGAAAGAAAGTACGAAAAGTGATCAGGTAATTTTATTTAAGTATTATAGAGACCAAGAAAAATAGAGACCAAAGCAAGTAAAGAAACTGAAAAGCTTACCGAATACATTCAGATACGAAAAGTTCGCGGCCTAAGTTTTATGGTTATATTAAAATAATGGAACCAGCCAGAGAAAGCAGTCAGGTTGTTAAACTCAACGAAAGTCGTACTAAAGTTAAAATTGAAACAATAGAATGGATCAGTGTGATGTAAGAATCCCCAAAGGGAACAGGAATGACACAGCTTAGTATACAGAACAGAAATATTTTCAAGCAGAAAATTCCAGACTTAATAGATGGTCTGTCAGGAAAAACCAAGAATACAGGATCAGCTAGATATGCCGAGCGGAAAACTACCCGTTCTAAATGAAAATGATGCGGACGCACAGATAATCCTGAACGTACTCTTTGCTGTACTTATCGTGGACAAGTGTAGCCAAAACGTGAATAATAAGAGTTACAGTTTAAGATACAATAGTATTTAGCAGCAAATCTTGTTTTATATTTGAGCATTTGATTGTGACAATGAATTGTGTGATACCCTGGACAACCATAAGCTAAGGGTAAAAACGGGCAAAATGAAAAAATGGTTACGAACAAATTGGACAGCAAAGAAAGTGCAAACGTTAAGTTTGAATACGACACTCCAAAGATTGTCAACGAATTGTGCTATTTGGGTTGTACAGCAAGTTACAAAGTTAGTTTAGTGGAGACTGAAAAAGAAATCACAATCATCAATCAAGGCTTTGAAGCTAAGACAAACAACTTATTAAAAGGCAACCACTTGACTAATTAACCAAGAAATAAATTAGTTAGAAGATTTGTTTGAAGAGTAGTAATCTGTAGCTGCGCAAGCATTCAGGCTGTGTTCGACGAACCGGTCCTGCCTGGTGTTCCGAGCATAGTGCCAGTCCGAACGAGCGGCGCTACCCCCGTTAACGAAGTACACCGCGAACAGAATTCTGCATTTCAAATTACGGAAACTCGCTAATGGAAGCACTGCTGGTCGCATTAGGAATAATTGTCATTAACATCATCGGCATATATAGGAGTGGGCACGCTGTGGAAAATGTCAACTACCACAGTTAGCATATTCAGAGGAAGATAAAACATACATATCGCCAGGATGGAGAATAGGTTATTCTTTTCGTACTTCGTTGTTTACTTGCGTACAGTTATCCCTTTCCGGCAGTACTGCAACATTAACTGGAAGATATAAAGTCGAAAATGAGAAGAACGAATATCTACAAATTTTATAATGTAATTGGAGCGCGGCACACGCGTCAGGCTGTCTTTCGTAGTAAGGACTGGGCCACAAGGAGTTTCTCTTTATTTTAGCGAGACGCACTAAGTTAGAATTATTAAACGCCTATTGGAAAAACACCTCCAGTTGTAGAAAAAGAATAAATTACAATCATAAATCTGTAAAAGATTGACTAATAGCAAACCGATTAAATACGGTAATAAAACCTGTAGCAGTACAATAATAAAGCTCTAAATTCTTTTTCGACAGTATTTCTAAGATTTACAATCCAAAATAGAAATTTTCTACGCAAATAAGTGGCATATAAGAAAATTACCATACCTCGGATAGCGGACTTGCGCAAAACACGTGAGAGAAATGGCTAGACAAAACTGAGGTTAAATATTGTGTCATGAATGGTACAAATAGTCAGTCAGAACCTTCGTGAAATTAACAGATCTTAAATCTCCTAGTCCTTAGCCAGTTCAAAAACTAACAGTGCATACAAGAAGTAAGATTAGTAACCATTCAGTTGCCCGAGCCCCACTTGCATAAACACATTTAAGTAAATTAATCTAATAATTACACAATTGGCAAAATAGCTGACTACACGAACAATTAATATGAGCTAGAAATAAAAAAAAGTTAAAGGAGGGCCGCAGTAGGCGCGCAGTAATTTAAACACATGTAAATACATCGAGGTGTTATACAACCAGGTGTCGGCAAGGCGTATTGCGCTGGGAAAGATTGAGTGGCGCAGGACCAGCTGCACCCGGCCGACCGTTCGGTCGGCTGCGGATTTGGGTGCACTTTCGGACGCTGCACCTGCTATATCAACGAGACAGTCTCTACAAAGGAAACACAAATGGTAGCCTAATTACCAGAGAAATACAGAATACAGTTCAGGAATTGGGCCAGGCCTTCACTATAGAAGGAAGGCCACCGCATGACAGTTAATTTTGACAAGTAAATAATTTTTAATGAGTTGACGGAGTCAAACTAAAGGAACTTGTAAAGCGACCAAAAGCTAGATACTAAGTTCGACTACCGACCAAAAACTGTACCAAACCAGCAACAAATGGGCAAAAGGTAAACAAGTATTCGCCACGTGGAGCAGAGCACTATACTGCAGGCCAACGCATTGAGATGGCTAATGAACCCGTGATTAACGAGAGATAGAACATAAACTTTTGAATAACATTACAACCAAATGAATTATACACTGACGAGCCAAAGAAACTGGTACAGCTGCCTAATACCGTAGCCGGCCGGGGTGGACGAGCAGTTCTAGGCGCTTCAGTCTGGAACCGCGCGACCGCTACGGTCGCACGTTCGAATCCTGCCTCGGGCATGGATGTGTGTGATGTCCTTAGGTTAGTTAGGTTTAAGTAGTTCTAAGTTCTAGGGGACTGATGACCTCAGATGTGAAGTCCCATGGTGCTCAGAGGCATTTGAACTGTTTTTTGAACCTAATACCTTGTAGGGCCCCAGTGAGCACGCAGAAGTGCCACAACACGACGTGGCATGGATTCGACTAATGTCTAAAGTAGTGCTGGAGGGAACTGACACCATGAATACTGCTGGGCTGTCTATAAATTCGTAAGAGTAGGAGAGGGTTGAGATCTCTTCTAAACAGAACGTTGCACGGCATCCCAGATATGAGATATGTTCATGTCTGGGGAGTTTGGTGGCCGGTGGATGTGTTTGAACACAGATGAATGTACCTGGAGTCACGCTGTAGCAACTCTGAACGTGTGAGCCGTCGTATTGTCCTGCCGGAATTGCCCAAGTCCGACGGAATGCACAATGGACGTGAATGGATGCAGATGATCAGACAGGATGCCTATGTACGTCCTGTCAGAGTCGTATATAGACGCATCAGGGGTCCCGTATCAATCCAGCTGCACACGCCCCACACCATTACAGAGCCTTCTTCAGCTTGAACAGTCCCCTACTGACAAGTACTGTTCATGGATTCATGGGGTTGTCTCTACAAGCGTACACGTCTATCCGTGCGATATAATCTGAAACGAGACTCGCCCGACCGGGCAACATGCTTCCAGTCATCAACAGTCCAACGTCGGTGTTGACGGGCCCAGCCGAGGCGTAAAGCTTTGTGTCGTGCAGTCATTGAGGGTACGAGACTGAGCCTGCGCCTGCAAAAACTCATATCGATGATTTTTCGTTGAATGGTTCGCACACTGACACTTGCTGATGGCACAGCATTGAAATCTGCAGCAATTCGCGGAAGGGTTGAACTTCTATCACGTAGAAAGATTCTCTTTAGTCGTCATTGGTCCCGTTCTTGCAGGATCCTTTTCCGCCCGCAGCGATGTCGGATATTTGATGTTTTACCCGGTTCCTGATACTCACGGTACACTTGTGAAATTGTCGCACGGGAAAACCGCCGCTTCATCGCTACCTCGGAGATGCAGTGTCCTATCGCTAGTGCGCCGTCTGTGACACCACGTTGAAACCCAGTTAAATCTTGATAACCTGCCATTGTAGCAGCAGTAACCGATCTAACAACTGCGCCAGACATTCTTTGTCTTAAATAGGCGTTGGCGACGGGAGCGCTGTATTCTGCCTATTTACATATCTCTGTATTTCAATGCACATGCCTGTACTAGTTTCTTTGGCGCGTCAGTTTAGTAGTAACAAATGCATAATAAGGCCCTCGTTGAGAGACTTAATAACTAAGATTAAGAGGTCACAAAGTTACAAAAAAATAATGAAAACTCAAACCTGATAGTAAAAACACCCAATAATACAACCGATGAAATTGCGCGCTCTAGTGAGTACGTGAATCCACTTCATATAAAAATGTGCGCTGCCACAAATCTGACGCCTTTCATCGAATTATTCGCATGTTGGAGCATTGCATAAAGAATCAAATTCAGTAGTTTTAAAGGAGTTGTTGAAGACTGAAGCGGGATCAACATCGAGAAGTCTGATATGTTACCGGACGTGAACCTCGAACAGATAACCACAAAACTACCGAACTAAACAGTCCCAGTATTGGTACCAAAAATGGAAATTATAGCTATGGTTACTACCGATGCTCGGCCCACTCACATCCGATAAACCAAATCGAAAGCTCACCAGACATATCCAAACATCGATTCAAGATGGACACGGTGGAGCCGACACACAGCTTCTCCAGGTCCGTTCGATAGCTGAAGCACACAGCAGGCTCCTTCCCTCTGAACGCGCCACACACGTCCAGGGGTCTGCAGCCGGACGAGGTAACAATGGCTCACAGTCCAGGAACCCACCTGAGCGTGTCTTCCTGGTTTCGCCGCTTCATTCAGTGACCGTTCACTACCGAATCTGAACCAGCCATCAACTGCCGGCTCACTACTCACATCGCCTCATCCGCAAGGAAGTGTTTCATCTTCCCGGTCTCATTGTCATTGCCTTCGTGCCTCCGATCTCCGCGTGAACCACGCCCTCCTAAGGCAAATATGTTCTATTATAGACCGTGGAACGACCTATCGATCGCGCAACGGTTCAGTAATGCTTCTGGGCTACTACGCATCGTCACTGTAGTCTCAATTTTAAATATTTATGTTGCAAAATGTTACAAGGAATACTGCAGAAAGGACATCTATCGGGTAAAGGTATAATTGCGACGAGACTGACTGATTTAATTGCGTAGCTGTGGAAAATATTGGGTACCAAGATATTAGGAGAACTGAAAAGTGCGGTGTGACCTCGGGTTTTTCGTACCAGGAAACGAATCAGGGAAAAGGAAATAAGGTAGACAGATGTCAGTAAGACTGCGTGGTGGGGGATGGGATGGACATCAGGGTGGATTTTATGATTTGTAATTGAAAGCCTGTTGAATGTTCGTGGGAGACTTACTGGAGTCTGTGAAGGGGTATAGGCGGGGGGAGGCGTAAGCGAAGATAGGGAATAGGACCAGCATTAGAATTTAGTCGTTGGTCTGGTTTCTGAATGTGTACTATATACATAAGAATGAAAGAGGGAGAAGAAATTCCACAGCTGGTGAGGTACTGGTGTATGTGTGTGTGTTTGTATGTGTATGTGTGTGTGTGTGTGTGTGTGTGTGTGTGTGTGTGTGTGTGAGTGAGTGTGTGTGGGATGGGGAGGGGCTTCAACAGTATCAAACAAGGCGGGAAGTATGACGTTCGAGGATTATGGCAGTAGGGCGAATTTAGAGTCGCAGAAAAACAGGTATTAACGTAATACGCTGCAACAGGTCTGACGATGGTTTTGTAGGTGGGAAGGAGAAGAAAAGAAATTCCTGTATTTGAATACCGAGCGAGCTGGAACAGTGGCCAGACACTCGACTTAACTTCTGGGGTTCATATCCCTCTCCATCAGTCAGGTTAAGGTTGTCGACGGTTTCCCTAACTCACTTGAGGCGAATTCGGAGATGATTCCTTTTAAAAAGGTACAGCATATTTCGTTTATAATCGGAGCTTTTTCCGAAGTAGTTCAACGTGTTTATAAAAAGGAATGTTTGTAAATTAAGTAAAAACCATATGGGTGAGGATAGAAATAAGTTATGCCTATAATTACTGTCCTAGATTTTATTTTGAGCCATTTATCTTTGATTGGAAGTGATCATAGAAATTATATCAAGAGGTAGATTGGCTGAAGTGGAACTAGAATAATTCTTATGATTTCTGGAGTGGGGTGCAATAACGAATTTACAAAGGTGGGGTCGTTGGCGCACTCCAGGATTGGCCACTGGATATTTAACTGACGGTATTAGGACGCGCTATGTGTATGCCGAGGAGTTCCATCCCTAATCTTCGGAGAAAAAGAGTTTTTGATCCTGTTAAATCAATTGGGAAGGTGAAATATTTCGCTACTACACGAGAACAGTAATTCCTGTACAGAAATACAAAATAACACATATTTTGGGCAAATAAATTTTCCCAATGCTTACCGATTTAATTATTTGTTAATTTATACATTTATTATTTTTAGATTACTTGTTACAATGGAGAGACAAGCGTTTCTAGGGGAAAATATTTTTACCTTTCTAGATTTAATATCACATTTTGCACCATACATTTAATGGTAAGCAGTATTGAGAGAAACATAAATTTATATGAAAAAATAGAAATTTTGTACTGAACGAAATAAATTAAGCATGAGTACAAATTACGAACTAAGAGAAATACATTTTAATTGTTATGATAACGAGGAAAACGTTAAGCACACAGGCCCACATTATACACTCCTGGAAATTGAAATAAGAACACCGTGAATTCATTGTCCCAGGAAGGGGAAACTTTATTGACACATTCCTGGGGTCAGATACATCACATGATCACACTGACAGAACCACAGGCACATAGACACAGGCAACAGAGCATGCACAATGTCGGCACTAGTACAGTGTATATCCACCTTTCGCAGCAATGCAGGCTGCTATTCTCCCATGGAGACGATCGTAGAGATGCTGGATGTAGTCCTGTGGAACGGCTTGCCATGCCATTTCCACCTGGCGCCTCAGTTGGACCAGCGTTCGTGCTGGACGTGCAGACCGCGTGAGACGACGCTTCATCCAGTCCCAAACATGCTCAATGGGGGACAGATCCGGAGATCTTGCTGGCCAGGGTAGTTGACTTACACCTTATAGAGCACGTTGGGTGGCACGGGATACATGCGGACGTGCATTGTCCTGTTGGAACAGCAAGTTCCCTTGCCGGTCTAGGAATGGTAGAACGATGGGTTCGATGACGGTTTGGATGTACCGTGCACTATTCAGTGTCCCCTCGACGATCACCAGTGGTGTACGGCCAGTGTAGGAGATCGCTCCCCACACCATGATGCCGGGTGTTGGCCCTGTGTGCCTCGGTCGTATGCAGTCCTGATTGTGGCGCTCACCTGCACGGCGCCAAACACGCATACGACCATCATTGGCACCAAGGCAGAAGCGACTCTCATCGCTGAAGACGACACGTCTCCATTCGTCCCTCCATTCACGCCTGTCGCGACACTACTGGAGGCGGGCTGCACGATGTTGGGGCGTGAGCGGAAGACGGCCTAACGGTGTGCGGGACCGTAGCCCAGCTTCATGGAGACGGTTGCGAATGGTCCTCGCCGATACCCCAGGAGCAACAGTGTCCCTAATTTGCTGGGAAGTGGCGGTGCGGTCCCCTACGGCACTGCGTAGGATCCTACGGTCTTGGCGTGCATCCGTGCGTCGCTGCGGTCCGGTCCCAGGTCGACGGGCACGTGCACCTTCCGCCGACCACTGGCGACAACATCGGTGTACTGTGGAGACCTCACGCCCCACGTGTTGAGCAATTCGGCGGTACGTCCACCCGGCCTCCCGCATGCCCACTATACGCCCTCGCTCAAAGTCCGTCAACTGCACATACGGTTCACATCCACGCTGTCGCGGCATGCTACCAGTGTTAAAGACTGCGATGGAGCTCCGTATGCCACGGCAAACTGGCTGACACTGACGGCGGCGGTGCACAAATGCTGCGCAGCTAGCGCCATTCGACGGCCAACACCGCGGTTCCTGGTGTGTCCGCTGTGCCGTGCGTGTGATCATTGCTTGTACAGCCCTCTCGCAGTGTCCGGAGCAAGTATGGTGGGTCTGACACACCGGTGTCAATGTGTTCTTTTTTCCATTTCCAGGAGTGTATTTCTCGCAGTGGATACGTGGTGATGACAACAGATTGTTCCAACACATCGTCTTCTTTGAGCTGCTACATTTTCACATTTAGGTGTTTTACACGATCAGAGTGGAGCTAATCTCCTACGGTATTGGAGGTTTCGTCCACGTTCTCTCGCAGGCGTTGCATTCCACGTCAAGCCGGCTTGCACCAGTTCTCTCCGAAGATACTGTACTTCCATTACTGACACAGAGTATCCAGACACTGTGAACTGTGATCTCCAGTACCCGACAGAGAAAAGCCTAGTACCGCATCCTGTTATGGATATATATCCCGTACCGATTGACATTTTGATCTATTTGATCAGTTACGCCAATGTATTTGCTGTACTTTGTTTGAATGGATATTCGAGGAAATGAGAATCTGGGAGAGTGATCTGCCGACGACAAATTATTAAAATGCTGTCGCTAGTGCGTATTGTTACTGTTGTGGACTGGCAAGACAGCCAATCCACAGTGACGGGTAGCCGAAAGGCACGCGTTAAAGCTCACGCAGACTGGCGTGAGGTCTGGAACAGTTAAGGGAAATTATAGTAGCAAATAAAGTACGTAGTTGAAGTAATACTTAACTTTATCCCATAATTGGTGTACATCGCTCTTGATATCACATAAGTGCACTCTCAATATACACTGGTAATGGCGCCTTGCTAGGTCGTAGCAAATGACGTAGCTGAAGGCTATGCTAACTATCGTCTCGGCAAATGAGAGCGTATTTGTCAGTGTAGCTTCGCTAGCAACGTCGGCTGTACAACTGGGGCGAGTGCTAATACGTCTCTCTAGACCTGCCGTGTGGCGGCGCTCGGTCTGCCATCACTGACAGTGGCGACACGCGGGTCTGGCCTATACTAGCGGACCGCGGCCGATTTAAAAGCTACCACCTAGCAAGTGTGGTGTTTGGCGGTGACACCACAGTTACTTTTATGTAACACTGAAAATGAATCATAAATGTTGCATAAATTTCAGTAAATGGCTGATTTACTGAAGAGCTATTGACAGTCTTTGAAACGGAATGATGAAATACTTCTTAAGTTATGGAACGCAGCACATGTTTCTGGACGATGAGGGTACGTGAGAGACAAGGGAATCATCAAGAATGTCCCAGGAAATAAATAATCTGACAGGTACGGTAGGCAGAAATTTCCGACTGTTTGCTAATGACACTCTAATGTAAAGGAAAAGTCCTCGTTGAGTGACTGTAGGAGGATATAAGATGACTGAGAAAGAATTTCTATTCGTTGTCATGAATGGCAGTTTGCTGTAAATGCAGGAAAATTGTAAGTTAATGCAGGGGAGTAGGAAAAACTATCCTGTAATGTTCGAATACGGTACTACGGGTGTTCTACTTGACACAGTCACGTCGATTAAATATCTAGGCATAACGCTGCAAAACTACATGAGATACAACAAGCAAGTACGTGGGTAACGGAAAGGCGAAGGGTCGACTTCGACTTTTACGGAAAATTTTACAACAGTATATCTCGTCAATAAAGGAAACAACATACAGAACATCAGTACTACCCAGTCTTAAGTATTGGTCGAGTGTTTGGTATCTCCACGAGGTCGAATTAGTCATCAGAACAATTCATATTTTTGCTGCTACATTTGTTGTCTTGGTTGGATCTACATGCGAATATTACGAAGAGGCTTCATGAGCTTAAGTGGGGGAAACAAGACGTTGTGTTCTTTAAACACTACTGGAGAAATTTAGAGAAAAGGCACTTGCGAGAGACTGCAGAACGATCCTACTGCCGCCAACGTACATTTCAAGTTTGGACCGCAAAGACAAGACAAAGGCCTCGCGGAGTGGCCGCACGGTTAGCGGCGCCATGTCACGGTGTGCGCAGCCCCTCCCGCCGGAGGTTAGAGTCCTCCCTCAGGCATCGGTGTGTGTGTTGTTCTTAGCATAAGTTAATTTAAGTAAAGTGTAAGTCTAGGGACCGATGACCTCAGCAGTTTGGTGCCATAGAATTTCACACACAGTTGAACAGTTGAACAAGACAAGAAAAAGTAGACATCGTTCGGAACTACATACGCAGTCGTTTATTCCTTGCTTCATTTTCGAGCGTAACAGTAAAGAGGTGGAGTGGCGAAGGTGCCCTTCTCCGTGTACCATCGGTGCATTGCAGAGTATGTATGTAGATGTGGAATTACAATCTGCACCACTGGTCCTTACGTATGCGGACTTGCAGCGACATCAGCTTGGCGCTTCCCATCTTCTGCAATTTTTCTGTTACGTGACTTGCCACTGATAAAGACACGATGATGCGAATTATCGATACTGTCACGTACTGTCACGTATTTTCTGTCCCCGACTGAAAACGACGATTTGTATTGATAACGAAACAACGGACGTCGTCATATAGTCGATTGTAAGAAAACTTATTTTTCCCTGGTACACTAGCTCGAGTCAGTGTTCTGGAAATGTGCTGTATAATATTTATCAAATGTGAGGAAGCTGAAAGAATAAGTAAGACCAATGACTAGTGACTGTCTCATCACAATGAGGATAGTGGACTGATACAAAATAAATATGTCAACATCGAGAACATTTCTGGGCAACGGAACGATGGCCATTAAATCAGAAAAATTATAATGTGGAGCATGTAGCAGAATCGAGTATAATGAATACTCAACTGAATGGGCACGAAACGCCGTAATATCAAAATCGGTTGAAATTAGCGTGTGCCGTTTTGAGAGAACGGTGCGAGGCATCTAAGGACGCGAATATAGTGACGTCACCTCCACTTAAAACATTCACAGCTGTGCCCTCAGCAGGCAAACGGATGCTCGCTGTATTTTTTACGTACGAGATCCGATACTCCTCTAATTCCTCGAGCACGGAAAAACAATTAACAGCGACGAGTACTGTGAGGTACTCCATAGCCCATGCAAATCTATGAACAGCAAACAGACTGGGCTGTGCACGGGTGGAATGGTTGTGCTCCACGATGCGGTGAGTCAACAGGTGCACGTAATATGAAAAAAGTATAGTTTTGTGTGTGTCCTGATACTTTTGGTCATATAGTGTAACTTGCGGTCGGTCTAGTCCGTGCAAGAGCTGCATTCATTGCATTTTGTTGAAACTAGGAAAAAGAAATAAGGGGAGGGCATAATAATCAAACTGATCTAACAATATAACGTCCGGACTGGTGGAACGAAGTAAACAGAAGTCGAGAACAAACACAGTACTCACACTGTCCGCCACCGGGCAGTCGCGCCGCAGGGAGGCAAGCCACGCCGGAGGTCTGGAACGGCAATGCGGCGCAGGGCGTCAATTGTGTACAAGAAAGTAAACTGACGTCATCAGCGATGATATAGAAATCAGGACTGAACCGTCCGAGCATTTACATTGCTTAATTTAAGGACATAATAGAATATGAATGAACTGCGGTACGCCGATAGGCTAATAACTCAAGTATGCGACAATATGTGACATTTTTAGGTTCAAATGGCTCTGAGCACTCTGGGCCTTAACATCTGAGGTCATCAGTCCCCTAGAACTTAGAACTACTTAAACCTAACTAACCTAAGGACATCACACACATCCATGCCCGAGGCAGGATTCGAACCTGCGACCCTATCAGTCGCGCGGTTCCGGACTGAAGCGGCTAGAACCGCTCGGCAACTGTGGCCGGCACATTTTTGGCAACAGGGCAATGGTACATAGGTAAAATAAACGAATAAGCGATAAAAACAGTGACAACAACGATAAAAATTAACAGTAATATAGACTACAATATTAAGATTTGTGGCGGTTTCTTGTAAATATTTTAGTTTTATTTTCACAACTGGAGCCCACAATGTATCATACATGTGATGATTTACAGAGCATGGGCTATCGGTATTTATTACGATTAATTGTTATCACTGTTGTCACTGTTTTTATCCCATGGTGTGGTGAGCGTACTGTAAGACCTTCGGTACACACACCATCAGATTATTTGACTTGTCGCTCTAACGAAGTAGGCGAGTGTCAGCAATATGTCTCGCGGTCTTATCGTGGCGTGTTTTATCATCTGCCGTTAGGTCAGACGATAGAAATGCCACTTGCACGCTTAGAGTAGCAGATTGACGGTGACCAACTTTAAACAGAACTTGATTAATTTTCACACACATTTATTAAAATAATAAAAACATAGACATTACGTAACTTGATTCTGGATGCGGTTTACAATTGACAATCTGAAGTTCCTTTGGTCTTGGTACGTTAATCTTATTCTCACATATCTCTGATATGTGACAAAGTGTCTATACATTTCTCTTCATGGCTATGTACAGGAATATGATAATCTTATTAGGCGTAGACTGAAACTTGACTATAGACTGGTACAGACAAATGCAGACTGATGCAGACTAAGGCAGACTACTGCAAACTGACTAATCGGAGGTCTGTACACTCGTTGGAATACCTCGCGCGTTCAGGAATCACTGCGCGAGTGTGATCCGCGAGGAGAAAAGGTTCTACGTTAGCAGCAATCTCATTGGCTGCGTTACATACTAATAGGCGGATCGGCAGAAGCAGAATTTGGTCCGTCTCTATGACAGTGCCATCTCCTAGTGCGGAGACGGATGAGAGCTGCGCCTGCGCTGTTGTGTCCCCCTTGTTACGGCGAGTTTTTATGCGGACGATACGGCCTTTCTGACAACTGGACGACACTTGGACCAGCTAATCGTTAGGATGCAACGGCAACTTACTGTAATAGAACGCTGGGCGCCGCAAAATAAGATAACGATCAACCCGACGAAGACGGCAGCAGTTCTGTTCACACGGAGGAAACCAGTTCTGAACGACAGACTTCAAATAGCTGACCAATTTATCCCATGGTCGCCGGGAGTGAAGTATCTCGGTGTCTACCTTGACAAAAAATTACTCTTTACGCAGCATATTGCCGACAAGAAGACGGCAGCCCAGAAGATGGCCAGGTCGTTGATTCCGTTCCTGAAGAGTAAGGATCTCAACCCTAAGACTAAACTCCAATTGTATAAGGCAACGGTGGAACCCACAATGTTGTATGGCTCCACCTCTTGGTGAACTACGTGCGTCTCCAACTACAACAAACTCCAAGCGCTGCAAAACATTTGCTATCGATGGATCACAGGAGCTCCATGGTGGACAAGAAACGTCGACATCCGCACCGCACTCCACGAGACCACTATACAAGAGAAGGTTCATGACAA
Source organism: Schistocerca cancellata (assembly GCF_023864275.1). Taxonomy (NCBI): domain Eukaryota; kingdom Metazoa; phylum Arthropoda; class Insecta; order Orthoptera; family Acrididae; genus Schistocerca; species Schistocerca cancellata. The sequence continues at coordinate 102,295,372 of NC_064633.1, forward strand.
GGCTCTACGAGTTTTTGACAAGATCGATGCCCTTAGGGACGAAGTTCGACAATTACAATCGGTAGGAACGGAAACCCTGCAAGATGGCACAAGTATCGCGTACCGAAGTCAATAACGTTTCACCCCCCATAGGCAATCTGTTATAAAACGAGGAAGGAGTCACACATAACAGCTTGACACATTTCACCCTGCACAGGAGATAGACATCACCAAAGACAGCAGGCTAAAGGACCCATTGCGTGCCCAAGCCTAACTGAATGCGCAATAAATAAAGTGTTTTCCTTTTATCGTTACATCCCATCCTAGAAGAATAAGTCATCAAGGATGATCTCTTCAGTCCACACTACACACACACACACACACACACGCTTAGCGTGGCGCGCTCTATTGGGAAAGTTGTGTACGCGCTGACTACGCGGAACTATGTACACAACACATGGTCGTCTATCTTACCTATGTAGAATTGCCTTTTTCACTAAAAACGTCGCATATTGTGACTGAGAGTTATTTAGCCTATCGGTGTACCAGAGCCCGTTCGTATTCTATTATATCCTTAAATGAAGTATTGTAAGTGCTCGGACAGTCAGTCCAGATTTTCTATATCATCACTGATAACATCATTTTAATTGCTTGTACACCGTCGGCGCTTGCACCGCACAGCGCATCCAGACCTCCAGCCTGGCCCTCCATACAATCGTGTTTGACCATTCGCTGATGAGGCTTTCTCGCGGCGGACAGTGTGAGTACTGTGCTTGCTCTCTGCTTCTGTTTACTTCCTTCCACCCGCCCGGACGTTATATTTTTAGGAAGTTTGGTTGTTACGTCCTCCCTTTTCTTCTTTTTCTAGTTCCGCTGGCATTCACTGTTTGGAGCTGTTGCACGACAGGCGCAACCGCATTTTATATGTTACCAAATACAGTAAGCAAGTCGACTTGTTTCGGCAGACTTCTCTTTTGCTTTTTAAACATAGTTCGCATTACAGTTCTTCCCTCCTCTCCTTTGTGTGTTTCAGTGTAATACACCTGAAGATCTGTCTGAAAGTCCTGAAACTGGTGTTGATTTGAATACATATTAGTACAACTGAAACGGATCTGCCTGAATTAATTATATCCACACTATTGTTTCGTACCATTTCCTTTGAACACTTCACATACCAGTGAAGCCTCTGACATATAAAAACTGGGTACTGCGTGGAGTTTCGAACCTTGACCCCTGTCTCTCACATGTGAAGTACACAGGGTCGCGACTTCGATATTCCCTGCTTCACCGTACACAGAGACGCAGCGGAGAAATCTACCTCTGACCTATGCGGTCCGCAGGAGTCCAAGACGAGGACAGTGTTTCGAGTATTCGTCCTCGGATTCTCATCTGCGTGACGGCATGTTGGAGGCGGATGAAAATGTTACGTGATGTCATAATTACAACAGAAAGTGACAACGATGTCCTCTTACCAGCTCGTCCGTCTACGGTGAAGGGGGAGATTCAAAAGTGATGTGGTCTTCAAAGTGCCCGCATCTCGTGGTCGTGCGGTAGCGTTCTCGCTTCCCACACCCGGTTTCCCGGGTTCGATTCCCAGCGAGGTCAGGGATTTTCTCTGCCTCGTGATAGCTGGGTGTTGTGTGCTGTCCTTAGGTTAGTTAGCTTTAAGTAGTTCTAAGTTCTACGGGACTGATGACCATAGATGTTAAGTCCCATAGTGCTCAGAGCCATTTGAACCATTTTTTTGGGCTTCATAGTCAGTTTACATGAAAACTGCACATTTCTGCACATCTGTTCCTTATAAAAACTTTTTCTGCTAATTGTAAGTGCCCTCTTTAACCCCTACAATTCTTTAACAGGAATTGTGGAACATCTTCCGTTGTGATTTGTCATGAGGCGTTCTCCAGGAAAATGAAGGAACGTTAGGGTTGAAAGTTCCCAGGATGACCATGTCATTAGAGCCAGAACAAAAGATCGGTTTGGCAAGATCGAGAGAGGTATAGAGTCGACGGGTGGGGGAGTGGAAGGAGCAAGACATCGTCTGTGGCCCTGCAAGAGAACCATCCTGGATCTCTCCTTGAATGCTTTACGAAATCACGGAGAACCTCATTGTAGATGACTACGAAGTCTTTCGCGACGGAGTCCTTGCATAAAACGTTCGCGGTTTACTTGCCGCGTCAAATTTTGATAAAATCCCAAGCTTTCGATGACTTCCTCCGTTATCTTCGTCTAACAGATCAAGAGGACCAACACATCGCGCGGCTACCATTCTTCGGTGCAACGGCCAGAAAGATCGGCAGAGTCCTGAACCGGCAGGGAATCAGACCAGCCTTCCGGCCACCCAGGAAGGTTAAGGAAATGTTGCGACCCGTGAAAGGTAATCTCGGCCTGAGAGTACCCGGAATTTACAGCATTCCTTGCGATGGTGGCAAAAATTATGTGGGCCAGTCTGTCACCTGAAATACAGGTACCTAGAAAAATCAACGGTGGATGAGCACAGTTTGTTAAGAAAACATAAGATTTTATTCGATGAAACAAGACTACCTGCTCACGCTTCGAACTATTGGGACTCTGTCATCAGGGAAGCAGTTGTAAATAGACTCTGTGAAAATAATTTCAACTGAGACTCCGGTTATGCACTCAGCAATGCATGGAAGGGCGCAATTGATACAGAAAGAGCGCAGAGGGAGACTTCTCACATTCCTCGCAGTTCTCCGCCTGTTGCAATGGATGGCGCTGCAAGCAACGCTGGATAAAACGCGCAAACAAAATCTATGGACATATAGGCCGTACCAGAGCCCGTTCGTATTCTATTATATCCTTAAATGAAGTATTGTAAGTGCTCGGACAGTCAGTCCAGATTTTCTATATCATCACTGATAACATCATTTTAATTGCTTGTACACCGTCGGCGCTTGCACCGCCAGCGCATCCAGACCTCCAGCCTGGCCCTCCATACAATCGTGTTTGACCATTCTCTGATGGGACTTTCTCGCGGCAGACAGTGTGAGTACTGTGCTTGCTCTCTGCTTCTGTTTACTTCCTTCCACCCGCCCGGACGTTATATTTTTAGGAAGTTTGGTTGTTACGTCCTCCTTTTTCTTCTTTTTCTAGTTCGCGCCGTTTTCACCGTGGCGTCATCCAGACAATGAGAAGCCGTCCACTGCTTATAAAAGCGGGGGCCTCACTTGTCCACGACAGTCAGTTTTACCCCTGAGGAAGATGACGGAGGAAGTCATCGAAAGCTTGGGATTTTATCCAAATTTGACAAGGCAAACAAACCGAGAACTTCTCGTTGTAGATGTCTGGAGGGTGACTGGAACTGTCGCCCTCCTGAGTACGAGTCCAGTGCTTGACCCTTCGATGCGTTACATGGTGGGCTTTGTTCGATTGCTCCGCCGGTAAAAGCTTTATCAAGGGTTCCAGACAAAGTTTTACCCTCTGATGTTTGATTACCAGAAACGAAAGCAACGGCTTCTGTTTCTCGAATGGTATTACACTGAACCTTTTCCATCCGAAGTCAAACAATAGCCTGGGAATGATGAAAACAGAGCGGAGAAGGCGGAATTCCGTCACACTGAGATCGGGGCACCCCTTTTGGGCAGTGACGTGACGCAGCGGGGCCGTCCGCTTCTGACAAGGGAACATCCCCATCGCACTCCCCTGAGATTTAGTTATGAGTTGGCACAGTGGATAGGCCTTGAAAAACTGAACACAGATCGATCGAGAAAACAGGAAGAAGTTGTGTGGAACTATGAAAATATAAGCAAAATATACAAACTGGGTCGTCCATGCGTAAGATAGGCAATATTAAGGGCAATGTGAGGTGAGGAGCTCCGTGGTCCTGTGGATAGCGTGAGCAGCTGTGGAGAGAGAAGTCCTTGGTTCAAATCTTCCCTCGACCGAAAATTTTAACTTTTTATTTCCAGTTTATGTGAAAAACTCTTATGTTTTCATCATTTTTTTTTTGGAGTGATTTTTACATCCACAAGAAAACCTAAATCGGGCAAGGTAGAAGAAACTTTTCACCCATTCGCCAAGTGTACTAGTTAGGTGGGTCGACAACATATTCCTGTCATGTGACGCACATGTTGTCACCAGTGTCGTATACAAAATATCAGACGTGTTTTCCTGTAGAGGAATCGGTTGACCTATGACATTGCGATCAAATGTTTTCGGTTCCCATTGGAGAGGCACGTCCTTTCGTCAACTAATCACACGGTTTTGCGGTGCAGTCGCAAAACACAGACACTAAACTTATTACAGTGAACAGAGTCGTCAATGAACGAACGGACAGATCATAACTTTGCGAAAATAAAGAAAGCAAAATTTTCAGTGCAGGGCAGGTTTGAACCAAGGACCTCTCGTTTCGCAGCTGTTCACGCTAACGACGGGACCACGGCGCTGCTCGCCTCACGTTTCCCTTAATATTGCCTATCTTACGCATGGACGACCCAGTTTGTATATTTTGCTTATTTTTTCATAGTTCCACACAACTTCTTCCTGTTTTCTCGATTAATCTGTGTTCAGTTTTTCAAGGCCTATCCATTATGCCAACTTATAACTAAATCTGAGGGGGGTGCGATGGGGATGTTCCCTTGTGAGCGTCGGCCGGGCCGGGGCGCTGCCGGCGGCGCCGCGTGAGCTGCTAAGACGGCGCCGCCGGGGGATCAGGGCTCCTGCTTAATATCTCAAATCTTGCGCAAAAGTCATTACGCGGGATCTGCATAATGGGATCTCTAGGGCAAGTCAAACACGGCGACAACGGTGTGCCTGTTTGAAATTCAGATGCAAAGTTGGCTGTAATCTGCGCCCGGCTAATGAAAGGTGGCCGCCCGGCACAGGAGCATCCCCACCCCTGCCCTGCACCCTCCTCCACCCTCCCTCACCATCCCACCCCCACGGAGCCGCGTCAGCAGCCGCGGGGGAGCGCTAACGGTCCGCCTTCCGGCGTGGTAACGCCCTCCCAGCGAGCTGTCTGCGCCCTTGACTGACTTGCCACCTGAGCTAGAGACGCGACCGTTCTAAGAATGCTGCCTTTGCTTTCAGAACTCATGGATGCTGAAGAAATGCAATATACAGAGGGCACGATTACTACACGGATCAGCCAGTACATGGTGACCACCTACCTAAGAGCTGATATGTCCACGTGTAGCACGGATAACATCGGCGACGCGTCGTGACATGGAAGCAATGAGGTCTTGGTAGGTCACTGGAGGGAATTCGTACAACATCTCCGCACAAAACTCACCTAATTCCCGTAAATTCCGGGGAGGGGTCGATGAGCTCCGACGCCACATTCAATCGCATCCCAAACGTGTTCGGTCGGGGTCATATCTGGCGAGTTCAGGGCCCCAGAACAGCAATTTGAACTCGCCACTGTGTGCCTCGAAAATGTCCATCACACTTCTTGTCTTGTCTTGTGACATGGAGCATTATATTGCTAAAAAATGCCACTGTGATTAGGTAACATGGTCGTCGTGGAGGATGCACCAGGTGTACGATACTATGTGGCCATCACCGTGCCTAGCACGAGCACCAGGGCAGCCACGTGTGCCGATGTGTTCCCCAGAGCGTAATGGAGCCCTCCTGAGCTTGTCCTGCAGTATAGGTATCAAGAAGCTGTTTCCCTGAAAGACGACACATTCGCGGGCTTCCATCGGCTTGATAAAGAAGGTATAGGGATTCATCACAACATGGAACACTCAGCCACTACGCCAACGTCCAGTACCGATGGTCAAGTCGTAGTCACTACACATCCCCTGGATGATATAGAAATGCAACATTCCGAGCTCACGATTACTACACGGATCATCTAGTACATTATGAACACATACGTAATAGCTGCTATGTCCACATTTGGCACAGATAACAGCGGCGACGCGTCGCGATGTTGCCGATGTCGTGGTGTTGAACATTGGCACATGAATGGGTAGTCGGCTGCAGACGCTCCCCCGCCCCCCCCCCCCCCCCCCCGCAGGAGTTTAGTGCACTGTGTGTTCAGACATACTTCTACTCTGCCCACCATTAAAAGTCTGGTGTTAGTTCCGCCATCGTTCGCCGTCTGTCCCGTTTAAACAGTCTGCTCAGCCTACTCGTTCGACATGTGTGATGAGGGGTGGCTGCCCAAGGCCACGACGTCTCGACATGGTTCCACCCTGGTTTCGCCATGTGTTGAAGAAACTCACCATAGAACTCGTTGAACACCTGACAATTCGTGCAGTTTCCGAAATGCTCGTGCCCAGCCGCCGGGCCAAACACAGATAGATCGCACGCCACTACAATTCTACCCACGGACAGTGTCACATCCACGAGATGAATTTTAGCTACAGTGCGACGAGAGGAAATCATGCCTCTAACAGTTATAAACATTATCTATTCGACATATAAAAAAAAAGAAACAGTGAAAACGATGATAAATATTAATTATTTATATAATATTTTATGATGTAATTGGACATATCGATGTGTATCATACAAAGACAATGATAAATGTAAATTCCTTTCATGATCTGCTTTTGTCTTCTTTTGTTTTACCTTTTGTTGGTTGGCTTTTGTAGGCATATCAAACTGAGGTCTGTTAAGAAATTGTAATTATTTGTTAATTATTACTTGAGAATAGAGTTCATTATTATTATAAATATGAGTGAATAATTATTTGTAACTTTGATTCCTCTCTCAGTAAGCATTATCTGTGTTAATTATTTCTTTCCGCTGCAAGGAGCGCAACCATTGATGATGGCGATTTGTATCGCGTTTTTTGTCTGTGTTTTCCTTAGAAAAAAATCAAATGTTTGCTGGATGAAGTCTAAATAGTGCACAATACGAAAGTATCGCAGGAACTAGTGGACGCGTGAAGAACTGTGATTTATATTGTGAATGGGGCTTCAAGAAAATACAGCCACCTACTTTTAACAGTCTGGCTTGACATGAATGTAATAAAATATGCTGGAAAATGCAAATTTATGACTGTTGTAAGCATCTGAGATCATGAGTGTTTTTTCATGGTGGTATATGATAACAATTTCGAAAGTTAATGTCATAAGAATTTGCCACTGACGTCGTAAGACTGCCCCCGTGTCGAGCCGTTGGAACACAGACAGGTAGCGGCTGCTGCTGGACCGCCCCCGGCCGAGTCGGTGGGGCGTCGGCTGCCGTCGGCTGCATCGTGGTTTGGATCTGCTGCTGGCTACAAGTCGCGCTGCAGCAGGTCTTGCTTCTCCTTTCCCACGTCCCTCAGTTTAAGACGGGTACATGAAATGTCAAAATATAAGCATCAGTGACAAGATAATTACTATTCTCATTTTGTGGAAAAGTTTATTAGTGTTTATTTCACTCGCATTCACACGGATGGAATTAGACTGTTCTTGGAGTATGTTCTGTATTTTGACAATGTTCAACACAATGTAGTGATTCACATGTAAGTTTATCACAATATGCACATTTGGAACACTGCACTGTTAATCATACAAGTGTCTTTAGTGTGCTTCATTTACTTAAGCAGAATGTAAATATTTTCGCGACGCGCTGCGTAGCCCACGTTGCATTATTGTTTTGCCGCGCGGCTGGCTGTACAGTCTGTCACATTAAATTTGGCACGCGAAGACGCTACGTATCAAACTACTAAAGGTCATCAGTTGAAGTTAATTATTAATACAGTCAACAATACTCAACGTTCATAGCGTTGCAGCTAACTTTGACACTCCAAGAGCGTTCATAAGGTTACGTGGTCACAGTTTCTATCACTGTTCATCATTATTCACAATATAAATCACAGTTTTTCACGCATCCACTAGTTCCTGCGAAACACGTTTCACTGTTCTGGACAGGATGCTCCTGATACAATGGCTGACTAGCTGCAATAGCGTGGACGTGTTTATATGGATAGTTTTATTTCAGTAAAATAGTCTTGGTTTGATAACGGGCTTTAAAAGACAGAAACCTGTCACCAAAATTTAAAAAAAAAACAATAGCCTATAACATACATGCGATCAACGCAGTTTTATTGAAATAATTTAAATACAACTCTACCGATCGCTCTTTCCCTAACAACAATATTCCAAAACCACTCTATGTCTTACGTTTCAGGAACAAACGCTCCCTTGTCCTGCTCATTGTACCCCATAAAAAATTTCTAATAGGTTAAATTGTCTATCAGTATGTGTGTCTGTGCATACTCGTAGTTGTTCTAGTCTAACAAGGTTTGAAAAAGAACCTTTGTTGTTTCTGGAGAGTGTGAGAGGCGTATTGGATCGTCCAAAGGAGTGAACATTGTCGTGAGACGCGTGTGGATACACCAGAAGATGTGGGCGTGGTACCCTAGTGCAACTCGAAAGCGCATTCCAGAAGCTTCAATTATCAGAAGCCATTCACTATCATTTGTCCACTCTCTGCCCTTTGGAAAAATAGTCCCTTCTACTAATAGGCTGCGAGTCAACTAGCTCCCAGTTGGCTATGATTGACACTCAAATGTGCGACGTCAGTTATAATGCAGGTGTCGGTTTTCGTAAATTAAAATCTCTTCCAGTTTGGGATTCTGATATTCAGTCATCAACTTGCTGCTGCTAAGACATCATGTGGGATATAAATTCTTAAAATGAAGTCCTGGTCGCCATTCTCTCTGACCCGCAGGTAGGTGAAAATAATGTTCTCCATCGACATGGGAAAATGTTTAGTGTGTGGCATTAAAGAACTCAGCATAAGAGCACGTGCACGCCCCGAGATAACATGCTCTGATACGACGTGCCTGAAGATGAGATGCGTCAAGACGACAAGCTTTGAGATTAGATACCTTGTACCTGAAGGGTACCTGGCAGCAGTTGTCGCCACCTGCCGGCCGTGGGTGGCAGCCGCAGACACAGCCCTTCTGCCCGCTCCATACAGCGGCGTCCACCTGTCAGGCGACCCCTGCTGGTCCTCACGCTAACACCCCCCCCCCCACCTCCCCTCCCCTCCCAGGGCAAACACTGAACCCACACATATATCAAGCTCGATGTTGTTTTCCCAGGGTCTGAAACGTATTCCTGAGCAAGAAGTCAAAAGCATAAAGGGTGATTCTTACTAACGTTTAAAAACTCAAGAAACGACGTAGATCACGCTGAGTCAATTAATTTAATATAAGACACATATGGTCGCAAATATCGGGAAATGCTCCAAATGTAGATGACAACAGTTTGGTCCCTTAGGAATTGACACAGACACACATCAACAACGGTGTACCTCGCTGTGCGCGCAATGGTTGAGCCAGTCGGTCTGTCGCACCTCATCATCCCTACCCAAGTCAAGTATTCTCGTCGGTGTGGCTCTGGGCCCACGTGCACGACTTTATCACGTGGGTCTCAAGGTACGAGTTTTGCGTCTGGCACGCAGTATTTTTGTTACTGCGTTAGAGAATTACGTGTGTGCGTTGTGGTAAGACAAATTTAACTTTTTGATCTCGCGGCCTCCGTTGACTACTTGCAAAGTACACTACAACAAAATCCTACAGTATTGCGCCACATGTAAATCAGACAAAACTTCCCAAGTTTTTTTTTCTAAAAAACATCTGTAAACAAAAAAAGAGAAAGGACAAAAGGAAATAAACAGAAAATAAGAAGAACATTCACTTAGTTTTTGCTGGGACAATAATTTTGTAATGTTTACGTTTACAACAGATCACATTTACAAAAGGTGTTCGAAATCCCTTCACGACCAAGCCCAACCGCTGCACGTGCGGTGAGATACGTCATCTGGTGACGTCATATATTCATCATTCCTCATCCATTTTTACAGAACTTCCGGACATTAATGACAATGTCTCTTATACTAAATTACTTGTCTCAGCTTAATCTACAACCCTTCGGGCGGTTTAAACTTCAGCTTGTATATCTAGTAATGTATGCTGAGACACAGGATAGGAAAAAAATTTGGAAACAACGAAAACACAACACATTACCATGTCTAATACGGTGTATGGAATCCGTTGGCATTTAAAACAGATTCTCAGAATGGATAAATACAGTTCTGACATGGTTTTCAAGGCAGTCTTATATCATGCTTCCTGATAAATAATGTCAATTGCAATTAACGATGATCGACGTGGATAGCGATGATGCGCGCTTCAATCCAAAGTAGATTACAAAGGTTCAATAATATTTACATCTTGTCACTGTGGTGGCATAGGGAGATCTGGAAATCCATCCTAGTGCTCACAAAACCAATCCTGGACGACCCGATCGGTGTGGACAGGAGTCCTGTCGTTTTGGATGACCGCACTACCACTTGGGAATGAACCTTGTGGTATGGGCAAAACGGTTGAATTATCGTTGTCACTAATAGGACACCGAAGAGTAACGTTGGGGCCCATCGAATTCCATGGTATGGCTGCTCAAATCATCACTGAACATCCACCATGTTTCTCTCTTGCGACATGAACTAGGCTGGAAGTTGGAAACAGTGTGAAGAAACATCCGACTTAATGACTTTCTTTCATTGACCCACAGTCATGGTTTTATGGCTACAGCAGCACATTTTTCCTCTTATTACTGTCAGTAATGAGTTGTTTTGGAATTCCAACTAGCCCTGCCATAGAGCTCCGTTTCTGTTGTTTTGGTGCTAACAGGATTTGAAGTGCGACATTCAGTTCTGCAGTAACTTTTGCAGTTGTCGTCATCTTACTTCCCATCACAGTTCTCTTCAATTATCGTCTGTCGCGATCACTCAGCCCACAATTTCGACTGTTTGTGATTTAGCGGATGATGTTGTTCTGCTTTCCCGGTAAGCAGAATAAATATTCGATACGATGCCTCTCGTAACGCCAAGCACTTGGGCTACCTTTATTATGGAAACACCCACCACATGAGCCCCCACAGTTTGCCCACTTTCTAATTCACTTAACTGCCAAATTATGCACTCACACCTACGGCGAACACCGTTCTGACCACGACTGACACTTCAAAGTATTGACGACATTCCGAAGGTAACGTTCGTGGCCAAACGCAACAGTGCAACCTGCAGGGTTGGCATTTATCTTCAAGCGTGCGTATCTCCCTGCATTTCTCTAGGGAATATATCTGAGGCGTAGTTCCCCGCCCTCCATCGGCTCCCCCCTTCTTTCTTTTCCTTTCCTCCCCCCCTATACCCCCTCATTTGACCGGGTCCTCCCTCCCCCCCATCTTGCACCGTGTCACCTGTATAGTGCTGTTGTGAGTGAGTGTTCAGTGTTGTGCGTTACCTGTCAGTGTTGTGAACAGCTACCAAACTGTCGCTAGTTCTGTTTTTTATCTCGTGCGAACAGAAATCACACTGCCGCCGTGTTTTTTGATTATGCCTGTCTATGTAATATATGTTTTAATCAGCACCAACGACCATTTTCGTCGCATCTTTTTCTCCGTGTTTCAGTTTTTAATAGTCACCGTTTTTATCGCCTGCTTTCATTGTTCTTGTGTCTCCTAATTCTGTTTTTTCTTAACTTTTCTGTGGGCTGCAGAGCGGCGTATTGTGCTGCTGCTAGCACGCCTTCCCTCCGGGGGAGGGGGGGAATCGAAATCCAATAAAAGAAAAAAGAAGCGTAGTGCTCCACATCGGGCGAGATGCGCTTGGTCCAGTAGTTAGTTGCAAGTAATTACGACTGTGGCCGAAAGCTATCGGATTCTTACGGACTAGCAAATTATCAAGTAGTCAAAACATAATTTGGAGACCGAACGGAAGTAGTTGTGATTACTACGACTGCCATTAATTATTGCTAATTCGTTTATTAATGTGAATAGATGTAAGATATTAAATGAATATTTTAATGTCTATATAACGAGTACAAGTTGGCGTGGGAACTGTAATTCCACAGAGAAAGTGAATTATACTCTCAGAAGAATTTTGCAATGTACAATTAGCCAGTTCACGTTACTGACAAAACAAGAAAATGTTGCGAAAATTCTGTTACTTGTTATTGTTGTTGTTGTCTTCAGTCCTGAGACTGGTTTGATGCAGCTCTAAATGCTACTTTATCCTGTGCAAGCTTCTTCATCTCCCAGTATTTACTGCAGCCTACATCCTTCTGAATCTGCTTAGTGTATTCATCTTTTGGTCTCCCTCTACGATTTTTACCCTCAACACTGCCCTCCAGTACTAAATTGGTGGTCCCTTGATACCTCAGAACATGTCCTACCAACCGACCCCTTCTTCTAGTCAAGTTGTGCCACAAACTCTTCTCCCCAATTCTATTCAATAAATCGTCATTAGTTATGTGATCTACCCATCTAATCTTCAGCATTCTTCTGTAGCACCACATTTCGAAAGCTTCTATTCACTTCTTGTCCAAATTATTTATCGTCCATGTTTCACTTCCATACATGGCTACACTCCATACAAATACTTTCAGAAACGTCTTCCTGACACTTAAGTCAATACCCGATGTTAACAAATTTCTCTTCTTCAGAAACGCTTTCCTCGCCATTGCCAGTCTACATTTTATATACTCTCTACTTCGACCATCATCAGTTATTTTGCTCCCTAAATAGCAACACTCCTTTACTACTTTAAGTGTCTCATTTCCTAATCTAATTCCCTCAGCATCACCCGACTTAATTCGGCTACATTCCATTATCCTCGTTTTGCCTTTCAAGGCACTGTCCGTTCCGTTTAACTGCTCTTCCAAGTCCTTTGCTGTCTCTGATAGAATTACAATGTCATCGGCGAACCTCATATTTCTTCTCCATGGATTTTAATACCTACTCCAAATTTTTCTTTTCCTTCTTTTACTGCTTGCTCAATATACAGATTGAATAACATCGGGGAAAGTCTACAACCCTGTCTCACTCCCTTCTCAACAGCTGCTTCCCTTTCATGCCCCTCGACCCTTATAACTGCCATCTGGTTTCTATACAAATTGTAAATAGCCTTTCGCTCCCTGTGTTTTACTCCTGCCACCTTTAGAATTTGAAAGAGAGTATTCCAGTCAACATTGTCAAAAGCTTTCTCTATGTCTACAAATGCTAGAAACGTAGGTTTGCCTTTCCTTAATCTTTCTTCTGAGATAAGTCGTAAGGTCAGTATTGCCTCAAGTGTTACAATATTTCTACGGAATCCAAACTGATCTTCCCCGAGGTCTTCTTGTAGTGGCCGAGCGGTTCTAGGCGCTACAGTCCGGAACCGCGCGACCGCTACGGTCGCAGGTTCGAATCCTGCCTCGGGCATGGATGTGTTTGATGTCCTTAGGTTAGATCGGTTTAAGTAGTTCTAAGTTCTAGGGGACTGATAACAACAGCAGTTAAGTCTCGTAGTGCTCAGAGCCATTTGAACCATTTTTTTGAGGTCGGATTCTACCGGTCTTTCCATTCGTCTGTAAAGAATTCGCGTTAGTATTTTGCAACTGTTACATATTAAACTGATAGTTCGGTAATTTTCACATCTGTCAACACCTGCTTTCTTTGGAATTGGAATTATTATATTCTTCTTGAAGTCTGAGGGTATTTCGCCTGTCTCATACATCTTGCTCACCAGATGCTAGAGTTTTGTCAGGACTGACTCTCCCAAGGCCATCAGTAGTTCTAATGGAATGTTGTCTACTCCCGGGGCCTTGTTTCGACTCGGATCTTTCAGTGCTCTGTCAAACTCTTCACGCAGCATCGTTTCTCCCATTGCATCTTCATCTACATCCTCTTCCATTTCCATAATATTGTCCTCAAGTACATCGCTCTTGTATAGACCCTCTATATACTCCTTCCACCTCTCTTCTTTCCCATCTTTGCTTGGAACTGGGTTTACATCTGAGCTCTTGATCTTCATACAAGTGGTTCTCTTCTCTCCAAAGGTGTCTTTAATTTTCCTGTAGGCAGTATCTATCTTACACCTAGTGAGATAAGCCTCTACATCCTTACAGTTGTCCTCTAGCCATCCCTGCTTAGCCATTTTGCACTTCCTGTCGATCTCATTTTTGATACGTCTGTATTCGTTTTTGCCTGCTTCATTTACTGCATTTTTATATTTTCTCCTTTCCTCAATTAAGTTCAATATTTCTTCTGTTACCTAAGGAGTTCTACTAATCCTCGTCTTTTTACCTACCTGATCCTCTGCTGCCTTCACTACTTCATCCCTCAGAGCTATCCATTCTTCTTCTACTGTACTTCTTTCCCCCATTCCTGTCAATTGTTCCCTTATGCTCTCCCTGAAACTCTGTACAACCTCTGGTTCTTTCAGTTTATCCAGGTCCCATCTCCTTAAATTCCCACCTTTTTGCAGTTTCTTCAGTTTTAATCTACAGTTCACAACCTGGAAATGTCTTACAATTTAAAACCCGGTTCTTAAATCTCTGTCTTACCATTATATAATTTATCTGATACCTTCTAGTATCTCCAGGATTCTTCCATGTATACAACCTTCTTTCATGATTCTTGATCAAGTTTTAGCTATGATTAAGTTATGCTCTCTGCAAAACTCTACCAGGCGGCTTCCTCTTTCATTTCTTAGCCCCATTCCATATTCACCTACTACGTTTCCTTCTCTCCCTTTTCCTACTCTCGAATTCCAGTCACCCATGACTATTAAATTTTCATCTCCCTTCACTATCTTAATAATTTCTTTTATTTCATCATACATTTCTTCAGCTAGTTGACATATAAACTTGTACTACTGTAGTAGGTGTGGACTTCGTGTCTATCTTGGCCACAATAATGCGTTCACTATGCTGTTTGTAGTAGCTTACCCGCACTCCTATTTTTTTATTCATTGTTAAACCTCCTCCTGCATTACCCCTATTTGATTTTGTGTTTATAACCCTGTATTCACCTGACCAAAAGTCTTGTTTCTCCTGCCACCGTACTTCACTAATTCCCACTATATCTAACTTTAACCTATCCATTTCCCTTTTCAAATTCTCTACTCTACCTGCCCGGTTAAGGGATCTGACATTCCACGCTCCGATCAGTAGAACGCCAGTTTTCCTTTTCCTGATAACGACGTCCTCTTGAGTAGTCCCCGCCCGGAAGTCCGAATGGGGGACTATTTTACCTCTGGAATATTTTACTCAAGAGGACGCCATCATCATTTAACCATACAGTATAGCTGCATGCCCTCGGGAAAAATTACGGCTGTAGTTTCCCCTTGCTTTCAGCCGTTCGCAGTACCAGCATAGCAAGGCCATTTTGGTTAATGTTGCAAGGCCAGGTCAGTAAATCATCCAGACTGTTGCCCCTGCAACTACTGAATGGCAGCTGCCCCTCTTCAGGAACCACACGTTTGTCTGGCCTCTCAACAGATACCCATCCGTTGTGGTTGCACCTACGGTACGGCCATCTGTATCGCTGAGGCACGCAAGCCTTCCAACCGACGGCAAGGTCCATGGTTCGTGGGGAAGGATATTCTGGTTACTGAGTTTTTATTTAAGTGAATTCTTGAAATGAGTGTTAGTTTCCCTGAAAGCACGACTCGAAGTGCCTTCTAAATGAGCTGTGGACGAGACCTAATGTAACTACACTCCTGGACATTGAAATAAGAACACCGTGAATTCATTGTCCCAGGAAGGGGAAACTTTATTGACACATTCCTGGGGTCAGATACATCACATGATCACACTGACAGAACCACAGGCACATACACACAGGCAACAGAGCATGCACAATGTCGGCACTAGTACAGTGTATATCCACCTTTCGCAGCAATGCAGGCTGCTATTCTCCCATGGAGACGATCGTAGAGATGCTGGATGTAGTCCTGTGGAACGGCTTGCCATGCCATTTCCACCTGGCGCCTCAGTTGGACCAGCGTTCGTGCTGGACGTGCAGACCGCGTGAGACGACGCTTCATCCAGTCCCAAACATGCTCAATGGGGGACAGATCCGGAGGTCTTGCTGGCCAGGTAGTTGACTTACACCTTCTAGAGCACGTTGGGTGGCACGGGATACATGCGGACGTGCATTGTCCTGTTGGAACAGCAAGTTCCCTTGCCGGTCTAGGAATGGTAGAACGATAGGTTCGATGACGGTTTGGATGTACCGTGCACTATTCAGTGTCCCCTCGACGATCACCAGTGGTGTACAGCCAGTGTAGGAGATCGCTCCCCACACCATGATGCCGGGTGTTGGCCCTGTGTGCCTCGGTCGTATGCAGTCCTGATTGTGGCGCTCACCTGCACGGCGCCAAACACGCATACGACCATCATTGGCACCAAGGCAGAAGCGACTCTCATCGCTGAAGACGACACGTCTCCATTCGTCCCTCCATTCACGCCTGTCGCGACACCACTGGAGGCGGGCTGCACGATGTTGGGGCGTGAGCGGAAGACGGCCTAACGGTGTGCGGGACCGTAGCCCAGCTTCATGGAGACGGTTGCGAATGGTCCTCGCCGATACCCCAGGAGCAACAGTGTCCCTAATTTGCTGGGAAGTGGCGGTGCGGTCCCCTACGGCACTGCGTAGGATCCTACGGTCTTGGCCTGCATCCGTGCGTCGCTGCGGTCCGGTCCCAGGTCGACGGGCACGTGCACCTTCCGCCGACCACTGGCGACAACATCGATGTACTGTGGAGACCTCACGCCCCACGTGTTGAGCAATTCGGCGGTACGTCCACCCGGCCTCCCGCATGCCCACTATACGCCCTCGCTCAAAGTCCGTCAACTGCACATACGGTTCACGTCCACGCTGTCGCGGCATGCTACCAGTGTTAAAGACTGCGATGGAGCTCCGTATGCCACGGCAAACTGGCTGACACTGACGGCGGCGGTGCACAAATGCTGCGCAGCTAGCGCCATTCGACGGCCAACACCGCGGTTCCTGGTGTGTCCGCTGTGCCGTGCGTGTGATCATTGCTTGTACAGCCCTCTCGCAGTGTCCGGAGCAAGTATGGTGGGTCTGACACACCGGTGTCAATGTGTTCTTTTTTCCATTTCCAGGAGTGTATTTCCTGGAACGGAAAGCTTCTTCGACGCTCTGTTTGACTCAATGTTATGACCAATTGCAGAACGTATCCTTTCACTGCCGCTTACAAGGTAGATCGGGATGTAAAACAAGAAGTTCCGTCTGACACGGATATTGAGATGGAATACTCATGACATACACACCCGATGAGTAAGTTGGCTTATTCCTGTTGTTTGGCGAATGCCGACAGGATGTCAATGAAGCAGCCACAGTCTATGGCTGCGAGGGATCGCGCTCAAAGAGCTCCATGACGCATTAAGCTCTCAAGTGCTAAACAAAAATTTCGGAAAAGTATTAATTTGAGAAGGATAAGTAGTAATACAAGAAAGCCAGCAAGCAGTGAGTGCGTTTGTGGAAGTGTTAGTTTTAGCTAAAATTCAAAACAATCCGCATGTCAGCTTACGAGAAGTTTTGGCTGTCACTAGTAGGAAGCCTACAGCTATGTGGCAAATAGTACATGGTCTTAAAATACACATGTATCAGCTGTCACTGACATAGGAGCTGCACGTGAACGATCTCTATCAGAGAGTTAATTTCTGCCAGTGGGCAGTGCATTGTGTCACACTAGACGCTTTACGAAGTGTTATGTCCTGTGATGAATGGACATTTCTAAATTATGGTGAAGTCAGTAGTTACAATATACAGCACTGGGCTACAAAAAATCCTGGCTAGGTACGCTATATCGGCCGCACAGAAGGTGGTCGATTCATATGTGGTGTTAAATCCTAGGAGAAGAGATCGGCCTGCACTACTTCACAGGTACTATCACGGGCGAGACGAATGGGCTCCATCGTTGAGAGTTATGGTTCTGTCATTGAAAGTGTCAATTTACACAATAGTTGCCTTATTTGTTTTCAGCACGATGATCATCCAGCTCATGCTTCAAGTGTGTTGTGCATGAAATGAATTACATTGTTCCTGAAGGATGGGTAGGAATGGACGCAAGGTCGCCTTACTGAACATCAGTACTTTTATTTCTGGTGGGTATCTAAAGAATCGTATTTATTTCACGGAACTCATACATCCAAATATCTTCAAAGAGTGCAACGAGAAAACTTATAGCTCCGTGACACAAAAAACTTTACACCTCGTCCGCAAGTCGTTTGGAAGGTGCATTCAAAAAATGAGCACCAGTCTGAATACCTCCACAAATGAATATTCCGCCACCACACCACCAACGTGTGCCTACCTAATTATGCACAGTATGTCTCTTCCAATCCTAAAAATTTCTACCTTCCTTGATTCCTAAATGGAATTGCTTGAAATTTTATTTAACATTGTTTGTAAATAGTTGGTATAAATACACCAGAAAAGAGTTTTATTTTAAAAAGTTACAACTCGTTGCTGTACCTTTCAGGAAAGTAGGTAAATAAACTATATGAGTAAATCCACAGAAAGAGTAACGATTTCTATGTTTAATGTATGCTAATGTTCCTTTCAGTTAATATTTTATAAGTTCCAAAGAAAATCGCATAGACCGAAACACAAAGTACGTAAATCCACATCTATATCTACATACTGCAGTTCGTAAGCCACCGTACGATGCATGCCGGAGGGTACGTACTCTTTCCTTTCTTGTTCCACTCCCAAGCACAGCGAGGGAAAAACGACTTTCTATATGCCTACGTATGAGCCCTAATATCTCGTATATTATCTTTGTGGTCCTTAAGCGCAATGTATGTTGACGGCAGTAGAATTCGTTCGGCAGTGAGCTTCAAATGACAGTTCTATAAATTTTCTCATTAGTGTTCCTCCAAAGCAAAGCCGCCTTTCTTCCAGGAATTCCCATTTGAGCTTCTAAAGCATCATCATAACACTTGCGTGCTGTTAGAACCTACCGGTACACCTCTGGAAGTCTGTTTCTGAATTGCCTCGTTGTCTTCCTTTAATCCGACCTGGTACGGATCCCACACACTGAAACAGCAGTCAAGAGTACGTCGCACCAACATCCTACATGTACTCGAAGTTTCCTTTACAGATAAACCGCACCTACCGACAGCTCTCCCCATGAACCTAAGTTGACCATTCGCCTTTCCTACCTCAATCCTCATACGCTCGTTCCATTTGATATCGCTCTGCAGCGGTACGCCCAGATTCTTAACTGACTTGACTATGTCAAGCAGGG
Organism: Schistocerca cancellata; assembly: GCF_023864275.1. Taxonomy (NCBI): domain Eukaryota; kingdom Metazoa; phylum Arthropoda; class Insecta; order Orthoptera; family Acrididae; genus Schistocerca; species Schistocerca cancellata. The sequence continues at coordinate 102,314,362 of NC_064633.1, forward strand.
CACTACTGATTCTGTATCCGAACGTTACGGGTTTTTATTTCCTACTCATGTTCATTAACTTACATTTTTCTACATTTTGGGATAGTTCCCATTCGTCACACCAATTGGAAATTTTTTCTAAATCATCTTGTGTCCTCCTATAGTCACTCGACTTCGACAGCTTACGGTACACCACAGCATCACCAGCAAACAACCGTAGTTTGCAACCCACCCTGTCCGCCAAATCATTTATGTATACAGAGTACAGAAGCAATCCTACCATACTTCCCTGGGATGCTCCTGACGGTATCCTTGTCTGTGATGAACACTCGTCATATTGGGTTCTCTAACTTAAAAAGCCTCGAGCCACTCACATATCCGTGAACCCAACAATTTGCTCGTCATTCGTTAACAGCCAGCTGTGGGGCGCCGTGTCAAATGGTTGCCGCAAATCTAAAAGTATGTAACATGCCTTTTGCCCTTCATCCACATATCGCAGTACGTTCAAAAATGGTTCAATTGGCTCTGAGCACTAAGGGACTTAACATCTATAGTCATCAGTCCCCTAGAACTTAGAACTACTTAAACCTAACTAACCTAAGGACGGCACACAACACCCAGTCATCACGAGGCAGAGAAAATCTCTGACCCCGCCGGGAATCCGCAGTACGTCATGTGATAAAAGGGCAAGCTGAGTTTAGCACTAGCGAAGCTTTCTGAAACCAAGCTGATTCGTGGACATAAACTTCACGGACTCAAGAAAGTTTAAGGTATTCGAACTCAGGATATGTTCAAGCATTCTGCAGTAAACGGAAGATAGGGATATTGGTACGTAATTTTGAGGGTCCGTTGTTTCACCCTTATTGTTTGCAGGAGCCACTTGCGGTTTTTTTTTTTGCAGTCGCTTAGGACTTCACGCTGAGCGAGAGATTCAATACAAATACCGGCTAGGTAAGGTGGCAGTGCCATATAGTACCCGGAATTGGGATACCATCAAGATCTGGTGACTTACATGCTTTCGAATCTTTCTGACTCAGAGGGCCATAGACACGGGTTCAGAGGTAGATGCCATGTTTCCTGACTTCCGCAAGGCGTTTGATATGGTTCCTCACAGTCGCTTAATGAGCAAAGTAAATATGGACTATGAGACCAATTGTGTGATTGGATTAAAGAGTTCCTAGATAACAGAACGCAACATGTCATTCTCAATTGAGAGAAGTCTTCCGAAGTAAGAGTGATTTCAGGTGTGCTGCAGGGGAGTGTCGTAGGACCGTTGCTATTTACAATGATGTGTTGGCAGATGTGCCAACACCTTGTAGTTAGAGGAGGCCGAAATGCACGCTATAATCTAACGCAGACTGGCGTGAGGTCTGGAACAGGATACGTAATGAATGCTATAAAGAAAAGTACGTAGCTGCTGGAATACTTAACTTTAATCCATCATTTGTATACAGCATTCTTGATGATATAAGTGAGACTCTCTCTAGAATTGGTTAATGGCGCCTTGCTAGGTCGTAGCCATGGACTTAGCTGAAGGCTATTCTAACTGTCTCTCGGCAAATGAGAGAAAGGCTTCGTCAGTGTAGTCGCTAGCAAAATCATCGTACAACTGGAGCGAGTGCTAGTAAGTCTCTCTAGACCTGCCGTGTGGTGGCGCTCGATCTGCAATTACTGACAGTGGTGACACGCGGGTCCGACATGTACCAATGGACCGCGGCCGATTTAAAGCTACCACCTAGCAAGTGTGGTGTCTGGCGGTGACACCACATACAATATATATAAATGACCTTGTGGATAACATCGGAAGTTCACCGAGGCTTTTTGCGGATGATGCTCTGGTATATCGAGAGGTTGTAACAATGGAAAATTGTACTGAAATGTAGGAGGATCTGCAACGAATTGACGCATGGTGCCGGGAATGGCAATTGAACCTCAATGTAGACAAGTGTAATGTGCTGCGAATACAAAGAACAAGAGATTCTTTACATTTAGCTACAATATACCAGGTCAGCAACTGGAAGCAAAAAAAAAAATGGTTCAAATGGCTCTGAGCACTATGGGACTCAACTGCTGTGGTCATAAGTCCCCTAGAACTTAGAACTACTTAAATCTAACTAACCTAAGGACATCACACACATCCATGCCCGAGGCAGGATTCGAACCTGCGACCGTAGCGGTCGTGCGGTACCAGACTGTAGCGCCTTTAACCGCTCGGCCACTCCGGCCGGCAACTGGAAGCAGTTAATTCCTTAAATTATCTGGGAGTAGGCATAGAAGTGATCCCAAATGGAATGACCATATAAAATTAATCGTCGGTAAAGCAGATGCCAGACTGAAATTCATTGGAAGAATCCTAAGGGGCCGGCCGGAGTGGCCGAGCGGTTCTAGGCGCTACAGTCTGGTTTCGGTAGTTCTAAGTTCTAGGGGACTGATGACCTCAGATGTTAAGTCCCATGGTGCTCAGAGCCATTTTATTTATTTATTTATTTATTTTGGATCCTAAGGAAATGCAGTCCGAAAACAAAGGAAGTAGGTTGCGGTACACTTGTTCGACCGCTGCTTGACTACTGCTGACCGGTGTGGGATCCGTACCAGATAGGTTTGATAGAAGAGATAGAGAAGATCCAACGGAGAGCAGCGCGCTTCATTATAGGATAATTTAGTAATAGCGAAAGAATTACGGAGATGATAGATAAACTCCAGTGGAAGACTCTGCAGAAGAGACGCTGGATAGCTCGGTACGGGCTTTCGTTGAGGTTTAGAGAACATACTTTCACCGAGGAGTCAAGCAGTATGTTGCTCCCTCCTGCGTATATCTTGAGAAGAGACCATGAGGATAAAATCAGAGAGATTAGACCCTCACAGAGGCATACCGACAATCTTTCTTTCCGCGAACAATACGAGACTGGAATAGAAGGGAGAACCGATAGAGCTAAAGTACCCTCCGCCACACACCGTCAGGTCGTTTGCGGAGTATGGATGTGGATGTAGATGTTTCCCTACGACAGGGATGGGTATTACTACGTTGTCCATATGGGAGTTTGTCCAATCGTCGAATGACGGCATGTTCGTACGATTCTCTTGCCTGAACGACTTCTTGAACTCGAAATTTAACTCTTTCGGCTTACGTTTTGCTATCTTCAGCTGCCACACCAGACTGGTCAACAAGGGCCTAAATGGAAGCCTCTGACCCATTTAGCGATTTTACATAGGACTAGAATTGTCTCTGGTTCTCTGCCTGATCTTTTGCTCAGGTATGACGGTGATACTTGTTGTATGCTTCGCGCTCACAACTTTCTACAGGCGCCTTTGCTTGACGTCGCGTTCCTCTTCTTTCCTTTCTGAACGAATTATCACGGCTGCAGTGCGATCGTAACCCTAGAAACTCCCATTCCGTACTGAGCTTGGCCGCGGACAAAGTTTCGCAGCGCTGCGAGGCGTCCTCGATTATATTGCTCCGCCGTCATTGTCGCGCCACTTTGTTCGGCGGAAGTGGAGAGCAGGGCGGTCGCCCTCTTCTCGCTACCGTTCGGGGCAGCCGGCGCTGTTTTATGGAATCAATAAGCGGCAGGCGGGGGCAGCGGGCCTCGCTCTCTGAGCGCGGCGCACTAGGTCGGAAGAAGCGCCGGCAGGCGCTAGAGAACCGCGCGTCCGAGGACCCATTTGCGACACACAGCGGCTGCTGCTACAGCCTGCTATCCCATAGACCGTCTCACCAACAGCTCTTACACGCTATGAAGCCCGGAACGAAAGCTGAAAGAGGATATCGCAGTGTCAGTAACGTAACTCTGGGATTCAGTAAAGATCTCGTGAGTGTGTCGCAGTGCGACCATGTGTGCCAAACGTTTAGCGGTACTACTAGGCATATAATTGAATATTACAAAGTAATTTTGAAATAACGAGACAGTCTTTCTTATTCTCGTTTTTCCTGTGCGTTTGTTCCGCATCTACGCAGGTCTTCGTGGTTAATGACTTATTTTCTTATTTTGCTTGAGTAGATTAAAAAGGTTGCCGGAAGCCATTAGTGTGTCTACCGCATAGCCTCGGCGCCCCCTCCTTTCGGGATGGTGGGTGGGTGGTGGTGGGGGGGGGGGGAACAAGTGGTCAAATGGTTCAAATGGCTCTGAGCATTATGGGACTTAACATCGGTAGTCATCAGTCCCCTAGAACTTAGAACTACTTAAACCTAACTAACCTAAGGACATCACATACATACATCTCCGAGGCAGGATTCGAACCTGCGACCGTAGCGGTCTCGCGGTTCCAGACTGTAGCGCCTAGAACCGCTCGGCCACCCAGGCCGGCGAGTAAAAGTTCTTCCATTCAATCTTAGTGTGGTGGTACAGCAGCCTTCTATAGCTGATGTTTAAAACCAGTCATAGATTGCCCAGTGTTCTTTATTAACTCAAGAAAGACGCGTTTCGCCCTGATAGGGCATCATCAGGTTATATGAAAATGTAACGGGACGATGTCATTACAATAAATCTGGTGTGGTCCTATGCTGAACTACTATAAAAGAAAATAAGTTACAGAAACCGAACGAATAAAATTACGTAGTGAAACGTAATGTAAGTTGACTTAAGAAATCAGAAACTTTCTTTCAAAAAGGACCCGTCAAAAAAGGCATGATACCGAATAAAAGTACTAAAAGGCGTACTATATGATAAAAATATTAATAATTAATGAAATAAAGCAGTGGAATCAATCTACATCTACATCTACATTTATACTCCGCAAGCCACCCAACGGTGTGTGGTGGAGGGCACTTTACGTGCCACTGCATTACCTCCCTTTCCTGTTCTAGTCGCGTATGGTTCGCGGGAAGAACGACTGCCGGAAAGCCTCCGTGCGCGCTCGAATCTCTCTAATTTTACACTCGTGATCTCCTCGGGAGGTATAAGTAGGGGGAAGCCATATATTCGATACCTCATCCAGAAACGCACCCTCTCGAAACCTGGACAGCAAGCTACACCGCGATGCAGAGCGCCTCTCTTGCAGAGTCTGCCACTTGAGTTTCCTAAACATCTCCGTAACTCTAGCACGCTTACCAAATAACCCTGTGAGGAAACGTGCCGCTCTGCTTTGGATCTTCTCTGTCTCCTCTGTCAACCCGACTTGGTACGGATCCCACACTGATGAGCAATACTCAAGTATATGTCGAACGAGTGTTTTGTAAGCCATCTCCTTTGTTGATGGACAATATTTTCTAAGGACTCTCCCAATGAATCTCAACCTGGCACCCGCCTTACCAACATTTAATATTATATGATCATTCCACTTCAAATCGCTCCGTACGCATACTGCCAGGTATTTTAGAGAAGTAACTGCTACCAGTGTTCGTTCCGCTATCATATAATCATATAATAAAGGATCGTTCTTTCTATTTATTCGCAATACATTACATTTGTCTATGTTAAGGGTCAGTTGCCACTCCCTGCACCAAGTGCCTATCCGCTGCAGATCTTCCTGCATTTCGCTGCAATTTTCTAATGCTGCAACATCTCTGTATACTTTAGCATCATCCGCGAAAAGCCACATGAAACTTCCGAGACTATCCACTCGGTCACCATGAGTAGAGAATGAAGCAGAAACCCTAAACGCCGTATTACCTCATGGAGACGATGACAGGCGTAGCGGCGGAGGACAGGACCCCACAGCCGTACACTACAACGGCCCCAAAGGCCCGGCCGTATTTGCATAGTGCTCATATATGAACGATAGAGGCTCATGCTGTAATGGCAGTTGGCGCCAACGGCCTTGCCGCAGCGGTAACACCTGTTCCCGTCAGATCACCGAAGTCAAGTGCTGTCGGGCTGGGCTAGCACTTGGATGGGTAACCACCCGGTCTGCAGAACGCTGTTGGCAAGCGGGTTCTACACAACACTTTTGAGGCAAACTGAATACCTACTTGACTGAGAAGTAGCGGCTCCGGTCTCGTAAACTGACATACGGCCTGGAGACCGGTGAGCTGACCACATGCCCCTCCTTATCCGTATCCAGTGACGGTTGTGGGATGAGGATGACACGGCGGCTGGTCGGTACCGTTGGTCATTCCAAGGCCTGTTCCGACGGCGCTGCCGTCGGGTGTACATTTTGATAACGCCAGGCGTAAAATTCAAATACTAATGGATAAATTCAGAAATAAATAAACATATTTGTAATATGGCGTATTGGACTATACACAGTGCATGACATGCTACATCGAAAGCTACACTCCTGGAAATGGAAAAAAGAACACATTGACACCGGTGTGTCAGACCCACCATACTTGCTCCGGACACTGCGAGAGGGCTGTACAAGCAATGATCACACGCACGGCACAGCGGACACACCAGGAACCGCGGTGTTGGCGTCGAATGGCGCTAGCTGCGCAGCATTTGTGCACCGCCGCCGTCAGTGTCAGCCAGTTTGCCGTGGCATACGGAGCTCCATCGCAGTCTTTAACACTGGTAGCATGCCGCGACAGCGTGGACGTGAACCGTATGTGCAGTTGACGGACTTTGAGCGAGGGCGTATAGTGGGCATGCGGGAGGCCGGGTGGACGTACCGCCGAATTGCTCAACACGTGGGGCGTGACGTCTCCACAATACATCGATGTTGTCGCCAGTGGTCGGCGGAAGGTGCACGTGCCCGTCGACCTGGGACCGGACCGCAGCGACGCACGGATGCACGCCAAGACCGTAGCATCCTACGCAGTGCCGTAGGGGACCGCACCGCCACTTCCCAGCAAATTAGGGACACTGTTGCTCCTGGGGTATCGGCGTGGACCATTCGCAACCGTCTCCATGAAGCTGGGCTACGGTCCCGCACACCGTTAGGCCGTCTTCCGCTCACGCCCCAACATCGTGCAGCCCGCCTCCAGTGGTGTCGCGACAGGCGTGAATGGAGGGACGAATGGAGACGTGTCGTCTTCAGCGATGAGAGTCGCTTCTGCCTTGGTGCCAATGATGGTCGTATGCGTGTTTGGCGCCGTGCAGGTGAGCGCCACAATCAGGACTGCATACGACCGAGGCACACAGGGCCAACACCCGGCATCATGGTGTGGGGAGCGATCTCCTACACTGGCCGTACACCACTGGTGATCGTCGAGGGGACACTGAATAGTGCACGGTACATGCAAACCGTCATCGAACCCATCGTTCTACCATTCCTAGACCGGCAAGGGAACTTGCTGTTCCAACGGGACAATGCACGTCCGCATGTATCCCGTGCCACCCAACGTGCTCTAGAAGGTGTAAGTCAACTACCCTGGCCAGCAAGATCTCCGGATCTGTCCCCCATTGAGCATGTTTGGGACTGGACGAAGCGTCGTCTCACGCGGTCTGCACGTCCTGCACGAACGCTGGTCCAACTGAGGTGCCAGGTGGTAATGGCATGGCAAGCCGTTCCACAGGACTACATCCAGCATCTCTACGATCGTCTCCATGGGAGAATAGCAGCCTGCATTGCTGCGAAAGGTGGATATACACTGTACTAGTGCCGACATTGTGCATGCTCTGTTGCCTGTGTCTATGTGCCTGTGGTTCTGTCAGTGTGATCATGTGATGTATCTGACCCCAGGAATGTGTCAATAAAGTTTCCCCTTCCTGGGACAATGAATTCACGGTGTTCTTATTTCAATTTCCAGGAGTGTATATGCGCAGAGACATAAAAACCCTTACGCTCAAAAGCAGTGTAAAAGAATAATGAAGATAAATACATAGAGCAATAAAATACAGATTAGGTACAAAATATGGATAAAAGGTAACAATGCTAAAATAGTAAAATACGAATGCATACACAGGACAAGCAACCAAGACCCTGGTAGTAAAACGTGCAAAACTAATAAACTGTTTACAAATGGGAAACATGCACTCATAGAAAAACCTGATTTTCGCCTGATGACTGATCATCGAGAAACATATTCTTCTTACTGTTTGAGTGTTTAACAGTATCGATCTTTTAAAGCAGACTGAGCCTCTTTCCTTTGGGAGCGTAGTGCAGGACTCTTTAAGTTCCCGTTGTAGATGGCTGGCTGCCACTGGATTGAAAGTGCTCAGCGAAGGTAAAATTATGCTTAACCTGCCCCTTGTCACGCACCATATGAATACGTACTGGCCTCTGGTGTCGCTGTAGTGCACAGCTGTATTTAAAGTCGGCGCGCGACGTTCTGATCTCCGCTGATATGCCTGTCGTCGACTCCATGATCTAATATGAATTTTCCGGTTTCTCCTTCGTTCTCTATTCATACCTAATCCCGGTGACTTTATTTCATCAACTTTTTAATATAATTTCCATATAGTTTGCCTTTTACTATGTTTTATTTGGTATCATGCATTCTTGATGCGTCCTTTCTGGAAGAAAATTTCTGATTATTTGACGTTAGTTACATTACGTTTTTTTACAGTACGTTTCTTTTTATGTAATTTCATTCGGTCGGTTTGTGAAGTTTATTTTGGTTTTACAGCAGTCCAGAATAGGACAACGCAGGATTTATTGTAACGTCGTCGTCCCCTTATATTTTCAAATAACTGATGATGCCCTATCAGCGCGAAAAGCGTCGTTCTTGAGTTTAATGAAGAACATTGTGTAACCTACGATGTTTTTTGAATAGTACACTGAGAATCCGGTTTTCTGAATGTTTACCATGCTTGTAACCGAGGTAAGGCATGGGTAATAACCTAGTGGAATGTGGGAAACCTCTTAAAAACTACTTCCAGGCTGGCAGGCACGCCGACATCCGTTGTTAACCCGTCAGGCGTATTCGAAGGAAGGAGTGAAGATCAGGTTTTAACGTCTGGTGCATTCGATTCGGGGCTGGCGCATATTTCCCTCGCAAGATGGCTGCTTTAACACTCAAGGCTATCCAGGTGGTTTTGAAATAACGAAGTTATGGTTGGAAACAAAGATTTCCAATGGTTCAAGGTGTAACTCTTGGAATTAGTCGTTCCGTAACGGTCGCTTTCTTCGCTACTCTTAGATACGCAGTTTCATACCTGCAGAGAAATTGTGTTGTCACTATGACGGTGGCAGCGTCAGATTTCTCCCAGTGGTGCAGGCGTTAGTCCAGAAAACTGCCGCGTGAATGTGCTGGGACAGCCGGAATTATAGCAGAGAAGAAGCAGTTAGGAGTACTTTAATATACGGAGTGACAATTATTGAACTATATGAAAAAAACGTAAATTAGTTACAAACAACAGAGTGTACACACCGTATTAAACATGTAAACGTTACTACAGATATTCTGATTTAGAAAACTGCCGCGTGAATGTGCTGGGACAGCCGGAATTATAGCAGAGAAGAAGCAGTTAGGAGTACTTTAATATACGGAGTGACAATTATTGAACTATATGAAAAAAACGTAAATTAGTTACAAACAACAGAGTGTACACACCGTATTAAACATGTAAACGTTACTACAGATATTCGGATTTAGGTTCTGACATGTTCGAGGTGCCTGCCATCATTGGCGATGATATGGAGCAGACGAATAGCGAAATTCTGCATGACCCGCTGAAGTGTCGGAACAACGACGCTGTCGTTGATCTCTTGAATGGCTACTTTCAGCTCAGGAATAGGTTTGGGGTTATTGCTGTAAACCTTGTCTTTAATATAGCCCTACAAAAAGCGGTCGCATGTGTTCAAAATGGCTCTAAGCACCATGGGACTTAACATCTGAGGTCATCAGTACCCTAGACTCAGAACTACTTAAACCTAATTAACCTAAGGACATCACACACATCCATACCCGTGGCAGGATTCGAACCTGCGACCATAGCAACAGCGCGGTTCCGGACTGAAGCGCCTAGAACCGCTCGGCCGCAGCAGCCGGCGCATGTGTTCAGACCTGGAGAATACGGCGGATAACACAGGCTGGTGCCAGCAAACTCTGAGTATCCTACAGCCAGAATGCTGTCCCTAAAGTGCTCCTCTAGGACATCAAACATTCTCCTGCTTTGATGGAGTCGAGAGCAGAAAATGACGGAAAATGGCCAGCAGGAACATGTGGACCGAATGAACACCTCTACAGGACCACACATATGGACTAACAACACTGGAATTCGTAAGTAAGGTCAAACGATAATTTAAAGTCATGAAAATTTCTGCTACAAATTTGTTTCTAATGGGAAAAACAAAAGAAAAAAGGACAAATGCAAAATAATAACACACTGTAACTACTATATAACGCACTTATTTTATGTATAAAAAGGAACCGAGGATGCTTCACAAATAAAGGAAGCGAAACGCGTATGACAGAAAACAAACTGCCTTTCATTTAGTTGTATAGACAGAGCGTACCTCCTTGAATAACGGTTTTGTCTTTTACAAAAAAATCGAGAATAAGTGTGTGTGGGAGCATTATCATGTTGCAGTTTCCACGGGTGGTTTTTTCACAATTCTTGTCTTTTCCTTCGAATTGCTTCACGCAAACTGCGCATAACTTAGAGGCAGTTTTCCTTACGGACCGTAGTACCAGAAACAGGAAATCATTATGGAATGTCCCATTGCAGTCGGTATGATAAGCACCTTCACATGCAATCGAATTTGTCGAGTTTTTTCCGTCTTGGTTTTTCAGGAAATTTCGGTTGGGACCACTGGTTTCGATGCCATACCCGTGCACCCATGTTTCGTCACTTATTAAATCCTTCTTTAAAAGTTCTGGAGCATTGTCGACTTCATACAGGCATTCCTAAGCAATGTCTGCTCGACGTCGTTTTTGGTCTAAATTCTACAACTTCGGGACGAACTTTGTTACTAAAAGATCCACGTCCAAAATACCCCAAAAAATTGCATGACATTAGCGGAAGAATATGCCGACATCGTCAGCGACCTCTCTATTTTGATACGGCGATTTTCCAGAACCATTTTCCGCACTTCCTCCACAATGTCGTCAGTATGTGGTGTGCTAAGGCGTCCAGGGTACTCGTTGTCTGCAACATGTTCGGTACCCTATTTGATACGGTCATACCACTTATAATCTATTCTTTTACACATAGTAGATTCACCAAGTGCCACAGTCAGGATTTTGAATGTTGTGCTGCACGTTGTTCCATTTTTCAAGCAAACTTTAATGCGAATTCTGTGATCCAACTTTTAGCGAAAGTAAAAATTAACGAAGCACTCGAAGACAAGTATGATCTTTTCCACTGTGAACAACAAATTAAATATTCAAAACAGCTGAAAATGAAGAGTACCGCCAGGAACATGTCTACTAAGAAGACAAACTTTTTATGGAAATCGGATGTTAACAGGCTGGTAAATTACAAGAATTCTCCTTACTTTTAAATTAACTTCTTTTTCATTCATTTTCAACAACAGTTTCATTCAGTGTATTTAATTCGTGTGTGCATAGTTTCATGTTTAAGAGGTGTTCTGTTTGCTCTGTGATGCATTTGTGTGAAGCTGGTATGGTTGAACGAGTAATTGATAACAGTGCTTGTGGATGTAGGTTTTCTATACATGAAAAATTAATGTTGTATGTCGTTTCTTGTAATTGTAACGTTCAGGAAACTTAGCTTCCTGTTTTCTCCCATTTACATTGTGAAGTGTATTTGTGGGTGTACTGAGTGTGTTGTGTTGATGTTACCGTGTAGCTCCTCTATCCTACTTCGCGTTTCATCTATGACAAGTTTATGTCATCCAAATTTCTGTAGCAGTATATTATTTAGTAATGACGAATGCAGTCCAGCAGCGTCTTTTATATATATATATATATATATATATATATATATATATACACTCCTGGAAATTGAAATAAGAACACCGTGAATTCATTGTCCCAGGAAGGGGAAACTTTATTGACACATTCCTGGGGTCAGATACATCACATGATCACACTGACAGAACCACAGGCACATAGACACAGGCAACAGAGCATGCACAATGTCGGCACTAGTACAGTGTATATCCACCTTTCGCAGCAATGCAGGCTGCTATTCTCCCATGGAGACGATCGTAGAGATGCTGGATGTAGTCCTGTGGAACGGCTTGCCATGCCATTTCCACCTGGAGCCTCAGTTGGACCAGCGTTCGTGCTGGACGTGCAGACCGCGTGAGACGACGCTTCATCCAGTCCCAAACATGCTCAATGGGGGACAGATCCGGAGATCTTGCTGGCCAGGGTAGTTGACTTACACCTTCTAGAGCACGTTGGGTGGCACGGGTTACATGCGGACGTGCATTGTCCTGTTGGAACAGCAAGTTCCCTTGCCGGTCTAGGAATGGTAGAACGATGGGTTCGATGACGGTTTGGATGTACCGTGCACTATTCAGTGTCCCCTCGACGATCACCAGTGGTGTACGGCCAGTGTAGGAGATCGCTCCCCACACCATGATGCCGGGTGTTGGCCCTGTGTGCCTCGGTCGTATGCAGTCCTGATTGTGGCGCTCACCTTCACGGCGCCAAACACGCATACGACCATCATTGGCACCAAGGCAGAAGCGACTCTCATCGCTGAAGACGACACGTCTCCATTCGTCCCTCCATTCACGCCTGTCGCGACACCACTGGAGGCGGGCTGCACGATGTTGGGGCGTGAGCGGAAGACGGCCTAACGTTGTGCGGGACCGTAGCCCAGCTTCATGGAGACGGTTGCGAATGGTCCTCGCCGATACCCCAGGAGCAACAGTGTCCCTAATTTGCTGGGAAGTGGCGGTGCGGTCCCCTACGGCACTGCGTAGGATCCTACGGTCTTGGCGTGCATCCGTGCGTCGCTGTGGTCCGGTCCCAGGTCGACGGGCACGTGCACCTTCCGCCGACCACTGGCGACAACATCGATGTACTGTGGAGACCTCACGCCCCACGTGTTGAGCAATTCGGCGGTACGTCCACCCGGCCTCCCGCATGCCCACTATACGCCCTCGCTCAAAGTCCGTCAACTGCACATACGGTTCACGTCCACGCTGTCGTGGCATGCTACCAGTGTTAAAGACTGCGATGGAGCTCCGTATGCCACGGCAAACTGGCTGACACTGACGGCGGCGGTGCACAAATGCTGCGCAGCTAGCGCCTTTCGACGGCCAACACCGCGGTTCCTGGTGTGTCCGCTGTGCCGTGCGTGTGATCATTGCTTGTACAGCCCTCTCGCAGTGTCCGGAGCAAGTATGGTGGGTCTGACACACCGGTGTCAATGTGTTCTTTTTTCCATTTCCAGGAGTATATATATATATATATATATATATATATATATATATATATATAGAGAGAGAGAGAGAGAGAGAGAGAGAGAGGTGGACCCCCTTCACGCCCACATCGGCTGGCATGATTGCCATCTCTGCATAAGGGTTAGTTTTCACTGAAGTGAGTTGTCGCAGGATGTGGGTACTGCTATGTTCGCGTACGTCTGGTTAAGTTTAACCATTAATACGCGCTCATCTGGAGATAGATTGGGTCGAAAGTCGAACGAAGGGTAGCGGTTTGATGAACAGAGGAGAAAAGTGCCAAGGCAAGAGACAAGGGGAAAAAACCTCTGCGATAGTTAGGTCAGGTGGTAAGAGCAGTAGCGAATGTCGTGCTGCCTGCGACAGGTCATGCAAGGATAGGATTGGTAGTAGTGGGTATCATGCATGTCGATACGTCTGACGTTGTGCGGTGCTGTTACTCGGCGGCTGCCGCTGGGTGCCGGTGTTAATCTCTCGGTCAGTGTCAGCAAACCTGTATGAATTAGGTTCATCATCTTTTGTGTCCGATAGGTCATATATCAGATGCCCAATGTAGGGTGATGTTGCTGATTTATTTGTGTGTCAATGGGCTAGCTCGTCGGTTTCCCTGCTGTAGCCTGTTGGTCGGCTTTAGTAGCAGCTGGTATTTCCAGTCAACGTTTCTGATAAGCAGTGGCTTGCCGACGTTCGTCGCTTGTCGCGGTGTGTTATGTTGTCGTAGGTAGTTATGCCCTAGTTAGCAGTGTCTTTGGCCACTTATGTTTCCACCTATGGTTATGATCATAGTTTCCCAGAGTAAGGATAAATGGATTGTTAGAGTGTCTCGAGTTCCTGAATAGTCGTGTGGCGAGTTTTTTTGAATACTTGCTTGAGCGTTTCAAGGCTGTATTCATTGTGAAGATACACGGTGCGCGTGTAGCGTGGAGCTTTGTTAATGATTCGTAGATCTTTGTTCTGTATGATCTGCAGGCAGCGCAGTCGTGTAGGAGCTGCGTATCCCCAGACGGGAGCTGCGTAAGTCATCAGAGGTCTAATCAGTGTCATGTGTATGGACCTCGACATCCTCGTATTCAGTGTGGTTTCCTTGTTGGGCATTGATTACAGTTCTTTGAGCCTCGCGTGAGCTCTGTTGGCAACGTATTCGATGTGGTCCTCCTATGTAAGTTTCCGGTCCAGCCAGACACTGGGATAGCTTACTTTCTCTCGGAAACGTATTGGGGTTGTGTGTAGTGTTATTTGCAGTAGTTTCGGTCTGCGTGTAAACAGAACTGCTTCGCACTTGTCGACGTTTACTTTAATACGCCATCTCGACGGTTTCCAGTCTTGCGCAAGGATGGCTGTGTCATCCGCGTAGATGGCTATCGTCGTGTTTTGTCTTGCTGGGAAGTCGTTAATGTACAGGTTGAACACGATGGGCGTATAAGGCCGTTGTGCCAAAGACGGTCGAAAGCTTTTTCGATGTCCGGGAATACGGCCCCTGTGGCTTTGTTCACGTTGTAGCCGTGTGTTATATGTTCGACCACGCGGAGGAGTTGTGTTGTTGAGCGGTGATTCCTAAAGCCGAATTGCTCCGGTCTTAGGGTGTCACTGGCGATGCAGTGCCTAGTGATGCTTTTTAATATTACCTTCTCAACAATCTTGCTGAGCCAGCACAGCAGAGTAATGGGTCGGTAATTTTGTGGGAGGGAGTGGTCTTTTCCTGGATTCCTGAACATCAGGACCTTGACCGCCTTCCAAAAGTCAGGGAAGTGTTGGTGTTTTAGGATGGCATTCGTTATGTATGTAAGGCATCCTACGGCTCTATCCGTGAACTCATGGAGGGCACGGTTCTGAATGCCATCAGGATCAGGGGCTTTCCTAGCGTTGGTGTGCTTGATAGCCCCTGTAATTTCATTTGTGCTAGTGCGTCAAATTTCGTTGCGCGTGGGCTGGGCTACAAGTCGTGTAACCTCCCGGTCCGTTTCAAGTGTGAATACTGGGTCAGAAGGAGCCAGATTCGGCACGAGAAACGCTGGAAGTGTTGTGGCCGCAAGCTCTGCCTTCTCCGTCGCGGAGTAAGCTGGGCTGTCTGGTCCTTGTAAAGTGGCAATGTAATGTTTCTCCCTGGTGAAATGTCTGGCTAATTTCCACACACCTGGACGTGTGGTATCTAGCCCAACGAGTTTCTATCCCCATTGTTCGTTTTTAAATGTTTGTATTTTATCCAGTATTATGGTCTTGAGTCTGTTGACGTGCAGTTTATAGAACGGCCGCTTGGTACGCTGCCAGTATCTCCTGAGGCGGTTCCTCATTGAAATAAGGCCCAGGATCTCCTGGGGCACGGCCGACGAGTGTGGTTTTGGTGTCGTATGTGGAAAGGCGTCAGTCATAGCGTCTTGGATGAGCCTCCACAGCCTCATCCATTTGTTGCATGTTGTTAATTTCGAGGGTGTTAGAAATACGACTATCAAGCGTTTCCTTGAACAGTGTCCAATTTGCACGCTTGTAGTTTAGTATCCTGTGTGGTTCTGTGTCCTTCAGTGTGTCTTCCGTGTGCCTTCACACTAAAGTGTGTCATGGTAATGTTTCACACTAGTCGGAGTCTCGACCGAAAATACTATGTCGCGCTAGTCCAGTGTCCAGTGTTGTCCTTGAGGTGCTGAAGCTTTCCCCCCCCCCTCTCTGTCACTCCCTTCCTTTCTCTCTCTCTCTCTCTCTCTCTCTCTCTCTCTCTCTCTCTCTTGGTAGCAATGGTGACAGCTCCTGATGCTGCAGACGTCGTCGCTCTGTCCGTGTGGATATTTTCTCGCTGAGAGCAATGAGGTTTCCCTACTAAACCTACACAGCCTAGTCAACTCCGTGTCTCTCCAATCTGGCGCTAGTCTCGTGGGGCCGCAGAGATCCTGTTTGGCGTTGAGTACAGCCGTCCTGAAGCCACTCGCGAGGCAATGGTGGGGCTGCGAGCGACGCGAGCGGTAGTACTATGCAACGGTAAACAGTAGTACTAATAAACGACCACGTGCCGCTGTCCATTTCCGACACGTGTTAGTAGGCGGATCTCCTCGTTACCCTTGCGCGACATGTCCTTGTCGCAGAAAAGCAATTCTAACTTGTGATTTCGGAATAATCACTCCTTATCTACCGCAGCATGTAGATAGCGTTAATGGTACTTACTTCATATGTTTATACTGAAATGCTAGCCTTTGCATACGGAAGCGAATAGTTCACTTCAAGCCGCACTGACGTTTGTTGATGGTCACTTCTTGTGTTTCCATTATATATGTTTGACGCTTGACTGACTCTGGCTGCTGACTCTCATTTAAAGCACACCCGGCACTTGCCGGCACTTGTGAATGAAGTGACGGGAAGACCCAATATATCTCCATCAAGTATTTTCGATGCATAACTGTAAACGTCAGAAACGTTAAATATCCAGGAGTATCCACAAGAACTTGCTTAATGTGCAACTACCCCATAAATAGAGAAAAACTCTTTTTTAGGATTCCGTTCCACAATTGGAAAAACGGAACCATTGTAAGATCAATTTGACGTCCATCAAACTTTCTGTCTGTCCGACTGTTAAGAACGCTTATTTTCAGTAACGGGTAGACATATGAAGTTGAAATTGTTATCATACACTGAAGCAAATGGTCCCGTAGCAGTGTAAAAAATTTAAGCTTGTAAGTCAACGCAATCAAAGATATGACCATGTATGTGAATACACTCCTGGAAATGGAAAAAAGAACACATTGACACCGGTGTGTCAGACCCACCATACTTGCTCCGGACACTGCGAGAGGGCTGTACAAACAATGATCACACGCACGGCACAGCGGACACACCAGGAACCGCGGTGTTGGCCGTCGAATGGCGCTAGCTGCGCAGCATTTGTGCACCGCCGCCGTCAGTGTCAGCCAGTTTGCCGTGGCATACGGAGCTCCATCGCAGTCTTTAACACTGGTAGCATGCCGCGACAGCGTGGACGTGAACCGTATGTGCAGTTGACGGACTTTGAGCGAGGGCGTATAGTGGGCATGCGGGAGGCCGGGTGGACGTACCGCCGAATTGCTCAACACGTGGGGCGTGAGGTCTCCACAGTACATCGATGTTGTCGCCAGTGGTCGGCGGAAGGTGCACGTGCCCGTCGACCTGGGACCGGACCGCAGCGACGCACGGATGCACGTCAAGACCGTAGGATCCTACGCAGTGCCGTAGGGGACTGCACCGCCACTTCCCAGCAAATTAGGGACACTGTTGCTCCTGGGGTATCGGCGAGGACCATTCGCAACCGTCTCCATGAAGCTGGGCTACGGTCCCGCACACCGTTAGGCCGTCTTCCGCTCACGCCCCAACATCGTGCAGCCCGCCTCCAGTGGTGTCGCGACAGGCGTGAATGGAGGGACGAATGGAGACGTGTCGTCTTCAGCGATGAGAGTCGCTTCTGCCTTGGTGCCAATGATGGTCGTATGCGTGTTTGGCGCCGTGCAGGTGAGCGCCACAATCAGGACTGCATACGACCGAGGCACACAGGGCCAACACCCGGCATCATGGTGTGGGGAGCGATCTCCTACACTGGCCGTACACCTCTGGTGATCGTCGAGGGGACACTGAATAGTGCACGGTACATCCAAACCGTCATCGAACCCATCGTTCTACCATTCCTAGACCGGCAAGGGAACTTGCTGTTCCAACAGGACAATGCACGTCCGCATGTAACCCGTGCCACCCAACGTGCTCTAGAAGGTGTAAGTCAACTACCCTGGCCAGCAAGATCTCCGGATCTGTCCCCCATTGAGCATGTTTGGGACTGGATGAAGCGTCGTCTCACGCGGTCTGCACGTCCAGCACGAACGCTGGTCCAACTGAGGCGCCAGGTGGAAATGGCATGGCAAGCCGTTCCACAGGACTACATCCAGCATCTCTACGATCGTCTCCATGGGAGAATAGCAGCCTGCATTGCTGCTAAAGGTGGATATACACTGTTCTAGTGCCGACACTGTGCATGCTCTGTTGCCTGTGTCTATGTGCCTGTGGTTCTGTCAGTGTGATCATGTGATGTATCTGACCCCAGGAATGTGTCAATAAAGTTTCCCCTTCCTGGGACAATGAATTCACGGTGTTCTTATTTCAATTTCCAGGAGTGTATTTTGACACTCATCAGAACCCAGAGGGTACTTTCCTTTGACCTACGATCATAAAACTTCGCAAGAATCAAGGATTCACAGTTAAAATAAAGGAAGAAATCCGAAAATTATAAATTTGTATTTTAATCTCACAGAAAAAAATATTTTGTTTGTCATTTGTTATTACGTTTGTCTGTCTGTCCGTCGATTAAGCGCGTTTTTCTTAGGAACGTGCAGACGTATGAAGTCGAAATTTATGTCACGCACTGAAGTATTGCGTCCTTTTGTGGTGTAAAATATTTATGCTTCTAAGTCAGTGCAGTGAAGAGATACGTCCTACCGGCACTTATCCGATATTTTCTTTTTCCTTTCCATAGACATCAGTGAGCCGTGGCGGCTCATTAGACTATCAATGACTTTTAACTGGCGTCTCACCAGGAGCTGCGGATTACTTCCTTGTGCAGTTATCTCTGCCTCGCTTGGTCCACCAAAGCGGCCACTAGAGTTGCATCTCTAGAGAGGCCTCCAGAGAGCGCTGTGCGGGGAATTGACGAGTATGTTTCGCACAGTGTGGACCAGGGGGCAGCAACAGCGCTTGGAGCAACCGACATGGGCTGTGGATAGTCACGACATCTTTCCAGGTACAAGGCAGAGATCTGGTAAAATTATGTCATGTGCTACCAGTTGTTCAGCCCTGTGCACCGATTTCCCACCCCGGCAATATACAAAAATAAATATTATTGTTCAAGGATAAGTGATGTGTAGCGGCCACATGTAGTAAGAGTTGCTTCACGCAGTGGAGAATGGCAAAACAGAGGCACGCTGGCGACTGAGGCGTTGTGAAGTAGGCACGCACAGATAGCCTTGCTGACAGCAGCAGTCTACCCACAGCCTGACGCAAGGACGCACACAGACCGAGCACCGAACGTAGCCTGGAGAGTGCTGAGTAAGGGGAAGTGAGGCCAGCACGCTGAGTTATGCTGCAATACACTGTGGGAGTAGTAACAAGAAGCTACCACCGAGGGTAAAAAACGTCCTCCTGCCGGATATAAATAGTGGAACGCAGGCAGCAACAGACAGAAGCCATTAGGAAGCAGTTCGGATAAGAGACGGAGATGGTCCGTGTCCGAATGTTCATCTTCGCAGGAGTCATCCGTTCGCCGCCAGATGTCAACTTCAGCCATGGAGGTCGGCCCGAGTTCGGTCAGCACGAGTTCGGTCAGCACCATGGCTGACTACAGCGAGAACTTCCAGCAGGACCGGCCGCAGCGCAGTCTTGGTCACAGGCGCTGCCCAGACTTCGTGGCAACCCGGCCCCACGGCACGTGGTCCATCCATGATGGGACCTCACAGACATCACGACTGATGGCTTCCCAGCCAAGAGTGCAGCAGGCATTGGCAGCTGACCTCACGGCAATACAGCTCATTGCGCGTGCCCGTACTTGGGCGCCGAGCAGCGACGAGTTCATCTCAACCACAGGGCATCCTGGCTTCAGCGGAGCACTGGTTGCCTGAGGCTCCCGAATGCGTTCAGCGGCATGCGTTGCCCACATTGTACGTGAATCTACACAGCAGCAGCCAGTCGGAGGGATCCACAGGGCTGGGCAGCGACGACGAGGGGGAAATTGTAAAGAAAGTTCAATAAATATTTCTAAAACTCCACGCCGTCTCAGTCTTTGGCACAGCCGCTGTGTCTGCTGCTAACGGGTGGTGCAGAAGTCGTAACAGGTGGTGTCAGGCGCACCCACACCATGAATTTGACTAGCACCGTGCAGAGCAACCGAGAAACACCAAGTAGGGTGAGTCCAGCAACTGCCTTCTCTCTAAGTCTTCTGTGTAGCTAGACATGTCGAGGGTAACATTAAGGGATGTGAGAGTGTCATTTGAAAGGCGTAGGAGCCCTGTAGACTTATCACAGTTTCGTGGGAATGATAGTCACGTTAACTTAGTACCATCTAATTGTGTAGTGTGTGGATTAACAGGTCATGCCGCTCCTTGTGATAAATCTGTACCAAGCACTTGTGATGTGTGTGGATTCTATGGTCATGTAACGGGGCAATGTGGTAGGTCTAGATGGCTTGAAATTAGACCTACTAGGAATTAACTTGCTTCTGGGTAATACAATTTTATTTTGTGAGGTGAGGTATACCACACGGAAAATTCCAGAGACACGTGTAGCCAGGACAAGTGACGCCATAGTCACATTGACAGCGCAAGTTAAGAAACTGATTGAAGAAAATAAGTTGCAAAAGCAGCACATGCAGAGGACGGAGCAACAATTTTTGCAAAATACTCAATCAGGCTTGGGAAGCGATAGTGTAGAATGCAAGGGTACTGTCTTTTCCGGTGTGGCAGATTGTTCAGCAGCTAATTTGATACTGGAGTGAATGTATCAGTTGTCAGTGAGGGCCTCGTGGGGAAGAAAGGATTGGAAGCTCCGAGATACAGATTGCGCGCAGTAGGTAATAAAAAATTAGATGCACTAGGGACAGCACAGCTCAAGTTTAAGATATGGAACATGTGGTTCCGGGAGCAAATGGAGGTGTTGTCAACTGTGGGACAGGGATTTTCAGCGATACTTGGTTTGGACTTTCTGATTGAACATCACGCCAAAATTGACCTTTCGCAACATACGCTGGAACTCGATGGGAACTTGTTCTCAATGGGTACAGACGTTGCAAATGTTTCAGAGTCCCAAGGTGCACCGATAGCTAAGCTGATACCAACTAAACTGCGTACAAGTGCATTAAAGGTGATTTCGGGTGACAAAGTACGAACAGGTACAGGGAAGTTGACCTGGGTACCGGTGGATTCTTGAGTTTTCTCCAGCAACATTTCAGAGATTGTTGGATGGAGACCTTCATGGGTTGAAACCGAAAAAGTGCATGGTGTATCTGGATGACATTATAGTTTTTCAAGAGATATAGAGCAGCATGTGGAACGGTTACAAGAGGTGTTTAAAAGATTAGAGGCAGCACGACTAACATTAAGTTTGGGAAAATGCCATTTGCGCAAGCACAAGTAAATTATCTGGGGCATGTTATCAGTCAGGATGGGGTACGGACAGATCCTCGTCTCACTTTTGTACGAGATTTTCCGGTTCCACAAACGGTTAAACAACTGCAATCGTATATTGGTCTTGCAAGCTATTGTCGAAAATTCGTACAGGGGTTCGGAGAAATAGCGAGGCCACTTACTAAGTTGTTAAGAAAAAGTGTTACCTTCCAGTGGACGTCAGAGTGTGAGAAAGCATTTCAAGAGTTGAAACGGATACTGACATCAGAACCAGTTTTGAAGTTTCCAGACTTTTCGAAGGAGTTTATACTACAATGTGATGCATCTAATCACGCTCTTAGGTTTGTACTTGGGCAAGAAATTGATGGCAAAGAACATCCGACTGTGTTCGCATCTCGTCAACTTAACATGGTGGAACAAAATTACTCCATGACAGAGAAGGAATTGTTAGTGATAATAGATACGGGCTTTCATACTTTCGATGTTATCTGTATGGTAGAATATTTAAGGTTGTGACTGATCATTCAGCTCTGAAATGGTTATTAGGTCTGAAAGACCCAGCGAGTAGGCTAGTGAGATGGGCGCTGAAACTCAGCGAGTTCGATTATGAGGTAATACACAAGCCACGTGTGAAACATGCCAATTCTGACGCATTGAGCAGGAAAGTGGCAGTATTACAAGTAACAGCGGTGTCTGAAGATGGGTGGAAAAGGGCAGAAGCTGTGGATAGTGATTGCCAATTGTTCAGAAAGCAACCGGAGTTCCTAGTACAGGGCGGGTTACCTCGCAGGTCGACGAAATGAGGCCCGCGCGTCGTTGTACCAGCAGCGTTCAGATCTAAAGTTTTGCAACAGGTGCATGACCATTTTATTTCAGGACATGGCGAGAGAAGAGCTACGGATAGGCGGATAGTGGAGAAGTTTTGGTGGAGGACACAACGTCAAGACGTGGACGAGTACGTCAGGAATTGTGTGCCATGTGCACAGCGTGCGGACTTGAGCCATCAAAAGATTCAGCTTCAAAAATTACCAGAGGCAGACAGACCTTTCCAACAAATCGGAATTGATGTTTTAGGCCCATTTAATAGGAGCGCAACAGGGAATGTGTTAACAGTGCTTCACCACTTTTCTAGGTCGCATTACCAGATCAGAAAGCAAGTATGGTGGCACAAGCTTTAGTTAATAATTGGTTACTCAGGTATGGGATACCTCAGTCCTTAATCTCGGATCAAGGTACTAATTTCACATCTTATCTGATGAAGCAACTCTGTAAGTTACTGAAGGTAAAGAAACTACGGACTAGGCCATTCCATCCGCAAGCAAACCGATGAACGGAGAGAGTGCATTGCATGATCACTAAGATGTTGAGTCACTATGTAAATGGTCAACACACCGACTGAGATGTGTACTTGCAATTCGCAACCAGTGAATATAATAGTAAGGTACATACGTCGACAGGATTGTCGCCGTGCGAAGTGATGTATGGGCGGAAGATGCCATCACCTTTTGACATGCTTCGTCCAAAGCTGGAAGCGGAGGGCGAGCATGTAAGGCAATTTGCGAAAACCATTAAGGAAGTATCTAAGAGAGTTAGACGAGCTAACACAAAAGCGTTGGAATGACAAGAACAGATGGGAGGTACAACGAGGAAGTTGCCACAGTGGAGAGTAGGCCAATGGGTGCTACTAGCTAATCTGTATTTTCCAAAAGGGAGAACCAAGAAGTTCACAAACAAGTTCCAGGGACCGTACCAGGTAGTGGAAATGACATCACCTGTCAATGTAAAGTTACAATTGCCTACTAAGTCAACGGTGGTTCACGTTAGTAGAGTTAAGCCGTTCCAGGGGGTAGTAGATCCATGTATATGTACTTATTTTTCTGGCAGAAAGCGAAAAGAAGCTCCAGAAGCAGACAGTAAACCGGGTATTAAGTATAAGTTGCGTTTGAGGGATGTGTAGTTAGCAGTAATTATAATGTGTGTATTATTTTTATGTACGGACTAGGGTTATTTTATTGGTATTAAGGGGTAGTGATGGGAGTTTTTTCCTTCTCTCTCCATTCTGTAGGTGACGCAGGATGCGGTACAAGTGGATTGTATGGGGCGTAGTCTACTGGCAGCTGACACAAGCTGGCCAGGTACAGGATATACCGCTGCGAAGTGGGGTGCTGTTCGGGAAACAATCGGATGTGGTCCTTATGAGTCACGAGTGGACGCTTCGGCTGGCACTCAACATCCCGCAGGTAAGGGATGAGATGCGGCAGCTACAGGAGGTGGTATCGAGTGTGGAAATGGTTGCATCTAAGAATGGAATATTATGGGATGTGCAAGAAGAGTACGAGGCTTTGGGTAAGTCATGTAAGGAAATAAGGGAACAATTGCGCCAGGTTGTGAGCATGATTCCTGGAAGGAGAAAGAGAGTAATGAGAGGTTGGTTGAATGCAGGTGGGAAGTTGCTGAAAACAATTTTTGGAACAGCAGATAGAGGAAATATTGAGGGTTTGAACAATTCTTTGACAGTTATTCGCAACAGGGAGGAAAGTATTGAGAAGTTAGTGGATACGGGGATTAGGTACAGAGTTGTTGAATGTGACACGCTTGGTGTGTGGGATGGCTACAGGTTTGCGAGCATATAGAGAACTAACACAAAAATTATTAAATACGGATCTGGAACAGGTACAAATGCGATTAGATATAGTAGAAAGGAATCTGGAACTGGCTAAATTGCTGCGGGAACTGGTTAACAGCATTGGTGATGCACCAGTGAGGATGGATGAATTGCGAGAGGCAGTACATCACGCATAGCACGGGCAGGTGAGTGTGACGTTGATGTCACCAGAAAAATTCAGACGGAGTCTGAAGCAGGCAGAGGGAGAGTTTCCAGAGGGAGGTAGAGCACATAGTGCCGATAATTGAAGCGAGTATGTCACTTTTTTATCATATATCTAGGGTTAAGGTAACAACGGATCTAATTAAGATGTATATAGAGATTAGATTTCCAGTAACTAGTGTGGGGTGATGTATCACTGTTACACAGTGCATCCTTATCAGGTCAGATGGCAGCACATTGGGAAGGGTGTACAGTTCAGGACGCAGGAGGTTTTATTAATTTGTAAGGAGGGGGATACTCATGCGACTATGTCGAGTTTTAGAGTTGAGTAGATATCTAACGGAGTCAGTTTCCATTTGTCCATCACGAGTTGTTTCCACGGGCAAGGGGTCGTGTAAGAGCCAGTTATTTAGGGCAGAAACAGAAGTTTCGGAGTGTCAGAGAATAATAGTGAAGCCTACACCACATTTTCAGCAAGTTGGGAGGCACTGGTTCTATTTGCTATGGTGAGGATATCAGCGAAGTGTTATGTCAATGGGAATTGGACAGCACCCACAGAGATGGAATTACGGGATGGTGGTTTGCTAATAAACGGGACAAAATGTGAAATAGTAGGGGATCGTTTCAGCTTACCAGCGACAGTCACGGAAGTCACCAAGGTTACAGACGTTGTACTGGCCAGATGCGTCATTCAGCAACACTCCAGGAGAAGATTTGACGTTTATTAACAACACCCTGGATGAAACACTATTGCAAACGATAGATAACCTAGTAGATTCAGATAAACGTCAAATTTCAATGCAGCAATTATTAAGGCATGTGGAGGAGTACGATACCAGGCAGAAACATAGCATAGTGACCATTGGTATTTCAACCAGTACCATTACCGTGTTGATTATATTTATCGGTGTGGTATATGTCTTATTAAAACAGAGGATTCAGCATGTTAATGCAAGACCGCTTCAGGAGATTCCTGTACAATGGATTACCAGTAGAGCATAAGTCAGGGCAACTTGGATGTATATAGGGAAGAAGAAGAATATAGGATTGAACTAGAGATTTAATTTTTAGGAGAAGGCAGTGTTGCAACCACATGTAGTAAGCGTTGCTTCACACAGTGGAGAATGGCAAAACAGAGGCACGCTGGGGACCGTGGCGTTGTGAAGTAGGCACGCACAGATAGCCCTGCTGACAGCAGCATTCTACCCACAGCCTGACGCAAGGACGCACACAGACCGAGCACCGAGCGAAGCCTGGAGAGTGCTGAGTAAGGGGATGTGGGGCCAGCACGCTAAGTTACGCTGCAATATACTGCAGGAGTAATAACAAAAAGCTACCACCGAGAGTAAAATACGGCCTCCTGCCGGATATAAGTAGTGGAGCGCAGGCAGCAACAGAGCAGAAGCCATTAGTAAGCAGTTCGGATGAGAGGATGGACGTGGTCCATGTCCGAATGATCAATCTTTGTAGGTGACGATTCCGGAAGTCAGTTCCAGCTTGGAGGAGTCATCTGTTCGCCGCCAGATGTCAACTTCAGCTCTGGAGGTCGGCCTGAGTTCGGTCAGCACCATGGCTGACTAACTATGGCGAGAACGTCCAGCAGGACCAGCTGCAGCGCGGTCTTGGTCACAGTCGCCGCCGGTGACTGACGCCTGGACTTCACGGCAACCCAGCCCCACAGCGTGTGGTCCGTCCATGACGGAACCTCACGGACATCACGACTGATGGCTTCCCAGCCTCCGGTGCAACAGGCGTCGGCAGCTAACCTCAGGACAATATGGCTCTGTGGGCGTGCCCATACTGGGGCGCCAAGCGGCGACGAGTTCATCTCAACCACAGGGCATCCTGGCTTCAGCGGAGCACTGGTGGCCTGAGGCTCCCGAGTGCGATCAGCGGCGCGAGTTGCGCGCATTGTCGGAGAATCCACACCGCAGCAGCCAGTTGGAGGGATCCGAAGGGCTGCGCAACGACGACGAGGGAGAAATTGTAAAGAAAGTTCAATAAATAATTCTAAAACTCCACGCCATCTCAGTCTTTGGCGCAGCCACTGTGTCTCCTGCTAACTAGTGGTGCAGAAGTCGTAACAGATGTTAGCTAAAGAGGCCCACCCCTTCCATGTAGTTTCCTTGATCCTTATAATTCTCGATTCTTTGGTAGCTAGAAACGGGGGGGGGGGGGGGGGGGAAGCTGAGTAGGAAGTATTACACTACTGGCCATTAAAACTGCTACACTACGAACATGACGTGCTACAGACGCGAAATTTAACTGACAGGAAGAAGATGAAGAAGATGCTATGATACGCAAATGATTAGCTTTCCAGAGCATTCACACAAGGTTGGCGCCGGTGGCGACACCTACAACGTGCTGACATGAGGAAAGTTTCCAACCGATTTCTTATACACAAACAGCAGTTCACCGGCGTTGTCTTGTGAAACGTTGTTGTCATGCCTCGTGTAAGGAGGAGAAATGCGTACCATCATGTTTCCGACTTTGATAAAAGTCGGATTGTAGCCTATCGCGACTGCGGTTTTTCGTATCGCGACATTACTGCTGGCGTTGGTCGAGATCCAATGACTGTCAGCAGAATATGGAATCGGTGCGTTCAGGAGGGTAATACGGAACGCCGTGCTCTATCCCAACGGTCTCGTATCAGTAACAGTCGAAATGACAGGCATCTTATCCGCATGGTTTTAACGGATCGTGCAGCCATGTCTCGATCCCTAAGTCAACAGATGGGGACGTTTGCAAGACAACAACCATCCGCACGAACAGTTCGACGACGTTTGCAGCAGCATGTACTATCAGCTCGGAGACCATGGCTGCGGTTACCCTTGACGCTGCATCACAGACAGGAGCGCCTGCGATGGTGTACTTAACGACGAACCTACGTCCACGAATTGCAAAACGTAATTTTTTCGGATAAATCCAGGTTCTGTTTACAGCATCGTGATGGTCGCAACCGTGTTTGGTGACATCGCGGCGAATGCACATTGGAAGCGTGTATTCGTCATCACCATACTGGCGTATCACCCGGCGTGATGGTATGGGGTGCCATTGGTTACACGTTTCGGTCACCTCTTGTTCGCACTGACGGCACTTTCAACAGTGGACGTTCCATTTCAGATGTGTTACGACCCGTGGCTCTATCCTCCTTTCGAACCCTACGAAACCCTACATTTCAGCAGGATAGTGCACGATCGCATGTTGCAGGTCCAGTACAGGCATTTCTGGATACAGAAAATGTTCGACTGCTGCCCTGGCCAGCACAATCAGCAGATCTCTCACCAACTGAAAACGTCTCGTCAATGGGGGCCTAGCAACTGGCTCTTCACAATACACAAGTCACTACTCTTGATGAACTGTGGTATCGTGTTGAAGCTGCATGGGCAGCTGTACCTGTACACGCCTTCCAAGCTCTGTTTGACTGAATGCCCAGGCGTATCAAGGCCGTTATTACGGCCAGAGGTGGTTGTTCTGGGTACTGATTTCTCAGGATCTATGCACCCAAATTGCGTGAAAATGTAATCACATGTCAGTTCCAGTATAATATTTGTCCAACGAATACCCGTTCATGATCTTCTTGGTGTAGCAATTTTAATGGCCAGTAGTGTATATGCCCTGTCAACATCATTTGGGCGACCCTCTCCACATTTCGTCCGAAACGATTGGGGAGGTAGTTGTCGCTCCTGCCACCATTTATTTTGCTTCGGATGAATTATTTCAAAACAATAAATTCGTAGAGGGTAACCAATCCACGCATAAGCAAATGTGTTGGGTACAGGCCCAGATTTGCCATTTCAATAACCCTCTTGGCGATCCAGCCCACAACTGAACTGCGTGAGCAGCAGAAGTTCGTTGTAAAACAGCTAAGCCATGATTACAGAATGGCAGGTCAGCGAGGGCGCTTTAGGTTCGGAGAGTGAAGGGCCAAGTGGGGAAGAGGGTGTTTTTGTTGATCAGTTCCAACTTATACCGATCCTATTGTGTGTTTATTATATGGTATTCCTAAAGTAGCAGTTGGTCAACTGAACCAAGTTCGTAAAGTGTTATCGTTGATTGTGCAGTTTCAATTACATGCTGACGCCTTGCAAATCTCGCATTTTAGTCATTCTTTCTCTTCTTTACCGTTTGTCTATGGGTTTCTTAAGGGAGTTGCTGTCAGGTGTACTCTGAGAGAGGGGAGATCTGGGGAAGCGTAGGGCCTTTATAACTGAAAGGAAGTTGAGCACATATTAGGAACGAGTTTGAGCTCTTGTGTTATTTGCAAGTGCAGGCTTTCTTATGAAACCTTGTTTCAGTTCATTGAGAGTGTACATATTGCTGTCTAGGTTCTCAGCAGGAACGTCACCTAACAGGACTGTATTTATAACAACTTAGAGGGCATGAGGTCTGAGCATCGGTCACGGCTTGTCTTCGCTCGGACGCCAACCACCTTCACTCAGTTCAATGATTTGGTAACCTCTGTGGAAGCGTTTACATTTGTTCGTGAGCAGCGTAAAGGAAGTGAGGGTGAGGCATATGTGTCTTCTTACTATTGTGGCAACTATCACGGCTGAACTGTTAAATTATCATCTAGTAAATTCTGTTTTCGGTATGGTTCCCGGAGTCACTTAGTGCGGGAGAGTCCCGTTGAGCGCAGGCCTAGGACCAACAGTTGACTCCATCGTAAGCGAATGATCGCTCGAGTGACAAGGCACACCGGGTTTTGTGCACGTATTCTCGCTTATGACAAACGGTTTCTTCCTTATATATGTGCCCAAATTAATACACTCCTGGAAATGGAAAAAAGAACACATTGACACCGGTGTGTCAGACCCACCATACTTGTTCCGGACACTGCGAGAGAGCTGTACAAGCAATGATCACACGCACGGCACAGCGGACACACCAGGAACCGCGGTGTTGGCCGTCGAATGGCGCTAGCTGCGCAGCATTTGTGCACCGCCGCCGTCAGTGTCAGCCAGTTTGCCGTGGCATACGGAGCTCCATCGCAGTCTTGAACACTGGTAGCATGCCGCGACAGCGTGGACGTGAACCGTATGTGCAGTTGACGGACTTTGAGCGAGGGCGTATAGTGGGCATGCGGGAGGCCGGGTGGACGTACCGCCGAATTGCTCAACACGTGGGGCGTGAGGTCTCCACAGTACATCGATGTTGTCGCCAGTGGTCGGCGGAAGGTGCACGTGCCCGTCGACCTGGGACCGGACCGCAGCGACGCACGGATGCACGCCAAGACCGTAGGATCCTACGCAGTGCCGTAGGGGACCGCACCGCCACTTCCCAGCAAATTAGGGACACTGTTGCTCCTGGGGTATCGGCGAGGACCATTCGCAACCGTCTCCATGAAGCTGGGCTACGGTCCCGCACACCGTTAGGCCGTCTTCCGCTCACGCCCCAATATCGTGCAGCCCGCCTTCAGTGGTGTCGCGACAGGCGTGAATGGAGGGACGAATGGAGACGTGTCGTCTTCAGCGATGAGAGTCGCTTCTGCCTTGGTGCCAATGATGGTCGTATGCGTGTTTGGCGCCGTGCAGGTGAGCGCCACAATCAGGACTGCATACGACCGAGGCACACAGGGCCAACACCCGGCATCATGGTGTGGGGAGCGACCTCCTACACTGGCCGTACACCACTGGTGATCGTCGAGGGGACACTGAATAGTGCACGGTACATCCAAACCGTCATCGAACCCATCGTTCTACCATTCCTAGACCGGCAAGGGAACTTGCTGTTCCAACAGGACAATGCACGTCCGCATGTATCCCGTGCCACCCAACGTGCTCTAGAAGGTGTAAGTCAACTACCCTGGCCAGCAAGATCTCCGGATCTGTCCCCCATTGAGCATGTTTGGGACTGGATGGCATGGCAAACCGTTCCACAGGACTACATCCAGCATCTCTACGATCGTCTCCATGGGAGAATAGCAGCCTGCATTGCTGCGAAAGGTGGATATACACTGTACTAATTCCGACATTGTGCATGCTCTGTTGCCTGTGTCTATGTGCCTGTGGTTCTGTCAGTGTGATCATGTGATGTATCTGACCCCAGGAATGTGTCAATAAAGTTTCCCCTTCCTGGGACAATGAATTCACGGTGTTCTTATTTCAATTTCCAGGAGTGTAGAAAAACAGTTTGAGGTCTGCTTGACTGTGAAAGTTCTGTCTGTTTACTTGATCATGATCCGTACCTCCAGTTCCAACATTTCTGTGAGATGGCTCCTCGTAGACCTCTCTCCCCCCCCCTGCTCCCCCTCCCCTCCAGAGCTGTCGTGTTGCCAATGGGCAGGCGTTAAGTAGATGAGGTGTGTGTGAGCCTGTTGATTCTTGGTTTTTCCGGGCCTCTTAAATTGTCAGTTGTGAGGAAATTATCTTTGACCTTATTGCTTTGATGTTATTTTATCCAGTGTACTGGATTAGTCTTCCATTTCGCCAGCAATAGCTTTTCTTTTGGGGGGGGAGGGGGGGTTGCCCATCAGAGAAGATAGCCTTCTCTTCCTGTTCCACCAGAAGTGTTAAAATTAATGTCTTGCTGAGTTAATGGACAGAAGTGTGTCTTGATCATCTTATCGAGCCTGCGGCTTCATTGAGGGAACGTTTGAGAGAGTTTCCCGATGTGCTAACTGGTTGGTTGGGGGTGACCGACAAGATTCAATGTAAAATCTGTTTAGTGGATGATGTTCCCGTTTGCCAGGCTTTATCGTCTGTCACAACCTAAAATGAAGATTCTGAGGCAAAAGATTGAGACCAAGTTTGCGATGGAGTCATTAATCCTTCAACTTCTCCATGTGCCTCGCCTATATTTTTGGTGCCTAAGGGACAGGGGAAGATTTTAAACTGCATGTTGATTATATGGTCCTCAATGAAAACGTCATATTAGAATAAGATCCCCCTCTAGATTCCATAACTGTTTAATTTAGTTTGCTGAAACCTCCTATTTTTCTGCCCTTGATTTAAATCGAGCTTATTATAAAATACCCTTGCTTGAGGATTTCAAGTCTGTTTCAGCCGTCTATAAGGACTGGAATTTATACCCTTTGACACGTCCACTGCTGCTGCCGTGAAATCGATCAAGAACGTACTTCTGATCTCAAGAAGTTCCGTCGCCCCCTTAGAACAAAAACAGAGTCGCCCGATTTATGAAGATGGCCAACTACTTTCGGAAGTTTGTCACTAATTCTGCTCAGTTAGCCGCCCATCTTACCGATATTCGTAAGAAAGGACGGAAATATGCTTGGGGTAAGTGCAATCAGGCCGCATTTGAGGCGATTACGACTCTCTGTGTAACACGTCAGTATTAGCGATTCCTAATTTCGTTGCCGGGGTAACCGCAGTATTTTTACAGGAAGACGAAGGTGAGAGACGAGCTATCGCCTTTGCCTCGCTAAGATTGGTTAGACCTGAACTTAAGTATTCGGTATATGAGCGTGAGTCTCTGGCTGTCCCGTTCGCTTTTGTAAAGCTTAAATTCTATCTTGAACACAGAGAACTTGAACAAGAGACTGACAAACAGGCCTTAAGTTCCATTTTGGCTCGCTCAAGGAAGTCAGGCAGGAATGCAAGGTGGGAGGTCCATATATCTGCCTTTCGTTTCAGATAACCAGGTAACTGATGCACTCAGCCGCGTGTCTGAGGAGGGCGCCCACGAATTAGGGAAATTTGGTTCAATTATCAGCTCTTCCGATTTTAACATCTTAACTGAGATACCTCAGTTACTTTCTGATCTCAGGAATAAGCAAGCCCAAGATCCTTATTTAGGTCCTATAAGAAGGAGGTTGCTAGCGGGTGAGCAACTTCCCAGTCATTTCTTGAGAAAGGGTATACTTTATTGTCAAGTTGGGAAACTAGCCGAATCCTAAATTTGTTTACTTGTTGAAGTAGTGCCATCAGTATTTTGATATTTTCATAGACCCTTATTAGGTGGACATTTGGGCCTATACAAAACCATTGCTAAGGTCCGTGCTCATCTTCCACTGATGTCCTTGCATAAGGATATTAACCGATTGATTCAGGAGAGTGAATCTTGCAAATCTGCGAAGCCTAATTGCAAGTCACGTAAAGGCTTATGGTATACAGAACGGGAGCAAAGCCCTATGGAAAAAGCGTTCATTGATTTTATGGGTCCCCTGCCTCGAAAGAAAACTGGGAACTGTCATATATTAGTTGTAATGCATGCCTTTTCCCGTTGTGTGTGGCTTTTGCCAAGTAGAGGGGTTACCGCTTCGCTAACTATTTGGCATTTAACTCAATTTTTTTCCTTGTTCGGTCCGCCGAAGCCACTTCTTAATGACAATGCCCCCGCCTTTGTGTCACGAGAATTCAACCAATTTTGTTCGGGTAATTCCATTAAGCACATTGCGACCATCCCCTATTACCTTCAACCTCACTTTTCAGAGACAGTTAATCTTAATTTTAAGGCCGTATTACTTATTTATCACGATAAGAATCAGAGCAAATAGAACATTTCTATCCCTTGCTTTAATGGTGCCTTCAGTTCAGCACAGCATAAGCTTCTAAAGCAGTTCCTCTTGCTCTGATGTTTTCTTATTCCCTTAATTCGCACCTAGCTAATTTGTTGAGTATAAACGATGTGTTGTCGGAGTGAATACCCCTTGTGTGATTAAGGAAACTGGGATAGAGCTAGGAAGAACATCGACTTAGCCTGTCACCGACAAGAAAGACGGTATAATCATGGATGAAAACCTTTTGTGGTCGAGTTGGCCTTAAGGCTTTTGTCTAGGAATTTTAGTATGGGTGGTAAACAGGGTGATGATATTACCAGGAAACTTGTTCCCGTTAATCTGCTATCCCACAGCCTGGTCACTGGGACAATCTTGAAGCTACATGCGAACCAAATAAAAACTAGCTCCGTGATTTGTTTCTCTCCTACTATTCCCTTAAAAGGAAGGGCGCGGTGTTTTTGGCTTGAGTGGGGCATGCTGAACCGTGGTGGCTCATTTCACTATCGATAACTTTTAGGTGGAGTCACCAGGGGGCGCGGATGTTCCTTGTGTGGTTACTGCTGCCTCGACTATTCTTCAAAAGTGGCCGCAGATTGTAGACGTGTAGTTTTCTACAGCGTGGAGCCAGGAAAAGTAGCAGTGCTTGGAGCAACGGGCATGCAATGCAGATCGGAGCGACGTCTTTTCTGTTCGTCGTTCACTCTTCTTCGTCAATGACGGCAAAGGTCTGGTTCGCTTACTTTATGAGCAACCAGCTGTTCAGCACTGAGCACCGATTTTCCGCTCCGCAAGCTTGTTAATACATGTTCGAGTTGATGTTCATGGGGTCATCATGCACGCCATTTTTTTTCTCTGGTCTTTAGGAATAGGTTATTGTCCTGTCTGCTCTGTGTGATTTTGAAGTAATTTGTCTCAATCTGCTGACAAGCGTTCTCTCACAAAAAATTTGCCATGGTTAATGTTGTTATCGATACATAATATGGCCAGTTGTCACGCATAGCTATACTGAAGCGCTAAGGAAATTGTTATAGGCCCACGTATTCAAATACAGAGATATGTAAACAGGCAGAATACGGCGTGTAACAACAACAACGCTATACTATTGTACACATAATAAATTTTTTCTTCTGATTTTCGATAAATTAGTATAATCGATGTTCTGATTTCATTTCTTTTTTGTTTCATGCAATTATGTTAAAGGAACTGTAAACAATTTTCGATGTAAATTTTAATATTTATGTTAAATTTTAAGCAATGTTATAATAGAAGTGAAGTTTAACTATTGTTGAAACTATTGTAAGATGTGAAAGTTGTAATTGTACGCCTGGTCCATACGTCGGCAATGTATTAGGATATGTAGAATGTAAAACCTTTGGTGAATACCCTGTCTGTAGGGGAGCGGTAAAAGGTGGATGGCAGGCGAGCGCGGGAAAATGCACACGGGCGCTGTACGGCACAACTGGCTCAGCAGCAGTGATAGTCGGAGTTGGGCATCGGTCTGAGAAACACGTTCTGGATCGAGGAGGCTCTCCTGGAAAACGTGATTTCGTTGAGCCTCGGATGAGCCGTTTCCGACGCCTATACAGCATGGCAATATTCCATAGGCAATAAAAGGAAAAGGATTGCGACGCTACGAAGAAGTAAAGTGCCAATATTTCAAGAGCCATTGCTGTGATTGTATGTGTGGTGTCACCGCCAGACACCACACTTGCTAGGTGGTAGCTTTAAATCGGCCGCTGTCCATTAGTACATGTTGGACCCGCGTGTCGCCACTGTCAGTAATTGCAGACCGAGCGCCACCACACGGCAGGTCTAGAGAGACGTACTAGCACTCGGCCCAGTTGTACGGACGACTTTGCTAGCGACTACACTGACGAAGCCTTTCTCTCATTTGCCGAGAGACAGTTAGAATAGCCTTCAGCTAAGTCCATGGCTACGACCTAGCAAGGCGCCATTAACCATATCTAGAGAGAGTCTCACTTGTATCATCAAGAATGCTGTATACAAATGATGGATTAAAGTTAAGTATTCCAGCAGCTACGTACTTTTCTTATAGCATTCATTACGTATCCTGTTTCAGACATAACGCCAGCCGGCGTGTGTAAACGCGTGCCTTTCGGGTACCCGTCACTGTGGACTGGCTGTCTTGTCAGTCCACAACAGTATGTGTGCTCCGCGCCTCGCCATCTCGCCGCCTGCCGACCGCCTCATCGAAACGAACAGGTTGAAACTTTTAGTACTGTATTCGAGTGGACCAGTGTTACTTTTGTTCCATACTGTTCAATAACAACTTAAATTTTACCAGAACTGTCCTATCATTGATTTATTCTCACAACTAACCTAGACCGGGTCTTTCCACATGTTGTGCAATCCGAGTGTCCCGAGATGAAGATTTAATGTTTATGTTAATAATAATTACCTGCAGACCTATCTATGTTAGAATGATGTTTAAAGAACTTTGTTGTTAATGAATACATAGGTAAATAACATAGGTCTGACAAAGTTGGAAGATAATGTTGAAATTGGTTTATTAATGAAGTTTAATTAATTTGAGACAAAAATAATGGTAGTTAAATGAGCAGGAAATAAGACAAAAAAGAGTAGTAACTCATATATTGGAAATCTTGAGTGCTTAATGATTTCAATAATTAAAATTTCAATGCAGTGATCATAACAGTTTCAGGGTCTCCCCCCCCCCCCCCTTTCTTTCTTTTCTATTCAATTGAGTTCTGAAGTGTACTGAACTGATTTGAACAGCAAAGTTAAAGTCAAGATAAAACCACAATTTATCAGTGTTTTACCTTTTTCGAAATTGACTTTGTATGTGTGTTTCTAAAGTGCTATTTCTAGGGTAACCTATGCCCGATTTTAATCAGATCAATAGCCTTTACGAAGTTTGTAGTAAACATTATAGTGTATTGTTGTGTATTTATGGCTTGTCCACATTATTACAGAAAGTGAAATTATAAGTTCAGTAGATTTTCTGGTTCAAAAATTTACCATATTATGCAGTGTTATTACGTGTTGTTTTGTATGAACGTACATCAACTTGTACAGGGAAGATACTTAGTTAATGCCTAATTAGGTTGGCGACCGTATTATTAACAGTTTGGTAACATCTGCTGTGTTGTTTCTTGTTCGTCCTAACGTGTCGTTACACTCTGAAATTGCTTGACGTGTCATTGTTTTTACTGAGTAATTGTTTTTACCGAGTGGGTGTACGTCCGAATTGCCTCCATTCAGGTACACGCGGTCAACATATGTACCAAAACCCTCTCTTATAAGGTGAAGCCCGTCAACTTACCATAGTACAGGCTTTAAGAGTATCGTACGCCCAACGCGCGCGTTACAGGCGCTGCGATCGGCAACGCCTGTATAAGCTAACACGTGTTTGACGCAGTTTGTTAGAACGGTTACTGCTGCTACAATGGCAGGTTACCAAGATTTAAATGACTATGAACGTCGTGTTATAGTCGGCGCACAAGCGATGGGACGCAGCATCTCCGAGGTAGTGATGACGTGCGGATTTTCCCGTACGACCATTTAACGAGTGTACCGTGAATATCAGGAATCCAGTAATTATAAAATCTCCGACATCGAAGCTGCCTGAAAACGATCCTGGAAGGAAGGAACCAACGAT
The DNA here is from genome assembly GCF_023864275.1 of Schistocerca cancellata. Taxonomy (NCBI): domain Eukaryota; kingdom Metazoa; phylum Arthropoda; class Insecta; order Orthoptera; family Acrididae; genus Schistocerca; species Schistocerca cancellata. The sequence goes on from NC_064633.1 coordinate 102,350,523, forward strand.
GACTGACGAGAATCGTTCACCGTGACAGAAGTGCAACTCTCCCGCAAATTGCTGCTGGGCCGTCAACAAGAGTCAGTGTGTGAACCATTCAACGAAACATCATCGATGAGGGCTTTGGGGACCGAAGGCTCACTCGTGTACTCTTGATGACTGCACGACACAAAACGTTACACGTCGCCTGGGCGGTCAGCACTGACATTGGCCTTTGATGACAGGAAACATTTTCCCTGGTCGGACGAGTCTCGATTCAAATTGTATCGAGTGAATGGACGTGTACGGATAAGGAGACAGCCTCATGATTCCATGGACCTTGCATGTCAGCAGCAGACTGTTCAAGCTGAAGAGGCTCTATAATGGTGTAGGGTGTGTCCAACTGGAGTGATTGGGAACCCTGATACCTCTAGATATGACTCTGACAAGTGAAACGTACGCCTGCATCCATTCATGTCCATTGTGCATTCCGACGGACTTCGGCAATTCCAGGAGGTCAATACGACACCCCACACGTCCAGAATTACTACAGAGTGCCTCCAGGAACACTCTTCTGAATATAAACACTTCCACTGGCCGCCAAACTTCTCAGACATGCACATTATTGAGCATATCTGGAATGCCTTGCAACATGCTGTTCAGAAGAGATCTCTAACCCCTCGTACTCTTACCGATTTATGGACAGCGCTGCAGGACTGATCGTCTCAGTTCCCTTCAGCACTACTTCAGACACTAGTCGAGTATAAGCCACGTCGTGCTGCTGTACTTCTGCGTGCTCGCAGGGGCCCTACACGATATATTAGGCAGGTGTACCAGTATCTTTGGCTCTTTATTGGATATTAAGGGCTTATACCTAATCTAGTTTTTTTTGTTTAGTTTTGTGTTGGTTTTAAAATTCTTTTGCAAGACAACCAGTTGTGTCAAGGTTTAATACTAGTTCTAACGATATTTTAGAAGCTGATGGTTTCTGGTATTGCTATTTTCCCTCACTTTTAAGCATGTTGTGAGCAGTTTATCGTAAGAGCCGAGAGTTGTATATTGTATTTCTTCCTGGAAGAAACTACAGCTTCGTTTCTGTAGGTCTCTGTTATCGAAGCTTACTTCCTAGGGCGTGTGAAGTTACTGGAAACATTCGTTAATTGCAATCATGATTAAACTATAACGTTACTTGTAGTATAATCCAGTCATTTATCTTTCTTGTTGTTAACAGCACTTACTAAGTTTCTGGAAGAGTATTTCATGTCGGCGGCTTCTGGCCGCATGTACCTGGCTTACTTGGGGCGGTGTGCAACGCTCTCGAGCATTTCCTACTGCGGCTTGCTGTTTTCCCTTTAATGTTTAATACATATTGTAATCTCGTTTAAGTTTATTGTAAATCCTTTGATCTTAATCTTTTGCGGGCCTGCATATTCTTTTGAGGAGATTTATCTAGACCTTTTTCATTATTTTAATTGGCTGGTTATTTAAAATTGTTTAATTTAAAAATTTTAAAAAGGCTAATATTTTTAAATTCTTGTTTCTTGAACTGGTTTGAGATTATTATTATTGTAATTCAACTGCTGTCTTATTCAACATTTTCAACGCCTTCATCTTTGTAATGTCAAATCTACTTTAATTTTGTTAACTGTTCTTCAAAGGGATCTGTTATTACCCAAACAGCTATATAAAAATATTGTTGTTCAAGGATAAATGATGTTAGTTGAAGGGCCTAGACCCTAAACCATTTCCATGGTCCTGGGCTATTCTTGATTTCAGTCAGTCTTCTGAATGCTTGACGCGGCTGACACAGAGCCTTGAGAAAGCTCATTTATCATTTACGTATCCCACAAACTCTCGTCCCAACGACTCCTGGTGTTTGGTTGCTAGTCTGGTACTCTTACAAAACGGTACACGGCCCGTTTCGTCAAGCGTTCCTTCAGACACCATGAGGAATCCAAGTCATAGGTGCTAAGCTAAGTGCAAAGACAAACACAGCATGGGTAATGAGAATGACGAAGAGCTATGATATTTAATTTCAAGAGAGCACTTCCTCAAAGAAGTAACCAACTTATTACTTAATGCCGGCCGTGTTGGCCGAGCGGTTCTAGGCACTACCAGTCTGGAACCGCGCGACCGCTACGGTCGCAGGTTCGAATCCTGCCTCGGGCATGAATCTGTGTGATGTCCTTAGGTTAGTTAGGTTTATGTAGTTCTAAGTTCTAGGGCACTGATGACCTTAGAAGTTAAGTCCCATAGTGCTCAGAGCCATTTGAACCATTTTTAATACTTAATCACAAATATATGTCATCAAACTATCCCCAGAGGTACCAAAATTTCTACAGAACTTAGCGGTGTATTGTTCTGATAAGCAACATTCCTTCTGGTGCACATGAAATGAAGTCTCTACATCCCTCTTGATTTACTTCATTCGGAGAAATAAATTGTTCTTATACTAGAGTCAGTTCTTTGAGCCTAGGGAAAGCGTTATTGCCAGTATTGTACTGTTTTTTGTTTTCTGTATTGCATTGTTTCAGGTGTGAAGGCATAGCTGATGTGAAGAGACAATACCGAGGAATCATTAGTGGGATGTGTATGGTTGCTCAGCCGTAATCTTCTAGGGCACACAATGACAGAGGTGACGAGTGCGTTTAGAGATCGCTTTGGCAGTGCCCCACCTCTTCAAATAAATTTCCTTATTGAGAGAAACGCACCAGGCAGTGTCAAAGACAGGGCACGGGGTGGACGTAAGAAAACGGTGGTGGCAACGTGCGCAGCTCTCACTCGGTCAACTTAGCAGCCTCAAGTGAAATCCTGTCGTTGACGACCAGCTGAACTGCACGTACCAGGGTCAACAATACATGACCACATTAAAAGAAAAAAGATTTGAAAGTGAAGAGACGTAGACCGTTGTTTATGAATTAACTGTATGGCGACATAATGGAATGGCGAGTTGCAGCCTGTCCTGCACAATTTTCGGATAGCGTGTCTCGCTTACATGTGTTTTTATATGATGAGTGTGAGATATATCACAAATCATTCAGGAGCCGTGTGGTTTTCTGGTCTGAGGGAAATACTCATTATGTGGGTCAGTTGGAAGGGAACTCACCTCATGTTATGAAGTGGGCCGTGGCGTCATCAAAACACCTACTCCGACCGAGTTCTTTTGTAGGAAGAATGAATGTGAATTCTTATTAGGGTATGTTACAAACGCGGTCACAGCAGGGTGAGGCTCCAGAACACTTTGATAGTGAAGTGGTTGAGTACCTCGACGCACATTTAGAAGAAGGTGCGTTGCATGAGCTTCCAGACGCATCACACCACGAATCCTGGACCTTACCACGCTAGAAAGCTCGTTACAGGGACAGATAGATGTAATAGTGATAGTGGTAGTAAAAGTATCGTGATTTACCCTTAGATCTCTTTAACGATGATATTTTACATCTCTTGGTATTAAAATTTAAGAACAACAAAAATAAATTAATTTTATGCGTATGCACTGAAATGACGAATGAAAATTTGTACCAAGGTCGGGAATAGAAGCCGGGTGTCCTGCTTGCTAGGCAGGTGTGTTAGCCACTAAGCTATCTTGGCACAACGGATCACAGAACTGCACCGATTACCCTGGCACGCCAGCCTCCTCGATCCTAATTCTCTCCGCCGCTCCAGTCTACTTTAAATTCACCTTACACGCGGAGAGAATTGCCGAGGCTCTCCATGTTCTGAAATCGCACCTCGGCCTTGGTACAATTTATCACTCGCCTCTTCAGTCTATACACATAAAATCATATCAGTATGAGTCCAGCACCGTGTCTGAAACTGTGTCATTTCATTTGCATAAGCATCTGCACCTGGGTTTGAGGCTGGATCCTCCATTTACGTTCGATGCTAAGATACTATTCCAGAACATGGAGAGCCCCGGCAATTCTGATCAAATGTAAGGAGGAATTTAAAGTAGACTGGGACGGCAGTGAGAATTTGAGTAGAGGTGGGAGGCGTGCCAGGGTAATACGTGGACTGGTGTGAACCGCTGTGACAAGGAGGCTTAGTGGCTAACGCAACTACCTAGTGAGCAGTAGACCTGGGTTCGGTTCCCGGCCTTGGTACAAATTTCCACTCGCCACTTAAGTCTTACGCATAAAATCATATCTGCAAGAACCAGTAAAGTCGCTGAAATAGTTTCTTTTCATTTGTATAAAATAATGTAATTCACATATACAGGGATTGACAGACTTACTGGTCTAGAATAACAAGGACGGGAAAGGTAGTCGACCATGGCCTGGAAAACGTCCCGGCGTTTCATTGGAATAGCTTAGGGAAACCGCGGAAAATCTAAATCAGGATGGCTGAATGAACAAGGGAACCTCGACCGTCCTGAACGCGAGTCCATTCTCTAGCTACCTCACTCGGCTGACCCCAGTGTAGAACACTGTTTTACAAAAAAGTTATTTAATAATGAAAGAAGGATAATGCTACACAGCGCATCAGTTCCCAGCCGCTGCACACACAACATAATCACATTGTTTTGTAACACTACACACATTATCATCTGCCATTTTATTCACCACAACTTCCCATTTGCTACCATGAAAAACGGAGTCAGCATCCCTCTATAACGAGAGAGATGTTAAGCACAGAAACAGGATAAGGAGCTAATATTATACGTTACGTAACTCTGGAGTTAATTTTTCCAGAAACTGGAAAGAGAAGGAAAATATTTGGTGTGGAAGTGTTACTGGGAATGTTAGATGTTTTGTAATCGTTATTATTCTTATTTGTTTCATATTTTTTCCGAACTTCTACTCCGTGTTGTCTTAGTAATCCTTCAATGTCTTTTTAGCTGGCTTCTTAAATAAGAATATTTTACTAGGTTTTTAATCTCCTTTGGTTATTTATTGTGCAGTTTTGTTCGTTGGTGGAAAATACCGTTCTGTGTTTTATGTCTCTTTTTGTTTGGAAAATGTAAGTTTAGTCTACAACTTGTTCCATGGCCATAGACAGACCTTTTAGTGGTGTGATTACTAATGTTATTTTTGATGTGTACAACTGGTTTGTAAATGTATTCACATGTTACAGCAAAAATCTCCAGTGTTTCGAGTAGAGCTTTACGATGGTCTTGATTACAATTTTTTGTTATTATTCTTATGGTCCTTCTCTGCTGTTTGAAATCTGTGCTCGTATTTTATGCGTTTGAACGCGAGAAAATGAAGCAATAGCTAAGAATTTAGTGTAGGTGAAAATAGTATGTAATTAATTTATTCATATGTCGCAAACAGTTGCTGTTACTCCAGATTCGCAAATAGTGGATGTGTTTCGTAATAATTAAGAGACAATCGCTATAGCACGCTGATGACAGGAGTCTAAGGCCATAATACACCGATGAAACTCGGTTTTCAATTATCTTTGTATGTTCACACCACTTCAGCTGAGAATCAACATTTACGTCTAGAAATTTGGCATAAAGGTGGCATCTGTATTTATTTTCGTCTTATCCAACATCACTTCGTTGCTTATTGACCAGTTGTGACTTCTCTTGAGGGTTTCATTTGCTCTCTCTGTAAGGGTTTCTGCTGTTTTCTCAGTGACTGTGATATTACCGTCATTACCTAAGACAATTTTCACCATGACTAACACTAGTAGGAAAGTCATTGACGTATACCACGAACATCACTGGTCCTAAAATGTTCCTATGAGGAACTCCTGTATTAGTCTATTTCGGTTCTGACTTTGGACTTATTTGAAATATGTCTTATCTCTACTCTTTGTAGCCTACTTGCCACGTATGATAGGAATGAGTCATTAACTTCTATTTCATTCTTCCTTATGCGACTGTCGGAATCTTATGGTCAGCAGTATCTAAAGTCTTAGAAAGTTCTAAAAATATGCCTGTGACATACTCATATTTGTCGATTCAAGTGCCACATTTGTGAATTCTACTTTGGCTGATTCCAGACTCCTACCACTTCGGATATCAGGCTGATTCACTTACAAGCTTGTCTGTCTTTTCAAAATGGCGATGTCAGAGACATGGTAATAGTCTTTGTCTTTTGCACTACATTTATTTGTCTCAGGTACAGTGCATACCTGTTTTAAAAGCTCTGTAAATCTCCCTGAAGTGAAATAATTTTTATAGTGGTAGTTGTGAGAACCTATGTACTATCTAAGCATTGTTCCAGTAGACATATTGGTATTTCATCTAAGAAGCCTACTGACATTTTAAGTTATACTTTTTGTGCAATTTTACTGTCTTCATTCTCTGTGGTCGGTAGCAACACCATTGTACTTAGTGTATAATTATTTGTAGATATTATACATGTTTTTGGGGATTTTTGCTGTAACTTCTCTGAAAAACTCAAAAAATTCTCAATCACGGAGTTTGGTAGATGATGTCGATAATTTGTCACTTTATGCGTCTCCCGTATCAGTATGATGTTAAGCCTTTGTGTGTCTCTCCCTGTTTCCTTTTTATGACACCCCAGACTGTTTCGCGTTTATTCTACGCATCGTATATTATTTTGTCATTAAATGTACTTTTGTCATGATCAGCACTTTCCTATACATCTACTTATACAGAATGACAACTTTTGAACTATATGAAAGAAACGTAAATTATTTACAAACTACGGCGTGCGCACACTTTATTCAACATGTAAACATCACAACAGATGTTCAGATAACCTGGTTATGACATGTTCGATATGCCCGTCATCATTGGCGATGATGTAGCACAGACGAATAGTGAAATTCTGGATGACCCGATGGTGCTGTCAATGACCTCCTGAATGGCTGTTTGAAGCTCAGCAGTGGTTTTGTGTTTATTGTTGCATACCTCGTCTTTAATATATCCCCATAAATAGGAATCAGATGTGTTCAGATCCGGTGGCCAATCGAGGCTCATGCCAGTGGTGTCTGGATACCCCAGAGCCAGAATACGGTCCCCAAAAAATGGGTCAAATGGCTCTGAGCACTATGGGACTTAACAGCTATGGTCATCAGTCCCCTAGAACTTAGAACTACTTAAACCTAACTAACCTAAGGACAGCTCACAACACCCAGCCATCACGAGGCAGAGAAAATCCCTGACCCTGCCGGGAATCGAACCCGGGAACCCGGGCGTGGGAAGCGAGAACGCTACCGCACGATCACGAGATGCGGGCTACGGTCCCCAAAGTGGTCCTCTAGAACATCACTCTCCTGCTTGAATAGGGTCGAGGTCCATCTTGCACGAACAACATCTTGTCTAAATCAGGGTCACTTTGGATAATAGGAATGAAATCATCCCAAAACCTTTACGTACCGTTCGTAGTCACGGTGCCGTCAAGGAATTTCACACCGATTATTCCGTGACTCGACATTGCACACAACACAGTCACTCGTTGAGGGTGAAGAGAATTCTCGATCGCGATATGTGGATTCTCAGTCCCCCAAATGCGCCAATTCTGCTTACTGGCGAACCGATCCAAATGAAAGTGGGCTTCGTCGCTAAACCAAACCATACAGCGCATACTAATTCCCATCATGCCCTGCCGCCAGTCATGCAGTTTGAACGTCCTAGCCGCATGGTCTAGGGCGTCCTGTACGGTTCGCGGGGCTCCCCCAGTCGGAGGTTCGAATCCTCCTTCGGGCATGGGTGTGTGTATGTGTGGTCCTTAGCGTAGGTAGATTAAGTAGTGTGTAAGCTTAGGGACCGATGACCTCTTCAGTTTGGTCCCATAAGATCTTACCACAAATTTCAAAATTTTCCAGATGAATGTCCTAACGCAAACCTTTCAGAAGTTACGACGATCTTATTTCATATAGTTCAATAACTGTCGCCCTGAACTTACTCTAAGACTCTGTCTCATTATGACAATTTGTCATTGAACTGAGATACTTCAACGTTTGGCAGAACTTCTTAATACCTACTGTTATCCATTTGTCTTCGTGCGACATTGACATTGATATAAGTATATTTTGGAAGTAGCTTTTTAAAGTTCAGCTTAAATAATGCTGAAAATTTAGAAAATTTCACATTTACGTTGGTTTCTCTATACTTTTTATTACAGCTTTCGTCTGCTAGTTATTTTTGAAAATATTGTATTTTGATTTCTAATAAATAAATTTTGCAAGCTTGCAGCTTAGGGAATTTTATTGTTATTATTTGATATAAATGAACAGATAGTTCAAGATGTTGTGCAGCTACATCACAATTTCCCTGCTCATATTTGTATTTACGTATTCAAGCACTGAAGCAGTAGTTGTAGGTGGCATCACTCGATTGGATCACGTGTCGAATGAAACTATCACGAAACGTTTCAGGGTTGCACCAATCCAAAAGAAAATGCGAAGAACCAATCTGCGATGGTTTGGACATTCCTTTTACAGTATAGCTCTTGGGAAGTGTCATGAGATCTCGAGAAGGACAATGAGACGCATATATGACTTTGTAATGCACGACGATGTGCATACACATTCGCTGGTTAGTAGTTTTTATATCTAAGTACGCTGATATACAGGTGTATTCTTAAATACCTCCGGATTCAGAAGACGAGTGTGCGAAAACTACCAGACATAAAGAAAAACGGCACCTATCACTGGTAACCGGCTTGCCTCGTTGAAAATACCAATTCTCTTCAGCTCAGAGAAGTCAAGCAAGTTCAGTAGTGGCCAGTACTCGGGTGGGTAACAGCCATGGCACTCCAAGTGCTGTTGGCTGCTTTCCCTTTTCATTTATGGGAATGAGAAGGTGGGGTGGTGGGGTGGTGGTATAAAGTCCATCACCACCAGAATTTATAGCGATGTTGTCGATTAAATTCCGAACCTCTCTATAGTGTCACATGAATTGAGGGAACGTGGAGCTACTGACAGTGCCTGTCCGCCGGATGAGACTTTAAAGCTCGGCGCCCTCTTAGTGCAATTCTAGAAGAGCAGGCTATATAATGGCACTGGGTTTCACCCTCTCCCTTGTCTCATTATTACTAATACGAACATTATACCACAGACACGTTACAGTCTCCTACACTTATTATATAGACTTAAACAAACAATTGTCACACTTCGCGTAAGAAAAGGTGCCGTTCTACACGACTTCTTCAGCTAAAGATTCAAGTGTGTTGTCATCGACAGCGAGTGTTCATCAGAGACAAGGGTATCGTCAGGAATGCCGCAGGGAATTGCGATAGTACCGCTATTATTTTCTACATAGATAAATGATTTGGCGGACAGGGTAGGTAGCGATCTGCGGTTGTATACTGATGATGCTTTGGTGTACGGTAAGGTGTCAAAGTCGACTGACTGTAGGAGGATACAAGAAGATTTGTACAAAATTTCTAGTTGGTGTGATGAATGGCAGCTAGCTTTAAATGTAGAAAAATGTAAGTTAATGCTATGAGTAGGAAAAACAAACTAATAATGTTCGCATAGAGCATTAGTTGCGTCCTGCTTGACACAGTCACGTTGTTTAAATATCAGAACGTAAGGTTGCAAAGTGATATGAAAAGGAACAAGTATGTGAGGTTGGTGGTAGAAGAGGCGAATGCATTACTTTAGTTTATTGGGAGAATTCTAGGAAAATGTGGTTCATCTGTACATGAGATCACATATAGGACATTAGTGCGACATGATCTTGAGTATTGCTCGAATGTTCGGGGTCCGCACCAGGGCGGATTAAAAGGTAGACACCGAAGCAATTCAGAGGCAGTCTGAACACAGAAGTGTTACGGAGACGCTTCAGGAATTCTAATGGCTATCCACGGAGGCAAGGCGACGTTCTTTTCGAGTAACGCTCTTGAGAAAATTTAGAGAACCGGCATCTGAAGCTGACTGCAGAACGATTCCGCTGCCTCCAGCATACATTGCGTGTAAGGACCACGAAGATAAGATACGAGAAATTAGGGCTCATACGGAGGCATATAGACTGTCGTTTCTTCGTCGATTCATTTCTGAGAGGAACAGGAAATGAAATAACTAGTAGACTTAGAGAAAGCTTTTGACAATGTTGACTGGAATACTCTCTTTTAAATTCTGAAGGTGGCAGGGGTAAAATAGAGGGAGTGAATGGCTATTTACAAATTGTGCAGAATCCAGATGGCAGTTGTAAGAGTCGATGGACATGAAAGGGTAGCAGTGATTAGGAAGGGAATGAGACAGGATTGTAGCCTCTCCCCTATGTTATTCAATCTGTATACTGAGCAAACAGTAAAGGAAACAAAAGAAAAATTCCGAGTAGGAAATAAAATCCGTGGAGAAGAAATAAAATCTTAGAGGTTCGCCGATGACATTATAATTCTCTCAGTGACAGCAAAGGACCTGGAAGAGCAGCTGAATGGAATGTACAGTGTCTTCAAAGGAGGATATAAGATGAACATCAACAAAAGCAGAACGAGCATAATGGAATGTAGTCGAATCAAATCGGGCGATGCTGAGGCTAATGGATTAGGAAGTGAGACGCTTAAAGTAGTAAATGAGTTTTGCTACTTTGGGAGCAAAATAACTAATAATGGTCGAAGTAGAGAGGATATAAAATGTACACTGACGATGGCAAGAAAAGCGTTTCTGAAGAAGAGAAATTTGTTAACATCGAGTATAGATTTAAGTGTCAGGAATTCGTTTTGGAAAGTATTTGTATGGAGTGCAGCCATGTAGGGAAGTGAAACATGGACGATAAATATTTAGAGAAAAAGAGAATAGAAGCTTTCGAAATGTGGTGCTACAGAAGGATGCTGAAGATTAGATGGATACATCACGTAACTAATGAGGAGGTACTGAATAGGATTGCGGAGAAGATAAATTTGTGGCACAACTTGACTAGAAGAAGGGATCGATTGGTAGGACATATTCTGAGGCATCAAGGGACCGCCAATTTAGTATAGGAGGGCAGCGTGGAGGGTAAAAGTCGTAGAGGGAGACCAAGATATGAATACACTAAACAGATTCAGAAGGATGTAGGTTGTAGTAGGTACTGGGAGATGAAGAAGCTTGCACAGGATAGAGTAGCATGGGGAGCTGCATCGAACCAGTCTCAGGACTGAAGACCACAACAACAACAACAGTAGTGGTACAGAGTTCCCTCCACTACGCGCCGTACAGTGGACTGAGGAGTATCGATGTAGATGTAAATAGAGAAAAGTTTGTCGGAGTAGGCAGCTGAAGCAGCCGTTCGTTGTCCCACAGCCAGCAACGCCAGACGACTTTACATTTTACTCACATCCATGGATCGAGCTCTCTCCGATTTGGAATTGTTAATACGAACGTTGGCGCAATTGGACAGTCCACCATTCGGGGGCTAAACGCTCGAAACGTGGCGCGTCATCGAGATACGTGGGCGTTTTGTGTCACGGAATCCACTAAATTTGAGCCAAATGTGACGGTTCAGCAACGATATCCTACCAAATATCAGGTAAAAACTCCAACAGGGAAAACAATCCGCGGGTGGCACAACACATTCTATGGGAGTGGCTACCAGTTCAGGTTTTTGTGCACCAACTGACCTCTGGATTATGTCCCATAAATCTTCTATGGGCTGCCAGATCATTCGACCGAACTGTCCAGAATGTTCTTCAAAGAAATCGAAAACAATTATGTCCCAGTGATACGGGACTTTGTCGTCAATAAAAGTTCCATCGCTTTTTGGAAATTTTAAGTCCATGAATGGCTGCAAATGGTCTCCAGTCAACGACCGATTCAGTTGGACAAGAGGTACCGGTCCATTCCGTGTAAACACAACTCACACCATTATGGAGCCACCACCAGCTTGTACATTGCGCTGTTGACAACCTGGGTTCATTGCTTCGTGGGGTATGCGCCACAATCGAACAGTACCATCAGTTCTTACCAACTGAAATCGGGACACAACTGACCAGGTTTTCCAGTCGTCTACAATCCAACCGATATGACCACAAACCCAGGTGAGACGCTGCAGGCGATGTCGTGCTGCTGGCAAAGGCCCTCGCGCCGGTCATCTCCAGCACAGCCAATTAACGCCATATTTCGAGCACTGCCCTAACCAATACGTTCGTCGTACGTTTCACATTGAATTCTGCGGCTATTTCACTCAGTGTTGCTTATCTGTTAGCACTGAGAAATTTACGCAAAAGTTGCTGCTCTCGGTCGTTAAGTGAAGGCGATCGGCCACTGTACTGAGCGTGGTGAGAGGAAATGCCTGAAATTTGGTATTCTCGAGACCAGGCGCGGCTCATGGTTTCTATACTGGGGAAGGCTGCGGCATTTATCAATCGGAGCCAATATAGACCTCTGGTTACGTTACAGATTAGTCTGACATAAACAACTAAGAATTAAGGGGGAGGGGGTTGGGCAGATCACTCTCTACCCATAATTTTACGTACTGTGTCTTCTATAATCAGGTATTTATTAAATATCATTAGAAGCTAACTTCGAGTTAAAATCTTTGGTTAGTGTTTTTATACGTCATCATTACATTTTCTGAGACTTTGCAGCAAATCATATGAAAAGACGCGTTTCGGAGAGATCTTTAATGCGATGAATGTTAACTTTGCGGCTGCTTAATATTTTTGGTGTTTTCAGTTCTAAATTTAAGGTGTTTATTGTAGTTTACCTCCAAAGCTCGGAGTTAAATGTTTTTCGCTGGAATTATGTTTTTTCACCTTTGCGTGAAAATTCTTTAAGTCAGTGATACCAGTTTCAGTCCAGGCACTGTCAGTACTATTTGTACGAAGACAGGTGAAACAGAAATATGCATTTTTCACTTCACAACCACACAACCACTCAGCTGCATCGTACATTGCTCTATTAAAACGGCGTTTGTATCCTTGCCTAGATTTGCACTGTTTCTGTTCTTGATTGATCGTTAGATCGGGTCTGGGTGCACCAAGTTCTTTTACTTGCATCCTATGGCCGTGTTCCAAGTTTTTACCTATTAAATTGCACACTGAATTCATATTGCGCTGGTTTCACACTCGCGGTATGTCGCAGATATTCACAAGCAAGTAAAACTCACTAAAATCTTGCAAAATACACTCCGAAAAGAAACTTGCTAATATCACACGATATCAACAAAAGCAGTCAGCATCAGCAAGCAAGGAAAGTAAAGTCACGGGACAAATTTCCCGCGCTTTGTCCTCTAATCACTTATAAAACTCTCGCTAGATGGCAGTACTGTTGTTACGGTTAGAGAGCCAGTAGTTACGGTAGTCTAGTGCACTCTGGCGGGATATTTGCAAACTTATTCTAAATGTGGATAAAGTAGCCAATGGTAGAAACAAAACAACTATGTAAAACATTATCAAAACAATAATACTAAATGTCGATTAATGACGCATCTAAGCGTAGTAGAGATGTGCAGAGACAGAGATTGGATAGCGAAGTTTCGGCCACTCTGCATTCCTTTATTACATAGATAGTGGAACGTGAAAAACGTGTGGTGGTTGGTATGACATCCTTAGGCTGCAAGCTCTGAGCCTTCGGGTCGCCCATAAACAGCGGTACTATTTAGAAGCCACGCCCCCAAATCGCTACTACATGCAGCTTACGGACGTTCCAAGGCGCAGCCTAAACACTACTAACCGTTCGGAAAACATCTATCGATACAAACAGTTCCAAAAACGTTGACCGTCGTTATTTTAATCGGAATGGGAAATGTGCGAAATTCGTCCCGATAATTTAAATTTTGTAATATGTTCTTGCGAAGTTTACTTTAACATATATTTTGGGGCGGCTCCGCCTCAGAGCCTTTAATTACGAGCCGCGCCTGCTCGAGACATTCTTGAAACTGAGAATCTCGGATTATGGAATTCCGTAACGATTTACGAAATGAAATGCTCTATGAGTCTAGCTCCAACTACCATTCCACGTTCAAAGTCTGTTAATTCGCGTCGTACGACCATAATAACGTAGGAAATCGTCTGATATGAATCACATGAGTAAGAATGACAGCACCGTCAATGCACTGCCTTTTCATACCACCTTGTGATTGCAATACTACCACCATCTGTATACGCGCATCTCTAACTCTATACCGTAACTTTCGGCAATTCAGTGTAAGTTTCATCGAGTAGTTTTCTGAAACCAAGCAGATACCCATGAATAGCTCTTCACAACATACTGGTTTCGCCTAGATACATGAGTACTCCTGGAACGCATTCTGCAGTATATGATCTCTTATAACATATGTACAAGCAACCGAGATGTGTGCTTGGTACAAACAGCTACGCGTGGCCGATGGTTGAGTTATGAAACACGAACTTTTATCGCTTAAGTGCTGGGAAATTCCTCTCACACAACCTCCCTGAATGCTATCGACGTTCACTAAATTTTGCCATTTCCCTCTCTTATTTTGAGAGGACGCCCTAATATCCTGCGCCAGAAGCGAGCTGGTGCTCCTCAAAGCTCTGCCGAGGGAGAGAGGCGGGGATGCATTATTCAGAGGGATGGGGTGGGAGAACCTCTCCCCCCCTCACCCCCCCCCCCTCCCCGGCCCAGTGCTGACGCGCTGCTCGGCGCCTCCTTTGTCCAAGGGGGCGCAAATTGGGTGCCGAATGGCGCCAGCCTGCCATCTTCCCCTAGCAGGCGTGATTCTGCATTCTTTTCCCGTATTCAGCCGACTGTTCCTGAGCAGATCATGCGTGAGCTGAGCATCTGAATTCGAAAGCGATCCTCTCTGAATAAGTCGTGCTTTGGCAGGAAGAGGTAAGGAAAAAGCGTTTTCCCGTAGAGCGGAAGGAAGCTGCATCTCCCTCTAACAAATTTACTTTACTCCAAATGTCACGGACTATTCACATTACAGAGCCTTATTTTTTGTATTCTGTTCATATCGCAAAATTTGATACCCTTTTAACGTTATTTTTAAGTTGTTGGGTGGTTAAAATGAACTCATCACTGCAAGAAGAGCTGTCCTCGATTGAATATGTCTACTACGAGCCCAGTACATGTATTTCGATAGCAGTTTTAATATCTGCTTTAACATGAAATACTCTGCGGCTGAGACATATAAAATATTTGGTAAGACCTACAGTGAAGCACCTATTAGTGAAAGAACGTGCCCATAACAGTTTCAATGCTTCAAGACGGGTGATTTTTACGTCGAAGGCCGGCATTTCATTGGAGGAGAAAAGCTTTTCGAAACGACTGAAACGTGGAAATAATCAACCTAGTTCGTTTCCGAAAACAGTTGATGCATTTTTGCCGAGCACTGAAACACAAACAGCCACAATACAGCGATAAACATGAAAAAAGTGATTTTTCAGTATGACAATGCTCAACCATGTGTCGCAAATCCCGTCAGAACATACTTGGAAACGTTGAAATGAGAAGCTCTACTCCAGCCGCCGTATTCTGCAGACATAGCTCACTCTGTTTACCACCATTCTCGATAAATGGCACACGGCCTGACAGACCAACAGTTCCGGTGATATGAACAAGTACAAAGTTGAACCGATTCGCAGATCTCCTAAAAAGAAGTCCAGTACATTCCCCACGGGATTTGTTTGCTGTCCGAAAGATGGGAGAAAGTAGTGCGAGCATGGTCATTACTTTGAATCATAAATTTTTTATATGTTTTCAAAGTAAAGCATCGAACTTCGAGAAAAAACGGTGGAAGCAAAATTGTAGACCTAATATATGACAAAGAAATTCGGTGCTAAAAACTGTGGTCCATGGAGCTCGAACGGTCCCACAAGGAGAGTTTCACTGAAGAATTACATGACAATAGAGTGCCGAAGGCGTGGCTATTCAGATCGCCAAACTGAAAGCGCGTCATAGTAAAAACTCAACAACTCCTGAATAATTGAGAGTGATAAAGCAAAATCCTTATACTCGCCCAAACTCCAGAATGATTAAAGTTGCAAGGAACATCAGCGAAACATCAGCTGTCACCAAAATATGCGTGGAATACCGACGACACCAGTAGCGAAGTGAAAACACAATGTTTGTGAGTCAGCAGAAGTAACGATTCTACCGAAATGAGGATGTTTCGAAATCTAATGAACGGAGACTCACGTTCCAATTATAAAAAGGCTTGAACTCGTGCACTCATTTTATCAAGGGTTTGTCGGCCATCTCATCCACCAGAGCTGGGAAACGCTGAGGGAGAGTCTGTTGCGCGGAATGTGGGTGCGGGCTCCGAAGAAAATAAGTAAATAAAATAAAATATTATGAACATTATCAGAAGTCGAATCTGGCTGTAAATACTGATGCTATATGAGCAGCACCTTACAATCTAGCTGTAGTCCAAGCAGCGAGGAAATGTTAACAAAACTTTTTGCAGCACCTGAAAAAGACGACTTTGTACACTTTGGGATATGTCGATCACAGGTTCACTAAACTAAACAAGGTCAAGTAAAACATTTAGGAACGTTCGACCTCTGTTGCTAATAGCAATCTAGTTGGGATGTTCACACTTGGATTAAACAGAACACCTGGTGCATCTGACAAACGAACCATGAGCCCCCCTACACTCGGCTTGTAACGGAGAAGTGTTACATTTACTTTTTCCTAATGTGTTTTCAGTAGCATAAAAATTTATAAAAGTTTATTTCAAGGTTTTTAGATGGGGAGAGAGTCACTTCGTTATGTTCTTATGCACTTACGATTTTCCTACAATTATATTTTTTGTGAACGTCTGTTACCTTTCTGAGGAAAATAATAACGTATTCCACACAAAACATTAGTGTTCAACTACCATAATAAGAAAGCCATTATGCCTTATAACTGCCAATCTATTTTCCTTCCCGTTTCTAGAAAGACTTTACTTTGGGAGAAATAAGAATTAGAATAATTCAGAGGACACAAGCATTATTGGGTCCACGGGTGGCCTTTTCTTTTATGTTTCATGGTACGCCTTTTCCTTGGAAGAAGTGTTAGGCTGAAAGACAGAGGTGGAGGCAGCAGCTAAGCAGCAGTAGTTCAGTAAAGTTCACGTAATAGTGCGCTCTACTGTACTTTCACATTTTGTTCTTATACTGTGCAGTCCAAATTAATTAGGACAACGTCATACTTCACGAGGGATTCAGGTTAGTTATCCGTAACCAACTGCATCCGGACATTTGGTTACCTACTGCTGCCTAAACTACGAACAACAGCTGCAGGGTCCCTCGAGTTGACTGCTTGAATTTGTAGCAACAGCATGTGTTATTTCTGTTTTCTCGATAGGAAGACGTCGTGCTAAAATGGGCATTTCACCTAGGAAGCAGGAAAATATAGTTATTCTTCATTAACATACAGCTATAACTTAAGAGCCTTTGCCTCTGTTCTTGGTATGAGAAGTCTAGCGTTTCAAGATACTGCCTCATTGCCTCCAAAGTGGAAAAGTGGATGTGGACGAAAGCAAAAATCCACCCAAATAACAGACAAAACTCAAGTTTGAAACAGTAGAATTCATCCTCACAAAACAAGAAAGGACCTTCAGAGGGATTTATGGGCTACTAGGGCTGAAAACGTTTTTCGACGGTATGGCGGAGGGTTCTTGATTGTGGGTGGAAGGCACGAAAGGCAGTAAAATAGCTTCGTTACCACCTGCCATGAACAAAAATTGGTTGGAACGGGCCAATATATATAAATCTTGTGCCTATAATTCAAGGATACAAGAGCTGCCAGGCGAAACATTCTCCAGGCCATTGGAGCTGAGTATCTTGGACACATTGTCAAATACCTTCCACCCTTATAAAAAAAAGTTCTGGTGTTCCTTCACTGACAGGATTCCTTAGGTACTAGCTCCAACTGATGGAATGCGAATTCATCAAACAAACGGATATCTATATAAAACATTCTCGGTATTATTGCCGCGTCAGTTCTGGATAAAATCTCTAGCTTTCGACGATTACCTCCATCGTCAGGAGCTGACTGTCTTCAATGCTGCTGTAGTAGCCTCTTTATAGCCCGTGGACGGCTTCTGATTGGTCGGCTTATGATAGATCGGCGATTACTTACTGATGTCGCAGACGATGTCACTGTGTGCGCCGGTGGCGCCACCGCTTCCGTTGGAACGTAAACCTTGGAAGGAACTTTTCTGCTGCTTCTCTGCATCAAGCGCTCGTTTCCATGCACAGCTCAGATGGTATCAGCTTTCGCTGTTAAAGTTCTTTTCGCTCATTCTTATTTCAACAGCCTCCTTAATAACATAATCCCAATACGTGGAGGCATGGGACAGAATTTTAGTTTCATCGAACAATATCTTATGTTTGTTCGTCAAGCTGTGCTCCGCAATTGCCGATTTCTCCAGTTCTCTATTTTTAATATGGCGTTGGTGTTCTGCACAGCGGTCGGAGACGGTACGAATCGTCTGACCTATATAATTGCTTCCACACTCACATGGAATATTATAAACTCCAGGCCCCTGAGGCCGAGATTGGCCTTAACAGTGCGCATTATCTCCTTAATTTTCTTAGGAAGACGAAAAATCGGTCTTTTACCTCGTCTACGAAGGACTTTTCCTATTTTGCTGGAAATCGTGCCACAAAAAGGAAGAACCACGTCGGTGTTTCATCTTGTGAGTGTGCAACATTTTCTCGTTACTTCTTTTGGAGAACGCTGCCTTTATATCCCGTGCACCATATCCATTCTTTCGGAACACGTACTTCAGATGATTAATCTCGGACCTTAAGTGGTCCTAGTCAGAAACAGTCTTTGCTCTATATACCAACGTGTTCAAAACGGCTATCTTCTGAGCAGGATGATGGAAACTGTGCATTCAGGTATAAATCGGTATGCGTCGGCTTACGGTATAGAGAGTGGCCAAGACGCCCGTACGCATGTCATTGTACAAAACATCTAAGAAATGCAGTCTCCCTTCCTTCTCCATCTCGACAGTGAACTGGATGTTCTAATGTATGCTGTTCATGTGTTCCATGAATTTTTCGATAGCTTCTGCGCCGTGTGGCCAGTTCATAAATGTGTTGTCAACGTAACGATAAAATAAGGATGGACGGAGGGGAGCCGAATTTAATACTCGTTCCTCAAAATTCTCCATAAAAAAGTTTGCCAGTGATGGAGACAGCGGAGAGCCCATCGCCATACCGTCTGTCATTTCATAAAATTTGTTACCACACAAGGAGTAGGTGGTCGTCATCACGTGCAGGAACAACTTTATAGTTTCAGGAGGAAAAAGATCCGCCAGTATTTTCAAAGTGTCCACCACAGGAACTTTTCTGAACAGCGATACCGCATCCAGGCTGATTAAAATGTCATTTGGACCAACTCTAATCTGTTTGATTTTCTCAATGAACATCTGGGAGTTTTTGATGTGATGTTCACACCGGGCGACTATAGGAGTCATCAACTTTGTTAGGTATTTGGCCAGCTTATTAATATGTAATCACCGACAGCAGTATGTAATCACCGACCAATCATAAGCCGACCAATCAAAAGCCGTCCACGGGCTATAAAGAGGCTACCACAGCAGCAGTGAAGACAGTCAGCTCCTGACGATGGAGGAAATCGTCGAAAGCTCGAGATTTTATCCAGAACTGACGCGACAAGAATACCGAGAATGTTTTATACACTCCTGGAAATTGAAATAAGAACACCGTGAATTCATTGTCCCAGGAAGGGGAAACTTTATTGACACATTCCTGGGGTCAGATACATCACATGATCACACTGACAGAACCACAGGCACATAGACACAGGCAACAGAGCATGCACAATGTCGGCACTAGTACAGTGTATATCCACCTTTCGCAGCAATGCAGGCTGCTATTCTCCCATGGAGACGATCGTAGAGATGCTGGATGTAGTCCTGTGGAACGGCTTGCCATGCCATTTCCACCTGGCGCCTCAGTTGGACCAGCGTTCGTGCTGGACGTGCAGACCGCGTGAGACGACGCTTCATCCAGTCCCAAACATGCTCAATGGGGGACAGATCCGGAGATCTTGCTGGCCAGGGTAGTTGACTTACACCTTCTAGAGCACGTTGGGTGGCACGGGATACATGCGGACGTGCATTGTCCTGTTGGAACAGCAAGTTCCCTTGCCGGTCTAGGAATGGTAGAACGATGGGTTCGATGACGGTTTGGATGTACCGTGTACTATTCAGTGTCCCCTCGACGATCACCAGTGGTGTACGGCCAGTGTAGGAGATCGCTCCCCACACCATGATGCCGGGTGTTGGCCCTGTGTGCCTCGGTCGTATGCAGTCCTGATTGTGGCGCTCACCTGCACGGCGCCAAACACGCATACGACCATCATAGGCACGAAGGCAGAAGCGACTCTCATCGCTGAAGACGACACGTCTCCATTCGTCCCTCCATTCACGCCTGTCGCGACACCACTGGAGGCGGGCTGCACGATGTCGGGGCGTGAGCGGAAGACGGCCTAACGGTGTGCGGGACCGTAGCCCAGCTTCATGGAGACGGTTGCGAATGGTCCTCGCCGATACCCCAGGAGCAACAGTGTCCCTAATTTGCTGGGAAGTGGCGGTGCGGTCCCCTACGGCACTGCGTAGGATCCTACGGTCTTGGCGTGCATCCGTGCGTCGCTGCGGTCCGGTCCCAGGTCGACGGGCACGTGCACCTTCCGCCGACCACTGGCGACAACATCGATGTACTGTGGAGACCTCACGCCCCACGTGTTGAGCAATTCGGCGGTACGTCCACCCGGCCTCCCGCATGCCCACTATACGCCCTCGCTCAAAGTCCGTCAACTGCACATACGGTTCACGTCCACGCTGTCGCGGCATGCTACCAGTGTTAAAGACTGCGATGGAGCTCCGTATGCCACGGCAAACAGGCTGACACTGACGGCGGCGGTGCACAAATGCTGCGCAGCTAGCGCCATTCGACGGCCAACACCGCGGTTCCTGGTGTGTCCGCTGTGCCGTGCGTGTGATCATTGCTTGTACAGCCCTCTCGCAGTGTCCGGGGCAAGTATGGTGTGTCTGACGCAACGGTGTCAATGTGTTCTTTTTTCCATTTCCAGGAGTGTATTTAAGAGCCGTCGCGAAAAACTTCGTTCCCATACACGGATATCCTTAGGCGATGGATAGTCCCAGTCCTACAGACCTTTGCAAATTGTGGAGGAACATTTCAGCATGATCTGGGCATGTGTCACACTTCTGTTCCTGGTAATTCGTCAGGTTCGATCCCATCGAGAACTCATAGAGTATTTTAAAAAGGCGTGCTGGTAAAATAGATTGTTGAACAAAAGAATACAGGATAGTAATTGTGGTAAAAATGTGTTTTGATAAAGACGAACTGCAAAACTTTTGCTCTAACCTGGTCGGGTCTATACTACAACGGCAGCAGAGGCTCATTAAACAAAAACGACGACGATTAGTTATTAATATTCCCTGAGCTGCTAAGTGAATTATGCATATAGTAATAAGTGTGCACAGTTAAAGCTCAATTGTCTTGTCCCACCTCATTTGTGCATTACTATAACGGTGCATTTTATGGAGAAAGGCGATGATTAATAGCTTTGCAGTAAAAGTTCATGTCATGTAAATTGTAGCCGTGGGTGCAAGATATTTCCAAATAAAATTCTGTGATGCAAGATTCATAAATTCGTTATATGAAAAAAGATTCGAAAAGCTGGGCGAATACGGCGTGTATGAGGAATGATGACCTCTGATGTTAAGTCTCATAGTGCTTAGAGCCATTTACACGGCGAGACTGATCTGCCTGCATTAAATGAGGCGCCGAGATACTGCGAAAGCACATTTGCACCATACTCTCAAATCTCAAGCAATCAACATTATGTTTCGTACTTTGTACTGAAAAAGAGAGACAGAAGCTTTAAAGGAAAGTGTAGTGATTGTGCTTTGTGAACAATACATTGTCAATTTTTTGTTTATAGAATAACATTCTGTTACATACATCTACACTACTGGCCATTAAAATTGCTACACCACGAAGATGACGTGCTACAGACGCGAAATTTAACTGACAGGAAGAAGATGCGGTGATATGCAAATGATTAGCTTTTCAGAGCGTTCACACAAGGTTGGCGCCGGTGGCGACACCTACAACGTGCTGACATGAGGAAAGTTTCCAACCGGTTTCTCATACACAAACACCATGCGTACCATCACGTTTCCGACTTTGATGAAGGTCGGATTGTAGCCTTTCGCGAATGCTGTTTATCGTGTGGCAACATTGCTGCTCGCGTTGGTCGAGATCCTATGACTGTTAGCAGAATATGGAATTGGTGGGTTCAGAAGGGTAATACGGAACGCCATGCTGGATCCAAACGGCCTCGTATCACTAGCAGTCGAGATGACAGGCATCTTATCCACATGGCTGTAATGGATCGAGCAGCCACGTCTCAATCCCTAAGTCAACAGATGGGGGCGTTTGCAAGACAACAACCATCTGCACGAACGGTTCGACGACATTTACAGCAGCATGGACTATCAGCTCGGAGACCATGGCTGCCGTTACCCTTGACGCTGCATCACAGACAGGAGCGCCTGCAATGGTGTACTTAACGACGCACCTGGGTGCACGAATGGCAAAACGTTATTTTTTTCGGATGAATCCAGGTTCTGTTTACAGAATCATGATGGTCGCATCCGTGTTTGGCGACATCGTGGTGGACGCACATTGGAAGCGTGTATTCGTCATCGCCATACTGGCGTATCAGCAGGCGTGATGGTATGGGGTGTCATTGATTACACGTCTCGGTCACCTCTTGTTACAATTTACGGCATTTTGAACAGTGGACGTTACATTTCAGATGTGTTACGACCCGTGGCTCTACCCTTCATTCGATCCCTGCGAAACCCTACATTTCAGCAGGATAATGCACGACCGCATGTTGCAGGTCCTGTACGGGCATTTCTGGATACAGAAAATATTCGACTGCTGCCCTGGCCAGCACATTCTCCAGATCTCTCACCAATTGAAGACGCCCGGTGGCCGAGCAACTGGGTCGCCACAATACGCCAGTCACTACTCTTGATGAGCTGTGGTATCGTGTTGAAGCTGCATGGGCAACTGTACCTGTACACGCGCCTAAGCTCTGTTTGACTCAATGACCAGGCGTATGAAGGCCGTTATTACGGCCAGAGGTGGTTGTTCTGGGTACTGATTTCTCAGGATCTGTGCACCCAAACTGCGTGAAAATTTAATCACATGTTAGTTTTAGTATATTATATTTGTCCAATGAATACCCATTTATCATCTGCATTTCTCATTGCTGTTGCAATTTTAATGGTTAGTAGTGTAATAACTACTTTTGCTTAAATCTTATCAAAAGATTAGTTGTTAACTACAAGAAAGGTTAGAGGCAACGTAAAATTTGCGTGATGTTTTACATTAGAAACAGTAGAAACGCAATGTTAACGCATCAAAGTGTGATAGTATCGGACCAAATTTATTTACTTTGTTTCTCAAGACAAAAGCAGAGTTCAGTCAGGCAATCATAGCTAATTTCATTTTATTTGAAAAGTTTTGTGAAGCTGGTTGTTAAGAAGATTTACGCCAAAGATTATGTCATTTTTGTTCTGGTACTGAAAATTTAAGTTGTGTTCACTCAAAGATAAATTCACTAATTATTTCACGTTAAATGCACAGAATTATTCTCAAAATGTGTGCTTTCAGAACTGACGACCCAGTTTTGTTGACAGAATCATTTAATTTCAGATATAGAATACTAAATGTTGGTTCCTACTTGTTCCTGGCGCAGTTGTTTACATACGCGCTGTGGTGTAGTGGAAGTTTAAGTTATCGAAACGATAACTGATGTAAGAGTCAAGTGTCAAATTTTCACTGAATGATACGGGGTATTTATGATGGCTTTAACAATAACTAGACAGGTTTAAGGATGGTAAACATTTGTTGAAAGAGTTCAGTTTAAATATTCACTGTGTTACGTCAGTGGCATTTGTTACGTTTTATATTAAAAAATTACATATATATTTTATATATTTTTATTTTTAATTTGTGAGCATGAATTTTTCTTTTGTTAGAGCATGATTCTTTCTCTCAGGGATATTATCTTTTCTTATCACATTTACTTACGTGCGTAAGTAAATATGAAAAGAGTTCTTGAAGGGCCGCTGTTATTCATGTACCAACTTTAGTTTTTGAACGTGATGACTAAAATACAGTTACCGTTAAATAAATTGAATGTAATTTTGTTAATTTCTATTTATTGATTGCAAAGCAAGGCTTGAGAGAATTTCGATTGTTGCCGTGGAGCAGCCAAGATAAAACTTACTGAATTCATGGAAACTGTATAATTTAAAAAATGAACTTCAACGTAAATTAATTATCTGTTGCAATTTAAAAAGGTTCTTACAACGAAATCTCTCGCATTTACATTTATGGTGAACACTTTGAAAAATAAATTAATACTTCCACGCGTAATGGCCGACCAGAGGCTACATCGGAAGATGAGCTTCTCGCAGCGCAAATTACTGAAAAAATGGTTGTTAAAAATAATTACCCGCTGCGTGAATTTGAGGTGACAACTATTACAAAGAAATTCGTTTTGTGATAACAATAATTACTTTTTTATTTTCATAGACATTAAATAAAGATGCTACTCTTAAATTATCACTGCCTATCAGTTGTTTCAAGAACATTAACTGTATATTTTATGCTAATTATATTCATAACATACTTAACTACGGTTTACAACCGATAAAAATGTCAATATTTATGTGACGTACCGTCACAACTAGTTTGAAAGTATAAATGTTATTAATGTTTACGATTTGATCGCTAGAATCCGTGACAGGCCCTCAAGGGTATAGCAAGGTCGCGCGGTTTAACAAGTGCGACCAGCCAGTCACAATAAGAGAGGATGCGAGTTTGATGTTTAGAAGCAGGAGAGTCATATAGGATCGTTACGAGATGCCATGTCTCCGTTTGTTGCTGACAGCGCGCCACAGGCTATCAGAACACGCACGACCCATCTCTCCGGAATTGCGTCAGAAAGTTTCGAGGACTGCTCCACGAACACATTGAGGGCGTGTGTGGCGTTTCAGTTGTCTGCACTAAAATGTACGCAATTAACGATCTTGGAACGCCGCTGAGAGTAATAAATACATCTCGGTCCCAGCTACGACCATTACCTGTGGATAATAGATACAGGCACAGCTGACTAGCGTTTCCCACGTCCCGTGGATATCATGAAACGCGGCTGCAGTTATCAAGGCCAAAGTGGCTACAACCCGTTACTAGGTAGACGACTAAAATTCACCTAGTCGTGAGTTTATTTACAACAATAATAGTACTGATAAACGTGATTTTCTCCATAGGATTGGGAAACTGTGAATGACAGCTGGAATGAATCAACTCATATGAATAACATGGTGCACAATTTCTTGGAATATGTAATGTTATAATCACAATATCTGAGTCCTAGGTAATGCAAGCGATAATCTTCAGTTCTTGGCAGGATACTGAGAAGACAAAGTTAGTCTGCAAAGGAGATTCCTTACGAAACTCTACTGCGATTATCCTAGAAAATTGTGCGAATTGAAAGCCAACAATTGTCTAATATTTCAACTCAAGTTAGCAACACTTTCAATATGCTTGAATCTGTTTCCCAGGCAGGCCTGTTTGTTTATGCAGTTGACGGTACAATATGGGAACAGTAATTAATCTTTGCAATATAAATAGCAACGGAATACAGTTTACCAAGCACCTCTTGACAAGATTAAGTACGTGAAAGACCGTTTAAACCAGAAATCAGTTATGATGTTTGCAGGTAAGAAGCTTCTGTATAAATGCAGCCTTTCCTACAGAAATCTTCAGAACCATGCACATTATAACACTCGCTTCCTATGCCACAAACCAATGTTACCCTCAGGGAGGATTCTGAGTTTTGACCGCGTGTTTGTCTAATGGATAAACGGTTTCGGACAGTAATTTTGAATATATTGCAATTTATAGAAAAACTAAACAGTCTTTACTTTTGGGATAATGAAAGAAGAAAAGTTCATACGAATAAAAGAATAAATGGTCGCCAGCCCAATTACACATATTAATTTGAAATTTTATGTTTAAGGAAACAGAATATTAGTTGTTGAAGTGACTTTCAATAAGATAGCACACTGGATACACACGAATACAGGGAGGTCTAAGTTGTGAGTAGAAGTAGTTACCATTAATGCACAAACAAGTGATCATATCAAAATTATACCCAACTCATAATAATAACAGTTACAATCACGATCTTTCCGTAACTCAGTACTGAGAGGTTACTGCAGGAAGCAGCGAAGAAAAATTGGACGTAGAGGGGCCCATGACTTACCTGACATGTAAATACGACAGATAAAATTAAATAATACTACAATTACAATGCATATATTCCCATTTATAAAAATGTAACAGATTTCTTTAGTAGCAATAGTATTCCCATTATCTTTCTAATATGAGAAGAATATGGTGGGCCAGCCAGAGTGGCCTAGCGGTTCTAGGCGCTTCAGGGTTAATTAATTCTGTCAGACAGTATGAAGCTCTCATTTTCATTACATATTGCAAGGCCCCCGGAGTAGACAACATTCCATTGGAACTACTGACGGCCTTGGGAGAGCCAGTCCTGACAAAACTCTACCATCTGGTGAGCAAGATGTATGAAACAGGCGAAATACCCTCAGACTTCAAGAAGAATATAATAATTCCAATCCCAAAGAAAGCAGGTGTTGACAGATGTGAAAATTGTGTCCATTATAATTATCCGGGCTGTTATGCCGTGGTCGGTTGATGAATGCTGTGGTGATTCCCAACGTTTCGTCTCCGACTGCGGGAGACATCTTCAAGGGGGTCCGTAGCTTGATGGAAGATCCAACACACACACTGGCTCGCTACTGACTGCCGCTAAATTCCGTGTCCGCGCGCCCCCGCGCCGCGGCGTGACGTCACGTGTTTTGAAAACGTCAGTGCAATTGGCCGCTGTCCGTCGCCGTCGATCGCCGTTGCCATCACCCAGTAGTGAACGAGTGGTACACATCTTCTTTAACACCGGCATCCATATACCGTTTAATTTGACGCCCTCCTCCTTTCTGTTGAAATTATTTGGGTGTTTAGCGATTTCGATCGCCTCCCTGTAGAGCCTTTCGTAATATCCGCTCGTGGCCGCTAGTACTTGCGTCTCCTCAAAACGAATATTGTGGTTCCCTGGCTGGAAAGCATGCTCCGCAACAGCTGATCGTTCTGTTTCTCCTCTTCTACAATTTCCCTTGTGCTCTTCCAAACGTTTAGAAACAGTTCTTTTAGTGGTACCCACATAAACATCACCACAGCTGCATGGGATCCTATACACTCCAGATTTTTCCAATGGTTTGCGAGCGTCCTTGGCAGGCCTAAGGTATTCCTGTATCTTCCTGGTGGGCTTGTAAATTACGGTAATATTCCGCTTCGTCAAGATCCTCCCTATTCTTTCCGTTACATTTTTAACAAACGGCAGGAAAACCTTAGATTTTGCAGTAGCCTGTACGTCAGTATGATTTCTGCGTGGCTGCCTCAACGCACGTTTTATTTCGGCGGACGAATATCCGTTCTTCGTTAGTGCATTGTAGAGATGTTCCATCTCAGCGTCGAGCAACTCAGGTTCACAAATATTTCTAGCTCTGTCCGCTAACGTCTTGATAACACCCCGCTTCTGTTGTGGGTGGTGGTTCGAATCCCGGTGCAAATAACGGTCCGTGTGCGTGGGTTTGCGGTACACTGAGTGGCCCAATCTACCATTTTCGTTTCTAAACACAAGCACATCGAGGAAATGTAGTTTGCCGTCTACCTCCTCTTCCATAGTAAACTGAATTCTTGGGTTTATACTGTTCAGATGTTCGTGGAACCGGCTTAGTTCCTCCCTACCATGTCTCCACAACACAAACGTGTCATCCACGTATCGGAACCATACATTTGGTTTCTTGCTGGCAGTACCTAAGGCCTGTTCTTCGAATTTCTCCATAAAGAAGTTTGCAATTACGGGACTTACGGGGCTTCCCATAGCCACGCCATCCGTTTGCTCATAAAACTGTTCATTCCACTTGAAGCATGTGGTCGTCAAACAACACTTAAACAGCTCTAAAATATCGGCAGGAAAAATTTGATCCAGCTGTTCCAATACATCATTAAGTGGAACCATGGTAAACAGCGATACCACATCGAAGCTGACCAATATGTCCTCCGGTTGGACTACTATGCCATTCAATCTGCTGATGAAATGTGTCGAATTCTTTATATAAGAGTGAGTCCGAACGGCCCACATGTGGTTTTAACAGCGTAGTCAAAAACTTGGCTAACGAGTAGGTGGGCGAACCAATGGCACTTAGTATCGGTCTTAACGGAACATTTTCTTTATGAATTTTGGGCAATCCATAAAGCCTCGGTGGTAGCGCAACCGAATTGCAGAGACCTTTCTGTACACTCTCTTCAATGGAGGACTTTTTTATTAACCGCGACACAGTTCTGAGAACGTTGTTAGTGGGGTCCTTATTCAGCTTCCTATATGCTTGCGGATCCAGTAGATCCGTAATTTTTCTCTGATAGTCGGCCACATCCATAACCACCGTTGCGCTTCCTTTGTCAGCTGGGAGAACCAAAATACTACCGTCGTCATTCAGGAGTTTTAAAGCTCTTCTCTCACCCACAGTTATATTACTTTTCGGCGGTTTTGCATTGGCTAATATTCTCACTGTTTCTATACGGATTTCTTCAGCTGTTACAGAATCTACACTGCGAATTCCTGCTTCTACATTGGCTATAATTTCTTCCGTGGGCACAAAACGCGGACTAACAGCAAAATTTCCTCCCTTGGCAAGCACAGATGTCTCATCGTCAGATAACGAACGTTTGGACGAATTGATAACGGTCCGGGAAACGTCTAAATGCCGAACAGTCTGATTAGGTAGCAAATTATCAAACTTCTTCTTCTGTCTACTAGACGTCGTCAACATACGCTTCCCCATGGTATCATGCAGTAGTCTATCAATTTTATCCCAGTCACCGCTGCACAGTTTATTACTGATCGTAATATGGAGAGACATTAACTTACAGTTTGTGCTTGCCAAGTCCCGTCGGGTCTGCTGAATGCGCTCTCGTAGTAAGGCCTCCTCTGTCCGTTTGAAAATGCGTTGTGCCTTTCCCGAATAGAACAGTCGCTTTATCTTCAGAAACTTCGGTATAACGCCGACGGCTCTGCAACGGGACAGGAATGTGAGGGAACACAAAAGCTGCACTCTCTTCTTCTGGAGTCCTTCCAGGCGTCGCACTTCTCTTGACATTTCCTCCCCGTAGAGGCGTCTGATACTAAAATGTAAACTTTCACGGCCGGAAATATCATGTCCATTATAATTATCCGGGCTGTTATGCCGTGGTCGGTTGATGAATGCTGTGGTGATTCCCAACGTTTCGTCTCCGACTGCGGGAGACATCTTCAAGGGGGTCCGTAGCTTGATGGAAGATCCAACACACACACTGGCTCGCTACTGACTGCCGCTAAATTCCGTGTCCGCGCGCCCCCGCGCCGCGGCGTGACGTCACGTGTTTTGAAAACGTCAGTGCAATTGGCCGCTGTCCGTCGCCGTCGATCGCCGTTGCCATCACCCAGTAGTGGACG
Source organism: Schistocerca cancellata (assembly GCF_023864275.1). NCBI lineage: Eukaryota > Metazoa > Arthropoda > Insecta > Orthoptera > Acrididae > Schistocerca > Schistocerca cancellata. The sequence continues at coordinate 102,379,947 of NC_064633.1, forward strand.
AGTGGTACACATCTTCTTTAACACCGGCATCCATATACCGTTTAATTTGACGCCCTCCTCCTTTCTGTTGAAATTATTTGGGTGTTTAGCGATTTCGATCGCCTCCCTGTAGAGCCTTTCGTAATATCCGCTCGTGGCCGCTAGTACTTGCGTCTCCTCAAAACGAATATTGTGGTTCCCTGGCTGGAAAGCATGCTCCGCAACAGCTGATCGTTCTGTTTCTCCTCTTCTACAATTTCCCTTGTGCTCTTCCAAACGTTTAGAAACAGTTCTTTTAGTGGTACCCACATAAACATCACCACAGCTGCATGGGATCCTATACACTCCAGATTTTTCCAATGGTTTGCGAGCGTCCTTGGCAGGCCTAAGGTATTCCTGTATCTTCCTGGTGGGCTTGTAAATTACGGTAATATTCCGCTTCGTCAAGATCCTCCCTATTCTTTCCGTTACATTTTTAACAAACGGCAGGAAAACCTTAGATTTTGCAGTAGCCTGTACGTCAGTATGATTTCTGCGTGGCTGCCTCAACGCACGTTTTATTTCGGCGGACGAATATCCGTTCTTCGTTAGTGCATTGTAGAGATGTTCCATCTCAGCGTCGAGCAACTCAGGTTCACAAATATTTCTAGCTCTGTCCGCTAACGTCTTGATAACACCCCGCTTCTGTTGTGGGTGGTGGTTCGAATCCCGGTGCAAATAACGGTCCGTGTGCGTGGGTTTGCGGTACACTGCGTGGCCCAATCTACCATTTTCGTTTCTAAACACAAGCACATCGAGGAAATGTAGTTTGCCGTCTACCTCCTCTTCCATAGTAAACTGAATTCTTGGGTTTATACTGTTCAGATGTTCGTGGAACCGGCTTAGTTCCTCCATACCATGTCTCCACAACACAAACGTGTCATCCACGTATCGGAACCATACATTTGGTTTCTTGCTGGCAGTACCTAAGGCCTGTTCTTCGAATTTCTCCATAAAGAAGTTTGCAATTACGGGACTTAGGGGGCTTCCCATAGCCACGCCATCCGTTTGCTCATAAAACTGTTCATTCCACTTGAAGTATGTGGTCGTCAAACAACACCTAAACAGCTCTAAAATATCGGCAGGAAAAATTCGCTCCAGCTGTTCCAATACATCATTAAGTGGAACCATGGTAAACAGCGATACCACATCGAAGCTGACCAATATGTCCTCCGGTTGGACCACTATGCCATTCAATCTGCTGTCGAATTCTTTATATAAGAGTGAGTCCGAACGGCCCACATGTGGTTTTAACAGCGTAGTCAAAAACTTGGCTAATGAGTAGGTGGGCGAACCAATGGCACTTAGTATCGGTCTTAACGGAACATTTTCTTTATGAATTTTGGGCAATCCATAAAGCCTCGGTGGTAGCGCAACCGAATTGCAGAGACCTTTCTGTACACTCTCTTCAATGGAGGACTTTTTTATTAACCGCGACACAGTACTGAGAACGTTTTTAGTGGGGTCCTTATTCAGCTTCCTATATGCTTGCGGATCCAGTAGATCCGTAATTTTTCTCTGATAGTCGGCCACATCCATAACCACCGTTGCGCTTCCTTTGTCAGCTGGGAGAACCAAAATACTACCGTCGTCATTCAGGAGTTTTAAAGCTCTTCTCTCACCCACAGTTATATTACTTTTCGGCGGTTTTGCATTGGCTAATATTCTCACTGTTTCTATACGGATTTCTTCAGCTGTTACAGAATCTACACTGCGAATTCCTGCTTCTACATTGGCTATAATTTCTTCCGTGGGCACAAAACGCGGACTAACAGCAAAATTTCCTCCCTTGGCAAGCACAGATGTCTCATCGTCAGATAACGAACGTTTGGACGAATTGATAACGGTCCGGGAAACGTCTAAATGCCGAACAGTCTGATTAGGTAGCAAATTATCAAACTTCTTCTTCTGTCTACTAGACGTCGTCAACATACGCTTCCCCATGGTATCATGCAGTAGTCTATCAATTTTATCCCAGTCACCGCTGCACAGTTTATTACTGATCGTAATATGGAGAGACATTAACTTACAGTTTGTGCTTGCCAAGTCCCGTCGGGTCTGCTGAATGCGCTCTCGTAGTAAGGCCTCCTCTGTCCGTTTGAAAATGCGTTGTGCCTTTCCCGAATAGAACAGTCGCTTTATCTTCAGAAACTTCGGTATAACGCCGACGGCTCTGCAACGGGACAGGAATGTGAGGGAACACAAAAGCTGCACTCTCTTCTTCTGGAGTCCTTCCAGGCGTCGCACTTCTCTTGACATTTCCTCCCCGTAGAGGCGTCTGATACTAAAATGTAAACTTTCACGGCCGGAAATATCATGTCCATTATAATTATCCGGGCTGTTATGCCGTGGTCGGTTGATGAATGCTGTGGTGATTCCCAACGTTTCGTCTCCGACTGCGGGAGACATCTTCAAGGGGGTCCGTAGCTTGATGGAAGATCCAACACACACACTGGCTCGCTACTGACTGCCGCTAAATTCCGTGTCCGCGCGCCCCCGCGCCGCGGCGTGACGTCACGTGTTTTGAAAACGTCAGTGCAATTGGCCGCTGTCCGTCGCCGTCGATCGCCGTTGCCATCACCCAGTAGTGGACGAGTGGTACACATCTTCTTTAACACCGGCATCCATATACCGTTTAATTTGACGCCCTCCTCCTTTCTGTTGAAATTATTTGGGTGTTTAGCGATTTCGATCGCCTCCCTGTAGAGCCTTTCGTAATATCCGCTCGTGGCCGCTAGTACTTGCGTCTCCTCAAAACGAATATTGTGGTTCCCTGGCTGGAAAGCATGCTCCGCAACAGCTGATCGTTCTGTTTCTCCTCTTCTACAATTTCCCTTGTGCTCTTCCAAACGTTTAGAAACAGTTCTTTTAGTGGTACCCACATAAACATCACCACAGCTGCATGGGATCCTATACACTCCAGATTTTTCCAATGGTTTGCGAGCGTCCTTGGCAGGCCTAAGGTATTCCTGTATCTTCCTGGTGGGCTTGTAAATTACGGTAATATTCCGCTTCGTCAAGATCCTCCCTATTCTTTCCGTTACATTTTTAACAAACGGCAGGAAAACCTTAGATTTTGCAGTAGCCTGTACGTCAGTATGATTTCTGCGTGGCTGCCTCAACGCACGTTTTATTTCGGCGGACGAATATCCGTTCTTCGTTAGTGCATTGTAGAGATGTTCCATCTCAGCGTCGAGCAACTCAGGTTCACAAATATTTCTAGCTCTGTCCGCTAACGTCTTGATAACACCCCGCTTCTGTTGTGGGTGGTGGTTCGAATCCCGGTGCAAATAACGGTCCGTGTGCGTGGGTTTGCGGTACACTGCGTGGCCCAATCTACCATTTTCGTTTCTAAACACAAGCACATCGAGGAAATGTAGTTTGCCGTCTACCTCCTCTTCCATAGTAAACTGAATTCTTGGGTTTATACTGTTCAGATGTTCGTGGAACCGGCTTAGTTCCTCCCTACCATGTCTCCACAACACAAACGTGTCATCCACGTATCGGAACCATACATTTGGTTTCTTGCTGGCAGTACCTAAGGCCTGTTCTTCGAATTTCTCCATAAAGAAGTTTGCAATTACGGGACTTAGGGGGCTTCCCATAGCCACGCCATCCGTTTGCTCATAAAACTGTTCATTCCACTTGAAGTATGTGGTCGTCAAACAACACTTAAACAGCTCTAAAATATCGGCAGGAAAAATTCGATCCAGCTGTTCCAATACATCATTAAGTGGAACCATGGTAAACAGCGATACCACATCGAAGCTGACCAATATGTCCTCCGGTTGGACCACTATGCCATTCAATCTGCTGATGAAATGTGTCGAATTCTTTATATAAGAGTGAGTCCGAACGGCCCACATGTGGTTTTAACAGCGTAGTCAAAAACTTGGCTAACGAGTAGGTGGGCGAACCAATGGCACTTAGTATCGGTCTTAACGGAACATTTTCTTTATGAATTTTGGGCAATCCATAAAGCCTCGGTGGTAGCGCAACCGAATTGCAGAGACCTTTCTGTACACTCTCTTCAATGGAGGACTTTTTTATTAACCGCGACACAGTTCTGAGAACGTTGTTAGTGGGGTCCTTATTCAGCTTCCTATATGCTTGCGGATCCAGTAGATCCGTAATTTTTCTCTGATAGTCGGCGACATCCATAACCACCGTTGCGCTTCCTTTGTCAGCTGGGAGAACCAAAATACTACCGTCGTCATTCAGGAGTTTTAAAGCTCTTCTCTCACCCACAGTTATATTACTTTTCGGCGGTTTTGCATTGGCTAATATTCTCACTGTTTCTATACGGATTTCTTCAGCTGTTACAGAATCTACACTGCGAATTCCTGCTTCTACATTGGCTATAATTTCTTCCGTGGGCACATAACGCGGACTAACAGCAAAATTTCCTCCCTTGGCAAGCACAGATGTCTCATCGTCAGATAACGAACGTTTGGACAAATTGATAACGGTCCGGGAAACGTCTAAATGCCGAACAGTCTGATCAGGTAGCAAATTATCAAACTTCTTCTTCTGTCTACTAGACGTCGTCAACATACGCTTCCCCATGGTATCATGCAGTAGTCTATCAATTTTATCCCAGTCACCGCTGCACAGTTTATTACTGATCGTAATATGGAGAGACATTAACTTACAGTTTGTGCTTGCCAAGTCCCGTCGGGTCTGCTGAATGCGCTCTCGTAGTAAGGCCTCCTCTGTCCGTTTGAAAATGCGTTGTGCCTTTCCCGAATAGAACAGTCGCTTTATCTTCAGAAACTTCGGTATAACGCCGACGGCTCTGCAACGGGACAGGAATGTGAGGGAACACAAAAGCTGCACTCTCTTCTTCTGGAGTCCTTCCAGGCGTCGCACTTCTCTTGACATTTCCTCCCCGTAGAGGCGTCTGATACTAAAATGTAAACTTTCACGGCCGGAAATATCATGTCCATTATAATTATCCGGGCTGTTATGCCGTGGTCGGTTGATGAATGCTGTGGTGATTCCCAACGTTTCGTCTCCGACTGCGGGAGACATCTTCAAGGGGGTCCGTAGCTTGATGGAAGATCCAACACACACACTGGCTCGCTACTGACTGCCGCTAAATTCCGTGTCCGCGCGCCCCCGCGCCGCGGCGTGACGTCACGTGTTTTGAAAACGTCAGTGCAATTGGCCGCTGTCCGTCGCCGTCGATCGCCGTTGCCATCACCCAGTAGTGGACGAGTGGTACACATCTTCTTTAACACCGGTATCCATATACCGTTTAATTTGACGCCCTCTTCCTTTCTGTTGAAATTATTTGGGTGTTTAGCGATTTCGATCGCCTCCCTGTAGAGCCTTTCGTAATATCCGCTCGTGGCCGCTAGTACTTGCGTCTCCTCAAAACGAATATTGTGGTTCCCTGGCTGGAAAGCATGCTCCGCAACAGCTGATCGTTCTGTTTCTCCTCTTCTACAATTTCCCTTGTGCTCTTCCAAACGTTTAGAAACAGTTCTTTTAGTGGTACCCACATAAACATCACCACAGCTGCATGGGATCCTATACACTCCAGATTTTTCCAATGGTTTGCGAGCGTCCTTGGCAGGCCTAAGGTATTCATGTATCTTCCTGGTGGGCTTGTAAATTACGGTAATATTCCGCTTCGTCAAGATCCTCCCTATTCATTCCGTTACATTTTTAACAAACGGCAGGAAAATCTTAGATTTTGCAGTAGCCTGTACGTCAGTATGATTTCTGCGTGGCTGCCTCAACGCACGTTTTATTTCGGCGGACGAATATCCGTTCTTCGTTAGTGCATTGTAGAGATGTTCCATCTCAGCGTCGAGCAACTCAGGTTCACAAATATTTCTAGCTCTGTCCGCTAACGTCTTGATAACACCCCGCTTCTGTTGTGGGTGGTGGTTCGAATCCCGGTGCAAATAACGGTCCGTGTGCGTGGGTTTGCGGTACACTGAGTGGCCCAATCTACCATTTTCGTTTCTAAACACAAGCACATCGAGGAAATGTAGTTTGCCGTCTACCTCCTCTTCCATAGTAAACTGAATTCTTGGGTTTATACTGTTCAGATGTTCGTGGAACCGGCTTAGTTCCTCCCTACCATGTCTCCACAACACAAACGTGTCATCCACGTATCGGAACCATACATTTGGTTTCTTGCTGGCAGTACCTAAGGCCTGTTCTTCGAATTTCTCCATAAAGAAGTTTGCAATTACGGGACTTACGGGGCTTCCCATAGCCACGCCATCCGTTTGCTCATAAAACTGTTCATTCCACTTGAAGCATGTGGTCGTCAAACAACACTTAAACAGCTCTAAAATATCGGCAGGAAAAATTTGATCCAGCTGTTCCAATACATCATTAAGTGGAACCATGGTAAACAGCGATACCACATCGAAGCTGACCAATATGTCCTCCGGTTGGACCACTATGCCATTCAATCTGCTGATGAAATGTGTCGAATTCTTTATATAAGAGTGAGTCCGAACGGCCCACATGTGGTTTTAACAGCGTAGTCAAAAACTTGGCTAACGAGTAGGTGGGCGAACCAATGGCACTTAGTATCGGTCTTAACGGAACATTTTCTTTATGAATTTTGGGCAATCCATAAAGCCTCGGTGGTAGCGCAACCGAATTGCAGAGACCTTTCTGTACACTCTCTTCAATGGAGGACTTTTTTATTAACCGCGACACAGTTCTGAGAACGTTGTTAGTGGGGTCCTTATTCAGCTTCCTATATGCTTGCGGATCCAGTAGATCCGTAATTTTTCTCTGATAGTCGGCCACATCCATAACCACCGTTGCGCTTCCTTTGTCAGCTGGGAGAACCAAAATACTACCGTCGTCATTCAGGAGTTTTAAAGCTCTTCTCTCACCCACAGTTATATTACTTTTCGGCGGTTTTGCATTGGCTAATATTCTCACTGTTTCTATACGGATTTCTTCAGCTGTTACAGAATCTACACTGCGAATTCCTGCTTCTACATTGGCTATAATTTCTTCCGTGGGCACAAAACGCGGACTAACAGCAAAATTTCCTCCCTTGGCAAGCACAGATGTCTCATCGTCAGATAACGAACGTTTGGACGAATTGATAACGGTCCGGGAAACGTCTAAATGCCGAACAGTCTGATTAGGTAGCAAATTATCAAACTTCTTCTTCTGTCTACTAGACGTCGTCAACATACGCTTCCCCATGGTATCATGCAGTAGTCTATCAATTTTATCCCAGTCACCGCTGCACAGTTTATTACTGATCGTAATATGGAGAGACATTAACTTACAGTTTGTGCTTGCCAAGTCCCGTCGGGTCTGCTGAATGCGCTCTCGTAGTAAGGCCTCCTCTGTCCGTTTGAAAATGCGTTGTGCCTTTCCCGAATAGAACAGTCGCTTTATCTTCAGAAACTTCGGTATAACGCCGACGGCTCTGCAACGGGACAGGAATGTGAGGGAACACAAAAGCTGCACTCTCTTCTTCTGGAGTCCTTCCAGGCGTCGCACTTCTCTTGACATTTCCTCCCCGTAGAGGCGTCTGATACTAAAATGTAAACTCTCACGGCCGGAAATATCATGTCCATTATAATTATCCGGGCTGTTATGCCGTGGTCGGTTGATGAATGCTGTGGTGATTCCCAACGTTTCGTCTCCGACTGCGGGAGACATCTTCAAGGGGGTCCGTAGCTTGATGGAAGATCCAACACACACACTGGCTCGCTACTGACTGCCGCTAAATTCCGTGTCCGCGCGCCCCCGCGCCGCGGCGTGACGTCACGTGTTTTGAAAACGTCAGTGCAATTGGCCGCTGTCCGTCGCCGTCGATCGCCGTTGCCATCACCCAGTAGTGGACGAGTGGTACACATCTTCTTTAACACCGGCATCCATATACCGTTTAATTTGACGCCCTCCTCCTTTCTGTTGAAATTATTTGGGTGTTTAGCGATTTCGATCGCCTCCCTGTAGAGCCTTTCGTAATATCCGCTCGTGGCCGCTAGTACTTGCGTCTCCTCAAAACGAATATTGTGGTTCCCTGGCTGGAAAGCATGCTCCGCAACAGCTGATCGTTCTGTTTCTCCTCTTCTACAATTTCCCTTGTGCTCTTCCAAACGTTTAGAAACAGTTCTTTTAGTGGTACCCACATAAACATCACCACAGCTGCATGGGATCCTATACACTCCAGATTTTTCCAATGGTTTGCGAGCGTCCTTGGCAGGCCTAAGGTATTCCTGTATCTTCCTGGTGGGCTTGTAAATTACGGTAATATTCCGCTTCGTCAAGATCCTCCCTATTCTTTCCGTTACATTTTTAACAAACGGCAGGAAAACCTTAGATTTTGCAGTAGCCTGTACGTCAGTATGATTTCTGCGTGGCTGCCTCAACGCACGTTTTATTTCGGCGGACGAATATCCGTTCTTCGTTAGTGCATTGTAGAGATGTTCCATCTCAGCGTCGAGCAACTCAGGTTCACAAATATTTCTAGCTCTGTCCGCTAACGTCTTGATAACACCCCGCTTCTGTTGTGGGTGGTGGTTCGAATCCCGGTGCAAATAACGGTCCGTGTGCGTGGGTTTGCGGTACACTGCGTGGCCCAATCTACCATTTTCGTTTCTAAACACAAGCACATCGAGGAAATGTAGTTTGCCGTCTACCTCCTCTTCCATAGTAAACTGAATTCTTGGGTTTATACTGTTCAGATGTTCGTGGAACCGGCTTAGTTCCTCCATACCATGTCTCCACAACACAAACGTGTCATCCACGTATCGGAACCATACATTTGGTTTCTTGCTGGCAGTACCTAAGGCCTGTTCTTCGAATTTCTCCATAAAGAAGTTTGCAATTACGGGACTTAGGGGGCTTCCCATAGCCACGCCATCCGTTTGCTCATAAAACTGTTCATTCCACTTGAAGTATGTGGTCGTCAAACAACACCTAAACAGCTCTAAAATATCGGCAGGAAAAATTCGCTCCAGCTGTTCCAATACATCATTAAGTGGAACCATGGTAAACAGCGATACCACATCGAAGCTGACCAATATGTCCTCCGGTTGGACCACTATGCCATTCAATCTGCTGATGAAATGTGTCGAATTCTTTATATAAGAGTGAGTCCGAACGGCCCACATGTGGTTTTAACAGCGTAGTCAAAAACTTGGCTAATGAGTAGGTGGGCGAACCAATGGCACTTAGTATCGGTCTTAACGGAACATTTTCTTTATGAATTTTGGGCAATCCATAAAGCCTCGGTGGTAGCGCAACCGAATTGCAGAGACCTTTCTGTACACTCTCTTCAATGGAGGACTTTTTTATTAACCGCGACACAGTACTGAGAACGTTTTTAGTGGGGTCCTTATTCAGCTTCCTATATGCTTGCGGATCCAGTAGATCCGTAATTTTTCTCTGATAGTCGGCCACATCCATAACCACCGTTGCGCTTCCTTTGTCAGCTGGGAGAACCAAAATACTACCGTCGTCATTCAGGAGTTTTAAAGCTCTTCTCTCACCCACAGTTATATTACTTTTCGGCGGTTTTGCATTGGCTAATATTCTCACTGTTTCTATACGGATTTCTTCAGCTGTTACAGAATCTACACTGCGAATTCCTGCTTCTACATTGGCTATAATTTCTTCCGTGGGCACAAAACGCGGACTAACAGCAAAATTTCCTCCCTTGGCAAGCACAGATGTCTCATCGTCAGATAACGAACGTTTGGACGAATTGATAACGGTCCGGGAAACGTCTAAATGCCGAACAGTCTGATTAGGTAGCAAATTATCAAACTTCTTCTTCTGTCTACTAGACGTCGTCAACATACGCTTCCCCATGGTATCATGCAGTAGTCTATCAATTTTATCCCAGTCACCGCTGCACAGTTTATTACTGATCGTAATATGGAGAGACATTAACTTACAGTTTGTGCTTGCCAAGTCCCGTCGGGTCTGCTGAATGCGCTCTCGTAGTAAGGCCTCCTCTGTCCGTTTGAAAATGCGTTGTGCCTTTCCCGAATAGAACAGTCGCTTTATCTTCAGAAACTTCGGTATAACGCCGACGGCTCTGCAACGGGACAGGAATGTGAGGGAACACAAAAGCTGCACTCTCTTCTTCTGGAGTCCTTCCAGGCGTCGCACTTCTCTTGACATTTCCTCCCCGTAGAGGCGTCTGATACTAAAATGTAAACTTTCACGGCCGGAAATATCATGTCCATTATAATTATCCGGGCTGTTATGCCGTGGTCGGTTGATGAATGCTGTGGTGATTCCCAACGTTTCGTCTCCGACTGCGGGAGACATCTTCAAGGGGGTCCGTAGCTTGATGGAAGATCCAACACACACACTGGCTCGCTACTGACTGCCGCTAAATTCCGTGTCCGCGCGCCCCCGCGCCGCGGCGTGACGTCACGTGTTTTGAAAACGTCAGTGCAATTGGCCGCTGTCCGTCGCCGTCGATCGCCGTTGCCATCACCCAGTAGTGGACGAGTGGTACACATCTTCTTTAACACCGGCATCCATATACCGTTTAATTTGACGCCCTCCTCCTTTCTGTTGAAATTATTTGGGTGTTTAGCGATTTCGATCGCCTCCCTGTAGAGCCTTTCGTAATATCCGCTCGTGGCCGCTAGTACTTGCGTCTCCTCAAAACGAATATTGTGGTTCCCTGGCTGGAAAGCATGCTCCGCAACAGCTGATCGTTCTGTTTCTCCTCTTCTACAATTTCCCTTGTGCTCTTCCAAACGTTTAGAAACAGTTCTTTTAGTGGTACCCACATAAACATCACCACAGCTGCATGGGATCCTATACACTCCAGATTTTTCCAATGGTTTGCGAGCGTCCTTGGCAGGCCTAAGGTATTCCTGTATCTTCCTGGTGGGCTTGTAAATTACGGTAATATTCCGCTTCGTCAAGATCCTCCCTATTCTTTCCGTTACATTTTTAACAAACGGCAGGAAAACCTTAGATTTTGCAGTAGCCTGTACGTCAGTATGATTTCTGCGTGGCTGCCTCAACGCACGTTTTATTTCGGCGGACGAATATCCGTTCTTCGTTAGTGCATTGTAGAGATGTTCCATCTCAGCGTCGAGCAACTCAGGTTCACAAATATTTCTAGCTCTGTCCGCTAACGTCTTGATAACACCCCGCTTCTGTTGTGGGTGGTGGTTCGAATCCCGGTGCAAATAACGGTCCGTGTGCGTGGGTTTGCGGTACACTGCGTGGCCCAATCTACCATTTTCGTTTCTAAACACAAGCACATCGAGGAAATGTAGTTTGCCGTCTACCTCCTCTTCCATAGTAAACTGAATTCTTGGGTTTATACTGTTCAGATGTTCGTGGAACCGGCTTAGTTCCTCCCTACCATGTCTCCACAACACAAACGTGTCATCCACGTATCGGAACCATACATTTGGTTTCTTGCTGGCAGTACCTAAGGCCTGTTCTTCGAATTTCTCCATAAAGAAGTTTGCAATTACGGGACTTAGGGGGCTTCCCATAGCCACGCCATCCGTTTGCTCATAAAACTGTTCATTCCACTTGAAGTATGTGGTCGTCAAACAACACTTAAACAGCTCTAAAATATCGGCAGGAAAAATTCGATCCAGCTGTTCCAATACATCATTAAGTGGAACCATGGTAAACAGCGATACCACATCGAAGCTGACCAATATGTCCTCCGGTTGGACCACTATGCCATTCAATCTGCTGATGAAATGTGTCGAATTCTTTATATAAGAGTGAGTCCGAACGGCCCACATGTGGTTTTAACAGCGTAGTCAAAAACTTGGCTAACGAGTAGGTGGGCGAACCAATGGCACTTAGTATCGGTCTTAACGGAACATTTTCTTTATGAATTTTGGGCAATCCATAAAGCCTCGGTGGTAGCGCAACCGAATTGCAGAGACCTTTCTGTACACTCTCTTCAATGGAGGACTTTTTTATTAACCGCGACACAGTTCTGAGAACGTTGTTAGTGGGGTCCTTATTCAGCTTCCTATATGCTTGCGGATCCAGTAGATCCGTAATTTTTCTCTGATAGTCGGCGACATCCATAACCACCGTTGCGCTTCCTTTGTCAGCTGGGAGAACCAAAATACTACCGTCGTCATTCAGGAGTTTTAAAGCTCTTCTCTCACCCACAGTTATATTACTTTTCGGCGGTTTTGCATTGGCTAATATTCTCACTGTTTCTATACGGATTTCTTCAGCTGTTACAGAATCTACACTGCGAATTCCTGCTTCTACATTGGCTATAATTTCTTCCGTGGGCACATAACGCGGACTAACAGCAAAATTTCCTCCCTTGGCAAGCACAGATGTCTCATCGTCAGATAACGAACGTTTGGACAAATTGATAACGGTCCGGGAAACGTCTAAATGCCGAACAGTCTGATCAGGTAGCAAATTATCAAACTTCTTCTTCTGTCTACTAGACGTCGTCAACATACGCTTCCCCATGGTATCATGCAGTAGTCTATCAATTTTATCCCAGTCACCGCTGCACAGTTTATTACTGATCGTAATATGGAGAGACATTAACTTACAGTTTGTGCTTGCCAAGTCCCGTCGGGTCTGCTGAATGCGCTCTCGTAGTAAGGCCTCCTCTGTCCGTTTGAAAATGCGTTGTGCCTTTCCCGAATAGAACAGTCGCTTTATCTTCAGAAACTTCGGTATAACGCCGACGGCTCTGCAACGGGACAGGAATGTGAGGGAACACAAAAGCTGCACTCTCTTCTTCTGGAGTCCTTCCAGGCGTCGCACTTCTCTTGACATTTCCTCCCCGTAGAGGCGTCTGATACTAAAATGTAAACTTTCACGGCCGGAAATATCATGTCCATTATAATTATCCGGGCTGTTATGCCGTGGTCGGTTGATGAATGCTGTGGTGATTCCCAACGTTTCGTCTCCGACTGCGGGAGACATCTTCAAGGGGGTCCGTAGCTTGATGGAAGATCCAACACACACACTGGCTCGCTACTGACTGCCGCTAAATTCCGTGTCCGCGCGCCCCCGCGCCGCGGCGTGACGTCACGTGTTTTGAAAACGTCAGTGCAATTGGCCGCTGTCCGTCGCCGTCGATCGCCGTTGCCATCACCCAGTAGTGGACGAGTGGTACACATCTTCTTTAACACCGGTATCCATATACCGTTTAATTTGACGCCCTCCTCCTTTCTGTTGAAATTATTTGGGTGTTTAGCGATTTCGATCGCCTCCCTGTAGAGCCTTTCGTAATATCCGCTCGTGGCCGCTAGTACTTGCGTCTCCTCAAAACGAATATTGTGGTTCCCTGGCTGGAAAGCATGCTCCGCAACAGCTGATCGTTCTGTTTCTCCTCTTCTACAATTTCCCTTGTGCTCTTCCAAACGTTTAGAAACAGTTCTTTTAGTGGTACCCACATAAACATCACCACAGCTGCATGGGATCCTATACACTCCAGATTTTTCCAATGGTTTGCGAGCGTCCTTGGCAGGCCTAAGGTATTCATGTATCTTCCTGGTGGGCTTGTAAATTACGGTAATATTCCGCTTCGTCAAGATCCTCCCTATTCATTCCGTTACATTTTTAACAAACGGCAGGAAAATCTTAGATTTTGCAGTAGCCTGTACGTCAGTATGATTTCTGCGTGGCTGCCTCAACGCACGTTTTATTTCGGCGGACGAATATCCGTTCTTCGTTAGTGCATTGTAGAGATGTTCCATCTCAGCGTCGAGCAACTCAGGTTCACAAATATTTCTAGCTCTGTCCGCTAACGTCTTGATAACACCCCGCTTCTGTTGTGGGTGGTGGTTCGAATCCCGGTGCAAATAACGGTCCGTGTGCGTGGGTTTGCGGTACACTGAGTGGCCCAATCTACCATTTTCGTTTCTAAACACAAGCACATCGAGGAAATGTAGTTTGCCGTCTACCTCCTCTTCCATAGTAAACTGAATTCTTGGGTTTATACTGTTCAGATGTTCGTGGAACCGGCTTAGTTCCTCCCTACCATGTCTCCACAACACAAACGTGTCATCCACGTATCGGAACCATACATTTGGTTTCTTGCTGGCAGTACCTAAGGCCTGTTCTTCGAATTTCTCCATAAAGAAGTTTGCAATTACGGGACTTAGGGGGCTTCCCATAGCCACGCCATCCGTTTGCTCATAAAACTGTTCATTCCACTTGAACTGTGTGGTCGTCAAACAACACTTAAACAGCTCTAAAATATCGGCAGGAAAAATTCGATCCAGCTGTTCCAATACATCATTAAGTGGAACCATGGTAAACAACGATACCACATCGAAGCTGACCAATATGTCCTCCAGTTGAACCACTATGCCATTCAATCTGCTGATGAAATGTGTCGAATTCTTTATATAAGAGTCCGAACGGCTCACATGTGGTTTTAACAGCGTAGTCAAAAACTTGGCTAATGAGTAGGTGGGCGAACCAATGGCACTTAGTATCGGTCTTAACGGAACATTTTCTTTATGAAATTTGGGCTATCCATAAAGCCTCGGTGGTAGTGCAACCGAATTGCAGAGACCTTTCTGTACACTCTCTTCAATGGAGGACTTTTTTATTAACCGCGACACAGTTCTGAGAACGTTGTTAGTGGGGTCCTTATTCAGCTTCCTATATGCTTGCGGATCCAGTAGATCCGTAATTTTTCTCTGATAGTCCTGTCCGCCGCTCGTGGTCTCGCGGTAGCGTTCTCGCTTCCCGAGCACGGGGTCCCGGGTTCGATTCCCGGCGGGGTCAGGGATTTTCACCTGCCTCGAGATGACTGGGTGTTTGTGTTGTCATCATCATCCCGGAAAGAGGCGAAATTGGACTGAGCAAAGATTCGATAATTGTACGGGCGCTGATAACCACGCAGTTGAGCGCCCCACAAACCAAACATCATCATCATCTCTGATAGTCGGCCACATCCATAACCACCGTTGCGCTTCCTTTGTCAGCTGGGAGAACCAAAATACTACCGTCGTCATTCAGGAGTTTTAAAGCTCTTCTCTCACCCACAGTTATATTACTTTTCGGCGGTTTTGCATTGGCTAATATTCTCACTGTTTCTATACGGATTTCTTCAGCTGTTACAGAATCTACACTGCGAATTCCTGCTTCTACATTGGCTATAATTTCTTCCGTGGGCACAAAACGCGGACTAACAGCAAGATTTCCTCCCTTGGCAAGCACAGATGTCTCATCGTCAGATAACGAACGTTTGGACAAATTGATAACGGTCCGGGAAACGTCTAAATGCCGAACAGTCTGATTAGGTAGCAAATTATCAAACTTCTTCTTCTGTCTACTAGACGTCGTCAACATACGCTTCCCCATGGTATCATGCAGTAGTCTATCAATTTTATCCCAGTCACCGCTGCACAGTTTATTACTGATCGTAATATGGAGAGACATTAACTTACAGTTTGTGCTTGCCAAGTCCCGTCGGGTCTGCTGAATGCGCTCTCGTAGTAAGGCCTCCTCTGTCCGTTTGAAAATGCGTTGTGCCTTTCCCGAATAGAACAGTCGCTTTATCTTCAGAAACTTCGGTATAACGCCGACGGCTCTGCAACGGGACAGGAATGTGAGGGAACACAAAAGCTGCACTCTCTTCTTCTGGAGTCCTTCCAGGCGTCGCACTTCTCTTGACATTTCCTCCCCGTAGAGGCGTCTGATACTAAAATGTAAACTTTCACGGCCGGAAATATCATGTCCATTATAATTATCCGGGCTGTTATGCCGTGGTCGGTTGATGAATGCTGTGGTGATTCCCAACGTTTCGTCTCCGACTGCGGGAGACATCTTCAAGGGGGTCCGTAGCTTGATGGAAGATCCAACACACACACTGGCTCGCTACTGACTGCCGCTAAATTCCGTGTCCGCGCGCCCCCCCGCCGCGGCGTGACGTCACGTGTTTTGAAAACGTCAGTGCAATTGGCCGCTAAACACCCAAATAATTTCAACAGAAAGGAGGAGGGCGTCAAATTAAACGGTATATGGATGCCGGTGTTAAAGAAGATGTGTACCACTCGTCCACTACTGGGTGATGGCAACGGCGATCGACGGCGACGGACAGCGGCCAATTGCACTGACGTTTTCAAAACACGTGACGTCACGCCGCGGCGCGGGGGCGCGCGGACACGGAATTTAGCGGCAGTCAGTAGCGAGCCAGTGTGTGTGTTGGATCTTCCATCAAGCTACGGACCCCCTTGTAGATGTCTCCCGCAGTCGGAGACGAAACGTTGGGAATCACCACAGCATTCATCAACCGACCACGGCATAACAGCCCGGATAATTATAATGGACATGATATTTCCGGCCGTGAAAGTTTACATTTTAGTATCAGATGTGAAAATTACCGAAGAATCAGTTTAATAAGCCACAGCTGCAAAGTACTAACACGAATTCTTTACAGACGAATGGAAAAACTAGTAGAAGCTGACCTTGGGGAAGATCAGTTTGGATTCCGTAGATATACTGGAACACGTGAGGCAATACTGACGTTACGACTTATCTTAGAAAATAGATTAAGGAAAGGCAAACCTACGTTTCTAGCATTTGTAGACTTCGAGAAAGCTTTGGACAATGTTGACTGGAATACTCTCTTTCAAATTCTAAAGGTG
The DNA here is from genome assembly GCF_023864275.1 of Schistocerca cancellata. Classification (NCBI taxonomy): domain Eukaryota; kingdom Metazoa; phylum Arthropoda; class Insecta; order Orthoptera; family Acrididae; genus Schistocerca; species Schistocerca cancellata. Next base: position 102,396,542 of record NC_064633.1, read on the forward strand.
GCAGGGGTAAAATACAGGGAGCGAAAGGCTATTTACAATTAGTACAGAAACCAGATGGCAGTTCTAAGAGTCGAGGGACATGAAAGGGAAGCAGTGGTTGGGAAGGGAGTAAGACAGGGTTGTAGCCTCTCCCCGATGTTATTCAATCTCTATATTGAGCAAGCAGTAAAGGAAACAAAAGAAAAATTCGGAGTAGGTATTAAAATCCATGGAGAAGAAATAAAAACTTTGAGGTTCGCCGATGACATTGTAATTCTGTCAGAGACAGCAAAGGACTTGGAAGAGCAGTTGAACGGAATGGATGGTGTCTTGAAGGGAGGATATAAGATGAACATTAACAAAAGCAAAACGAGGATAATGGAATGTAGTCGAATTAAGTCGGGTGATGTTGAGGGTATTAGATTAGGAAATGAGACACTTAAAGTGAATACACTAAGCAGATTCAGAAGGATGTAGGTTGCAGTAGGTACTGGGAGATGAAGAAGCTTGCACAGGATAGAGTAGCATGGAGAGCTGCATCAAACCAGTCTCAGGACTGAAGACTACAACAACAACATTGCAATGATGTACACTATTCTGCAGGCCCAACGAAATGTAAACTATTGACAACAGTACCATATGAAATAATCGGTAATATTCTGCAATTTTCTATGCTAGAAGATTGAAATACTGATGCTAATTTAAGCAGTTAGATGCAACAAATGATGCCTACAATATGAAATTGTTCTATCGTAGTTTCATAGTAAAATAACTACAGAATTCTACCTAGTGTTACAAATCAAGAACTACATAGCAAGAATGTGGATTGAGTAAGCTGATAAGCAAAAATTACATCATAAAAGAAATACTGAACCAAGATCTGTCCATAATAAACCTACATTTATGTAATTTCTAAAATTACAGATAGATGCATATAGCATTCTAGTAAAGAAATTAGAGATATGCATAACACCAAGTTTAATAAGCTAATGCAAACCCAGCAATACACAAACGAATAGATGAAGGATTATCAATCACCATTCCAGTTTCATACAAGTATAAAACAAATATTAAATTCACATATCATTAATCTAATCTATTTTCCAAAGGCCTGAAATACAATTTAGAACATAAATTACACAAAAATAACATAAAACATCTAATAACCACTAAAAAATAAACAATTCACATGGCAAGTATGTCAATTAGAAAGCAAAATGAATTAATAGTGAAAATAGCAAAAGTTGTGGAACACAAATAATAGAAAGTGAAAATACATAAGAAACTGGAGACAGAATAGATTGAACTCAAAGCTCTAAATCAAAAATTAGAAGTAAAAGGTGCAATTTCAGTATTGTTAAATAAACGACCCTGTATCATTATAATCAGTCACAATGACTACATACACTCCTGGAAATGGAAAAAAGAACACATTGACACCGGTGTGTCAGACCCACCATACTTGCTCCGGACACTGCGAGAGGGCTGTACAAGCAATGATCACACGCACGGCACAGCGGACACACCAGGAACCGCGGTGTTGGCCGTCGAATGGCGCTAGCTGCGCAGCATTTGTGCACCGCCGCCGTCAGTGTCAGCCAGTTTGCCGTGGCATACGGAGCTCCATCGCAGTCTTTAACACTGGTAGCATGCCGCGACAGCGTGGACGTGAACCGTATGTGCAGTTGACGGACTTTGAGCGAGGGCGTATAGTGGGCATGCGGGAGGCCGGGTGGACGTACCGCCGAATTGCTCAACACGTGGGGCGTGAGGTCTCCACAGTACATCGATGTTGTCGCCAGTGGTCGGCGGAAGGTGCACGTACCCGTCGACCTGGGACCGGACCGCAGCGACGCACGGATGCACGCCAAGACCGTAGGATCCTACGCAGTGCCGTAGGGAACCGCACCGCCACTTCCCAGCAAATTAGGGACACTGTTGCTCCTGGGGTATCGGCGAGGACCATTCGCAACCGTCTCCATGAAGCTGGGCTACGGTCCCGCACACCGTTAGGCCGTCTTCCGCTCACGCCCCAACATCGTGCAGCCCGCCTCCAGTGGTGTCGCGACAGGCGTGAATGGAGGGACGAATGGAGACGTGTCGTCTTCAGCGATGAGAGTCGCTTCTGCCTTGGTGCCAATGATGGTCGTATGCGTGTTTGGCGCCGTGCAGGTGAGCGCCACAATCAGGACTGCATACGACCGAGGCACACAGGGCCAACACCCGGCATCATGGTGTGGGGAGCGATCTCCTACACTGGCCGTACACCACTGGTGATCGTCGAGGGGACACTGAATAGTGCACGGTACATCCAAACCGTCATCGAACCCATCGTTCTACCATTCCTAGACCGGCAAGGGAACTTGCTGTTCCAACAGGACAATGCACGTCCGCATGTATCCCGTGCCACACAACGTGCTCTAGAAGCTGCAAGTCAACTACCATGGCCAGCAAGATCTCCGGATCTGTCCCCCATTGAGCATGTTTGGGACTGGATGAAGCGTCGTCTCACGCAGTCTGCACGTCCAGCACGAACGCTGGTCCAACTGAGGCGCCAGGTGGAAATGGCATGGCAAGCCGTTCCACAGGACTACATCCAGGATCTCTACGATCGTCTCCATGGGAGAATAGCAGCCTGCATTGCTGCGAAAGGTGGATATACACTGTACTAGTGCCGACATTGTGCATGCTCTGTTGCCTGTGTCTATGTGCCTGTGGTTCTGTCAGTGTGATCATGTGATGTATCTGACCCCAGGAATGTGTCAATAAAGTTTCCCCTTCCTGGGACAATGAATTCACGGTGTTCTTATTTCAATTTCCAGGAGTGTATATTATTTTGCAGCACAACAAGAAAAAAGAAATATTAAAATTCGCAATCCAATACTAACAGAAAATGAAAATAAATCATGCATTATGATGAACTCATCTACATCATCGCTATGGGATCAACCAAAGACATATAAATTACTGACTCTGATCCTCCCAGCTGCGGTTCGTATCAACAGCACTACATATCTGAGAAGTAAATAAACTGAACAACCTACTAACAGAGTTGAATAAATACAACAAGAAATGTACCACAGAAAAGTCGTGTCCTTTAGCAAATGCAATTAAAGAGATACAAATTACACATCTTGGCATACTTGTCACTTTTGACATTACAAACCTACATACCATGATTATAGTACAGGAAGGAACTGAAATAATAAAACAAAAACCTTTGTAGCATCTGTAAACATCTATTACAGGAATCTGCAAAATCGTAAACAACTATATCCCAAAATGACTTTGAATTCTGTGGAAGAACTTACATCCAGGCAGATGGCATATACCTCTAATCACTCATGTAGCTGGCACAATTGTAGACATATTTCTCAACATATTGCAAGAAACATTTTTCAATTCACACAGCCAATATTTAGTAAAATCTTCTATTATTATAGATATGTAGATGACACTTTAACGCTCATTGATTTAACAATACAGACATCAGTTATACCCATGAGTAATCTCACAACCTCTGTATCAATATCAAATTTACTATTACATTTACATTTTTTATTTGATAAAGTACCTTGCTCTGGAAATTAACAAAGTTATCAAGTGCCACATATTGGCACATACAGAAAAGCTGCTATTACAGATAATATGAGAAGTGTCAACTCTTGCCATCCTAGAACACAGTATCATTATTCTACCACCATTTATCAACATTGTGCTCAGTTTACCTCTAGAACAGCGAGCTATTCGAAAAGAACTGAAACACTATCTTATATAGCCAACAAACGATGACTTTGATCCTGTTACAGTAGCAAAATTATATAAAAACACACGAAACACAAACACATCACAATATGTAATGACATATACCTTACCAGCGAAACCTCAAGAAAATATAGAACCACCTACATTCTTATCATTCACCTACCTCAAATAGTGGATGATACAAATGCACGAGTCAAATAAACACATATACAGCTGTGTTTTCAAACAAATAATAACCTTATAACGAAATTATGTGCAAACCCAACAAAAATATTGGATTACACAACTTCTGGAATATATGTACTCACCTGTAACAGCTGTAACAATTTCTTTATTGGATAAATCGGGCGATATTTTAACACCAGATTTAAAGAATGCACTACAAATAGTGATACCAATCCATCAAACTTCTATTTACATCTTAAAACTCAACAACTTCACGCTAAAAAAAATTGAAGCTGCTTGAGAAATATTGCACAGAATACCGAAAGGACTTACTATGAATATACTTGTAGAACTTGGGATATATATGTATTCACATAAGAAAATATGCTCACGAAATTCAAAATGATCACACCAGCTTTAAACATAAATACTGTCTCGAAATCTCTGTTGACAAAACAGAATACAATATGGGAGAGTCATATCAAAAAGAAAACACACACAGACCATTAATAAAATTCAAAGGAAAATAAAAACCAGGGATCTAAAAGAAGAAGGGAAGTGTCATTACATCACAAACTTGAAGCTGATGTCTGCATCTTAACTAGCCCAAAGCATTAGGTTCACTGCATTCATACCTCCAAGATACACCACCACGTCACTTTGACATTTCTGCACCGAATTTCGACAGTGTTGGGTGCTTTGATTGTGTGGAGACGTAATTGTTTCATCAAAAATGCCAACTCGCATTCTTTACAGGTGTACTAAACGATCCAATATTCTTCTAAAAATTATTCACGTTCCATTCGTAAGAGGAACCATTCATGCAATATTTTCTTTTATATACATGAATTATTGTTGCACAGTTTACTTTCATTGAGATTGTTTTATTTCTGTCATTTAACTTTAGATTTGCCTTACTTTACTCAGTGTCCGTTCTTTCCCTTCTTCACTGTGTTTTTCATTGGCTTCCAAGTCACAAAAGCTCCGAAATCCGAACCACAGTGTATAGTTCGCGAGGGACACGGTGACTGGTTTGCAGTGCCAACTTTCCGTCCAAAGTGCTGGCCGAGTTTATTGGTTTGTTCAGAAGGGGAGGCCGATAAGTGTTTTCCACCTTTTGGCCAGTTAGCGGTGACAGAATCGAGGTGCGGACCCTGCAACCTTTCTTAAACGATTTTGCAGGTCTGTTAAGTAAAAAATTTCATTTTTGCTTTACATATAGCTTTATATGTCAGGTTCATGATGATTTGTCCACCATTTCGTTAATCATCATAGTTACCATGACATTTAAATGAAAGGAAGGTACTGCGTGAAATTCGGAAAAGTGTCCTATGAAAACTAGAGGTCGCTATGGTTTTGCGTTTGGCGCACATTAAATAATATTTTGTTGCATATGAAATTTAGCTAACATATTGAATTTTTTTTAGACTTAGGTGGAGGTATCTATCTGTCAACAATGTGGAGGAAATTGATCTGATGTAGCACACTCATCTGCCAGCGATAAAGCTAGAGTGAAATATCGACAACATTTCTCATATTTCATAAACGGTTTCAGATACTGCCATGAGGTTTTCGAAAATGATAGCATACAGAGAGGAGAGTATTTCACCATATTGTTATTATGTAAAACCTTATTATCTACCATGTTATTACAATACCTACAGACTTTTTCTGTGAAAGAATGTAATTTTTAAGATCTATCAACAGCTGGGGAAATGATAAATGCTATGGGCTTTGGAACATTTGTGAAGACATTACACGTTTTTTGTGCCAAGGACGTGCTTTTTCACAAGCTACTGACTTCACTTCCCCTCACTTTCTCGCTTAAGAAACTTAATAAACCGCTGTTTCAGAATTCTTTCGCAATTGTGAATGCACAAGAAGTTAGTGAGGTGACACAGGTAAACTCCACTGTGTTTTGGCAAAAACATCAAATTTTGACATGCTAACCAGAGAAATATGGAAATTTTGTTTAAAATTCACTGCTCATGTCGCTTCTCTAAATATTACAGAAGATTAAGAAGCCAGGCGAAAATAAATCGCTGCATTTTTGGTGGAATTCCTTTTAGATACTACTAAAAGCAGAGGTGACAGTAGATATTTTTGAATGTTTACCATGCAGGTGTGGTCGCAGATGGCCCCACTTAATACTTACAAAACATGTGAAACTGTTTAACATGCCACTTTCCCCTCCAGCGCTTGACATTTCCCCTACAGCGCTCTGAGTAAAACCCACCACTGCTTCCCCAGGTGACTGCGCATCTAATGGCAATGACACTTTGCGCCTGCCCTACATCACGGTCTTGTCTGCGCACAAAACACGGCTACATTACAGTGCTGTTGGTGCTGCATCTGATGTCCTAAATTCCTCTCACTTATAATTGTTATTTATTATTCTGATTTTCTTCCACTTCGGAAAAGATTATGACTAGAAAAGCTGGAGACAGCGGTCATGTGTGCGTTACTGTAATGTGTAAATGGTGATGGGTAGGAACAACTTATTCACATCTGTCAGCCTTTAATTAAAATACGTATATACTAATGAATGATCAGCATGGAGGCATATTCACAGAAAAATTGATGTGGACGTACAATGACCTGTTGCATATAATTATGATTTATCGTGCAATCGGTACATGGAACATGAAACGAAGTAACTAACTATTGGTATGTCATAAAGCAAGGTATAGACTTATATATTTAGGAAACCTCAAAGTGAAATTCGAAGTTAAAGTCAAGCCGATGTCAGTGTAGACGTACATTACAAATGTGCTATGTTTGATTATTCCTGAAAAACTTACACAATTACGAGCGAGAAATGTCCTGGGAAAAGAAGCAATTATCATCACTAAAACAAATACTTACATACATGGTAAAGCAAAATAACCATTGTAAGGGGTCTTAAGAATTTGAGACGATTCCCTTAATCAGACAAAGTATTGCACAAAACTGGAAGATGTTTAAAAAACTTATTTTATTATTATAATTACATTGTAAATTGCTATTATTGGCCACCCACTGAATGAATTATCATAGGTAAGATTTCAAAGTGAGAAGAACGGTAAACTACAGTGAGACTAATACACTGACAATATAATAAACCAAGGACTCTATTTTGCATGGAGCTATGCGTCTATGCATTTCTGTTTCTTTGATATTTCTATTATCATTCACTTTGTTGACATGCATAAGATAGACAGCATACCTTGGTTTTTTCCTCATTGTGCATGTTTATGGGGTATCAAATAACATGAAGGTAAGTTTTTTTTTAACGTGAACACTAAAAATGTCGTGCATACGAGTTGAAAGCTGGAAATGTAACGAACAAGATGCAGTACCATACCAGTAAGTGAGCAGGCATTGGTCTCAGAGTTCCAGTTGCATTTTCAAAGTAAATTGGAATTAAATGGATTGCTTCCTTCTGTTTCCTGGTATCCGAAATATAGCAGCAAAAAACAAGTTGGGTTGGCGAGGCCAGATGTGACGTATTACTTGAGCAAATACGTTTTCAAGAACAAAAAAGCGTTCAAAACGGCCTTCCTGACACTATGTTATTGAAGTAAGTTCTATAATTTTTGGTATTTGAAGAGTTGTTGCACTCACGTGACAGAAATAATGAACAAGAGACAATCGTAAATAGCAATCTGTTAATGTTTTGGGCTACTTAAAATGGCGGCCCCCCCCCCCCCCCCCGCCATCCACTCTAGCTTCAAAACAATGTACAGCGGATGTCTGTAGTGCCACCTCCCTTCTCCTTTTACCGCCATGATAAAAACCATGATATGTATCGCCATCTCTGGTAAACTGTACATACCTGTTACATACGTAGCACCGTATTAAAGTTCAGGATAGTGAACTGTACAAATATTTGCCAGAAAACGTATTTCTTACGTTTTGTAGGTACAAACAGAATAATACTTACCACGATCTGAGAGAAAAAATTTACTGTAAATGCAGTACCATCCTCACTTCCACCTACACATAAGTACCGATGCAAATGTATACATCAAACAGCCACGATTTACATATCTATAAAATCTTAACAATGTTATTTTCGCAGGTCACTTGATAATGGCTATTAAGTCGAAACAGGGCTGTTGTGTCAAATATTAATTATGTTGCCTTTTGCAGCTACTTTTGGAGCTTTCATTTTCGATACGTTTTATAGTAATTTACTCAGTAAATACTCCAGCGTGTACAACCTAATCACTACGAATGAATATTTCTGTCTCCACGAGTATTTGAAAACGCCACCCTCACATTGAATGCATTCACATCGGCTGGAGGAGTAATACCGTAGTCGGCGCCATAACAAGCTAACTACAGTGATTATGTGAACTGCACTTTCTCAAAAGCCGTATGGTTCTGAATGGTATGGAAACTTGCAGGTAACTGTCAACAGAGGCGGACAGCAGTAGTGTTGTAGGTCGCCCATGTTTCTTTATCATGACCAGTTAAACCCAGTACAGCATCATAACTGATCAAGTACTGCAGATGTACTGTGACGGTAAACGTTTGATAAACTGGTTGAAGTACTGCAATAAGGTCAGAGTGAGGAGCAAGGGAAGTAGACGGTAGCGTGAGGCAGTCAGACAACTTTTTTTGGTTACATTTAATCACACTGCCCATGCCCTCGTTTCACTTAGCAGCTTTTAATTGCTTTCAGCTAGGCTTTCAGGTTCAATTGTGCCTTAACGATGTACACTATCAGCCGACAGCTAACATGACAAATATTTTGCCAATCATTTTGTCACCCTAGTGATGGTGGTGCAACCGAGTTGCGTAATATTGTTAAGGACGACACTGAATTTCTGTAACTGTATATACACGAATATTGAGATGTAATGATGCTCCTTATCATGCAGGAAAATAACTTCGTGTGGTAAAAATCTGGAGATAAGGGACTTAAGCTACAAAGCACTTCAGTAATTAAACAACTAGTGCGACACATTGGCAGATTGGTAAACATTTGCAAAGGATACAAAGTGAGTGGCATCTGAGAGTCTCATCACTATAAACCAACAAGTCCGTCCTGAAGTCTAGAAGCCGCTGGGGTGGTGAAAGCTTCCCGCACTTTTAAGAACTCCATGGTCCGATAACTTCTACAGATTGCTAATACCTTGTCCGTTTTACAAAGAATTCTACCGAAATTTGCCAACTTAGATCCTTTTAAAACACTTTTTTAAAATTATGTTTACATTCAAGTACATCTGCCTTTAGGGCCTCTCCCGATGTTCCTATAATTTATTACTGCGGAGGACTGAGTAAGTGAGGCAACAAGCCATACTGGAAGATGAGGTCTGCCACATGATAGGATCGTGATGAGCAGTGGAAATATGGATAAAAAAACGAGGAAACCTGACTCTGATTCGAAATAGTCTCTTAGTAGAAAGCAAAATTTACTTAAACAAATACAAGCTACCGCAGTATGAATTCCAGCAGTATATTTGGAGACAACAACCGGTTTGAGACGAATGAAGCAGAAATATAGTCCAGCAATGTAATTATGGGAATGAAGTGGAATTGCGACCAGGACGCCATATACTTCAAAAGATAGCAGAAAATAATGTCTGATTTATCAACTAGGCTAATGTGATTTATTTAGGGAAGGAAGAAAAGCCAGCACTTAGAAGTCAATTCAACCAGTTCTAGGCCTGCAAGAACGTTTAAAACGTCACAATGACGAATGGTCATAAAGAAGGAAATAAGAAAGATTAGTCTAATGTGACGTCGACATTGAGATCATTAGAGACAAATTCCCGTGCGGAAAGAGGTAGGAACCCTCACTAGCAATCATAATCTCAGAAACTGGTATAGTACGGTAAGCTAAGATCTCCCTAGTTTCAAAGGATTCCAAACCTGGTCTACCTGCATTGTTACAAGCAACGAAAGCTACAGTTAGCCACCCGTTACCCAAACTATAGGAAGAAGAAGAATTCATTAAAGAAAAATTTAACCTCGCACCACAAAATAAAGTAGGTCCATGAATAAGAACAATCTGAGTAGTTTTACCAACTCCTCTAGTTTCATTCTTTTTATCCTTCGCAGAAGATGTCGAAGCACCTAGAGTGCCGTCCACATTGATAAGTGATTTGTAAATAAGCATTCGCCGACGGCGACGAAAGCAACGTTTTAAGGGCCATTGATACTACAAACTTAGATCTTGCCAAAAGCCGAAAAGCGATTCTTCTTAGTGTTGTAGCTCTCTGGGGCACTCTGGGATGCTCCCTGGGTTTCTCTGGGATGCTCAATAGATATCGAGCACAGTCTCTGATTGGTTGATGTGGTTTTGGCGCCCGATTTGAATTGCGTTGGAGCAACACGCGACCTCAAGCTCAAAATGTTTCAAGAATGGCGGAGGAAAACGCCCATGAAGGAAGAATTTCGACATTAGCCTGAAGCTATTTTAGTAAATCACGGAAAGCCTAAACCTGGATGGACAGACGCGGATGTGAAGTGTCGTCCTCCCGAATACGAGTCCAATGTGCTGACCACTGCGTCATCTCGCTCGATAGACGTAAGGAAAGTTAATGGAGATTTGGAGCTGATGTAAAAATTGAGCTGCTGAAGAGAGCTCACATTCTGAATTGCCTTATCATACCTCACAAAAAAAAAGAATGTGCAGTTGAAACAAAGAGTACCGGCGCATGAGAGTCTTCGGACCATGGTGCGGCTAAACAACCAGCTCAGTGTATGATAGTCTGTGGTAGATATGAAGTATGTCGAAACACGCAAGGCGTCAAATAAAATAGAATATTAATGAAATGTTTGGGCTGCAGCCCGATCGACGTCAGAGCATGGAAGAGTTTCCAGAGGAAGTCAGGACCGCCAAAGTCTCTAGTAACCTAAACCTTTTAAGTCAAGATATTACCAGACACAGCTGGTAGAAGATTCTCGACATTGTACCAAGTTCCCAGGGGAAGAAGAGGCTATGAATGCAGTTTAACCACATGTGTGAATTGTATCGCTATGAGGTTCTGAAATAGGTGTTGCTAGACTCAATCACAATATACCAAAAAGTTTATTAATAACATTAATTTTCATGGAATCATGGCAAAAAATCTGCATTTTAATGGAGGAAGTGTTAACCTGACTTGAAATTGCGGACGAGCTCTCAAACTTGCGAAAAATCTGAATTCGGTGAAAGTAATTTTAGTACCTACACCAAACAGCTGCAGAAAATTGAATTCGTTCTGACCCGATGACGGACATTGCGAGATTGAAAGCTATCAATCGTAGATATTGAAAATTATATTCTGTTACGAAACCCTAAGCTGTAGAACGGTACTTAATGTAGAAAGCTGAAACTGAAGTTGCAATCTGAAATTTGTCAAACTATAAATATTATATCTCTATAATGCTAAAATCAATGGTTCTAGTAACAGAAAGTCTGTCTGCGCTTGTCCATAACTCATGGTCTAGATCTGCGGCAGACTAAGGCGAAAAGTATTTCTATCGGTATACGCAGTGTACGCAGCATAATATGTGGGACAAGGGCGCGAATACGTCCTTGGAGACTATGGAGGAGAAATGCAGCAAATTATACTTTGGTTGCACATATTGTTCAGAAACCTTGATTAAATTAAGAAATATTAAAATAATTAAGTGCAAGGAAAAAGGGGTTCCTACAGATATCTAAGTTATTATCAAATAAAACCAATATCTGCAGGCTCATTTAGATGTGACTACCTGTTAATTAAGCGTGTCACGTACCTGCCCAACTTCTCAGAACAAAAGTAAGTGGAGAGTAAGTACGGTCCAGACCCATTAACAATTCTTTAGCAGTATTAGTACATAGTGGATTTGCAAACGTTTCTGCTAAAGTAGCGTAGGCAATGTTTTATTTCATGCGAAAATTTAGAGTGGTGATAGTTTATTATTGCATATACATCCGGCTTTCAAGCTGAAAAATCAGCAATTTTCATTTGTCAACATATGCAGTTTTCACTGACAATTTGCTATTCATTGAATCAAAAATTTAAATTTTCTTACGCAAACAGCGAGTAACGGAGAAAGAAGAACTGAATGAGTTCACAAAAGCTAGTTTTACTTGAGTGTATGAAAGACGGTAGTCATGACAGGCCGTGAGAAGTAGTTGTTGACGAATTAATTGAGGACTAGCTATGTAGCGTTGTAAGAACTCACTTACTACTGGAATGAAATGTGTGGCGAGTGCCTCCCGGCGGGTAGACCCAATCGCCTGGTGTAAGTCTTTTGAGGTGACGCCACTTCGTCGACTTGCGATCGATAAAGATGAAATGATGATGATGAAGACGACACAAACAACCAGTCCCTGAGCGGAGAAAATCTCCAACCCAGCCGGGAATCGAACGCGGACGCCCCGGCATGACAAATCGGCGCAGTGTCCACTCAGCTACGGTAGTGGACACTTACTACTGATGGTGTTAAATGATGGATAGGCGGGTAAGAAGAACATAGTGATTGATGTCTTGTTAAGGATATCAATGGACTTCAAAGAAAGTGATTCAAGACACCATAAGACAAGAGGCAATGATTAACATAGAACAAGAAAAAGTGCATGAAACCTATGTGAAAAGGAAAAACAAATGGTTGTGAACCGAAGAAGTGACCGGTAATTTAGGAAAGATCATACGACTAGTGAGTATGACTGGAGAATAAATATTGCAAAATTACAACATACTGCAACAACTGGGAAAGAGTGAGTGTGAATAGGAAGTGTACATGTGGCTGAAACACTTTCCATGATGGTATTAGTAGTATACCTGTAACAATTCTTGCACACCATACATTATTACCCCATTTGTCTCCCCCTCCGCAAACGTCATCAGTGACACCATACGCTGTCGCCAGATGTTCCCTCCATCCGCTAACACAGGCCAATCGCCCTATGTATAAAACTGTAAAAAATTTAAAAAATGGTGGGAAATACAAAGTATGGTAGGAAACCGAAGAAATGGTAGAAAATTCAAAACAGTCCAGTTATTCTACAAGGTATTCCCCCACTAATACAATGACACCGTGGAAGTAGGAGTATAAATTAACAGAACATTCGAAAATCCAAGGGGGTGTAATTTTCTGTTGGTGTGAAATTAAAAAAAAAAAATTGGTTATTGTTCCATAAAGGTGACCTGGTGATATTGTCACAGCTCTATGACGTCAGAATCCAAGACGATCATCCATCATGGCGACCTAGGCATACTAGTGCAGCTCTAAAATGTTAGAATCCAAGATTGTATGATAGGGGATACTGATGCACCAACATGACGTTGTAATATAAGATGGTGGCCGTGGGGATACTGGTGCATCTCCACCATCTTCAGATTTCATGTGTCTTATGTTTAAAATTTTGTTGTCAGTATAAAATGGTGTGAACCTCAAAAACTCGTTGGCTGTTCCCCATTCCTTTGATGATAAAGCTCACTTGCCTTACGTTTAGGTTTACTTGCACTGCGTTTTAACAGTTTACCCTAATACCTCGTTCACTGAAGTTTGAACAACTGTCCCCTAAGTGGGACCTGACTTGCCCCAACTTTGAAACTGTGTCGCTCACATATGGTTGACAAAAAAGAGACACTTTGTCATGAACTACAATACAGCTGGGAAAGATTAGGTAGGTATTTGCGTCATTACTATATAAACAAACAACACAAAACTGAGTACCAGTCCCACTTCTCCTTATCCACAGTCGCCAGACCAGGCAGGAAGTTAAGTTCATATCACCACTAGTCTTCAAAAAATGGCTCTGAGTACTACGGGATTTTGTACTGAAAACAGTATCTCTTCTCTACTATGATTGGGCACTGAGTTTCTGTGCGTCTCTTTAATGTCTTTCCCTTTCTTTACTACTGTTACTGAGTCACTTCTTCGCTGATATCGGCATGACTATTGAGGATCTGGAAGACGAACGAAGGAAAGCGCATGAGCTGGGCAACTCTTAGATGCCACTACACAATCTTGTTACGATGAAAATTACACAGATGGCTGATGTGCTAGTCTCTATGCTTATGAGTCAGTGACGTTGTTCATTCCGATATCCTCTTACATGAACGATTAGATGTTCCATCGTCACACGACCACTTTGTGCGGCTCTCAGGGTAACGAGATTTGCTCTAGTGTGGCATTTAGGAGAGTCAGGCGTTCCTTGGGCAGGATTTCGAAAAGTAGGTCCGGCGGGTAAATTTACGAGTAGCTAGAGTTTAGTGTTGTTGTTCCAGTAATGGTGGCAAACAACCGGAAGTTGGGACCTGAAATGACACATTTAGTACCAGTCATTGGCAGTCCCAGACCTTGTAGCTCTATATTCCCGGTACAGCAAAAATGTCCATCGTCGTACCAGATGGCAATGATTGCAATTGGTTTTGGTGCTGAGTGAAGCCAGTGTGACCCTATCTTTTGGAAGAATTCAGTTTGATTTGTAATGACATGCCTGAGACATTTGGTCACAGGCTTCTCGGAGCAAAACAGAATATACTCCCATGACTCAGGGACAGTGTGTATTCGCTTTGTGGGGAAGACAGTGACTTGCCTGGCTCGGTACTACAGGGACTCCACTGCCGATAGTACTACTTCCTCAAATCGTGAATTGATCTATTACATCCGTTATAACGAATCTTCAGCCTTAATTTTACGGGCCAAAGTGGGTCAAACACATAATCAGTCACATATAACAATTCAATTGATTTAAATTAGTCATGCTACTGTTCTGTTAACAGATCTGCCCCGTGAACCTTTGTCATAGAAACAACACAAATATAGACGTAATCATAATACCCAATCACTAATAAGTAAATATAACCATTCAGTTTCCAAGACCCCTTGTGGTCTTAAAGTGTACGATGCTGACCTCGTAGAAACGATATTTAGAGGAGCACATAATCGACGAGATGTGACTCACACACGAACAATGTTGAGCCTGGGATTGATACCTGTAGCATTTTCGAAAGAAAACGTTTCTTCGACGAATGCTAGTTTCCACAGACAACAGACTTCGTCCTGTTTGTCAAGCAGCTTTTAAACCGTTTCAGCACAATAAGTGAAAATTTTAGTAGTTGCATTTTTCTGAGCAGTGCATCAAAGTAGACGATTTGAGATCCTGTGCTGAAACTCTTTTTTTTTTTGTCATCAGTCTACTGACTGGTTTGATGCAGCCCGCCACGAATTCCTTTCCTGTGCTAACCTCTTCATCTCAGAGTAGCACTTGCAACCTACGTCCTCAATTATTTGCTTGACGTATTCCAATCTCTGTCTTCCTCTACAGTTTTTGCCCTCTACAGCTCCCTCTAGTACCATGGAAGTCATTCCCTCATGTCATAGCAGATGTCCTATCATCCTGTCCCTTCTCCTTATCAGTGTTTTCCACATATTCCTTTCCTCTCCGATTCTGCGTACAACCTCCTCATTCCTTACCTTATCAGTCCACCTAATTTTCAACATTCGTCTATAGCACCACATCTCAAATGCTTCGATTCTCTTCTGTTCCGGTTTTCCACAGTCCACGTTTCACTACCATACAATGGCGTACTCCAGACGTACATCCTCAGAAATTTCTTCCTCAAATTAAGGCCGGTATTTGATATTAGTAGACTTCTCTTGGCCAGAAATGCTTCTTTGCCATAGCGAGTCTGCTTTTGATGTCGTCCTTGCTCCGTTCGTCATTGGTTATTTTACTGCCTAGGTAGTAGAATTTCTTAACTTCATTGACTTCGTGACCATCAATGCTGATGTTAAGTTGCTCGCTGTTCTCATTTCTACTACTTCTCATTACCTTCGTCTTTCTCCGATTTACTCTCAAACCATACTGTGTACTGATTAGACTGTTTATTCAGTTCAGCAGATCATTTAGTTCTTCTTCACTTTCACTCAGGATAGCAATGTCATCAGCGAATCGTATCATTGATTCCTTTCACCTTGTATTTTAATTCCACTCCTGAACCTTTCTTTTATTTCCATCACTGCTTCCTCGATGTACAGATTGAAGAGTAGGGGCGAAAGGCTACAGCCATGTCTTACATCCTTCTTAATACGAGCACTTCGTTCTTGATCGTCCACTCTTATTATTCCCTCTTGGTTGTTGTACATATTGTATGTGACCCGTCTCTCCTTATAGCTTACCCCTACTTTTTTCAGAATCTCGAACAGCTTGCACCATTTTATATTCTCGAACGCTTTTTCCAGGTCGACAAATCCTAATGAAAGTTTCTTGATTTTTCTTTTGCCTTGCTTCCATTATTAGCCGTAACGTCAGAATTGATTCTCTCGTCCCTTTACTTTTCCTAAAGCCAAACTGATCGTCACCTAGCGCATTCTCAATTTTCTTTTCCATTCTTCTGTATATTATTCTTGTAAGCAGCTTCGATGCATGAGCTGTTAAGCTGATTGTGCGATAATTCTCGCATTTGTCAGCTCTTTCCGTCTTCGGAATTGTGTGGATGATGCTTTTCCGAAAGTCAGATGGTATATCGCCAGACTCATATATTCTACACACCAACATGAATAGTCGTTTTGTTGCCACTTCCCCCAATGATTTTAGAAATTCTGATGGAATGTTATCTATCCCTTCTGCCTTATTTGTCCGTAAGTCGTCTAAAGGTCGTTTAAATTCCGATTCTAATACTGGATCCCCTATCTCATCTAAGTCGACTCCTGTTTCTTCTTCTATCACATCAGACAAATATTCACCCTCATAAAGGCTTTCAATGTATTCTTTCCACCTATCTGCTCTCTCCTCTGCATTTAACAGTGGAATTCCCGTTCCACTCTTAATGTTACCACCATTGCTTTTAATGTCACCAAAGGTTGTTTTGACTTTCCTGTATGCTGAGTCTGTCCTTCCGACAATCATATCTTTTTCGATGTCTTCACATTTTTCCTGCAGCCATTTCGTCTTAGCTTCCCTGCACTTCCTATTTATTTCATTCCTCAGCGACTTGTATTTCTGTATTCCTGATTTTCCCGGAACATGTTTGTACTTCCTCCTTTCATCAGTCAACTGAAGTATTTCTTCTGTTACCCATGGTTTCTTCGCAGCTACCTTCTTTGTACCTATGTTTTCCTTCCCAACTTCTGTGATGGCCCTTTTTAGAGATGTCCATCCCTCTTCAACTGTGAGCCCGCATCTCGTGGTCGTGCGGTAGCGTTCTCGCTTCCCACGCCCGGGTTCCCGGGTTCGATTCCCGGCGGGGTCAGGGATTTTCTCTGCCTCGTGATGGCTGGGTGTTGTGTGCTGTCCTTAGGTTAGTTAGGTTTAAGTAGTTCTAAGTTCTAGGGGACTTATGACCACAGCAGTTGAGTCCCATAGTGCTCAGAGCCATTTGAAAAAACCTCTTCAACAGTACTGGCTACTGCGCTATTCCTTATTGCTGTATCTATAGCGTTAGAGAACTTCAAACGTATCTTGTCATTCCTTAGTACTTCTGTATCCCACTTCTTTGCGTATTGGTTCTTCCTGACTAATGTCTTGAACTTCAGCCTACTCTTCATCACTACTATATTGTGATCTGAGTCTACATCTGCTCCTGGGTACGCCTTACAATCCAGTATCTGATTTCGGAATCTCTGTCTGACCATGATGTAATCTAATTGAAATCTTCCCGTATCTCCCGGCCTTTTCCAAGTATACCTCCTCCTCTTGTGATTCTTGAACAGGGTATTCGCTATTACTAGCTGGAACTTGTTACAGAACTCAATTAGTCTTTCTCCGCTTTCATTCCTTGTCCCAAGCCCATATTCTCCTGTAACCTTTTCTTCCACTCCTTCCCTTACAACTACATTCCAGTCGCCCATGACTATTAGATTTTCGTCCCCCTTTACGTACTGCATTACCCTTTCAATATCCTCATACACTTTCTCTATCTATTCATCTTCAACTTGCGACGTCGGCATGTATACCTGAACTATCGTTGTCGGTGTTGGTCTGCTGTCGATTCTGATTAGAACAACCCAGTCACTGAACTGTTCACAGTAACACACCCTCTGCCCTACCTTCCTATTCACAACGAATCCTACACATGTTATACCATTTTCTGCTGCTGTTGATATTACCCGATACTCATCTGACCAGAAATCCTTGTCTTCCTTCCACTTCACTTCACTGACCCCTACTATATCTAGATTGAGCCTTTGCATTTCCCTTTTCAGATTTTCTAGTTTCCCTACCACGTTCAAGCTTGTGACATTCCACGCCCCGACTCGTAGAACGTTATTCTTTCGTAGATTATTCAATCTTTTTCTCATGGTAACCTCCCCCTTGGCAGCCCCCTTCCGGAGATCCGAAGGGGGGACTATTCCGGAATCTTTTGCCAATGGAGAGATCATCATGACACTTCTTCAATTACAGGCCACATGTCTTGTCTATACAAGTTACGTGTCTTTAATGCAGTGGTTTCCATTGCCTTCTGCATCCTCATGTCGTTGATCATTGCTGATTCTTCCGCCTTTAGGGGCAATTTCCCACCCCTAGGACAAGAGAGTGCCCTGAACCTCCCATCCGCTCCTCCGCCCTCTTTGACAAGCCCTCTGACTTCTTATGCCGGAAGTCTTCGGCCGCCAATGCTGATTATTTATCAAAATTTAGGCAGTGGCGGGGATCGAACCCGGGACGGAAGACTTTTAATTATGAATGAAAGACGCTACCCCTAGACCACGAGCTTCACTGGCGATGAACTACGGCACTCGTGCGAATAGCTTCAACTTAGACAAAATCACGCGAGGTTAACTTAACGCAGATTTCACTACCACCGGTATCAGTGTTTTATTGATCTGCAACTTGAAATGACTATGGCGGTTGCTAGAGCTATAGTGAAGTGAGCCCTTAGAAGGGAAATAGTAAATATATTAGTTGGAAAAAAATCCTTGTGCGGAAAAGAAATTCCAAAGTTTTTCCATTAGTTGAGGAATTCCCTCGAGGTTTCTAATTCCGTGCAGATTTACATACTATAGACACGTACCAGTTCAGATTAAGAGCGTTACTAGTTCCACTTTCCGTTGTGCGTAGACAACTTTTTACCCTTTCGGTCGCTTTTAGTTCTACAACGGTCATGTTTCACGAAGGGCCTTCAATAAGTAATGCAATAGTTTTTCCTTCTAGGTCAGTTTCGGTTGGAAAATTGCCGATTTTGTTGTGGGACAACGTGGAATATTCCCTCTTCAGCCATTATAGTGTCATAAAACGCCAATCTGAGGCGACGCTATACGTAGCCTTCAAAATGACGTCTCTAAAGGAGGCGCGTTGGGAGCATAGATCTGTCATTTCGTTTCTTTTAGCGGAAAACTAGAGCATCGCTGATATTCACAGGCGCTTGCAGAACGTCAGCGAAGACCTAGCAGTGAACCAAAGCACTGTGAGTCGCTGGGCGAGGTCTCTGTCAAGAAGATGGCGCAGACCTGTCCGATATCCGGCGTGCCGGCCGGCCGCAGGCAGCTGTAACTCCTGCAACGTTGAAACGTGCGGTCACCCTCATTCGAGATGATGACAGAGCTCTATCAAGCTCGCTGCTCAATTGCAAGTCTCTGTTGGTAGTGCTGACACACTCGACCACCAGTTGGGGTACACAAAAGTGTGTGACCGTTGGATTTCACCGCCTCTCGTAAGACTGTTGAGAGCGACGAAGGACTATCTTCGCGGAATTGCCATCGCGGTACGAAGCTTACCAAGACAATCATATGTCGGACACTTAGATAGGTGATGAAACGTACGTTCATTATTTCGAACCAGAAGCAAACCATGGAGTGGCGCCACACCACCTCCGCTCCGGAAAAGGAAATCTGCTAAGTCACACTCTCAGCTGGTTAAGTCATAGCGACGGTCTTCTAGGACCCTGAACGTGTTATTCTGCTTGATGTCCTCCGTCATGGTGCAACGATCAGTTCCGAAGTGCATAGTGTTACAGTCAGGAAATTGGGAAATCTACTTCAGCTGTTCATCACCACAAAAACGCAAACGAAGTTCTCTTCCTCCATGACCACCCAAGGCCTCAGACAAGTCCGCGCACACGAGAGAAGCTCACGAAACTCCATTGCACTGTTATTCCTCATCCACGCTACAGCCCTGCTCTCGCACTTCCGACTTGCATCTGCTTGGCCCATTGAATTATGCACTCCACGGGAAACTACGTGGACGACGGGGAGGTTATTGATGCAGCAGGACGTAGGCTCCGTTGTTGACCAATAGAGTGGTACCTTAAGGGGCATACGGGCTCTCTCAGTTAGGTGGAATAAGGAAGTCGCATAAAACGGAGATTATGTTGAAAAATAGGATTCTGTAACCAAAGGGGTGGGGAATAACATGGTGTACTGGAATCCTGAATAAAACCAATCTGCTCTCAGAAAAGAAGTGTTGCATTACTTACTGATCTCCACTAGTATTTTTCTCTAAATAGATATTTCAGAAATTTCTCTGTTTCTTGTGGGTCGTCACTCATCACTTTATCTGCTCACATCAGCCACCATGTTGAGAGGTGCAGCAGTTAGACACTGCACTCGCAATGAGGTGGAGCGGGTTTTGGCAACACTGTTCTTCTGGTTCCCGTAAATTTCTAACGGCGAGTCATGGAGCGTTTCCATTGTGAAAAATACGTTCGATACCTTTCAACATCCTTCCCCAACTGAGATTAACGATGGGTGACAGAAAACAGCGTTGGCTGCTTCGCTAATCCTGTATCAGCATATGACACACCAGATCAGGCGGTGCTAACCCACAGCTTCTGATACAGCTGAAGACGATGACGTGCGCCTGCTCTGGGTACTGAACAGCAGGAATGTGGCCCCGCCCAGGGCGGTGGGTGGTGACGGAGAACCAGGAATGCTAGGCGGGGGGGAGGGGGGGGGGCGGAGACACTGCTCACTAGCGAGGTGACCATCAGTAGAAGACCACTCGCCTGGCATGTGGTGGAGGGATAGCGCCATTGTGACTGGCTGTAGAGTATAGCTGCAGCTGATAGCAGTAAGGTCCGTCGCATATGGCTGGCTGCTTCATTTTCTGGTGGAATCAGTCTTCTTCTAGTAGTTACCTGGTGGCACTGACTGAGCCTGTGGGCATGCGCATAGATACTACCGAGCACAGTCCGTGAACGAGGGGCTGATTGGAACTAATAGCAGTATGGAGAGGCCAGGTGTTGCCGGTGAACTATGATGACCTCATTTGCCCCGGTTTTCGTGTCTAGTCTGCTCCTTAAGATGTCCTGCTGGAACTCCAAGAAGTGACAACTTCCGCTTTTAAAGGAGCTGACTGAAGTCATTTGAATCTTCAACATACCGAATTATCGTTCTTGCGTCATGAATACATTCTGTTGCTGCATAGTGCCTGGTCTTTTGGTTGACATTGTCCTGCTGATACATGTACATGCAGTCTATTGTCTATGGCAAAGCTGTGACGCAGCATATGGGTGGGTTGGGTAATAATGAGAAGGTACTGAGTACACCTGGAGGAAAACGTAAGTTTAGAAACGACCGGAAGTTTGACGGAGACCAAAGCAGATTCAAAAATGTTCAAATGTGTGTGAATTCCTAAGGGACCAAACTGCTGAGGTTATCGGACCCTAGACTTAAACGCTACTTAAACTAACTTAAACTAACTTATGCTAAGAACAACATACACAATCATGACCAAGGGAGGACTCGAACCTCCGGTGGGAATGGCAACGCAGTCCATGACATAGCTCCCTAAACCGCGCGGCCACACCGCGCGGCAGGTTCAAATGGGTGTAGGTTGCAGCAGTAATTCACACATGAAAAGACTTGCATAGGGCGGACTAGCGTGGAGAACCTTATTAAAACGAGTGTCTGGACTGAAGGCTATAACAACAACACTTTATAAGTAGAATTATTTTACTGCAAAAAGTTTTTTCGCCTGTGTGATCTCTTTATTTTATAATTCTGCTATCCTGATATGAGAAACAATAAGTACAAAAACGATATTGCAGCGTTTCCCAAAAAAGCACCGAAAAACTTTAAGGACAGTTTTCTTACACCAAAACAAAAAAATTATAGTAAACAAGGCCTCTAAAGCGCATACATACTCTATCCTGTGCATACAGTGCCTGGTTTATGACTCCACAGTGTAGACGCGTTCCTTCAGACCATCGCCCCAACCCAGGCTGTGGGCCTGTCCGGCAAGATTTACTTAGGAATGGGCTCGCCACCAATTGCTTTCAACTAGCAACACGCTGTTTCTACGAGCTAAGAATCATAAAAATACGTCTTGCTTTTAGCAGCCTACCAGGCTCCATCAAGGTATGCTCAGGCCATTAACTTTCTAGAGTCAAGGTGTGTCAGGTTGCAGTAAAATCTTTAATAATTTTCCGTATGCGTAAAATAGGTGAGAGAATGTGATAGAGTGACTTGTCCTTTCTCATCCTGTCAACGCTGGGAACTCAGCTAGTATGATTGTTGTTGTGGTCTTGAGTCCAGAGACTGGTTTGATGCAGCTCTCCATGCTACTCTATCCTGTGCAAACTTATTCATCTCCCAGTACCTAATGCAACCTACGTCTTTCTGAATTTGTTTCGTTTATTCATCTCTTGGTCTCCCTCTACGATTTTTACCCTCCACGCTGCCCTCCAATACTAAATTGGTGATCCCTTGATGCCTCAGAATATGCCCTACCAACCGACCCCTTCATCTAGTCAAAGCAGTTGTTCATCTTAGATACTGTTAAACATCACCTCTACTGCAAGCTCTTGTCTTTTCATGTTTTCGGGCGAGATAGCATGAACCAAAACAAGAAAAACAGTCTAGTAAACTTGGGCTCTAAAATGCATGCCTTAGGAGCTATGAGTACTTCTTCCGTAGAAGAGAAGTTTCGCAATAGCGAAGATGAACAAATGATCATAGCTATTAAAGTATGCATTTTAGACTTCATGTTTACAGAACATCTCTTTTTCTTGTTTTGGTCAGTACTTCCTCCTCCCACAATACGAAAAGCCAAGACCTTGTAGTAGACGACATCTGTTTTATAATATTGAAAATGAGCTAATAGCGACGCTTCTTAAGGCGAGCATTTTAGACCCTGTTTTCAGATATGTTTTAGTTATTTCTGTATGAGGGACCTATCGCTAAGATTTGTCTGCTTTTTAATACACTGTATATAGTAAGAAGACACAAGTGACAAAAAAAATTTAAAGAAGTTGGTGGGGAGTGTTGGAAGTTAGAGTTAGTTAATGTTTAGTTATAAGAAAGAGGAATTAAAAAAATGGTTCAAATAGCTCTGAGCCCGATGGTACTTAACTTATGAGCTCATCAGTCCCCTAGAACTTGTGAGAGAGTGACTTGTCATTTCTCATCCTGTCAACGCTGCGAACTCAACTAGTATGATTGTTGTTGTGGTCTTGAGTCCAGAGACTGGTCTGATGCAGCTCTCCATGCTACTCTATCCTGTGCAAGCTTATTCATCTCCAAGTACCTACTGCAACCTACTGCTTTCTAGCATGGATATGTGTGATGCCCTTAGGTTAGTTAGGCTGAAACGTCCCCTTAGAAAAATTTATGAATTACTGTGCTGGTAAACCCTTTACGTTATTTGAATTTCAAACAGCTGAGCAAAACTGAACGTGCTCAGACATTTCTCTCTTTACTTATTCTGATCATCAATAAAATGACTCACAATATTTTTAGCGCAACGCAATCTAACTTTCAAAAATAATCCCTACAAAAGAATGGCCCTGACTTAAACCTTGTAAGTCGGCTGTTTAGGTTTTTATGTTGGTAACGTCACCTAGCACTCTGTATGAAAATCACTGACTGTGCTGTGTGCAGTCTGTGGCTGGTTGGCATTATTGGAAAATTCGCCATTGTAGTGTTGGGCAGCTGGATGTGAACAGCGCGTAGCATTGCGCAGTTGGAGGCGAGCCGCCAGCAGTGGTGGATGTGGGGAGAGAGATGGTGGAGTTTTGAGAGCGGATGATCTGGACATGTGTCCATCAGAGAGAGTAAATTTGTAAGACTGGATGTCATGAACTGATGTATATATTATGACTTTTGATCACTATTGTTCTCTAACAAAATCTTTCATTTGCCAAGTATGCCTATCAGTAGTTAGTGCCTTCAGTAGTTAGAATCTTAAATTTAGCTGGCAGTGTTGGCTCTCGCTGTATTGCAGTAGTTCGAGTAATGAAGATTGTTGTGAGTGATTCATGAAAGGTATAGGTTATTGTTAGTCAGGGCCATTCTTTTGTAGGGATTATTGAAAGTCAGATTGCGTTGCGCTAAAAATATTGTGTGTCATTTTATTGATGATCAGAATAAGTAAAGAGAGAAATGTCTGAGTACGTTCAGTTTTGCTCAGCTGTTTGAAAATCAAATAACGTAAGGGGTTTTCCAGCACAGTAATTCATAAATTTTTCTAAGGGGACTTTTCAACCTAACTAACCTAAGGACATCACACACATCCATGCCCGAGGCAGAATTCGAACCTGCGACCGTAGCGGTCGCGCGGTTCCAGACATCTACATCTACATCCATACTCCGCAAGCCACCTGACGGTGTGTGGCGGAGGGTACCCTGAGTACCTCTATCGGTTCTCCCTTCTATTATAGTCTCGTATTGTTCGAGGAAAGAAGGATTGTCGATATGCTTCTGTGTGGGCTCTAATCTCTCTGATTTTATCCTCATGATCTCTTCGCGAGATATACGTAGGAGGGAGCAATATACTGCATGACTCTTCGGTGAAGGTATGTTCTCGAAACTTTAACAAAAGCCCGTACCGAGCTACTGAGCGTCTCTCTTGCAGTGTCTTCCACTGGAGTTTATCTATCATCTCCGTAACGCTTTCGCGATTACTAAATGATCCTGTAACGAAGTGCGCTGCTCTCCGTTGGATCTTCTTTATTTCTTCTATCAACCCTATCTGGTACGGATCCCACATTGCTGAGCAGTATTCAAGCAGTGGGCGAGCAAGCGTACTGTA
The DNA here is from genome assembly GCF_023864275.1 of Schistocerca cancellata. Classification (NCBI taxonomy): domain Eukaryota; kingdom Metazoa; phylum Arthropoda; class Insecta; order Orthoptera; family Acrididae; genus Schistocerca; species Schistocerca cancellata. Next base: position 102,421,332 of record NC_064633.1, read on the forward strand.
ACCTACTTCCTTTGTTTTCGGATTGCAGAATCTCAGTCTGACACCTGCTTTACCGACGATCAACTTTATATGATCATTCCATTTTAAATCACTCCTAATGCGTACTCCCAGATAATTTATGGAATTAACTGCTTCCAGTTACTGACCTGCTATTTTATAGCTAAATGATAAGGGAACTATCTTCCTATGTATTCGCAGCACATTACACTTGTCTACATTGAGATTCAATTGCTATTCCCTGCACCATCCGTCAATTCGCTGCAGATCCTCCTGCATTTCAGTACAATTTTCCATTGTTCAAACCTCTCGATATACCACAGCAACATCCGCAAGAAACCTCAGTGAACTTCCGATGTCATGCACAAGGTCATTTATGTATATTATGAATATCAACGGTCCTACGACACTCCCCTGCGGCACACCTGAAATCACTCTTACTTCGGAAGACTTCTCTCCATTGAGAATGACATTCTGCGTTCTGTTATCTAGGAACTCTTCAATCCAATCACACAATTGGTCTGATAGTCCATATGCTCTTACTTTGTTCATTAAACGACTGTGGGGAACTGTATCGAACGCCTTGCGGAAGTCAAGAAACACAGCATTAACCTGGAAACCCGTGTCTATGGCCCTCTGAGTCTCGTGGACGAATAGCGCTAGCTGGGTTTCACACGACCGTCTTTTTCGAAGCCCATGCTGATTCCTACAGAGTAGATTTCTAGTCTCCAGAAAAGGCACTATACTCGAACATAATACGTGTTCCAAAATTCTACAACTGATCGACGTTAGAGCTATAAGTCGATCAGACTGTAGCGCCTAGAATCGCTCGGCCACCCCGGTCGGCGAGGAATTAAAATATTGTGGTGGAAGAGAGAGACGTACGTTTCATATGCACAACGGTTATTGCCGAACACGCTTCCATCGTTGTCGTGCATAGCTCTACTACGAAAAAACGACGTAGCACCTCATCGAAGTGTGTGCCTCTACACTTGGTGCACTGCTGAACGAACGGAGGGCGCGCCTCAGCCCTGAGAGGAGCAACAGGCGCAGCACGTGCTCGGTGCTGCTAGGAACGACAGCACCTGCAGCGAGGAGGGCACCTGCAGCCGGTGGCGGACGGCAGCCTCTCGTTCCGTACTTTAATTATCCGAATGGCCACGGATTACCGGCGGCGCGCGCGCTTCCACCTGGCGGCGGCTCTTTTAAGTCGGGCAGGGACGGATAGGGTGGGGGGAGCGGGGGGCGCTTAATTGGAGTGCCGCGTCGACAGCAGGCAGAACCCCCTCCCACCACCCTCTGCTGCCGCTCTTCTGTCGCAGCAACCCTACTCCACCCACCTGCCCCCCACTCCTCCTTCTCCAAAGCCACCACCGCGCTTAGAGCACTTCATTCCGCAGAACTGCGGAGCCGTTGCCGGAAGGAGGGCCGTTCGCGTAATTACGAGCAGTTTGCGCTAATACCAGATTAAACAATAACTGTCCGCCCGTACCGTGCCAGAGACAACAGTCCGCTCTGTGACGGCGGCGCAGCGCCAGAGGCGCTTTGCGCTTCCAGTCGAACCAGGGCGCCTGGCACTGCAGTCCGCCATAGGCGCCTAATTCCTTGCGCCCTGATGATGCAAGTAGGTCGACACTACCGCTGTGTGATCATCAGACGCATAGCGAAAAAGTTAAGTGCGCCAGATTGAAAGTACCTGTAATCTACAATACTTGGACCAAGAGCTCCATCTCTTTAGTTTTCGAAAGAAACGGCTACTCTTACGGAAACGCAAGTAAGGCAGCACATCCTAAAAGATATGGAGCTTCTAATCAAAAACAACCATGGAAACGTTTTCCCTCCATTCGTAAAACCACGTAAGCAGAGTACTTAGAAGGCACAGAATTCATACAGTGCTTAAACCGACCAGAAAGGTGTGTGAATATTTGAACGTTGCTAAGGACCTACGACTCGATTATTGGAGCTGGAGTATACAAGGTGGTCCATTAATAGAGACCGGGCCAAATATCTCACGAATTAAGCATCAAACGAAAAAACTACAGAGAACGAAACTCGTCTAGCTTGAAGGGGGAAACCAGATGGCGCTATGGCTGGCTCGCTAGATGGCGCTGCAATAGGTCAAACGGATATCAACTGCGTTTTTTTAAAATAGGAACCCCCATTTTTATTACATATTCGTGTAGTAAGTAAAGAAATATGAATGTTTTATCACGCAACATTCCGCCAGTGCGGACGGTATTTGCTTCGTGATACATTACCCGTGTCGAAGTGGACCATTTACCAATTGCGGAAGAGGTCGATATGGTGTTGTATGGCTATTGTGATCAAAATGCCCAACGGGCGTGTGCCATGTATGCTGCTCGGTATCCTGGATGACATCATCCAAGTGTCCGGACCGTTCGCCGGATAGTTACGTTATTTAAGGAAACAGAAAGTGTTCAGCCACATGTGAAACGTCAACCGCGACCTGCAACAAAAGATGATGACAAAGTAGGTGTTTTAGCTGCTGTCGTGGCTAATCCGGACATCAGTAGCAGAAAAATTGCTAGAGAATCGGGAATCTCAAAAACGTCGGTGTTGAAAATGCTACATCAACATCGACATATTTCTATGCACCAGGAATTGCATGGCGACGACTTTGAACGTCGTGTACAGTTCTGCCATTGAGCACAAGAGAAATTAGAGGACGATGCCAGATTTTTTGCAAGTGATCTATTTAGCGACGAAGCGTCATTCACCAACAGCGGTAACGTAAACCGGCAAAAACTCATTATTGGGCAACGGAAAACCCACGATGGCTGCGACAAGTGCAACATCAACGATCTTGGCGGGTTAATGTACGGTGCGGCATTATGGGAGGAAGGATAATTGGGTCCAATTTAATCGATGGCAATCTAAATGGTGCAATGTATGCTGATTTCCTACGTCATGTTCTACCGATGTTACTACAAAATGTTTCACTGCATGACAGATTGGCGATGTACTTCCAACATGATGGATTTCTTTACGTACTACACGAATATGTAATAAAAAAATGGGGTTTCCTATTTAAAAATATGCAGTTCGTATCCGTTTGTCGTATGGCATCTGGTTTCCTCCTTCGAGCTAGACAAGTTTCGTTCTTTGTAGTTTTTTCGTTTGACGCTTATTTCGTGAGATATTTGTCCGGGTCCCGATCAATGGACCATCCTGCATAAAATACCTCTCTCAGTTTGTCAAGTATACATAGCAACTTGTGGCAGTTTGCCTGCAACGACTGTCAGTATGTAGTTTTAGTCCTCGTGTAGGACTACATAATACAGGAGATTTTATTCGTCAACATACCTGAGCGGTTAAGCGAAACTACAAGTGGGGGATATGTCATGTGGTAATGATTGTAAAAATACGTTTCAGAAGTTACTTATAACGACGCCATACAGGTTTCAGAGATGCTGTGTAAGATGAAATTTCCTGGCATCCCACTGTGCGAGCAGCAACAGCAGTATGATTGTAAAAATACGTTTCAGAAATTACTTGTAACGACGCCATGCAGGTTTCAGAGATGCTGTGTAAGATGAAATTTTCTGGCATCTCACTGTGCGAGCAGAAACAGCAGGAGGGTATGGAAATGCCTTGTGGCTAGGGCCTCCCGTTGGGTAGACCGTTCGCTTGGTACAAGTCTTTCAAGCTGACGCCACTTCGGCGACTTGCATGTCGATGGGGGTGAAATGATGATGATAAGGATAACACAATACCCAGTCCCTGAGCGGAGAAAATCTCACACAATGCCGGGAATCGAACCCGGGCCGTTAGGTATAACATTCCGTCGCGCTGATCACTCAACTACCAGGGGCGGACAGCAGCAGGGTGACAGTACAACAGCAACCAAAGGAAGTCAGGACACCACTGCCACAAAACACGAAAAAGATACTAATGCTGTTTACAGCAGTTTTGCTCATATGCTCCTGATCGACTGAAGTAATTCTATATTTTGTGTCAGACCAGAGTTATATTGGATAAACATCGAATACGAATTGCTTTAAAACATTTCATGATAGAGAAAAATGGTACATATAAGGTATCTTGCGAACCTCATAATTTATACAAGAATTATTTTCAGAATTTTTAATATTTGAGATTTGTAGTTTAGAGTTACTGAAGTGACAGTATTTTGCAATGTCTATTGATTGAAGTTTATTGTCGAACAGTTTCCGTAATTCAGGTTGAGAAATGATTGCTAAGAATCTTAACTTCCTGTTCCATGGAATAGGAAAACGTTGTTAGAGATTTGAAATTTTGACATTTCACTTGTGAGGATAGAGACGGCCGCTGTGCCCGAACGGTTCTAGGCGAATCAGTCTGGAACCGTGCGACCGCTACGGTCTCAGGTTCGAATCCTGCCTCGGGCATGGATGTGTGTGATGTCCTTAGGTTAGTTACGTTTAAGTAGTTCTAAGTTCTAGGAGACTGATGACCTCAGATGTTGAGTCCCATAGTGCTCAGAGCCGTTTGAACCATTTCTAAGGGTGAATTTTAATTACTGCAGTCAGATGCAGAACGTATCAGTCGTGGCCACCATATTAATTAACCCTTTAACATTCACTGACAATCTGTATTAGCACTTGTAGCGGCTAATATCACCTGGTACAGAATTCATATTCTTTGAGCATCCAGGACCAGGAGTGTGAAAGTAGGCAGACACATCAACAGGCAAAATGGCCACATTGGCAAACATTCCTGCTAGGATATTTCTGGCAGTTAACTGAATCGGACTTGGTGTGGTAGAGGGTGAGATCTTCAACCTCCACCTGTGATGCTGGATGTGGTATCGTTCAAAGATTGCAGTGTCACACCAAAATCGGTAACGCGCGTCGATACCACAGACATTAACGTGTCTGGCTGCAGTCCGCAACAGCGAGTTAGTGGTGCTCACGAAGACATGCCCTCTCTCTCATCTCACAGCGCTATTGCACAGGGGTAGATATAGAGCTCAGTATGGACTCGCTTTGCCCCAGTTGATGGCCTCAGTTGAAGCACTCAGTATCATCTAGTTGGGCCACAAGTGCTATACAAACTTGGATGGATCTGTACCTTTGTAGATGCTTATCTTGTATTTCAAGACAGGAGTTTGTAATTGTGTGCATCAAATGATGCTTTAATGTTGAAAGACAGCTGTAAACAATCGGCACATTCCTGCAGCAATAAATTGTATAAAATTAACTGCATCTTTCTATCATCCCCACAGTAATGATTCATATGTTGTGGTTCCAATCAGCCATCTCCTAGAGCAATTAAAGAATCCACAGTTATGACCAGATCATTGTAGTTTCGTCAGCTCATAACAATGGCGGTGTCACTCATCTCGGCATGAGCTGCGATGCAGCTCATCCTTCGCGACATGTGTCTTGGGGCAGGGCGAGTCTGTGGCAGACAGGACGGAGCTGTCTGCCTGCATGGCGTCCCGTCTTTATTATCATGGAATTTAGCCATGATAAACTCCCACTACAAGCTGTCCTGCTTTTGTTCAGACCAATTTTATTCTGCAAATTTTTGTTTAAATTCATTAAAAACTATTCAGGCTAAGTCCCCAGCGCTTGACATCACCTGCCAAGGCGCCTATCATCACATTTATCTTTTCCTGATCAGATAAATAATCAGGAAAAATTATTTCGCAATACTTTATGAAATCTAACAGATGCCATCTATTATGTTTCCTGGTGGGATCGAACTTTTCCTCGCCTTCCAGTACTATGTTCAGTGGTTTTACGTTACTAAGGACACCAGGCTTGTCTCGTATTTTACATTCAAGGTCAGAAATTTGCAACGTGTGTTGATCAAACTTTCGTTCGCACTCAGCTACTTGTTTACTTAAAACTTTTTTGGTATCTGGAACAGTTCTTCTCAAATGTGAGATTTCGTTTTTGCACTCTCCTACTCATTCAGTTTTAAGACCAAAATTTCCTTCACCCACTTTCTTCACTACCAGAGTTTCTATTTGTTCCTGGGCGTTAATTATTTCATCATTGAAACTTCCATTAATATCATTCATTTGTTCCTGGATACTAGCCATGTATTCATTCATGGAATTATTTTCATTTTTCATTTCAGTGACAGTAGAGCTTAAAGTACCTACTTTTTGGTCTACCTGTTCAGTCTGTTGACTTAATTTTGTGTTAGGAAACTTCATTTGACTTTTGCGATCACTAACCTGTGTTTTAAGCTGGATGTATGGATTGCCATCGTGGCTTTAAGCTGGCTTTCAAGATTACTACCTTGGGCTTTAAGCTGGCTTTCAGCACACACTTTGGCTTTAAGCTGGCTTTTAATGTTGCTACCTTGGGTTGAAATTCGGTTGTTAAGACCACTGATTTGTGTTTCCATTTAATCAGACAACATTTTTAAATAGTCAGTGATATTCAACAGCTGTCTACTTTCTTGTTTTACCGAACTTTCGTGCTCTGACTCTACTTAACTTTCGTGCTCTGACTCTACCTCAAATGCTTCTTTCGATTCTTCCTTTATTTGTGGTGAATGAAACACGTGAACTGATTTGTTCACATAATCGCTATTGTCTAAAAGGTCCTCATCATTTTTGTCCTCTATTTTTGCTGGCTTTATTTAGACGCTCTTAACATCTCGATCTGTTCATTTACAGGTTCGTGATATTGCACTAGGAGAGCCGCATATCACTCGCCCCATATGTTACCTGCTCGCATGAACTATTAATTATGCCGGCAGCATTTCCCATGGCGCCTGATACTATTTCTTTTCGGTCAGTCGGTATAGTTACGTCATCCACACATTTGTCTATTTTTGGAATGTATATTACAATTTACTTTCAATCGTAACGCCTACTGTTGTTCATTCTACTTCACTTGATTGCGCCCTTGCACCAATGTGCATTCACTGCTCGAACCACCATAGTTTTTCACTAAATACTTATGGTATTCGATGATCGAGAATAATTCCTCTCCCGCCCCACGTGTCTCCTGCCTCTTCGTAAACCCACGGTTGCCCCTCCTCTCTTCATCCCGCTGCTTCCCCAGCAGCCCCATGCTATCCCCTCCTTTTCCATCCTCTCTGACCTTTCCCTCGGCAGGCCCCACCTGGTAGTTTTATTCTTCGTCGTGTGTGCTCCAAGTGGGTTTTAAGTGTGTTGTTTCGGAGTGTTTTTAATACTGTGGCCAACTTTTAACCTGTGCATGCGCATCCAGTGTCTTCTCTGTGTTTTAAGAATCGCCAACTGTGTTTTTTAACTTTCTGGTGACTTTTTTCACTGTCCCCCATGAACGTCTACATGTCAGCGTACTTTTACCTCCATTTTCTCCCCTTACTCTGTTTTATGTTCCCCTTTTTTTATCTCCTTATGTATGTATCATTTTATTCTTGTTTTAGTTGTCGTGTCACTTGGCTGAAGAGCGGCGGATTGTGCCGCTGATAGCCCTCCCTGCCCCATAGGGGCAGGGGAATGAAGTCACAATAAAGAAAAAAAAATCGAGAATAATAAGTGTGTCACGCGGTGCCTTGTGTAATGGTACAACCGACCATCTTAAATGGGAATCAATGCTAACGTTTTACGTCTGTGAGGAATTTTTGAGATGTGCCCATGAGTTAACCGAATGGAAACAGAAAAATTAAGCTGAGATTCGTTTCCGAAACTCTCCAGCGAAGTATAACCAACAGTAAACGGTGGACAGGAACAGACGTTCTCCCAGCACAGAACTAAGTTGTAACATTACATGTTAAAACCAGTCATGAGCCCAATTAGGCATTCATGTGTCAAGCAAAATGATAACGCAGCAGGCAGTGCGAAGGCTAACCTAACCTTCCTTGACATTCACACTAAACTCTTTCCTTGTATCTGTTCATACTGCAACACTGTAACCTAACCTTGCAGATAAATGGGCTACTAACAAACAAATGGCCAATGAGATAATAAACAGTAACATATGCCTCTCAACAACACGTTTCTTAAATGAACTAGATGTAACAGTTTATAAAACCAGTTACCGACACACATGAAACTAGCAGCAATACTGAATAGGGAAAAGTTTGAAGTGATTCTGAATTTAAATCGGGGGTTGGGAGGGGGGGGGGATCTGTTAATGAACACAATCTACAACTTCATTTTCAAATACAGGGTATCTATGCCTGTAACTAAGCAACTTACGTTAGGATAGATAACACAGTAACTAGTTCTTTCTTAAACTCGGTTTGAAGCAAGTAAACAGAATGTAAATCTAGCTACACTGGCTCTGAAGGAGCATTTGCATTGCCTCATTAATTAACTAGTCTAGTATATGAGGACCCTTAAACTTCTTGGTCTGAAGAACCATGCTCATTAACAAAACTACCACAGTATCTATGAGAAATTCTAAGTATTCTTATCATTTATTATTAATTACGTAAAGTACAGCAAACTATAACTCTTTAAATAACAATGTGCTTTCATAAGCAATCTTTTGACCTACCCTAAAGTATAACTGGCTGTGCAAATGACAACACAACATTAACTTCATGTTCAACCACTTTAATAATAAATTAGGAAACGCGGAAATAAAATTCACTAGGATAGGATTCCTGTCCATGTTTGTGATTGGGGATAAACAAGGGTGTCAGATAAGAGTTTTTAATAACCCCACAAGTATTATTATAAAACCAACCAAATTTCATATGTATCTGGTCCATTTACAGAGTGCCAAATATAAACAACTTAGTGGAAGGCTGGTGACATTGGTGGCGTAATTTGCAGTGGCTATTAACCTGGCGGCAATGTAATCATAGAAATAAAACTGTTGGCGTCGCCCTGTTACGTATCTTCTTGGCGTCGGAATTATATTTATAGGGCCAAAAACCATACTGTGGTAATGGTATGACCAAATACAGCATCAGAGGCCCATAAATACTGCCCTCAAGCGCTTATAGCCTCAAAACTCCAAGAATATGAGCCACAATGATCCGCTACTGATAGCGAGGTGTTATCCACAGCACTGCTCAGCCCAGACTCCTTACCCGTCACAAGGGACGAGTTGGCAGTTGCGCGCCAACAACATCTTTTCCACTCTGCCAGGCTACTTCCGTAGCTGTGGGGCTTCCCCACATATTTTACATCAACACTACGTTCCCTAACAATGGACCAAGTCATTTATAGTACATTACGTAACAATCATTTCAGTAGTTATTTAAATTCGCAAGCATAGTTTGAACAACGCAGTTCAAAAGTTCACACAACTGAAATTTGTATAAAAATTGAACAATTTCCGTGACAGATACAAAATTATACATAAGCAATACTACAAAGTGATATATAAATGTCGATACAAATGCAAAATATGTCAAACATAGATGCTACAAAGTGAGCGCCAATTTTGGAAAATAAGATGCTACATATAAAGAATTATTACGTGATATAACTAATAAGTTTAATAAATATAAAGAAACGGATGTCTGAGAGTAGCCACAAGAGAGAGTTTGTAAAAGGAGAAACTACCCTTTTGATGAAGAATACTCATGAGGCGTGAGGGAAGTATTACAGGAGTGTCAAGTTAACCGGAGAGAGAAAGTCACTGTAAGTCAAAAAGTGGTGTGTAAGCATACACATAACTTAATTAATATTAATAAAGTAAAGTGTGTAGAAATTATAGTTACAAATGAGACAGCCAAAGATGACTGATTAGTGAGTGATACATAATTTTCTTACCTATGATCCAGCGGCAATATATACCCAGCTTTTATTTATGCAGCCATTTGTGGGGGTGTTTCCCATAGGCCGATCTCGGCTTAACAGGATTAGGATTATTCTTGGACATCCTAGGAGACAAATTTCCGATGGAGTACTAAATACCAAAATAACTGTAAAGCATGAATAAGTACCAAGTAGCCAAAGAATGGGTTTGTGTCCTCCAGAAGGCACCAAAGCTTATGAAATCATAAACTAAAATATGAAAGACAATTTTGAAACTATGAATACTCATATGAAAATTTAAGTTTCAAGCACAGTGTATGACAAAGAAGTATACTCATCATTGGATATTTTCAAGTGTGTACTGGTTTGAGGCATTATTATAACAAGTACATTAAATGAACTTGAATGAATATCTGAATAGAGCAGTTGAAAAAGAATATGGCAGTGTCCCTACCCAGACTTTGTGGAAAAGTAGTAAGTGTTGAGAAAAAGTAATAAAAATTTGTTTGGAGACCACCATGAAGTATTGCATTAGAAGCCATTGGCTGGTAGCTACAGTGTGATGACATATGCGTCAGAATAACGGGCAGAGAAGAGGCTTAGTGTTGAGGACAGCCGAGTGCGGCAGTTGGTTACACTGTGCAGCAGTAACCAATCTGCAAGCAGATCGTTGTCACCACACCAGGGCAAACTTCTCGTTACCCGCGACACACGTAGGTTCCGCGTTTTAGTGAAACAAATGTGCGCCAGAAGCATATAGAGAAGTATGAATTTTGAGACAGGGGCACTTTGCGTCACCGGGGACACCTCAACATCACAGTGGTGTTGGAGCCGACTCAGCATTATATACAGCAGCTCTAGGTTTGAGACGGGGCTGCATCTGCCGCCAGCACTGAGTCCTTCACGGGTTTTGTTGCCACAGCCCTACTGACCTGCTGTCCACTCTTTCTCGCCTCTGGGATGCAGCCTCTGACTCCTGTCAGAGCACAACTGTCTCCATGTGCTGCTGCATCAGTGTGTCAAAACGAAGGGCCATCAGGGCTCCACAATGCCAAGGGAAGGTGCGTGACACTTGTTTGCCTTTCTGAACTGCGGCATGTCATGCACTGGAATTAAATAAAGTCATAATTAACTGTCAACAGTGTTTCCACTTGGTCCTCCAGCCTACCATTCACTCACCTAACTTTTCAGGATGTAGTATATAATTTTTTATATCCCTTACTGTCTGTGGAATGTGCAAGGTTTATTATCATTGGATGCTGTGTAGTGACAGGCGTGCTATGATCTGTGGATGTGTTGTATTTATTAGAAAATTTTAGTTTCAGTGTTAAAACATGTGTGATTTTAAGCACTAATCACCTCTTATACAATTTTATTTTGCAGGTCAAGCACTTGAAAAGCACTATATTATTAGACTTCCCTCAGATAATTCTCTTTAGAACAATACTACCAGTAGAATAGCTGCACAAATTCTGGCACAGACTACACTGTCGCCAGATATCTCCCCTCCTCCTACCGCTATGATTCCATCGATGATGTTATGCACTGTTAACAGATTCGCTCCCATCCCTCTGATATAGGCTAACAGCTCTACATACAAAATTGTGAAAAATAAAAATAAGTCAGGTAATTAAGAAAAGGGTGGGAAATTCAAAACAGACCAATTGTGCTACAGGGATTTCCGCCACTCCTTCCTTTTTCATCATTTTGGAAGTAGAGCTGTTGCAAACATAAATAGGCGGAAAATTCAGAGATAAAAGATGGCTCACTGTTCTCTAGGTGTTAAATTCAGAAAATTGAAAACCATCCAATGTGGTGACCTGAGCATGGTGGTGCAGCTCCGTAATGTCATAATCCAAGATGACGACATAGAATGTCGGCCTGAGCATACTAGAAGAGCTCTGTCACACAATAATTGAAGATAGTCGTCCTAGGGACAATGGTGCAGCCTGGATTCTTGTCATATTTCCCCTCCTCCTCTACCTTTCGCGTCATATGCTGTTACCCGATCTCACTCTACCCCTCTTACATAGTGCAATCGTCCTATGTAGAGAATGGTGGAAAATAAAAAAAAAATATTTGGGAATTATATTACGTGTCTCGTTGTGCTACTCATATTTCCTCCACTCCTATGATCACGCTGTGGAAATAGGGCTATTCTCCTAACTATAAACCGGGAGGATATTCAAAAGCCTAATGTTGTGCATAGCTCTGTCGGCGTGGAATACAAACAATCGAAGACGGCGATTCTACATGTCGACCAGGGCTGACTGGTGTAACTCTATGGCTACAGAAGATCTTACATGGCGACCTGGGAATGCTGGTACAACTCTGTTACATCAGTGCCAACGATGGAGATCCAATATGGAGGACCAGAGATACTGGCGCAGCTTTATAACATCAGAATCCAATATACCGATCCAACATGGCGACTGGAGCGTACTGGCGCAGCTCTATGGCATCAGAATCTTATATGACAGTCCAAGATTCCTGACAAGGGATATAGGCATAACCCTATGATGTCAGAATGAAACGTGTCGGTCCAGGAGACTTCTGCAGTCCTATGAATTCAAAATCCAACTTGCCGAACTGCGGATGCGGGCACAGTCAATATGGTTATCAGTTTTCATGTGTTCTAATTTTTGAATCCTTAATTAAGTATGAAAATAGTGCCAAACCCAAAAAACTATAAGTATTTGCCTCTCTTGTGATGATGCAGTTCACTTGTCTAAAGTTTAAGTCCATTTATGCTACGTGTAAAAAATTTATCCCCCCTTCCTCAGATATCTCAGTAATCTTAAGTTAGCATCCAACTAGCATCCAACTCATCCTAACTTTAACACTGAATTGCTCATCTACGGTTGTCAAACACTCTTCACTACTGTATGTGGTAAGATAGGACTGCTCAAGGATATGTATGCACTTGTGTCTTTATCATTAAAAATAGAAAGAAAAATCGCTAAGGGGAGGACTCCCAACCCATCCACAGTCACGAAGTTCACGATTGGCGGATCAGTGGGGAAGTTACGTTGTTCCCACTACCCGTCGACATACTCAGGGGCTCCGGCGAGTTTCCTTCATCTTTGTCAATGATTGCTAATGTAAAAACGCAAGATAACAACATGATTTGGAATCCACTTACAACTGTAAGTCCCTGTATATCTCGATGGGTGAATCAGTGCAAAGGTGGGAGGGTGGCAAAGGCATCCAACAGAACCGTGCATAATAAAGCACTGTGACATCGGAAACAATATTCGGTTAGATGACAGATTCGCTTTATAGATAGCAGCTGTTAATCAACCTGTCCTAGCCTCCCAATTCCTCCCGAATTTTTGAAGTTATGTGTACCAGACGTACATCAAGCAAGTTAATACTTAAATACAAGTCGAGGTACGCTTATCAAGGAATGTGACAGATACAGATGTCTAAAATAATTACATCTCTACGAGATTAATGCTCTGTATCGTAGCTGTATGCAGCATTTGAACTCAAAACAAAACCAGCAGTTTTAGATGCAAGATTTATGCTCCTCCTCTTCAACAAGAAGTATAACTACGTAATTCTGAGAGGTCCATTGAGACACAGTAACCGCGTCAATAGGTAAACATTTCAGAGGCATGTACATCAGCGGACGAGGTAGTGTGCTTCTAGACCGTAGAAGGGCTTGTCGACCGCTGACAGCTAAAGTGTTGGACAATCTTCCCTTCCGATCACTCAGGAAAAATCTGTATTACTGCACGTGCAAACGTTTATGTCTCTTAAGATGTCCTAATACGCTGCTGGTATTTGTTCTTACCTAAGGATGTTTAGTAGCTATGACCTCAATACATTGTTAGACCGGTGCGGTGATATAAAAACTTTTTAACTTTTTTTTTAAGTGAAAGCTCTTGGGAAACGTAGTTTTCTGTTAAATTCTTCATCTATTGTACAATTTAATTGTATTCCTAACGAGAAACACACCAGCAAAAGGCCTCAAAGCAACGTTGGTGTCATAGTCATCAATAAGTCTGAACTGAAAGCATGTGGGGCAGTATTGGACGTTAGCTCTGCACCTAAAAAATATGGGAATTGTATTAACATATGATATCAGATACTTCTAGAAACGCGGCAGAATCCATCAAGTGGAGTTGAGTGAGAGTCGTAGCAGCAGACCATCGATGTTACGACTATTCGCAACCTTTGTCATTGAAATACTTCCTGTACCTATTCTCACACCTAGGAATATCATGGGAACACATTGTACGTCTACACCGTAAATACAGAAGCAACTAACACTGGTGTTCATGAGAAATTTATGTCAAACCTAGTTGTGATTCTCGGCCATAGATGTTATACATCAAAGCATGGTGGAAATAAACCAAATCGTTCAGTTTCATAGCTGTAGCGAATGTGATGGCTGACGTGAACTCGTGAGATTCTGTCAGTGCTGTGTGTACACTTCAGTTGCCACTTCTTTGGCAGATATTGTGATACAGAGAAAGAGAGAGGGAGAGGGAGGGAGAAAGAAAGAGAGAGAGAGAGCGAGTTTGAAGCAGTCTGACATTATCTGATTTCAGCCGCTGATACCTTTCATTTGTGTCTTTCCGTCAAGAAGTTCACTTCCATCTCGTTGATCACAGACTTCCTCCTTGATAACTGTCCGTTTTTATTATCAATGTTGTGTACTTTTGTTGTTGTTGGTATGTGTTTGAAGGGGTGTTATGCGTCTCTGAATTTTTGTGGAATTTTGTTTGTTATTTTTATCTTTAACTCAGTTTTATTGTGCAATTTTGTAAGTGGGGAATCTTGGAATCAGTTATTCTTTGTCATCTAAACTATTTTCTCGAGCTGTTTATTATACATCTGTTTGTCAGATGGTACTGTGTTTAGACTGTGGTGAAAATCCAGAGACCCACAACACTCGCCACAAACACACATATGAGCAACACCGCCAGGGCACAACACAGGAATTCAACAGACAAAATGGAACACACTCACATGTGGAAAGAAACTGACACACAGAATGGGGAACAACTCCAAGAAACAAGGAATAAAAATACGAAACCAAATCAATAATTCAATTAGGAAACGTTTATAGATGGAAGAGGACACTGGTATATAACAAAAACCAGGTATTGACAAACCACAGTGTAGCTCGTGGGTGTAGATTTCGAGTCTGTCAGTACATCATATTTCATTCCATACATAAGTTCTTTCACACAACGATGCACTGCCTTACTTGATTCGAGGCAATGCTTAAGGTAAGTGTAAGATTTTACTTTTATAACCAACACTAGATTCATTGTCCTTTTCAGCATAATAGGTACAATCACACGATTTAGTTTTCCATCATATACAAGGTTTGCGCATTACAATTTTGTATGAAAATCTCTGATAGCACTGACTTTGACATTTCGTGGCAGTATAGGATCGAAACTGTTCCCTTTGTATAAAGTCTAGAATATCTGTATGCTTGAGTTATGTTGGACTGTTCATTTTAATAAATGGTTCGTCACACATGAAATTAAAAAATATCGTAAACCCCCATGTGCTAGCGCCATATTTACTAACAAGAGAATGTGTATAGCATAATTTGAATGCACATAAAAAGTGACGGTATTTATGTTAGCAAGTTAAAAATGTATAAGCAAAACCACAACGTAATCCTATTTTGATCAAACAATGAGAAAATATGCTGACATGATATGAACTCAATCACTGTTTACTTAAACATCAATAAAATAAACTTTCATCACATCATTCCATTGCCACGTACAAGTATTACACCACACTAATGATCCATTAGAAGCAGTCAACAGCACAACTGCATTAGGTCCCTGCCTAACGCTTATTAGATTACTAACTACCTCATAGATAACTGAATAATTGCCAGATTCTGCTGCTACATTAGAATTGGTAAAAATTGATGACACATGCCCCCTGATTTTTTAAATAAGATTCATGAACAGTCATCAATTATTCAAAGCTACAACTGACAATTTATTAACATTTCCATGTCCTTATGTACACCTTTTTATTAGATTCTGCACTCGACACCTGCTCCAAATGCTTCAGTATTCGCATTTTGATTTTCCTGCATTCATTTTTATACTTTGACCTTTAACGCTCTCCTCATACATTTGTGTTTATATAGTTGTTCCATTATTTACTGAATGTAATTTATGTACACTTATATTCATGAAGTAACATGTAGGATGATTATATTTTTTCAGTGCTTTTGAAAGAGTATTATGAAGATTTAAATACTAAAGGAAGTATAAAAAAGTATATGTAAACAAAAACTAATTTTATTTGGAACATTACTGAAACTTATATTCTGTGTATTCTCTTGGACTTACAACAACTATGTGAACTCTTGCTGGATTGGGTATTGCTGTTACCCAAAGCAGAAATAGATTCATTGATGTGCTTAACTTCTTATTGTCCAATTTACTCAATGAAAGTTATTTAACAGGTATTCTCGAATCATTTTCATTTGCAATAGACAAATCAGTCCAGCCACATTATTGTGTCTCATTTACATCATATCCATACATATTATTTAATTATTTAATGTGCTTGTAAGTTTACATACACTTAACAGCTCACTCAGTAAAATACAATGTCCTACAATACTTCCAATTTAACACAAAAGAAACAACAAAATATGTGCCTTAATACTTCAAATTAAGTGTAAATCACAAAAAATTTCACAGTTTTATATATATTTTTGATGTCTTTGTGAGGATAGAATCATTGTAATTTATATGATTATGGGTATACTTTTAAATAATTTGCTTCATGAGGGATGTTCATAGTTCTATATAGGAATGCATACATTAACTTCATTTTTTTTTTTTTTTTCTTCATAACAACGAAGGCTTGGAATATGATCTTAGAAAAACTTTCAATCCAATTGACACTTTGCCAAGATATTCCACTGAGTTTCTTATCATACTTTGTTTTCCTCAGCTGTACTTGGTGTGTAAATGAACTAATTGTTCATCTTATTTTCTCTTTCCATTATATCTCTTCCCTTAGCATATGAGAAAGGAGCTTTCTCCATCCATTATTCTCCCTCCCAGCAGGTGTATTAGTAGTGGGTGTGTGTTGTAAATTGTTCATGATTTCTTGAAAAGACTCCATTAATTATTTTTTTCAGGTTATCCTTATAATCCTATAAACCAGTTAAATTAACTGAATACCCAGTCTAACAAAATTCTTTTGTGGTGGAAACTTAAAATTAATGTTTATGTAATGTGCTGTACATTCAAATAAAAACTTTCCATATGTGACTAGTTGAATTAGAAGTAGTATCAGATAATATTGCTCTTGGCTGCTCTACCTTGGGTATGTAATCGTTCATGATTCTCCTAATGATGGGGGTGGAAGTGGTGCTCTTTTTATCATACAGCTTTATGCGTTT
Source organism: Schistocerca cancellata (assembly GCF_023864275.1). NCBI lineage: Eukaryota > Metazoa > Arthropoda > Insecta > Orthoptera > Acrididae > Schistocerca > Schistocerca cancellata. Next base: position 102,438,398 of record NC_064633.1, read on the forward strand.
ACCAAATCTACCTAGTAAAGCCATTAAGTTCTTTGTGCCCCACATGCATTTGGGAGGGATTCAACGACATCGACAGATATGATTTCTAGATATTGTGAGTGAATGTAATGATGATATTAAAAGTATTGCTATGGAGGGTGCAATATTGAGTGATTTCATTTGCAGGGTCATGTTTTAAAGAGTCTGTAACTTGAGCCCACCTAGGGTCAGCTTCATGTAATGTCCGTTTATTACAACACGTCCAGTAAGTATTTTCTATAATTGGGCTTCTTATCAACAATATCTTAAGTTTTGTTTTTTGCTTTCCTAACTCTAAGAATTCGTGTAAACCTTGCAGGAAGTGAGATAACACATTGGCTACGACATTGTCCTTCTCACTAATGTGCATTTTCTAAAGGACATTTGCAACAGTAATGACCAGTGCTCTAGGTGTGCATGCAAAAGATTGCAGCTCATAATAGAACATAGAGCCTGGTGATCACAGAAAACTTTTGCGTTTGGACATAGTAGTTTAAATTTTTCATTGACCAAACAACTGATAGTGTTTCCATTTTAGTATGTGAATATGAACGATAGCATTCAGACAGTGTATCCTAGACAAAAAAACGAAGCAGCTGTGGCTTTATCTTTGTTCATGTCTGGTTGGTATAAGATCTGCAAATTAACCAGTGTTCTTAAGCTTTCGAAAGCTCTTTGGCGGTCATTTGTTCAATGCTGTGGTGCATGAATTTTTAATAAATTTAGAAGTGGCTTACTAGCAAATAATTGATCGTATAAAAACCGCCAAAAAATGAGGCAAGTCCTGCTGAAACTTCCAACTGTTTTTTGGAGCGTGGAGAGAGCGAGTTTTTCAGTGCATTTTTTTAATGTAGGTCTGGCAATATACCAACAGGAGTGATGATATGATAAGAATTTAATCTTCTCCTTAGGAAACTTTGATTTCTGTAAGTCTGCAGTGACACCTGCCTTCTGAAATGTGTGAAGTACTATTCTTAATACGTCAAAATGTTCATCGATGTAGCGGTGATGACCAAAGACCATGCATATATACTGTAACCAAGTCTAAAAGATCATGACCCAAAATCATGTCCAAGGGTGTTATGTGTACAATGGCACCTACATTCACGTCGAATGGCATACATGGAATCGATAACTTCTTCCATTACAAATAAAATCTGTGTATGTAGAGTCATATTCAAACACTAAAACTTCCTGTAAGAAGATTTATGTTCTATTGTGGTCCAATATTGTACACACCAGAATTTCTGAAACTGCTGATCAACTCTTCACCGACGTGTTCTAACAGGTATTGTAATTTTATTTATCGCTCTTGCATCAAGCATTAAGTGTATGCTACTTCCTGCTTTACCCATGGGTAATAGTGGGCTGTTGTGCGGCAAAAGAGATGTTTCTATCAGTCCCCAATCAAGCAGTTTCTCATTTCCTTGCTCACTACCTTCCTTTTGATCCAGTGAACTGAGTAGGTTGAGTGGCATTACATTTCACATAATGTCCGTTGCATGTGACATATATAATCCTTGATTACATCTGGTGTTATGGTGAATAATCTTAAATATATACGTAGCAAGTTTCTGAGTTCATTCCCTTGGTTATCACACAGACAATCAGATTTTAGGATTTTGCCCTGCAATGCTGTCTCCTGACCCTGACTACAACTGATTATACGTTTAGTGTCCTTCACTTGTGCAGCTAAGAGACTATCTATCTATGGTGCCTCAACAGCTACAAACTTGTGGACTGGTAATGGGTACAAAATGAGGGAAAGAAAATATACTGCTGCACCTGTGCCTCTAATCAAAATCGTATGTACTATAGTAGCGAAGGCAGGTGGAACTACAATGTCATATTGTTCGCCACATAAATAGTTTCGTGTATCTTGTCCATTACCGTAAGTTTTTCTGTCTGGTTATGTTACCCTCTACACAGTTCCTGACCACTGTCTCAGAGTACGATGTGGCCACCTTTAGTTTCTTTGGTTACTGGCTGTTGTGTTGGTATTCCCAGTTACTTCTGTTAACGTACAGGATGGTTTTGTGCCGTCCAAGTTGGAATAGCATTATTGCTACTTCCCTATCCCTGGTTGTAATTCAGTTGTTTACATTCAATGGCATGGATTTTTGTTACCAGTTACTCTCTGAATCACCATGACAAGTATCTGACGTATTATTGTAATTGTTCCTGTCATGTCTCCTTTTCTTGTAGAACAGTAGTCTATTGGTACCCTTATTTGCATCATGGTGCCTGAAAACTTGTTTCATTACCATTATCCCTAGGGTTGCCATTTTGTATATCATTAAGGTAAAATATTATTACCCATTAACTTTGCCTATCTTGTAACATTGCAGTGGTTATAGGTTTTCATATCTTCGTGGGATACATCATCTGACTCTATTAATCACATGAATTTCTGAACATTCATCTGTGATGTATGTAATAACTTTTCCATTAGCTGCACATGCAGCTTAGGTTTAAGTATCATATTAGATCTATACTTGATATAGAATGGTCCTAATATCGAAAATTGTTCATATATCTTTCAAAACTCCTATATGAAACCCCTGTTAACTGTTTTAAGCTTCGAAGTTGTAATCGCCTTCCTCAAACGTTCGTACATAAAGGGAGACTAGCACCCAGCCAGAAAGGCTCTCTCACATTGCCCATGCTACAACGCTCAATGATTTCAGATTCCCAGTGGGCTCCATCACCCTGGATATGAGCTGCTACAAACTAGATTTTCTGTATGTCTGTCCAGGATTTAGGTAGCACGCCGCAGTAACTTTTCACAAATACGAGATGCCATATTTTTTTTTATCTCGTATAAAGGCTTGTAACTATGCGTGCTTTAAAAGGCTTTCTTTAATTAGCACTGACAACAAAGCATTTGTCGCCCGGTCTCACACTGTGAATAGTATACAGAGGGATTGAGATTATGGCTCTCATAGTGGTAAAAAGTTTCATGATGCAAGGAGGCAAGATACCCATTGTAGACGCCAGCTGGGGCAGGTGAAATCTTGCCTCATTATTGTGTACAACGGATAACTCATGCTGTGATTTCCATTTCGGAAGTTCGTGTGTAAGCATAGGTATGAGTTGCCCAATGAAGTCTTGATCCTCTTGCTACCGTACTTGTGAGTAGCTACAACATCTGCATTTAGATTTTGTACTAAAATTCGTAGTTCGTTCTTCAAAGGTTTCAAAGGTTTCGTGCAACCAGCTAACGAATTCGTTATTAATTTTATTGTCATGAGTAGTTAAGTACTCAGTAACTTGATCGTCTTTCTCCTGAAGCCAAATAGTGAGTTCGTCTTTCACTTGACTGCTTTGAGTAGTCAGCTGCTGCAATACATATATATATTTTTCAGTTCAAATCCAGTGTCTTTCAAGTTTTTAACATCTGATTGAGTTACCATCTCTGGTAAGCCTTTATAAGTGATTTTTAAATTCTGTGTCTCTGTCGTTACTGATTCCGAACTTGTGTTCAACCTGGTGAATTGAGTAGTTTATTCTTACGATTAAGGCTCAGAATCACTGCTCATTTGCTATTGAATGCTGCCAGTAATTTGTATCATTTGTTCATTTGCAAGGCGATCAGAATTTTCTTTTATGTGGTCTGTTTGTTTATTCGTGAGGAAGACAAAATTTTGTATTAACAGCGACGCTATACCTTATGATACGCTGTTATGATATTCTTTCGCTGCACTTAAAGTGACTACAACCGACAGTTGACTTGGCAGACAATTCCTCTGGTAATCTTTAGCCTAGCACAAAAAGAAAACGTCATTTAGAAATAGTATCGGACTTCATAAAACTAAAATGACTGGAACTTCTACCGGATATGGTAGCCGAATTACAGTCTCCCACAGAATGGCGCTTGAAAGGCTGGCGACACAAACAAATAGCCTCCCTACTTAAATAAATCGCCTTTACCAAATATATTCGCTTTTATTATTACTTTCGACGAAAAGGATTTCAAAATGGTCCAATCGATACTGAAGAAACGATTTTGAGATTTTTAATGAGAAACAGTTGACACATAAACTTAGATTCTAGTTCTAACCGATACGGCAAGAAAAGACAGCATGTCAGACAGTAAAGCAGCAGTTCTTTTTTCATGTCATTATACGTATTGACAATGGAATAAAAATAACATCTTTTTACGCAGTTTTACTTTATCATTTACTTTATTTTACATACATTTCAGAATTACGGAAATACAAAAAATCAAAATTGAGTAGTGTTTTATTTATGCGTCCCAGATAGTGTTACATAATAAGTTTTGTTGATGAAAAGAGGGGGAAAATTTTATAAGCATGACTGTGACTTCGCACTCTCAGGTATATGCTCCATAGAATAAACACATTACCACTTGACAAACGCAACTATGCTGGACATAACTGCTTGCCGGGGGGTCTCATCCGAGATGTGGAGGAGGCCCTACCGGCGGCGATAGAGAGCACTGGGTGCACCCGACTGCAAATTGTTGCTCATGTCGGCACCAATGACTCATGCCGTCTGGGTTCAGAGGTCATCCTCAGTTCGTACAGGCGGTTGGCGGAATTGTTGAAGGCGGAAAGCCTCGCTCGCGGGGTGGAATCAGAGCTAACTATTTGTAGTATCGTTCCCAGAACCGATCGGGGTCCTCTGGTTTGGAGCCGAGTGGAAGGCTTAAACCAGAGGCTCAGACGATTCTGCGGAGATCTGGGGTGCAAATTTCTTGACCTCCGCTAAAGGGTGGAGAAATGTAGGGTCCCCCTGAATAGGTCAGGCGTGCACTACACGCCGGAAGCGGCTACAAGGGTAGCGGAGTACGTGTGGAGTGCACATGGGGTTTTTTTAGGTTAGAGAAACCCCTCCTTAGGCCTCCTGAGACGCGGAAAGGTAGGAGTAGGCAATACGCAACAGGGAATAACAATATTAATAAGCTAATAGTAAACTGCAGGAGCGTCTACAGAAAGGTCCCAGAACTGCTCTCATTAATAAACGGTCACAACGTCCATATAGTACTAGGGACAGAAAGTTGGCTGAAACCAGACGTAAACAGTAATGAAATCCTAAACTCAGATTGGAATGTATACCGCAGAGACAGGCTGAACAGTGAAGGAGGAGGCGTGTTTATAGCGATAAGAAGTGCAATAGTATCGAAGGAAATTGACGGAGATCCGAAATGTGAAATGATTTGGGTGAAGGTCGCGGTTAAAGCAGGCTCAGACATGGTAATTGGATGTCTCTATAGGCCCCCTGGCTCAGCAGCTGTTGTGGCTGAGAACCTGAAGGATAATTTGGAAAATATTTCGAGTAGGTTTCCCCACCATGTTATAGTTCTGGGTGGAGATTTTAATTTGCCGGATATAGACTGGGAGACACAAACGTTCATAACGGGTGGCAGGGACAAAGAATCGAGTGAAATTTTTTTAAGTGCTTTATCTGAAAACTACCTTGAGCAGTTAAACAGAGAACCGAATCGTGGCGATAACATATTAGACCTTCTGGTGACAAACAGACCCGAACTATTTGAAAAAGTTAACGCAGAACAGGGAATCAGCGATCATAAAGCGGTTACGGCATCGATGATTTCAGCCGTAAATAGGAATATTAAAAAGGGTAGGAAGATTTTTCTGTTTAGAAAAAGTGACAAAAAGCAGATTTCAGAGTACCTGTTGGCTCAACACAAAAGTTTTGTCTCAAGTACAGATAGTGTTGAGGATCAGTGGACAAAGTTCAAAACCGTCGTACATTATGCGTTAGATGAGTATGTGCCAAGCAAGATCGTAAGAGATGGAAAAGAGCCACCGTGGTACAACAACCGAGTTAGAAACTGCTGCGGAAGCAAAGGGAACTACACAGCAAACATAAACATAGCCAAAGCCTTGCAGACAAACAAAAATTACGCGAAGCGAAATGTAGTGTGAGGAGGGCTATGCGAGAGGCGTTCAATCAATTCGAAAGTGAAATTCTATGTACTGACTTGGCAGAAAATCCTAAGAAATTTTGGTCTTATGTCAAAGCGGTAGGTGGAGCAAAACAAAATGTCCAGACACTCTGTGACCAAAATGGTACTGAAACAGAGGATGACAGACTAAAGGCCGAAATACTAAATGTCTTTTTCCAAAGTTGTTTCACAGAGGAAGATTGCACTGTAGTTCCTTCTCTAGATTGTCGCACAAATGACAAAATGGTAGATATCGAAATAGACGACAGAGGGATAGAGAAACAATTAAAATCGCTCAAAAGATGAAAGGCCTCTGGACCTGATGGGATACCAGTTCAATTTTACACAGAGTACGCGAAGGAACTTGCCCCCCTTCTTGCAGCGGTGTACCGTACGTCTCTAGAAGAGCGTAGCGTTCCAAAAGATTGGAAAAGGGCACAGGTCATCTCCGTTTTCAAGAAGGGACGTCGAACAGATGTGCAGAACTATAGACCTATATCTCTAACGTCGATCAGTTGTAGAATTTTGGAACACGTATTGTGTTCGAGTATAATGACTTTTCTGGAGACGAAAAATCTACTCTGTAGGAATCATCATGGGTTTCGAAAAATACGGTCATGTGAAACCCAGCTCGCGCTATTCGTCCACGAGACTCAGAGGACCATAGACACGGGTTCACAGGTAGATGCCGTGTTTCTTGACTTCCGCAAGGCGTTCGATACAGTTCCCCACAGTCGTTTAATGAACAAAGTAAGAGCATATGGACTATCAGACCAATTGTGTGATTGGATTGAAGATTTCCTAGATAACAGGACGCAGCATGTTATTCTCAATGGAGAGAAGTCTTCCGAAGTAAGAGTGATTTCAGGTGTGCCGCAGGGGAGTGTCATAGGACCGTTGCTATTCACAATATACATAAATGACCTGGTGGATGACATCGGAAGTTCACTGAGGCTTTTTGCAGATGATGCTGTGGTGTATCGAGAGGTTGTAACAATGGAAAATTGTACTGAAATGCAGGAGGATCTGCAGCGAATTGACGCATGGTGCAGGGAATGGCAATTGAATCTCAATGTAGACAAGTGTAATGTGCTGCGAATACACAGAAAGATAGATCCTTTATCATTTAGCTACAAAATAGCAGGTCAGCAACTGGAAGCAGTTAATACCATAAATTATCTGGGAGTGCGCATTAGGAGTGATTTAAAATGGAATGATCATATAATGTTGATCTTCGGTAAAGCAGATGCCAGACAGAGATTCATTGGAAGAATCCTAAGGAAATGCAATCCGAAAACAAAGGAAGTAGGTTACAGTACGCTTGTTCGCCCACTGCTTGAATACTGCTCACCAGTGTGGGATCCGTACCAGATAGGGTTGATACAAGACATAGAGAAGATCCAACGGAGAGCAGCGCGCTTCGTTACAGGATCATTTAGTAATCGCGAAAGCGTTACGGAGATGATAGATAAACTTCAGTGGAAGACTCTGCAGGAGAGACGCTCAGTAGCTCGGTACGGGCTTTTGTCAAAGTTTCGAGAACATACCTTCACCGAAGAGTCAAGCAGTATATTGCTCCCTCCTACGTATATCTCGCGAAGAGACCATGAGTATAAAATCAGAGAGATTAGAGCCCACACAGAGGCATACCGACAATCCTCCTTTCCACGAACAATACGAAACTGGAATAGAAGGGAGAACCGATAGAGGTACTGAAGGTACCCTCCGCCACACACCGACAGGTGGCTTGCGGAGTATGGATGTAGATGTAGATGTAGATAGCAAAAAAAAATGGATAGCAGGAATCTCTAGTTATAAAATGGAACAAGAAAAGCCAGAAAAACATGAATATAAAAATAAAAACAAAAACACCTCACAAATTCAGAGACTCACAACACCACCCACAAGTATACACATCAACGTCGTCACCACAGCATGGCATGGGCACTACACAGGAACTCAACAGAAGATCTGGTACACACTCACATACGGAAACAAACCGACACACAGAGTGGGGAACATGCTGAACAAAGGTGGAATAAAAATAACGAACCCAAGTAACTGCACAATAACGTCTAATGGACGAAGATTACACTGACATATACCAAAAATCTGGCATTTACTAACTGCAGTGTAACCTTTGTGACGCTCTATACTTAAGACAGACCAGAAGAACTTTTGAAATAAAGTATAAAAACATAAAACAACACTAGAATATGGCACCAGCCATAAAACATTTGCAGGAGACCTCTGACGAGATGCTACCACCCTACCACAATAGAAATGCAAATGAAAATAGTCAGATTCAGATACAGGAAACGTAGCTTGATCCCTTAGGAGAACTTCCAAACCCGAGAAGCAATATCACAGAAGAAACAAGTAATAAATGAACAGAGAAACATAAGCAGCCAAATGTTATTTAAAACAATAAAAGATATTATAGGTAAATATACAGTAATTATATGGCAGTAATTGAGGCACGAGAACTGTTCATAATGCCATTACAAAATATTGTAGGAAACAATCATATTGTTAAGTGACCACTGAAGGTACTTTAAAATAAATCGAAACAAGTTTGCTCTTAATAAGACTACCATTACCATCGCCAAATACGGTATTTTAACAATATAACTTGTATACCGGCAACTGTGGAGAAAAGAGGCCGTAGAAAAAAAAGAGGACATCTTTTGCTAAACTCCTTCTTTTGTTATTGCTCTCAGCCTTTTTAAGAAGCCGCCCAGCTCTCTGCTTAAATTCGATAACCAGTCCAGTTGAGAAAAAGCTGAACTACTTTCTTTGCCATCCATTTATCTCGTTCCTCAAAAATTAACACAAAACAGTAAATAAAACGTTTGCGTGTTCTCTCAGTGACGTTGCTTCGTCTGCGTACACTGAATAGCCAAAGAAACTGGTATAGGCATGCGCATTCAAATACAGAGATATGTAAACAGACAGAATATGGCGCTGCGATCGGCAACGCCTATATAATTCAGCAAGTGGCTGGCGCAGTTGTTCGATCGGTTACTGCTGCTACAATGGCGTTTTATCAAGATTTAAGTGAGTTTGAACGTGGTGTTATAGACGGCGCACGAGCGATGGGACACAGCATCTCCGAGATAGCGATGAAGTAGCTATTTTCCAGTAAGATCATTTCACGTGTGTCCTGTGAATACGATGAATCTGGTGAAACATCATATCTCCGACATCGCTGCGGCAGAAAATGATCGTGCAAGAACGGGACAAACGACGACTAAGGAGAATCTTTGAACGTGAAAGAAGTTCAGCCCTTCCGCAAATTGCTGCAGATTTCGATGCTGGGTCATCAAAAAGTATCAGCGTGCGAACCATTCATCGATACGAGCTTTTGGAGCTTTACCACCCGCTTCAGCCCGTCAGCACAGACACTAGAATGTTGGCGACTGGAAACATGTTGCCTGGTCGGACAAGTCTTGTTTGAAATTGTATCGAGCGGATGGAGGTGTATGGGTATGGAGACCACCTCATGAATCCATGGATCCTGCACGTCAGCAGTGGACTGTTCAAGCTGATGGAGGCTCTGTAATGGCGTGGGGCGCGTGCAGTTGGAGTTATGTGACACCGCTGATACGTCTAGATACGGCTCTGACAGGTGACGCGTGCGTGAGCACCCTGCCTGATCTCCTGCATCCATTCATGTCCATTCTGCATTACGACGGACTTGGGAAATTACAGGAGGACAATGCGACACCCCACACGTCCAGAACTTCTACAAAGTGGCTCCAGGAACACTTGTATGAGTTTAAACGCTTCCGCTGGCCTCCAAACTCCCCAAACATAAACATTTTTGAGCAGTCGGGTTTGCCTTGCAACGTGATGTTCAGAAGAGATCCCCGCCCCTTCGTACTCTTACGGATTGATGGTGTCAGTTCCCTCCAGCACTACTTCAGACATTAGTCGAGTTCGTGCCACGTTGTGGTGCGGTACTTCTGCGTGCTCGTGAGGGATCTACACGACATTAGGCAGATGTACAAGTTTCTTTGGCTCTACCGTGTATTTCGCAGAGAGTGATGTCATTCTCTTTCCCTCTTTCTTCATCACCGGTGCTCTGTTACAGACCCCCTCTTGTCCCACTGTCACCGCACTCCTCACGTCTATTTCTGCTAGTGCATTCAGTTTACATATTTTTGATTGCAGCCTGATTTAATTCCTCCAATTTTTACAACTATCATAAACTACGATTTTTCCTACTTTAGCAGCCACTTTTTTCTCCATCTAAATAATGGTGATTTCGAATTGTTATATCCCATATTAAATGCAAGTCAGTTAATAACACGCGTGCGCTGTTAACTAATTAAAATATATCAAGTGCCTGTTAGGATATAAGAGACCCAGCGATGGCCTTAAAAGTATCACGTAAATCAATCAATAAATAAAAGAAATAATACTGGAATCTAAGCTATCAGTCTCTCGCAACCACATTAGAATTCTTTCTAGAAATATTGTACTGGAAAGTTAGTGTTGAATAACTTTTCAGCCACTACGCTAAATCAGCGAAAGTGGTGAAGAACAGTCGTTGCCTATAAGACTTTTAGATGAAGTCCTTAGTAAATACGAAACCAGCACATCATGGAGTTAAGGCAAGATACGCTACTGATAGTGATCCTCTGCGTTTAACGACCATTGGTACCTTTTATGTTGTTGTGTTGGGAAAGGAAGGAACGAAAGTTAGGGTTTAACGCACCGTTGATTCTAGGGCAGAGATTATATCCCGGCAACAGGGATCACTTGTTTTTCTCTCATTTATATGTACGTACCATCGAATACAGACTTAACAGTGCACAAGCATTTATCGCAGTCAGACACACGACGTAAGCAGGTATTCCATGTGCCAGAAAGGAATCTACTTCGGCATTTCTGTATATTTGACGAGTGGGAGTGAAAATTGGTCGCGGATCCGATTCATACAGTACGGCGTGTTACTGTACACATTCCTTTTCTACTCTTCGTACACAAAATACTTTTAGCTAACACGTTTCAAGTACATAGAAAACCACTTCATTCCTGTACAAATTTCTGCGGAAAATTTGTGTCAACTAGTGCTTCTGGTTGTCTTTGAACATCAGCCTCAGCTGGCACGTCAAACAGCATAAGTGTTATATTCTGAAGAATAACTCAAATGGCTCTGAGCACTATGGGACTTAACTTCTGAGGTCATCAGTCCCCTAGAACTTAGAACTACGTAAACCTAACTAACCTAAGGACATCACACACATCCATGCTCGAGGCAGGAACGGTCGCGCGGTTCCAGACTGAGGCGCCTAGAACCGCTCGACCACTCCGGCCGGCTGAAGAATAATTCCTTGACATTAACTGCACGTCTTTTTGCATTATGCTGCCGCCGCTTGAAATTACTCTTTCGGTTTATTTCCGATCGCAGCTTATGCGCTTCAGACTTGTAACGGTTTTCCTACGACGATCTTTCTCTCCCCTTATAAGTGATAATGATAGGAAAATGTACGAAACATGCTGCTGAGCTGACGGAAGAAATTGCGTGTATTGGGGCTGATCTTGTGATAACTGGAATAGAATTTACAACTACGCCATGCACCTCTAGAAGCGCTGCTAGAGACAAAAGTACCCGGCTTGGACTACGTGTGGCGCAACAGCACGACGATTACTTCAGCAGCCATGGAACGTTGGGACCCTATTGCTGCCATGAACACAATATGAAATAATTTACGTGTAGCCAGTCTTGCCATTATATAACTGTCTGACTGACGTAATACTATTAAGTTTGCCACTCCAAGCTTTCATTACAGTGAAGGTAAATCTGCAATGAAATTCTTAAGGACAGCCAGGGATGAATACAGTGCTGTATATGTTCTGCGAAATGTTGCACAACTTTTTATAATTTGGGTTATAGCAGTGTCTTTCTCTCTCACTGTTGGTGAGAAGATATTTTAATAAAAGACTTTGAAAGGTCTCTGTTGGATTCCTTTCATGTTTAATTTCTTAAATCTGTTGCCATTTATGGAATAAATTCCTCTTCTAAATGTACTGTGGCGTTTCTGACTATCTGGGAGGAGACTGAGCAGTGGAACGTGTTACTTTTACACATAAACAAGAACGATCTGTCACACTACTACACTTTAAAGCACAGTTTATATGTAATTCTTATATGTAATTCATGTCACACAGTCTCATACGGAACCTACATCCGCTTTCTTTTATATACTGTATATGATAAGATACTGTCATCCCCCTTCCCTTTTGTGTGAGAGGATGAATGAGCATATGTATTTCTAGTTGCATGCTTGAGGGTAGCAGACAAGGCTGTCTGCTAGAGAACAGTAGGACCAACGTCGGAACAGGTAGCTACGCTTCCTAAAAGCAAAGAGGTTTCTATCCTTAGTACGGTCCTGTCCGTCCGTTGTCATGTTGGTATAGGAAGCTGCCCCTCTGGCCACTTCCGTTGGTCTTGGGGAGCCACCCTCAGGAAGCACGCTGGGCAGTAGGGCAGTTGCAGGGTGGCCGTGGCGAGCGTCTGAAGTGGTAAGATCTCCGGCTAAGCGCGTGTCTGTTAAGTCCGTAGGACAATGGATTTCTTAAGTTCGGCCTAACTGAAAATTTAATCACTTTTATTTCGGGTTTAGGTCTAAAATATCCGATGTTATCTTAAATTGCAGCGCAGTGTAATTATCGTGTGAAGTTCAGATTATTTTTCAGTAGTGGCTTTGTTACTACTTTGTGAGTAAAGTGGAACCACGTGTTGATCAGTAACTCTAACTAAGTTCATCAATCTTAAATCCGAATGTGCGTGAGATTATAACGTCTCGTCTTGAGAATATTTTTTTAATATAGCAACTTTTCTTTATGCTTTTCTTTATGTTCAACCCACGTGGGGTGTACTTTGCGAGACCAGTACCACGTGCTTATATAACTGTTTGACCCATCAGGTTAATAGTAAGACGTTAGTAACCAGTTCAAGGTTTTTCTTTTGTCAATTGCTTTTCGATCTAATGTATTTTAATTATCAAAATTATTGTGGAGTAGTACGCTTTGTGTAAACCAAGTTGACCACGTGGAGCATGTGGTGTAATCATCAAAGTAGCCCTCAGCTATTCTTTTTGCGAAGACTTCACAAAGAGTTAATATGAATTTAGTATACCAGTGTGTGGTAATTACATGACGGACAGGATTGTGGTATGAACGTAATTTCTTTGGGTAAAAACTGAATCTGTTGGTTGTGGTTAATTTCTTCTTGCTTATGTTTCAATGTTCTTCGTGTGTTATTCTATGAATGCAGTGTTGTATCCAGTCTCCCAATCTTGGCTCCATAGTTTATGTGTTCCGTAAGATTACAATCTCACATTCTTTTCAATCGTAAATAAGGCACCAGCTCAGTTATAACTCACGTATAATATGCTGAAATTTCAATGAACAATCTTAAAATAAATTTCCAAGTATAAACTGATTTCTTTCTTTTTATTTAAATTCTCCTTTTTATATATATATATTTTACCGGTTTTGTATGACTATTAAAAGATTATCATTAATGTTAGTCTGCTAAATATCTGATGAAACAGTTGCCCAGTAATCCACGGTTAACGTCCCCAGACAGATCACAGCTTTTATTGTCTATTAGCACCGATCTCAGCATAGCAAATTAAAGTTACAACCTTACACATCAGCATACCAAATTAAAGTTACAACGTTACACATGGCGACCCTGTTCTGTGATTCCGCTAGACTCTGGAATCTCTGAAACGTTAGATTGCGAGCGTGTTATAATCTTAATTTTTTTCCTACAGCGCTCAAACAACTTCTGCGTTGTTTCCGAGCAGACTTTCAAAAGATTCACGGCGTTGTTGATCGGCGTTGCGTTGTTTGTCTTGTTGTGTTTTTTTATATTTGTGTGTTTTATATGTCTGTGTGTGTTTTTTTTTCTCGCTTGTAAATTCCACTGTTTCGATCTAAGATAAAAAATTTGTTTTGCGTGTGAAAAAGTGCGTACTAGGTTGGGTATCTTTCGTGTGACTGTCGGAATTTTTGTGGGACACATTTATTTTGATTAGTGTGTCGCATACCGGTTATAAATTGCACTAATGCAGACACGTAACCAAACGAAAAGTAAGCGGTCCGACAACCTAACCAACATGGACCAAGGGGATAATTTAATTTCGAATGTTAACGCGTCAGGCGGTTCCGAAAATGCAATGGGGAATACTTCAGACGAAATGCAAGACAGGACGAACGGGCTCACATCAGAGCCACAAATTAATTTGCCTCCAACTAACCAAATTGATTTGGCAGAACTCATGAAAGCCTTATTGCAACAAAATAAAGAATCATTTGAAAAATCGATCCGAGAACAAAAATAATCATTTGAAAAATCGATCCGCGAGCTAGGGGAACAAATGACGCAGAGCTTTGAAAAATCGGATCGCGAGCTAGGGGAACAAATGACCCAGAAATCTGAAAAATCTATCCGAGAGCTAGGCGATCAAATGACGCAGAAATCTGAAAAATCGTTCCGAGAACAAAAAGAATCATCCGAAAAATCGATCCGAGAGCTAGGCGAACAAATGATGCAGAAATCTGAAAAATCGATCCTCGAGCTAGGCGAACAAATAGACAAAAAACTAATACAGCAGACAAATAAGGTTGGCGGGTCGATGCAGAGAGTGTCCGATGGTGTCTCACAAAGAATGAGCGGTCTGGCAAGTGAAGTGAAGGGTGATATTATGAAGGGGTTGGGCCGTGCATTTGAACAAATCGTTGACCGTCTGCAAGCCTTGGAACGGGGCAGGCGTAGTGGCGATGCCGAGTCTGAAGAAGGCGAAGAACGGCTACTTAGGAATTTCCAAGAGCTGAGGGAAGAATGCCAAAGGGAACACCAGCAGGTACTTTCGAGGGTACAAGAGGCGGAAACGCATTGTCCCACATCCGTTAGCAACACAATAGCGGACAACAGTCTAGCGATTCATGCGCTGGAACAGCAAGTAGAACAATTGAAGCAGACTGGGGCGGAGGACAAGAGACAAATACATGTTAAGATGAAACTCAGGGGAAAATCCGATCTGTGGGTATTATGGGTCTGGCAAACCCAGGTCCCCAGCTGTTAGTAGCCTTGTTTCCGATTTTCTGCTTTCAGTGCTACTATCTATCTATTACTATTCTATATCTGTCAGTGTAAATGAGGATCTCTTACTATAGTATGCGTGCTGTATGAATATTTTAAGATAGGAAAACTCAGGGGAATATCCGATCTGTGGGTATTATGGGTCTGGCAAACCCAGGTCCCCAGCTGTTAGTAGCCTTGTTTCCGATTTTCTGCTTTCAGTGCTACTATCTATCTATTACTATTCTATATCTGTTAGTATAAATGAGGATCTCTTACTATAGTATGCGTGCTGTATGAATATTTTAAGATAGGAGAACTCTGAGAAAGGAATGAGTAAGGTTGGAATCTTGAAAACAGGATGCGATAATACGATTGTTGAACCATTGGGTTCCAATATGCGATGATATGTTAATATTGATGATATATGTCTTTTTTTGTTCTTTATAGCTGAGTACGTAAAGTGCTGTCTGTGGATTTCGTAAGTATATTGATTCCCTTCAAGGTGAAAGAAGAATTGTGGTTTGTGCAATTTACGTGGCTCTGAAATATTATTGTGGTAGTCAAATACGAGCAGCTTTTCAGCAAATGGAGAATGGAACGGAAATATGGATCCTTTTTGTAGTCTTGATTGATGTTGAGCCAAAGCCTAAAAAAATTATTCTGCGTTAATACTTGTCCTAGAAAAGCGACGTTTATGTGTTTTGCTGATGCTGTGAGCATTACAGCTTACTGTTTTCGCTGGTGCGGGATGCACTGCAGCCTATATGATTTGTACTGAGGAAATTTCCCTCTTGATGGTAGAGGATGATTAAATAATTTTGATTATGGGAACGAAGGAAAGCTTGGTTTAAGGTAATAAGGATAAAGCAAAACATTTGTCATTTAAACTACAGGAGGATTCGGATCTTTTGTGTCTGTTGTAAGTTCAATATGTTAAGATGATACTGTTTTACAGAATAGAGGTGACCACAATTTTGCCATTCATGAGAAATGAATCCAGAATAACCACCACAGGCGAAATAACTGATTTGGAAGCGAAAGGTAACGTAAAGAAGGAACGAAATCGCAGCAAAATGGGTAAGAAAATGTAATATAACCTGTATAATGCAAATAATTTTAACCTTCTCAGAGTCATCTGCGTGATTAATTGTTGTGATAACGTAATTTTAGGTGAAATTTTCTTACTGTTTTATGTGTGAATATATGAATATGATAAATGTATAATTGCGAGTCTCTTTTCAGGTGTGCGAACTGGTATAAATGTTTTGGCGTGTAAATAACCATTGTTCTTTTTAATGTGTATGTTTAAGGAAAGTTCTCCATATTTATCATGTGACAAGACGTATGCCGCGAGCGTCAAGAAGAGGACGAATTAGAACAATGTTGTAGTGGTATATACACGGTGTTGAAGTAGCATTGAAGTAGCTTATTGGCTTAACTAGTAGTGGATAGAAGTAGAATATTGAGTAATGCATGTTTATGGGTAGTTGGTTTGTAGAATAGACAACAGGTGTGCATGTGTGTGTGTGTAAATAACATGTGAACCCTATGCTGTCCTGACCTATACTTGCACAAGGGATAATCCTATTTATTTTAGTGAATTAATAAATAGCATTTGATTTATTAAAATGTAAGTGAACCACATTAGTGATGTAGATTTAAATATTATATTGTCAGTTCATTTAAATTTTTATTTTTATACTGTCAAGTCATTTCACTTTTATTTTTTTTACGTTGTCAAGTCATTTAAATTTTATTTTATATTGTCGATTCATCTAATTTTTTTATTTAAAAAAAATATTAAATCTCACTTTGTTCTTAAAAATTGTGAAAGACAATACTAAGTGGTATTATGTATGACATTGTGTAATCACATAAGGATGATGAAAAATTTCTGTGAATGCAGTTGAGAACGTGAAAGCGAACCGGCAAAACTCTTAAGACACAGCGGGAGCAGCCGGACTAGTTGTAAACTGGCGGGTTTCCCAGCAGGACACGCTGTCAGCCAGGCCACTTTGGGAGCGCGGCCGACAACAAAAGAAGGTACGCGGCAAACACTTTCCCTTGTACCTGGAGCTAATGGGAGGCCGCCCCGGGCGACCCTTCCTCGAGGCGATGACCTGAGATGGGCGAGCGGTCCAGCGCGCGGAAATCCATCTGCTGGCAACGCACCACACGCACGCGACTGTGACGAGACAGCCGCGGTGAAACAACAAAAGGGGCGTGGAGCCTTTTGACAGGTACTGCTCAGAGAAACTTGCAGACGTCAACGAAGCCTATCGACATTTCCTGATGGATGCCTACTGTCAAGCGACAGTAAATCATGGTTCGATGTTCTCTGGTCGCTAAGGGTGACACAAAAGAAGAGCCATTAAGTGTCATCCTTGCCCAGGAATATCAAACCGGCGAGCCAATTGAGGATAACCCAAGAATGTAACAACACAAAGGGCGTGGTTCCTTTTGACACATACTGTCCAGAGTAACTGGCAGACTTCAATGACGCCTATCAACATCTCCTGACGGATGCCCACTGTCAAGCGACAGTAAATCATGGTTCGATGTTCTCTGGTCGCTAAGGGTGGCACAAAAGAAGAGCCATTAAGTGTCATCCTTGCCCAGGAATATCAACCTGGCGTGTCAAACGAGGATACCGCACGAATTTGACAACACAAACATGGAACCAAATCGAGATGACGTGACACGGGAGAAACTTCATGAGAGGGCAGAGACGGCGGGATCGCACGCAACAGATGGACAAAAAAAAAATCCCTACTGACAGCTGCGGCGACGAACCCCCCCTCTTTCCCCTATATTGTGCCTCGGAACAGTGGAAGTACTGAGTGTGTCAGTGAACAGTGATTATACGGTTCTTAGTCCAGTGCATATACGTGTGTTTCTGTCAGAGAAACTCTGACTCGTGTGTTTTGCAGGAGTTCGATTTATTGGTGTTTATTAGACTGACTCTTGTATTTTGCAGGTGTTCTATTTATCTTTTTTAGACTTTGACTCTTGTATTTTGCAGGTGTTTTATTTATAGGTGCCTTTTTTTTTGTTTTAGATGTTGACTATTGTACTGTTTTATTTCTCAATATTTGTTTTTGTGTGATGTATTAGATTTGTGATATTTTGTTTCGTAAATTCATTGCTGTGGCATTGCTTCGTTTATCAGTCAGATAGCTTTTTATTCTCATTGAACTGTGATCGATTAGCCTTTGCATGGGGCATATTTACTGTGAGGAACCCCTTAAGGGTAATAATCACATAATTATTGTAGTTTCAGTATAATGACACAGTGCTCATTGTTTGCTAGCTAATTGAAATATAGTAGAGTGATTAAATGAGTGCCACATAGTTATTTTAATTCTACAAATTATTAGTTTTATACGACATAGAATTTTTTTGCGATAACCACTTTGTAAAACATGTTTTTTCTCTTATCATTTTGTTGCTTTTGCAGATTGTGCATTGTTATGTTCTGGTTTTTAATACCGATGTTATTTGATGTTCTTTTTTTAATTGCTGTGGCACCTTTGCTATTTTCATAAATTTTGGTTGTTAATAAACAGTCATAAATTTTCCTGTGATCAGTTGGCTCTTGCAATGAGCAAATACTGGTGAACTCCATAAGGGTAACAACCAGAAATTGTTTTCATATTAATGACACAGGAAACATTGTTTTTACTTGCTGACCGAATTAGGTCTACACTACCTTTTAAATAGGTGTCACAGATTGTGTTCTTTTTTTTTCTGTTTGAAATTGGTAGATTCTAAAGATGTGTTGAAATTATTGTGTTTTAGCAAGTAGCTGGTGTCCTTTTGCCTTTTCTTTTACACTTTTGGTTTAAGTAGGGTGTGAGAAGCCTGCTTGGGAATGTCCTAGCATGGCCAGAAAATTCCCTGCACAGCCTTTTCCCGGAGCGTTGGGGTTATGAAAGGTCTCTGTTGGATTCCTTTCATATTTAATTTCTTAAATCTGTTGCCATTTATGGAATAAATTCCTCTTCTAAATGTACTGTGGCGTTTCTGACTATCTGGGAGGAGACTGAGCAGTGGAACGTGTTACTTTTACACATAAACAAGAACGATCTGTCACACTACTACACTTTAAAGCACAGTTTATATGTAATTCTTATATGTAATTCATGTCACACAGTCTCATACGGAACCTACATCCGCTTTCTTTTATATACTGTATATGATAAGATACTGTCATCCCCCTTCCCTTTTGTGTGAGAGGATGAATGAGCATATGTATTTCTAGTTGCATGCTTGAGGGTAGCAGACAAGGCTGTCTGCTAGAGAACAGTAGGACCAACGTCGGAACAGGTAGCTACGCTTCCTAAAAGCAAAGAGGTTTCTATCCTTAGTACGGTCCTGTCCGTCCGTTGTCATGTTGGTATAGGAAGCTGCCCCTCTGGCCACTTCCGTTGGTCTTGGGGAGCCACCCTCAGGAAGCACGCTGGGCAGTAGGGCAGTTGCAGGGTGGCCGTGGCGAGCGTCTGAAGTGGTAAGATCTCCGGCTAAGCGCGTGTCTGTTAAGTCCGTAGGACAATGGATTTCTTAAGTTCGGCCTAACTGAAAATTTAATCACTTTTATTTCGGGTTTAGGTCTAAAATATCCGATGTTATCTTAAATTGCAGCGCAGTGTAATTATCGTGTGAAGTTCAGATTATTTTTCGGTAGTTGCTTTGTTACTACTTTGTGAGTAAAGTGGAACCACGTGTTGATCAGTAACTCTAACTAAGTTCATCAATCTTAAATCCGAATGTGCGTGAGATTATAACGTCTCGTCTTAAGAATATTTTTTTAATATAGCAACTTTTCTTTATGCTTTTCTTTATGTTCAACCCACGTGGGGTGTACTTTGCGAGACCAGTACCACGTGCTTATATAACTGTTTGACCCATCAGGTTAATAGTAAGACGTTAGTAACCAGTTCAAGGTTTTTCTTTTGTCAATTGCTTTTCGATCTAATGTATTTTAATTATCAAAATTATTGTGGAGTTGTACGCTTTGTGTAAACCAAGTTGACCACGTGGAGCATGTGGTGTAATCATCAAAGTAGCCCTCAGCTATTCTTTTTGCGAAGACTTCACAAAGAGTTAATATGAATTTAGTATACCAGTGTGTGGTAATTACATGACGGACAGGATTGTGGTATGAACGTAATTTCTTTGGGTAAAAACTGAATCTGTTGGTTGTGGTTAATTTCTTCTTGCTTATGTTTCAATGTTCTTCGTGTGTTATTCTATGAATGCAGTGTTGTATCCAGTCTCCCAATCTTGGCTCCATAGTTTATGTGTTCCGTAAGATTACAATCTCACATTCTTTTCAATCGTAAATAAGGCACCAGCTCAGTTATAACTCACGTATAATATGCTGAAATTTCAATGAACAATCTTAAAATAAATTTCCAAGTATAAACTGATTTCTTTCTTTTTATTTAAATTCTCCTTTTTATATATATATTTTACCGGTTTTGTATGACTATTAAAAGATTATCATTAATGTTAGTCTGCTAAATATCTGATGAAACAGTTGCCCAGTAATCCACGGTTAACGTCCCCAGACAGATCACAGCTTTTAACCCACTTTCATTGTCAATTAGCACCGATTTGAGTATACCAAAATTAAAGTAACAATATTACAATTCAGCATACCAAATTAAGGTACCAATATTACAACTTGCAATGTACTTACCGAACTGAGTTTCATTTACTGGAGAGTTTCAATTTAATGTGGGAGAATAAAAAATTATGAGAGGAATTCATTTTACAACGCAGTCGGACCTAAATGCAGGGCTAATAATTAACATGTCAGTACAGAAAACCATTACTGCCCCCTTATCGTGAGTGATCTCACCTAGACTGGAATCTTATACTCTTTGAGCTTCCCTGAGCAAATATACAGACTTTTAAGTATATTCATTAGTCACCTCATCGTAAGAGAAACCCTGTAGACTCGCTCGTTACCTGCACGTCAGTGGGCCCTTTGCAGTTCTCGCCTCTGTTCAACTTCCCTGGCCTACTGAGCAGTCACGTTAGAGGTAGCTGCCATCTTGGAGAAGTCGCATCCTCGGCTTGCAGACAGAAGTATACAACCTCTATAATTGCGGAAATGATGCCGGTGCAGGATTTTGTACACGAAATGACCTCTTGGTTATGTCCCATATATCTTCGATGGAATTCGTGTCGCGCGATGATGGTGGCCACATCATTCGCTCGAATTTCTAGAATGTTCGTCACACCAGCCACGATCAATTGTGACCCGGAGACATGGCGCATTGTCATCCACAAAGATTCCATTGCTGTACGGGAGCATGAATTCCATGAATTGCTCCAAATGTTCTCCAAATAGCCAATCATAGCCATTTCCAGTCAACGATAGTTTCAGTTGGACACTACACGTTCAAATGAAAAAAAAAAACAGAACGAATGGTGAAGTCCTCTTAAGATACGGGTTTTATTCAGATCGGGGGAGTTTTCCTCCCAGACTTGAACTTTACGTAAGATTAAAATTCTCCTAGTAAGTCCAATCTTACAGAAGAAAAGTGCACGTACTTGCTTCCCACTGTGGTTCACTTATTTGACCACGAAACGTTCTTGAGATTCAAAGTTCAGTTAGACAATACACCACGCAATTGCTCCCGCACTATATGAAAGCGGTCCAGTAAATACTCGAAGCACGTGAAGCTACTCCTGTTGAGTTCATCTGGAAAGCTGCACGTCTGTGGACATTACTCCGACCGACCTCCATCTGTTATGTTACGAACGTCTATTCACCTTCAGCGATCGCGCTGTTGTCAGCCGTCAAGCTCATCAGAACAAAATGCTATTTGTCACGCTACTCTGGAAGTGTCTCAGTTACTTGCATGTTCTAATGTGCAGCCGTCTCCATTTTCTGTCAAATGAGTTTTCGAAGTATACGATACGACTTACGAGGTGGTCAAACAACCTTTAAATAGCCTCTAATACGACACTGAACCATGGTTTGATGTAGCCTAACGACAGTAGCCTTTTGGACGATTTTTTGAAAATAAAATTAATTTACACAATTAATGACTGTACGTATCGTAACCACTAAGAGGTACTTTGTTTTTTTTTTTTTTCTTTTTGTTTTTTCCTTGACGCATCGCGTTCCTCCACGTTCGTACCACACTTCCAAATAATTGTTACACCGGGCCTCAACGAATTTAGCAGCAGTGGCAAATGCAATCTCGTTGCTTTTGAATATTTATGTGGCAGGTAACGGCAATGATTAGTCAATGTTCGCCACTGTTAATGATTTACGTTGTGGCCTGCTCGCTGCCTACGGTACAAAGCGGAGTAAGTCGCTGATCACGACAACGAGGTATATAGTCAAGAATCAGATTTGAATGATTAACGTAGGAGAAAAATGTCTCTCAAAGTTTGTAATACGACGATGATTCCTTGTTTATTTATGTATTCTTTCTCTCATCGAAACAGCCGGCAATCGCATATAATAAAATAATATTAGTTTCTTCGGCACGAAGAACAACTGAAAATAAATATAAAAATCATAGCTTCTGGAGTATTGTAAGTAATGCGGTATACTATTTGAGTTAGTGATATGAACCAAGGCGCATGTCATCAAGTTAGTTCAGCAGATTATCATTTGCTTAATGGTTACTGCTTAAAGCAGATGTCATAAAAATTCCACTCATCCGAAACGTTTCTTAACAATGTCGTGAACTGTACTCGCATAATTTATGGTGTACAAAAAATATTATTTTGCATTTTAAGACTTATTAGTTGATTGAAAAAATATGAGACATGAAGTTTTCCAGTAGTATACTTCCAATCACACTGAGATTTTGCAGTATTATCTGTTGTGGACTGACAAGACAGCCAGTCCACAGTGACGGGTAACCGAAAGGCCCGCGTACACACACGCCGGCGCCAGCTCTGGAACAGGATACGTAATGAATGCTATAAAGAAAAGTACGTAGCTTTTATAATACTTATCTTTAATCCATCATTGTGGTACATCGCTCTTGACGATACAAATGAGACTCTTTAAATACAAGCACTGTAAGGCTAATGGCGCCTTGCTAGGTCGTAGCCATGTACTTAGCTGAAGGCTATTGTAACTATCTCTCGGCAAATGAGAGAAAGGCTTCGTCAGTGTAGTCGCTAGCAAAGTCGTCGTACAACTGGGGCGAGTGCTAGTACGTCTCTCTAGAACTGCCGTGTGGTAGCGCTCGGTCTGCAATTACTGACAGTGGCGACACGCGGGTCCGACATGTACTAATGGACCGCGGCCGATTTAAAGCTACCACCTAGCAAGTGTGGTGTCTGGCGGTGACACCACATTATCAATTTTGTAACCCTTAATATTGCATCCGATATACTTTATCGCCCACACTATGTAACACATACACATACAGTGAGGTGATAAAAGTTGAGAGATAGCGATAGCGACATATAAAGACGGCGGTAGTAAGGGGTAGATAACGAATAAAACCGAGCGAGGTGGCGCAGTGGTTAGCACACTGGACTCGCATTCGGGAGGACGACGGTTCAATCGCGTCTCCGGCCATCCTGTTTTAGGTTTTCCGTGATTTCCCTAAATCGCTTCAGGCAAATGCCGGGATGGTTCCTTTGAAAGGGCACGGCCGATTTCCTTCCCCATCCTTCCCTCGCCCAAGCTTGCGCTCCGTCTCTAATGACCTCGTTGTCGACGGGACGTTAAACACTAATCTCCTCCTCCACTACGAATAATGGAGCAATGCATAGAAGGAGCTGTCATTTGTATTCGGGTGATTCATGTGAAAAGGTTTCCGACATGATTACGGCCGGACGGCGCGAATTAACGGGAAACCGTTAGGGAATTCAGTATTCCGAGAACCACAGTGTGCCTTCAGTTAACGACCAAGAGCAGCAGCGTCCGCATCGGGTTGTCCATGCCAACGGACAAACAACACTGCATGAAATAACCGTAGGAATTAGTATGGGACGTATGACGAACATATCCGTAAGGACAGCGCGGCGAAATCTGGCGTTAATGAGCTACGGCAGCCGACGACGTATGCGAATGCCTTTGCTAACACCGCAGCATCGCCTGCAGCGCCTCTCCTGGCTACGTGACCATATCGGTTGGATCGTAAAAACCGTGAGTTAGGCAGATGAGACCCAATCTCAGTTACTATTAGCTCGTGTTGCGTTCGAGGGTGGCGCAGACCCCTTGAAACTATGGAGCCTAGTTGTCGACATGACAACGGCCGTGGTGGCCGAGAGGTTCTAGGCGCAATGGTCTGGAACCGCGCGACCGCTACGGTCCCAACTTCGAATCCTCACTCGGGAATGGATGTGTGTGATGTCCTTAGGTTAGTTAGGTTTAAGTAGTTCTAAGTTCTAGGGGACTGATGACCTCAGAAGTTAAGTCTCATAGTGCTCAGAGCCATTTGAACCATTTTGTCAACATGACCATGTCCAAGGAGTTGGTGGCTTCATAATAATGTGTGCTGTGTTTACATGGAATGGACTGCGTCTTCTGGTCAGACTAAACCATCATTCACCGGAAATTAATATGTTCAGCTACTTAGAGATTATTTGCAGCCATTCATACACTTCATATTACCACAAAACGATGAAATTTTTATGGATGACATGCGTCATGTCAGTGGGCTACAGTTGTTCTCGACTGGTTTGAAGAACATTTTTGATAATTCGAGCCAATGATATGGGCACGCAGATCACCCGACATAAGTCGTGTCGAACATTTATATAGCATAATCGAGAGGTTAGTTCGTGTACAATATCAAGCACTGACAACACTTCCACAGTTATGGACGGCTAAAGAGGCAGAATAGCTCAATATTTCTGCAGGAGACTCCCAGCGACTTCTTGAGTCGATGCCACGTCGAGCTGCAGCACTCTGCTGGGCAAAAGGAGGTCCGACACCGAATTATGTGCTATTCCATTACTTTTGTCACCTCTGTGTACGTAATGCTTTCTACAAACAGGAAAAGAAAACAGGAGGTTCCTACCCACAAACATATACAGTATTTAACTCACTATTTGCAGATGGCTAAGTTATTATGGTGGATGCGTAAGACAACATACAACTGTACAGTACTGAGCCGTGGCTGGTTCGTATTATGCCTTGCATTAAACCTTGGTTTCTATTCTGCGTTTAGTCTCCCGCAGTTACCGCGATTATGCTGTTATTCTCTCTCTCCGCGAGTCGCAGCAGCAGCGTGTATCTATATTGGCACCCTTGTACTATCTTTGGCCTCGCGCTTATAGTTTCCGGCTGTGCTGTGTGTGGGAAGTTGGTCGGTTGGCGTGGAACAGTGAGAAAGTCTCCGTGGCGCGTGTCTGGCCGGGGCTGCTGGTGGGGTCCACGCGCGGTCGGAGTGTGAGGAGCTGTTCCCATTGCTACGAGGTCCGTGGCTTACCGATCCCGGAAACGAAAGTTGAGTCTTTACTTAATCTACCAGCCAGCCCCCACTGTTTCACACTGTGAATTTCGTGTGGGCATGATAATGATGACAATCAGAGGAACGCAACATGTATTAAGAATGGAAACGGAAAGCAGAACTTCTGACACTGATCTGAGGAGTGAAAAGCCTTGTTTCTCTGAAGAGGTGTATTGATAACATAGAATTATGCTCTTCACTGTTTTACCGCAAAAATAATGAGATCAAATATAAAATATAAACGTTATTAAGAACGTGCCGTACCACAAAATTGACTGCTTCTAAGTGGCACAAACTAAGTTTTTGTAAGGAGGTATCGTCGTACGCGCACAACAGTCTACAAAACCATAGAAAACATTGAGCTTACAACAACATCAGGAGACAACATAAATCGCATTCCAGTGAAGAGTGTTGCAGCCCACGCCCTCGTCGATGGACCATGTATATTTCTTGGATGTTCTCTTAATTTCAGTTTGGATATAAACGACACTTTTTCACATGGAAATGGATGGTTTACTGTTGCCATAGTGAGAGGTGGTAACGGAGTGTCTAGTGTACCTGGTCTTGAAAGCTTTAATGATAGAGATGTAATTTCGTTTCGCACTTACCATATGTTTGAAATTGTTAATAAACATTTTGATAAATCTGCTTATGACTCTACGTCCCCACTTGTATTGTATACACGTAACAAAAGAAAACGGCAACCAGCCGCTGTTAAAAATGACTGCATGGTTTTACTTGGACTGTGGAAGTCTGATGCTGGGAGCGGAAGCTCGTAACACACTGGCTGCTGACAAAAGCCCCACCTCTTTCTCCCACAGCAGCCAGCTTTTCCGTACTTATTATAAAAATGGATACGCATACATATGGATGTACGCGTACATGTCCTACATCTCCTCCTAAAGTAATGGACCGATTTCAACCAAACTTGCTAAATATATCACTTGCTGACTGAAAAGAATCGTCACAGGTATGACATTTCAATTTATTACTTCTTTAGTACCAATTCTGTTAGCAACACGCTTCGTAGACAGTATCGCCAATGCTGCTTAAAACACCTACAAAGTTATATAATCGTATGACACATCCTTCAGAAAATATAACGTCATAAACAATGAGATGCGTGAAAACGAAACTGCAGGCCGAAATTCACTAGGATAATTAGATGAACTATGGGCGCAAATAGATGCGACATAATTAAATATATGCGAAACGTATGTGGGATGTGCACACACCACCAAAGACACGTGTAAAAGCTCCTCGTAAATGCCAGGGTCGATTTCAACTAAACTTGGTGCACATACACTACTGGCCATTAAAATTGCTGCACCAAGAAGAAATAAAGATGATAAACGGATATTCATTCGACAAATATATTATAGCAGAACTGACATGTGATTAAATTTACACGCAATTTGTATGCATAGATCCTGAGAAATTAGTACTCAGAACAACCACCTCTGCCCGTAATAACGGCCTTGATACGCCTGGGCATAGAGTCAAACAGAGCTCGGATGGCGTGTACAGGTACAGCTGTCCATGCAGCTTCAACACGATAGCACAGTTCATCACGAGTAGTGACTGGCGTATTGTGACGAGCCAGTTGCTCGGCCACTATTGACTAAACGTTTTCAATTGGTGATATATCCGGAGAATGTGCTGGCCAGGGTAGCAGTCGAACATTTTCTGTATCCAGAAAGGCCCGTACAGGACCTGCAATATGCGGTCGTGCATTATCCTGCTGAAATGCAGGGTTTCACAGGGATCGAATTAAGGGTAGAGCCACGGGTCGTAACACATCTGAAATGTAGCGTCCACTGTTCAAAGTGCCGTCAATGCGAACAAGAGGTGACCAGGACGTGTAACCAATGGCACCCCATACCATCACGCCGGGTGATACTCCAGGATGGCGATGACGAATACACGCTTCAAATGTGCGTTCACCGCGATGTCGTTAAACATGGATGCGACTATCATTACGCTGTAAACAGAACCTGGATTCATGCGAAAAAATGACGTTTTGCCATTCGTGCACCCAGGTTCGTCGTTAAGTACACCATCGCAGGTGTTCCTATTTGTGATGCAGCGTCAAGGGGTACCGCAGCCATGGTCTTCGAGCTGATAGTCCATGCTGCTGCAGACGTCGTCGAACTGTTCGTGCAGATGATTGTTGTCTTGCAAACGTCCCCATCTGTTGACTCAGGGATCGAGCCGTGGCTGCACGATCCGTTACAGCCATGCGAATAAGATGCCTGTCATCTCGACCGATAGTGATACGAGGCCGTTGGGATCCAGCGCGGCGTTCCGTATTACACTCTTGAACCCACCGAATCCATATTCTGCTAACAGTCATTGGATATCGACCAACGCGAGCAGCAATGTCGCCATACGATACACCGCAATCGCGATAGGCTACAGTCCGACCTTTATCAAAGTTGAAAACGTGATCGTACGCATTTCTCCTCGTTGCACGAGGCATGAAAACAACGTTTCACCAGGCAACGCCGGTCGACTGCTGTTTGTGTATGAGAAATCGGTTGGAACCTTTCCTCATGTCAGCACGTTGTAGGTGTCGCCAACGGCGCCAACATTCTGTGAATGCTATGAAAAGCTAATCATTTGCTTATCACAGCATCTTCTTCCTGTCGTTTAAATTTCGCGTCTGTAGCACATCATCTTCGTGGTACAGCAATTTTAATGGACAGTAGTGTACTACTTACTGTTTGGAGAGAAACACTATAAGAGTAAGAATCAGAAACATCGAGTTGGGACAGGGGCATCATGGAAAGAGAAGGGTGTAGGAGGAGACTGATAGAGAGGGGAAGAAGCAGACGCAAGCATATAGGCAGGAGGAGGAGGTGTAGAGAGAATGGGAGGGGTAAATGCACAGGGAGAGTTGGATATGGATGGAGAAAGGAAAAAGGAGCCGCTGAACAGAGAAAGGCAGAAGAAGAGAGGGACAGAGAGAGGGGAAGGCGGAGACTAACAGAGAGAGGCATGAGGAGGAGATGGACAGAGAGAGGGCAAAGCAGAGTGGCTGAGAGGAGGAAGGAGGGAATGGTCAGTGATTTGCGGGGGGGGGGGGGGGGGGGGGAAGATGGGATAAGAGGATGAAGAGATGGACTAGGAGAGGGGAGAAGCTGATGGACAGAGAAGTATATGAGGAGAGAGAGGGAGGAGGAGAAGGAGTTTGTCTAGTGGAAGACTAGAATAAAAATACTTCCGGACAACGTAAGGTACTCATGTAGTAGCTTATAAAAGAACCGAACATATAATGGATTGATGAGTCACAGTTGTGACACTAGAGTTGATAAAGTGTCACTAGAAGGACCAGGTGCAGCTTTGTCGCTTATTTCTGCAAATAATGTTAACAGTCACTACACACACAAGCTCACTTTGATAAACACCATTTTCACAACGGTTACATATTGTTAAGAGGCGCCATACTCTTGCTTAGTTAGGATTTGCTACGAGATTAAACGTTCCGGAGCAGCACGAAGTCAGCCGGCTTCTACCGATTACAGACGGCGACCAGTAATGACATTTATTTACACAATTAGCGTAGTTACTGGTTTCTAACAGACAGCTTGATCATCAGACACCTGAAGAAAATAACAATAAAAAAATGTGATGCGGACGTGAACAGCAATCTAAAGATCATCGAGCCAGTTCGAAACCGGTAAGGGAGCTATTTGTGTAGATAAATGGCTTCATTCATTATGGCTTGTTACTGTTTCCTTCTTTGCACGAATCACGTTGTGTTCTGTACATAGCCACAGTCTCATAATATATCAATTTTAGACAAAATATCAGGAAGAAAATCATTGTTTCAATTGCCATTCACACAGAGACACTACGTTTTACTTGTGAGAATACAAGTAACGAAATACCACTTTATGTTTTTCTCTGCTTGAACTGTAGTCAACCACGGGCAACAGAAGAAATACACTCCTGGAAATTGAAATAAGAACACCGTGAATTCATTGTCTCAGGAAGGGGAAACTTTATTGACACATTCCTGGGGTCAGATACATCACATGATCACACTGACAGAACCACAGGCACATAGACACAGGCAACAGAGCATGCACAATGTCGGCACTAGTACAGTGTATATCCACCTTTCGCAGCAATGCAGGCTGCTATTCTCCCATGGAGACGATCGTAGAGATGCTGGATGTAGTCCTGTGGAACGGCTTGCCATGCCATTTCCACCTGGCGCCTCAGTTGGACCAGCGTTCATGCTGGACGTGCAGACCGCGTGAGACGACGCTTCATCCAGTCCAAAACATGCTCAATGGGGGACAGATCCGGAGATCATGCTGGTCAGGGTAGTTGACTTACACCTTCTAGAGCACGTTGGGTGGCACGGGATACATGCAACGTGCATTGTCCTGTTGGAACAGCAAGTTCCCTTGCCGGTCTAGGAATGGTAGAACGATGGGTTCGATGACGGTTTGGATGTACCATGCACTATTCAGTGTCCCCTCGACGATCACCAGTGGTGTACGGCCAGTGTAGGAGATCGCTCCCCACACCATGATGCCGGGTGTTGGCCCTGTGTGCCTCGGTCGTATGCAGTCCTGATTGTGGCGCTCACCTACACGGCGCCAAACACGTATACGACCATCATTGGCACCAAGGCAGAAGCGACTCTCATCGCTGAAGACGACACGTCTCCATTCGTCCCTCCATTCACGCCTGTCGCGACACCACTGGAGGCGGGCTGCACGATGTTGGGGCGTGAGCGGAAGACGGCCTAACGGTGTGCGGGACCGTAGCCCAGCTTCATGGAGACGGTTGCGAATGGTCCTCGCCGATACCCCAGGAGCAACATTGTCCCTAATTTGCTGGGAAGTGGTGGTGCGGTCCCCTACGGCACTGCGTAGGATCCTACGGTCTTGGCGTGCATCCGTGCGTCGCTGCGGTCCGGTCCCAGGTCGACGGGCACGTGCACCTTCCGCCGACCACTGGCGACAACATCGATGTACTGTGGAGACCTCACGCCCCACGTGTTGAGCAATTCGGCGGTACGTCCACCCGGCCTCCCGCATGCCCACTATACGCCCTCGCTCAAAGTCCGTGAACTGCACATACGGTTCACGTCCACGCTGTCGCGGCATGCTATCAGTGTTAAAGACTGCGATGAAGCTCCGTATGCCACGGCAAACTGGCTGACACTGACGGCGGCGGTGCACAAATGCTGCGCAGCTAGCGCCATTCGACGGCCAACACCGCGGTTCCTGGCGTGTCCGCTGTGCCGTGCGTGTGATCATTGTTTGTACAGCCCTCTCGCAGTGTCCGGAGCAAGTATGGTGGGCCTGACACACCGGTGTCAATGTGTTCTTTTTTCCATTTCCAGGAGTGTACTTCAGTCGGTCGATGAAAGAGGGAAGTACAAAAATGTTGAGGGAAGATCAAGAATGCAGAAATACACGTCGCTGAGGAATGAACTAAACAGAAAATGCAGGGTTCAAATGGTTCAAGCACTATGCGACTTAACATCTGACATCATGAGTCCGCTACACTTTGAACTTCTTAAACTCAACCAACCGAAGGATATCACACACATCCATGCCCGAGGCAGGATTCTAACCTGCGACCGTAGCAGCAGCGCAGTTCCGGACTGAAGCGCCTAGAACCGTTCGGTCACAGCGGCCGGCAAAATGCAGAATGCATGGAAACTAAGACGATATGACTGAATGAAAAATGTGAAGAAATCGAAAATGAAATGATAAATGATTGTTGGAAGGACTGACTCAGCATATACGAAAGACAAAACAACCTCCTGTGAAATTAAAAGCAAGGGTGGTAACATTAAGAGTGCAACGGGAATTCTGCAGTTACATGCCGAGTAGAGACCGGATAGGTGAAAAAAATACATTGAAGGCCTCTACGAGGAGAAGGACTTTGGATGTGATAGAATCGCGGAGTCGATTTAGAAGAGATAGGGGATCCAGCGTTAGCATTAGAATTTAAGAGAGCTTTGGAGGACTTAAGATCAAATAAGACAGAAGGAGTAGATAATATTCCATCAGAATTTCTAAAATCGTTGGGGGAAGTGGCAACAAAACCACTAATCACGTTGATGTGCAGAATGTATGAGTCATCCACACTATTCCCATCAGCGAGAATTATCGCACAGTCAGCTTAACAGCTCATGCATCTAAGTTCCTGAAGAATAATATACAGAAGAATGGAAAAGAAAATTGAGGTTGTGTTAAATGACGTTGAGTTTGGCTTTGGGAAAGGCAAAGGCACCATAGAGGCATTTCTGACGTTGCGGTTGATAATGGAAGCAAGACTAAAGGAAAGTCATGAAACGATCATTGGATTTGTCTATCTGGAAAAAGCATTTGACAACGTAAAATGGTGCAAGATGTTCGAAACTCTGAGAAAAATAGGG
Source organism: Schistocerca cancellata (assembly GCF_023864275.1). Taxonomy (NCBI): domain Eukaryota; kingdom Metazoa; phylum Arthropoda; class Insecta; order Orthoptera; family Acrididae; genus Schistocerca; species Schistocerca cancellata. The sequence goes on from NC_064633.1 coordinate 102,470,299, forward strand.
TTAAGCTATAGGGAGAGACGGGTAATATACAATATGTACAACAGGCAAGAGGTAATAATAAGATTGGACAACCAAGAACGAAGTATTCGGATTAAACAGGGTGGAAGGCAGGAACGTAGTACATCGCCCCTACTGTTGAAACTGTACATCGAAGCAGCAATGACGGATATAAATAAAAGTTCAGATGTGGAAGTAAAATTCACACTGAAAGGATATCAATGATACGATTCGCTAATGACATCGCTATTCTAAGTGAAAATGAAGAAGAATTACATGATCTGCAAAATAGAATGAACAGTACAGTAAGTACAGAATATGGATTGAGAGTAAATCGAAGAAAGACAAAAGTGATGAGAAGTAGCAGAAATGTGACCAACGAGAAAATAAACATCAGGACTGATGATCACGAAGTAGACGAAGTTAAAGAATTCTTCTACCCTGGCAGCAAAATAACGGAGCAAGGAGAACATCAAAAGCAGACTAGCACTGGCAGAAAGAGTATTCATGATTAAGAGAAGTCTACTAACATAAAGTATGGGCCTTAATTTGAGAAATAAATTTCTGAGAATGTACTTTCGGAGCACAGAATTGTAGAGCACAGCATTGTATTGGTAGTGAAACATGGGCTGTGGGAAAACCGGAACATAAGAGAATCAGAGCATTTGAAATGTGGTGCTACAGAGGGACTGATAAGATAAGGAATGAGGAGGTTCCGCGCAGAATCGGAGAGAAAATAAGTGTGTGGTAAACACTGACAAGGAGAAGGGAGAGGATGGTATGAAATCTGTCAGGATATGAGGGAATGACTTCCACAGTACTACAGGGAGCTGAAGAGGGCAAAAACTGTAGAGGAAGACAGAGATCGGAATGATACAATGAAGGCTATATGACACAGTCGCAACAATCACATACTTAACAAAGTCTTTTAAGCAAAGAAGGAATTGATATGAAAATCTCAAATGTAACAATGGAATTATTAGAGAGAAAGTGACATTTCAGGGGACACGATAGTAACATCATAACAGAATATGGTAATTAAACCACGTTACTTGAAAAAGTAATCGAGAGAATGGGAGAAGGTGCACGAAATTTTTGAAAGATTAAGAATGAGTAAAAAAATACTTTGTAAACATCACATTTTACCAGGTACCAGGAAATGTAGCAAGCGATACAGTAACCAAAAGCACTGAGGAAAGTATTACAACCATTCGAAGACCTCTTTAAATATATGAATAGTTCGAAGTATGGAGCAAAAAAACAGAGTTAAAAGTGAAATAACTGGTTTCTGGTAGTATTGCCACACGATTTGTACTAAGCTACTTCATTTACAAAGAAATCCCAAACCTCTGCAGATAATTACACATCCATATAAATGGCTGAATGTGTACACTCCCGGAAATGGAAAAAAGAACACATTGACACCGGTGTGTCAGACCCACCATACTTGCTCCGGACACTGCGAGAGGGCTGTACAAGCAATGATCACACGCACGGCACAGCGGACACACCAGGAACCGCGGTGTTGGCCGTCGAATGGCGCTAGCTGCGCAGCATTTGTGCACCGCCGCCGTCAGTGTCAGCCAGTTTGCTGTGGCATACGAAGCTCCATCGCAGTCTTTAACACTGGTAGCATGCCGCGACAGCGTGGACGTGAACCGTATGTGCAGTTGACGGACTTTGAGCGAGGGCATATAGTGGGCATGCGGGAGGCCGGGTGGACGTACCGCCGAATTGCTCAACACGTGGGGCGTGAGGTCTCCACAGTACATCGATGTTGTCGCCAGTGGTCGGCGGAAGGTGCACGTGCCCGTCGAGCTGGGACCGGACCGCAGCGACGCACGGATGCACGCCAAGACCGTAGGATCCTACGCAGTGCCGTAGGGTACCGCACCGCCACTTCCCAGCAAATTAGGGACACTGTTGCTCCTGGGGTATCGGCGAGGACCATTCGCAACCGTCTCCATGAAGCTGGGCTACGGTCCTGCACACCGTTAGGTCGTCTTCCGCTCACGCCCCAACATCGTGCAGCCCGCCTCCAGTGGTGTCGCGACAGGCGTGAATGGAGGGACGAATGGAGACGTGTCGTCTTCAGCGATGAGAGTCGCTTCTGCCTTGGTGCCAATGATGGTCGTATGCGTGTTTGGCGCCGTGCAGGTGAGCGCCACAATCAGGACTGTATACGACCGAGGCACACAGGGCCAACACCCGGCATCATGGTGTGGGGAGCGATCTCCTACACTGGCCGTACACCACTGGTGATCGTCGAGGGGACACTGAATAGTGCACGGTACATCCAAACCGTCATCGAACCCATCGTTCTACCATTCCTAGACCGGCAAGGGAACTTGCTGTTCCAACAGGACAATGCACGTCCGCATGTATCCCGTGCCACCCAACGTGCTCTAGAAGGTGTAAGTCAACTACCCTGGCCAGCAACATCTCCGGATCTGTCCCCCATTGAGCATGTTTGGGACTGGATGAAGCGTCGTCTCACGCGGTCTGCACGTCCAGCACGAACGCTGGTCCAACTGGGGCGCCAGGTGGAAATGGCATGGCAAGCCGTTCCACAGGACTACATCCAGCATCTCTACGATCGTCTCCATGGGAGAATAGCAGCCTGCATTGCTGCGAAAGGTGGATATACACTGTACTAGTGCCGACATTGTGCATGCTCTGTTGTCTGTGTCTATGTGCCTGTGGTTCTGTCAGTGTGATCATGTGATGTATCTGACCCCAGGAATGTGTCAATAAAGTTTCCCCTTCCTGGGACAATGAATTCACGGTGTTCTTATTTCAATTTCCAGGAGTGTATGTACGAGTAGTAGTGAAGAATAGAGATGTATAATGCTAATAACATTTGTGTTATTTAAAAATATTTAAATTTTCACATGCAGAAATTGGAGGCATTACTTTTCAGTATGCGCTCGTAGTAAAATGGGTCACCGGAAGGAAACCATGATACAGATAAAAATGAAAAATTTAACACTATATGTGGGTTCAGCTGTGAGCCAGTCCGCAAACTGCCCTAAAACGAGACTTCGCTTTTCAGGTACGTGAGAATACGAGAGGGCATTTTTGTCGCAAAAATGCCGACTGGGCGATTGTATGTCTCCATATCTGCAGATCAACACTTGCACTGGGGAATTTCCTTTCCTCGCCAGACGAAAGACCCCTCCTGACCTGACATCGCACTGGACTTCCGACGTCATTATGCCAGTACCACCAGCACCGTGCTGTGTTTAAAATTCGGTCCTGACCTGGACCCCAGTGTCGCCGCCGATACAGTCTCTGTGCGACTGAGCATTTCCCTGTGTCCGCACCCACAAAGAGACGCAGCTGCCAGCCATCTGGCGCTCGATAGCCTAACGTTCTCGTTCATCAAACTGGGACTACACTAAAGCCCTCTAGTGGTTAAGTAAATAACATCCTGGCTGCCGACCCAACAGAGAGCGCTGATCATTGATCTGTCCTTTTTCAGCTGTCATATAGACATAGGTAATTGATAGGTTGCTACAGGCAATGTAATACGTATATTAATCATTGACCGTAAATTCACCATAAAAAGGATTGGTCCTATTCTATTCACATATTTCTTTTTAATAATTTTGCATTGGTAACTGTATTCGTCTTTTAATGTATCGCAATTTAGTTTCTATGACAGATATCAATTTTAAAAGTTTGCTACATGTATTTTACATAATGTGTTTCTATCAGATTATGTTTTTTGTGTAAATGATGACTACATCTAAGCAGACAGTAGTGATATCTAGGGAAGATGTAGGTAAATAGATTTCTGGTAGCTACTGCACTTCAGTAGGCATTTGGAATAATGACTGTGTAGACGATACGGCCTATTCTACACCTTATTTTAGATCTATATGACGATGATATGCTGATTACATTTATATGTTTTAACGATGCCATTCTAAGATGACAAGAACTCTGCCCCTTACATGAAGTCATTAAAGATCACCTAACTGACGTTGAGCGAACAGTAAGACTGAACAAAAATGACTGACAAGGCACAATGCATCTTGTAGAGGGTATAGTATGGACGTATTGGAATAATTAATGTCGGGTGATGGTTTCAGGAGTAATTCACACGACATGAAAACTTTGTGGAAACGCGTCGATATACTGGAGGCTAGTTTATGGCCGGCTGGGGAGCGGCGAAGGGAAGCGACAATAGGCAGCTTAGGGTGGCTCAAGCTATGAGAAAGCGGTAATGGGGGCGGCCTCCAGCTGCTTTAAGATGAGTGACAGTGAGTGGGTGGTTGACCCCATGCCGGTGTACTGGGAAGCAGATGGAGAACTTGTACGCCTGTTGATAAATGTCCGTCATCCCGTTTTCAGTGAAACATGCGAGAAAGTCGCGCAAATCTACGGTGGAGAGGTCAACAGAGGCCAAAATATGCGTTTTTGTGACTATAGCAACTTCACGCTGAATTCACTATCCACAGAGTCTGAAGTAAATCATGTGAAGAGCGACAGAATGAAATACGCTGGCCTCCGATGGGAACGTAGGACTGAGGAATTTGAAGTACTTTCCTGGGAGTCAGAGTTCCGGAAAAATTGGTGTTTTGTGTAGACGCTAACCTTGATGGGTGGCCTGGGAGGAGCTAAATAGCAGAAGTTGAGAAGAAGGGAAATTTTGTGGGAATTTGTTCACTTCCCAGAGCAGGCATTGGTCGGGGCTGGGAAGCGATGCATAATTAACGCGACTTGCGCTGCAATTGGCGTAAGTGATTTTGCTGGAGCGGAAACCGGGGCAAAGAGCGGACTGGCAGAAGTCTACGTAGAGGTCTTGCCTAGAGTGCGGACGTGGCGCTCTTTACTCAGCTTGCCTGAGAAAGAGTGAGCATCTCTGTAGTTTAGGACTTAGCAAATGGAACGATTGAGCTTTGAGATAGGAAGTTTTGGTTCAGCTATGTGCTGAGCAAGATAGCTAGGAGTGAATAGACGAGCACTGCCTTGCAGCACCACGAGGTCGGCCGACGTCCGCACAACGACTCTGCTCCGCCACGCTGTATTCGGTGATGTTGCGCCCGCTCCCGCCATTGATTACTTTGTTGGATCACGTCGGCAAAGTTTCCTCGAGGGTTTCATGGGCCGTGTACTGTAGAAAATTTCTCGCACTTTGCATTACGCCTGGATCAGTCGATAGGAATTACTTTTGAGTTATCGCGCTTTACTCCACGCAAACGCAATTTATTACCACTGCCTGATAGGAGAGTCTTGTAATGGGATGATTGAAGATCGGGAGTTAAAATAAATTTGTGCTAATCGACTGCATCTGTTTTCCATCAAGTAGTTGAAATTCCAAGTCACTTTCTTAATTAATTTTATGTTCAACATTTGCCTCTGATGTTCAATAGCTGAATGTAACGTCAATGTGCACACCTTTTTAATTAAAAGTGATCAGTTCTGAATCAATTAATGTCAACACTGCCACCGCAGTTCAATCAGGAGTCACAGGGTCTTATTACTTTTTTTGCGTTATCCGATATTGCGGCAGTTTTCCACTCTCTGTTGATCTGCTAGTCAATTAGCTGGGGCGAACACACGCCAAAACCACATAAGTGATGGGTGGGGTGTTACACCATTATGGCCTTATCACTTTAGGACATGGTGTAAAAAAGGTACGTTTTGCCGTATTTTCTGTACGTCTCCCTGGTTGTATGATAGTATTGATAGTACAGGGTGTTTCAAAAATGACCGGTATATTTGAAACGGCAATAAAAATTAAACGAGCAGCGATAGAAATACACCGTTTGTTGCAATATGCTTGGGACAACAGTACATTTTCAGGCAGACAAACTTTCAACAACAGATGGCGCTGCGGTCTGGGAAACTCTATAGTACGATATTTTCCACATATCCACCATGCGTAGCAATAATATGGCGTAGTCTCTGAATGAAATTACACGAAACCTTTGACAACGTGTCTGGCGGAATGGCTTCACACGCAGATGAGATGTACTGCTTCAGCTGTTCAATTGTTTCTGGATTCTGGCGGTACACCTGGTCTTTCAAGTGTCCCCACAGAAAGAAGTCACAGGGGTTCATGTCTGGCGAATAGGGAGGCCAATCCACGCCGCCTCCTGTATGTTTCGGATAGCCCAAAGCAATCACACGATCATCGAAATATTCATTCAGGAAATTAAAGACGTCGGCCGTGCGATGTGGCCAGGCACCATCTTGCATAAACCACGAGGTGTTCGCAGTGTCGTCTAAGGCAGTTTGTACCGCCACAAATTCACGAAGAATGTCCAGATAGCGTGATGCAGTAATCGTTTCGGATCTGAAAAATGGGCCAATGATTCCTTTGGAAGAAATGGCGGCCCAGACCAGTACTTTTTGAGGATGCAGGGACGATGGGACTGCAACGTGGGGCTTTTCGGTTCCCCATATGCGCCAGTTCTGTTTATTGACGAAGCCGTCCAGGTAAAAATAAGCTTCGTCAGTAAACCAAATGCTGCCCACATGCATATCGCCGTCATCAATCCTGTGCACTATATCGTTAGCGAATGACTCTCGTGATGCAATGGTAGCGGCGCTGAGGGGTTGCCGCGTTTGAATTTTGTATGGATAGAGGTGTAAACTCTGGCGAATGAGACGATACGTGGACGTTGGCGTCATTTGAACCGCAGCTGCAACACGGCGAACGGAAACCCGAGGCCGCTGTTGGATCACCTGCTGCACTAGCTGCGCATTGCCCTCTCTGGTTGCCGTATGCGGTCGCCCTACCTTTCCAGCATGTTCATCCGTCACGTTCCCAGTCCGTTGAAATTTTTCAAACAGATCCTTTATTGTATCGCTTTTTGGTCCTTTGGTTACATTAAACCTCCGTTGAAAACTTCGTCTTGTTGCAACAACACTGTGTTCTAGGCGGTGGAATTCCAACACCAGAAAAATCCTCTGTTCTAAGGAATAAACCATGTTGTCTACAGCACACTTGCACGTTGTGAACAGCACACGCTTACAGCAGAAAGACGACGTACAGAATGGCGCACCCACAGACTGCGTTGTCTTCTATATGTTTCACATCACTTGCAGCGCCATCTGTTGTTGAAAATTGTAACTACTGTAATTTCGAAAGTTTGTCCGCCTGAAAATGTACTGTTGTCCCAAGCATATTGCAACAAACGGTGTATTTCTATCGCTGCTCGTTTAGTTTTTATTGCCGTTTCAAGTATACCGGTCATTTTTGAAACACCCTGTATATTGTGATACGTATTGCTGTATTATGTTGAAAGACACACTGCTCACTAGGTGTATATATTTGTATATTATAGATCTGAGGATGGTCATTACGGACTGAAACCGATCATTGTCTAAAGAATTCATACTGTGATCGAAGACTGGAATAAAAAACATTACGTAAGTAAAGTGTTCAGTGGTGTTGAGAAAGGACTGGACAGATTCCAGCCAAATTTCTACACTGCACTGGATCGTTGACTGACACAACACCTGAAACTCTTGGAGTCGCATATGTTTGATATGACTATGAAGGAGGCGAGACAAATTGCACTCCAAATAGCCGAGAAAAGCAAAGCGGAAACTTAATTTTGGAAACGAAATGTTGTTCAAAAAAGAACTTTTTGGTGCTTCCGAAGATCGTCACTGTTTGTACTGCAAGGACCTATACTCGCATTCAAAACCTGGAGAACACTGGTTGAGGTTTCAGCAGTGTAATTTGTGGGCACACAATGAGCGTGCTGTAGAATGCCACAGAACAAAAAACTTTATTTGTGATGTCTGATGATGATGATGATGATGAGCGTTTGGCGTCATTGGCCGGGAGGCCCCTCGCGGGGCAGGTCCGGCCGCCTTGGCGCAGGTCTTATTACATTCGGCGCCACATTGGGCGACCTGCACGCCGGACGGGGATGAAATGATGATGAACACAACACAACACCCAGTCCCTGAGCGGAGAAAATCTCCGACCCAGCCGGGAATCGAACCCGGGCCCGGAGGACGGCAATCCGTCACGCTGACCACTCAGCTACTGGGGCGGACTGTGATGTCTGAAAATAGATAGGATTGGTGAGAATTATTTTTTCAGAAACGGAACCAATTTTGTAGCTTCATGGATACACATTAGCAGTTCTACTTTCGGTCTTCACTTTCTGTGCGATTGAACTCACAAACCTTGTTACTGTTGAACAACTGTTTCAGGAATAGTCCCTTATTTGTTAAGTACAATTATGTTAAATGTGTCAAATATCTATTGCTTACCTGAATTTCTTACTTTTTCGTATAACTGTGTCATTTTAGTCTTATATCGGTCTAACATGATTTATTATGTACTTCTTACAAAAATGTCAAAAAGTATGGTTTATATTTAGTTAAAACCATAGAAAGAAGACAGCGAAACTCAAAACCGAATGAGGCATGGCCTTCACTCAAATTTTATTGAACCCTGTGCTTTATGGAGCAATAATAAGCTAAACAAAAAGTGCCATGTCATTTTAGCCAGGCTTCTCCTACATTCAAATTCGATGAACTAGTAGTAGATAACGTTAAGCCAGTTTTGCTTTTCTGTTCGCTACTACATATGATCAACACTATTTAAAGTTTAACCAACACGTATAATCTATCCCACAAATTTAGAACTGTCGGCGCACGGCAGAGCAAAGGCACGTGTACATATGGAAATACGCACAAAGCAAACCGAAAATAAAGAACAGTGCAAACAGATGAGTACTGTGTCTCAGCGTACGTCCAACTTCACCATTACAGCATGCGTCCATAAACATTATTTACAGATACTTGTTTACATATATATACAGATACATATACGAAGTCGTGTTGTAGTTTCCTTTACAGATATAATTTTTTACATATTAATTCACTAGAATTCCTAGTCATTAGTAATCTGCTCAGTGAATCCGCCTGTATTTGCTATGGTTAACAAAACTTTGACATATCACAACGATGTTATTTTAAGTAACGAGCTACTTTCCAGTACTTTCTTTCATGTCTTTTGGTTGGATAAAATACATAATATAAAAGTATTAGTACCCTTTTCTCTTTCACACATGTCATTAACAACAAATTTAGTGTTTCTAATGCTTTCTTATTCCTGAGAACAAAATCTTACTATTGCACATTTTGATATTTATTCAGATACTGACGACATTAGAGGTCTTTAATGCTGTTGTATTTAGTGAAGGCCAAAGGTAACTCCTTCGTGCCGTATATTGACTAGCTTATATGGTCCTGTAAACAATAGCTACCATTTGCTGTTCCTTTTGTGTAAAGGACAAGATTTCGGATGAGTTTTGAATAATAGTGTTTCACCAAATAAGTAATTCTGTACACGACCTAACCTTTTGCCATACTATCTGGTTCTGGCATGATCGACAAGTACATCGAGTGTTTTCTTACCTTTCCTTCCAGTATAGGTTCTTCTTTAGGCAGGTATGGCAATGAGTTTATCCTATCGTTGGTTTCTCCCTGATTTTCGAGTAGTTCCGAAGGTCTATGTCGTGTTTTGTAAACAGGTGTATCGTGTTCAATATATTCAAATGGTTTAATGAATTCTGTCCATCGTGTATTTCTTACTGACAGTAGTAGACTGCAGCACGGCGAATTCAGTTGCTTTCCATTGAAGCTTTTGTCTCCTTTCCTGATCAACAGCCTCCCATGGCTCGTCTATGGAATGGAATGGCAAATCTGTCATGTGGCATCTAATCCATATTTTATACTCTCGTATTTATTATACCAGGTTCCTTTTCAAACGCATGTAATTATTTCAAAAGTACGTTTCTTAAATCTATTTTTTGTTATTAACTGAGATAAGAACATACCACTGCTTTGTTATGTACATAGGTTTTGTTATTGTTATTTCCACTACAGTGATTTGTGAAACTATCTTCAGGTGCAGATATTTTTCCGTTTTAAAATTTTAATTTTAATTCTTGGTAATTCTTACCGTATTCCACTGCGGTATGTACTAAGACAACTTTGATATCCTTTCTCTTAATTCATAAATAGCCCTTACCAAATGAAAAGCCTATTTCTATATCCCTTTCAAAAAAAAAAAAAAACTCTATGCTCAGCAAGTAGTCTCTACCACAAGACACTTCAAAATTGGGAATAGACGTAAACCTGTTTCCTGTGTTTACACGTACTTGTGTCTATCACTGGACTGACTAGAGCTCCTGCTATACGACAGTTTTGTGCTAGGTAGATGGGTAGTTGGTCTGCTTCTTTAATCCAATCGAATAAGTCCTATTATAGGGCAATAACCGAGAGAGACACCTGTATCGAATACAATCGTAGTAAGAGCTTTTCCCACTACGGTTTGACTACAAGTGTTATTTTTAGTATACTTATATGCAGATGCGTACATAACTCTTCTAATATCATTCGACCATTATACCGCAGTAGGTTAACGTGACTGCCGTGATTGCGCTCACCCGTGAAACAACAATTGCCAGAGGGCTTAATGAGAGCGGAATTAATTAAACGAAGCTTCTGTATGAGTAGTTGGCAATAGCTTATAATTACTCCAACTATTTTCACTGAGTGACCTTGATTTTGCAAATTAGTGCTTGGTGGACCATGGTGTATGCGACTGTTTGGCACTTAAGTATTGCTTACATTTCCTTGGTTCTGGGTCTCATTCCAGTAACTGTTACTGTTGTTGCAAAATTTTGTCTGCCCCGTTTCCTTGGTAACCGGTGTGGTGCCGATCATTACTATCTTCCTTCTGCTATTATTATTTAAATTCGACGGCTGTTGTCCGCATGACATGTATCACATCGGTGTGTGGTTGGAGGTGATGTCATTGGAGTGGTGCAGAACCCATTAGGATGCCTAGTGTTACGATTGTGTGCACGCGGCTAATATAAATGTGGCACGTTATTGTGACCGTTATTGTTAAGGTTATGGAGTTTCATGTTTTCATGAACAAGGTTAATAGAGTCCAGAACGGATATGAACTGTTCTAGATCCTCTTCCTGCACATGTACAAATTTCTTACGAATATCTATAGGCCACTCCACCTTCAAAATTATTAACATGTCTTTCTGAGAAGTAGGTTCGTCACAATAACGAATTTTGTTTACATGTTTTTCAGAGTATCTACGGAGACTACCATGTTTAGTATGGAAAGGTTCCGGATTAAATACCTGCCTCCTCAATCTTTCTTGATGGCCTCTTGACTAGTAGTTAGACATAAATGCTGTTTCAAAGCCCTCGTAAATCTGACAGGGTGCTGCTATGTCCGTGGCCCAAGGCGATCCATCACCTTGTTGCATCTTCTTGTGAAGGCTTTTGTTGTTCAGTCCAAGTTTGTGGTAATGCACCTTTGAAAGGTCTTATAAACACAATAGGATGCAGAGTATTCCTTTCTGGTACAAAGACCTGAAAATGTTTGTCCTTGACCGAACTTCCTTCAATGAAAACAGAAGAGAGTGACTGTGCAGTCGTTACCTCATATATTACATGGTTTGGCGATAAGTTATCGAAATTTTCTTATTTACCATACGCTGTACGGTCTGCAGCAGGAGGACTGCCGCAACTTTTATATACTTTATTTACAGTTCTAGAGGTGCCTTGAACTAAGCCTTTGTCTGCAGACAAATGGGACGACCATGATAAGTTTGCCTTAGTTGTGTTTCATACTTTGCCAAAGTATCATATTGTAATGATAAATTATTAAAACTAATCATTCAAATTTTCTACGTCACTAGATTGTTTTTCTAATTTTTAGGATATGTCTTCATTTATTTCCTTAAATTTTATGATTAAGGGACAATAGAGCAGAGATCAATGAGATCAGTTGTTTGGCCTCTTATTTTTATGTTCGTTTTACGTGTAATGTCATCCATCGGAATATTTACTTCATGTGAAACATTATCATTAGATTGATGTATTGCACTGTGTGAAATAATCATTGAAATGAGCATCATTTTCGCACAGTATACTATCTACCACAGTATCTGGATCAGTTCAGAGCACGATTCCAGATCGGGTCCCGAAACTCTTGCGTTTACAATTTCTATGTTAGAAAAATCATTCTGTCCAATATTAAGCTCCATGTTACTATCTTCCTGTGTAGTCATTATATAAATCTTGCCTATTTTCGCTATAGCATTAACACAAACTGAAATTACTTTTACAAAAGTTTTCAGTAAACTACAGTCTGTAAAAAAAAAATCTACTTGGTAACTATATATAGCTTTGACGTCTATCCGCGTGAATAAGTGTAAAAAAATGCAACACAGTTTTCGCAATTATATGTGAAACGCTAGAAAGACAGCCATCGTGTGCCTCACAACATTGAAGCATTATCATCTCAAATAACGTTTCCAAATAATAGTTAATATTCATTTAAATTCCTTTCTTTGTAATTGTGATCTGTTTTATGTTGATAAAAAGTGATTTCTATTTCTTCCTTCTCTTTAATGGGTGATCACCAGTAGAGTATTCAACATGCAACATAGAAAACGGACAACGTTAGACAATTAGACAATATAAGCCCTGTGATGATTCATATTTACAATCGCCCTTTATTTGTTGGTTGATTTTCTAAATGTTACTTGTAAGAAATAAGCAAAAGAGAGAAAGTGTGATTATATTGATGACAGAAGATCCCACGAAGCCTATATTGTTGGTCCACCTTGAACATGATGATGTCTGACTGCGAAAAAGTAATTTGAAATTTTGCCTCAGTATTGTCCTTGTAATAAAATGATCCTTTAAGAAAGAAATCGGACTTCGTGATAAAACTTTTGAGTGAAGACTGACTCGACCATTTCTCATGCAATGTACATTTCAGGCTGTGATAATGGTCGCCGATCAGTTGTATCATTGTACCATGACGGCAGATGTAATACAGTTGCTCCGTGTAATTTGCTGAAGTGGCGTTTAAAAATCAGATTAGGACAACGAATGTGGCAAATAATAAATGATTAAAGTCAATTCTCGCAAAATTGTAATTGAAGTCGAGAATTACATAATTAAATGACACAACCTTTACAGTCCATCTACCCAGGGAGAACACCAGCAAGAATAAGACGGAGGTCGATACCGAGATGCCAGCATTCGTTCTTTTAACAAAAAACGAACAAAATTTGATCGGATAACACACTCATATGTAGTCAGTGATACGTTTGGTATCTGGAAGCTGTGGGGTTCGCTTTTAAAACGTTTTATTACAGACGCATGGTATTTCGTGATAAGGATTCTTGATTCGTCGAAATTATAAGACCGACGTAACTTTTTAAATTATTGACCATCATATATTCTTCAAGACAATCATTTCTCTACATATTTCGTATAGATTCCAACATAAACAAAAAAAACTTCATGGCTTTACTAACAAATTTACTAACTAAAATGCCTCCTTAAAAGCCAAAATAGTAAGAGGTAAATCTGCACCTTGGCTAGCTGAAGAATTAAATCGGCTCATGAACCTCAGAGAGCATGCAGACACCGCCCCATGCCTGAAAATCATATTGCCTGCAAGCACAAGCGAAACAGAGTAATTCAAGCCGTGAGAGAAGCAAAACTCAAGCATGCTAATACATTAACTGACAACAGAAGTAGGCCAGCTGTCCTATGGAAAAGCCTTCGGGGTCTTGCTATAGGCAAAGTAGAAACTTAAGCTGATGATCTGAACCGGTACTTCACATTACCTACAACGATAGTTCAGTCACAAACGAAATAGAATCTCATAGATTACTTCAAGGGGTAAACGACTTTAGTCAAGAAAAATTCCATCTAAAGCGTGTTACGTGCAACAACGGCATAAAAGCCATCATGCATAACAGATCAGCATATGCTGGACAAGATGGCATCACAGTCCATATGATGACACTTATATTGCCCCACTACATCCCAGTACAACAGACACAATCTACCTCTCCTTAACCACAAGTGCTGTCCCTGAGGTGTGGAAACAATGAATGGCTAAGCCATTACCCGACGCTGCCACTGAACCATCTGGTTACAGACCCATTTGCATTCTCCCTGCATTGTTCAAAGCCTTCACGAATATATACCTTACGATAACCTAACGCACTGCTTAACAGCAAGCAACATACTAGACGAATGTCGATCAGGCTTCCGTTAAGTTCACAGTTCGAAATCTGCCTTAGTAAAGGTAACAGATGACCGGAATGCACAAGAGACAACCATCGTGTCCTTCTTAGACTTAAGCTTGAGATAGTCTTTTCATTGTAGGTAAATGATATGACATCAGTCTCGTCCTGTTGCAAATAGTATATGTACGCTGATGACTTCCAGTCGTATCTAACCATAAGTACAAAACCCGTAATGCTGAAGACGGCTATCAAGAACCTCAATGCCGACCCGTGTATGCTAGCAAAATGGGCGCAGGATATACGGTTAAAGCTTAACCTATTCTAGATCCAGGTGGTACTGGTTGGTCATTCTAGCCTTATTAACATGAAATATCGAGAATCCCCACCTTTAACCCTGCAAGGGACAAATACCCGATTCTCTTCTGCTGAAGAGTGAAGGAGCAGTAGCAGATGAAAATCTAAATTGGACTGAGCAGATAACTGTAATGAGCTAGAAGACATCAGCATCTCTACGTGCTGCACAAATTTATAAAAAGCACTTCCCTCTTAGCCTGAAAAATAAACTTGTACAGACACTTATACTGCCAGTTATTGATTACAGCGGTGTTGTGCTGCAAGTAATTTGTCAGGAAATCTCACAGCACATGGAACTGATTATAAATGCCCGTGTTCGTTATAAATGTGTTGTTCAAGTCTCAACTCACATTTCACCATCATATGCAAAGCTAAACTGGCTGCTTGCAAACAAGTGCAGCGATTTCCATCATTTCTATCTTCTCTATGGCCTTATCAGTGAACACTATCCCTGATATCTCTCCTTGACCTGCCGCTCTACTCTGCACAACATGGCAGAAACACCCATTCCCATCAGAGCAAAATCCTTTCTGTCCCACTACCTTGCTCAGTCACCTTCTCGACGTCTTTCTCAGTAGCGCGAGCCCGGCTCTGGAGAAACATCCCGCTTTTTATTAAAGAACAAAATATCATCTTCCCTTCAGAAGACAGGTAATGACGTATCTACTACAGTAACAGTAAGATTACCATTGTCCCTGTATAACCTCGTTGCCTTTTCATGGATCTCTCTCCAACCCGATCTTCCTCATTTCCGGATATTCTTAGCTGACGTAAACTCCTTAAATTTCTTTTTCCTCGCTGTATCAGAAAACATCTATTTTGTATACCATAAATTCCTCTTATGTGTGTCAGTATCATTATTGTTATTAATGTCAAAATTATTATTATTATTATTATTATTATTATTGATAGGCGACTCCATGGAGAGCTGTGTGCACAACGACCATATATGTTAAATTAAAAGGAAGGTCACTGTTGGCCGTAATATTGATGGTTTATTGATAGCAAAATTGATTTTCAGTCACATAGTGATCATCTTCAGTGCTGTGGTGTACAAATTAAACTCATAGACAATGATATCAAGTTATCAGTAACAAAAACTGAGAAGCGATCACAATCTGATTTATTGTGATCGCTTCTCAGTTTTGGTTACTGATAACTTGATACCATTGCTATGAGTTTAATTTGTACACCACAGCATTGAAGATGATCACTATGTGATTGAAAATCTATTTTGCTATCAATAAATCATCAATATTACGGCCAACGCTGACTATCCTTTTAATTATTATTATTATTATTACTATTAGTGGCTGCAGGTGTAGAAGTACAAGTAGAGCCAGTATAGCTTTTTTAGCTCATAGTCACTATAATGTACTCACTTTGCCACTTCAGATATAATGTACTCACACTGTCACTTTAGACTCATTTTAACAGTAGCTGTCATGTTACAATTTTTACTTCTTAGGTAACTGTGAAGTAATAGATACCATATGTGTGAAACCCTGGTCCGACGTAAGAGAGGGCCTCATGGCCGTAATCAGAAAAGGTTAAATACGTAAGAATATAAATAAATAAATAAGTAAATATTATGCTGTAGCAATTACTCAAGCTGTCGTTAGATCAAAATTTCCTCATTGTTGGCTTTCAACAACGTCCTGATTACATAAAAACTCTATCTTTAATACACAGAATGGATCTTAAGACAACTCGAACAAAAGTGAAGTTACATTAAATGTGTGCTGTTAATATTTCTAGTTTCATGGATTAGTGCGGCGAGTCGAATAGCGCTGGACTTACTCGCAGCAGATTATCCCAGATTATTAAATACATTGGAAGCAAATGATTCTTTAATTCTAATCACAACACTTTACTCCGTTCAGTAATACAAACACACAAATACAACATATATAAACTTTGCATATACACAACATTTTAGCTTTAGCTTGGTCAGAATCCGTAATGAAGAATGATGTTAATTAATATGGTTTCAGTCCCTCGGTTCTAATCAAGGTTTTCGGAAGGTTTGCCTTGCTTGTAAGGCAAATGCTGGAACTGGTAATCCCCTCCCATTTATTCGCAAATGGGGTCCCAGTCTGCCCCGCAGTCAGCTTGTCTGATATTAGGCTGAACAGAAGTTGGACCCTTTAATGGGACGGATCTCGAACAGTCAGATTCACATCTTGTAGTGTAAAACGAAAAGATTAAAAATATAAAATAAAAATAAATTAAATAAATAAGACATTCATCAATTGAAAAATGTTATTCCTTCTCGATCATTTGCAGCGAGAAAAGTCGTTAATATTATATAACAATAAAAGGTCATTATCTCTTCCGAAATACTTTAAATTAACTTATACTTTTGTGGGGGTTTTGCAGTAATATACTACATCACTACGTTTCCAGTCTTTGACGAGTGACTGATAGTGAATAACAGCGTCCCAACAGTGGACAGATTGTATCTAGCGAATTCTTGGCATAGATCTGTGCTTCCATTTGTGCAGCTGAAAGCAGGCAAGTAGATATGCATAGAGATTGCATCTGTCAAGTACGGACGCAGCGGGAATTGGCAAATTTCTGAAAGAGTAGGAAGATCTGTTCGACGCAGTCGGAAGACTTTAGTCTGCTAACTTAGGGTAGTGTACAATTGGGGCAGTGGAGTGAAAACTGGGATACGTTTGATGCCTCTAGCTTCTTATACTAAAAGTCGCAGAGCCTTCCGATACATGTGAGCCATCCTTATCTGACTCACATTAGGATGAACAGTGAACAGACGTCGGCTCACGAGGAGGGTGGAGGTGGGCACCAACTGCACAGTTGTCCCACAATGCGTCAAAGATGGGTTAAAGTTCTTGTGCACCGTTGGAAGTACATTTGTGCCGACATGGGATGTCCCACGTGCTGATGTTGGGGCCTTTTTCCCAGATAGATCTTGATCATTGCAGAGGGTAGATTTGGTACTAATTGGGGACTTCAATATTAGGAAGGTGCTGGAACCTCTCAGGTCAACAGCAAGATCGAAAATGAAGGCCAGTGGCCAACCAGTGTTTTGTCAGTAGTCTCTTCTGGGATAAGGAGCAAGTGCTAATGAAATGTTCTGAGCATACTTTGTGCAACATTTTACATATTACGACCTACGTGAGCACTAACTACACCTGCCAGTTGCTTCCGGATGGAATCACTGATACATATAGGAAGTTTGCTTGTGTGAAGAGAAGTAGCCTTATATGCACGCTCGAAGCAGAGCTAGCGTTGCACACCATAGTTTTCAGAATTGTGATGTCGTCAGTCATACGACCACACCGCCGCCTGAGAGATCGATCCGCCGGATTCGATTCTCTCGATAAACTGATCAGAAGAGCGGCTGAGAGTACACAGCCAGTCGCAGTACTTATGGTCGCCGCGAGGCGCCGCTAGGCCACTTCATGTGCGGCTGGAGAGTAGTGCAGTTGTGCCAGTCTGCAGTTCGTAGCCGCGCTCAGTGGTCAGCCAGCGCCGATGTTAGTCATTGCTGCCATCAAGTCTCCGTTCCAAGTCTGTCTTCAGATTCACCGGATTCAACATTCATGATTACGAGAGATTAACTCGTCACTGCAAGATTTGTGACTTGTAAATTATATCATTCTACGGACGCTTAGTCTAGTCGCGTCTTCTGTAATTGTCAAACAACTGATCATGGACTACAGCAAAGTTAAGTAATAAATACTTACTTATTTTGTACTCCTGCTAATTAATCGTATTTTCCTGTTGTAGCTACCAAGCACTCTTGGCATAGTAGAACCCACGTTTTCACCTCCTTGGCTACCTCATATTTGCCACCTCATGTTGATGGACTCGATTATGGTGGAAGATCGAGAGCCATCAAGAACAGATTGCAGCTATCAGGCTTGGCACGGGGTGGAAGGCCTGAACAAGAGGCTGAGATGTGGAGTTCTCGATCTCCTAAACTGAGTTAACAATTGTAGTACCTCTCTACCTCCATCCGCCTCCCCCCCCCCCTGTTACTGAGCCATTTTCAGTTGGACGTTATTGTCCTTTTACTGCCTCGCTTAAAATGCAACCTAGGGCAAAATTTCTGTCATCACCCAACAGTATAAACTGCTTTTGGTATTCTGGAAAAGTGAGAACTGCACTAGGGGCAATAAAACTTTGTTTTACAAATGCTGTTTCACAGTCTGAAGACTATTGAAACTGTACCCCACTTCTTTTCCTCAAAACTATATGAGACGTCTAGCAATTTGAGCGAGTTTTGGCATAATTTTTTTAAAAGTTGACTGTGACTGTATATGAAAAAATTCTTTTTCTGTAGTACATGTCATTTTTGGTGACATCTACAGATCAGCATATTTACTAAGCTAGCTGATAACATGGCTGAAGTGATAAACTTATTGATACATGAAACTGAATTTTTCCAAACTGCGTGCTAATTGCGTTTTATATAAGCTGTCAAAGACTTTGCACAAAATCGTTATACACTCTTGGATATCCTTGGAGAATACAGTAATATCGTCTCAATACACCTTGGACTGATTTGGATTTAATCGTAGCAGTACACCATATAACAGGCATTCGAAAGTTTCTAGCGCGTTTTTCAGCCAAAACGCATGAGACTATATTGTCAATGACCAGACAGTATTAAGAGAGCTGTTTTCTTACGGTCTTCAGGTACTAACTCTCATTAATGGTGCCCACTTCGTATGTCTATAGTTATAAAATAACGACAAGGGGTCTAGATTGTCTAAGGTCTCCATTACATTAGGCGTATTGTAGGCATCTGTAACTGTTTTCTGGTTTAA
This sequence comes from Schistocerca cancellata, assembly GCF_023864275.1. NCBI lineage: Eukaryota > Metazoa > Arthropoda > Insecta > Orthoptera > Acrididae > Schistocerca > Schistocerca cancellata. The sequence continues at coordinate 102,489,506 of NC_064633.1, forward strand.
ATAATAGCTTAATTAATGTGCTTTACTGCCATCTGAGGATTTCTTTGGAACTATAACAGTGTGTGCTGACCAGCAGCTATTACTCGCTTCCATGATCCCATGTTACAGTTGTTGGTCTATAAATTCTTCCACGACTGGAAATGCTGCAGAACTCTATATGATTCTCACACACAAGTGACTCACTCCAGTGGAAATATGATATTGAGTTAATGACATGGCAGGCAATTGTCCAGGAGGTTCAAATAACATATTCTTCAAACAGTATCTCTATGTTCTTCTGAAGAGTATCGCTCTAAATATGATGCTTTCCTCTTCAGTGTGGTTAAACTGACAGACTATCCCACTGCTGCATAGACTGGTGTGACATCCCTGTCTAACTCGTCTTCATCCAGTACCAGTAAGCATTGGCACTTGGATACAAAAATTAGGAATGGTGAGAAACACAACTGTGGTTCCATAAATTTCTCATATGTAGGACAAACGATGTTGTGTAAAACATTGTGCTTTATTTAAATTTTCATTCTCTGGCTATGGCTGAACTATAGACAAAGAGTTTACTGCCAAATCAGCTCCAATGTCAAGTCACAATAATTTTCCATTTCTTCAGTGTGATATCCCACAAATCGGCGTTAAGGGACCTTATACGTAGTTTAGGTGGCAGCCCCTCTCTTGCGGATGAACTTTATGACATTAACGGTTTTGTAAATATTATCTGAGATGAAACGGTTTTCAATATACACTCATGGAAATTGAAATAAGAACACCGTGAATTCATTGTCCCAGGAAGGGGAAACTTTATTGACACATTCCTGGGGTCAGATACATCACATGATCACACTGACAGAACCACAGGCACATAGACACAGACAACAGAGCATGCACAATGTCGGCACTAGTACAGTGTATATCCACCTTTCGCAACAATGCAGGCTGCTATTCTCCCATGGAGACGATCGTAGAGATGCTGGATGTAGTCCTGTGGAACGGCTTGCCATGCCATTTCCACCTGGCGCCTCAGTTGGACCACCGTTCGTGCTGGACGTGCAGACCGCGTGAGACGACGCTTCATCCAGTTCCAAACATGCTCAATGGGGGACAGATCCGGAGATCTTGCTGGCCAGGGTAGTTGACTTACACCTTCTAGAGCACGTTGGGTGGCACGGGATACATGCGGACGTGCATTGTCCTGTTGGAACAGCAAGTTCCCTTGCCGGTCTAGGAATGGTAGAACGATGGGTTCGATGACGGTTTGGATGTACCGTGCACTATTCAGTGTCCCCTCGACGATCACCAGTGGTGTACGGCCAGTGTAGGAGATCGCTCCCCACACCATGATGCCGGGTGTTGGCCCTGTGTGCCTCGGTCGTATGCAGTCCTGATTGTGGCGCTCACCTGCACGGCGCCAAACACGCATACGACCATCATTGGCGCCAAGGCAGAAGCGACTCTCATCGCTGAAGACGACACGTCTCCATTCGTCCCTCCATTCACGCCTGTCGCGACACCACTGGAGGCGGGCTGCACGATGTTGGGGCGTGAGCGGAAGACGGCCTAACGGTGTGCGGGACCGTAGCCCAGCTTCATGGAGACGGTTGCGAATGGTCCTCGCCGATACCCCAGGAGCAACAGTGTCCCTAATTTGCTGGGAAGTGGCGGTGCGGTCCCCTACGGCACTGCGTAGGATCCTACGGTCTTGGCGTGCATCCGTGCGTCGCTGCGGTCCGGTCCCAGCTCGACGGGCACGTGCACCTTCTGCCGACCACTGGCGACAACATCGATGTACTGTGGAGACCTCACGCCCCACGTGTTGAGCAATTCGGCGGTACGTCCACCCGGCCTCCCGCATGCCCACTATACGCCCTCGCTCAAAGTCCGTCAACTGCACATACGGTTCACGTCCACGCTGTCGCGACATGCTACCAGTGTTAAAGACTGCGATGGAGCTCCGTATGCCACGGCAAACTGGCTGACACTGACGGCGGCGGTGCACAAATGCTGCGCAGCTAGCGCCATTCGACGGCCAACACCGCGGTTCCTGGTGTGTCCGCTGTGCCGTGCGTGTGATCATTGCTTGTACAGCCCTCTCGCAGTGTCCGGAGCAAGTATGGTGGGTCTGACACACCGGTGTCAATGTGTTCTTTTTTCCATTTCCAGGAGTGTAGTTCTACTATACGCCATTCGAAACCAGATTTTGCTTGCTGAGCAGCCAGGAAATCTAAACCAAGCTTGACTTCAACCACAGGCAGATTTTCTACACTAACCATCCCCCCTCCCCCCCCCGCGCACATTCACACACTTGCTGAACTGAGTGAATTAAAATTACCTTCCTTCTATGCCATTTAACATTTGGTCTGGTGGGTTGAGCTCTGTTTTGACTAGTATATCCTCATTTGTCACGGGTACGTGTGATCCAGTATCTAACATGAATTTGTACAACTTTCCTTTGGTGTTGAAAGGGAGCAGAGAGCATCTGGTACGTGTACAGTCGAAATGTCATTGCTTGAAGTTTACAATGACCGGCTGCAATTCCAAAATCTCATCAAACATGCTGAAACCTGTGTATTACTGTGTGGTGAGAAACTAAACAGCCTGACAGGAGGAACTAAATTAAAACTCCATCCAAGCAGACCTCAGAAGGCCTAACGCTATTGACCGACCGCCGTGTCATTCTCAGCAGACAGGCAACAATGCATGCAGATATGGTGGGGCATGTGGTCAGAACACCACTATCAAGGATGGTATCAGATTTCGTGACCGGAGACTCCACTATTCTGTCAACGAGATCCTCAGTTGACCACACAAGTGCTGAACGCACCCCACTAGCGAACAGCACTCGGCGAACTGCACTCTGTAGACTCAGAGAGTCAGCCATCAAAGTGTTAGCCAAGCCCAACAGTGCTTACCTTGGGTGATCTGATGGAACCGGTGTTACTACTGCAGCAAGGCCGTTGGCTGAGCTACATGAAAGAAGCTTACGGTTATTTGGCTGCGTGGATAGAAACTATATAAGCCGTTGCTGTTGTTTTATTCTACTAACAATTCAATACAAGCACGCCAGATACCTAAGCATCAGTGCTTAATACAAAATTAAGGAAAATACTCTGTGGCTGATCGGAAACTATCTTTTATTTAAAAGTATATTTGAACAATGGAATCGGAGTGAGGGACATTGTCCCTTAAATATATGTGTGGCCGATGTCTTTGAGTAATTTATATTCAAGTGACATAAGATTAATAAAATACGAAATTAACAGAAAGGTTTCACAAACTTTACACAAATGGAAAACCCAAACATGGTCAACGTGTTCATTCAAAGTAACTAGAAATTCATGAAGTATTAAATTATCTCAGTTACAAGTAATGCATGTATGAGAGGTCTTCAAGATACTGAGAAACGCAGTGTAAAAAAGGCGTTACTTCCAGAGATCGTGAGCGAATCGACTTTAAATGATGTAGCAGAAATAACTGCAGTACCCATCATATCAAGGAGAGGCTAAACGTTCACCAGAATTAATACATACAACACGCAAGTTAACGAGGAAATCATGGTACCTCGAGATTCACTGTAACAAACCTAGAGACCCGAATTGTGAGAGAATTGAAGAGATAAAATTCAGAATTATGACTACGGCTGTCAAATAACTCTAACGTGATCACAAGGTTCCTAAAATTCAGGCGATGCCGATCTCAGTTAAATCCTAATATTACAGCAAGAACATTCACTATTACGGGTGCCATCTCAGCTCTTGAACGAACACCCACTGATCTATGACACTGAATGTTCTTTACACTGCTGTCTGTAACACAGTTTTCATTAGTGCTCTGTGAAACCGGGTCTTCCTTCCAACATTCTCCCAAACCCAATGCTTTCTGTACATTTTGTCTCCCTAACTCTGGTATCTCAACAGGAATAATTCCGCTAAACGCCCACACCAGGGCTCCTCCTTACTTGTTTAATCCATCGGAAGAGAGAAAACTGTGTTCCTTCTCTCGCCTCACGCACATGTTAGCCTCCAATGAGAGCTCGGGCCTTAGCTGTCAGCGTATGAGACCAGAGCATTCTGCTTATTTACCCAACGTGTTTTAACTCTTACCACTGTTTTGGTGAACGAGTTTGGCATCAGTATATCTGCTGGGGCGTAGCTTCCTATTCAGTCAACAGGTTCTAAACTTTCGACTGGCGCCAGCATGTCACCTGGTGGCGTAAACGGTCTTCAATTTCTGAACTGTCTTGTCGAGACTGCACCCATGGTATCTGTAATAGGTGTAACATCACCATTAATCAGAAGACTGACCGCCACAGCACATCCCACTAGAATCCTGGCGTGATGAGCCCCTGAAGCGTTTGAAAAACGCATTGTTTGAGGGACACAAAGAAGCCCTTCCTGCCCTAAGAGGCCCTTGTGGCATTACAATGATGTCGTTATATGGGTACACTAGAATCTAGAAACTAATTAAACACAGTGAAGACAAGCTACTGAAAGATCACATCCTGCACCACCTTTCACAGTGGAAGAACTGAAAACGGCTATCTCGAACATCACAACTAGGAAGGCAGCTGGGCCAGATGAGTTATACCCAGAATTTATTAAGTATAGTGGGAAACATGTTATCAACTGGCTCGTGAACTTCTATAACAACATCCTTGAAGAAGGCCGAGTGCCTAAGATATTCAAAAGATATAAAGTATTGCCAATATTAAAACCTGGGAAAACACCAGACAAGCCTGAACAATTTAGACCAATCTCTCTCCTGAGCACCTGCTTCAAACTCTTGGAGAGACTCTTGTATAATCGTATTGGGACGACTTTGAATGAAAGAATCCCCATCGAGCAGGCTGGGTTTCGACCCCAACGTAACTGTTGCGACCAAGTACTGGCTTTAACAACACATATTGAGAACGGTTATGAACGGAAATTTAAAACAGCTGTTGCATTTGTAGATTTAACCGCTGCATACGATACTGTGTGGAGGCATGGTCTCCTTAGCAAGATACTCGAGATTATCCCTTGCCAGACCTTGTACAAATTACAAAGTGATATGCTCAGCAATAGATCCCTTGAAGTTCATCTAGAAGGAAAGAAGAGTCGAACCATCGTTTCAAACAACAGCTTACCAAAAGGTTCTGTATTGGCACCATTATTTTTCAATGTGTACATAAGCGACATACCAACAACAAATGCTTGGAAGTTCTGTTACGCAGATGACGTGGCCCTGACTGTGCAACATGAAAGTTTTGAACAGTGTGAAAACTCCCTTAACCAAGACCTCGGAGTAATGGGTAAATATTTCATATCTTGGAGATTAATTCCTAACCCAATAAAGTCAGAAGTTAGAGTGTTTCATTTAAACAACCAACAGGGTACTCGATCCCTTGACGTTACCTTTGCTGGTAGAAAGTTAAAGCATATCCCAAACCCAAAATATCTTGTTATTAAATTGGATAGATCGCTTACATTCAAACCACGCCTAATAGATACTGCTGCTAAGATACGTACAAGAATTAATATTATTCAGAAGCTCGCCAATACTAGCTGGGGAGCTGATGTACATACTCTAAAGATTTCTTCTGTGGCGCTGGTATACTATGTTGCGGAATATTGCAGCCCTGTTTGGCTTAACAGCAGCCACACGTCTAAAGTGGATACTCAACTAAACAATACCATGAGATACATAACTGGGACCATTAAATGCACCCCACTACCTTGGCTTCCTGTTCTCTGCAGTATAGCTCCACCACATCTTAGGCGGCAAACCGCCTTAGTTAATGAATGGCGTAAAATCTCCTCCAATATCAACCTTCCAGTCCCTCTGGACATTTCCCCAAATCTTTCCCGACTAAGACCTAGAAGACCACCATGGAGAACAGCTCAAAACCTTATGGCTACGTCTTACGATGATATGGATTCATGGAAAAATGAATGGTCTCAGACTGGACTATCCAAGAACTGCAATGAAATATCACCTGGTGGAAACCTACCTGGTAAGACCTGCCAAGAAGAACTTGGGTTATACTCAATAGAACTGGTCATGGCAGAAGTGGCGAGATGCTCTGTAGATGGGGCATACGAGATTCGCCACAGTGCGATTGTGGACATCCAGAGCAAACGATCCACCACATCATTCAGGAATGCCCTAAACGTGCGTTTAAAGGATCCATTCGAGAACTTTATGCAGCCTCCCCTGCAGCCGTCGAGTGGATGGAAAACCTAGACATAGAACTTTAAAGAGACTCTATAGATTCCATATATGATTGCTAAATGACCTTATAGCAACAATTTCTATATGATAATTTTATCTTATCTATGACAAGATACCTTATTGTAGCAATCTGTGTGTGCCTACTTTATCCTTAATTGAATGTCCATTTATGTGTTATAATGTATGTTGATTTTATCTTTATCTGTCTGAATGTATTTAAACATGAAACCATTAGAACTTAAAAACCACATACGCTAAATAAATAAATAACTAGAATCCTCTTCTTTTGCATGCTTCCATAACTGAGATTCAAAGTTCCAAGCGGAGCACGTGCCTGCAGAGAGCACAAGTGCGGCTCACCCGACGTATGCGGCGCCAGGAGTTGCACGGTACACGGACGCGCCCATGTAACACGGCCGGTTGCCCCAGACCGCCTGCCCCCTGCTTGTTGCTTTATGTAATGCCGTACAGCGCAGCGCGCGCGGGCGCCAGGGCTTCTGCGGCCAGGGCTACACGCAAGTAATTTCAGCAGCCTGAACAGCGGACGTGTTCCACAGACGCTCAACATTGCGCTGGCGATTAAATCAGCTAGACACCGTTAAAAGGCTGAAAATTCGGAGAGAAACCCACTGACCAGGGAATACAGGGTTAATATAATTATTTTCACTGCTTTGATAACCATTTACTTTTACCTTTGAAGTAGCTTTACTCTCTAGGACGCAAGTAACCTATATGATATGACGAATATTTAAAACTTAACGTCCGAGTGGCTGTGGAGAATAAACGAATGCCTCTACCTTCGTGGTGCTTGCATGGCTGTAAATTGAGAACTTGAACATCGCGTTGGGAGAGTGAGCTCTCGGTTTAGTTCATCACTGCATTATCAACAAACGAGTTGAATTACTGTCTCTTCTACCAATTGCGAATAGGTTATGGCATTTCCTTCCTACAAGCAAAAGAAATTGATGCCGCAGAAGTTAACTATCGAGTGAGTCGCGAGTGTAGAGGTGGGGTTACGAGTGACGGTATTTTTTACGCTTCCATACCTTGATCGGTAAAAAGGGAACACTTACAGGACAGCTTTACTGTCCGCCTGTCTGTCCGTCTGTTAACACCCCTTTTTCTCAGGTAGGAGGAGAAGAATCAAGTTGAAATTTGTCACATACTATGGTCTACGGTGCCTTGTTGGCACAATAAACGTTAGCTTCTAAGTCAATGCAATCAAAAGTTACGGCCAGAAAAAAGTTTTCACAGTGTAAGTAAAGAAAGATATCGGAAAATTGTGAATTTATAATTACATCACACGGAAAAAAATATTTCAATAACAACAACAACATTCAATAATCATTCAAATTATCATAAAAATTATAACAGTTAAAACTTCAAAATTGATGAGGTGTTTCCAGAAGCCATACAACTATGCGACTTTTTGAAGCACCTCCTCGTTCTTGACGTTTTAACTGTTATAATTTTTATAATAATTTGAGGGGGTTATTGAGTGTTAAGTGCTGATATTGCTACTCATAAAGCCTCTGAGCGCTGTGGTTGCCCTTCCCAGAAAGTTGTGTGTAAAACAATATTTCTTTTGTCACTTGTTATCTGATGTCAAACTTGAAATTAAAACAAGCAGACCGATCGAGGTGGCGCAGTGGTTAGACACTGGACTCGCATTCGGGAGGACGACGGTTCAATCCCGCGTCCGGCCATCCTGATTTAGGTTTTCCGTGATTTCCCTAAATCGCTCCAGGTAAATGCCGGGATGGTTCCTTTCATAGGGCACGGCCGACTTCCTTCCCCGTCCTTCCCTAATCCGACGAGACCGATGACCTCGCTGTCTGGTCTCCTTCCCCGAAACAACCAACCAACCAAAACAAGCAGAAGTTCTGAATTCAGGCTGAATGGATTGCAATGGTAAAACTAAACGTCAGTGAAGGAATGACTTTGTTTCTCATATGACGCATTTTGGGAGCGGTAACTGCACGCAGATACGGCGTTTCATTTTGTATGTGACACATTCACATGCTAAGCGTCATATGAGCAATCAAGTCAGTCCTTGCCTGATGTTTGTCCATTGCGAGCTAGTCTGAATGATTGGAGAAATACTGGTTATTATAATAATGGTCGACTGCCTGCTGCATGACTTTGTCACATTTGTTATTGAAAGTAAAACATTCTAGAAAACCTTGGAATCCCTGGAACCGATATCTTGCCCGTATCGTCGTCGATAAGAACCAAAAATAGACGACATTCTCGATTCCCGGAATGGATGAAGTGTCTATATACCAGTTGATCAAAAAGTCAGTATAAATTTGAAAACTTAATAAACCACGGAATAATGTAGATAGAGAGGTAAAATTTCACACACATGCTTGGAATGACATGGGGTTTTATTAGAACCAGAAAAAAAAAACAAAGTTCACAAAATGTCCGACAGATGGCTCTAACTGCTACCGTGACGGGTGAGAGGTACGCCGATATGTTACAGAATCGCACAATCCCCAGCCTGGCTGATAAACACCTGCTGGAACGTACGATGTTTATGCAGGATGGCATTCCACCCCATATTGCTAGACGCGTGAAAGATCGCTTGCGCGCGTCGTTCGGTGATGATCGTGTGCTCAGCCGCCACTTTCGTTATGCTTGGCCTCCTAGGTCCCCAGACCTCAGTCCGTGAGATTATTGGCTTTAGGGTTACCTGAAGTCGCAAGTGTATCTTGATGGACCGACATCTCTAGGTATGCTGAAAGACAACATCCGACGTCAGTGCGTCACCATAACTTCGGACATGCTTTACAGTGCTGTTCACAACATTATTCCTCGACTACAGCTATTGTTGACGAATTATGGTGGATATATTGCGCATTTCCTGTAAAGAACATCATCTTTGCTTTGTCTTACTTTGTTATGCTAATTATTGCTATTCTGATCAGATGAAGCGCCATCTGTAGGACATTTTTTGAACTTTTGTATTTTTTTGGTTCTAATAAAACCCCATACCATTCCAAGCATGTGTGTCAATTTGTACCTCTCTATCTACATTATTCCGTGATTTATTCAGTTTTCAAATTTATACTGACTTTTTGGTCACCCGGTATATAATTAAGTTTGTAAGCAACCCTCAGAGCGCTGGTCGTTATAGGAACTGGACTGGTTTTTAAAATAAATTTATTTATTTTTAACTGAATTTCAGTACGTCTTCACACAGCCATTACAACAGTGGAAAGACAATATAAGAGTGTGCTTCGACAATTCAGAATATTCATAAGTCAGGCTGTAACTTTGTAACGAAGTTATGTAGGCTTAGACCTCTCATGTGGCGCCATGCAGGAAATTTCCATAACAGTTATGACAATACGAAGATAAAGGCAGCACAACACCCCGTCCATGAGTGGAGAAACTCTGAGAACCCGCTGGGAGTCGAACACGAGCTTCTTCGATCAGTAACAAGCTTCGCTGACTTCGCTGCTACTATGAGGGAATGGTGCAGAAAATTCAAGGCTGGTCACACAGAACTGCATGACGCAGTCAGACGCAACTGACGAGTTTGTGCGAGATGCTGAGGAAATTGTGCTTGGGAGACATCGATACACAATTTCCTAACATTGTAAACGTTTGCCTCAGCTTACAAGGACAACTCTATTCAGCTCTGTCACAGAGAGGTTAGGTCGCCATAAGTTTCATGCGCATGTGGTATCAAAATGTCTAACCGATGTTCAGAAAACTGAAATAATGAATTCAGCCTTAACATTCTTTCACCTCTGCCATGAAGATGGGGAGGAATTTCTGCATAGAATCGTCACTGGGGGGTGGGGGAAGGCAACATGGGTGCGATACGTGAAGTGTGAAGCGAAGTATCAGTCTACGTAATGGATGCACAGTAATTCCAGCAACAAGCCCAAAAAATTCAGGCAGCCGTTGTCAATCTGCAAACTGAGTGTTATAGTTTTTGGGATCGCAAAGAAATGTTCACAGTAGTTTTCATCAGAGTAATGCGTGAAAATGCTGTTGTTGTGTCTAGACAAGACAGTCTAAACACAGGGTGAGGTTACCGAAGGGCACGCGTACACACACGCCGGCTGGCGTGAAGTCTGGAACAGGATACTTTGTGAATGCTACAAAGAAAAGTACGTATCTAAGTAATACTCAACTTTAATGCATCCTTGTGGTACATCGCTATTGACGATACAATTTAGACTCTCTCCAGATATGGTTAACGGCGCCTTGCTAGGTCGTAGCCATGGACTTAGCTGAAGGCTATTCTAACTGTCTCTCGGCAAATGAGAGTAAGGCTTCGTCTGTGTAGTCGCTAGCAAAGTCGTCGTACAACTGGGGCGAGTGCTAGTCCGTCTTTCTAGACCTGCCATGTGGTGGCGCTAGGTCTGCAAGTACTGACAGTGGCGACACGCGGGTCCGACATGTACTAATGGACCGCGGCCGATTTAAAGCTACCACCTAGCAAGTGTGGTGTCTGGCGGTGACACCACAGCTGTGATGTCACAAAATTGTCGAGACGTTTACAAAACTTCGAATGTCAGTCCAAAACGCACTGCTCTGAATGGTTACCGAACAAATCATTCTCCTTTGTTACAATAAACTACACCCAATTGCGAACCAAACGAGGGAAAACCTGAGAGTTCTCGAATACGAGATTTTTCAGTATCCCTCCTGCAGTACTGCATTAGTGCCAAGCGATTTTAATCTTTTCACGAACTCAAGGTCGGGCTGGCTACTCAGCACTATGCGACAAACAGTGAGGTCAAGGATATATCAAAGACTGGCTGAAGAACACAAAAATCATGGGCTAGCGATATTCTCATATACAGATGGCTGCAGTGTCGTGTACGCGAGGTATAAAAGGATAGTGCATCGCCGGAGCTCTTATTTGTGCTCAAGTGATTCATGAGAAAAGGTTTCCGACGTGATTGTGGCCACACGAAGGGACTTAACAGCCTTTGAACGCGGAGTGGTACGTTGCCTCTCACCAAGGAGAACACAGTGGTCGACGGTCTTCACTTAACTATCGCGATCAGAAGTGTTTACGTTGAGTTGTCATTGCAAACAGGAAAGTAACGCTGTATGAAATAACAGGAAAAATTAATGTAGGACATACAACAAACGTGTCCTTAAGACACTGCTGTGAAATTTGGCGTTAATGGATAATGGCAGGAGACGACTGATGGGATTGGCTTTGATACGAGCACGAAATCGCCTAAAGCGCCTCTCCAGAACTCGTGACCATATCAATAGGACTATAGATGACTGGAAAACCGTGGCCTGGTCATATAAGTCGAGCTTTCAGTTGGCAAGAGCTGACAGTAAGGTTCTTCTGGCGCAAATCCTACGACGCTGTAGTCCCAGGTTGTCAACAAGGCACTGGGCAAGTTGGTGGTAGCTCCGTAAGGGTGTGGGCTGCCCGCCCTTCTGGCCCAGTGGTTCTAGGCACTTCAATCCGGATCCTCGCTGCTGCTACGGTCGCAGGTTCGAATCCTGCCTCGGGCATGGATGTCTGTGATGTCCTTATGTTAGTCAGGTTTAAATATTTCTAAGTCTATGGGACTGATGACTTCAGATGTTAACTCCCATAGTGCTAAGAGCCTTTCGAACAATTTTTTTTTTTTTTTTTTTGTGGTCTGTGTTTACGGGGAACGGACTGGGTGTTCTAGACCAACTGAACCAATAATGGACTGGAAATGTTTATATTCGGCTACTTGTACCCAAACAACGATAGAATTTTTTGGAATGACAGTGCGCCATGTCATCCGGTCACAGTTCTTCACGTCTGGATTCAAGAACATTCTACACAATACGAAAGAATGATTTGGCCATCCAGATCGTCCAATACGAATCCCATCGACCGTTTAGGGGGCATAATCGGCTGGTCAGTTCATGCACAAACCCCTGCATGTGCAACACTTTCGAAATTAAGAATGGCTATAAGGGCAGCATGGCTAAGTATTTCTGCAGCGGATTTCCACCGACTTCTTGAGTCCATATCACGTCGTGTTGCTGGACTGCATCCAGAAATAGGAGGGCCAACACGATGTTATGAGCGATCTCATGACTTTTTCCACCTCGTGTAGAATCTGGTAGCGCGATATGACAAACGTTAGGAATTGGGATGTGACTAAGTAGCAAAGTAACGTCGACATGTAAATAGAGTGCATTCCAAAGACAACACGACAACTAAAAATCGTAAATAAGTGAGTTGTAGCTTAGTCCAGAATGTTTGGTTCGTATCAACACAACCTCCTTGTAAACAATAGGCAGTAGTCATCTGAAGATGGCCTAATAAGCCAAAAACTAGTTCACACAAATAAAAATCAGCAGAACAAAAAACCGCATAAGTGTTATTCAACCCTCAATATGGAAATGTTCTATCAAGAAGCGACGGAAGAATCCATAAATAAGAAAATTGTATATTATATTATGGGAGGTTAGTTTATGAACAGTCCTCATACAAATTTGGATCAATTCGACATGACATCAGAATTGTTATGAAACAGATTGCCAACCATCAGCAGAATATAGTCTTCCCGAATGTACAGCCTATTTATGCCATTCGTTTGTCACCATATATCACTAACAATACCGGTTACAATCTACAGAGAATTCTGGATGAATATTATCCATGGCGAGAGGCCTGTCGAAAGGAGTGACCTGTAGCCTAAATACCCACATATGAACACTGCAAGCCACAATTCGGCTTGTGGCAGACGATAAGGCAGGTACTGCTCCTGTTACGTTCGGAGACGGTTTGTGGTGAGAGCCAACGGTAGTAAGCGCAGCCACACGACCTCGAAGTCTTGTCATAGGAGGTACCATTTTCTCTGATTGTTTTTGGAGCGTCCATCTTTGGGCTTTTCATAGTAATCTTTGACTTGATACGCAACCTTCCTCTTAAGGACCCTCTGACCCTTTGACTCTCTGACTGTCTGAGGGCACGTATTTTCAGTACCAGAAATATCGTCGAGCATTACTGACAGCTCTCAAAATGTTTTCAGTACTGTTATTAGTTACTGGACGTGTAAAGTCACATACTGACGATCTGACAATATCCTCCATTCAGATACTGACAGAGCTTCATGAATCAGCCACACGGCGTTAGTTGCGCTGTTTGTTTTTGTACACATCATACCTCAGATTCCGTTTTTCAAGTAGTCTAATAACAAACAACCATTTGAAGTGTAAATATTGCAATACCTCCTTAGGATGCTAAACGGAGGATTCTCTATGACACTGTTTACTTTATTAATTAGAATATACAGTATAGGTTAGTGAATTACGTAGTACTTTGAAAAAATGATTCCATTACGAAAAATACGTTATATATCAGCAATGAACAGTAAGATGTATGTGAAATGCATGTCAGTTTCACCATATTAACACAAAACATAAAAAACGTTTTACATAAATTGCTTGAACATATCCTTGTCAGACAGATATAATTGCATCGCAGCATGTTACTAATTACAGAAGTAAACGTCAAGAACTCGAACCACCTTGCCGCCATAAATCCTGGAGTTAATCCTAATTATTCGTCGACAGCGATTGACCCATCATTAACGTGTTTCCTTCGGTTTTATTACATATCGAAATCGATAATTGGTCTACGATGCAGTAGTGATGAGAAAATAGTTCTTTCGGGAATCTGATTCTGATTTCAGCCAGTAAATTACTAAATTAACACGCTGCAAATCACACAATTTTTCAGCCACCTTCTGACCTATTTCATCACTCTTGTTGTTTTATGTTGTTACCAAGGAGGGTTCTCATAGCTAATATAATCCCGCACATGCTTCCCTTTGAATGTTCGATATCTTAATCTTGTAAAATGTGGTGTCAACTGAAAATATTAAAAATAATATCGATAGTGTGTGCCCTTTTCAATATACTGAAGATCTGACAAACTAGTATTGCCAATGAATATTGAGCGTGTGCAGGTCCTTTTACGGCGTTTGCCATTGCAGTTTGACGAGAGTCCCTGTGACGGCTCCGCACTCACTAACGGAACCGCAATACTCTGCAGGTTGAACCTTGCTGTCTCATCCATTAATCCTGCAAGTGTAGGGTCCCGAGTGACGAACGTTTCCCAAGAATCTGTCAAAACAAGCCATTGTGAGCTGCTGGTTTGAAGAACGTGTTACATTTTCTTGGGCTCTGGTTTTCTACAACTAGCGTCACTCTAGGTCACTCCAGATGGTTACGTCCGGATATCTTATAGCGCTTATTGTTTCATGCCTAAAGCATCTGACCTCTGCAAGTCGTTCTGTCGCTACGGCTTTGGTATACACAGCAACGACGTTATCCTCCAGTTCATTTGTGTAGATCATGAAACGTAAGTGCATTTTAACACTTCTCTGTGGCAGTACCGAAATTACTTTTACGTGGGACCTGTCACCCCATACAGAACGCCATGTTAAGTTCTAATTGCTAAGGAATCATGAATCGAGTTGTTGTTGTTGTGGTCTTCAGTCCTGAGACTGGTTTGATGCAGCTCTCCATGCTACTCTATCCTGTGCAAGCTTCTTCATCTCCCAGTACCTACTGCAACCTACATCCTTCTGAATCTGCTTAGTGTAATCATCTCTTGGTCTCCCCCTACGATTTTTACCCTCCACGCTGCCCTCCAATATTAAATTGGTGATCCCTTGATGCCTCAGAACATGTCCTACCAACCGATCCCTTCTTCTGGTCAAGTTGTGCCACAAACTGCTCTTCTCCCCAATCCTATTCAATACTTCCTCATTAGTTATGTGATCTACCCATCTAATCTTCAGCATTCTTCTGTAGCACCACATTTCGAAAGCTTCTATTCTCTTCTTGTCTAAACTATTTTCCGTCCATGTTTCACTTCTATACATGGCTACACTCCATACAAATACTTTCAGAAATGACTTCCTGACATTTAAATCTATACTCCATGTTAACAAATTTCTCTTCTTCAGAAACGCTTTCCTTGCCATTGCCAGTCTACATTTTATATCCTCTCTACTTCGACCATCATCAGTTATTTTGCTCCCCAAATAGCAAAACTCCTTTACTACTTTAAGTGTCTCATTTCCTAATCTAATACCCTCAGCATCACCCGACTTAATTCGACTATTGCCTCACGTGTTCCAGTATTTCTACGGAATCCAAACTGATCTTCCCCGAGGTCGGCTTCTACTAGTTTTTCCATTCGTCTGTAAAGAATTCGTGTTAGTATTTTGCAGCTGTGGCTTATTAAACTGATTGTTCGGTAATTTTCACATCTGTCAACACCTGCTTTCTTTGGGATTGGAATTATTATATTCGTCTTGAAGTCTGAGGGTATTTCGTCTGTTTCATACATCTTGCTCACCAGATGGTAGAGTTTTGTCAGGACTGGCTCTCCCAAGACCGTCAGTAGTTCCAATGCAATGTTGTCTACTCCGGGGGCCTTGTTTCGACTCAGGTCTTTCAGTGCTCTGTCAAACTCTTCACGCAGTATCGTATCTCTCATTTCATCTTCATCTACATCCTCTTCCATTTCCATAATATTGTCCTCAAGTACATCGCCCTTGTATAGACCCTCTATATACTCCTTCCACCTTTCTGCTTTCCCTTCTTTGCTTAGAACTGGGTTTCCATCTGAGCTCTTGATGTTCATACAAGTGGTTCTCTTATTTCCAAAGGTCTCTTTAATTTTCCTGTAGGCAGTATCTATCTTACCCCTAGTGAGATAAGCCTCTACATCCTTACATTTGTTCTCTAGCCATCCCTGCTTAGCCATTATGCACTTCCTGTCGATCTCATTTTTGAGACGTTTGTATTCCTTTTTGCCTGCTTCATTAACTGCATTTTTATATTTTCTCCTTTCATCAATTAAATTCAATATTTCTTCTGTTACCCAAGGATTTCTAAGAGCCCTGGTCTTTTTACCTACTTGATCCTCTGCTGCCTTCACTGCTTCATCCCTCAAAGCTACCCATTCTTCTTCTACTGTATTTCTTTCCCCATATTCCTGTCAATTGTTCCCTTATGCTCTCCCTGAAACTCTGTACAACCTCTGGTTTAGTCAGTTTATCCAGGTCCCATCTCCTTAAATTCCCACCTTTTTGCAGTTTCTTCAACTTTAATCTACAGTTCATAACAAATAGATTGTGGTCAGAGTCCACATCTGCCCCTGGAAATGTCTTACAATTTAAAACCTGGTTCCTAAATCTCTGTCTTGCCATTATATAATCTTTTATTATCTCCAGGGTTCTTCCATGTATACAACCTTCTATCACGATTCTTAAACCAAGTGTTAGCTATAATTAAGTTGTGCTCTGTGGAAAATTCTACCAGGCGCCTTCCTGTTTCATTTCTTAGCCTCAATCCATATTCACCTACTACGTTTCCTTCTCTCCCTTTTCCTACACTCGAATTCCAGTCACCCATGACTATTAAATTTTCGTCTCCCTTCACTATCTGAATAATTTCTTTTATATCATCATACATTTCTTCAATTACAAAGTTAATATTCCGCCAGCCTGGATTTCGGGCACATCGCGTCAGCGCGGATTTTTGCTATACGACTACGGAAACCAAGGGAACAACCATCAACTTTCGTGTCGTGATCTCTCGAACAAACTGAGATGTGTACATTATGTATATCACTAACTTTTGTAAATAATTTCGATCTGTTGCGACATTTCATGATTCGGCAAAGCAGTGATTACTCATACGCACACAGTCAGTGTACATGAAAGAAACTATTGTTGTTCTCAGCATCAATAAGTTATGCTTCTTCCTTCTACATTTTCAATTACTTTGTGTCGCATCAGGGGTGAACTACTATATAAAAATTCGCAAAATATCTATGCATGCTGTCATCGATACACTGTTAATAAATGGGGTTTGGAGGCTCCCGTTACAAGTTTCTACGACTTGTAGAGGGAAGTGATCACATAATAGTTTGAATAGGAACCCATGTGCGGAATCGTACAGCATCCGTGCTAAAGCCATCTAAAAACATGTAAGTACCCAACAGGGTAGTCATTCTGGGGTGTACTTACGTCGTTGGATCGTCTGATTTCAACTGACGTCTTTCCTACTTTTCCGACTTTGTTCGAGCCTCACTCACGTGTGTGTGAGTTCTAGAGCAACATGGGTGAGTACACGTTTGCAGAATACACCGAGAAGATCCTTCTGAATGGTGAAGCACACGGTAAGGGAAGAGCTACTCGTTGCCTCGATCAAGATCGTTCTTCACAACTTTCGACTTCACCGCATATCCTTTTCACTACAATAACGCTTCGAGAAAGGGTGCCTTCACCGTCAACAGGTGTGAGTGTGGACCTCCAAGGAGACGCCGCCCACCTGAATTGGAAAAGAACGTACTGCATGATGTTGAAGAGAACCCGTCAACGAGTACACGAACAATTTCTTTGGCTACTGAAAACAAGTGATATACTGCGTGACGCCTAGTCAATGACTTGTAAATGTGGTCGTATTACCAACATTTTTTCAGATGGTCGTAGCACCGAAATGAAACTTTTTCCAGACATGTTTTCCTATTCGATATGCTATTTACTCACTCCCCATTACAAGTCCTAGAAGATTGTAACGAGAATTTCCGAACACTCTGTATATTAAATCGCTTAATGCAATTCAGAAAAAGTTAATAATAATACTGATGAATGCAGAGCTACGGCCTGTGTTAACCCAAATTATGCTGTCTGTCTGAACCAGTTGACGAGTTAATACTCCCCATTTCACGATTAGTTTTTTTAATGTTTGGCGTGAGGAGAACTGACATTACAAGTTTTGTTAGCTGCACACATGTAAGTGAACTCAGGATAGTTTAGTTTCGTGAACACTGGCACTGTTGGTAGTAAACAGCAAATAAGGTGTCAGAGAAATTCTCCACGATTAGTGACAAATTAGATAATTTGGGCTCCTTTCCCTTAAATATCAAACTGATTTCAACGCTATTAGGTACTTTTTTATGAGGATGGTAGCCAAATAATGATACTGATGTAATAATAAGGGGCACGGTATTTACTTGCCACTAGATACTTCAGTGTCACAAAAGAAAAATACGTTGTAACGATGGAAAGCTCTGCATGAAATTATTGGGAGTTCAAACGAAGCGGGTGGTGCAATGGCAACACACTTGACCCAAATATGGGACGAGATGGGTTCACACGGCAATCTGGTATCGTAGATTCCTCTTCCTCCTGTTCCTATGATTTCTGTAAGAAGATTGTTAGGATGGTTGCTTTGAACAAAACACGTGGGATTTTCGTTTGTATCCATTCAGAATTTGTGCTTTGACTCTACCGTGTCATCTGCAGGACAGAACTCCCTTCAGCCATTCTCTCCTGTGTACAAAAAGGGTGGAGAACGGCTACCATGTCTTATCTACGCCCCTAAATATCAAAGAAAGTAAGAAAAAATGATTCCATTAGGACGATCTTGTAGAAAATTTCAGTATAATCTCAGGATTTAGTTTCAGTTTGCCTACGGAGAACCCACTTGGTAACTAAAGGCAATGACGGGGGTTTCGTCATATATTACCACTAAAATACTCTCAAAGTGCGATATGAAAGTCTTCTAGCCAATACTGCTGTTCTTCATTAACTAGACAACTTTATCTGCTTCGTATTTGAGCCAGGTTATCAATGCGTTGTCAGTAAATCCTTATGCATCCAGCAGATCATGAATGGATTTAGTCGTATGGTGAAACTCAGTAATGGATATTCAGTTTGTGGGCCATTCTGAATGTTAAAAGCCAAATATTATACTTAGAAGTGAAGCGAAAACGTAGTGTATTTCAGAAACGGTTCAGAGTAAGACGACACGATATGCGATACGGCAAGCCACAAAAGAGTTCACGTCGCGACGTTTACTACGGGTGCGACACTCGTGTTCCCACTGCGATGATAAGGTATCCGATACCATGCGCGATGCAACTCGCCATACGACTAGTTTTAGAAACTCATAAAGGCGAGGAAGTACTAGGTGAACCCGTAAAACGGTGAAAATATCATGGTTCAGTTGTTGTTTCTCGTGAGCTCCCCCAATACGACCAAAATTCACGAATTCTGCAAAATGAAAAATGGTTCAAATGGCTCTGAGCACTATGGGACTTTGCATCTGAGGTCATCAGTCCCCTAAACTTAGAACTACTTAAACCTAACTAACATAAGGATATCATACACATCCATACCCGAGGCAGGATTCGAATCTGTGACCGCAGCAGCAACGCGGTTCCAGACTGAAGCGCCTAGAACCGATCGGTCACAGCGGCCGGTGTCTGCAGAATGAGCCCAGACAGTTTCCACTCTTTGCCGCAACCTGTATCATTTACTCTGACAAAGCTGGACCCAAATTTTCGACTTGCTATTTGTCCCACTGAGAAGCTGTTCATTACAAAAGGTGAGTTGTTACAGGTGTTCGAGTGACGTTAAAAGTGCCACTGTGAAAATATTCTTTTTTTTTTTGTATGACCATCTAGTATGGTATTTATTCGAAGACGTAAATTAACAAATAATGATTACAAATTAATGGAGCTAGGACAGCATTAATGAAGCTAGGATAAACTGTTCAGTTTCGCAAAGTAGTACATAGTTAATCTTGAGGAGTACTGAGAAGAAACGACGCTGGATTTGCAGATTATCAGTCAACATCGATGTTGTAACAGTGGGTGTTGAAATCTGAATCGGGGACAACAATGCGTTTGAATAGAAGAAGCTCATGGTAAGAAGGAAAACTCCTACGCATCCTCCTCGTCTTCGCCCAACTGCTCAGTCAGAAGTAACAGAAATTTAGTTTTCAGAGCTGTTTTATGCCTGTCACTAATCTTTCTGGAAACAGATAGCGTATACTGAGAACACATACAGTCAGGATCATCAGCTGATGAGTCCTGGTGTCTTTTCATTTCAGCAAATTTTTCGTCTCCAGCTTCGGCTTGTATCGGCAACATATGATGAAGAGAAACACGAGGCAGGTCCACATTCTGCACTCCGGGCTACAATAGCCGCTCGTGTGATGAATAGTTGCCATCCTCGTCACGGACAACTTCCAATATATATCACGTATTTTCTCAAGAATGGAATGGGGTAATACTCCTTCCACCGCTAAAAACGATTTCGGTATGTTAGCTGCATTTCGTATGCAGTAAGGTATGGCATAAGACGAAGATGACGTAAACTGGCCAGAGACTCCATTTTCCACGGCAAAATTTTCAGAACACACGCGGTGTTGTACTTTGTACTGAAGCACGAGAGTGACTTTTTTTTTTACTGAATACTTCCCTCGATCTTGAAGAGGGAAAATGCGTAGTGAAGAACACGCCAGAGCCCCAAAATACGTTTTTATTTTTTTCACGCGAAGAGCCTAACTACAAAAAAGAATGTAGCATAACAACGCCTACTGCAGTCATGGACTGTGCAGCTGGTTCCGGCGGAGGTTCGAGTCCTCCCTCGGGCATGGGTGTATGTGTTTGTCCTTAGGATAATTTAGGTTAAGTAGTGTGTAAGCTTAGGGACTGATGACCTTAGCAGTTAAGTCCCATAAGATTTCAGACACTCTCCGTGTATCGTATGGCACAAATTTCGTGGAGCGACCAGCATGCCATGTTGCGCCGGGAAATGCAACAGTGAAAATAATCGCTGTCGTCCCGGTGTGAACCAGTTCAGTTGCTTCCCCTATGTTTGTATGAGGTGTCTGCGTCCCACCGATTTTCGCATCCCGTATCGTACCACATATCATATCGCCTCACTGCGAGCTGCGCCGAACACTTTGAGAGGAGTTTCCTCAGCGTTTTGACTGGTTTCTAATGTGGCTACAGTACAAACGATCCCCAGCTTCTTGCGTGTGCCAGAATGTTGTATCTTATCGGCGTCTTCCCCGTCCGCGACAGTGGGGCCCCCGCCCTCCCTACACCCCTTACCCCAGACCGACGTTTACGTCTGACATCTGACAGTCGCATTCCTCAGAAACTGCCGAAATTGTGTAGGCGTGAGGAGGGATCCCCGCACGTCGAGTTGCTATTGTGGAATTTGCCTCTGCTGGCAACGGGTGAGACGAATTAGCGCATATTGCATTGCAGACCTTCTCTCCGAGACTGACGCGTACGAGAACACACGGACATGAATACCTATTAGAGTGAATCCGGCCTGAGACGCAGCAGCGGCGTCACCCGTGCCTCCTACTCTAGTAATGTGTGTTGCCGAGTAGAGATCAGAAACGGACCGTGCCCGAGTCTAATGTTCGGGTCACTACTTTACAAATGAAGGCGCTGCTGTCGCACCAGTGCTAAAGGGCTTCCTTAATTCCCGCTGTGGTTCCACAAGTACGACGACAACAACAACCGTGGCGCTGTGGTCGCTTCATACTCGTCGACTCGTTTTCTTTTCCTTAACCATGTAGGAGTGCAAGCCTATTCGAGACTTACAGCAGAACATAAGGCCATGATCTTGCTGCTGTATAGCAGCACTAACAAGGAGAAATGACCGGTTGTCGGGATCAAATGGCCTTTAACGAAGCTGTCTTTGTGAGGTTGTAGAGGGTGTAAGAGGACACCTAACTTATGCAAAGTACACAACGGCAAATGGGTTCTTTTGGACGAGGAGTGATGCGCGGAATACGATTCACGCTATAGGCTACGCTTCAGACGAAAAACATACAATTTTCATCCAATGCAGACAAAATAGTTTTCTTGTTTATTCCAAGTCCACCATGAGAAAACATGTGTGCTACGTGAAACGAAAACTCAGCGCAGAGCAACGTCACTGCTGTACCACTGCCAGCCTGTGTTAGTTTTCTCATGGCAACTTGTGTTTATGGGCTAACGATGATTTATGTACTTTATGATTAGTTTCTGCAATTTATTACGATAAATTATTATCATTTAGGGATTGCAGTTGATTCTCATGACAAATTTTCCCCTACAGTCGTTAAGGACACGATAACGATTCGAAAGAATGCATATTTTAATGTAATTGTTAGACATTCTGTGAATAATTTGTATCACGCCTGGATAGGTGGTGCGTGGGTCTGCTCCTGTGTACCGCTTCTGTAATATAGGCCGAGAGTGAAGGAAGCGAGCAGGAGCAGGAGAGGTGAAGCACTTCGGTACTGCACGTAACGTAACACTTTTAAGAGGGGTAGGACGTCAAACGGGCCGACTTGGAGTAGGAGAGGCGTCACAGGACATTTTAATTTCCAGTGTTCGTTTTTCAACCGAAGTTGTTCGGCAAAAGAAAAAGTGTTGAATTACTTATTGAATGCTCCTCGTAACATTGTAATTTGGCTAATGTAGGAATTAAGCACCAAAGTGTCTAGAAATGATGTGTTTACTAGCTTTAGCTACACCGGATATGGGGAGAAAATAAATAAAGGAAATTGTTAATGCTATATGTAAACTGAATGCTGTGAGAAAAAACCACAAATATAATCAACAGTACTTAATGTATACGTTTACTTTTGTGGAGTGTTATAAGACATCAAATTCCACGAACGGTGTCGGGATGAAAGATATTACGCTACTTTAGTGGTTATGTGACCGGCATTTTAAGTAGACAATCAAGGCATAACTTGAGGTCCGTTGTTTGTGTCCAGTGGGACTGGGAAGATGTTGTGAAGGTACTGTGCCGCTCGTGTGCCACTCAGTCGTAACTATTCACGCTCATTGCAGTGGAAGTTCGAAAACACAACAAAATAATTTTTTTTAGGTGCGAAATTTCATCATTTTTTCACTTACTAATGGCTGCATTTGTTGCTATAGGTACACTTTCCTTCATAAGTTAGAGAGATTATTCGATGAATTTTGCACAGCATACTTACCATACTCACAGGTGTATGAAAATCTAGAATATGAAAATCTAGAATTTATTTCATTTATGAAAAAACGAATGAACTGTTATATTTTAACATGTTTAGAAAAAACACAAATTTTATAGTTAATTACCTCAATTTCTACCATAGTTTTTAACAGATTTGGAAAATTCTAGAGTTTCATACACCTTTAAGTATGGTTTGTATGTTGTGCAAAATTCATCGAAGAATCTTTCTTACTTATGAAGAAAAATGTATCTATAGAAACAAATACTGCCATTAGTAAGTGAAAAAATTATGAAATTTCACACGTAAAAAAAATCATATCGTTATGTTTTCGAACTTCCACTCCTGTGAGTGTGAATTCTGAATCCTTCCTGGTCATGCTGACAAATTTTTGGGAATTTATTTGTAAAAGTATAGACAGTGGAAATTAAAATGTCTTGTGGTGCCTCTCCTACTCCAAGTCGGCCCGTTTGACGTCCTGCCCCTTTTAATAGACACAAAAACAGAAGTAAATATCAAATGCATACATAATTTAGGCTAGGATGAGCACGTAGGTGTGAAGTCGTACTCCATGTCTAATCCTGTGAAGTTAGGATGACACTTCTTTATAATCTCAAAACTAACAAATACTCGTTGCTGTCCAAACTATAACTGAACGTAACAAATACAAAGTCTCAGTAGTAAGCTAGCCCACTCGGTAGTAGAAGCGATATTCCCAGGCCGTCTGCTCTTGATGGAATGGGCTGAAATGAAGACGGCACTCCCTGAGCTCCACAGCGTCGGCCAGAGAGCTCTGTGGTCGGCGTAGTCAGTCTTCTCTCGTAGTGCCAACTTACGAGAGCGTGCACCTACGTTGTGGGATCGTAACTGTCGACGCCACAGAATAGATATTAGATATTAAAATAAATTTACAGCCGACTTTGAGTAAATTATGTCTATGTAAATTTATGTACCAACAGGACAGTATTCACTCGTAATGTATTACTCGTTATGTTGGTATATAATTTGCTTGTCATTTAGGCAGGTCGCACATTTAAACTTCAGGAAGACTGTAAAGCCGAAATCGTGATTGCGTGAAATACAGTAAATTAACAGTATATTTACAGTTAAATGGCAGAAATTGCTTTCAAAACTGTTGCATATATAGCGGAGATTATGCGAGTCCGTGGTTCTACTTGCGAACTCATGTACTCGCTGCGCTTTCTGAGCGAGTCGAGTCCACTATGTATCCGGCAACAGACTGTCAGGTGACGAGTCTACGGGCACACGGAGGCAACGAGTTCTGAGATGACGTCACAGGATTCGCTGGTATGTCTCAAGTGAGTGTACGGAGCTCACATCTGGTCTCCGCTGGCGAGACAACGGAGCGCCGGGCGTCAGCTGCCACAGAGACGGCGACCAGCTGCCGGCAGTACTTTGCCTGCTGTACGGCGCGTGTCACTAACAGAAAGTAGTTCGGGACTCAGCAACAGGCATCGCTGGCGATTACTGCAAATCACCCGTAGATTACAAGAATGAAGAACCACTATCGTGCTCAAAAGCATCCAAAAGACCTGAAATGCGCTCTGCCTGTTTTGCCTCCAGCCTACCTTAGGTAATTTTCTTGCAGGTCCTCTAATCTCATTTCGGTAGATTCATTTGCCTATTGGTGACTATTAGAGAACACGGCTCTATATGGCAATCGTGTCATATGTAAATTAGTACCACGTCATTAGTTGGTTGGTTGATTTGAGAAATGGGACCAAACAGCGAGGTCATCGGTCCCATAGAATTAAGAAGGATGGGATGAAAGTTGGCCATGCCCTTTCAAGATAACCATCACGGCATTTGGCTGAAGCGATTTAGGGAAATCACGGGAAATCTAAATCAGAATGGCCTGAGCCAGCATCCTCCAGAATGCGAGCCCGTATATTAACCACTGAGCCATCTCGCTTGGTACCACACCATTGCAAATATCAGGCAACACTTTCTTCGAGAAGAGATAGTCTTTAACGCTTGTAAACTCCCAGATACGGATAGACCTCAGCCGGGCTCGGTGGCCAAGCGGTTCTAGGCGCTTCAGTCCGGAACCGCGCGACTGCTACGGTCGCAGGTTCCAGTCCTGCTTCGGGCATGGATGTGTGTGATGTCCTTAGGTTAGTTAGGTTTAAGTAGTTCTAAGTTCTAGGGGACTAATGACCTCAGATGTTAAATCCCATAGTGCTCAGAGCCATTTGAACCATTGATAGACCTCACGTTTGAAAGAGCATGATCTGCCTATTCTGGCAGCAATTGACATTTGTAAAACAGGGGGATTTTTACTGATTTTGATTTGTAGTACGTAAATAAAATCACTTATTGTCACTGAATACATTTCCCTAGAGACTCAACTTTATCTTCGATAAGCATATGAGCTGAAGCAATGAATTAAAATTTTTGGGCAAAGTGGCGACTTGAACCTGGATGTCTAGCTTACTAGTCAGTCTTTTCTCTCTCACCGTGCTGATCTGTTTAGTATTAATTTGACTACAGGCCTTCTTAATATTTGCGAAAAACATTCTATTGTGGTCCGGCTTCCGTAGGAAAAGAGCGAAATAAGAAACGTATAAGTGAATATTATTCTCAGTATTATCTTTTATAAGTTACTTCAAATCTACCGGCCGCGGTGGTCGCGCGGTTCTGGCGCTGCAGTCCGGAACCGCGGGACTGCTACGGTCGCAGGTTCGAATCTCGCCTCGGGCATGGGTGTGTGTGATGTCCTTAGGTTGGTTAGGTTTAAGTAGTTCTAAGTTCTAGGGGACTTATGACCTAAGATGTTGAGTCCCATAGTGCTCAGAGCCATTTGAACCATTTTGAACTTAAAATCACTGATACCATTTACGGGGCCGTTCATAATCTATATTGTTAAAATTCGTACCAGCAGTACAGGCCAAAGCTGTTGTTTGTAACTTGGACATAAAAAACTGTCACGACTGAGGAAACCCGAATAATATATTGTTAGTTTGATAGACATACCCAAAGTTAAATAATGTTAGATACTTTCATGCTGTTACTCAAACAGACGGAAAGCAATATTTGACTAAATTTGGTGGTGTATTTTCGTCAAACAGCGAAACTCTGCTAACTGGCAGCGCTGCAGTTAGAGAACGCTATTTATGCTGAAATATTTAAAATCATGAGATGAACTATGCAAGGTTTCCGCAAATGATAACTGAATTAATATGTGGTATGTATACTAACCTTTAAGTACACAGTTTCACACTTTACTCTCATTTCGTCAGATACAGTGACAGAAATCTACACGAAACAAAAGGTAAGAGAGAGACGGCGGCTACTGATCCCACTTCTTTATAGGAAAAAGAAAAAGGTAATGTTACCTAATACTCTTTTCAGTGATCATTCACGTAATTATAATGTTCAGTTCACAGATCTTTTACTCGAATGTAACTGTTATTCCCCTTGTATCACAAGAAACAACACAATGAAAACTGTAAATAAATTATCGCACTGGAATTCATAATTACATTTCCTCTCCTTTCGTCTTGGGGACGCTACAGCTGATGCAGTATCCACTACACCTCCTTGTGTTAGACACAGTGTAACGGTGATGTAGCGGCTAGCACATCTGCTTAGTAAGCAAGAGTTCATGTCCTAGCTTTGGCACAAATTTTTATTCATTGCTTCTGCTTTGATCATTTCTTTAGCTTTGATCATTGTCGAAGACAATTCAATTAAATTCGAGAAATAAAAGGTGACGTAAGGAACAGTTGAACACACTGGAAAACGGCCGCTACGATGAGTCCTAGAGAGTCAAACGTGTGCACTGAGAACTGAATATACGTTGAAGAGCCGCAACACGACGCCGCATGGACTCGACTAATGTCTGAAGTAGTGCTGGAAAGAATGGACGTTATGAATCCTACATGACTGTCCATAAATCGGTATGAGGGGGAGCAGATCTCTTCTGAACAGCACATTGCAAGGAATCCAGATATGCTCAATAAAGTTCATGTCTGGGGAGTTTGATGGCCAGCGGCAGTGTTTAAACTCAGAAGAGTATTCGTGGAGCTACTCTGCAGCAATTTTGGACGTGTGGGGTGTCGCATTGTACAGATGGAATTGCCCATGTCAATAGGAATGCACAATACATGAATCGATGCAGGTGATCAGACAGGATGCTTGCATACGTGTCACCTTTCTGAGTGGTATCTAGAAGTATCAGGGGTTGCATATCACTCCAACTGCACACGCCGAACACCGTTATAGAGCCTCAAACAAACCATTATAGAGCCTCAACCAGCTTGAACAGTCTCCTGCTGTCACGCAGGGTCCATGGATTCATTAGGTTGTCAACATACCCGAACACATCCATCCGTTCGAAACAATCTGAAACGAGATTCGTCCGACCAGGCTACATATTTACAGTAATCAACATTCCAATTCGGTGCTGACTGGCCCAGGCGAGGCATAAATCCTTGTGTTGTGCAGCCATAAAGGATGAATGAATGGGCATTCGGTTCTGAAAGTCCATACAGATAATGTTTCGTTGAATGGTTTGCACTCTGACACTAGTCGATGGCTCAGCACTGAAATCTGCAGCAATCTGCACAAGGGTTTCATTTCTGTCACGTTGAACGATTTTCTTTAGTCGTCGTTGGTCCCGTTCATGCAGGATCTTTTTCCGGTCACAGTGCCACAGATGTAATGTCTTACCGGATTCCTGATATTTACTTCACTTCATAGTTACCTCAAAGACACTGTGTCCCATCGCTGGTGCGCCGACTACAACACCGCCTTCAAAGTCACTTATCAAAAAAAATTTCCATCACCCTGTTTCCCAAAACTTCTGAAGATAGACACTGACTGTTCAGAGGTGTCACTAAACCGGCCCAAAGATGTAAACAACCATGCATGAGCAGCGCCTATTAGACGGAGGGAGTCCGACAGCCGATCAGTTGCAGTCATTCCACCAGGAAGGAGGTACTCATCTCGTGTTGTCTGTAGTTCAACCATGCCTGCGTGGTCAATACCGCCGTTCGATAGCATCCGCATTGTTACTTTGTGCCAGGAAGGGCTCTCAACAAGAGAATTGTCCAGGCATCTCGGAGTGAACCAAAGCGATGTTGTTCGGATGTGAAGGAGATAGAGAGAGACAGGACCTGTTCATGATATGCCTCGTTCATGCAAGGGCTACTACTGCAGTGGATGACCGCTTCGAGGAACGCTGACAGCAACGCCACCATGTTGAATAATGCTTTTCGTGCAGCCACAAGACGCCGTGTTACGACTCGACATGTGCGCAATAGGCTGCAAGATGCGCAACTTCTCTCTCCAACGTCCATGCTGAGGTCCATCCCAAGACACCATGCAGCACGGTACACATGGGCCAAACAGCATGCCTAATGCACCGCTCTGGTTTGACATCACATTCTCCTCACCGATGAGTGTCGCATATACCTTCAACCATACAATCGTCAGAGACGTGTTGGTTGGCAACCAGGTCAGGCTGAACACCGTACATACACTGTCCAGCGAGTGCAGCAATGTGGAGGTTCCCTGTTGTTTTAGGGTGGCATTATGTGGGACCGATGTACGCCGTTGGTGGTCATGGAAGGCGCCATAATGGCTGTAGGATATTTGAATGCCATCCTCCGACCGATAGTGCAACCATGCCTTCAGCATAATGGCGAGGCATTCGTCTTCATAGACGACAAATCGCGTCTACACCGTGCACATCTTGTGAATTTCTTCAGGGTAACGACATCGCTCGACTAGAGTGGCTAGCATGTTCTCCAAACATGAACCCTGTCGTACATGCCAGGGATAAAAGGGCTGTTTATGGGCGATATGACCCACCAACCGCTCTGGGGGATCTACACCGAATCGTCGTTGAGGAATGGGACAATCTGGAGCAACAGTGCGTTGATGAACTTGGGGATAGTATGCCACGAAGAATACAGTCATGCAACAATGCAAGAGGACGTACTACTGGGTATTAGAGGTACAGGTGTGTACACCAGTCTAGACCACCACCTCTGGAAGTCTCGTTGTATGTGGTTTTCATGAGTAATAAAAAGGGCGGAAATAATGTTTATGTTGATCTGTACTTCAATTTTCTCTACGGGTTCCGGAACTCTCGGAACCGAGGTGGTGTAAAACATTTTTTTATGTGTGTATCTTGAT
Organism: Schistocerca cancellata; assembly: GCF_023864275.1. Classification (NCBI taxonomy): domain Eukaryota; kingdom Metazoa; phylum Arthropoda; class Insecta; order Orthoptera; family Acrididae; genus Schistocerca; species Schistocerca cancellata. Next base: position 102,518,660 of record NC_064633.1, read on the forward strand.
AACCTGCCACTGTAGCACCAGTAACCGGTCTAACAACTGCGGGAGACCCTTGTTGTCTTATTTAGGCGTTCCTGAACTCAGCGCCGTTTTCTGCCTGTTTACATATCTCTGTATTGGAATAAACATGCCTATACCAGTTTCTTTGGCGTTTTAGTGTATTAATCCCAAATAACAATATCTGCGTTCCTATCGTCAAAAACTTTGTCACAAATCCTCGTTATAAATTTAATTTGATAAGACAGTGCTGGAGCGTTGATTCGAACTGACAGAACAAGAAATGTGTGTCCAAGTTGAAGGATGCAGCTTGTGGACCCAATCGGCATTACTTTATTCACTTGTAACGCAGCTGGACCTCTTTATGTTTAGTAGTTTGTTTGTGTTGCACGTAATTCAATGAATAAGAGAACGATTCACAACTATTAGTGTGCTCCTCTTATACCTGAGGTACGTCAATTGCTTGGAGAACCCCAGTGATAAATCCCCAAGAGCGGAGAAGATCTTCCAGGAGGTGTTATAACTTCTATAAAGACTGAACTGTTAGCATGGCTGTCTACTGTCGAAGGTAATATGTCGTTTCCGCATACTCCCACGTCACGTGATTTCAAAACTTGAGTGCAATAATATCATAGTGATGTACAGATGTCTCCTAGAGTCTTAGTTTTCCTGCCGTTCATTAAAGATGTCCTTGGTTGCATAGGGAACATCCATCAGAAATACAATCTCACCTGCTACTTCGCTGCTTCGCTGTAGCAGTAGCAACAATAAATATGATTAATCTCCAGCCAATACTAGTTAACTGCTATCTTAGCAGGAGAAGGCAAGAGCACGACCTCAGATTTTTTAGTATCCTTCTCTTAGGGATAGTGGGTCAGTCTTGCACTGTGACTTTAAGCCCTTACACAAGTATGAACAGTTACTGAGCACATTAATTAGCTTAGAAAATAACAACTATTTAATAAATAATAAACGGAGAACGATCATTATATGGTAAACACCATGAAATAATCATATGGAATATTAATGTGGACTGTAACAACGGATGGTTTATACTTTGGCTACATGTTTATTCAAATAAACATAAAAATGTATTCGATTGGTGGCCTCACATCGATTCTTATTTCAGCGAAATATTGATTCAAGATGTCACAGAATTATTGATTCCTAGTGCCAGCAGAACGCTCACTGCAAACAGAGAGTGAAGACTAAATGCTAGGAGCCGAACAACAAAACCACTAAGGCGTGTAGTGGAAATCTCGGACTCTAATGGTTGCAGAGAAGTCTTTAAACAAGGACAAATTTACCGAGATTGAAAAATATTCAGTCAATTATACCAAGCCTTTACTCTGACCTAAAAAGAATGTAGAAATCCAAAACTATTCTAAGTCCTCAATTAGTGGCCAACGAAATAACATAGTTACGACTGAGTGGCCCACGAGCGGCACAGTACCTTCACAACATCTTCCCAGTCCCACTGGACACAAACAACGGACCTCAAGTTAAGCCTTGATTGTCTACTTAAAATCTTGGTCACATAACCACTAAAGTAGCGTAATATCTTTCATCCCGACACCGTTCGTGAAATTTGATGTCTTATAACATTCCACAAAAGTAAACGTATATATTAAGTACTCTTGATTATATTTGTGGTTTTCTCTTACAGCATTCAGTTTACATATAGCAGTAACAATTTCCTTTATTTATTTTCTCCCCATATTCGGTGCAGCTAAAGCAAGACGTAAACACATCATTTCTAGACCCTTTGGCGCTTAATTCCTACATTAGCCAAATTACAATTTACGAGGAGCATTCAATAAGTAATTCAGCACTTTTTCTTTTCCTGAACAACTTCGGTTGAAAAACGCAGCGCTTGTGGTACTTCAGCCAGTATGGCTTCCTGAAGTTCCTATTGGCAGTTCTACACGTAGCCTTCAAAAAGGCGTCTGTAGTGGAGATGCGTTGCAAGCAGAGAGCTGCCTTTGAGTTTCTTTTCGTGGAAAATCAGAAAATCTCAGAATTCAAAGGTGCTTGCAGAAAGTCTGCGGAGACCTAGCAGTGAAAAAATTCACGTTGAGTCCTTAGTCGAGGTGTCTGACGTCATCGAAACAAGGTCGCGCAAACAGGTTCGGCCTCCAGCGTAGCGGCCGGTAGCACGTGGCTGTGACTCCCATAATGTGTTCGTCGCCATAAAATAGCAAACGAACTTCTCCTTTTTCATGTAAACGCAAGGCCTCCCGGAAGTCTGCGCACCTGCGTGGTGCACACAGAACTTCCACTGACTGCTCTTCCTCATCTAACGTGCAGCCGGGGATTCTGCGCACGTTCTAATTTCTATCTGTTTGCCCAGTGAAGTATGTACACCACGGGAAGCATTGCGTGGATGGAGAGGAGGTTATTGACATTGGCTCCGACGTCCACCAGTACAGTGGTACCATGCGGACATCATTCTATTCCCTCAAGGTGGCGTAAGGTTGAAAGGTTGAATGGAGTTTACGTCTAAAAAAAAATTATAGCCGAACGGCTATGGAATAATGTGGCGTTTTGAAATCCTGAATAAAGCCAACCTACTTTCAGAAAAAAATATGTTGCTTGTTGAACGCTCCTTGTGCATATACAAATTGATCGAAATAGAACAGAAGACACACGTAGGTAGATGGGATAGTATGAATGGCAATCTCATGTTGGCAATAATCAATTGTGTACATGTGGAGAATCTTGGTTTAGACATCTTTTTCATGTCATCTCGTAGAATCGGGTATACTGCCGGTGGTCCTCGTCTTCCCAACACGATATTTCGACGTCTTAACTCGGTGTCTTCATCAGGTGTTCCCTGAGACTAGTTGACGAGCTAACCTTGTTCCACATTTATGCCTGGGCGGTGTGTGGCGCTTCCTACGCCGTCCGCGCCCACTACATCTACATCTACATCTATACTCCGCGAGCCACCTTACGGTGTGTGGCGGAGGGTACTTATTGTACCACTATCTGATCCCCCCTTCCCTGTTCCATTCACGAATTGTGCGTGGGAAGAACGACTGCTTGTAAGTCTCCGTATTTGCTCTAATTTCTCGGATCTTTTCGTTGTGATCATTACGCGAGATATATGTGGGCGGTAGTAATATGTTGCCCATCTCTTCCCGGAATGTGCTCTCTCGTAATTTCGATAATAAACCTCTCCGTATTGCGTAACGCCTTTCTTGAAGTGTCCGCCACTGGAGCTTGTTCAGCATCTCCGTAACGCTCTCGCGCTGACTAAATGTCCCCATGACGAATCGCGCTGCTTTTCGCTGGATCATGTCTATCTCTTCTATTAATCCAACCTGGTAAGGGTCCCATACTGATGAGCAATACTCAAGAATCGGACGAACAAGCGTTTTGTAAGCTACTTCTTTCGTCGATGAGTCACATTTTCTTAGAATTCTTCCTATGAATCTCAACCTGGCGCCTGCTTTTCCCACTATTTGTTTTATGTGATCATTCCACTTCAGATCGCTCCGGATAGTAACTCCTAAGTATTTTACGGTCGTTACCGCTTCCAATGATTTACCACCTATGGCATAATCGTACTGGAATGGATTTCTGCCCCTATGTATGCGCATTATATTACATTTATCTACGTTTAGGGAAAGCTGCCAGCTGTCGCACCATGCATTAATCCTCTGCAGGTCTTCCTGGAGTACGTACGAGTCTTCTGATGTTGCTACTTTCTTGTAGACAACCGTGTCATCTGCAAATAGCCTCACGGAGCTACCGATGTTGTCAACTAAGTCATTTATGTATATTGTAAACAATAAAGGTCCTATCACGCTTCCTTGCGGTACTCCCGAAATTACCTCTACATCTGCAGATTTTGAACCGTTAAGAATGACATGTTGTGTTCTTTCTTCTAGGAAATCCTGAATCCAATCACAAACCTGGTCCGATATTCCGTAAGCTCGTATTTTTTTCATTAAACGTAAGTGCGGAACCGTATCAAATGCCTTCCTGAAGTCCAGGAATACGGCATCAATCTGCTCGCCAGTGTCTACGGCACTGTGAATTTCTTGGGCAAATAGGGCGAGCTGAGTTTCACATGATCTCTGTTTGCGGAATCCATGTTGGTTATGATGAAGGAGATTTGTATTATCTAAGAACGTCATAATACGAGAACACAAAACATGTTCCATTATTCTACAACAGATTGAAGTAAGCGAAATAGGCCTATAATTATTCGCATCTGATTTATGACCCTTCTTGAAAATGGGAACGACCTGCGCTTTCTTCCAGTCGCTAGGTACTTTACGTTCTTCCAGCGATCTACGATAAATTGCTGATAGAAAGGGGGCAAGTTCTTTAGCATAATCACTGTAGAATCTTAAGGGTATCTCGTCTGGTCCGGATGCTTTTCCGCTACTAAGTGATAGCAGTTGTTTTTCAATTCCGATATCGTTTATTTCAATTTTTTCCATTTTGGCGTCCGTGCGACGGCTGAAGTCAGGGACCGTGTTACGATTTTCCGCAGTGAAACAATTTCGGAACACTGAATTCAGTATTTCTGCCTTTCTTCGGTCGTCCTCTGTTTCGCTGCCATCGTGGTCAACGAGTGACTGAATAGGGGATTTAGATCCGCTTACCGATTTTACATATGACCAAAACTTTTTAGGGTTCTTGTTTAGATTGTTTGCCAATGTTTTATGTTCGAATTCGTTGAATGCTTCTCTCATTGCTCTCTTTACGCTCTTTTTCGCTTCGTTCAGCTTTTCCTTATCAGCTATGATTCGACTACTCTTAAACCTATGATGAAGCTTTCTTTGTTTCCGTAGTACCTTTCGTACATGATTGTTATACCACGGTGGATCTTTCCCCTCGCTTTGGACCTTAGTCGGTACGAACTTATCTAAGGCGTACTGGACGATGTTTCTGAATTTTTTCCATTTTTGTTCCACATCCTCTTCCTCAGAAATGAACGTTTGATGGTGGTCACTCAGATATTCTGCGATTTGTGCCCTATCACTCTTGTTAAGCAAATATATTTTCCTTCCTTTCTTGGCATTTCTTATTACACTTGTAGTCATTGATGCAACCACTGACTTATGATCACTGATACCCTCTTCTACATTCACGGAGTCGAAAAGTTCCGGTCTATTTGTTGCTATGAGGTCTAAAATGTTAGCTTCACGAGTTGGTTCTCTAACTATCTGCTCGAAGTAATTCTCGGACAAGGCAGTCAGGATAATGTCACAAGAGTCTCTGTCCCTGGCTCCAGTTCTGATTGTGTGACTATCCCATTCTATACCTGGTAGATTGAAGTCTCCCCCTATTACAATAGTATGATCACGAAACTTCTTCACGACGTTCTGCAGGTTCTCTCTGAGGCGCTCAACTACTACGGTTGCTGATGCAGGTGGTCTATAGAAGCATCCGACTATCATATCTGAACCACCTTTGATACTTAGCTTAACCCAGATTATTTCACATTCGCATTCGCTAATAACTTCACTGGATATTATTGAATTCTTTACTGCTATAAATACTCCTCCACCATTGGCGTTTATCCTATCCTTGCGGTATATATTCCATTCTGTGTCTAGGATTTCGTTACTGTTCACTTCCGGTTTTAACCAACTTTCCGTTCCTAATACTATATGCGCACTATTTCCTTCAATAAGAGATACTAATTCAGGAACCTTGCCCTGGATACTCCTGCAGTTTACCAATATTACGTTAACTTTTCCTGTTTTTGGTCTCTGAGGACGGACGTTCTTTATCAACGATGATAATGTCCTCTCTGGTAAGCCGTCAGGTATTTTATCGTTTCGCCCAAGGGGGGGTCCCTCTAACCTAAAAAACCCCCGTGTGCACGCCACACGTACTCTGCTACCCTAGTAGCTGCTTCCGGTGTGTAGTGCACGCCTGACCTGTCTAGGGGGGCCCTACAGTTCTCCACCCAATAACGGAGGTCGATGAATTTGCAACCATTATAGTCGCAGAGTCGTCTGAGCCTCTGGTTTAGACCCTCCACACGGCTCCAAACCAGAGGACCGCGATCGACTCTGGGCACTATGCTGCAGATATTAAGCTCAGCTTGCACTCCGCGTGCGATGCTGGTTGTCTTCACCAAATCAGCCAGCCGCCGGAAGGAACCAAGGATGGCCTCAGAACCCAAGCGGCAGGCGTCATTCGTTCCGACATGTGCTACTATCTGCAGCCGGTCACACCCAGTGCGTTCAATAGCTGCCGGAAGGGCCTCCTCCACATTACGGACGAGACCCCCCGGCAAGCACACCGAGTGCACACTGGCATTCTTCCCCGACCTACCCGCTATTTTCCTGAGGGGCTCCATAACCCGCCTAACGTTGGAGCTCCCTATAACTAATAGGCCCGCCCTCTGTGACTGTCGGTTGTCTTGTGACAGCGAGAGCGAGAGCACCAGCAGCAGCACAGTACTGTTTGTATAAAGCGTTTATTTTGCATTTTGTTTACGACCTTCCACTAAGGAAGGGATTCTATTTGTGTTTATCTGCTCTGCATAGTAACTAACAGTTCTTGATAAAACTTTACGTAGTTTTCGTGTTAGATTTGTTAGTGTTTTCTTGATCGTTTAGAACAGAAAGCGCCCTAAAACCGTCATTTGTTTGTTTCGCGGCCGTTAGCCACTAGTCACTTGAATCAGCAGTTGTCTTGTGACAGCGAGAGCGAGAGCACCAGCAGCAGCGAGTACTGTTTGTATAAAGCGTTTTTGTACTTATTTGCTGCGCTTAGCTTTTAAATAGTTTTTCTGGGAAAACCTAGCGTAGTTTTCGCGTCTCGTATTTCAGTGAGTGTTTCTTGATTATCAGAGTAGCTCATCAGAAGATTATCTTGGGAATTTGTCACCGTATAGGGTAGGGTAAACATAGTCATGTGTAGGGACTGTGGCCATTTCTGGCGGTGGTATCAGTCTCTAGGCGCTCCATCTTCGGTCCGCGACCGTTTCGGCTCTCTTGTGGGGTAGTGGACATCCCACGGCGTACCCTATCGGGTCGGCGCACGAAAGGCGCGATCCTAGCACTATCATGGCTCTGTTGAAGTTCCTTATGTTGTCCGCGACCGCGGCGAGTTTTTTTCGTGGCCGAGCCATTCTCCTGGCCTTCTGAACCCGGTGAGGTGTGCTTCGTGCGGTATCCAGGACACCGCCCAGGCGCAAATATGGGACAAGGTTAGCTCGTCAACCAGTCTCAGGGAACATTTGATGAAGACGCCGAGTTACGACGTCGAAATATCGTGTTGGGAAGACGAGGACCACCGGCAGTACACCCGATTCTACGAGGTGACACCAAATCGCCGGGAAAGTCTTAGAAACTTTCTTTTTCATGATTTTGACTAATAATTGCTAACTGTTAACTTATCTGTTTAACCTTGCCAGAGGCTTGTTAATTGCATCAAGAGCTTCAAAACTATGTATCATTTGCATACACCGTTTATCCGTATCGTCAATTATGGCGTTGTGGGGGTGACGAACAGGCAGATCAGCTGTTGCGGATTCTTTGCAGCCAGGAGAATGCCATATCGATGTGCTGAGACTCAAGTTCTGGTTGCACAGAGATGCAACTGAAGTGACAAAAGTCATGGGATAGCGACATGCAGATATGCAGACGGCGGTAGAGTATGAAAGGGCAGTTCATTGGCGGCCCTGTCACTGGTACTCAGGTGATTCATGTGAAAAGGTGTCCCACGTTATTATGGCCACATGACGGGAAATAACAGACTTTGGAGGACGCATGGTAGTTACAGCTAGACGCTTTGCACATTCAGAAATCGTTAGGAAATTGAATATTCCGAGATCGACAGTTTCAGTACTGTGCCGAGAATACCAAATTTCAGGCACGACCTCTCACCACCGGCAGTTCAATGGCCGAATGGCTTCACTTAACGAGCGATAGCAGCGAGGTTTATGTAGAGTTCTCAATGCTAACAGACAAGCAACATGCCTCAGATAAGAGCAGACATTAATGTAGGACGTACGTCTAACGGATCCGTTAGGACTGTATGCCAAAATTTGTCGTTAATGGCCTATGGTAGGAGACTACCGATGCCAGTGTCTTTGCCAACAGCGCGACAACACTTACAGCGCTCTCCTGGTGATAATATCGGTTAGACTCTAGACGACTGAAAAACTGTGACCTGGTCAGATGATACGCTGCTTAAATTGGTGAGAGTAGATAGCAGGGTTCGACTGTGGCGCACAATAAATGTAGATATGGACCCAGGTTTTTAACATGAAATTGTGCAAGCTGATGGTGGCTAAATAATTATTGTGCTGTTTTTACATGGAATGGACTGGGTCCTCTGGTCCTACTGAACATTCACTGGGAATGGTTATGTTCGCTACTTGGAGATATTTGCAGACATTCATGGACTTCATGTGCCCGAATGACGGAATTTTTATGAATGGCAGTGCGCCTTGTCATTGGGTCACATCTGTTCGCGACTGGTTTGAGGAACATTCTGGACAATTGGAGTGAATGCTTTGGCCATCGACATCGCTCAATGAGCTCCATTGATAATTTTTGGGACATAGTCGAGAGTTTATTCGTGCAGAAAAACCTGTACCGGCTATACTTTCGCAATTATGGACGGCTATAGAGGTAGCAGGGCTCAATAATTCTGCAGGTTACTTACAACGAATTGTTGAGTCCATGCCACGTCGACTTGCTGCTCTTTGTGGATGCAAAAGGAGTCCTGACACTACATTAGGAGATATACCATAAATTTGGATACCTCAGTACAGCAAACACGTGAACTTCAATCAGGACGACCAGTGTGTGTGAAGCTGAATGGTATCCGAATTTCAGTGCTAAATCAGTTGTGTTTCAGTCTTCCACCGTGAGTCGATAGCAGTAGCGCGAGAGAGGAACCGACAATGGCCAACTGTGTTTGTGGTTTAACAACGTATTACATCATGGGGCTGAAACATTGGGTTTCTCCCAGCACTTCATTCGGACACGACATAGTATTCTGGATTTTAAAGTAAATCTGATATTCCGAGTTACAAAAATTTACGTTTTACAAAAGAAACACTGTGAAACAAAGTCAGTTTTCAAGGTTTCTAATAGATTTATGTTATATGTAGTGAACTTGGCCATAGACATGTGACATGTCTACCTTCCTTGTTTACAGATATTACAATACGACTTGGCTTCACCAAAAATACCAGAAAAGTTTACGTACTTCTTGGAGCACAACACAGAGTTGGTACAGATATCCTCTGTGCATATTGCTAATCACCCCAAACCATTAGCTTCCTAATAGCAGTGGCGATACCATTTCTGTCTCTGGGAGCCATAACAAACACTCCCAAGCCTCACTTCCTGATTAGGTAGGATAAAGTCATGGGACGTAAGTGAAAGACTTTACACAAAATGTGTTCGCTCTTGTGATTATGGACAACCACGAGTTGTGTAATGGAATGACCACTGTGAAAATTGTGCCGGACCGGGACTCGAAACGTGATACAGCTGATGGTTGTCCATATTTACAACTGCGAATATATTTTATGTATTTCATAACGGCTGTCGCCTCAGTGCCTGTTATTTCAAACATGCATGTATGTCCGAAGGAAATTTGCTTCGTACTTCTTTTATTTATTTACTTTCCTTTAATAAACAATTCAGGTGTGATTGACATTTATTACCGTCATACTCAACAGGAAGCAGTCATACACAACGTTCAGATATTTTTATTAACAGGCGAAGTACTCAATAGGCCTTCAGTATACCAACAATGAGAGCCGAGCCGAGTGTTTCGGACTGTCTACAGCAGCCGGGTGCTGGAGAGAGTTGAAGGCGCGCTCCGTTAGCAGCGATTGTACTGTGGTGTAGGCAAGGCTGCATGTATAACGTCTTATACGCTCACATATTATGTAAATACGAAAGTGGCTCTGCGTACAGTGCACATCAGAAGGTGTCTACAGGAAGTAATACTTGTTGAGTGATTTATGTAGAGATTTATGAGCAAATATAACGATTTTAACAGTATTAAGCGTGATATCGTAGGCGGACTATTATTTTATTGATGTAAACGGTTCATGGCTTTGCCTCCTACTTTGTTCCGTTTCATTAAAGGTGTTGGTGTCCGTTAAATGGAACTTTTCAGTAGGTAGAACTGAAATCCTCAGCTTACTCGCTATTCTCTTTCTTTCAGCTTCACAAAAATAAACTCCACAATCAACGAGTCGCTTTTACACTGGGAAAGCAGGTCGGTGAATGTAGAACTTTTTTGTTTTGCCTTGCTGAAGCAGAGCACAGCTGTGGCTGCTCACAAGCTCCGCATTGGAGGAGGTAGAAATTCAGAGAGGTGAGTGTAATCTGTAGCAATACAGAGGAAGTGTATATGCAGGATAATAGGACGTTTGTTGTGATGAACATTGACTCCTTTTGCCTCCGATTACAAAGGTTAATTAGCGCCCAAGCAGAGAACACCCATCCTTAATGAGTCCGGCTGTCGTATTGTTACACCGTATGCTCTTTTGCCAGTGCCTTGTGTCTGGTTCGGATTTAGAGAACACAGCCTCATTAGCTTCCTAACAACGCTGCACCTTCGCCAGTGCCTTGCATTTGGTACTGATGCTTGAGACCCACAATTCGGTCCATTCTTATCACCAGATACTTAGATATGATTTATGACATAGTGTTTTCCGTGCAATGTTCTACCTGCAACATGCTTTCTCGAATGAAAGGCACAACTTGTTTTCACGTAGTAACGCTTTAGCACCTGGCATTAGTTAGTCAGTAGTATGTACGATGAATGAATTGGGGAATCGGGTATATATGTTTAAAGCTCAGGATATATCTGTAGTATGTTAGGATGAATTCTGTGAGCCGGCCGAGGTCACCGAGCGGTTTTAGGCGCTACAGTCTGGAAGCGCGTGACCGCTACGGTCGCAGGTTCGAATCCTGCCTCGGGCATTGGTGTGTGTGATGTCCTCAGGTTACTTAGGTTTAAATAGTTCTAAGTCATAGAGGACTGATGACCTCAGAAGTTAAGTCCCATAGTGCTCAGAGCCATTTTTTTAAATTCTGTGATCCTTGTAAAACCTCAGTTCTTTGGGAGGCTGTGTACTTTCTTCAAGGGGCTTCATAAGGCGCTGTTATATCCACGCCAACTGTTTCAAAGCTATCCGCCAAAGCATTTCGTCAGATTGAGAAAATCTTGCCAGATCCTAAATCAATAAGTTGCGAAACGAAAACGGATAGCTACAGCAGAAAGTCAATTCAGAGATGTGGTAATGTGGGTTCTAATATGTTTTCTTTCCTTAGGCAGAACACGATAAACTAGAGAAAGTCGTTGCTGTGTTTTTTAAGCCGAAGACTAGCTCGCTGCAGCTCTCCACGTCAGTATATACTGTGCAGCTATTTTCAGTTCAGTGTAACTACTGCAAGGTACATCCATTTGAACCTGCTTCCACTCGTACAGTCATGCTTTGGTGTCCTAAATCCACCACCCCCTCCAGCCCCCCCCTCTTTTCCCATATTTACACCATTACCAAATTGACAAGTCCTTGCACCTTCAATACGTACCCAACAAATCGATCGCTATCTTTATTCAGCTTGTGCTATATACATATTTCCTTCCGCATTTGGTTCACTACATTATAATTAATATTGATTTCCCCACGTACTGTTCAGCTTTTCTGTAGCGTCATATTTCGAAAGAACTGACTCTGCGTCGTATTTGAGAGTTCTGGCTGCGTCGGAAGACAGTTCATAAATATAAAGGAAAATGAAAATTACTTATAAAGCAGAGTTCATTTAAAAAGAATATTCTTTCTAGAACTGAACTGTCAATGCAACCACACTACCATGTATGCCTTGTCTAGAGAGGTGACAGCATTAGACACCGTCAATTAAAGCTACATGTAACCTTTACCTAATTAAATGTCAATGCGTAACGTTAAGTTGACGACTAACAAGCTACTACAAATCACTGAAACGGAGACAGAGTTCAATGTATTAAAATCACTCATTATTTAAAAGTATGTTCACACGCGAATGTACAGAGTTTCCCCAGAGGAATGGTCAATATTCATGAATATGACCGGAAATATCATTCGAAGCAAAAAATCTAATAAATGTGGGACCTAAAAATGCATACTTTAAGAGATATGAGCACGTTTCCGTCTCAGATAGTCTGAGACAAGTCTCTTCTGCTGTAAGCACTTTGCTTTCCTTATTTTGAGGGGAGATAGTACGGACAAAAACCATAAAGAACTGTCTAGTAAAGATAGGCTGTAAAATGCTCTCTTATGAGCATGAGTTGTGTTTCAGGCTCGCGACTCTTAAGATATGCACTTCAGAGACCATGCCTATTGGACTTGTTTTTCTGGTTTTGTTCAGTATTACGACTTCTCAGAATATGGAAATAAAAGAGACTGCTATAGTAGAGATTCGTTTCACAATTTGTAAGATGTAGCCGTTCTCGTAGCTATTGAGGTATGCATTTTAGAGCCGTTTACTGGACTGTTTCCTTAGAAGGATCGTCCCTGACAAATAACTCAATATTGACGATTCCTCGTAGAACACCATTTATCTGTAGGGAGAAATGGAAATGTAGAAAATAGACAAGAAAGACTGGAAAATATTGAGAATGACCTACGGAGAAGTTCTGAAAGAGGAGATCTGGATAAGGGGATCGAGAAAAGAACTCTACCATCAAACAGAAACGATTAAAAAGGTCATAACGGCAGGAAACGGAGGAAAAAGTTCTACAGACATGTACATAGGAAGAACTAAGACAGATCAAGAAGAATTCTACTGTATGAGTCATGAATAATACAGTGAGAACCAAATGAATAAAGAAAACCATGGAAGACAGAAGGAACTAAACGTCCGCAGAGAAGACATTACACGCAGAGAAAAATACAGAAACGGAAATCTGAACGAACGCCCAAAGGATAAAGCAGGAAAGAAATGGACAGAACAGAGAAGAAGAAACACAGTGTTTACATGAAAGGTTATTAGAAAGAAGAAGAAAGAGATAGGAAAGAATGTCATGAAATATCATGGTGTTTCAGCGCTCTGCGTGAGTGAGCCATAGTCTGAGTAATTAAAAATTGTCAAGTATTTTATTTATTCGCTCATTCATTCATAAATAAAAACCCGTTTATAAAGGTAATCGTTCTGCACAGGGCTTTACCGTCTCAACAAATAGCTATTATGTAGTCCACTGCAGAAACTTTTGGTGATAAGGGACGAAAGATGGCGTCAATACATGATATAAGTCAGAAAGTAGCCAGAAGCGACACTGTAGAGGAAGGAGGAGGGACAGGTGAAACAACCAAATCGTGCGTTCAATCAGCAACTACAAATATTACAGTAGAGGAATGTTAATCGGAAGAAATGAATCTCTTATGCTAAGCAGACTGTTTAATTTTATGAAATATATTTCAGGATCTTTTTTGTCGAATCCATGCTGTTTTTTGTAAAGGAGATTTTCGTTCTTTAAAACGGTCACACTGCGTGAGTATAGAACGTGTTCGAAATAGAAGCAGCTGAAAACTGAAATGAAAGCAGGACACAAAAAAAGAAGGAAGACTGAAAATCTGAAATGAAAGCAGGGCAAGGTAAGCTAGAAAATAAGACTACATCAGATCATATCGAAAAGAAGAAAATCATTGCTGGAGAGGACCTGTCACCAAGGAATTAGCTTAAAACCTGAAGTCAAGAATTTGTTGGAATATAATATTGCATATCAAGTGAAAGAAAAACTTTCAAAACAAGTCGACTCTACGGAGAGAAGCGTGACAGAGGTTACTGGAAAACATGAAGACACTAGGGCCAAGTTAGAAACATTGCAGCATCGAACCTCTGGAACAGAACAGGAAATAAGGAAGATCGGTCAACAAACACAATAATATTAGGGGAATGTTGTCATGTGCTAGGTACAACGTAAAATTTTTTGTGGCATAGCGTAAAAGAAAAATTCGGCAAACTGGAAATTAGAAAAGGAGGTTAAGTACTCCCCAAAGAGTTTGGACAATGATTGCAACGGAATAGAGCAGTACAATGGAATGAAGTGAAGAAAACAGAAGCAGCATGCAATCCGGTAAAGAAAGGTAACCAGCACTGGACATACAAGGTGCTACATCAATGTCAAATTTTCGAGGAGAGGGTCCAGAACTTCATCTGGAACTACTGGTAACAAAAAGTTTAAGGTAATGTGGTAAGAGAATTTATGTGAAGCCCTGTGTGTAGCAGTGAAAAGTATTTCAGCCTACTGCAAACGAATGCTTAACGAAATTATTAAGCATTCGTGTTAATATTTCAGAACTATGGAGGAAAAGCAAAATCTGGACCAGGGCTAGTAGGTAGGAGACACTGGTGTGATTTGAGTATCTTCACAAGGGCAGTAGTGCAGGCAGAATCCAACTTTAACAACAACAGTGTACTTGAACCATGTATAAACTACACTCCTGGAAATGGAAAAAAGAACACATTGACACCGGTGTGTCAGACCTACCATACTTGCTCCGGACACTGCGAGAGGGCTGTACAAGCAATGATCACACGCACGGCACAGCGGACACACCAGGAACCGCGGTGTTGGCCGTCGAATGGCGCTAACTGCGCAGCATTTGTGCACCGCCGCCGTCAGTGTCAGCCAGTTTGCCGTGGCATACGGAGCTCCATCGCAGTCTTTAACACTGGTAGCATGCCGCGACAGCGTGGACGTGAACCGTATGTGCAGTTGACGGACTTTGAGCGAGGGCGTATAGTGAGCATGCGGGAGGCCGGGTGGACGTACCGCCGAATTGCTCAACACGTGGGGCGTGAGGTCTCCACAGTACATCGATGTTGTCGCCAGTGGTCGGCGGAAGGTGCACGTGCCCGTCGACCTGGGACCGGACCACAGCGACGCACGGATGCACGCCAAGACCGTAGGATCCTACGCAGTGCCGTAGGGGACCGCACCGCCACTTCCCAGCAAATTAGGGACACTGTTGCTCCTGGGGTATCGGCGAGGACCATTCGCAACCGTCTCCATGAAGCTGGGCTACGGTCCCGCACACCGTTAGGCCGTCTTCCGCTCACGCCCCAACATCGTGCAGCCCGCCTCCAGTGGTGTCGCGACAGGCGTGAATGGAGGGACGAATGGAGACGTGTCGTCTTCAGCGATGAGAGTCGCTTCTGCCTTGGTGCCAATGATGGTCGTATGTGTGTTTGGCGCCGTGCAGGTGAGCGCCACAATCAGGACTGCATACGACCGAGGCACACAGGGCCAACACCCGGCATCATGGTGTGGGGAGCGATCTCCTACACTGGCCGTACACCACTGGTGATCGTCGAGGGGACACTGAATAGTGCACGGTACATCCAAACCGTCATCGAACCCATCGTTCTACCATTCCTAGACCGGCAAGGGAACTTGCTGTTCCAACAGGACAATGCACGTCCGCATGTATCCCGTGCCACCCAACGTGCTCTAGAAGGTGTAAGTCAACTACCCTGGCCAGCAAGATCTCCGGATCTGTCCCCCATTGAGCATGTTTGGGACTGGATGAAGCGTCGTCTCACGCGGTCTGCACGTCCAGCACGAACGCTGGTCCAACTGAGGCGCCAGGTGGAAATGGCATGGCAAGCCGTTCCACAGGACTACATCCAGCATCTCTACGATCGTCTCCATGGGAGAATAGCAGCCTGCATTGCTGCGAAAGGTGGATATACACTGTACTAGTGCCGACATTGTGCATGCTCTGTTGCCTGTGTCTATGTGCCTGTGGTTCTGTCAGTGTGATCATGACCCCAGGAATGTGTCAATAAAGTTTCCCCTTCCTGGGACAATGAATTCACGGTGTTCTTATTTCAATTTCCAGGAGTGTACATGAATGACTCAACGACGAACAATACTAACAGCGGTCGAGGAGAGTGCGGCAGGGGTGACGGAGGAAGCCCGAACTGTGGACGGAGCAGGGGCAGCTTCAGTGTAGGTTTGCAAGTTTGCTCTACTCTTAGGAACAATTTTGCTAACCTGTGTCTGCTCTTTGAGCTTTCTGTACAAATAAAGAAGTAGTACACCATTTATCTCTTTTCAAATGCCCAGGCTCTGAGCGCTAAACGCATCGGAATGGGACGAAACGTGCTTTAAGTGACTAGGGCTTCGCTTGCAAATGCTTACTTTGGTGTATGAGGTGGTGCGCGGTGGGTCAACGTTTAGCAACACTGTTCTTGTATACGGCCCTTTGTACAGACACCTCGAGCGAGCAAGGTTCGGCGCCGACACGCGGACGGGGCAACGCCACGCCGTCTGCAGACGAGAACTGCGAAATCACGTCAATACACTGGGAGCTCCAACGACGGCGCGACTGACGGAGCAATTTGCGGCCGCAATTTGTGACACTATGGTGACTGTGTGAATCGCACTGCTATGACAGTGGTGGCTACATCTACGACAAAAGGAGCAACAAGGATTGTAATAAGTACACAATGTAAAACATAGTATTATTAAACGTGACAATAGTTCTGCAAAAATTCGGGGCTGTATACATTGTGCGAAGATGGCTGTGCTGAACTTGAAAGTGACTGAATTGAAATTTCACTGTATGCTTAACTTTTACACTGTCACCATCATTATTAGTTACCATTAGGCCATTTTTGTGTTTGAGTAATCTATGGTACATCGGGGTCATAAATGTGAGAGAATTTCAAGGTGGCTCTACTACCTTCCTGTCGGCCGGTGTGGCCGAGTGGTTCTAGGCGCTTCAGTCTGGAACCGCGCGACCGCTGCGGTCGCAACTTTCGAGTCCTGCCTCTGGCACGGATGTGTGTGATGTCCTTTGGTTAGTTAGGTTTAAGTAGTTCTAAATTCTAGGGGACTGATGACCTCAGATGTTAGGTCCCATAGTGCTCAGAGCCATTTGAACCATATTATCTTCACTACTCCTTACAAGCACTAGTTTCCCCTCAGACAAAAAATATATCTGGAAAGGTACTAAATGTAGGTGAATGGTTTTTAAAGTAATCCATAACGGAGGTATTAGGGAAAACTCATTAAATAATTAGACATTTTGCTTATTCCTATACAAGTTCAGAGACATTTAACTATGTGCATGGCGTTATTACCTTCGGTTACCCTATTCTATCTCTGTTGTCTTGCAACACGCCATTTTGTCCGCAAATTGTAAACTTTGTTAAATTGTTTCGTCTGTCTACTGTGAGTGAAGCGCTGGTGTATAGCTGGGTGCTGAGTAATTTCCAGAGGCTGGTGTGTTGGGGGAGAAGGCGTTGCGATGCTCAGGCCGGCCGCAGCAGGTAGGCGGCCTGTTAGTTACCGCTGATTAGGCGGAACTGTGCTTTGTGCTGCTGTGCTTTGTGGGTCGTCGCCTGCGCTCTCGGCTCTGCAACCCGCGTCGCTCGCGGTGCTAGATGCCGCTACCCGCAGTGCAGTCAGGGTGCTGGCTGGTGCCATACCGGCAGCCGATTGCGTTCCGGTGGACGGTGTTCAACGACACGCTGTCGAACCTCGGCACACTGTCCGTCAGTCCGCTGCCTTTCAATTGTCCGCTCTCTAGGCCACTACCGTCCCTGCAGCAAATTACTGCCGACGTGACAGTGTCAGACCTGCTGGATCTACTGGACCATGTTGTTGCACTTGTATCTCCAACAGTGCAGAAATAGAAAACGAAAATCTTTACTACCTGGAAACGACCACAAATCGATATAAAAACCAAAAAGTACTAAAGAGGTCGGGCTTCTGCAAGTATTTTTCTTTAAATACCCAAACATGTTTCACCACAGTTGTACCTTCTCAGTGGGTCATGCCTTTTATTTATACTGCAATACATAAATGCAGATTTTATTTAGGTTAGCAAATTTGTTACATCAGATGTTGTGGTTGCTTAAATTATGTATGAACTTTGCCTTTAATTTACATTCTGTAGGTCATGCAGCTAGCTGCCTATCAAAACCATCCACAGGTCTGAATTAATGCACATGTCATGTGCAAACTTTGGGGTGCAAGACATTGTCCGAATTAAATTTTCGTTAGAACAAAAGGGACGAACCATAAGTTTCCGTTCGAGACCCATGCAATCCAGAATCTTTATGGACATAAATTATGACATTTGCAATGCAAGGAAGTGCATCATCGTCATGGAGCACAGAACTTGGTGCACCACTCCACAGTGAAGGTTTTCGACAGACATGCTCCCCGATGGATGTTCACCAGTGTTTGATCCTCAGCAGTCAACAAAACGATAACAGTACGTTTGTCCCAGTTGGACACATTTGGTAATGAAGTCACCATAGTTCATGTTTTCATATTTACTGCAGAAACACGAATGATAGACTAATCCCTCACCTTATATACCCGCATTTGGGTCGCGCTACGTTTCATATACGCTGCAGCAACACTCTCAAAGAAATACTTCTTGATCGCCCTTTATCCAAACTTCAAAAATGTTTATGCCGGTTAAATCGTCGCATATGCCCCCTTTTTAGGACTACCATTGATATATTTGGGTTTTTCTGAACTGTGTTTGGTTTTTATTTGCGTGCCAATCGCGTTTTTGTTGTTCTTTGTTGTTTGAAACAGCCTCTGGATATCAGTAAAAGTGTGTGAAGCATTGGTAAAGAAATATTGTTGATATGGTTTGTTATTTATGGATTATGCTACGTATTTTAAGGGTGTTTACTTACTTTTTCTCCTGTTCACTGATAAATTCTGGGTCTTGTTCTGCTGGTGTTCGTTAGAAACACATTTGACTGCAGAATTTATGTTTCTGATGCGCTTTTAACAGTTGTTTATTTCACTTTTTCTTTTCAATTGATACCTGCAAAATTGGAATTTATTCCATCTGCTTCCATTCTGTTTGTCTGGTCTGTGTGTGGTAGTATAAGGATGAGACAGATCACAATTTTTATTTATTTTCTCCACACTTTAGTGGATCTTTCTATGTGTAACTTGACTCAATTCCAGCTGTTAGCCTATCACCTCTGTTGCAGTTCAGAAGCTGACTTCTCTTGATCATGGTAAATTCATAGGTATTTTCCTTCTGATGTCAGTGTACACAAGCGTGTCCATTTCTTATAAGTATTTCGCCATTCTTGAATTTTCTGAATATGGATTGCTTTTCACTCATCAGGACACCACGGGTTTCTTAGTTAAAAGCTGTCATTTCATGATCATGTTTAATGCATAGAACATTTTCTCTTGAGATCAATGAATAACAACATACAAATATTTTTGTGAACTGTTTTGCGGTTCTGCAATTTTTGTAAATCGAGCTATTTTTGGCAAACTGCTGTAGGCTTCTGTCCGGGGTGTTTCGGCCATCGTTCGTCTGCGCCTTTTCTGGCTCGGGTGGTGATTCCACAGTTTGCGCACCTCGGTCTGTAGGTGTCGGTTTTCGATACACGCTCTGTCCCAGGTTTTCACCATCCCTTGTGAGCAGCACATCTGGAAATGATAGTATTTTGTCCTTTTTTAATTCCATGGCAAATTTTATGTTGGCATGGAAGCACTTCAAGTGTCTTAGAAAGTCTCCGAGCTGTTTGTCACAGTAGGTCTACACAACGAAGGTATCATCGACGTATCTATACCACACCTCGGATTTACAAAGCGCCAAGTCCAGTGCATGTGCTTCGAAATGTTCCTTGAAGAAGTTGGTCACTGCTACACTAAAACGACTACTCATGGCGACTCCTGCCAGCTGTTGGTAGAAATTACCTTTCCACATGAAACAGCTCATAGTCAGACATGCATGAAAAAGAGTGGTGATGTCTTGCGAGAAAATGGGGCCGATGTTCTCCAGAGAGTCACTGAGTGACGCTTCCGTAAACAAAGAAACAACATTAAAGCTGACCGAAATGTCGTTCGGTGCAGGTTTTAGTTTCTTCTAACTCTCAGTGAAATGTCCTGAGTCCTTTATGTATGTGTCAATCTTCCGCAAGTGCGGCTGGAGCAGAGAGGCAAAGTATTTGGCCAGTTTATACATCGGTGAGCCAGGAGCACTAAGAACCGGTCTTAGTTGAACATTATTCTTATGTATCTTTGGTACTTCATGCAGCAGAGGTGGTAGGACTTCTGTCTGTGTTGCGCAGGTTCCTCTCTATGTCCGCCGGCTGAGAAAACGCCTTGATTAACCGATTCGTATTCTGTGTCATACGTTGCATCGGATTTGCGCTTGGTTTTCGATACGTGGTCGGATCAAATAAGTCCCGGATTTTCTGTTCGTAATCTGCGGCCTTCTTACAACAGTCGCATTTCCCTTATCGGCAGGCAGTACTAGTATACTCTGGCGGCGTTAAGATTCTTGATAGCTTGTATCTCTTCTTTCTTCAGATTGCTAGCTGGTGGTTTTGCTCCGCGCAATATCCTAGCTGTTTCAGTAGGTATTTCCTCTTCTCTTTCACAAGGAAGGGTCCCAATGGCCACTTCGGTATTAGCAATGGCGTCCTCGACAGGTATAGTTCTTGGGATGATAGCGAAATTAAGCTCTTTTTGTAGGACAGACCCTTCCTCTTTGGTCAGCTGTCGTTCAGTGAGGTTTGCCACTGTACGTGACATGTCTGCCTCCGGCATCTTGCAAGCTTTTCCTTCTGCCGCTCAGTACATCGCTCGAGTTCGTTCTGCATACTCCTGTGAGTGATGCTGTCAATCTGCATTTTGCTACTTAGTGGGTAGCAAATGTCCAAATAATCCTCATCTTATCTTGCAAGTATTTCCGTGTTGTATGAATTCGCTCACGCAGAAAACCTCGCTCCACTCTGTCGCAGATCCGATGTGCTTGGGCGATACGGGAACAGGCGCTTGCATTTCAAGAACTTCGGTGTAGCACCTTCATCCCGGCACCGCGGCAGAAAAGCGAGAGAGGACATCAATCGCGCTTTCTTCTGCGGTCGTTGGTCAAGACGTCGGTACAATGTCCTTCCTGTAAAGGCGTAATACAAAATTGTTAGGGCTTTCGTAGCCAATCGTTGACGAACTGGTTGTTGGCTTATTTTTGCCCACTAGGCCAACACACATGTCCCACTTAAAGGACCTCACTTCGTGATCATGTTTAATGCAGAGATACTATCCCCTGAGTTCAATGAGATTTTCTTCGCAGTCCTTGAATTTTCGAAAACTGATTTTTTGTCCAGTTGGCCCATTGTGTGTGCCTTAGTTCAAAGCTATTAGTTCATTATTGGAACTCTTGCTAAACAATCCCCTCACCTTGATTACTTCTAAGGAAGACGGTCACATACATTTGTGGAAAGTTTCTTCCACTCAACAACTTTTACATTTTGTAAATTCCTATGTGCTGGTGGTTGATTCCGCATAGACCGTTTGACAATCAGGTTGATATCGAATCCGTATAACTGAAGTTTGGGTAATCGAGTTTCCACTGTATCACAAAAGTGCTACCTACAAGAATATTGTATAATGAATTAGTCTTGTAATTAATACACCTTGCTATTGGTAATCACAACCCAATATCACTTCCTCCTTCCATATCCAATCCCTTTGATGGCCGTCAAAAAGTGAATAACGTAAACTTGAGCTGTGATGATAAGTATTAAAGATACCTTCGCATTCTTAAATTTCAGATACGCAATTACACTACTCACAACATGGTTTCACGCTACTATCTGTATGTCCATTGTATGCCTCACTGAATCCCCATATCATTGTGCATTAACAGTTAATCACCTTATGATCCCGACAGCCCATCATCGACAACATTTCTGGTGCTACACAGTACTCTCTAGGCTCTACCAAGCATTCAGTTTGTTAGAATCGGTTAGATGAGCGTGTGGATGCATCTGGTGCGAACGATTCGTACGATCACCCTCTCTCGTATCTGTGTTAAACATCAAATGGCTCTGAGCACTACGGGACTTAACATCTTAGGTCATCAGTCCCCTAGAACTTAGAACTACTTAAACCTAACTAACCTAAGGACATCACACACATCCATGCCTGGGGCAGGATTCGAACCTGCGACCGTAGCAGTCCCGCGGTTCCGGACTGAAGCGCCTAGAACCGCACGGCCACTGCGGCCGGCTGTGTTAAACATCATATCCTCATAACATATGTTACACCTAACGGAGTTTCCACGTAAGAGTTTGGTCGTTAACAGATCTATTTCGTACCGGTAGTTCATATGTTAGTTCATTTGTGACTGCCGTTTCATGAGACTGTATACAATGGAGATTCGATTAACCAGAATAACTATTGTAGTAAATCATTCCGATGATTGAAAACCCAAAACAATTGAATGTTTGGATAAAAAGATAACCTACATAGCCAGTGTATGGGTATCTTTCAGGTATATTGTCGTTTATTTGCCTTTCTAGGGTTAGTTAAGAAAATTAGATGTTTATTCAAATCAATAAAAAATTAATCTTATTAAAACAAATGGATGTCTATTAATAGTTTAGAGCATCATTTTCCAATGTACACGCGCATCTTCTTAAAATTAGTAAAATACTGCAACCTTAACCGTGAACCAACAATCCAACCAAAGGATGGATTATCGTACTATCCAGCAAACGTAGAACTTCTTCTAGTTTACCAATACTGTGTTGAATTTTTTTAAATTCAGGAATAATTGTGCGATCATACCAGTCAGTGAATATTTCGGTGTTCATCAACGTGGTTTTTGGTTGTTTGAATTGAGGAAACAATGATATTTTTAAAGCATCTGGGCTTTTCCGATGAGTACCTGAGACATTTTATGGGTTCCGTTAGCGTTTAAGCAAACTAAGATAGTTACTTGTATTTAGTACAGTTATATCCTGGAGCCGAACTCGCTCGCAAAGAAGCTAAGGATTTTGACTTTAATAATTTCCTATTTCAAACGATTTCATCAATATTCTAAAAAAAAGTCCAAATCAAAGACATTTTGGTCCAATTCGTTTTCAGAACCATCTTGCTGCACCTACATCAGGTTATATATTTTCACCCTCTATTCTCAGTTCTCGAATTCCATGACGACATCTGTTAAACCATCCGCTACTTTCCACAAACGATTCACCAACATCATTTTTTTTTTTTAATTTCATTGCAACTCATTTTCAAAGAGCAAAGGACCCGATATCAGATACCCAATTTATCAGTTTTGCTAAAACCAACAGTACAACGCTTCTTCCAAAATTTCGTTTTTCTATTTCTAAATCACTTTCCCATGTTTATTCCCCTCTTCCCTACCAAGTTGCCGGTGCACTTAGGAATTTAATCGGTATTCTTCGTAATCTTGCTTATCATAGAGACTCGTGTACAGTACTTCTTATAATAATGAAACGCGCGCGGCAGAGATCGTGCGGGGTCTGTGTGGATAGTGCCAGCGTGATATGTCCGAGCACGAGAAGACTACACTGCCCGCGTTTGACAATCCGGTTGATATCGAATCCGTATAACTGAAGTTTGTGTAACCGAGTCTCCACTGTATCACAAAAGTGCTACCTACAAGAATATTGGATAATGAATCAGCCTTGTAATTAATACATCTTGCTATTGATAATCACAACTCTATATCACTTCCTCCTTCCATTTCCAATCCCTTTGGTGGCCCTCAAAAAGTGAATAACGTAAACTTGAGCTGTGATGATAAGTATTAAAGATACCTTCGCCTTCTTAAATTTCAGATACGCAATTACACTACTCACAACATGGTTTCACGCTACTATCTGTATGTCCATTGTATGCTTAACTGAATCCCCATATCATTGTGCATTAACAGTTAATCACTTTATGATCTATTTATCCGAAAACAAGAGAATCGAAGCGTTTCAGATGTCTTGCTACAGAGGAATGTTAAAATTAGCTGAACTGATAAAATATGGAACGAAGTGGTTCTCCACACAATCAGCAAGGCAAGGAGTGTATGAAAATCTCACAACAAGAAGGGATGGGATGATAGGACTGGTCTCAAGGTATGAGAGAATTATCTCCCTAATACTGAAGTTAACTTCAGAGGATAAAAACTGTAATGGAAGACAGAGACTGGAATGCCACCAACAAATGAATGAGGGTGTAGGGTGCATGTCCTGTCATGACATGACAAGGTTAGCGCTTGAGAGTAATTCGTTGTGGACCGCATCAGAACTGTCAGAAGAAGAAAACTGACTGAAAACGTTTAGAGAGCTGCTGTTACTATATACATTATGCTGCGAGAGCAGGATGTAGCAGGTCCGAACAAAAATCAACACTAAATGGGATTAGTTTATATCGGCCAAAAAATTTACAAGAACTTTCACCATTTCACTTCATCGACTTCCACTATATGTAGACTGAGTCTTTCCGTTTCCCTTTTCGGTTTTTTAGGTTCACTGACACATTTAGGCAATTGACATTCCAATCTATGACTCGTACAATCTTATAGTTCCGTATGTTAGGAATTCTTTTTTTTGTGGTTTTCACATCCCCTTTTGCAGTCCCCTTCTGGGGATTCAAATGGAGGACTAACTCAGAAACTTTTTCTAAGGAAGGTATCGTCATGATTCAGTTCCCATTTACAGGCCCCAACACGTGTGGTTATCAGTTGTGTCTCATTAACACTGTAATTTCCATTGCCCAACGTATATGATGAAAAGAATATTTAGTGACTCGATATTTTTCTCTGTAAATATAACTCTCAGCCATCTCAGTGTCCGTCACAGGGAAGATACTCATATGTTGATATTACGTCCATAATTACTTAGTGGAGTGAAAGACGTAGCGCCAGTCAGGGTTCAATATACAGCTCCGGGAGGTTTCTGTTCTTGGGATTGCCTCCTTTTGAAGAAAATACGACCCGAAACCCAGTGCCAGAGACCAATGTACCGTATTTCAAAGTGTCCCGCTAAGAAGTAACATGAGTGTCCAACAGTATATACTAGCTAGTATTCAGAAATTTGTGTAAATAATGAGCCTTACTATAAAACTCGGAGCTTATATTGTAATTAAAAGACTAGAAATAATATTGCAATACTTATAGAGGAAATAATAAGTACTATGAGAAAACGTCTAATTACTATTGATTAGTCTTATTTCTACATTTCCGAGAGTCGTGTTTGTGATCTTCAGCCCATAGACTGGTTTGATACGGCTTACCACGTCAATCTGTCCTGCGCAAACATCTTCATATCTGCTACACTGCTGCACTCGAATATGGTTCAGACGGCTCTGAGCGCTATGTGACTTAACAGCTGAGGTCATCAGTCCCCTAGAACTTAGAACTACTTAAACCTAACCAACCTAAGGACATCACACACATCCATGTCCGAGGCAGGATTCGAACCTTTGACCGTAGCGGTCGCGCGGTTCCGGACTGTATCGACTAGAACCGCTCGGCCACCGCGGCCGTCTTCTGCACTCAGCAAACATCGATTCTCCTCTACAGTTTTTACTCCCCACGCATCCATTCTTTCCTAAGCTAAGTATTCCTTGATGTCTATTTCTCCTCATGTCGACATCCTACTGATACTAGAGTAAACGTCGCCCAGAGACGCGCATGGGATATCGTTTTAGCATATTTGAGGCAAGGTGTGTAAGCCACACAGTAGGGCTTTACATCCTCGGGAAGTATGACGGCTGTAGTTTCTCACTGCTCTCAGATTTCCGCAGCTGTTAATGCTACACTTTATGCGTTAATAAATACAGACCGTTGCCCACGCAACTATTGAAACGGCGTGTGTTCCTACTCAAGAAGAAGAACATTAGAGGGTATTGGAAGATTTGTGGATTCAATACTTTGTTACTTCACTGTTAGGATTACGACCAGCATACTCTTACCGTGTGGGAAGTGAAAAGCAGATTGCGGGACGCAGGAACTTTCAATCTTCTTTTATTGTGCCCCTCCTTTGTTCCTTACTTTGCTTGGGGTGAGGGAAGGGAGGAAGGTGACTGTTCCACAGAAAAGTGCACGACGAGCAGCCTGTGTCTGGTCCGTGCAATAACTAAATGGGCCATCGAGCTCTGTACCAGTGGAGCATTACGGTGGCGTCGTCGGCAGGCGGCCCCCCTCCAATCTGGAGAATGACCGGCGCGGCATTGCGACGCAGGCAGCACTTGAGAGACTCCCCTCCACCCGCCCTCCCCTCCACTCCTCCACCCTTCCTACAGCTTCCGCTCAATCAGGCTAATGGCCGCCCGAGGAGGCCTGTCGGCTGCAGAAGGCTGGCGGTGTGGAGACCACTGGCCGCCGGACGGGCCCTCATCCACGGCGCCCACCTCTCCACCAGCGGCCGTCCGACGTCGGATACACCGACACCCTACAGCTCGCCGAACGACACCTGTTGATGTCCGGAGTTCGCCGGGAGATGAGTCGGTTCGCATATGCGTGTGACCTCACTAGGTAAACAACGCGTGGATGAATGCAAGTATTCGTCACTAACACAGCTACTTCATTTCTGAGTGTGAAATCACTACTATTCCTGTGACAAAATGTGGAAGAGTTCAAAGTTCTTCATTATCTCTAGTACAATAGACTGATTATTCACACAGAGGCAGTCTCCCAACACGAGGTTATTCGTTGACTCTTGGAACAGATGTTGCTAGATCGAATCTTGGGACAAGAAGACTTTTTATCACAACAGTGTTTCCCATAAACAGAAGACTTGGTCGAACGTAAAGTTTCACGATGTTGGGGATGTATTGATCACCAATCCTCGTGTTATTAATAGAGATGGCGGAGAGGAAACAGATTAGTGTGACATCTTGTCCATGACGAGATAATTAGAGACTGCTGTGGACGAGGATGGTAAAGGAAATTAGTCACCCTCTCTGTAAAAGAAATATTCCATCTTATACTTGATACGATTTAGGGAAAAGAAGCAAAACGTAAATTAGTATGGGCAAATGTTGATTTGATCCTCACTGTTCGCATATGAAACTCCAATGTGTTAAACACTTTACTTCCTAACAATAATTCAAAAAATAAACTGGACCAATAAAAATTTCATCATGGGCATCTGTGTGATACACGTGTGTATCACCCACAAGTAAGAACAAAGTACCAGCAAATCACTGCCATTGGTATGTGACCTAGAGAACAGTCATAGATGCTGCAAGTTTTGCTCTTCATCTTGAATCGTGAATTTAATACGAGATACCACTAAATAAATTGGCAAAGTTCTCAAAATCTATAGGGTTGTGTGTTCCAGTGTTGGTGCACAAAAAGCAGTGTGTATCAGACTTCGTGCATGTGCCAGACTAAGTGCTCTGTGTAGTAGATATTTTAAAATTCGTTCGCCAGATTAGTGGGACAAAATCTGTATCTTGAAGTAAATAAGTCGAGTTTCCTGTTGATAAGGTAAGGCCAGTGAACTTAAAGCGCTGTATATAATGAGAAACACATTGTTCTCTTAAAACTTTTGTGGTAGCTTTAAAGTGTGCCAAGCTGCAGTCAATAAACTGCAGAAAAAGCGATATCTATTTTTGAAGTATACTCCTGGCATCTTCCATGTCACATGGTGGTGAAAATTACCACTGCCACAAAGCAAGTCAAATCAGCGTTCACCTTTTGTATAATTGATTTTTAATTTACTTACTTGGTGAACGGGCATCAAACTATGATGCTTAATGTATACAATGCAATAATCAACATAAACGTTGCATTTTGTGCATTGTCAGTATATTTTAAAATATTGTGACAGCGACAAGTATCGTAGATGCCGAAAATAATTAATGTAAGGCTCTTCCGTTTTATATATTTGTCCAGTATTTCATAGTGAATGATAAAGAGCTTTACTGATGCAACTGGTGATACAGTCCATAAACGATTTTCTAGAAGTCATTAAGAAACAATAGTTCTTCATGTTTTATGCAATTTCTGTAATTTCACAGATTTTTTTTGATGAATACTTCAGATACTTTTGAGTGAACGACGGGGCCGCTACACTGTAATCGTAATAATAGGCTCTGTTTGAAGGAGAGAGAAGTTTTTTCAATAAATAATTCAGGCATTTCAGATACATTTGGGGACAGCCCAGGTGGGCCTACATTGGAACTGACTCTAGAATTTTAATACTAGATTCTAATTCGAGGAGAGTAGAGGAGAGGAGAGAAGGGAGGGGCGTCTTAGCTAATTTTTGTTTTATAAGGAATTCACTTCCTCCAGATACTGTTGATTTCTGCTCAGATGTCACTACACTGTAATAGATTCTTGCATTTTAATACTAGATTCTGATTGGGGAAGAGGAAAGACAGGTGTATGATACACTTTCTTGGTCGTTCAAATTATTTTTAGCGCAGCCCAGATGGACCCATATTGTAAATGACATTTGCATTTTAATACTAGATTGTGATTAGAAAAGAGTAAAGAGCGGTGTGTGGCGTAACCTTTTTTTTGTCATTTTGGGTACTTTTGAGCATTGCTCAGATAGGGGCTACATTGCAATTGGCTCTCTCGTTTCAATACTAGGCTGTGATTCTAGAAGAACGGAGGGAGGTGGAACGCTATACAGTTTTTTGTCATTGAATATATACATATAATGAATATCTTTGGCCTGGAAAATGTCGTCAATAATTTTTACAGCATATCTGGTGCCATTTTAAAAGTTCCAGCTGGTTGAAAAGAGTTTTACTTCTGCACTATTATTGTATGGAGCTAAGGATAGAGGAAAGGCATGGGCGAGGATGTGTACGTCATTGAACATATATAATGCCTATTTTCGACTTAGAACTGTGGTTAAATAACTTTTTTACTTCATACCTCCGTCATCTTCTAATAAAAAGTTTCGACAGTTTGGAGCTTCACTACTGCACTCTGATTGACCGGAGCTAGGGATGGGGAGAGGGAAGAAATGGGCATGTCTGTGTACATCAGAAATACTGTAATTTTACACCATTTTATACATAATTTTAATGTTACACTCAGACTGTTTGGGGTTTTAAGTTTTTCACTAACACAGTTTGGGCTACCTCTCAAATCCGGATATTTTTCAGTTTAATAATGTGCGGCGACTGGCTGAGGACAAGGAGAACTGAAGGGGGAGAAGGCTCTAATTTTTCTATTAATTCACTTGGGCTACTTCTGCAATCTTGAATTTTTCCTTTTTAATACAGTGCTACGACTGGCTGGTAATTAGGAGAGAGGAAGGGAGACGAGGGCAGAGATGTTGGAGGAGAAGGTTTCTAAGTTCCCACTAACACAAGTGGACAATTTCCACCATCTAAAATTTTTAAACTTTTTTTTAATTTTATTGACTGATTGATTGATTTTATTGATTAATGTCATCATTAGATGAAGGTAACTCAGGGCTCCTGCATTTCCTTCAGGATCTTGTGAGGACCACGTGATCACCTTAAATATCCTTTCAATGTCAAAGAGAAACAAGGATTTGGCACGCATCTTAACACATCTGCATTTCTTTGGAAATGAAATCTCATTGCTTTTGAAAGGCATTCAAGAGAAAAATGTAAAGGGAAAAGTGTTTTCTGAAAAAGTGTTTTCTTACAGCGTATGTTACTATACACTATCTGCTCAAAAGTATCCTGCCTCATTTTAGTGTACAAAAATCTATTCTGAGTACACACTTCGTCTTAGTGACGGCTAAAACCGTGCTGAGGACGCTTTTAATGAGATATCTGGACATGTGTGGGGTAATGGTAGCCCATTCTTCCCCAAGAACAGCAACCAGAGAAGGGATTGAGGCTGGACGCTGCGACTTGGATCGAAGTCGACTTTGGACCTCAACTCAGATATCTTCCATTGGATTCTGGTCGGGAGTGTGACTAGGGCAGTCCGTTTTGGGATGCTGTTACCCACAAATGGTTGTCTCAGAGATCTTGCATTACGACAGGTTGCATTATCATGCTGATACAAGCAATCATCATTTCCAAAAGTGTGTTCTATGCATTATGCAATGCTGTAAAATGTGTTCATACCCTTGCATATTTATGTTTTCTTAAGCACAGTAATGGATCACAGTGAAACTATCGTCCATACCGTAACACCACCTCCTTCCCTATTTCATCGCTGACATTGTGTATGATGGCACGTAAAGTTTCAAGGCATTCTCCAAACCAAAACTATTCCATCTGCCTGCCGCAGTCCATAGCGCGAATTACATTCACTGTGCTAGCTGGTTTCCTTGCAGCTGTTGAGTACTTACGAGTGATGCTTCATCTAATTTCATGCGATTTTGTATAACTACCATTCACATCAATTGGCGATCCCTTTCCATTTGCAAGTGAGGTTTGTCTGTGTTTATTTGGGGTTGTCCCTTCCAGTTCACCAACACATCACAATTACTTGACGATCGCAATTTTAGAAGTTTGGAATGCCACTGATAAACTTGTTGATCAAGTGACATTCAATGACTAGTCCACATTCGAAGTCTCTGAGCTCTCCTGACCGACTCGTCGTGGTGTTATTGTTCCTCTACTGACATCACTCTCCCCACCTTCCTTCATGTTATCGGGTCTGCCTCTTATGACATCAAATCGTCAATTCTCCGTTACACAGCAGTGTCCTGTTATTTTTGATCAGTCAGTGTACTTCAAATAACAGAAGGTCATTATCTGATGTAGTATCACTGAAAAGAAATGATAGATCAATGTGGAATATTATAGCGAAATTACGAATTGTACGCAATACATTTGGGAGATTGTAGGGCACCCTCACTTCTGATACAGTGTTAGGCTGCATAATGTTCTTAGGGAAGTTGATCTTTACTACTTGGTTGCTATACCTGGATACGATCTGACTTCACTAACATGATGAAATGGTTGGCAGTAGTTAACGCTATTGCTTGGGTGCTCTAGTGAAGGAACAGCAGCAAGCTTTACCTGTGTTCAAAGGAAGAGTTGCCCATTTAAACGACTGCAGTGAAAGCGAATGGCAGCTGAGGGCCGAGGGGAGCACTTTTCCTGAGGAACCTGGGTGAAAACATTTGCGGACTGCTAAGTTCCACGGACTCATTGTTCAGACACGTTGGATGGCGCGGGTCGGTCGGCGGCCGCGTCAGGTAGGCTGAATAGCGCCAAGGAGTCGGCGCTGCAATGGGCAGTGCATTCAAGACCGACACGTTTACCAACTAATACGCCCTTTATCCACCTCGCCTTCGTGAGAGTCAGAACCGGCTAATAACGATTTTCTGAACATTTCCGATATTCCGATCATGATACGGCAGTGATGTGGCTACCGCTGTCAAAAATACACTCCTGGAAATTGAAATAAGAACACCGTGAATTCATTGTCCCAGGAAGGGGAAACTTTATTGACACATTCCTGGGGTCAGATACATCACATGATCACACTGACAGAACCACAGGCACATAGACACAGGCAACAGAGCATGCACAACGTCGGCACTAGTACAGTGTATATCCGCCTTTCGCAGCAATGCAGGCTGCTATTCTCCCATGAAGACGATCGTAGAGATGCTGGATGTAGTCCTGTGGAACGGTTTGCCATGCCATTTCCACCTGGCGCCTCAGTTGGACCAGCGTTCGTGCTGGACGTGCATACCGCGTGAGACGACGCTTCATCCAGTCCCAAACATGCTCAATGGGGGACAGATCCGGAGATCTTGCTGGCCAGGGTAGTTGACTTACACCTTCTAGAGCACGTTGGGTGGCACGGGATACATGCGGACGTGCATTGTCCTGTTGGAACAGCAAGTTCCCTTGCCGGTCTAGGAATGGTAGAACGATGGGTTCGATGACGGTTTGGATGTACCGTGCACTATTCAGTGTCCCCTCGACGATCACCAGTGGTGTACGGCCAGTGTAGGAGATCGCTCCCCACACCATGATGCCGGGTGTTGGCCCTGTGTGCCTCGGTCGTATGCAGTCCTGATTGTGGCGCTCACCTGCACGGCGCCAAACACGCATACGACCATCATTGGCACCAAGGCAGAAGCGACTCTCATCGCTGAAGACGACACGTCTCCATTCGTCCTTCCATTCACGCCTGTCGCGACGCCACTGGAGGCGGGCTGCACGATGTTGGGGCGTGAGCGGAAGACGGCCTAACGGTGTGCGGGACCGTAGTCCAGCTTCATGGAGACGGTTGCGAATGGTCCTCGCCGATACCCCAGGAGCAACAGTGTCCCTAATTTGCTGGGAAGTGGCGGTGCGGTCCCCTACGTCACTGCGTAGGATCCTATGGTCTTGGCGTGCATCCGTGCGTCGCTGCGGTCCGGTCCCAGGTCGACGGGCACGTGCACCTTCCGCCGACCACTGGCGACAACATCGATGTACTGTGGAGACCTCACGCCCCACGTGTTGAGCAATTCGGCGGTACGTCCACCCGGCCTCCCGCATGCCCACTATACGCCCTCGCTCAAAGTCCGTCAACTGCACATACGGTTCACGTCCACGCTGTCGCGGCATGCTACCAGTGTTAAAGACTGCGATGGAGCTCCGTATGCCACGGCAAACTGGCTGACACTGACGGCGGCGGTGCACAAATGCTGCGCAGCTAGCGCCATTCGACGGCCAACACCGCGGTTCCTGGTGTGTCCGCTGTGCCGTGCGTGTGATCATTGCTTGTACAGCCCTCTCGCAGTGTCCGGAGCAAGTATGGTGGGTCCGACACACCGGTGTTAATGTGTTCTTTTTTCCATTTCCAGGAGTGTACCTTTCAGCCAATCATTTCCTTTCGTGACATCCATAGTGGGATGTATATCCTGTCTTGCAACTTCTTATTTCTCTCATAATAATAGCTGTTGTATGTGTTCATACCCTAATAAGATTATACAGTCCAAAAAACAAAAATAAAATCTACGAAAGAGAGGACTTAAACACAATATCACAACATAAATTACACACAATCAGTAGAGAATCTAATAATAGAATGTGGGTATGTAATAGAACAACAAGAAATGACCAAAACCAATGGCTAAGGAGAGAGCTAATAGGAGAGGAAACCAGATGAAAATTAAAGGAAAACAAAAATAAAATATTTAAAAGGAACAAAAAACTAGGAAGCAAAACATATAGCAAAATAATAAATATGCATATAAAAGCATAGATCTAACCACAAAATCACACAATAGCGATTCCATGATAATAATGAAACAGGAAGAGTAAAAAATAAAGCCCTAGAATTTATAGAAGAGAACAACATAATAAAACTAACCAGTGATGTAACACAAAAATACTAG
This sequence comes from Schistocerca cancellata, assembly GCF_023864275.1. Taxonomy (NCBI): domain Eukaryota; kingdom Metazoa; phylum Arthropoda; class Insecta; order Orthoptera; family Acrididae; genus Schistocerca; species Schistocerca cancellata. Next base: position 102,551,686 of record NC_064633.1, read on the forward strand.
GGAGATAGACACTTCTAAAAAATATCTAACTCATTTTTACTATATACCATGTAAATTAGCTAAAGCACAAAGAACCCCAAGGAGCTCCCACTCTTAAAAGGAAAGTGTATCTCGGCCCCAGACCTGATGATTACCTTTGACGTGAAGGCTTCATTGACGAATGCATCAGTGCAAGACAATATGAACATCTTAGAGGAACACATGGAACCTGATATCTGCGATCTAGTGCGCCACTGTTTAACGACCACCTATTTCGGGTGGAAAGGGAAATTCTATGAACAGGCAGTTGGTGTAGCTGTAGGTCACGCTCTCTCGCCTATTGCAGCAGACATTTTCATGGATGCATTTGCAGAAACAGCGTTCGAGTCGGCATCATTACGCCCAGAATGTTGTCTCCGATATGTAGATGATAGCTTTGTTATCTGGCCACATGGAGAGCAAGAGCTACGAAATTTGCACTAACACCTCAACCAGCAGCATAGCAGAATCAAATTCACTATGGAAATAGAAAAGAATCAGGTTTTGCCTTTCCTCGATGTGAAAGTTTACAGAAAGCCTGATGGTAAACTAGTTCATAGAGTATATAGGAAGCCAACCAGTACTGACAGGTATCTACATGCCTCCTCTCATCATCACCCTATGCAGAACGAATCCGCTCTGCACACTTTAACCAAGAGAGCTCACAGGATCAGCGAGAAGGAAGATCTAAAGCGTGAACTACGAAACCTCAAGTCCATTTTTAGTGGCAATGGTTATGGACTGAAACTAAAACTATGGCGATAAAGAATGAAGGCAGTAGAAAAGAGCAGAAGGAAGCACAAAACATCGCCCTATTACCATATGTTAAAGGTGTCACTGAACAGGTGGCGAATATTCTCCGCCGAGCGGACATCTAGGCAATTTTCCGAAGCAGCAACAGAATAAAAGATGTGTTTAGCGCAAACTACGTCCTGCTGGAGTTTACGAAATCAGGTGAAAATATGGCTTAGAGTATTTAGGCGAGACGACATGACCCATCAGCACACGGATATCTCAACACGAAGGTGTTGTGACTTGGCAAGACAGCCAAGCCACTATGATTGGTAGCCGAAAGGCACGCGTTAAGCTCACGCAGGCTGGCGTGAGGTCTGGAACATTTAAGGAAGTTAGACTTTAGCAAAAAAGGTCGTAGCTGTTGGAATACCTAACTTTAATCCATAATTGGTGAACATCGGTCGGACGGTACATGCATCACAAGATAAATAGCAAATGATAATGGCGCCTTGCTAGGTCGTAGCAAATGACGTAGCTGAAGGCTATGCTAACTATCGTCTCGGCAAATGAGAGCATAATTTGTCAGTGAACCATCTCTAGCAAAGTCGGCTATACAACTGGTCGAGTTGTAACGCCGGAAATGCATATCCTCCTATTTCCATCTATTGTGCTATTATTTTCTTTCCTTGCTTTGTTACCTCAAGATATGACATTTCTGTCTCTTTGTATATTGTAATTGTTTTACTATTTGTATATTTATGCATTTATGTCGATGTATAATTGGTTTGTTTCGTAAATATTATTTGTATTTTTACGCTGGGTCTTGCCTAGGGAAAACTGCTATCGAACGATTACGTCGATAGGTCGTGTGAAGAATCAAAGTGTGTAGGATCTTTGGTAGTGTTAACTCTGTCGCGTGGAGCGCGGGCAGAGAGAGAGGGAGTGTGGCGGGAGTAGCGAGTGGAGCAGGTGTGTTGTGTGAGGCTCCCGCAAGTTGCCGCGCATTCGGGGTTTGGCAGCATGTAATTGCGCTCGACTTGCGATGATAGTTTCTGACATGGTGTCGCGGACGGGAAACATTAACTATCGCACATCAAGAGCCCGTTTCGTCTGGTGACCGTGTCGAGAAGAAGGCGCGCCAACATCCAGCTTCTGCAACAGCGACGGCCGACAATGAGTGACTGTCGCCACCTCCTCGACCGACGGCTTCAAACCTTCAATCAACCGACAAGGAAGACTGGACGCACGTAAAGTTTTAGAACTGTATGGCAGACCTCAGCTTTTCAAACTGTTCCATTTTCGTCACTATAATTACAGCAACTTAGCATGAACGTTTGTTGCTCATTGTCCCAATTGCATTACCAAGCAGAGTCCCTTCCTTTTCCGAAATGAACCCGAGTGTCGTTGAAATTCAAACGCCAGCATTAAAGTAATATAGCTAACTCGTTTTCACTGCTTTAATTTCAAAGTTCAATTATGGCATTAATAGCTGGCTACAATATTCAGATTACCCAAGCACGAATTAAGAGAGCGAGCTTTGTTACCGTATTTTAGCTTACCTGTGACTGCAGCTCAGCTTGGTACGTACTAAATTTTACTATTGTTAATTGTTCAGAATCATTTAATTCAAGTTCAAAGTTAAATCTCTTCTTTCTAAATTGCGTAGATTCAAGTAGTTTTTGAAATGATTGTTGAGGTAGTCCAAGACTAACCGTATTTTACTGAATTTCGATGTGCTTCAGAAAGAAAGCTCACTATTAACTTCAGTCACTAAATTAACTTTCGATTTTCCGGTTTTATTAATTCTTTTGCTAAATTAAGTCAGGGTGTAGCGAAATTTATTACTTCTGACAAACTTTCAGTTTTCACACTACACGTGTCAACCTTCAGTTGCCACGCTTCTAGTGCTAATTATATGTGTAATAACCTTTCTTTTTCAGTTACTATAGTAATTGTCCTTAGGACTGGCGACCGTGATTTCCCCCAAATCTCAAATACCTAATTACCGCTAGTTAATTGTTAACGTAACGGCTGCACATTTACTTTCTTTGTTAACTTTACCCCTTTTCAAAATTAATTTCCACCAGTTTCATTAGCACATTTCCTTTCATTTAGATGTAACCCTTTCCTCCCTCTTTACCGACAGGTTAACTTCGGTGACGATTGCTTTTCCAAAACTCCCGTTAGGTACACGCGGTTTCATTTTTCACTGTCATTAAGGTCGGTAAGTGAGGGGGAGGTTACAGAGTGCTAGGACGTCTCTCTTGACCTGCCGTGTGGCGGCGCTCGGTCTGCAATCACTGACAGTGGTGACACGCGGGTCCAACGTATACTAACGGACCGCAGCCGATTTAAAGGCTACCACCTAGCAAGTGTGGTGTCTGGCGGTGACACCACAGAAAGATATATCCGACTAAGACAACACACCAAGTCAGCGATGGCCGAACGCCAGCATGGGTGCGGCAAACAAATTAATGTTGGTGAAGTTCGCGTAGCGGCAAAAACTGCCTCTTCCCTTTGGGAGGAAGATTAGAGAGGAAATATAAATAGCCAAGCGACCCACAACCGCCACCACGAACAGAGAAATGGGTACCGACTTTCGATGTATTGGCTGCCAGCAATAACAGCGTTACGTGATGACAGCTCATGTGAAGCAACACACACAGGCGCGCGCGAGACCACAGCTGCCGCAGGTACATACAGTACTGGCGAGCCTCGGCCAGCGCTAGAAAGCAGGAAAAACAACGCCACGTCACAGCTGCAGCCTGATTTTCCGTTCGCCGATTTCCACCAGTAATGCAAACACCAATCAAAACGTCGGGCTTCCACTAATGAAAAGAAATAATAAATACACCAATAAAGATTTCTAACACCCCTCCCCTTCGTCCTTAACAGCCTATTAGAATTAGATTACAGCCACGTCTGCGTGTATATAAGTAACAACGTCTTCTCATTCAGCATCTCCCTCCCGCTCCCCCTCCCCCTTTTCCCCCTCTTGGCAGATCCCCGGACTCGCACGCGCTACGTGGACATTCGTGCGCCGGAGATCATCGCCATCCATTTCCTCGTGTGTGTGTGCCGTCGTGTTTGTGTTTAGTGTCCGCCGTCACGCTCCAACGTTCACCTGTGCCGTCGAACTCATCGGTGTTTGTGCGTCGTGTCGACAGTTTTAGTGGTTTCTCGTCTAGTGTGAACGCCTTCGTGTTTTTTATGTTCCGGATCTACTGTTTTTTACCCGTCGTTGTTCAATCTCTTACGTGCCTTCTATACGTTTTATAATTGTTAACTCTGAGGCTGAAGAGCGGCGTAAGGTGCTGCTGCCAGCCTACCTGTTGTTGTACAGCTATAAAAATAACAATAAAGGGGAAAAAACATTCAGCAGTTAGCAACGACACCCTGAAGGAGGTCGCTTGTAACAGGGACCGAAACGTCCATAGTTTTATATATTGACAATGCGGTCACCCCCCCATGAACCATGGACCTTGCCGTTGGTGGGGAGGCTTGTGTGCCTCAGCGATACAGATAGCCGTACCGTAGGTACAACCACAACGGAGGGGTATCTGTTGAGAGGCCAGACAAACATGTGGTTCCTGAAGAGGGGCAGCAGCCTTTTCAGTAGTTGCAAGGGCAACAGTCTGGATGATTGACTGATCTGGCCTTGTAACAATGACCAAAACGGCCTTGCTGTGCTGGTACTGCGAACGGCTGAAAGCAAGGGGAAACTACGGCCGTAATTTTTCCTGAGGGCATGCAGCTTTACTGTATGATTAAATTATGATGGCGTCCTCTTGGGTAAAATATTCCGGAGGTAAAATAGTCCCCCATTCGGATCTCCGGGCGGGGACTACTCAAGAGGATTTCGTTATCAGGAGCAAGAAAACTGGCGTTCTACGGATCGGAGCGTGGAATGTCAGATCCCTTAATCGGGCAGGTAGGTTAGAAAATTTAAAAAGGGAAATGGATAGGTTAAAGTTAGATATAGTGGGAATTAGTGAAGTTCGGTGGCAGGAGGAACAAGACTTCTGGTCAGGTGACTACAGGGTTATAAACACAAAGTCAAATAGGGGTAATGCAGGAGTAGGTTTAATAATGAATCGTAAAATAGGAATGCGGGTAAGCTACTACAAACAGCATAGTGAACGCATTATTGTGGCCAAGATAGATACGAAGCCCACACCTACTACAGTAGTACAAGTTTATATGCCAACTAGCTCTGCAGATGACGAAGAAATTGAAGAAATGTATGATGAAATAAAAGAAATTATTCAGATAGTGAAGGGAGACGAAAATTTAATAGTCATGGGTGACTGGAATTCGAGTGTAGGAAAAGGGAGAGAAGGAAACGTAGTAGGTGAATATGGATTGGGGCTAAGAAATGAAAGAGGAAGCCGCCTGGTAGAATTTTGCACAGAGCACAACTTAATCATAGCTAACACTTGGTTTAAGAATCATGATAGAAGGTTGTATACATGGAAGAGCCCTGGAGATACTAAAAGGTATCAGATAGATTATATAATGGTAAGACAGAGATTTAGGAACCAGGTTTTAAATTGTAAGACATTTCCAGGGGCAGATGTGGACTCTGACCACAATTTATTGGTTATGACCTGTAGATTAAAACTGAAGAAACTGCAAAAAGGTGGGAATTTAAGGAGATGGGACCTGGATAAACTGAAAGAACCGGAGGTTGTAGAGAGTTTCAGAGAGAGCATAAGGGAACAATTGACAGGAATGGGGGAAAGAAATACAGTAGAAGAAGAATGGGTAGCTTTGAGGGATGAAGTAGTGAAGGCAGCAGAGGATCAAGTAGGTAAAAAGAAGAGGGCTAGTAGAAATCCTTGGGTAACAGAAGAAATATTGAATTTAATTGATGAAAGGAGAAAATATAAAAATGCAGTAAGTGAAGCAGGCAAAAAGCAATACAAACGTCTCAAAAATGAGATCGATAGGAAGTGCAAAATGGCTAAGCAGGCATGGCTAGAGGGCAAATGTAAGGATGTGGAGGCTTATCTCACTAGGGGTAAGATAGATACTGCCTACAGGAAAATTAAAGAGACCTTTGGAGATAAGAGAACCACTTGTATGAACATCAAGAGCTCAGATGGAAACCCAGTTCTAAGCAAAGAAGGGAAAGCAGAAAGGTGGAAGGAGTATATAGAGGGTCTATACAAGGGCGATGTACTTGAGGACAATATTATGGAAATGGAAGAGGATGTAGATGAAGATGAAATGAGAGATACGATACTGCGGGAAGAGTTTGACAGAGCACTGAAAGACCTGAGTCGAAACAAGGCCCCCGGAGTAGACAACATTCCATTGGAACTACTGACGGCCTTGGGAGAGCCAGTCCTGACAAAACTCTACCATCTGGTGAGCAAGATGTATGAAACAGGCGAAATACCCTCAGACTTCAAGAAGAATATAATAATTCCAATCCCAAAGAAAGCAGGTGTGGACAGATGTGAAAATTACCGAACAATCAGTTTAATAAGCCACAGCTGCAAAATACTAACACGAATTCTTTACAGACGAATGGAAAAACTAGTAGAAGCCGACCTCGGGGAAGATCAGTTTGGATTCCGTAGAAATACTGGAACACGTGAGGCAACACTGACGTTACGACTTATCTTAGAAGAAAGATTAAGGAAAGGCAAACCTACGTTCCTTGCATTTGTAGACTTAGAGAAAGCTTTTGACAATGTTGACTGGAATACTCTCTTTCAAATTCTAAAGGTGGCAGGGGTAAAATACAGGGAGCGAAAGGCTGTTTATAATTTGTATAGAAACCAGATGGCAGTTATAAGAGTCGAGGGGCATGAAAGAGAAGCAGTGGTTGGGAAGGGAGTAAGACAGGGTTGTAGCCTCTCCCCGATGCTATTCAATCTGTATATTGAGCAAGCAGTAAAGGAAACAAAAGAAAAATTCGGAGTAGGTATTAAAATCCATGGAGAAGAAATAAAAACGTTGAGGTTCGCCGATGACATTGTAATTCTGTCAGAGACAGCAAAGGACTTGGAAGAGCAGTTGAACGGAATGGATAGTGTCTTGAAGGGAGGATATAAGATGAACATCAACAAAAGCAAAACGAGGATAATGGAATGTAGTCGAATTAAGTCGGGTGATGTTGAGGGTATTAGATTAGGAAATGAGACACTTAAAATAGTAAAGGAGTTTTGCTATTTGGGGAGCAAAATAACTGATGATGGTCGAAGTAGAGAGGATATAAAATGTAGACTGGCAATGGCAAGGAAAGCATTTCTGAAGAAGAGAAATTTGTTAACATCGAGTATAGATTTAAGTGTCAGGAAGTCATTTCTGAAAGTATTTGTATGGAGTGTAGCCCTGTATGGAAGTGAAACATGGACGGTAAATAGTTTGGACAAGAAGAGAATAGAAGCTTTCGAAATGTGGTGCTACAGAAGAATGCTGAAGATTAGATGGGTAGATCACATAACTAATGAGGAAGTATTGAATAGGATTGGGGAGAAGAGAAGTTTGTGGCGCAACTTGACCAGAAGAAGGGATCGGTTGGTAGGACATGTTCTGAGGCATCAAGGGATCACCAATTTAGTATTGGAGGGCAGCGTGGAGGGTAAAAATCGTAGGGGGAGACCAAGAGATGAATACACTAAGCAGATTCAGAAAGATGTAGGTTGCACTAGGTACTGGGAGATGAAGAAGCTTGCACAGGATAGAGTAGCATGGAGAGCTGCATCAAACCAGTCTCAGGACTGAAGACCACAACAACAACAAATGCGGTCACAAACCATGAAAAATATTATTGAATGTGACAATAGCCGCGAAAGCCTACGTTTATATAAAATAATAAACTACAAATAATCGAACAAATAGCTGTTGAAAATGGATATAAAAGAACACGAAGACAAACGAAATCAAGAAATTAAAACGGAATTGAAAAATGCGCCCATCACACAGCATCAAAAGACCAACCCCAATACAAAACCACACCAAACAAAAAATACGCACGCAAAACACAAACACACATAATACACCAGAAAAAAGCAACTGAAACAACAAACTAATTGCACACAATAACCTACAACAATAAAAACAGTTGCCAAGGACTTAAAATTCCCTACCGAACAGACGACTCAATCTAAAAGAAACTTAGAGAAACTAACACTTAACACAGAGAGGCACACATCTGGAATCTACCAAGTCACTTGTCAAGACTGCAGTTCAATATACACTGGACAAACAAGTACAATTTTTTACATTAGATACACTGAATACAGATGTGTACTTAAGAGCAACTGCAGTCGATCCACATTTGCAGATCATCTCACCGAGAAGACACACAGATCAAGAGACATAAATACGAACTTCAGGAGCCTGAAATACAACATCAGCACTCCACAGAAACCTATGATACGTAAAAGAAAATTACCATACATAAAAACCATACTAGAACGAAAAGAAATGATGAATGAGTACACAAAATGGTTCAAATGGCTCTGAGCACTATGCGACTCAACTGCTGATGTCATCAGTCGCCTAGAACTTAGAACTAACTAAACCTAACTAACCTAAGGACATCACACACATCCATGCCCGAGGCAGGATTCGAACCTGCGACCGTAGCGGTCACGCGGTTCCAGACTGAAGCGCCTTTAACCGCACGGCCACACCGGCCGGCAATGAGTACACAGCACTGTGAAATGGAACCCTGTTCCCAGCTCTGAAAGAACTATCAGAAGATCAGGACACCCCCCCCCCCACACACACAAAGACCTGTGCAGCTGCAGAATCCAAAATTCCCACCAAGAACACCCAGAATGAATATACGTAAACAATGAGACACTGCGTGTTGGGAAGCTTCACTCAAATACTCTGCAGAAACACGGAAACGCTAAATCTACAGATAGTAAGTACACATATTTACACAAATAGTTCGCACCCTTCCCCATTTACCATTTACAAAGTCACGCTCTTCAACACATATTTCGAAAAATAGTACTTCAACATAAAAAAAACGCTATTCAATGAGTAAAACTGTGCCACACAACATGTCATATAGACAGTTGTCTTACAAAAACGAAATTTAAGAGTAAACATTATAATTGTTTTTAACAATCGAGATCATATTAGGCCTAAAATTTGGAAAATTACGTAATAAAATACTGATTAATGGTTATTAACTTCAAATGACATACTGAAAGACAATAATTACAGCAGACTTGTCAACACGAAATGCTAATGCACGACCCATGTCGTGAATCGATAGGTCGCATGGCTGTATGGCCTGACGTTCCATGCAAGTAGGGTCTCTCTGGGAAAGTTCTATAGTTGGACAGGCTGGCTGTTGCTAGGAAGCAGAGCAGAAAGTGGGTTCCCATTCTACTCGTGTTAGCTCCAGTGGCCTCTTGTTTGTGATTCATCATCGAAATCTTTTCTGGTGAACACAAGGCTTACTGTGGAGATTAATATCGGATGGCTATGATGGATCAGAAAGTGGCCGACTGCATGGATTACGGTGATGACCGTTTACCATCGTGGCAGTGTTCCTGTGGGCAGAAGTCAGCAGAGTGGGATTCCTATCACTGTGAGAAAGCAGCCATCACATTGATGTCAGCCTGTGTTCTCTAGCAGCTTCTCAGATACTTACTATGGGTGAGTATGTTTGGGAACTTTTCTTGGTGTTAATTTCATTGGGTCGCTCGTTGCAGCCTTGGTGTAATAATGTTTTGTGTGCTACTAATTCTCCCACTACATTCATGGACGTAAACTGTCTGTGCTTGTCATTCTGCTCTTCGTGTTGTTGACTGTCATAAATTCTGTTCCCAGAGCTGTACAAGTGGAGTTTTAGATTGTCAAGCAGTATTGTATGGTACAGTTCAGCCTCTCTTAAAGTGTATTTTTAGTTTCCATAATTATTTAGGTTTCAAGAATTGTTATCCTTTAAATCTTGTGGCTTATAAAACAATTCTGGAATGCTCTTCTTACCTGTACTTTTTACTTAAGTCAGGATTGAGTATTAAATCTGGTAACTAGTAAAATTATGCTAATATAATGTGTTCTCCTTCCTTGTGTCATGGTGGGGGCTGTCGCCCTTACTTGGTGTGGTAATTCCGGATACTATGGGGATCTAGTGTCTGAACTCCTTGACCGGTGAGACTGGTGAAGTGCCCCGATTAACTGGAGGTGTCAGGACTTAAACTTGGTTGTGAGCTACTATTATTAATTTTACACTGCCATTAAGGTATTTTGCCAAGGAACCCTGTGATTACAGTAAGTTCCATTTAAAATAATTTTGTCTCCGAATGGTGTTCAGTTCCTGCTCTCTGTTTCCTTCCATCCCCAGGGTAAACAAATGGTTGGCCGCATTTCAGATGGTAGGGAGAGCGCGGTAGCCTTTGGTAGTTGGGGATGATTAGTTGATCTCAACTGAACATCATTCGTGACGCACAAACTTTTTTGGAGCAATTCCTTGTTTGGTTAATAATATCTTGTCTTCCCAGAAGCCATTTATTTGGTGTATTTTCAGGTGTGCGTCGTAGTGCGAAAGAACCTAGGGTGTTGATGGGAGTCGGTCTCCCAAAGACCGACCAACTGAGACATAAGTTAGTCGGCCGGGCTGGCCGAGTGGTTCTAGGCGCTACAGTCTGGAACCGCGCGTCCGCTACGGTCGCAGGTTCGAATCCTACCTCGGGCATGGATGTGTGTGATGTCCTTAGATTAGTTAGGTTTAAGTAGTTCTAAGATCTAGGGGACTGATGACCTCAAAAGTTAAGTCCCATAATGCTCAGAGCCATTTGAGCCATTTTTTGAGACATAAGTTATGTCTATGTGGCCAGCCGGAAGAGTAAGACGTGGTGGAGCTTGGCTCATGGTTACACAATGCGATGGTGTGTCTGGTGCAGGTAACTGTGGCCCATATTGACCAAATGAGTACCGCAGTAGAGCCCTGCGGCGATTGGCTCTTGTACTTAGAAATGGATATCGCTTTGTTAGAAGGTAGTCATCCCCCTCGCACAGAAGCATACAGAATACGGGTGCCCATAATCCATTAACTCCACTGGTTTGGGGATTTGAGAGTTAAAGTTATTGACCTGCAACAGAAGCTAGCTGTTGGTAAATTACCCGAGTTAATGCAACTGTAAATCAAACTGCATGCATTAGGATTGGCCGAGGACCATGGGGAACAAGAACAAGAAATTTCTTTGTTATTAGAGGTTATCAAGGTTCCTCCTAGTCTGGGTAGGCAGAGTGGTTGTATGACGGGCCACTTATCTAAACTGCTAAACCCTCTTTTAAGTATCCTGTGTGGCATAGAATAAATTTTTATTGACTGTGCAACAGATAATAGTTTTTGTGATTTTCAATAACCTTGCATGGGCAGGTGAATGTTTTTAATGTTCCCTGGGAAATGCTTTTCAGCTTTTGTAACATAAGTGTCGGGGCTCCTTAGCAGAGATGGTTAGTTTGTCTTGGCAGAACAAGGTTCCTCGTGGAAATTCCGTGAAATAGCTCTGAGAGAGAGAATATTAGCCAGGACTGATATTTAATTAATCAGTATTTCTTTCAGGTTCAGCGCGTTGCAGAGTCTTTGATCCAGTGTACTGGCGATATATGTTTGGTGGCGCTCACTTTCAACGTGCAGCTTCCAGAGCCGAGGTCGTAGCTACGATCTTACAGAATATGAAACCGGAAGACAGTGAGGCAGGTTACGTAAAGTGGCCCACACCGTCCAGTCAGCAGTCCTGAAGGTGTTAAACAGGCCGATCTCGTGCAGGTGCGTCAAGTGGAAACTGTCCAGTTGAGTGGCAGCATCACTCATGAGGGTAATTTGGCATGGTCCAATAACAAAGATGGAGGTAGTTGCTATCGTTGTTCTGAGTTCAGACGCTTTGTTCACCAGTTACAAATGGAAGTCGTCGACCGAATACGCCATAAGGGCCGCAGTCACCTCCGAGATACGCCTTACCGTCTCCTACTAACAAGGAAATGGCGATAGTTAACTGCCCTCACCCTTCATGTGTGTTGGTATTACCTACGAGCCAGTATGTGCTTTGTGTACTCAGGAAGCAGTATTTCATTGTTAAATATGAGTGGTAGCTCAGGTACCCATTTGTAAATTTTCTGGCTTGTGTCCTCTTACTTAGACATGCAGTACCGTTAATGGTCAACAAGCGAGGAGATTTCTTTTCTGAGCCATCTAAGTTCGGCTGCCGGTGTTCTGTGGACGTCTATCTATCTTCATACGGTCCTTCCCATTGTACAGGTATCATTAGGTACAAGGATGGGAATTTCCAGTCTGATCATTTTAATCATGATAATTGTCCCCCTCAAGGGAGTGTTTTAAGATCACGGGATTCATCACTGCAATAAGCTGTATTACATCCGCAGTGCATTGTCCGGTACTATATTCCTTGTTTGTCAACAACTTTTCCATCTTCTGTGTGTCCTCCAAACTTGCAACGTTTACTCGGTCATCGTAATTGACGATCAGATGGTTGGGAGAATAGTCCTATACCACATGCTTTTGAATCTCTTTTCACTTTTAAGGAAAAGAGGAAATATCTTGGCCTCGCTTTTGATGGGAAACTAACACAGCTGCCGCACCTTAATGAAATGAAATTGAGATCAGTACTTTTTGAGAGCATGTTTGGTGGAGAACACCAGCCTGTTTAAAAGTACTTTAGAAATGAGCTCAAACAGTCATTTGTTTTATGTGTTTTTGTAATTAGACATGACTGTCTTAAGGGGTGTGACTAAATGTAAGCTTATTTGACTTCAGTACAGTAGTCGAGCCATAATCGCAGTAAATTACAGAAAGTTGACACTGCTAGTTCCAGTGTTGCTCAGTTATCATTATCAGATGTAACAAGTTTGAAATAAGTGTGATATTAACTGTGGCTGCTATTAATTCAGGCTCTCACACTTAACAGAAAACTTATTTTAAATTTTTTACATTTGATATGGTGCCCAACTTCACCGAATCTAGTCATGTAAACTTCCTGTAATTTACTGCACCTCTGGCTTGACTACTGTACTGAAGTAAAATAAAGTTGAGAAAAAAAATTGTTTTGTGGTAACCGATTTCGGTCAGTTGATATTTGTGGAATTATAACAGTTCCTCCACTCACCGCCAATATCTACCATCATAGTATGAGGTCTGGAGATGGTCAAATAACTGACCGAAACAGGTTGTCACAAAATAAATATCATTTTGCGGTAGAGACTGTTTGTGCTCATTTTTAATTAAACCTATATTTCTCAAGGCGCTAAACAGCCTTAAACGCGTCAGTCGCTGGCTTTGGAGAGTCAACAGGGCCCGTCTGCTCCTACTTTATAAGGCCTTTCTGCGATTTTGGCTTGGATATGGATACCAAGTTCGTGGATCATAGGTCTTTGTACCTTAAAATGCTGGACACAGTTCACAATGCTGTCAACAGGAGCCTCTGGTAGGAGTATTGTTGCTAGTCTGTCTGCAGGGCTGGCGAGCCTTCACTTTATGCTCAAGAACTTCTTCTAAGGTATGCCAAGCATATATAACTTTGTCTGTCTCTACATCGCTTGCTTCCACCTACGTTTTGCAGCTGCCACTAGATTGGCAATTCAGTTACCATCCAGGGTCAACGAGGCCGTCTGGAAACCGTCTGAGGCAGAGTTTTAACTTACTAGAGGTCGTAGGCATTAAGGTGCAAAGCCGGGAGTGGAGCAAGGCAATACCTGGCTACTAAAGAGCCCCAAATTATCTTTAGAATTCACTGTTTACATGAAAAATTGCACACCTGACTATATTTTTAAAATTAAATTTTCATGAGGTTATATATGTTTTAGTTGTTGTTGTGTCATGTTCCCCGACACTGTCATCAAGACAGGGCTCCCAGAATAGGTTTCAGTTTATTATGCGAAGTTGTTTGCTATGATAAGGGCAGTAGAGCAGATGAGAAGGCGCCGTGCAAGAAATTTCTCGTTTGCTCAGATTCTCAAAGTGTCCTCCTCGCTGGTGGTCAGATTCAAGAAGAGATCAGACGGTGCTCTCCTTCTCTTCCAAAGGCAGGACAAGGAAATAATTTTCTGCTGGTTTCCAGAACAAATAGGGATATTTGGAAGCTATCTCGCTGATGCAGCTGCCATAAGGTTTGCTAGCTTTCACCTCGTGCACGCTGTTCAATCTCCTTACACGCTGTCACCTCAACTGTGACCAAGGAGACCATGTGCCTGTGGGAGGATCAGTGGCTGGAAGTGAGAAACAATAAATGACATTAGGTAAAACGTCCATTGCGGCTGTGGCTTACCTCCTTCCAACCGCTGAAGAAGTAGCCCTTACATGGCTTGGAGTGGGATATTACCCACATGTCTTTCTCTTAAATTGTTAGGAGCCCCTAATGTGTTACAGATATGGGACACAGATGACACTTCGACGTAATGTAATTGAGTATCATATGATGACCTGACGGTATACCTAAGTCTCCCACAAGTCTTGTCCTTTATTTTAACTGATAATGGGGCGAGTGTGGTTCATGTTTTAAGTTTATGTGTGATGCCCAGAACTCTTCCCAAAATATTAGGTGTAGGATACTAATGTGGCTCGGTCAACCATTACTTTAACTAGTCATCCAGCAGTCACCCAAAACACTTCTTAACACTGCCTATACTGGCATTTTACCGATTTTATGTAGTTATTCAGCTGCGTTCCGTCGGAATTTCATTAATAACTGTTCTGCTGCTCACTTTTCAGGGTTGCCTATTAATTCTTGTAGTTCAGAGACTTCGTTTTCAGTGTTATTGATATTTTTCAATAGATTTTCGACACGCTCATCAGTATATCATTCATGCAAGGGCTCTGACGATCTTGCTGTTCAGCGCCCTCACCCAAAAATCATCATTATCATACTTGCCAGTGTGTATCAGGACAGCTCATTAGCACGCTAGGGCTATCTATAGCTTCTGCCCACTGAAGACCTAGAAGGTGTATCCGGGTTTGCCTGGGTGGCAAACTTTCTTAAAAAGATCGTTGCCAAATTTGTAGAACTAGTTGCGCCCCAGAATAAGTTGCGGCGGAAACGTGAGCCATTCAGTTGGACCAACAGCCCACACGCAGCGATTGACGAGTTAAAAAATTCGCTGTGTAATGATCCGGTGTTGGTGGTGACATTTCTCGAGTGGCCATGCATCGGGCAGGCAGACGCCTAGAACTCGGGGTTGCAGCTTTACTACGTCAGGAGCAGGATGGTGACCATATGCCAGTCGTGTAAGTCTCCAGCCCTTCGTTCCGAAAGGAGAAGCGTTATTTGACCTATGAGTTTGATGTCCTCGCATCACGTTTCGTTCTTGAAAATTTTAAATTGTACCTTGAACACCGAGAACTCTTTCTTGCGATAGATAACCAGGTGCTTCTTTGTGCATCTGCACAACACCAGTGGAATTGTGCGCTCGGCAGTTCCCATCCCTGGGTTCTGTTTATCTGTTAAAGAGACCCAGAGAACTTGGTCCTCAGCCAGATGTTTGAAGTGAAAGAGCGGAGAAGTCTCTTCTCTGAAGGTTCTGAGGGGGAAGAGGGGCCGTTGCTGCTCTCACTGAAGTGGCTGCCTTATTCATTTATCTGGGGAACACCATGAATGAGACAAGGACCTTGGATCTTGACGAGATTGAGAGAGAAAGTAGCAGGCTACGAGCAACAGAGAGGAATACTTTGTTACTGCTTGCGGTGGGGCAGCGAGTTCAGGATTTGTTTCCGCCTGAGTATTGGGGCCAGCCAATATTACCATGACTCAAATAGCAGGAAGCTATGTGGGGATTTATAAGACGATCCATAAGATAAGAGAGGTCTTGACTTGGCCATCTATGAAGAGGGACATGAGGAGGTTAGTAAGTCAGTGCCAGGATTGTAAGGAGCCAAACCTAATCTGAAGGGATGTAAAGAACTCCTCCAATCCACACAAGCCAAACATTTGATGGATTAGCCCAATGGAGGGAGGGGGTGGATGACGACAAAAACCAGCGTTCGATATCTTACCAGTATTTTCTCCTTGTTTGGGCCATCTCAGATCATGGTAAGTGATAACATGCCAGTTTTAGTGTTAAGGCAAAATATAAGTTCTCTTTCCAGCAAGCCATCGTGCCTTCGTTCATTGAGAGAGTCAAACAGAATCTGAAACCCATGTTGATTATAGTCCATGCTGATGCCCAGACCGAGTGGGATCGTTCATTGCCCTGGCTAAACTTAGCCTTCTACTCTGTGGACCATAAGATCCATGACTCTACTCCAATCTCCTATTGTCGAAATTCTCCATTGTCTAACATTTGGTCCATCAAGGAATTGTTGTTGGATAATATAATGCCAGAAATTATTATGGACAATCGACAGAGGACCAAATTAAACATCGAATATGTTTACCAAAGACAAGCATCTGGGAAACTTCAAGGTGGGAGATCTGGCCTTTATCAATGATTCTGGGGACAGGTTTGTTCTAATGAAATGTTCTGAAAGTTGGCTTCATGTCTGTGGGGCAGTGTTGGGTTCTCGAGATACTGACCTCAACACATTCTGGTTCAGCAATAAATTGACAGGTCAAAACCATCAAGTGCACCTGAGGAAGATTAAGACTGGAGGTCCTAGTTAAGTAAATTATCTCTTGTCTTGAAAACCCTATCATGGTACCATAGTGGTTTGGGTTCATAGTGGGAGTCCGCGCCATGCCGCAAATCTATAGGTCACTTCAAATTCTCAAGTGCACTGATCTTCGGCCAGAGATCCATGGTCAGATATGCCACACTGGCAGGGTTTCTCTGAGAGAGCTTGGTTATCAAACATGGTGGTGGTTGTTAAGGAGCAGGGCTGGAAGCAGGTTGCAACTCTACTGAGTGTTAACTCCAGTGGCCTTATGTTCTGGGTCTGTGGTTCATTACCAGGTCTTTCTTGGTGCACAAGGAGTTACTGTGGAGATTTAATAGCGGCTGACGTTGGTGGATCAGAACGTGGGCAACTGCATAGGTTAAGTCACCTGGCTGTGATTCTGTGGACAGCAGCCAGCTAGGCGGGATTCCTATCATTGTGGACATGGCTCTTATCTCATGCACTTGCAGCACATGTCGTTTTCAGAAAGCAATCGTTGTACATGCGCGGAAACTGTGTCCCCAGGATACTTCCTTTCGAGATGCATTAGATACAGGCACTAACATAAAATATAGAACACATAGTGGAAAAACACTATAAAATGTAATGAGGAACTAAGATATAAGACACATGGACACAGCTGAATGCAGTTGCCAATGACGTGTCAGAAACAGAACATGGCATATACAAACAAAGTCATCTATACAGAAGGCGGAGAAGACGAAGACAGGTCGACATAGACAGCTCGAGTTGCTCCATTGTTGATGATGAAACGAGTGACAGTGACAACACTGACATAACATGGACATACAAAACATACATAATATAAAACACATAAAACATGCACAACTATTCACTTGAACGCTTATCAAAGATTGCAGTTTATATCTTATTATGAATGAGCAGTTTACATCTTATTATGAATGAATATAATTAAAAGTAGAAGTAAGCAGAAAAGTCTGTGGATAGATATTGTTCTAGAATCCACTTTAAACCTGTACCAAACGTTGTTAAGTAGTTACATAAATGAACACATCATTGTAAATGTAGTAATAATAATGTAATATAAATTCAATTTAAGTAATCAAGCAAAATCGAACATTGTAAATATAAAGAGAAACGCATCATTCATATTACGCAATTAAACAAAATTAATAGATCCGCAACTCAAAAAACTTCAGTTTTATTGTACGAAAAAATTTTACGAGATTATTATATTAGTGGTCGCTTGTTACTTCTTCTACATCTACTCAGGAACGGTATAGGACTTTATCAGGTTACACTGCGCAGAGTATTGCTCCAAACCCATGAAGAATTTATTTGCTGACGAACCTAGAAGAAGTTGTTGTTATGTAAGCTAGTAAACAACAACTCACACAGCACTCTAACATAATACTATATACAGACACAGCTTAGATCTGCATGGATTGAACAAATCTAGTTTCCTGAAGAGGAATGTTCATATGGATAATGTTAAAACGGGTAATAACACATGTGGTAGCTGGATTTGCTTTTCGATACCAAGTCCCCTTCCCTAGGTGGTGGTGTTAACGAAAGGATATCTATATTTACTCTCTCCGGTCTTCTCTTATTCTCTTCTTAAATTATAACACTAATTCTTGTACTTTTCTTTAAAAAATAAGCGTAGTTGCTGTAAGTAAACGGAAGGTAACACCAAAGTGCGGACATTAGAACTCCAAACATGCCCCCTATACGTGGTGCTGTATGGGTGACAGTGAGTTTGGCCTCAACTACATAGCACAATTTTGCTGCACAGTGGTGGCCACGGATACTGGCTAAGAGGCCTGTGTGGAATACTGCAGGCTACATAAGGTAATAAGGTGGCCATGGTAATAATAATACAGCTTGAAAAAAATGCAGCTTGTGGAAAAGCAACAATCACAGCGATGTCAGTCTGTGTTCTCCACCAGTTAGTCACTTATTACGGGTGAGCACGGTTTTGAAACTTTACTTGCTGTTAACTTCGTTGGGCCACCTGTTACAGCTTGGTGCAAGAACCTTGTGTGTGCGACCAATTCCTGCAATCCCTTCTTTAGCGGCAACTGACTGTGCTACGCATTCTGCTCCTTGTGTTATTAACTGTCGTAAATTCTGTTTCCCAGAGCCGGACAAGCGTGTTTGAGGCTATCAGGCTTGTGCATGGTGTAGCAAAGCCTCTCTTAAAGTTTATTTCTAGAGAGTCGCTTGTGAGCTCTGCAACATCCATGTACTAATTTTTATTTACATGACAAACCCTATTTTCAGGGCTGTATTTTATTTTGGACTAATGGATCTATGCAGATATTTGTAAAAACGACAATGATACATCATTCCATATTAATGTAATACTGCCGCCTTCTGAAGAAGACAGATGTTACTCCATAATGCAATCCACCCCAACTCACTTCCTGCTCCATGTGTTCTGATCGATCAGTGTCCTACCTTTATTCCTTTGCGCATCGACTTTCCACATATTTTATCCAATCCAGTATTTCTTTGACATTTTTAATTATTTCTGCTTGCTGTACACTAATTCAGGTGAGTGATATTCTCATAATTCTGTCAGATTTTCCCCCTCCTGTTCCGATGCATCTTACCTTAGCGAATTTCTTGTTATTTTTTCCTATGTTTCTCTTACTATTTTCTTGCCGTGTTAGTGTAATGTGTCCAGAAACTTCTTAATTTCAATTACTGCATATTTTGCTAGCCTCACGAGTTCCTTCGCTACTAGTGCCACTTTTTATGCTCCTAATGGTCCATTGCTAGCTATTCTTGCGCCTTTCTAATCGTCGATTGCTATATGTTTTGACACAGCTTTTATCTCCTAACTGCCGTCATCTCGTCTTTGATTTCGAATGTGACTTCCCTCAATTTTTTATTTAGTTACATTCTTTCTGCCTTGTCTTTTCTTGCTTTTGCCACATCTCTTTTGCCTCATCATTCATCATTAATTGCACATACACAGGCCATTTTAGCCCATGGCAGAAGACAAAAATATACAAGTACAAGACATACACAGGAATAACGAAATGATTAACATATCAAATCCGTGGATCATAAAAAATAGTTGTAACATTACAAAAGTTTATTACATACGTTTACCATTTACTTCTGTCCCCGGTATCTTCAGTGCTGGTAGCTGGACATGCCTCTTCCAGGGTCGCTTAGGTCCTGTCTCTCCATCTTGTTCGCAGACGACCTCCTCCATCTCTAAAAGTTGGCTGGTGTAGAAATACCTTTAGGGAGAGTGTACTCTGCTCGTAAAACATGTCCTGCACACTGTAGACTTCTTCCTGAAATCACTCTCTCAAAATCAGTCTTGCTAAAACCTCGATACAGATTTTCTTTATGCCTTCTTTTCCATTTTGCAGTTTCTGCACTGTATGCCCGGGCCATAAATCTTCCTTAAAATCTTCCTCTCAGCCTCGTGAATAAGCTCTTCCATTGTCTGTGTACTTGCACATGCCTCACAACCACAGAATACAGCCAGTCGCACTAGCGATCTGATATTTGTATTTTACTTTCGTGGGATATTATGCGTAACACGTATAGGTGGTTTAAACTGTGGTACACCAGGTTCACACTTATTAGTCTTCGTCGAATTTGCTTCTGTGCCTCACTTTTATTCGACAATATGGACCCCACAACCTTGAAGTTTTCAACTTTTTCTAAATTATGAGCTCTATACTGATCGTGTTCGTAACATTTTGTCGACGAGAGACTACCATATACTTTTTTTCTCATCGTTATCTAGTAACCCTAGTTTGCTCGATTCTAGCATAAATCGACAGGTATCTGCTGTCACCTCATTCAGAGTTTCACCTATAGTCACCACATCATCTGCAATTACAAGGATCGAATCACTTCGAACGATTTCCATCACCCTATTACAGCCAACTTCCCGTCTCACCTTTTCAAATGGCTCTAAGCACTATGAGACTTAACATGTGAGGTCATCAGTCCCCTAGGCTTAGAACTACTGAAACCTAGCTAACCTAAGGACATCACACACATCCATGCCCGAGGCAGGATTCGAACCTGCGACCGTAGTAGCAGCGCGGTTCCGGACTGAAGCGCCTAGAACCGCTCGGCTAAAACGGCCGGCTTACCTTTTCCAGAGCTGCCTTCAACAGAACTAGTGCGACGGGATCGCCCTGTTTCAATCGATTCTTAACTGTGAAGGGTGCCTACGACTGATTTTCAAAGCGTACTTTGCTACTTGATCCGCTATAACAAGCTCCAGTCAGCTTCAACTACTTCGTTGTTATGCTGAACTCCCGCGTTATCTTCCAAATGGTGGTCCGATTAATGCTGTCGTATGCCTGCCGGAAGTCGATAAATATAGGGTGTGGATATTCATAAAACTTCTCCATCATTTGTCTCGATGTGGCCTGTGGTTCTTGAACGTCCAGAGGTAAATTCACACTAGTATTCCTTACAATCTCTCCCAACAATGGTTTTAGTCGTCTTAGTATTAGAGTGGTGAACACTTTATATCCTACCTCCTGCAGCGAGATCCCTCATTAATCATGCACTTTTGTGACATCGCCTCTTTAAAAATCGGGCATACGGTTGTCTTTTCCCGATCCGCGGAGATCTTCTCTGCTTACCATATTTCAGCCATAAGCTGCCTAAGACATTTTATTAGCGCTTCCTCCATACCGAGAGAACACCGCATTGATACCACTACCGCCTGGAGCCTTGCTGTTTGTCCAGGCCTCCAGGATGGCTTTTATCTCATCCGATGTTGGCTCGAGAATTTCTTCGTCTGTCCCTTCTAATCTCTCCAGTTCTGCTGTTTCTGCCAGATATTGATGATTAAGTATTTTGTCAAAATACATCCGTTAGGATTAAAGTTTGCGGTCTATAAATACCTCTCGCCAACCTTGTCCGCCCAGAGAAGCCGCTTATTGCTTTCCTTGAATCCTCACTTTGCCTCAATAGTTGCTTACCTTATTCTCGTTTCTTCTGCTTTTCGATTCTGTCTGTCAGTCTTCTTTCCATCTTGTGTGCTATCTTTGTGCTGTCAGTCGGATTCTTCAGCCATTCTAATTTTCTTACCATCCTAGTCTTTACCACCTCTTTACACTCGTCATCAAATCGCGGCTTTTTCATTGACTTTTGTTATTGTCTCAGTTGTTCACTTGCAATTTGAATGATAGTCTCTCGCAGTGACCGCCATTTCTCTTCAACTCCACCTGCAATTCTGGACGATAGGCGAGTCAAGAATTTTCTTGATAGTAACATCTCACTTTTTCATTTTCAAGTATGTCTGTGTCATGACGAGCCACAGCTTCATTTCTCTTTCGCCATTTGGTGGATAGTTTCAGTTGCAGTTTCAGAGTCATTAGAAGACGGTCGGAATTCATATCAGCCCCGCGAACTGTCCTTACATGTTCAACACACACACTCTGTTTCCCATCTACCAGAATGTGATCAGTCCGATTTTCAGTCTGGCCATCTGGTGATAGCCAT
Source organism: Schistocerca cancellata (assembly GCF_023864275.1). Classification (NCBI taxonomy): domain Eukaryota; kingdom Metazoa; phylum Arthropoda; class Insecta; order Orthoptera; family Acrididae; genus Schistocerca; species Schistocerca cancellata. The sequence goes on from NC_064633.1 coordinate 102,573,500, forward strand.
ATGATTTCATGTATCGCTTTGCTAGGCAAATACGTGCTGCTAACGGTCATTCTTCTATCGGCAGCAAAATTAATCATTCGGACACCGATTTCATTGGTTTCCTTATTCAGCTGATCTTCCTTCTCCTTCGCAATATGTGCGTTAAAGTCTCTCAAGATTAGACGGACTCTATGCTTTTGTAAGCTATATACGACTTCCTCCGACTCTGCATAAAATTTGTTTTCCACTTCTCATCTGTGTCCTCTGATCCTGCATGGCAATTAACGACGCAAATTTTATATGGAGATGCGGTTAACACTATCGCACATATGCGATCACTTTTCGGTATCCACTTGGTAACAGCTGTAGATATTCTGCTATGGACTACAAAACCAACTGATGAGGCCAAATCAGTTCGTCACGCATTCTGCCAAGGAGGGTATATTGATTACGCATCTTCATGATCCCTTGGGAATTTCTCGTTTCTTCGAGGGCTGTCACGATGCATTTATAGCTGCCTGCTTTAAAAATTCCAAGATCCCATTTGCGTTTTCTTCTTCATCACTATTTCTAGTAAGGACGCGCGTGAACTCATTACGCTGAGGTGCTTTGGTGGCAAAACATACATATGAAACTTACTTTGTGAAGCATTTCTGATTCTGACTACAGCATCAGCATGCCTGGAATCAACTCCTTCTTTATCTTCACTGTCATCAATCGCATCATTCGGTTTCTCACAGTCTGATACTGCTTTCTCCCTACTGTCACCCCTTCTACCCGTCTGTTCCGTATGAAAATTCATCAGTTCGTCACCAGAGTTATCTACGTTCCTGTTTTATATACAGCTGGGAAAGAAACAAATCATTTAATAAACTTGTGCCATGATAGTGACTACCTGAAATCTAAATGTTCACTATCCTGTCACATAAAAAATAATTGGTAATTGAAATTATATGACTCAGAACTAATTCTGCATAACTAAACCAAATCCTCTACGTGTTGACTGACCCATGATATTAGCCCAACATTACTGGCATGACTGCATCATAAAATCTTCCAAAACAATTCCGAATCCTGTCAGGGAATGACAAGTTATACGTAGTGTCACGTTTAGTGGGAGGTTATTAGGATACATCTGCTGCACTCCTGGTGCAGAAAATTCTATGGCACAGAACCACTCTTCAGTTACAGTACTGCGAAACTGAATAGAACAGGATATTTATATGAAAGTGACTAATTTGGACCCCTAGTAATGAAACTCAAGTTGACACATTGTATAATATTCTCAAATAATGCTATTATCTTCCACATTAAAGGCCGGTAACTGGCATCTTTTGAAATAGCGGACGTCATTGAAGACAACAACAGATCTACTGCAAAAGAATGAAAATGTTATTGGGCATGAATAGGCATAAACACCCTTGATTATATACAAGCTCCTGTTTAATAAAATGAATTACGTAGTGATGTACAGTAGACAGAGTTGGAAAGTGGTGTAAATATAATTCCGACTCCAATTTTAATTACTGATAATGCGATTTGACTGATAGTGATCGGGAACTGCGAAGCTGCAAGCTACCACAGTATGCATAAATTGGACAGTGAATGTTGCTTTCCGATAGATCATTCCATGGATGGTTGAACTTCACCTCCAATGTTCCTGGTGCACAAGTGCTGTGCGTTGCGCATCATATAGCTGCAGGAGTCTCCAACGCAGAGACCAGGGCTCGTGTGCGTCAACTCTAGCTATGGACCTCCATCCCATTCTCTTGTATCAGCATCCCGCGACCATATCTGCAAATCAAATAAGAATATGTAACCAAACTCGCCTCATGAACAACAATCGAAAGAATAAAGTCACCAAGCAAAAGCCTGAATTGAACTGCTTGTGGCCAAAGCCTGAATACATCTCCCTGTCTGCTCGGTGCCCCACTATCATTTCCAAATTCACTCTGTCCCCCCATGACCCATGGACCTTGCCGTTGGTGGGGAGGCTTTCGTGCCTCAGCGATACAGATGGCCGTACCGTAGTTGCAACCACAACGGAGGGGTATCTGTTGAGAGGCCAGACAAACGTGTGGTTCCTGAAGAGGGGCAGCAGCCTTTTCAGCAGTTGCAGGGGCACCAGTCTGGATGATTAACTGATCTGGCCTTGCAACACTAACCAAAACAGCCTTTCTGTGCTGGTATTGCGAACGGCTGAAAGCAAGGGAAACTACAGCCGTAATTCTTCCCGAGGGCATGCAGCTTTACTGTATGGTTCAATGATTATGGCGTCCTCTTGGGTAAAATTTTCCGGAGGTAAAATAGTCCCCTATTCGGATCTCCGGGCGGGGACTACTCAAGAGGACGTCGTTATCAGGAGAAAGAAAACTGGCGTTCTACGGATCGGAGCGTAGAATGTCAGATCCCTTAATCGAGCAGGTAGGTTAGAAAATTTAAAAAGGGAAATGGATAGGATGAAGTTAGATATAATGGAAATTAGTGAAGTTCGGTGGCAGGAGGAACATGACTTCTGGTCAGGTGAATAGAGGGTTACAAATACAAAATCAAATAGGTGTAATGCAGGAGTAGGTTTAATAATGAATAAAAAAGTAGGACTGCGGGTAAGCTACTACCAACAGCATAGTGAACGCATTATTGTGGCCAAGATAGACACGAAGCCCATGCCTACTACAGTAGTACAAGTTTATATGTCAACTAGCTCTGCAGATGATGAAGAAATTGATGAAATGTATGATGAGATAAAATAAATTATTCAGGTAGTGAAGGGAGACGAAAATTTAATATTCATGGGTGACTGGAATTCGAGAGTAGAAAAAGGGAGAGAAGGAAACATAGTGGGTGAATATGGATTGGGGGAGATAAATGAAAGAGGAAGCCGTCTGGTAGAATTTTGCACAGAGCATAGCATAATCATAGCTAACACTTGGTTCAAGAATCATAAAAGAAGGTTGTATACATGGAAGAATCCTGGAGATACTGTATCAGTTAGATTATATAATGGTAAGACAGAGATTTAGGAACCAGGTTTTAAATTGTAAGACATTTCCAGGGGCAGATGTGGACTCTGATCACAATCTATTGGTTATGAACTGTAGATTAAAACAGAAGAAACTGCAAAAAGATGGGAATATAAGGAGATGGGACCTGATAAAGTGACTAAACCAGAGGTTGTACAGAGTTTCAGGGAGAACAAAAGGGAACAGTTGACAGGAATGGGGGAAAGAAATATAGTAGAAGAAGAATGGGTAGCTCTAAGGGATGAAGTAGTGAAGGCAGCAGAGGATCAAGTAGGTAAAAAGACGAGGGCTAGTAGAAATACTTGGGTAACAGAAGAAATATTGAATTTAATTGATGAAAGGAGAAAATATAAAACCGCAGTAAATGAAGCAGGCAAAAGGGAATACAAACGTCTCAAAAATGAGATTGACAGGAAGTGCAAAACTGCTAAGCAGGGCTGGCTAGAAGACAAATGTAAGGATTTAGAGGCTTATCTCTCTAGGGGTAAGATAGATACTGCCTACAGGAAAATTAAAGAGACCTTTGGAGAAAAGAGAGGCACTTGCATGAATATCAAGAGCACAGATGGAAACCCAGTTCTTAGCAAAGAAGGGAAAGCAGAAAGGTGGAAGGAGTGTATAGAGGGTCTATACAAGGGCGGTGTACTTGAGGACAATATTATGAAAATGGAAGAGGATGTAGAAGAAGTTGAAATGGGAGATACGATACTGCGTGAAGAGTTTGACAGAGCACTGAAAGACCTGAGTTTAAACGAGGCCCCGGGAGTAGACAACATTCCATTGGAACTACTGACGGCCTTGGGAGAGCCAGTCCTGACAAAACTCTACCATCTAGTGAGCAAGATGTACCAGACAGGCGAAATACCCTCAGACTTCAAGAATAATATAATACCAATCCCAACGAAAGAAGGTGTTGACAGATGTGAAAATTACCACACCATCAGTTTAATAAGTCACAGCTGCAAAGTACTATCGCGACTTCTTTACAGACGATTGGAAAAACTGGTAGAAGCCGACCTCGGCGAAGATCAGTTTGGATTCCGCAGAAATGTTGGAACACGTGAGGCAATACTGACCCTACGACTAATCTTAGAAAATAGATTAAGGAAAGGCAAAGCTACATTTCTAGCATTTGTAGACTTAGAGAAAGCTTTGGACAATGTTGACTGCAATACTCTCTTTCAAATTCTAAAGGTGGCAGGGGTAAAATACAGGGAGCGAAGGCTATTTTCAATTTGTACAGAAACCAGATGGCAGTTATAAGAGTCGAGGGGCATGAAAGGGAAGCAGTGGTTGGGAAGGGAGTGAGACAGGGTTGTAGCCTGTCCCTAATGTTATTCAATCTGTATATTGAGTAAGCAGTAAAGGAAACAAAAGAAATATTCGGAGTAGGTATTAAAATCCATGCAGAAGAAATTAAAACGTTGAGGTTCGCCGATGACATTGTAATTCTGTCACAGAAAGTAAAGGACTTGGAAGAGCAGTTGAACGGAATGGACAGTGTCTTGAAAGGAGGATATAAGCAAAACAAGGATAATGGAATGTAGTCGAATTAAGTCGGGTGATGCTGAGGGAATTACATTAGGAAATGAGACACTTAAAGTAGTAAAGGAGTTTTCCTATTTGGGGAGCAAAATAACTCATGATGGTCGAAATAGAGAGGATATAAAATGTAGACTGGCAATGGCAAGGAAAGCGTTTCTGAAGAAGAGAAATTTGTTAACATCGAGTATTGACTTAAGTGTCAGGAAGTCGTTTCTGAAAGTATTTGTATGGAGTGTAGCCGTGTATGGAAGTGAAAGATGGACGATAAATAGTTTCGACAAGAATAGAATAGAAGCTTTCGAAATGTGTTGCTATAGAATAATGCTGAAGATTAGATGAGTAGATCACATAACTAATGAGGAGGTATTAATAGAATTGGGGAGAAGATGAGTTTGTGGCACAACTTGACAAGAAGAAGGGACCAGTTGGTGGGACATGTTCTGAGGCATCTAGGGATCACAAATTTAGCATTGGAGGGCAGCGTGGAGGGTAAAAATCGTAAAGGGAGACCAAGAGATGAATACACTAAGCAGATTCAGAAGGATGTAGGTTGCAGTTGATACTGGGAGATGAAGAGGCTTGCACAGGATAGAGTAGCAAGGAGAGCTGCATCAAACCAGTCTCAGGACTGAAGACAACAACAACAACAATCACTCAATATGGCGTACTCTCGAAAAGTTAAAGCAACCAATCACAATGCAAGTACCTCTACGTGCTAGTCGCATAATTCTCTGCATTCAGTACAGCCCCCTTCCAGAAGACAGGCAAATTCAGTTCCTCCAGTTCTGTCGGCATCCGCCGGTGCATCTTTTGACGTTACCGTCGACATTCCAAGCCCGATACTGTTCCTCCACTCGGCACAGCTTTACATAAGTGCCTATGTGATGGCTATCCTGGCGACAGTGTGCGAGGTTTCCTGGCATGCCGACCCATTTCAACCACCGTGATGAAATGCCTTCATGGCTCAAACAGATATGGATCTTGCAGGAAGTTTCGGAGGAAACCATGAGGAGGATCTCTGTACAATCTGAAGAATGGATTCACATTGACAGGGAGCAATTACCAGGAGTACGTCCGTCTGGAGTCGGCTAAGGAAAATTGTACAGAACTCAGACACAAGCCTCTGGGGCAATGTTGTCTATTGATAAGACTTCTGTGACTTTGGCTAGCGGATCCCCTGTCAAGTCCACTAGTGTATGTTCTTCTGCATCAAAGCAGTTTCCGAGAATCCCAGATCCAGCTGCTATACCTGCGTCCAGGTCGCTTCCTTATTCTCTAAATTTATGTTAATAAAGCGGTTTTTTTTCGCCATTTACGCTCGCCAAGCTTTCCTTTGCCCAGCTGCAGCGATAACTGCCCAACAAAACATAGACTCAGTCCTGTCACCTAAAAATTATTCTGTACAAATAACTACCAATGATCTCAGTTCGCAACTACTGTTAAGCCTCTTTAATGAACATCATATCATACACATAAAACTCGATACAAGTGCCCTAACAGCATGTGTTCACATGAACTGAATAAATAAATTGAAAAAGGGCGAGTCTAATGGATCTGCTGCCTTTGAAGTTAAGAGACGATTTGAACTGGTGAATGCAGAGTTTGGCACAATATTACCTGTAGATTGATCCATATTTTTTGGCTACTGGCTCAGTCGTTTGTCTGGAGCATGTTGGATAATGTAACCGGCGTATATTACATTTTTAATGTCTATTCCTGCAAGTGAGTACACTCTCCTTCATTAAAGAAATAACTGTTCATGGAAATCTCCTGCTGAAATCATATGGCAAACTAAAATCATTGAGGGAGCTGGAGCACTTCCGTAGAATGTGGCAGCAATTTTCACTGAAGCATCACATAGAGAATTCCACGCATCCTGAATTTTCGTATCACCATACTTGTAAAAAGAATTTTCAAAAACCACCACTACGTAGACCTCATGATCCATCGTCACTCACACACTAACATTTTACTATCACTGCTGCTTAAACTATATACTTAATTACAGGGCATTATTTACGCATCAGGTGGTTGTGATGACATTCCCTCACATACATGAAAAAAGAGAATATATCTAATAAGTTATATATTTGTCTGTGACAACATTCTTCTACTACTGTCATCATTGTCGCCAATACGTAAATAATATCAGCATTCAATAGGCGAGTACACTGCTGCCACACTTCTCGACATGATCACCATTTAAGAGTTCATATGTGGCTGTGAGAACATTTTGGTTCAGCCTGTGTATGCAACTTTAAGAAAAAAAGGTAGTTGTATCATATCTGTTTTCAGATATTAAAGAAAAATACACAGGGCATTCCATCCAGTTCACCACTGTCCCTTGTGCTGTCTTTTATATACTATTGAAAATGAATAAATTTATGATACTTGATGCTCAATATGATAAACACGGAGTGGTAGTATTGGTGGTGCTTATGGGTACTCAACGGCGAGGTTATAGGCGGTGGTAATATTTATTATTAACTTAAGTGATGTTGTCATGTATACTCCAACTCTGAAGCATCTTTCAGAACTTGGAACTCATCCATTAAGTCGCTTCTAAGGCGGAATGATGATTGCAAGATGCTCATGTTTTCTAGAAATCTACTAAATCCTAACTCTTATGGAAGATAGACATAATTTGAATGCAAATTATCCCTGAATATGTTGCAGTGCTGAAACTGGAAGACTATTGACTAGAAGAGTACGTTAATGCTTATTACTTGTTTGAATGTCTTAAATCTAAATACGTCCAAATTGCTTTTTGAAATTAATGAATGTCTTATGGAAGATAGACATAATTTGAATGCAACTGACTATTACTTATTTCCAAAAAAACGGACGCTCTTTTCATGTAATACTTCGCACAGATTTCACGAGTTACTTAAATTGTTTCGGAGAGATGCATATATTTCGAAGTATGATTACTGTGACAGTCATTTTCTGTTAGACGGGAAATGTCAATTTGATGGACAGTGCTGTGAGGACTGTAAAATGAAACGCATAAAACAAATTCTTCACGATGTACCTTTTAAGTTTTTCTTAAAAATCTTTACCAAAAATTGTGCAGTCTATGTAGTGTAGTCAGATTCAGTAGAACACTAGTGAAATTACTATACTTTTATGTTAACCTCTTCAATTACCTCACTCATTGAGTTGCTATGAATGCACATCTGTATAAACTATTAAATAACAATAAATGACACGATGGGCTGGGAATAAAAATGAGTTTAATAATACAGTCATTAAAAAATATGCTCATTCTTTTTGTTATATCAAACCCATTACAGTATTTCCCAAATAATAGTTTATTATATGCTTTAAATTCACACTGTATCGCACCCAAAGCTATTGGAACGATAATATGTATAGGTATTGCCTCTGAAAATTTCGCCCCTATAGATTTAATACTTTTGGTATTGGGGGTAGCAGACTTTGGTACTGCATGAATGGATGAATGTATACATCATTTTAACTTACTCATATGTGCACTATTCTCGTGCAGATAACTTAAAAGTCATTGGCTCATGCTTTCACATGCAGTTGACAGTGACTCATCCTGTCTATTGGATACCACAATGCACAGTACAGATCACTCAAGTTCATAAGACGTGATGTAAATAAATGTAAGGGTCTCCGGATGTTAACTTGAATGTAGCCTCCCCACGCATCTTGATGATGGAGACCTTAATGCTAAAGAAGCAGAGGTCAGAAGGAGAGCAAAATGCATCCACTCCATTGTCATCTGGTTGTCGTTGTACTCCATTCTACCACATTGCTCATCCCACTCTAGCTCCTAAACTGCACTTTAACACGAAGTTCAAAATTCTTGATCTCAATTCCTATATGTCAGTTACTGTTGTGGGTTGGCAGGAGAGCCAACACCGTGTTACTAGAGGCAGCCGAAAGGCACGCGTTTTAGCTCACGCAGGCTGGCGTGAGGTCTGGAACAGGTCAAGGAAATTAGAATTTAGAAAAACGGACGTAGCTGGTGGAATACTTAACTTTAATCCATTAATGATGAACGTCGCTCTTGACGGTACATGATTCAGTATCAATTGTAACTGGTAATGGCGCCTTGCTAGGTCGTAGCAAATGATGTAGCTGAAGGCTATGCTAACTATCGTCTCGGCAAATGAGAGCGTATTTTGTCAGTGAACCATCGCTAGCAAAGTCGGTTGTACAACTGGTCGAGTGCTAGGAAGTCTCTTTAGACCTTCCGTGTGGCGGCGCTCGGTCTGCAATCGCTGATAGTGGCAACACGCGGGTCCGACGTATACTAACAGACCGCGGCCGATTTAAAGGCTACCACCTGGCAAGTGTGGTGTCTGGCGGTGACACCACATTCCTCCCTCGCAAATCGGCGTACGGTTGTGGCATAAGGATTCCGCCCGCCGTGGGGAGAACCCCATGTTGACGTATGCGACGAGGTGGGGAGCCTAACAACAGGCGAGGCTGTGCCACCCGCACCCTGCCATTCGGACCGCGGGGACCTAGGAAACGCCTGAAAACCTGCTCCAGGGTGCACGCCAACATGCGGTGTATGCGCCCGCAGAGAGGCAGGAGGGGCCGAAGGGTCGACCTCCACCGGGCTTGGGCACCCGACGGGCGAAGACGACATACGGCCTGGAGCAGGCAAGAGTTCCATGTCGGAGGACAACTGGTCACGGGAAGCGATCGGCGGCGCGTGACCCAGGGAGGCGCCCGGAGGTTGCAGGGACGCGTCCACTGCGGCCGTCGCCGGCGGGAGAAAAGGCGGCGGCGGCGGCGGCAGCGGCGGCGGCGCGTCGCCATGGGGCAAAATGGAAGGCAGCGTCGGTAACACCTGGGGCCGAGGCGAGCCAGTAGATGGGTCCCCAGGGCGCTGACCAGACGGCACCGTCGCTGAAAGCAGACGGGGAGCGGCAGATCCCGTGCAACGACAGAGGCGCAGCTGATTGAGATGCCGACGCACGTCACCAGAGGCCCCCAAAACCAGATACATAGCGCGGCCGAGGCAGCAAAGAATGCGCCCTTCGAGCCAACGCAGTGAACCTCGGTAGTGGCGGTAGTAGACAACGTAGCCTGGGGCAAAAGCAGGTGTCTGCCGCTGCACAGCAACCTGATGCGGCGGATGTAGCAAAGACATCAAGGTTCGATGAGGGCGACCGTGGAGCATTTCAGCTGGCCAGCGACCATCTCGGGGCTGAGAGCGATACGAGGACAAATAGAGCAATAACGCGTCCTCCCGAGAATGCGACTCTTTCAACTTCAACATCTGTCACTGGAAAGTCCTGACCAATCGTTCAGCGGCACCGTTTGACTGTGGCGAAAACGGCGCGGACGTCAGACGTTGAATACCATTGGCCTTGCAGAACGACTGAAATTCTGCGGACATTAATTGTGGGCCATTGTCGGAAACAATAGTCTGTGGAAGACCTTCAATGCAAAAGATAGCAAATAACGCTTGGATGGTGGCAGATGACGTTGTGGAAGACATCTGGACAACAAAAGGAAAATTACTGAATGAATCTACCACAACCAACCATCGAGCATTCCAGAATGGACCAGCAAAATCGACGTGTAAGCGTTGCCAAGGGGAAGTGGCTTTTGGCCATGCAAAATATTTCCGCGGTGGTGCTGATTGTTGTTCGGCACACACCATGCAAAAAGAGCACATATTCGTAATCGCGGCATCGATTCCGAACCAAGTACAGTGCTGACGAGCAAGTTGTTTCGTTCTCACTATACCCCAATGTCCTTGGGGGAGAAGCTGTAAGACAGAGGACTGTAACGAACGTGGGACCAGGACCCTGGATTGATCATTGTCAGAACGCAACAGCAAAACACCACGTCATACAAAAAGTCTCTCCTGGTGAGCAAAAAATCGGCGAACCAACGGATTCCCGATACGTGACTTTGACAAGGGTCATTGCGTAGCAAAAAAACGCAGAACGGTAGCAAGGACAGGGTCGGCAGCTGTGGGTGTAGCTACATGACCAAAATCAGTTGGAACGATTCGACCACGGCATCGGTTTCCGAATCAATGAACATGCAAGCAAGTTTGGAGGAATCGAATGCTCTATCCTCAGCAACAGGCAAACGGGACAATGCATCGGCTTTTCCGTGCTTAGCAGTGGACTGATACAAGATATCGTAGCGGTACTGCTAGAGGAAAATAGACCAGCGAATGAATTTCAGCGCTGTACGTGGAGGTACAGGCTTGGTCGGATGAAAAAGCGATGTCAAAGGTTTGTGGTCTGTGAGGATGGTAAAGTGACGACCATACAAGAAATCATGAAACTTTGTAACACCAAATACGAAAGCCAATGCTTCTTTCTTGATCTGTGAATAATTTCTTTGCGCAGACGAGAGCAATTTGGACGCAAAGGCAATAGGGCGATCGTGCGAACCATCTTTGTGCGCAAGCACAGCACCGATCCCGACATCCGATGCATCCACCATCAACAAAAGGGGCTTCTGGGGATCGAATGGCGTAAGGCAAGTATTGGAAAGCAACGCCGATTTCAACTGGCGAAAGGCGCGTTCGCATGCCGTCGTCCAGACGAACGGAACACCTTTACGGCGCAAGCGATGAAGCGGAGCTGAAATGGAAGAGGCATGCAGCACATATCTGTGATAATAGTTAATTTTTCCCAGCACACTCTGTAGCTGCTTCAAATTCTGCGGCGAAGGCAAGTCTTGTATGGTACGGAGGTGCTCGGGACTAGGATGTATGCCTTGGGCATTGAGTTCATGTCAAATGGTTCAAATGGCTCTGAGCACTATGGGACATAACTGCTGTGGTCGTCAGTCCCCTAGAACTTAGAACTACTTAAATCTAACTAACCTAAGGACATAACACACATCCATGCACTAGGCACGATTCGAACCTGCGACCGTAGCAGTCGCGCGGTTCCGGACTGCGCGCCTAGAACCGCGAGACCACCGCGGCCGGCGAGTACATGTCCCAGGTAGGGCAAGTCACGAGCAAAAGCCACACATTTGTCCCTCTGCAAGCAAAGACCATTTTGTCGCAAGACCTGAAATAATGTTCTGAGATTGGCTAAATGTTCTTACTCCGTCTTTCCGGAGATCACAATATAGTCCAGATAGTTTGCTGCAGTAGGAACCGACGCACAAACAGTTTGTTGATATCGCTGAAACAATGCAGGGGCGGATGCACACCCGAATGGCAGTCGTTTGAATCGATACAAACCAAGATGCGTGTTAACCACCAAAACGCGTTGGGATTCTTCGTCCACCGGTATTTTCAAGTATGCATCTGCTAGGTCCAACTTCGAAAAATATTTACCCGGGCACAGTTTGTCAAAAAGATCTTCCGGGCGGGGTAAAGGAAAAGTTGCAGTCACTAGTTGTGGATTCACTGTTGCCTTGAAGTCCACACAAAGTCTCAGTTTTCCGGAAGTTTTTGGCAAAGTTACTAAGGGTGATGCCCAGAGAGAAGCCTGCACACGTTCAATTACACCTTGTGATTCCAAATCGTGTAATGTTTTTGCGACCTCATCACGCAATTCGTGGGGAACATTGCGGGCTCTGAAAAATTTTGGTTGCGCGTTTAATTTCAGTTCCAAATGTGCTTTATAGTTCTTAGCGTAACCTAGGCCCAGTGCAAAAATGTCTGCAATTTCTTCACATAGACGAGAAACACTGTGGAAATTCAAAGTCTGGTTCACTGATAGGACCTGATTTACTATAGACAAATTAAACAACTGAAATAAATCGAAACCAAACAAGTTCGCTGCAGAAGAAGAACGAAGGACGTAAAATGACACAAGTTTTGTTTGTCCCTTGTATGTTGCAAGAAGGCTGCACTGTCCTAACACAGGGATGTCTTACCTCAATAGCTAGTTAACTTAACAGTTGCGGCACACAACGGAGGTGTGCCCAGCAGTTTGTAAGTGTCTTGATTGATCAGTGAAACTGCAGCCCCGGTATCGAGCTGGAATGGTATCACCTTGGTGTTAATGTCCAAGTCCACAAAAAGTGTATTGCCCTGCTGACGACAAGAACGACTGTCTCGTGCAACGTGAACTGACACTGGTACAGAATCACTTGCGACTTGACGGGAGTTCCGGCGATGTCGACGCACTCTATTTGTGGGACGAACACAGTCACTGTTAGAGAGAGTGGCACTGAGCGGAGTGGAATGAACTGTATGAATGTCCATGGGCGAATGTCGCGAGTCAGAGTATCCTTGGTTCGATTCCGATTCCGGCGTGAAGCAAAGGGCCTGGAATGGTTTTGAGCTTCCGATTTGAGCTTCTTCTGGCAAACCCTCTGAACATGTCCTGTTTTATTAAAGAAAAAGCAAATAGCTTGGCGTGACGGGCAATTCTCGCGCGAATGTCTAGTAGCACAACGCGGGCATGATTTTAGCACTACATTAGCATTTTGTGGGATCTAAAAATTTAAAAACCTCTCTCACACCGGCCTGATTTAGCTTCACTGATCAGGATAGTAAAACATGCGTATGTTAAGGGGATTTTCATTCACAAAGCAGGCTTATCACATTCACACAGTTCAATACTGTTCTATCCTGATTAAATTGAGCTTAACTTAAATTCCATAAGGCAGTGAAGCAATTTCGAAGTCTCGGTGCGACGAAAATTGTCAGTCGATCTCCTGGAAACATTTGTAATAATTATTAACTTTCGGTGATCACATGGGGAAGACCGGAGATCTGCTAGTAAGACCGTGTTAGCCTATTTATTTGAAATAACTGGATATCTTGAGCATACAAAACGGCTGGTTCGTCCAGTGTAAATCAGACGTTCCCCGCTGATCCCGTGCAACACAGCGTAGTAAGCAGACACTGTCAATAATAATCAGTTAAATAATACGTGAACACACTTACTTTAGTTTAGTTCATGTATTAAATTTCTTCTCATACATAATCTCATCAAGATGGCGACTAGCTCAACAATACATACATATACATCCTCCTTCTTTCGCGAGTAATCGGCTAGAAGTCCTTCATTCTTTTCATAAGAGAATACATAGATAGCAGAGCAGCTATTCCATGGAGTAAATGGACGCTCCAAGGAATAATTGGACTTGAAACTACTTTGCATTGATAATCGGTAAGATAAGAAGAGATATTTCGAGATATGTACTGAGTTATATAATTTATAAAATTTCTGAAAATATCGCGGAGAGACCGCTGCAAGAGACATTACAGGAGGACGAAGTACGAGCAATACATGTGTCAAATACATATTTAGATGAAACTACAGGGAAACATCTAGTAGCTACTAAAAATGGAGGTATGTATCTATGTATGTATGCATGTTCATAATCTCCTCCTACATTACCAGATCAAATTTAACTAAATTTGGCACATGTCACTTGCTATCTGGAAAGTCGAATACATTTACCAAAACAATATTCCTCCAACGTTAGAGAATGATAGCGTTGGCACCTTGCAACAAACTTTGCACATAATTTCAAACGTTTAAGAACATTTTTCTTGCCTACATCTCCCACAAAATGATGGCGAAAACAAGTTTGTCGGTTCTCCATATTCGCTGTTGATACAGTAAAGATCCCACGTCAGACATGGAATATTAATTCATGACTTCTTAATTATGAACTCTATTCACAATATACTTTGCATACAGTATTCACGTATACCACTAAATGTGACTACAAATTTACCTAGTTGTACAACACATAGTTTCAGAGATATGTCCTTATAACCATGAAAATCTGCCGCAAAAAGCATGAGATTTTAATTTATTTCTTCCTCACTACTAAATCCATTTTTACAGACAGTATTCGCAAATTCCAGTGAAAGTACATGCAAAATTATACCATCACATTGCGCATACTTAAGGAAGTATCACGTCATAAGGATTGAGATACATGAAAACTGTCGGATCGGGCTGGACATTCCAATTTATTACTATTTTATCACCATCTCTACTAGCAAAACATTTTTATGACAGTATCCACGTATTAAAGTGAATGGACCTGCAAAATTATACCATTGTACGAGACATAGTTGAGGAGATATAACGTCAAAAACTCCGAGATACGTAAAAAGATGTTTCCTTAAACTGGAGCACAAATTACCCGATTATACTTATCCAGTGTTCGTTAGTGAGAACACTTAGTAACCCACAACGAACTTTCCACGTGATCTAAACTTTTTATCGCTTGCATGATAAGGTCAAGTACTTAACACATTGACTCATTTCTAAAGTAATCAGAAATTTGAAGCTGTTTTATACAGAGTGTCGAGTCTTTAAAGAATTGAGGGTTTACTAGTTACTTACTAGCTTGAAATGTTGTGCCAAACAGGCAGCGGGAATGAGAATTGTAGCGAGCCAATAATTTCGTCTACGTCTTTCGGGACCTAACATCAAGTCACGCGGCGGAATACCACAGACAAATTTAACATCCTTTCTGAGGTCGTATGCAGTCAAATAGTAGAGACTCGGACGTGTATGTGTGCAATATACGTGACATTCTCACTTATTCAACATCTCCCGCTAAGCCTCTGGAACGATGTGAACCAAATATGTTATACATATTACTTAATATCTGATAAAATATTTGTGGGTAAAAACCACCGACCTTCCATTAGGGTGGGCATAGGGGTGATAATGTGGTGATGGGCCAAGAAGGCTGAGAGGAGAAGGTGGACAGAGGGAGGGAACGGAGGAGGTAGACAGAGAGAGAAAGGAGGAGGAGGTGGAATAAATAAATGTCCAGATAACGCGAAGTTTCTAAGCTACTAATACATTACAGTATCGAAAAGAATGCGTCGGTCCATGTCACGAGTAATGTGTCGGTCGGTGTGTCATGTAATGAACAATGTGCAAAATCCGCCGAAGTTCTGTAGACCTACCCGCGATACCAAGGTGTTACGAAAGCAGTATTTCAACGAAGTCAAACACTTGTTGCCACAAATGAAATCCGAGCGATCGTAAGGAAAACAATACTACGATGTCTCAATAGTTTCGAAAGCTGTATTCTGCCTATGAATATATCCAAGACCCTTGGTATTTTGGCTAACCAAGAAATGAATACAACAGTGAATGAGCGTAAGAATACGTATGTACGATAAGCTATACGATCGCACTGTCACCATAACGGTAGATGGTACGGAAAATTCGGCATTATTGATTTCTGAATTCCAGCCCTGTATCACGGATGTATAAGTTTCTACATTTAATAATAATACATATGCTGAAACGTCAGAGATATGGCCTTATGGCAGTAAATGGGATATCTGTAAGGTAAATTCTATATTGGAAATGCGAAATAACCTATTCTCTTTCTTCCCAGCAGTTTCTCACAAGTCACTGGAGAAATGCAAGGGTCTAGAAAATGCCGTACCGTACTTTACGGACTACAAGACGCTACGGACAATAAGACGCACCGTAATTTTTGAGCAACTTTTTAAATGACGTTTTTATCGTCTTTATTATTAGATTCGAAAGGCAGACTAAAAAAAATTCTTGGTTTATAAACCGAACTGACCTCTAAAATCCCTGAAGTTCGTGATCTTCTTTTTCTTCTTCTTCCTCTTCGTCGTAGTCATCGTCCTCCTCATACATAACATTGTCTTCACAGCCATCGAGTGCGCTACTTACGCCGCACATCTTGCATGATTTAACAGTAATCTCTTCCTTTTATCTAGAATACGACTATTTTATACATTGACGCACCTGTTTGATTGTATGTCGTTTTAAAGCTCCCTTCGGCATGAATTTACGTTGGGTTTAATCGATCATAAATTTCTTCCATTTCTCTCTCATTAACTTTAAATGGTTAATCTATTGGCACATCAAGAGGCTGCAGTTGTGAAGTACGTCCTCCGGGAATAACAGCGAGCTCTGTATTTCCCTGTATTCATTTCTCTTTCACAAATATTTTATTCAAATGACTACAAACTGATCTAGCACCAGAGGAGAACTCTTCTTCAATGAAGCACCTTCCCTTTTCTTCCCACCCTCGGTTAATTAATAATTTCATATCAGCCTCGCCCATCCAACGCTTGTCATGTACATGAACTACAACACCTGGAGGTATTTCGGAAGGTTTTGCGCTTGAAAACGATTACCGGTAAGTGTACTACCGTCAGCACAAAGTGAAAGGACAACAGTGTAATGCATTTCATCATGTCCACTTGTTATTACACTCACAGTTTCAGTACCTTTCATGGGAACAGTTCTGGTATTCGGCACATCAAATTCCAAAGGAGTTTCGTCCATATTCTTTATCTGGCTTAGTTTCAAGTTTTTTTTTTTGTAGTGTTGAATAATAAAGCGGTGGAAAGATAATATTTTCTCTTCGCATTCTTGTGCCATTTTCTGAGATATTTTGATTTTGGTTGACATGCTAAGTCCATGCCGATTCATACACCTTTAGCATTAACCAACTCCACCCTTAAAGTCTGTTAAGTTCCACAGCAGGACTGGCTTACGAGCGTGTACTTGAATTATTTTTGTACTAATTCCAATGCCATTTTGACGGTGTTCCTTTCAATACGTCATCTTCTAGTTTTTATTCATTTTGTGTTCAGTCTTCGATTTGCACATTTAATCTTCCTCATTTCTTTCAGTTCTTTTTTACTACCCCGCCAATCGCGAAGGTTTTTTCTGTTTGTGGAGGGCCGAAATGCCGCTCAGGTACTCTGTTTCCGTGTTTTCTGCCTATGCTATTACTTTCAATTTATAGCCCGCATTATACGAATACCTTTTATTTTTTTTCCATTACGAAACCTGGTACTAACAAAAACGCTAGTGTTACCAGTAACACAAATCACTTCCTATTCAAGTTCACTGGGACCGTAGACTGCAATGACGCTTCATAGGCTAGCCAGTGTTCTTCGTGTTGGCAGGTGGAAGGGACAGTGTTAGCAAGCTTGTGAATCCCCTTAAGTCATGTTCGTCGCGTCGGTGCACTGCTGCTGGTAGTTGAATCCAATGTTGCCAGACAGACATAGGTTTCTCGGCGCATCGAATATATGACCATTTGTTAAGACTGCTGAGAATTTTAAATCAAACCCTGGACATGCACTCCTGGAAATTGAAATAAGAAACCCGTGAATTCATTGTCCCAGGAAGGGGAAACTTTATTGACACATTCCTGGGGTCAGATACATCACATGGTCACACTGACAGAACCACAGGCACATAGACACAGGCAACAGAGCATGCACAATGTCGGCACTAGTACAGTGTATATCCACCTTTCGCAGCAATGCAGGCTGCTATTCTCCCATGGAGACGATCGTAGAGATGCTGGATGTAGTCCTGTGGAACGGCTTGCCATGCCATTTCCACCTGGCGCCTCAGTTGGACCAGCGTTCGTGCTGGACGTGCAGACCGCGTGAGACGACGCTTCATCCAGTCCCAAACATGCTCAATGGGGGACTGATCCGGAGATCTTGCTGGCCACGGTAGTTGACTTACACCTTCTAGAGCACGTTGGGTGGCACGGGATACATGCGGACGTGCATTGTCCTGTTGGAACAGCAAGTTTCCTTGCCGGTCTAGGAATGGTAGAACGATGGGTTCGATGACGGTTTGGATGTACCGTGCACTATTCAGTGTCCCCTCGACGATCACCAGTGGTGTACGGCCAGTGTAGGAGATCGCTCCCCACACCATGATGCCGGGTGTTGGCCCTGTGTGCCTCGGTCGTATGCAGTCCTGATTGTGGCGCTCACCTGCACGGCGCCAAACACGCATACGACCATCATTGGCACCAAGGCAGAAGCGACTCTCATCGCTGAAGACGACACGTCTCCATTCGTCCCTCCATTCACGCCTGTCGCGACACCACTGGAGGCGGGCTGCACGATGTTGGGGCGTGAGCGGAAAGACGGCCTAACGGTGTGCGGGACCGTAGCCCAGCTTCATGGAGACGGTTGCGAATGGTCCTCGCTGATACCCCAGGAGCAACAGTGTCCCTAATTTGCTGGGAAGTGGCAGTGCGGTCCCCTACGGCACTGCGTAGGATCCTACGGTCTTGGCGTGCATCCGTGCGTCGCTGCGGTCCGGTCCCAGGTCGACGGGCACGTGCACCTTCCGCCGACCACTGGCGACAACATCGATGTACTGTGGAGACCTCACGCCCCACGTGTTGAGCAATTCGGCGGTACGTCCACCCGGCCTCCCGCATGCACACTATACGCCCTCGCTCAAAGTCCGTCAACTGCACATACGGTTCACGTCCACGCTGTCGCGGCATGCTACCAGTGTTAAAGACTGCGATGGAGCTCCGTATGCCACGGCAAACTGGCTGACACTGACGGC
This sequence comes from Schistocerca cancellata, assembly GCF_023864275.1. NCBI lineage: Eukaryota > Metazoa > Arthropoda > Insecta > Orthoptera > Acrididae > Schistocerca > Schistocerca cancellata. The sequence goes on from NC_064633.1 coordinate 102,592,320, forward strand.
GGCGGTGCACAAATGCTGCGCAGCTAGCGCCATTTGACGGCCAACACCGCGGTTCCTGGTGTGTCCGCTGTGCCGTGCGTGTGATCATTGCTTGTACAGCCCTCTCGCAGTGTCCGGAGCAAGTATGGTGGGTCTGACACACCGGTGTCAATGTGTTCTTTTTTCCATTTCCAGGAGTGTATTTATATTAATTTTTAATATAAGGCGAACCTGATTTTTTGAGACAAGAGTGCGTCTTATAATTCGTAAAATACGATAGTTATCTTTCAGCAACCATTCTACGACAAAGTATGCATTTACTCACGTGACGTTATATATACACAGTGAAAGAAATCACACAGCAATATATATGAATGTAAATAGACTGCTTAGAAATAACACTGATAAATACACATAATACCAATTTCGGTACGTATAAAATGCTCTACCTCACTTACTGCTTAACGTTTCTCTGAAATATGGGTGGTCATCACAAATAATGCCTCACGCCTCCGTTCCGTTTCACTTTGTACACTTTGCTCTTTTGTACGCTTATGTGTATAATTCGTTTCCGAAGTACCATCGGTCGGATGTACAAATAAGAAATAAGTTGTCCTACTCTTACGAAATTTCAATAGAAAACCACATATCTTGACTTAATTGAGTTTATCTGAAATTCTGTGTAAATATTGCCATAGTAGAACAGCCCATGTCGGTTATTTGAGAAGAGAAAGAATTTCGAATACATGATATCGGACAGTCGGTAAGACAGGAGAGTGCTTATATTTTGTTACCCACCGGAAAAGTGTTCTCACAGAGTAAGGGTGAACGTGGCTTAAAGCTCTTTGACCATCTCATTACAACGCCGTTTATTTCGTTAAAAGGAAATTTGTTTAAGGCCTCCTCGCGTTAATTTATTGAAAACTTGAAGGACTGATTCTGGCTCCTGAAGATATTCTTGTAACTTTTGACACAGTGTCCTTATTCACTATGATTCCAGTTAACAAAGTTATGATTTTCATTTTTTTCCACGAGATGTGACTGCTGTTTTTAGACATTGCCTTACATCGAGTAAGTTCCAGTGGGACGATGAATTTTACGAGCAACTTGACGGTGTAGCAATGGGTAACCCTTTAGGTCCTGCGATCGCTAATTTCTATATGGAGAAATTCGAACAGTCGGCTCTGGACAAAGCAAATAAGAAACCACGTCGCTGGTATCGGTGTTTGGATGAAACATTTGTGGTTTGGCCCCATGGTAGAAATGTTTTGGACGAATTCTTTGATCACATAAATAAAATTAATCCAAAAATCCAATTCACCATGGAAATGGAAAATGATAATAAAATATCTTTTATTGGACGTTTTAGTTATTAGAAGATCCGGAGGAGGTTTGGAACATAAACTTGTTCGGAAAGTAACACATACCGACAGATATTTGCATAAAAACTCCCATCACCGTCCACAACCAAAGAGAGGTGTCATTAAAAGTCTTGTCGATAGAGCCTAGCGGATATGCTCATCTGAACACCTGCACGCTGAAATAAAACCTTTGAAGCAAGACTTGGAGAAATATGGCTACTCAGTGAAAGAGGTATAGAGAATTTTACAACCAAGGAACAGGATGAACCACAACGACGGAAAAAAAAACAGTTCCTCTCCATTTCATTAAAAAAGTAACAGATCATATCGGTAATCCTTTACAGAAACATGACATCCGACCGGTATTTAACCAGCAAAGAAAATAAATCAAGTAATCCGATCTGTGAAGGATAAACGCCCTCCTCAGCCCAGATATGGTGTACACAATATTCCGTGTACGTGAAGTTAAGTTTATATTGGAACTATCAAGAAGAGCGTAAATACACGGCTAAAAGTGCACAAAAGTATTTGCCGACTAGGAAAAATAGAGGAATCAGCTGTAGCAGAGCATGGTCTTCAGTCAGGAAACTACGAACTGAAGTTTCCTGAAACAGAAATTTTATCTACAACGTCAAATTATTATCCACGACTATATAGAGAAGATATTGAAATTTGCAAGCATCAGGATAATTTTAACAGAAAAGAGGAGGTAATGGAACTTAGGGACATATGGGCAGTAGCTCTGCAGAATCGCTAGACAATTTTATCTTTGACAAGATGACAATCGATAGTTAAGTTTTATCTTCGACAAGGATAATCTCTGCTTATTACGTGTTACTTCGACCTCTCCCCCTTTCCTACAGTATATAAGTCGCTCTCGAACGTCCGACCAGTCAGTCGGCAAGACTCAGCTGAGGAGCACCTCTGAAAATGTCCAGCGCAGTCCTGGACGAAACGTCAGGAACGGAAGAGTTTCTTGGATCACGACCTCACATCCCGAAAGGTTTACCAGCAGCTATGCCAGGCGGTCGTGAAAACCTTCATTCTATGAATGTGAAGACGAAATGTTTCAGAAGGCTGGCCTCCACATCAGGTGTGGTAAGGTGAATAATGAAACTACCACCATAAATGTGTAACCAAGTCAGATCAACAGTCGATTTGTTTGTGAATATAAATAAGTTTGTACATCCTAGATTCTCATCGGCCAGTGTGTACCTAATTCGTTGTCACCCACTTTAAATGAGCAAGTTTTGCGTGTACCATAGAGGCTTAGCTCTGTTTGCTTTTCAGTTTCGCTATATTCGAGAAAATATGAAGCGAAAGCAACAAAGATTTGCAATGAAAACTTGATCCTGAGGTAATTATTTTTTGTCATTAAAATTGAGAGCCACTAAAGCCAGTTACACGAACGCGATAATTTTGTTTCTCATCCTTCTGAAACACTCCATTATTTGAAATGAGCAAAAGTCCGTGTAATTATTATTTCCAGGTGACAATTTATGGATTCAGGGTTTCAATTTAGAAAGTGAGAGTCTTTAAAATTGTTTCGACAATGACGCAGGGAGATATCAGTTTCATGTTTTCTGGTTCTTGTGATGTCTCCTGTTATTTTTCTGATTATAGATACATACACTTCTCGGCAGTTTCACAGTGTTAATTTAGTGATAACACCTGTTTGTAAATTAGAATTGAATGCATGAACGACCCTTGAATGATTTTGAATCTGCAGATGCAGGCCAATAAGCCCACAGATTTGTACAGTAATTCGCTGACAGTAGCAGAACGAGTTTTGATAGCCGCTGTGTATGTTTTCTCCTGAAAATTTTTCAGTTTGTTTATGTCTGCTATAGTAACAACATGTTATGTTCATTGATTCACTTGTGCACTATAGAAACGTCGCAGAGTCAACTGAGATGTTGATCATAGAATTTTGATAGGACACCATAGTATTAACTGGAAGTTGATACATGATCCTCATTTATAAGAATTAGTTGCATAATTGCGAAATATCGACGACAAAAAGCACAGCTGCACTACAATCTAAGACAAAAAAAGACGTACCGCGACAGAATTATCTGAACTTGACATTAACCGATGGACGTGATTTATATGTACAGTCAATGAAATGACTACAATTTCAGAAATAGTGGATGATTTATTCAAGAGAATGAGCTTCACAAATTGAGAAAGTCCACATCTGGCCCTTATGTAAGCAGTTAATCAGCTTGGCATTGATTGACAGTGCTTGTTGAATGTCCTCCTGAGGAATATCTTGCCAAATTGTGTCAAATAAGCGCATTAGATTATCAAAATTCCGAGACAGTTGAAGGCCTCTGCCGATAATGCTGCAAACATTTTCAATTGGGGATTTTTTTTTTTGGGGGGGGGGGGGGGGGGGAAGAGACCAAACTGCGAGGTCATCGGTCTCATCGGTTTTGGGAAGGATGGGGAAGGAATTCGACCGTGCCCTTTCAAAGGAACCATCCCGGCATTCGCCTGGAGCGATTTAGGGAAATCACGGAAAACCTTAATCAGAATGGCCGGACGCGGGATTGAACCGTCGTCCTCCCGATTGCGAGTCCAGTGTGCTAACCACTGCGCCACCTCGCTCGGTCAATTGGGGAAGATCCAGAGTCCTTGCTGTCCAACATAGGACTAGGAAAGCACGAAACCATGCAGTGGAAACATTCTTGCTGAAATGGATGCCCAGGATGGCTTGCTATGTAGGACAACGAACTGGGCATAGAACATCGTCAACGTACCGCTGTGCTGTAAGAGAGCAGAGAATGGGAACGGTAAGAAATGGCACCTCAGACCATCTACAGACGTTAAAGTAACCTCTGGCGTGCCACAGGGGAGTGTTATGGGACCATTGCTTTTCACAATATATATAAATGACCTAGTAGATAGTGTCGGAAGTTTCATGCGGCTTTTCGCGGATGATGCTGTAGTATACAGAGAAGTTGCAGCATTAGAAAATTGTAGCGAAATGCAGGAAGATCTGCAGCGGATAGGCACTTGGTGCAGGGAGTGGCAATTGACCCTTAACATAGACAAATGTAATGTATTGCGAATACATAGAAAGAAGGATCCTTTATTGTATGATTATATGATAGCGGAACAAACACTGGTAGCAGTTACTTCTGTAAAATATCTGGGAGTATGCGTGCGGAACGATTTGAAGTGGAATGATCATATAAAATTAATTGTTGGTAAGGCGGGTACCAGGTTGAGATTCATTGGGAGAGTCCTTAGAAAATGTAGTCCATCAACAAAAGAGGTGGCTTATAAAACACTCGTTCGACCTATACTTGAGTATTGCTCATCAGTGTGGGATCCGTATCAGATCGGGTTGACGGAGGAGATAGAGAAGATCCAAAGAAGAGCGGCGCGTTTCGTCACAGGGTTATTTGGGAACCGTGATAGCGTTACGGAGATGTTTAACAAACTCAAGTGGCCGACTCTGCAAGAGAGGCGCTCTGCATCGCGGTGTAGCTTGCTCGCCAGGTTTAAAGAGGGTGCGTTTCTGGATGAGGTATCGAATATATTGCTTCCCCCTACTTATACATCCCGAGGAGATCACGAATGTAAAATTAGAGAGATTAGAGCGCGCACAGAGGCTTTCAGACAGTCGTTCTTCCCGCGAACCATACGCGACTGGAACAAGAAAGGGAGGTAATGACAGTGGCACGTAAAGTGCCCTCCGCCACACACCGTTGGGTGGCTTGCGGAGTATAAATGTAGATGTAGATGTAGACTCCTGGTGGTCGGACCATGTGGCTGGCGACAGACAGTTTAGTATCCCATGGCTGTGCAGGGCGTTTACAGACAGGTCTTTAGCCTGGAAACTCATTGACTGGAGCAGAATTGTCTTCAGTGACGAGTCTCTCCTCGAACTGAGCCCTGATGAGCAGCGAAGATGTGTCTGGAAACGGCTCCGGACAGCGGTAGGATACCAGAATGAGTGTCACCCACCAAATGGCTCGTCAACCAGGAGTGATGGTGTGTGGAGACAGTTCTTTTGGTATCTGGACCCTTTTGGTTGTCATCCGCGGCACCTTTACAGCTTAGAGGTACTTCGATAATATTATACGCCCTGTGATGTTGTCCTTCGTAGGGAGCCATTCAGCAAGATAATGCCCGCCCGCGCAGGGCTACTGCTTGGATTCGTGCTTGCCAAACCCTAGCTTGGCCAGCAACGTTGGCGGATCTCTGCCCAGTGGAAAAAGTTTCGAGCATTATAGGCAGAGATCTCCAACCGTCTCAGGATTGACGAGCTAACGTGCCAGTTGTACAGAATCTCGTACGATATCCAACACGAGGACATCCAACGACTCTATCAACCAATGTCAAGCCGAATAACAGCTTGCGCAAGAGTCAGGGGTGAACCTACGCGTTATTGACTTTCTCTGTTTGTGCATCTCTTTCTCTTTAGTGGATCATTCAACGTCTCAGAAATTGCAATCATTTGTTTACCTGTACAACACATCTACATATATTCGTTCCTTTCGGATACCCCCTTCATGATTCGTCGTCTTCTTTTCTTATTTTTAATTTTTAGTGTATTTCTTCTAGTTGTCGCGCCAAGGAAAGAGACATAAAGTAATGGCTGCTCGTAGGACAGATTTTTTACTAACACGACAAGGGAATTGCGCATTCATGTCCATGCAGTGTTTAAAGTAGCGGTAATACCGAAGGTATAACACGATCGAGCAGTCATTATAATTTCCTCTCCCGCTCTACTGATTTATCAAACGCCACTCATTCGCATGCATAGGTCGCATCGGACGGGGAGGGGCAGAGCTTTGCGACAGGCAGGAAGATCCGTAGACCTGTGAGCTAGATGAGTGGAGGGGGGTCTTTTGGGTGGCTGGGGGGTGGAGGATTGCTACTGCAGGCGGAAGATAAGAAGGAAAGCGACCGCGTCGGCTTCTCAGCTGCAGCCTGACCCAATTGCTGTTCTCCCCCCAGTTTGAAGATTGTTGCAACTGATATTTTCTAGAAACGAGTCTCACTACCGCTCTAATTGCAAATTGGATTCCGTCCAGGAACTGTGGTCTTTAGACGTCAGCCGACAGAATTTGAAATCTAGACTCTGACATTCAAACCAGCCCTCACAGGAAGTGTCACATTTCGAATTAGACAGTGGATGCAAATTTTCTCTGCACTCGAAAAGTTCGTAAAATTGCGTTCCTTAGTTTCACTAATATTTTCGTATCACTGCTTCACAGTGGAAGTCCTACATGCACTGAAGAAGCAAAACATTACGATAAACTCCCATAGCGAGGCCGAGTGCCACTTGGTGACGTCTCCTGCTGACAATAGTATACAGGCGGGGCAGAGGCAAATAGGGAATAACTTCAGCGGCGACACGGGCCGTAAACGTGTGAGTCCACTGACATAACCGAATTTGACCAAGACCAGGTAGTTCTAAAAGGGCGACTAGGATTGAGCATCTCGAAAACGGCGAAAATCGACGACTTCTGATGTGCTACTGTCGAGGGCATTTGTGGGAAATGGTCGAGGGATGGTAAAACAACGAATAGGCGACGAGGCATTAGACTTCCACGCCTCATCACAGAGGTCAAGGCAGCTTATTCAAAACGTAGGCAACACTGCCTGCGTAACACAAGGCTTTACTGCCTAGCACGCAGGTGCATCTGACGTCAGTCTAGCACCCAGATGGCTATGGCTCTGAGCACTACGGGACTTAACATCTGTGGTCATCAGTCCCCTAGAACTTAGAACTACTTAAACCTAACTAACCTAAGGACATCACACACATCCATGCCCGAGGCAGGATTCGAACCTGCGACCGTAGCAATCGCGCGGTTCCGGACTGAGCGCCTAGAACCGCGAGACCACCGCGGCCGGCTCTAGCACCCAGAGATGGCAACACAAAGAAGGCCAACTTTATCCCTCCGCCATGCGTCACTCAGTCTGCAAGTGCATATCAACTCACCGGTCGTGGACATAAATAGATGCTCGGCTGTACACTGTTAGTATCACCAACAATTATTCACAGTAGCCGGCCGCAGTGGCCGAGTGGTTCTAGGTGCTTCAGTCTGGAACCGCGCGACCGGTACGGTCGCAGGTTCGAATGCTGCCTCGGGCATGGATGTGTGTGATGTCCTTAGGTTAGTTAGGTTTAAGAAGTTCTAAGTTCTAGGGGACTGATGACTTCAGATGTTGTCCCATAGTGCTCAGAGCCATTTGAACCATTTTTATACGCAGTATCAACAGTATCTAAGGCAACGCCAGTACCATGTCTACAGTTCCCGTCAAGGAAACCCAAAACGGTCATTCTACAGACATCGTAGCTCTTGTTCACTGGATTTGGGGTAGCCTAGAGTAGAAGACTCATCAGTGCAAGTGAACTTTAATCTATGACGCTCACCACCTATATATGTTTTATATTTTTGTTATTAAATGTTTGTGGAAATGGTTGCTCACTCTACTTGAACAGGTGACAGCGACTACTTTCAGTTTTAGAGGTTGCCTTCCTACCACCTATATATTTTTGGCACCGAAGGTATTTGGTTTGCGCAGTAGTGGAGGTTGGTATTTGCTCTCTATGAACGGTGTATAGGCGACAATATCTGGCATAGCTGACGTCTCAGTTAAACGTGGTAGAGGCACAGGTGTTTCGGAGAACACTGGTCAGCACCTACTGTTCAAAATGGGGCACCACAGCAATTGATCGCAATACGTTCCCATGTTGATCTAATACCATCTTCGTCTAAAACTCCGGTAGTCACGGGATCATCTAGAATGGACGGCGCATAGAAGAAACCGTCTAGTGTGGTCCTATGAATAAGGTTTCGTGCTACGCAAGGTTTATGATCGTCTCCGGATACACAGTCATTCAGAACGAATCTTGTTATGTGCCAATGACGCTTGCTGGTTGGGGCAGTATTATACTGTGGGAACAATCATCCCAGATTCCGAGGCACCAGCCGCACTAGTCAAGGAAACTATGATAAGCAAGTGGACACGACTGTCGTCCTCCTGCATCCGTTTGTTTGAGGTCCTCCTCGACGGTGATGCCTTCTTCCATTTTGGAAACTGTACGATTCGTGCTACAGTGGTGTGAGGGCTTGATAGTGAACACTTGTTCATGTCTTGTTCATTAAATTCACCTGATCTGAGCCCTTTGGAACAGGTTAGCAACGCTGTTGGGCCCCAGCTCCTCGCACACGATCCACCGGCCCGTAGATTACAGAAAATAGGCGCCATGTGCCTTCTGTGAACACTTCCGGTGCTATATACCTCAGGAAACCTACTAAGGACTTGTCGAATCCATCCCGCACACAACTGCGGCTACACTGCCTTCCGAAGATGGACCTACACGTTATTAAGTAGGTCGTCATTTTACTTTGGTATTGATCCTCACTTATTCCTAAAGTGTGTTGCAGGAACTTGAACTTTAGACATTTGATAGACTATGAGATATGCCGCTGATGTCTTGGAGGTAATAATAGCCGCGCTCGCATTGAGTATTGACGTCCGCTTACTTTGGATAAAATAGTGTCGAGGCATTCTCCGTATTGAAACTGCTGACCGCCTCGCTAGGAGAAGCATTAAAGAAGGACATCTCCGCCCATTATCAATCTCTTACACGGATTTCAACTCAATTCTCAAGAAAGTTCCTATCGCGACTGGATCTGTGAATGACAGGCATGTCAGCACTATAAGGGCCACTACATGGTGGCCATATACCGGAACATTTCTTGTTGGCCATGGTTCACCTCGGTGAAGCTTGACAGGGGTGTTACACCGCCCGTGTATAACGGATGAAAACCGCACCTTCCGGATACTGTGATCAGGGCATAACAGCGGTAGCGGGTATGAACAACGTCATATTGTCGTTTATCAAATACTCGGCCGCATAGGCGGTCCTGTACAACAAAATTGGTTGCGAGAGTCTATCCCCTTCCAACAATTTTAAATAGTGGACTTCACTAGTTATATTTATATGCTGTCCTCTGATGGAAACTGGCAACTCGTGGTCTAGAGACTAATGTTGCTGCCTCTGGTTCACGGGGTCCCGGATTCGATTCCCGGGTGGGTTGGGGACTTTCTTTACCCGAGGACTGGGTGTTTGTGTTGTCCTCATTTCACCATCATCATTCGTGACAGTGGCTAGATGGGACTGCAGAAAAATTAGATTTTGTAAAAATTGAGACTTCGTATGGGCGCTGATGACAGCGTAGTAGAGCGCCTCACAATAATCATCTGATGGAAAATGGTACGTGTGATTATGCTTCTTCTCTGCATTAGGAACCTATCTTTGTAAATGGCGCATTTGTCGCGCTTCCCATTACAAGGTTCTGTGGATGTCATTCTCCTCTCGAACCGGCTTGGCTAGAACCCTGGTTCGTATTTTTTTTTTAAATTTATGTACCGGTAACCAATGTATCTTTGTACTGCGCACTTTTAGAATGAAAATTGCAGTGATGTTAACTTGGCACTGTTGGAACTACTACTGGCTGCCAGTTGTTCGTCTTTTAGTGTTTTTATTTTACATTAAGAACTGATGTTCGTACATCCAACTCTTTTATTGTTCTGCTGTGATAATTGGAAATGTGTCGGTATGGAACTTTTGTAAGTACTTTTGGCTGTATGGTATTTGCTGTCCAAAGCCAAAAATAAACATATAAATAAATAACAAAATAATTGTGTGGCTCATAACAATGTAAGTGCTACTGCCATAGCACGTTTCAGTCATAAATGTGTACAACCGGATGGCTTGCCTGGTGTAGTGCTAATAAATTATACACAGAGCCTTTCTCGTGAATCAGTCAATTAGTGAAACCCTACAGTAGTTCTTCTAATAATGGTGCACATACAGACAGAAAAATGTGACGGGGGACATTAATTGATAATAGATCAGATAGTTTGCACGTAATATGACTGAGTAATATGTTCAGCCGACGTAAAGATTCTATGCGAAACATGGATGTTGGTGTATGTTTGTGTAACTGTATATGTCTTTGAATTTACGTATCGGACGCAGGCTGAGAGATCGTGTCCCACGATTATAGAGAAAAGAAATGAAAAACTAAGAAAAGAAATAACACATCTATCTAGAGGTGTTAGCCCATCGCCACTCCTGTTGTAAAATTTAGATTCATCACCTGTTTCTTACTGGCGCACATTTTTGCTCCGTCACGCAAAGAGCCGTACATGACATTGTTTTGAATGAAGAAACAGAAAGCCGAGTCATCTGTTATGATACTGAAAAGAAAAAAAAGTATGTACGTAAAAGAAAGTTACATCCCTTGCTGAAGTAGTTTTTAGGAATGCGTATTACTTTGTGCATACAAAATTAAAAACCACTGAATTTGGATGCGCATGATTATGATTTTCTGCTACGTAGTTGTTCTCAAAAGACTGTTTACGATATTTCCAACTTATGTAAGTCACTACCTGTTTTTGGACACTATGTGCATTAAATTCCGAGTGCGAAATGCCAGTGGTGAACTGAGTGCAGTAGAAACTGACATTTTGAAGTAACTGCCTTTTTCAGAAATGCATTCCTCAACTATCTATAGAAGCCTTTCGAAATCCTCTGTAGTTACCCGCAGCAAGGAATTCCTGATTCCCGTTCCATCTCTCATACAACTGAAGTGTCAACAATATCTTGCCCAAGGCGGTTTCCTTCTCGAAGAAGCTCTCGAGTCCACCAACGTTGATGATCACATAAAAGTGCCGGCCGAAGTGGCCGTGCGGTTCTAGGCGCTGCAGTCTGGAACCGCGAGACCGCTACGGTCACAGGTTCGAATCCTGCCTCGGGCATGGATGTGTGTGATGTCCTTAGGTTAGTTAGGTTTAACTAGTTCTAAGTTATAGGGGACTAATGACCTCAGCCGTTCAGTCCCATAGTGCTCAGACCTATTTGAACCATTTTGATGACATAAAAGTGAAGATTCGTTTTCCAATATATATTTTTACAGAGACGTAATTTGCGATTACGTCAAGTCCCGTGAAAAACCTTCGTGCAAGTTCTACTATTCACCGCTTGTTGAGAAAGGGATCATTTTCACTGCGGCGGCAGATTTTATTCACCATAGTTCATCCAATTTCAACGAAATATTTATAAGTAATACACAAATTTTCACGTGAATTAGTCTATTAGTGAAAACCAAATAAAAAACATAAGTTTTCCTTCAGGCAGTTATCAGCAATCGATATATGGTTCAAATAACTCACGACATTGAACTGCATTTAGTGGATTTTATTAGTACTAACGGTTTCGGCCATAAGCCTTCATCTGGTACGTAACAACACAACATTCCAACAGCATTAAGATAATACAAATTGGCGCATACCAATCACATAATAAGATACTTACGAAAATCATTAAAACATTTCTTTTTGCATAAATATTGAAACACAAGTAATTGAATATTTTAATCCACATGAAACACGTACTGAAAAACTCATTCTTAGCATTTACAAGTGCTGCAATCGACCTAATGGTATGAGGTATGAATGGCGACAACAAATACAAAGCGAATGGGCGTCACAGGCAAAAATCTCGTTATGCTGAAGGTATACCTATGAAGATATCGCTATGTACATTATTCAGTTACAAAATGTGATAAATAGTGTAAGAAAGCTAAATCTCAACTCCAATATTGTCATGTAGCATAGTAATTTTTTTCAATGCAATCAAGTCATCCTAACTCGCAGAAAAGTACACAATGAAAAACATACATCAAACTCTAAGTTGACCTGGTCAATACGTAAAGACAGAGAACGTAACAGTATATACATTGCATTTTATAGTATTGTGCCAATAATCCTACAGACTAAAACAAAAATGAGACCTATAAATGTTCCAACAACAATCTTCTGCTTATAGTTAGTGATGGAATAAGGTGAGATCTTGTAATTGTGTTGCTTGTCGAAGGTGGAGGAGGCTGAAACTTTTTTCAGTATGATAGCAAACTCAGAAATAATTCCGAATGAGCAAACTGACTTGAAGAATAAGAGTTTCTTAAATCTTAACTCGCGAGGTGACTAGTGTGACGTACACCACGAGGTGGGGGTCTCTGGGGCCTCTATGTTTAAACCGAGATTCAACGCACAAATCCTTTCAAATATTTTATTTTATGCTATATAATATTTATTTTTCCGTTATTTAAGTGGTGTTTAAGTGCTTCTAGTTTATTTTGGCATCAAACAAAACCTGCTGCATTTTACTATTTATCACACAAAAGTACATAATTTTGTGAGGTTCTTTAAAATAGTACACATAAATAGGCTGTTCGAGCACTGAGATTTACATTCTGAAAAATTATACAATCTCTGTAGCAAATAAATTTCCAAATAAAACTAAATTCCAGGGTTTAAATTTGCACATAAAAATTCCACCCGATAGGTACAAAAAGAAAGTCTGTCAAATTGACGTTCATTGCTGGGAACAACATTTTTTCACCACTTACAAACATTCGATTTTAACGGACTCTTCAAGTATATCATTGAAGAAACAGACAGATCCCCTTCACAACTTTCCTGAAGTTTTTCCTCTGAATGATACTCTTGTTCGATAGCAAAACAGTGATCGCTGGCTAATGTAAAATCGTTACCTACCTTTCCCGTTTATTCCTTGATCTATATCACTGACACCTTCCTCCGTGGACCGACTAAGAATTTCATCAAACTCGGAAAAGTAGAAATTGACACATTCGTGCCAACACATTTTAAGGTTCCATACTGGAAAAAACAGGTACGTAGTTCACGAGGCGCGGTCTAGGAGACTCCAGCACAAAGCACCATTGGCTTGGCAAATTAAGAGGGTGGGGGGAGTGTAGAAGAATTCCAGAACAACTGGCCTTGGACAGCAAGTTCGGAAATTCTCGCGAGCTCTGAGAGGCCACACTTCGTGAGTTAAGGGTTCCTTAAGTAATTTTACTGAAGGTAGAAAAATACTATGAGGTAATTCTCCTCCTGATACTAACCTTATAAACTTTAATAAAGTAATGGATGGGTTTGGTTGCAGGTTTTGTGGTAAGGTTTTTCCACTTTCAGTTCTTTTGGATTCCTTCCTACCTCATCTATATCTAATGTATCATGGAGGAAGTATAGTTAACAAAAAAACGCATCTGGTTACAGAATTTTATTCCTTCTATCGTTGGGATATTTGTGACAGTATAGTGAAGCCCATGAGATTGAGGTTTTTCCACTAATGTATCAACTGTCACGTAGGTTAGCTTGGCGTTACTACTGTTATAGTGAATTGAAATATTCTACTCCCATTTATATCGATAACATGCACATAAATATTTATTAAAATGGTGTTTTACACAAATGTACTAATTATCAGTGAATGCACCAAGAAAAATTTTTCCTTGTACTTTCTCTGTCTGAAATAAGACACAAGATGCATAACTCAAATGGGAGGGGGGATTATAAGATTAGTCATCTAGCACATTTTCATTGGTGCGTAGGATCAGTAAACACATTGGAATGAATTTGTTCGAAGAGAGAAAAATATTTTCATTATGATAAAAAATGTGAACAACTGTGAGTCAGTTTGCTTCTAGTATGATTTTTATAGTCGCTAATACATTGGTAGGTGTGTGAGACTTGGATTTGTAGTAAGATTTTTGCACTTTTAATTCAGTTGGATTTTCTCCCACCTTACGTTTATCTAACTCGTATCATATTACATGTATATTAATATTATGTTCCTGTAACCTATTTTAATACTATAACACTGGGCAGATAATTTATCTGACTGATTGTTATTCTTGTCGTGAGTTGAAATTGTCCACTTGTATTAATATCCAGGGTACGCATAAAACTTGATTGACATTTGTAAAGTTATGCTTTTTATGTGAGTATGCCGACTGTCAGTTTTTAATTTAGGTAGAATTTTAATATTTAAATTTCTGTACTTGTGTGCAACTTTATGATGTGAATCAAATGGTTAGTCATCAAGATAGAGTTTTACTACGTCAGCGCATTTCGAAGATAATACACGTGGCGGGCTTTGGCTTTTACAGTGAGGTGTAATAGTTCACTCATATTAAATATACAAGTATAAATAAAACTGATAAGACATATTGTAAGTTACGCTCTTTACATGAATGTAGTTGCTGTCAGTTTTAATATAGGTAGAGACTTATTCTTGGGATTTCTGTATTTGAGTGCAGATTTAATGATAGATAAGCTATTGATGTGACCCAAATGGATAGTCATCAAGATAGATTTTTACTATTTCAACATACTTTGAAGACAAGTGTGGTTTGATGATCTAATTTCCACGGCTTCAGTAATTTCAATACCCAGCTTCTTCACCCTTTGTAGTTATACCGTATGTTAACAGAATAATAAATCTTGTATATGTCATTTACATTGACATTATGCTATGCAGACAGTGGAAAATCTTATGGATAGGATATCTAAAACTTGGATGAGCCACACAATTACTAGATCTTACTTTACCCTAACTTTAAGTAGATGATTGTTGTTGGATTTTTATATTAGGTCTAATTTTTATTGTAGTCTGTGCTATAATTTATACATGATTGTAGTACTGTAATGTATGTGATATCACATTCTCAGTCTTTACATAGTGACCTGGTCAACTGAGATCTTGATGTATGTTTGTCATTACTATGTCTTTCTCTGTGATTGTATTAAAAAATTACTATGCTACATGACAATAGCAGAGGTAAGATTCAGCTTTCTTTATTTGTCACAATTTGTAATTCAGTAATGTACATATCAATATCTTCATAGGTATATCTTCATCACAACGAGATCTTTGGGCTGTGGTAAAAAGTCACTTTGATTTTGTTGTTGTAGTTTTATAGAATAGGACGATTTCTACACTTGTAAATGCGAAGAATAAGTATTTTCTCATGTGTTTGATGTAGGTTAATACATTCATTGCTTTTTGTTTCAAGATTTATGACAAATGGAATGTTTTAAGAGATTTTCGTAAGTATACTGTTATATGAATGCTGGGTGCCAATTTGTGTTGTCTAAATGTTATCCTACAAATAGGAATGCTGCATTGTTAGGTACCAGATGGTGGCTTACTACCGAAACAGGTTACTATTAAAATCCAGTTACTGTTCTTCATTGTCATAGTAGTACTAATAGAATCCAGTTAATGTAGCTCAGTGTCAGAGGTTTCTTGAAACAAATCAAAATCCCTTCAATAGTTCCTAGGATTAGCTAGAATATATACAGAGAAGCGAGTAGACCACTTAACTTAAGCAGTATATCGTCCTTAATTAATATAAATCATATATATTAAACAGAATAGACATCAATAGCCTTTTATGCAGTACAATTGTATTATGTAACCACTTAGAAAAGAGTGATAGTTCGAATACTACGAAAAGATTACCAAGAGTGAAGTGCTTTTGTCAATAATCGAAACTGATCGTACCACGTCCAACATGTTCTGAGCGCTGCCTGTCTGTCAGCTGGACAGTTTCACGGAGGAATGGCAAGCCAAAATTACGATATCCTTTCCCGTGTTTAGCCATTTACACAACATTGCAAACACGGTAATTCCCCTGGAGATCTTCTCAAGAAGTGGTTCTACTACCTTATATACAACCACACACATCTCGATTGTGGCACGAAGGGGCTATACAGGATCATGCTCTTCCTCTCCCTCAAAAATTTTGAATGTTTTCCCAAAAGCTAACTTTACATCAAAACCCGCTAAAGCATTGCACTTGCTACCCGAAATTGTGTTTTGTGTGTACGAATGAACCTTCGACTCAGTACATAGAAGTGCCTTTCTATATAACCTGCACCCAGTTTCAAAAGAATTCTATCACACGTTCTGACGTCCTACAAGATAACTCCAGTCAACAATAGACTACATAGGAACATGTCCAACATCGTAGCTTCAACACAATTACAAAATTTGTTATTCACAGTTGCCGAATAGTTCCGAGTCAAGTCCTCCTCATCAACAATAATAAAATCCTACTTTAGAGGCAGGCCCTTACCATCTTGTATCTCGGCACACCAGGTTCTGTCCCCTAATCTTCTTCCATGTTGGGTGCCATCACCTTTCAATCAGTCTAGGACAAAACCGCGTTGATTCCTGTGCCCAAACGTTGAGACTTCTTTTAGCTAACAGTTAGGGCTTGAAAACTATGTTATGCAGTTACACACCAACGAGTTTAAGTCCCTAAGGATATCTTTATTTGCTTGTAGCTGTCTCAGCTGCGGCGTGGTGGGGGGGTGGGCAGGAGGAGCGGCGAAGGTGGAGGCATTGTGACGTATACGGCACGGGCCTTCTTAGAAGATTCAATGTACTTTATTTTTGTACCGCGGACCTTTGTCTTATGCATAGTGCTCTCTGTATGTTATCAGGGTGATCATAAGCAGGCCTGCCGTCGACCTCATGTATTTACTGTGCAGTTTGAATCCAGCTGAGCAGCCAGTAGTGGTTACGGTTGTTTCTTTAGTCATACGTGCATGTCGTATGTTGGATATACGTCAGGCACAGGTGCGTGTGGAACAGGATGCGAGTATGCCGGCAGGTTTCGGCATGGATGAGAGGAGGACTGGGGAGTCACAAAGGTCCATATATAAACGACTTTAAGTCCACAAGCGTCGCTCAAACTTTCCATTTTCAAGTGTGATAGCTGTGGCGTCATTCAAAACAGTTCATGCATTCAGCTGAGTAATGTTGCACCATTCGCTTAATACTACATTTGTCATCTACAAACTATTTCTTCTTGTAAAACTTTAAAATCCTCCTTGCCAGTTGGCGTGGTGAGTGGAGGAAATTATGTATGTAAATAGACTCAGTATCTGATAAATATTCATTAATCATCCTTTAAAATAATGACTTATGAACCGTGATTTATTTTCAAAGAATATTCTTAAGAATTTATTTTATTTACTAGCGATTCATTAAGAACAGTAACACATTTAATCACACTACGTAAAAAGTTGCCAGGGAGTAACTGATGAAATCATAACCAAATTCCTGTTAACAAATGGGAATTTTATTCACTTTAATAGTGCCTAAAAGCATTTTCTAAAAGAAACAGATTTAAAATTATAATCAGACAGCACCCTCTAAATATCAAAGTTACAATTTTTTCAGAGGCGGAAATAAACAAATTTTGACTGTATGAGCTATCGGGCAGAGAACCTTGCAGGTCCCTTTTGACACAGCCGTACTTACGACCGCTCACAACAGCATCTGAAAGACTACACTGGTGCAAGTCTGCAACACACCAGATAACTTTAAACTAAGAGTTTTAACAATTTACACAAGCACACAAACCAAGCACCCTCCCCCCAGAAGGGATGTAAATGGTACAAAACACTAACAATTAAAATATTAAACTTGCCACTGAAGGTTCCACTTGATTTTAACTTCTCAGAAAAGTCTTACGGGAAAGGGTGGCAACTTTATATACTAAAATAAAAACCCATGAAACGCAATCTTATATAAAATTCTACAAGGTTGGCCAAACAATAGTTAAGATTCTCTACAGCACACAGATACCTCCTCTCAAGATCATAGGCAATAATATCAAAGTTTCCAAAGAGCAAAACATATTTCATGTATTAGGCCGTTACACTCCAAGCAATAAATTCGTTAACACACCAAATCCGACAAACATGACAGAGGCATGGACTAACGTACGGTAGATTGATAGGGAGATTACCGAACAACCCAAACCTCAGGTTGCTCTAACCTGCCTTACTCCACAAATGAAAAACGGACCACCCAATTTATAAACAACCACCGTGCCGCGGGTGGGCAAATGGAGAAGAATGGTGGGACGACCCCAAAGAAAAACGGCTCGTGACCTCACCAAGAAAACAATTAAAATTTAACAAGAGTAAATCAAACAACACATCACCAATCACTTAACTTGTCATAAACTGCGATGTTTCGAGAAGACCTGGCAAGGCACCGCCAAATCGCTCTCCCAAACCGTCCGCTGCCAGCCGCTTCAACGGACGCAGGAAGGCGCGCCGATCTCCCGTGTCACGGCGTCGCAGCTCGCACCGGCCAGACTGATGTTGTGGGTTGACTCCAGTTGCTCTCGCTTCGACCGCGAAGTCACTACCCCTTACTATATGCCGCGGCCCACTGGACTCACGCAGCGACGTCACATGCGCCGACGCTCTAGGCGGACCAGTCATCTTGTGCCTCAGTGCGCGACCGACCAACCGATCGATCCAGCCGCCAATGACCATTCCCTGAGCAAACTCGAGCAGACTGGCTGCCTAACGCGCAGGCTCAGATGCAGGAGCTAAGCCCTGACCGGGCGACCACTCGCTGAGTTCTCTTACTGGCGGAGTGGAAAGACTCTTAATTTGCCGGCTTTAAAGGTTGATCCGAACGAGAGACGTACCAACACTCCGATAGAAAGACAGACACTAAATGAATAAATGCGGACGAGAGACAGACTAGCGACCTGGGGACGAGAGACTGACCCAGACTGACTGACTGGCGAGGTCATAGCGCTCCTTAAATGCACGTGAACAGATAACCTTTCCCCTTTCCTACCAGAGAGAGACACCAAAGCTGCGATCGCCACAGCGGCGCCCCCACCAGAATCGGAGGGCGACTGCTTCATACTACGCTCTGCGGCGCGCTCTTCAAAACAGCAATTTTTACCTCGGCTCAGCCTCCTACCCTCAAACCAAAACCTGGGAGTGATATGCCGAAATAAACTAACTGGAAGATTCTAAAAAGGCACAAGACATTGGCCGAGAAATGCCGCAAGGGAAACACTCGGTCAAACCCACACCTGCAGAGGAAAAACGCCCACTAGCTATCCAACATCCCTGCCCCGGGACGAGACCGACCTAAGCCCGTCAAGACGACCAGTTCACATCCACTGCTAAGCCAAAAACGAAAATAGCGAGATACGCGCTCGGACTTCAACAATGCAGGGAAAACATGCCCCAGGCAACCCGACATCCCTGCACAGTAGAAGGCACCAATCTAAGCCTCACAAGATGACCAAAGTTGACAACCAAAGAGCTACCAGAAGTTTAAGACCAACCTAACGGATTATCAGTGACCACAGTCAATCCATCTGACTGTCACTTAGTACTTCTTGCCCCATATAAAACCGGACAACTCCTAACCAAATGTGTACTAGCCCCACATCGAAAACATTTCCTGTGTATGCCTTGATAATTACTACTTAGACGATATCTCTCAACTTCAAAATTTTCCTTCGCTTGTCGCAACACACTAACATTCCTAGAGTCCTCGCTTAACTTTAGCGCAGAAGCAGAAGTAACAACAACAGACAGTTCTTCCCAGGTCTTCAGGGGTGACTTGGAAATAAATTTTATTTTATCAGTAGCCGTCATCTCTTCCAAAACTACCGCAATTAATTGTTTTCTGACAAATCACTTAGCAAGGCCTGCGAAGATACCCTTACCCTTTCCACATACATCGACAAAACTTCACTAGCGGCCTGCAACTTCCAAATATACTGACTTTCTAGATGTTTCCAACAACCCTCTGTGTGTCTCTCAGTGGTTATTAGTTGTCTAAGTTGTCGTAACGAGAGCCCCTCCGAAACAGCTCTAGAAATTAATTCGTTACACTTCCCCTTTGCTAATGGGTAAAGCAGAGCTAACAGGGAGGAATGAGATATTCGAAAAGCAAAAGAATGCTGCTCAAAATAAACCAGTAACCATAGAATTTCCTGTATCGTTGCTAACGATTCTACAATTAATTCTCCTACAGCCTTTAACAAAAGTGCAATCGGGTTAGGTAGCTTTGCGAAAAATTCCGAGTTGGGTACAATTCCGCTGTTTGGATTATTTAGTTCGCTTCCTGTTCGTGCCGGAAAGACTTGGACTTGCCCACTAGATTCTTCGGAGATACTCTAATCCAGTTAACTTAATCTGCAATGCAGCCACATTTCGCTGCAACTCAACCACTGCCTTACGATCAGCTGCATGGGGGCTTAATTAAAATAAATATGAATGCAAATATTTTTAATAGCTGTATGTCCGGTTACGCAAGTCTCGTAAATGGCTGGCCCTGACTAGTATTATTACGCAATCTGACTGCTTAGAATGACAACAAAGAATGTAAGAAAATTTTCGTTAACACAGTTAATTAATTAAGTCCCCAGCAACTATAAAACCTACGAAGCCAACAAAGCACAAGTGTAGCTGTTCTGTGTGTGGTAGTGTGACTCAACGCACATCTGGCACGGTTCTTCTTCAACAAGACAAGAAATTTTAAATACCATTTATACTGACGTGATAAAAGAAAATTAGAAATACTATAATTGTGCAAGAAACCCAGAATTACACTCTAATACAAGAACACACGCCAGATGCTTTGTTGACTGAACCTGTAATGAAGCATTATTCAGGACACACAAATAATAAGAAAATAAAGAACAGTAGGTAGTTACCTTAATTTATATTGACGAAAAGCACTCAGATCATTACAATATCTCCATTGGAACAACATCTGCTATCTCTCCCATCAAATAACTGCATAAACATGGAACAACACTCTCCAATACCGCATCTCACTCTGACTTCAGCCACAAGCAGTGTCCACCACAACTTCTCGGCAAGCACTGCTTGCCGCTACGTCTCAATAATCACTGCCAGTGGAGGCGGCGGAACAATACTCTCTGGCGCGATTTTTGGCGCTGTGGCTCAGTGTAGCCACCTTTCATATGCCCTTCCTCCACGGGCTAGAATTTGATGGTATTTTTGCCAGCATTCGTGGTGAAAATACCACCAAATTCGTCAAAAAAAATACAGACAAAAATAAAAGATAATATTAATACGTAAATATCATATAACTAGATAAAATTTTGGCTTTGCACTGACCTTTCAATAGCCTAATATACAAAATACACTAAGCAATACAAATTCTTTCATACATGTGACTTTACATAATAGTTTACACAAGTATTATGTGGTTAAACAGTTCAATCAATAGCGTCAGCAATGACGAATATGTACAGGTAAGAGTCTCATAACTTTTCACAAACAGTAATACACAAAAAATCAGTTTATACAAATATTCACATAAAATGTTTACACAACAAGTGGTTGACAGTTCCAGCAGTAGCACCCAGCAATGTTGAGTAGGTGCAGACTCCAACAGGTGACACCATTTCAGTAGAAGCAGTTCCATTTGTGGTACCCAGCAATGTTGAAGAGGTACAGACAGCAAGAAGTAACATCATTTCAGTAGAAGCAGTTCCATTTGTGGTACCCAGCAATGTTGAAGAGGTACACACAGCAACAAGTCACATTTCTCAGTAGAAGCAGTTCATCAATGGCACCCAGCATTGTTGAGTAGGTGCAGACACCGACAGATGACATCATTTCCATAGAAGTAGCTCCATCTGTGGCACCCAGCATTGTGGAGTAGGTGCAGACTCCAACAGGTGACATCATTTCAGTAGAAGCAGTTCATCAGTGGCACCCAGCATTGTGGAGTAGGTTCAGACTCCAACAGGTGACATCATTTCAGTAGAAGCAGTAAGCAGTCCATCAGTGGCACCCAGCATTGTGGAACAGGTGCAGACTCCAACAGGTGACATCATTTCAGTAGAAGCAGTCCATCAGTGGCACCCAGTAATGTTGAGTAGGTGCAGACTCCAACAGGTGACATCATTTCAGTAGAAGCAGTCCATCAGTGGCACCCAGCAATGTTGAGCAGGTGCAGACACCAAGAAGTGACTTCATTTCAGTAGAAGCAGTCCATCAGTGGCACCCAGCAATGTTGAACAGGTGCTACAGCAACAAGTGACACTATTTCAGTAGAAGCAGTTCCATCAGTGGCACCCAGCAATGTTGAACAGGTGCAGACACCAACAAGTGACATTATTTCAATAGATGCAGTCCATCAGTGGCACCCAGTAATGTTGAGTAGGTGCAGACATCAGTCCATAATATTCACTATCATTAATCACACTGTTGATCAGAGTTTATCAGCAGAAATGAAACATGTCCTAGTGGCATCAATCATGTTGAACAAGTGCAGGTAACAGTCCATAATATTCACTATCACTAATCAGACAGTTCATCAGCAGAAATTAAACATTTCTAAGTGTCACACATCAATTGGAACAGGTGCAGGTGTGAACAACAGTTTGAATGCACACACAATTGCTTTTACAAAATTATTATCAATGCTTTTACACTAAACATACAAATCATAACAAACACACAAATGATGTCAGATAATTGTCATATCAACTATTACAAGTACACAAACATCAGTAAACCTATAATATTTATGGGTGTCAGTGCAAGCCACTACAAAAAAATAAAATAATATTTAGGAGATAGGTGGGTAGGATTAGGAAAGGAAAACACACAAAACACACTCACTCATCTTTCATCCACATTAAGTACTACTGTGTAATTGAATAGTGTTAACTGTGTAATTCAATTCTGTCAAAATTTTATGTTCAACTTGTGTATCAAGTAGTAGTGGCAGCAGTGTATAACAGTCAATAATAGTTAAGTCAGCGTAATAGTCATCATGTCAAGACCAATGTTTGCCAAGCCAAATAAAAATGTACGGTTGCTGAACAACTGTCAGTGTGCCAAGATATGCAACTTCCTCTCTCCAAAAAAAAAAAGTACATACTGCTTAGTGATTTAACAAAGTGTGTGTAGACAATCTTCCTTCCATTTTAGTGTTCTAGTCTGCTATCTTCATCCTCCTTGTTCCATATAGACCAACAACAAAAAAAAAAAAAATATGCACCTCACTTATTTTACCTTTTATACACCATAACTACAATCAACTTCATATAATCTCAATACCTCCATAATACCTCTTCAATACGTCGATACATATAAACCTTATTGCCAGTATCATTTCACTTCCATAACAACTCTTTCCTCTAGTCAGTCTCCTCGATCGAGTACAGATAAAATCCTAATGCAAACCTCCTCATCCCATACAATCCGAAGACACACTGTCAACACACAACCTCTGTGTAATCCATCTGACCAAAATCTTCTACTCATTATGAATTATAAACAAAGAATACATACATGACCTCTAACAGACTTAGTTCGAATAACTCTCAGTAATTAAGTACGATTACGGAGTGTGAATGATCCTAATATTTCACAGTGTGTACACCACTTCAAGAATTATGGCAAACAGAAGCAAACATGTGGAGTATTTCTTGTGTCAAGTGTCACTTCCTATTTCAATTGCTCACGAAAAATGCAGTGTAATAGCTGTGTTGGTATGTCATGTCGTTAGCTTCCTTCCTATTGGAATACATTTATACAGCTTTCATAAAACCTCCAGCTCATGTGACTTCTATGATGTTTCTTGTACTAAAGTCGCTCGTCGAATTACTGCAGTTCATTTTTTATGTTAAAATATAAAGCACTGAGCGTAAGCAAAACAAGCAACAGCGAGTAAATATACCAGTAGTGAACAGAATGTCAACAAGTGGATGCAGCACAATTTCTATAACGAGGCTTCGCCAAGCGAACAATCCGTAACCCATACCACATCGTAACCCACACTCCATGTCCGTACACTGTACATCAGCATTGCTATATACCAAATTAAAGTATAGTTATGACAACAAGCAGAAATGTGTAAATGTGCAATCCATACGCATAGCAGTAAACATATATCTTACGTACTAAACAGGTCATTAGCATCGTATCTTAATAAGTAAACATGAAGGCGCAAGCAGATAAATCACAAAGTATAACTTACATACCTCACCACATCAGCACAATTAATCAGGTGACAATTATAATTTAAATAAATAGGCACAGCAGGCACATAATTAAAAATATGACATCAGTGAAAAAGCAGTGCAGACAAGCGATGCATAATATACACAAGTAACAATCCAGTTCATTAATAATCATTGTCAAAATCAGTTAACGTACGCAAGCACGTCGCTTCACAAGTAATTTCATTGAACATGTAATTAGCACAAAGTATGAATCACGTAATCGCGAGCAGCAAATTACGTCTAAAGTACGTACCTAAGTGGAAATATGTTACCTGAAAAATAAACTCAATTAATAATTACCTTTTTAGTTTATTACTTTCTTCTTCGAAATGACATTTTTCCTGAAATTTTCTCGATAGCAAGTCGTCTTAACGTCGGACACGCACAGAATTTACCTGAAGTTCTTAAATATTTTATAGAACCGTATCCTGAAAAATACTGAATGTTAATAACAGAATTCATCAAGTCACTATAGCTTTATACCGAATTTAGTCGGAGAAATTAGACTGTGTATTTATTTACGGCTGTCAGTGCATTCGCACTGAGCGCTCAATCAGCTGTAGGCGCGTGACGTAGGAAGTGATTGTTTGCGGTCAACGACTGCCCTGTGCGGCGCGCAGACTTGACTGTTGCTTTGAGTATATGCCGCCGCCAAAACACAGCGCGGTATCCTTGTACTCTCCGTGTGTTTACATACAACTGTTAGTTTCTCAAAAGTATGTCATTCTACAAAAATTTTTCAAAAGTATATCATCCCACAAAAATTTTAACGTTAGATATATGATGTATTCCCTTAGAGCGTCGTGATTTAAGAGTTTCTACTTTGACAGTGTTATCATGAATAATTTTGCGAATTCTATATGGACCGTTATAAAGCAGAAAAAATTTCCGACACAAGCCTTTTCCTTTGTGAGACAAACGATGAGCCTTAATTAACACCTTCTGACCAACTGACAAGATTTTTAAACGACCAGGACGCTTAGCTGATTTCTCTCTTCTAGCAGCCGTAGATGCAATATTTTGTAGAGCCAGGTTGACAACTTCAGAATGCCGCAGTTTCCGTGTAGGCGGAAAAGGAACGATTTCAGAAATGCGATTTGTCGGTGCTTTGTTTTTTAATATCAGTATAGGTTGTAAAGAAGTTGAGTCGTTAGGAAGTTCATTCAGAATGTTTTGAAAAATATGAAGATACTGATCCCAAGTTCTGTGATTCTGATGACAATAAAGACGACACAATTTATTGATTTCCTTCATCCATCTCTCTGAAGCGTTAGATTGAGGGTGAAAAAGTGAAATGAAAATTGGTTTAATTTTACGACGCCGTAGAGTACGAAGCCAAATTTTAGAACGAAACTGTGATCCATTATCTGATATAACCTTATCAACATGACCCACTTCTTTAAGAAAATGGTTAATGAAAGCATTAGATACTGAACGAGCTGTTGCTTTGCGTAACGGTGTAAAACACACATATTTTGATGTCAACTCCACTGCTACGAAAATGTACGCAAAACCATTAGTAGATCGAACCACTGGACCGAACAAATCAACTGCAGCCATGTCCTTTAATTTTGCTGGAATGATAGGAAACAACGGTGCTCTGTGAGAAACTGTCGGCGGCTTAGCCTTTTGACATAATTTGCATTTGGCAAGAACAAATCGAATACCTTTTTCCATGTTATTGAAGTAGCAATTTTCTCGTAATTTATGAAAGCATTTTCTGGGACCAAAGTGTGCATAACTGAAATGCGTATACCAAATCAGCTTATTAACCCACTCATCAGGAATACAAACTAACCAAACAGAGTTGTCGACCGATTTTCGTTTAAAAAGAATGTCATTGCGAACTAAATAATGCTGTCTAA
This sequence comes from Schistocerca cancellata, assembly GCF_023864275.1. Taxonomy (NCBI): domain Eukaryota; kingdom Metazoa; phylum Arthropoda; class Insecta; order Orthoptera; family Acrididae; genus Schistocerca; species Schistocerca cancellata. The sequence goes on from NC_064633.1 coordinate 102,618,258, forward strand.
TCGCTACGCTTTCCTTTCTCTTCCACTTCTCCTTAATGTCCTTCCAGATTGGATCCTTATTTTGCTCCTTAGCGATGTCCTGGAGCGAAGACGAAATAAAGTTCTCAAACGCAACACCTTGAATATACATCAAACAATAATTGTTTTCCTTGCAGTCCTCTTCAGCACTTTGTTTCAAACCCATAGGTGCACGTGATAAAGCATCAGCAACAATATTTGAAGAACCCTGTATGTAAACAATACTAAAATCAAATTCCTGTAGGTACAACGCCCATCGTGACAATCTGCCATGAGTTAATTTTGTCGACATAAGAAACTCCAGAGCTCGATGATCGGTGTAAACCTTAGTATGTCTGCCCAACAAAAATGTGCGAAATTTTGTAAAAGCCCAAACAACAGCCAAAGCTTCAAGTTCCGTAATCGAATAATTCTTTTCTGATTTAGAGAGAACACGACTTCCAAATGGAATAGTCTTTTGTACTACAACGCCGTCTTCTTCTATCTCTTGAAATAAATGTGCACCTAGGACTTTGTATGATGAGTCCGTCGCCAAACAAAAATCTTTAGATAAATCCGGGTGTGAAAGAAGTGGAGCAGCAACTAAAGCATCACGGAGTTGTTCAAATTCTGACTGAGCTTCCTCATCCCAACACCAATTAGATTTCTTTCCAGATAGTTCACATAAACGAGGTGTGGCCAAATTGTCCAATTTAACAAAGCGTCTAAGAAAATTACAGACACCAAGGAAACTACGAACATCACGTTTTGTAGTAGGAACAGCATAATTACGAATAGCGTCTAGTTTCTCTGGATCAGGAAGAATACCTTCTGTAGAAATAATGTGACCGAGAAATTTCACCTGAGAACGACCAAATTCAGATTTTTCTAAGTTCACCGTAATGCCAACTCTTGCAAAAATACGTAATAATGAATCTAAAATTTTGTTGTGCTCACTCCAAGAATGTTTAGCAATAACAATATCGTCAACATATGAAGTAATATTGTCACGAAGATAAACAGGTAAAATTTCATTTAAGCTACGAATGAATGCTGCCGAAGATACAGTAAGTCCAAACGGTAATTTCCGAAACTGGTAACAGTTACCAAAGGCTAAAAAGGCAGTATATTTTCTACAATCAGGGTGGAGTTCTATTTGCCAAAAACTTGCGCGCATGTCAATCGTGGATAAAACTTTAATTCCATGAAAATGTTGAAGAAGTTCATCTAAATTTTGTGGACGGTCAGTTTCAGGAATGATGATATTATTTATCTGTCTGGAATCCAGAACCAAACGAATTGACCCATCCTTTTTAAGAACAACGTGTAATGGGCTAGTATAAGGACTGACTGCAGGCTCAATAATGCCCTGATCTAACATGTACTGAAGTTCATTCTTCACCTTGTCTCTGTAAGCCAAAGGAATAGCGTACGTTTTCCCGCGAAATGGTGTGTGTTCTTTTACTTTAAATAAATATTGTAAGCCTTGTATAGTTCCCGTGTGATGACTAAACACTGTAGCATGTGAAGTCAAAATTTGGTGTAGCTCTTCTCTTGCAACGTCATCTGGCACTTCAGCTTTCTTAACCTTTTCATTAATCAGTTCTTCGCTATTAACTATATCATCCATCGCGTCTCTGTATCTATTGTCATTGTCATGAATAAACACATTGTCGTCATAATGCTCAACGAAAACATCAGAAGTAAGAAACCTTAAACATTTTGTATCTGACTCAGATCTTGTTAAACACTCGAAAAATTTCAAACATTTCGGCATTCCGGCAACAGTCAAATTCACACTTCCCTCTTTAAAGTTCAGAATTGCCTTATGTGCGTTAAGAAACTCCATACCTAATATAATTTGTGTACTGAGTAATGGAACAATAATAAAATTAGCAGAAAATTCGTATCCTTGACAATTGAAATTTAGGTTGGTCTGTTGTTTAACTTCTACACCTTTTCCAGAAATCGCTCCTCGAATTGTAGTTTTAGAAATAGGTAACACAGGACAGGCAATAGTCCTTTCACATATACGAAAAACTGATTCACTAATGACGTTCAATGGGCTCCCAGAATCTAAAACTGCAGTGAACTTATTCTTGCCCACACATACTTCAATAACAGGATGTAAAAATGCGTCTACATTATTTTCCTTTTCGTCTAACAAAATGTCTCTCATGTCTTCCAGGCGTACGTAGTGTAAAGCCGTAGTGTCATTACTTTCTGAACCGTGTATATTGCTGCCAGAAGCCGAAGCTGCTAGTCATTGTCGATTGTTTGCGTCACGTCTTTGATTATTCGCGTCATTTCGCGGATCCATTTCTACGATTTGCACTTGTCTCTCTGAAGTTCTGTCACGTGGAGGATGCCAATTAGGTCCCTCCTGTCTGTTAGATACAAATTCTTGGTTGTGTCTGTTATTAAAATTTCTGTTTTCCTGTCTGTCTGCATAGCTACTTCTTGCGTAATTTCGACTGTCACTTCTGAAATTATTGTTGTATCTACTACCCTGATTATTTCTGTAGTAAGAATTTCTATTACTGTTTGAATAATTTCTGTCTTGATAATACCGATTACTGTTTCCGTATGATTGATCATTCCGGTACGAATTACCGTTATTATAATTGTCTGTGTAATTTCTGTTAGAACGTCTGTTATTGTCATAAGGCTGGTATCTATTGTCCTGTCTGTTACGTCTGTCATTCTCAAAGTTACCCATATGACGCCCGTTCCGATCACTATCCCCTTTCTCTGAAAATCTACTGTAATTACTGTTACTGAAAAAATTACAGGAAGTCCCATCGTCGTTGTCATACTCAAGTTCTTGCAACAAAGTCTTAAAAGTCTCAATGTCGTCTTTACATCTTCCGGCTAAAGCAATTTGTCTTATGGATTGTGGCAGCTTAGTTAAACAAATGCGAATTAATTCAGTCGGGCTGTAAGGGTTTGAAAGGAACTGATTCTTTCGAATCATGTCTTCAAAATATTCTGCCGGCGTGCGGAACTCAGACTGTTTGAAATTACGCTGCATAATCAGACTATGTTTGACTCTATCTTGCGTGTTTTCGGACCAATATGCCGATAGAAATGCATGATAAAAATCATTCAGATTATTACAATCTCTAATGAGTGCGCGCATCCGCGTCGCCGGTTCGTTTTCTAAATATCCACACATAAATTCCAGCTTGTGACTTAGCGGCCAATTTGGTGGGAGTGCGTACATAAATTGATCTAACCATGCACATGGATGTATGTCATTCTTAGAATTGCGGAAGATCTTAAATTTCCGAACAGTCAAAAAGTGTTTATAGTCAAAGTTTTCGCCTCGTGGCGACAAAGACCTACCGCGTCTGTCCCAGTCCGAATGTCGATTATTGTCAAGGTCGCGCGCCTGGCGCTCTCTTGTTGCTTCTCGTAAATGAAATAAATTACTTTCTTCAAACCCTTCTGCTATCTGTGATTCTAAATTTCTTCTGCTATCTTTTCCCACGATTTCGCCTTCAATTTGTTTGACTTGCTTCTTTAATGCCTCAACTTCCCTTTTAACGCGTTCATTAAATTTTCCCTGATTTTCAATATGCTTATTTATGTTCTGGTACTCTTCGGTTTCTGCAAATGGCAATGGTGCTGTATCATCTGAATCTCTGTCCCCACTTAAACTAAGATTTGTCAGTTTATCTGAAATTTCCTCAACTCTTTCCGATAAGTCACCTAATTGTTCTTTCTGTTTATTTACGTCTTCCGTAAGTGTCGCGACTCGGGTTTCGGTATTACCAAATTTAGTAGTTAACTGTTCATACTGTTGTGTTAGGTTATTTAATCTGTCATTTGGTACGGATTCCCCGATTCTCTCAAATATTTCTTCCTTATCTTTTGCACGTTGTAAATTTAACTCTGAAAATTTCTGTACTATCACGCGATCTCTTTCTTCCTGTTCTCTATCCTGTTCCCTTTGTCTAATCTCTACTGTAACTAATCTATTATTGTGAGCATTCAAAATCGGTTGTACTTCTCTGATTTCTTTCTTTAATTCATCCTTCATATTTTTGAAACATGTCCCTATTCGTGAATCTAACCGTGTTTCCAAAGTTCCCATCTCTGTTTTAATTGTTCCAATCTCTGTTTTTAATTCAGATCCAAACCGTGTTTCCATTGTTCCCACTTGTGATCCCAGTGAGTCTAACCGTTTTTCCATTGTTCCCCTATCTGTTTTTAATTCAGATCGTAAATTTAATATTGCACTCATCAACTGCTCCAGATTAACTTGTTCGAAATTCTTTTCGCCCCTAACATTTCCCGTAAAACTAACTTCCTTCGTCATAGCAGTAAAGCTATCTGAGTTCGATACTATTCCAGAATCTTCTGTCGTTAATCTCGGATTCTGTGCATTTTCTGATTGAGAAAAATTTTGAAATGGTTCCGGACTATTTTCCCGACTTATTACATTGTTTTCCACTTCATTATCCATCATACTGTTTTCCTCTGTTGGCGAGTTCGCCATGTTAACAATTTCGTCATTCTCACTATTCATCATTTTTGCCTTTTTCATCGATCGCGTAATCATTTACAAAACATACAAAACTCGTCACTATATGAAAATTACACACAATGACTCTTTATCTTCAACAATACCATTCACACGAAATATTTCCCTCAAACACGATTAATCGAACAATTGAAATAATTGCACCAAATCGTCAAACGCGTATACAAGGCAATAAAAATTAAATTTTGAAAAATACCATTAGAAGAATGCCAATTACCAAATCTACACATGCAAAATAGACTACAATTACTAAACTACAAATTACTACAACAATACTACTGTCTACTATTTTTACAATCAGAAGAATTCCAAGGGACGATCCGAAGTAGCGGTCGCCACATGCATGGGGGCTTAATTAAACTAAATATGAATGCAAATATTTTTAATAGCTGTATGTCCGGTTACGCAAGTCTCGTAAATGGCTGGCCCTGACTAGTATTATTACGCAATCTGACTGCTTAGAATGACAACAAAGAATGTAAGAAAATTTTCGTTAACACAGTTAATTAATTAAGTCCCCAGCAACTATAAAACCTACGAAGCCAACAAAGCACAAGTGTAGCTGTTCTGTGTGTGGTAGTGTGACTCAACGCACATCTGGCACGGTTCTTCTTCAACAAGACAAGAAATTTTAAATACCATTTATACTGACGTGATAAAAGAAAATTAGAAATACTATAATTGTGCAAGAAACCCAGAATTACACTCTAATACAAGAACACACGCCAGATGCTTTGTTGACTGAACCTGTAATGAAGCATTATTCAGGACACACAAATAATAAGAAAATAAAGAACAGTAGGTAGTTACCTTAATTTATATTGACGAAAAGCACTCAGATTATTACAATATCTCCATTGGAACAACATCTGCTATCTCTCCCATCAAATAACTGCATAAACATGGAACAACACTCTCCACTACCGCATCTCACTCTGACTTCAGCCACAAGCAGTGTCCACCACAACTTCTCGGCAAGCACTGCTTGCCGCTACGTCTCAATAATCACTGCCAGTGGAGGCGGCGGAACAATACTCTCTGGCGCGATTTTTGGCGCTGTGGCTCAGTGTAGCCACCTTTCACAGCCTCGTTTACAACAACTTGTTCTAGATCAGAGACCCGGTTAAACACGTGCAACAAATGTGCGCGTAACCTAGCTAACCGCTTGCGACCCGGATGATCAACACAAATCCAGTCTAAATGTTGTTGGAACTCACCGACCTCTCCTGCCGCCGCTGCCATGGCTGTCGGGAGGAAACAATAACGTCCGGTGAAATTTGGACCGCATTGAGCAAGGCATCTTTTAAGTCCGCAAGCAACTCAGGAACAGTGCCTTGTTTGTTTATATAAAGTTGGGCCAACTTTACATGCTGTAGGGGATTCCAACCTGTTTCATACTTCTGTGTAGCTCTCCAAGAACAGGTTGATGTGCCAGTGATTTTAAGTACACTCTTCTACGCATTTTCTCCAGTTGATTTTCAGGATAAATTAACTATGAGTTGATACCACCCACATTCGGCATTGTGAATAAAGTTATCATTGGCCAGCGCTTTGTGTTTCAGCTGACACTGTAAGTAGCACACATGTGATTTACAGTATCATCACCCCCTTTTGTTGAATTGTAGAAAGTAACAATATGTGGTTTATTTTTCTCTCCACATTCGGTACCAATAGCAGCGTCATTGTGCAACGAAGATACAAGAATCACATTTTTGTTCTGGAGTGGTATGTAGGAAACCAAAACCTTCCCATCATTAAAGCCAAACATGCTGCTGTATCGTTCCTTCCCTTTTACTTCAACAAATTCTGATGGCAATTGCCTTTTATTTTTTCTGACAGTTCCAACAAATGACAGCTTTTTTTTCAAATAGTCAATGAGTTCAAAATCAGAAAACCAGTTATCTGCTGTAATATTGCAACCAGATCCTAATAAAGGCTTAGCCATTCTCTTGACAACTTCACGAGGCTTGTAGCTGACATAGAAGGGATCCATTGGGTGTAATCCAACGTAGATCGCCATGTTGACTGTATACTTCATTTTAGCATCAACAAGAGCAAAATGTTTTATTCCATATTGGGTTGGTTTTGATGGTATGTACTGCTGAAAAACACATCTTCCACGAAAACCTGGAAGCATTTCGTCTATTGTGACGTTTTCACCAGGGGAATAGCTCTTTTGACAATTTTCCACAAACTTTTCTAAAACTTCACGAATTGGTGCTAGCCGGTCAAATTCTTTCTGTTGGGTTCTGGTCATTCGGTCATCAAAATGAAGGCAACGTATCAGACTCTTACATCGTTTGAGATTCATCGAGACTGAATTTTTCAATGCCGTCGCCTTCAGTCCCCTAAAGTTCCTCCAGACTTTGACGGTTCCCTCTGTATGCTCCTGCTAGGTACAAGAGGCCAATAAAGGCCCTTAGTTCGATTACATCTGTGGAACTGATGTCTCTCTCTCTGGAGAAACGATCTTTGATGGTGTCCATGTATTGGTTTGTGTATCTAACGATCATATCAAGGATGTCATCAGGGAATATATTATTCCAACATTCAACTGCAGTTTTAGCATTCTTAGCATTTCCTATGACTCCAGGAAGGTGAGTGATGACGTTGTGACACTCCTTGCGCTTTCTTTTCCCAGGTGACTCTTTTGGCCCACATGGTCTTATTATCTCTTCCTAAATAATAGCTATTTGCTTTGTTGCCCCTACTTTCTTCATCTTCATCAGTCTCCTCACCATCTTGCCCAGTTACAGAATCGCCTTCACGTTCTTCCACCTCGTCTTCAGAATCAATGTCACTCCCATCCCCAAGATCCTCAATCATCATGGGGTCTTCCTCTTCAGCGCTCATCAGCAAATCCTGTATTTTCTCAAGATGACGTGAGTTAGACAGATCATAGTAATTCCGAGCCATATTTGTGGAAAATCTGGGGCGTAAAAGAGAGCACCAGGATAATTACGTGTTCAGGCGCAATGTGCCTGAAAGGCCGAGCTCAAAATAGTATATATTTGCGTAAATAATTCACAAATTTCACGTTACTCATCCATGAAATGAACAAAATAAGCACTCTGATGCAAAAGAACAAATAATACGCACCTTCGTAAGTGAGACGTAATCAGGCGCGATGAGCTTGAGAGGCCACGAGCGTCGAACCTCCTGTCCACAAGGGTCACGCGAACAAAAAGCACCTGAAGATAGGAAGCTACTAGTGGCGGGGATCTCCCACGCCGCCTACTTGGCGAGAGAGGGAGAAAAACACGTCAGCTGCGCCTGTTAGTCGGATTGCGCCTGGTGATCCGAACGACAGACATACTAGCACTCTGAACGACACACAGACACTAACTGGCTAACAAATGCGGAGACTGACCCAGGCTGACCAACTGGCGAGTTCATAGCGCCCCTTAAATGCACGTGAACAGGCAACCTTTCCCCTTTCCCACCAGAGGGAGACACCAAAGCTGCGATCACTACAGCGGCGCCACCGCCAGAAACGGAGGGCGACTGTTTCACACTACGCGCTGCGGCGCGCTCTTCAAAACAGCAACTTTTACCACTGCTCAACTTAGGAAACGAATGACTGCTAAACTAAACGTGAATCACAATAACTTTGTTTTTTTTCCATTGAAGGTATTATAGAAAAACTGACAAACAGTGGGAATATTATTGCACTGAGAACTTGGCAGTGGATCAGTTCGGAGATGATGATTCTGCAAGCATGACAGTGGACGCTGCCATAAAGCAGCATCTGTAAGGCAATCGTCTGTGGACACTAACATGCCTGAAATGGCATGCACAATCGATTCCAGACAATCTAGTGGGACACCCGTGGGATGAGCTACGACGTCCACTTTGCACCAGACTCCCGGGTCTGACGTCACCATTTTCTCTGTTTTCGGCTCTAGAGCAAGAGGGGGCTGCCATCCCTCCATGCACATTCAGGCACCCCATTGAAATTGTCCCCAGTAGATTTCAAAGTTCCGCAGAGGCAGAGGATGGATGACCCTCGAATACGTCTGATCAGATAGCGTACTTTCTTCAGTAAGACTATTATTCGTACCACACACAGGCTTCATTCACGCAAATAAAACGTCAGAACTGTAGGCATACAGAGTTTTCTATTAGTTTCGCCGTTTTTTGTTCTATATAAGCGGAGTACCCAGATTACCTTGGAGTTCAGTCGTTTTCCCCCTGAAGACGATGGTGGAATTTCATTCCAAGTGGCGTGGCTTGCAAACAGAGAATATTTTATTCAGACGAAATGCTCGCAGGACACATTGTCCCCTTCTGTCTTCATCTTCACTTTATATCCGAATTACAGAAGGACGTTTACATTTAGAATTTTACGTTTTATCTCAACGACAGTTTGGTATTTAAAGCATCTCCATATCTGCATAACGAACCTTTTGCCTTTTACACATGTATACAATGTCATTTCAAGCCACATCATGCACTGTTGCAGCGAAATTTTATCATAGACATTAGTCACAGAATTCTAACAATCCAGTGTCTCTTCAGTTGAGCTTAGCTTTCCCACCTGTCTGCATTACAGGTGTTATGGGTTCCGCTGACAAACTCAGCTCCAGATTCGTTTTAGTGCGTCATTTACGGTATCGCGTGAAACTCATATCTGCTTTCTGTTTTCTTGCTCTATCTGATGACTTGTCCGGAGAAACTTCGTAATCCATGCATGCTTGATTCTAGTTTGCTTAACTTGCAACTACTGGATTTTTCGTACTTCGTTTCATCACTATAGTTACGGCAGCATTGCAACGGTTGGTTTGTTTCGTTGTAGAAACCAAGTGTGACACTGATGTTATTTGCACATCTCGCCGATTTTTGTGATCGTACGTCTAACGTACGATATCCCGCTATGCCGAGGAATGTGATACTTATCCCTTTTCTGGAGGCCTCATCACAACGTCTATTGCTTCGTGGTCTTTTTATGTGAAGCATTTGAACAAATCAACAAAAGTTATAATCAAAATGTGCACTAAATAGAGTCGTCAACTCGGTGAGAAACCTATAAACATACCACAAGTCTACTTATTTTTTCTCATTTACCAACTTTAGTACGGCACCTACGATTTTACCGAAATAGAAGGACGAGCTAAAATCTTATGAGCGCCTAATTTATAGAGTTTTGGTCTTATTTAGAATTTAATTCGGTAGCGATTCTGCGTGATACGTTTTCGATAAGTTTGGTAGGTTTCTGGACGTATTTGGCATCCGTAACCGTTCTCCTGGACGACACATACCTTAATACGCCTATCGAATTTGTGTAGCAAGAAACGCAATTCATCCGACCAGGTATCACATTTCCACTTATCCAAGGTCCCATCTTGATGATACCATAGCACTGCAACCATAATATAAAAACTTGGATGTCCATATAAACTTTTATATCGGTAGAGATAGTGAACCAAGTTTTTTTCCTTTTTGTTTTATATAGATTCACACACTTTTTTACCGACATGCGATAAGGCTTAAAAAGACGAGAAGAGCGATATAATGCTTGTTAATTTGGATATTGAAGCAAAAGAATAAGAGGAATATTCCAAAATTGAAAAGCAAGTCTGCCGAAATTGGCTAATGTGTTGTAAACACGCTCGTTCCAGAGTATGTCGTTGTATTAAGCCTTTGACCACGGCAATTCACTTCTTCTTCAACATTCGTTGCATTGAGGCATGTACACCAATGACGAGAAGTTAGATATGCCACATTTATATCGCTAATGTTTACAAATGCTGTTGAAATGGTAACAGGAAACTGCCTCACGAAACTGTAAAAGTTTTTCACAAAAACATGGGAACATAACTTCCATAAGCCCCAAGTGCAGCTATGAAAAGTATACGTTTCCAGTAAACAAACCATACATCTCGGTAGGTACCAGAGTCCAGAGAATTATTCATATAAAACATTACGTGCCGCGCAGTATTACTATCACCTGCAAAAAAACTCGTTTCTACATTTCAAATCGCACACGAAATAAAAGGGATGTTAGATCCTACCTGACTCAGATTGTATACGTTTCTGCTGAGTGACGTACTCACAAGGCGAGCACGCAGATTTCAGACTCGTGTTGTGTAGTAGTCGTAGCGCGCTGGGTAGTCAGTGTGTTCTCCATACTTGTTGAACATACACAATGATCACTACTATTTACTTCGTGGCTGTACGAATGATCCATAACATTTAAAAAACACAGGTGGTTACAAGGAAGAAACAAAGAATGAACCCAAGGGACTCGTTTTTCAATCGTGCCTTGCGTTGTCGGAGGGTACCTGAATCCGACTGCTTGCGAGAGACGTAGAACAGTGTGCCAGCAGTTACAACGTAGGGTATCAGAGGCTGGGAGCGCTGATTTGTTTAGTCTAGCAAAGTGCCCAGCTTAAGAGACGACGGCCCTGAAATAATTGCCGCCCTTCTGTTCAGCAGACAGAGACGCAAAGCTCGGAGAGTAGGTCTGACAAGTCAAAGAAAAAAAAGAGTTTCAACGTTCCCTTCGTAATTCTACCCGAAGATATATGGCTGGAGAAGGAAAACGAATGTAGAGAAAGACTCCTGGAGTCTGGTACATAGTTCTGTCACGAAAAGATGTTAAGAAGCATTAACAGCAGTTTTCTTTGACTTGTGGACGTAACAAGCTCTAACAATACTCAGCGGATCAATACTTAAAACTTCCTAGCGCCATAATATGCATCTGATTCCTTGTGTACGTATAATTCCTAAAATGGCAAAAGTGTCGCTTCTTCAAACGACTAGTAACTTCAAAGAGTAATCTATTAAAAATAAATAATAATTAACGCTCCCGATAGCACATCTGACGCCATAACTGAAGTGTTAACTAATAAAAATTTAAAATAAAATCATCTCAGTCATGTGCATCTTTCCATAAAATAACTATCCCGTCTTTGAAACAAACATGTCGCATATATTCTGAAACTATTTTCACAGTCAGTGCGCCTAGTAATCACTAGCTAACACTTTCTTAACGGAGATCAAATTAATATCAAATTCAATCAATTACCCTGGCCTGACTCAATCAATAACATAATATCACCTAGACGTGAATCTGCATGATTACAAAAGAACGACTCTCATAAGCTGACTGATCTTCTCGTGGACGGCTGCAGCTAATTTTGTGCAGCTTGTGTTATTGTTGTGTTCACACCGCTTCTCACGAGGTAGTTCTCCTTCCGGCTTGTTTAAGTACTGTGTCACGTCCCATGACTCACTTGAAACGCAAAGAAATTAGTGCAATGATTATTCCCTACTTGCAGCCCTAATTCCATCACTCCGCAAAACATCTTTATGGCATACACCCAGCACTATTATTTTAAAGTCGCAAATAAAAAATGCGCATGTACGGTCGACACAGACCGCGACAACACTTGTGGCCTGTCACCAGGAAGCCAACTGTAAGTTGTCTGCTTTCCCTCTTCTCAATACGGGTCGCAGCCGAAGATTGAAAACTTTGGTCTTGTCACAAGGGAACCAACTGCAAGTTTCCTTTGTTATAACCTTTTCATTTGACTTGTTATAGGCTATCGTATTATTTGGCACAGTACTATTTGTGGACCGCATTTTCAAGCAACTTCCTCTCGAGATACACATGTCATTATAATGTCTTCCACAAAAAAGTGCCGACGTGACACATCTGCTGTCCAAGTACTTCTGCTGCTCTTCCATACAAGTAACGTAATAAACGAACTGTGGCAAATAAGTCTACTCAGAGTACACTACTCACATTTTTACTGGAGTTGTCAGTTATGATCTAAGATTTTTCAGTTGCCGTAATGAAAAATATACTGTTTCATGTTGCGCAATACCTCCCACTTATGCACCAAAGACTCACCTCACACTCCAGGTAACGGAGCGTACTTGCTCCATCTGTCATCGTAGATCAAAGTGAGATGGGAGAAGACAAGATTCGTTACTTTTTAGCAGTCTCTACACCTATATTTCATACCACAGGTGACACTGAAGCTGAGGTGAATGTCCCCTGTAGCACATGTCCCCTGTGTACCCCCCCCCTCCCCCGTCATTCCACGCCCTCGGGACAGCAGCCCTGACTCAGTATCTGTTTCGAGAACCAGTTCGCCTGGATGACGCCGTAACTGGTCACGACCCTTAGTCCGATATAACAAGAAACGTAATTCATCCAGTCAGGTGACACGTTTCTGTTCATTCCATAGAATCTCACTCCCACTGCAATCGTAATTGATGGTATCGTTTGATCACCATGGTACACATGGGGGTCGTCTGCTACGGAACCCTGTGTTGAACAATATTCACTGAATGGTGTGTTTGAAACGTGCCTGCATCAATGCATAATCCAATCAGACACAGATCTGCACCTATCTTGTCATACAGGAGGCATGCGTGTGAAATCCACATCCTGTGTAATAGCGTGAACATCCAACACCTCTTAAGATATTTATTTTTTCGCCGTTTCGCCTTCAATTAATGCGAATAGCCGTTTCTAAGGCTCTCGTTTCTAGGCACCGTGACATAACCAGCTGCCCTTTCTTATAGTTGCTTGTACCAGTATTTTTCACAATATGAGGCGTTTGTGATACTTAAAATGACCCCTATCCGTCTCTTCTCTTCATATATGGGAAGCAGTCATTATGTTTCAACTCCTCAACTTAGGTATTTACTGATGTCCTTCGACTGGGCCAGAATTCCAGAAAACAATGTAACATAGTTGTAATACTTGGAAACAAGAAATAGTTTTAGTATAGGAAGCAGCCAGATGTAAGGGGATACGTGTATCCGATAACCTGCAAAAGTAGTGTAAATGCTATGTAGAAAACTGAAGACTGAATTAATTTTTATTTTAAATATTATGGGACTTTACTGCTAAGGTCATCAGTCCCTAAGCTTACACACTACTTAACCTAAATTATCCCAAGGACACACACACACACTCATGCCCGAGGGAGGACTCGAACCTCCGCCGGGACCAGCCACACAGTCCATGACTGCAGCGCCTAGACCGCTCAGCTAATCCCGCGCGGCGACTGAATTAATGAATATGGTCAACTAATTGTACTCTAGTGAAGGGTATTTTCATGCAAACATCGAGAAGTAATAATCTGAATTATTTTGCAGTCAAATTTAATTCTGTAGTACGAACAGCTTTTTTAAAATGGTTCATTTTCGACTGTTTTTACATGCCACGTACATCTCTCTGTGGAATATATGGCTTCAGACTTATGTAACCATGCACTTGAGCTGGTGATATGAGCAGGTATCTAGAGGTTGTGAAAATGTCACGACGAGACTGGAGGACCAGGTGTGGAACTCGAACACGTGGCGGCCACGCGCGGCTGTCGGTGAAGCGCAGGGATTTAGGGGGCGTCCCTCAGGGTGGGTGGTGGCGCGCCGCGCCCTTCAAGCCTGGCAGACTTATGGCCTCACCAGAGGAGCGGTGGAGACTGAGGTGAAGCCTCGTGGCGGCAGGGTGGAGCGAGCAGCGCAGGCAAGCTGCCCTCCGGCAGCCGCTGCTGTCACTCTGGCGCTACAGAAGAGTCAAACCGTAGGTCAATGTCCTCGTTTCTCCACTCTCAGCTACGCATATCTAATACTTTGCACTTTTTTTATAGACAATTCTTTGGAACCACTGCAGATATGCTCCGGTAGACCGTCATTTACTCTTAGTTATCCAATTTTGTTTTTATTGTTACATAACTAACATACGATAATTGATTGGCGACTCCATAGAGTGCTGTGTGGTCAACGACCATGTACGTGAAATTAGAAGGAAGGTCAGCGTTGGCCGTAATATTCATGCTTTTGATGAGTTTAATTTTTTCACTACACGATTGAAGATGATCACTATGTGAATGAAAATCGATTTTACTGTCAATAAACAATATTACGGCCAACGCTGACCTTCCTTCTAATTTTTAACATACGATAAGTTAATTAATTTCTGAGCATTGATCTGCCACTTATCGATCATCACCCACTTGAGGTAAGCTGTTCGACAAATTTCTTTTCCAAACTTTCCTATAAATTACTCAGTAGCTTCAGCACATTTTGTAATACCACCTGTCGAACTTCCAGTACGTCCTAATAATGGTTTTTGGTCTCTTCTTGACTCTTGAAACTTTCTTGGTCAATGTGCTACCAAATCGCTTGGTTGAACCTATCGCCTGCCTCAATTACATTCTCATTACATTAATTCAATTTTCCACATGAATCTGTTTGCATGTTCATCGGTCTGTTTCCTGATCTTTCCTACGAACTCAATCTTATTTGCCTCCATAGTTCACTGAGCAACTATGAGACCTTATGTGCGTTTTGCATTAAATGTTCATTTGTCTCTGATAGTCGTTAAAACTTGGATACATACCGAATTGCATTTTTCTGTTTCTGACTAACGAGGAGTTCCGTTATTTAAGATTTCTATAACTTAGCAAATGTATTCCTGGCCATGGTTCCTCTTCTGTTCCTTTTCTTGTTCATGCAGTCCATCTTCAGCTATGCATATCATGTATGCCTCCGTTACTTCCGTGTCATACAATTTGAAAACTTCCTCTATGGTGCTGAGATCAGCTTTTGAAATATGTAAAGACTTAGTCGTATGCTTATTTCAGTATCTACCGCCCTGCTATTCAGATCAATAATGATGAACCCCTGAAGAGTACAGCAAATCATATTGCTACAGATAGTGGAATTCTGAAGTGAAGTACCTTTGTATAGATGTCTGCGTCACATGTGGCCAAGAGAATGTATAGGATGCATCTACAATTGGTTGTGCGAGTGTAAGACCAAATTTGATGTAATGTGTTCATGCACGTAATACCTCCATAAAACAGTGCTCTTACCACCGCTTTGTGGAGTAATATTCCATGACTGACAGCAAACTAAGATTATTGCAAGCAGAGACAATCACTAAACATTAAAACTGATAGGTTTTATATAATGTGTTATGTTAAATCATAATGTGAATGTAATTGTGTAAATTTTGTTAATTACAAGAAACTTATTGTAGTGGAGTCTGGCGAGCCTCTATTAACTTCTGGAGGAGGTAGAGTAGATACTACAATACACACAATTTATTAGATCTGTAGTGTTGGCAGAAGAGCCAACACCGTGTTGCTAGAAGAGGCCGAAAAGCACGCTATAAGCTCACGCAGGATGGCGTGAGGTCTGGAAAATGACAATGTAATTAATATAGCCAATAAGGTACGTTGCTGCTGGAATACTTTAATCCATAATTGGTGTACATCGGTCTGATGGTACAGGCATCACAATATACATAGCAAAGGATAAATGGCGCCTTGCTAGGTCGTAGCAAATGACGTAGCTGAAGGCTATGCTAACTATCGTCTCGGCAAATGAGAGCGTAATTGTCAGAGTAGCATCGCTAGCGAAGTCGTCTGTACAACTGGGGCGAGTGCTAGGACGTCTCTAGACCTGCCGTGTGGCGGCGCTCGGTCTGCAATCACTGACAGTAGTGACACGCGGGTCCGACGTATACCAGCGGACCGCTGCCGATTTAAAGGCTGCCACCTAGCAAGTGTGGTGTCTGGCGGTGACACCACAAGATCGATTTATTAAAACATGACAATCTCAAATACTTAACATGGAAACAATCAACACCCGCAGAATGAAAAGATGAATTCGTTACTGTAGCTGAACTCTATAACTTATCACTACATACAATACACATTGATAACCTCATGTCAGTGTACAATTGACTGTTAACTCCAATACCGGTCTGACTTACAATGCAGTTCTCGCTGCTACATCTGAGCGATGGTGTAAACGTGTGGGCCAAGCGGTGCTGCACTCTGACGTAAGCACTCTTACAGCATCAGTGGCGTATGGAACCTCTTGAGAGCATGTCTTCGTTGAGGTCCCTCATTCTTTGCTTTATCAGGCAGCGACTGTTCTTACTTGTGGTTACGTCGAGAGGTACTAACATTGCCACGAGAGCTTGTTCTTCGGACGACACCACATATATCAAACTTAATTGTTAGGTGAAAAAGACAACTGTATGGATATTTTGATTTATCAAAACCATCTCTAAAACACTGAAGGAAATGACTGGTAAGACATTTTAACGTAACTGCATACCAAGGTCTCTGAAGCAGGAACCAGCGGGAGGGTGGACACAGCCTTGGCGCAGAGTGGTAAAGAATGCTGCTTCTATGAAGTGAGCTCAAAGCAGTTTACTGTGATCTGAATTTTGGAGACAATCTGGATGAAAATTTGGACTGCACTTCAGCATACGCTTAATAACACCTCAACTGACTGAAGTAAAAAACCACTAATGGCAGAGATGATAAATTTTTAGGAATGTGTTCTACTTGATAGCAAGCGAAAGACTCGCTGTTATACAACCGTTCAAAAGTGTTAACTAAACATAAATGTATCCAGGGTGACTAAAATTAATAATTGTGCCCTGCCTTGGCAACACCAATTCATTTTCAATATTGTATAATACTAATGTAGGAGGTGGACTATATGACAACCGCAAAATATAAAAAAATTCAATTGTCATCAACTGTTGTTGACTTTCATGCTTTCTAAAGAAATACTGATGTTAATTAGGGTACGAAACCTGAAAATACGAAAAGGGGACAAGAGTTTCTAATTATTTCAGTTAGACTTACTTTTGTGGCGGTCTTCGTAGCAACGAGCACCGCCACACTTTTAGTAGCGGGCCGACCGGTCCGCTGGAACTGTGTACAAAGAATTGAAAACACAAACACTCGGATTGAATGAAAGTCGGTACTTATCTTTATTACGAAGATACAGAAACACAGTGGTAAACATTGTCTCTACAGCAATCGGTCTGGTTCGAGTCGGGCAGCTAGGTCAGCGTCGGCTGACGACAAATAACAACTCGGCTGCGATGTACCCCCACTGACTAACAAGTACACACTGCGGTGGCGAGTCTACAACTCAGCGGCCGAATCCAGAACTGAACTAGCGCTCGCGACGGCAGTGCTTAAGAAGCCAGTCGTGGCGCGCGCGGACTTGCGGCGATTACCTTAATCGCTGGCGCTGCTTGTGCGGACGGCGTCCGGACTGATGCTGCCAACCTTTTGGCAGCGGGCTCGGGTGGCCTGACTGGCTAGGATATAACACTCCTCCCCCCCAAATCGCCGCACCGTCGTTGAATAATGACGTGGCGAGCGTCGACGGCGGGGGAAGGGTCTGGCCGCAGGCGTAGCAGAAGAGACCGGGGCGGAGACTGTTGTCGGCGGCAGTCCCCGGTCCGCACCCCAGCATTGGCTGCGCGGGGCCTCGGGAAACACCGACTGAAAACCGAGGTCAGGGTGCACGCCTGGGACCACGGGCGCAGCTTCTGGTACTGGACGCGACGGGGCGTCGGGACCCACGAAGAGAGGCAGCGTCTCCTGACGCTGCGTCGACGGCTGCTTAGTGGGCGCCGGACAAGGCGCTGCGGTGTCATACTCCTTGGGGGTGCCCAAGGGAAGCGGCTGCAGGACAGGCGGCACAGCCACCCCTTGGGATGGCGGCCCGGCTGAGGGGTCGACGTCCATCTGCTCCGAAGGCGGTGGCGACTGAAGAGGGACCGCAGGCGCCGGAGCGACCACCTGGGGCGCTCCCGGATGAAGCTGCGCGGGAGGCATCAACGGGACGGGCTGTCGGCGTAGTAGCGGCGACGGCTGCTGCTGCTGCTGCCCTGGGGGCGGCAGCGAAGTCGGAAGGCGCGGCTGGAACCCGCCACGGTCCAAATCTGTGGACAAAGAACGAGCGGCAGAATCCGGGCGCCAACGCGGCGCAACTGGTTCTGATGCCTCCTGTGCACCCCAGTTGTACCTTGAACAGTATAAAAACCGCGACCCTGGACACTTATCACGGTGCCTCGTTCCCAACGACGGCGACCGTGATAAACTCTGAAAAAAACGGCGTCGTTGCGCTGAAAACGCGTGCGATGCTCAGAAGCGGCGGGTCGATCCGGGGGGTGCAACAACCGTAGTAGGGTGCGATGACGACGGCCGTGGAGAAGCTCCGCAGGCGAAGGGCCGTCGCGTGGCGTGGTCCGGTACGACGACAGGAACGTGATGAGGGCCTGCTGACGAGAGTGCGTAGCACGAAGGCGGTCCATATGATCCTTGAATGTGCGTACAAAACGTTCCGCTGCACCATTCGATTGAGGGTGAAACGGCGGAGTAAGAACATGGCGAATGCCATTGGCAGAACAAAAACTTTCAAATTCAGCAGAGGTAAATTGTGGACCATTGTCAGACACTAAAACTTCTGGAAGACCCTCAATACAAAAAATTGAAGTCAACGCCTTTATAGTTTGTGCAGACGTTGTAGACTGCATGGGCACAACAAACGGAAAATGACTAAATGCATCTATCACGATGAGCCAACGAGAATTCCAATATGGACCAGCGAAATCAATATGCACTCGCTGCCAGGGACCGGCAGGTCGTGCCCACTCAAAATAGCGTTGAGGCGGAGCAGCTTGGTGTTCGGCACACGTCGAACAATCTGTAGACATCTGCGTAATCTGCTTATCAATGCCGATCCACGTACAATGACGGCGGGCAAGCTGCTTGGTGCGGACCACTCCCCAATGACCTTGATGCAACAAGTCGAGGACCTTGGATTGGAGCACTTGGGGAACCACTACACGAAGCTGGTCATTCTCGGTGCGTAACAGCAAAACTCCGTGCGAAACAGACAACAGATGACGTTGCGGATAATACCGACGAACCACAGGATCCGATATGTCCGTTGCCTGGGACGGCCAACCACGTTGAACAAAACGTAATAGTAAACTCAGACGAGGATCCGTAGCTGTCTCACGTGCCACCTGACGATAATCTATCGGAAAATCCCGGAGGGATTGATGCTCATCGGCATCAATCTGATGGCAAGAGTCTTCAGAGGAATCGAAGACATCATCCGCAGCAATCGGCAATCTAGAAAGCGCGTCAGCGTTTGCATGCTGAGCTGTGGGGCGATACAGTATCTCATACTGGTATTGTGATAACAAAAGAGCCCAACGTTGTAGTCTCTGTGCTGTCCGCTGAGGAACTGGTTTAGACGGATGAAACAGTGACGTCAGGGGCTTGTGATCTGTTACTAAATGGAATGGTCTACCATAGAGGTAGTGATGGAATTTTGTGACACCGAACACAATAGCCAACGCTTCCTTGTCCAATTGGCTATAATTACACTGAGCTTTGTTGAGCAATTTAGATGCGAACGCAATAGGACGTTCGGTGTTACCGACGCGGTGAGACAACACAGCACCGAGGCCGAAGGAAGAGGCATCACAAGCTAACACTAGAGGCTTGTTTGGGTCGTAATGGACCAGACAACGATCATTCAATAAAGCCTCTTTAAGCTTCTGAAAGGCTGATTGGCAATCAGCTGACCACACAAACGGAACATTCTTACGGCGGAGACGATGCAACGGTGCAGCAATCTGGGAAGCATTAGGTATAAACCTAAGATAATAAGTCAATTTGCCAAGAACTGCTTGCAATTCATGCAGATTGCGAGGGGCGGGCAAATCACGAATAGCTGCTAAATGTGACTGGGAGGGATGAATGCCTTGAGCATTAATAACATGTCCCAGATACTCCATCTCCGTAAGGAAAAATGAACATTTATCGATGTTGCAACGTAGGCCTGCCTGAGACAACACTGTAAACAAACACTCCAAATTACGTAAATGTTCAGCAGGCGTCCGACCGGACACAACAATATCGTCTAAATAGTTGCAACACGATGGCACATTAGCTAGAAGTTGTGACAAAAAACGCTGAAAAACAGCTGGAGCTGACGCACAACCAAAAGGCAAACGCAGAAAACGGAACAACCCCAACGACGTGTTGATGACAAAATACTGTTGTGATTGCTCGTCGAGGGGCAATTGCAAATATGCTTCACGGAGATCAATTTTGGAAAAGAAACGAGCTTCCCCTAACTTATCCATCAGCTCGTCTGGTCTAGGCAAAGGAAAAGAATCAATGACAGTCTGAGGATTAACTGTCGACTTAAAATCAGCACACAAACGTAACTTGCCAGACGGTTTCTTTATAATAACTAAGGGAGAAGCCCACTGGCTCACTGAAACGGGTTGAATAACACCGTTGTTTTGCCAACGACGAAGTTCCTCTTCTACAGGTGCCCGGAGGGCGTGAGGCACTGGACGAGCACGAAAAAATCGAGGCTGAGCATTATCTTTTAACGTAATATGAGCTGCAAAGTTCGCAGCACAACCTAGCTCGTCTTTAAATATGTCACTGTATCGTTTACACAAATCGGTTATGCTGTCTTGAGGAACAACCACAGAATTAATTTGCAACACATTGTCTTGGATAGACAGGCCAAACAAGTCAAAACAGTCTAATCCGAAAATGTTTACACTGTCTGTAGCGCGGAGCACTGTGAATGAAACTGTTTTTGTATGGCCACGGAATGTGGCTGGCACGCTACATACACCTAACACAGGAATTTGTTCTCCACTATACGTAGCCAAAGAATGTTGTGCCGCTGAAAGTTTAGGGCGGCCGATAGCCGCATACGTAGCACTATTTATGAGAGTCACAGACGCACCAGTGTCTAATTGAAAATTGAAGGTCTTATCCTGGATGCGTAGCTTCACAAATAGTTTATTACACTGTCGCTGGATCGGTGCAGTGGAGGCGGAAGACACAAAATCAGCGCGTTTAGCGCGCGTTCGCTGCTTACGACAACTCGTGGGTTGGGCGGGTCGAACAACAACTCCCGCTTCACTTGCAGTCTGTACATCACTTTTAACAGCGTGTGAATTACGCTGGGGTCGCATAGCAGAGGGCTGGGTGGGTGGCTTATTGCGAACAAGCTTATTACCCACACGAACCGTGGAAGAGTCTGTAAACGCGACCTTCTGGGCGGGCTGGCGTTGAATAACATGAATATCCATGGGCTGGGCAGCACTAAAATTGTTCTTGCGTTTACGCAAACAAACAGTCTGGATGTGTCCTTTCCTTTGACAAAAGTGACAAACCGCGTTTCGTAACGGGCAACGTTCTCGAGGATGAGCGAGAACACACTTAGGGCAAGACTTAACCCTATCATTTTGCACACGCGGCTGACGAATGTTTTTAACATGACGCGGCCGGCTAGTGTTTACAGTCTGACTCTGCCGGTGGGGCCGCGGGCGTGACATAACTTGCTTAGCACAGGCAATTTGAGAAATACATGGCTGATCTAACTCACACTCAGCATAGTCGAAAGTATCTTGGGCTTCAATGATGTTCATCACCGTCTCTAATGACGGGTCAGGCAACTTTAAGATAGCAGCACGAATACGAGAATCTGCAATGTTTTGAGTAATAGCGTCTCGTAACATGACATCACTGTAGGAAGCTCCACACACACAATTAAATCGGCACTGACGGGTGAGGCCCCGTAAATCTGTTAACCACTGTTTATGAGATTGATGTGGCAGTTTCTTTAATCGGAAGAACTTGAATCTGGCTGCTGCCACATGAACTCGCGACTCGAAATACTCAGCAAGCTTGTTAACAACAACGTCATACTCTAAAGCTTCTGGCTTGGATTCCGGAAACAACTTACAAAGTAGTCTATAGACTTCCACGCCTGCAGTGGAAATTAAATAAAGCTGCCGCTCAGTACCTGTGATTTTGTAGACTGTCATGTGCGCCTGCAACTGCGCGAAATATTCTTGCCATTCTTCTCGCGCTGCGTCAAAAGCACGGAACTGTGGTGCTGCCTGTGCTTGTTCCTTTTGTGATGGTGGATTAGCCGCTTGTTTGGCAATTGCTTCCACCAGACTTTGTATTTGCTGACTCTGTAACAAGATCAACTGTTGTAATTCGGCAGACATAGTGAACACAAATTAAACCAGCACCCAAAATTCTAGCTCTAGAAACAAGTTGAACCAGCCCTGCACACGAGTTCGAAACTCCTCGTCGCCAGTTTTTGTGGCGGTCTTCGTAGCAACGAGCACCGCCACACTTTTAGTAGCGGGCCGACCGGTCCGCTGGAACAGTGTACAAAGAAATATAAACACAAACACTCGGATTGAATGAAAGTCGGTACTTATCTTTATTACGTAGATACAGAAACACAGTGGTGAACATTGTCTCTACAGCAATCGGTCTGGTTCGAGTCGGGCAGCTAGGTCAGCGTCGGCTGACGACAAATAACAACTCGGCTGCGATGTACCCCCACTGACTAACAAGTACACACTGCGGTGGCGAGTCTACAACTCAGCGGCCGAATCCAGAACTGAACTAGCGCTCGCGACGGCAGTGCTTAAGAAGCCAGTCGTGGCGCGCGCAGACTTGCGGCGATTTCCTTAATCGCTGGCGCTGCTTGTGCGGACGGCGTCCGGACTGATGCTGCCAACCTTTTGGCAGCGGGCTCGGGTGGCCTGACTGGCTAGGATATAACACTTACATTTTTGGATTAAGTTATACTTCAAACATTTTCAAACAATTATAGTATCTGTTTAGGGAATTCATTAAAAACAATAATTCATTCCAAATTTCAGAAGCTAAATATAGTACACAAGTAGGAGACAAGTGGAGGTGGAGACAAGTTACCTCAATACTGGTGTTGCTAGGGTTGGTACAGATGTGTTTCAGCCCTACTAGGATTAAAAATGGGTTTAGCTGTGATATTTTAATTACAGGGCCCATACTTTTCAAGTGAACTTTGAAAGTAGTGTTTCTGAGTTTAATTTGCACATTACGTACTCGGCTTGTAAAATTTAAAACTTCAGATTTTTTCATAGAGTGCGTATAGTAAACGAAGAAGTGACTGAGTAAAATTAGCTCTTTAGTTCTTTATGTTCTATTCAACTGAGAAATACTTGTTTATCGTAAGACTACATGAACAACTGTTCATTAGTGCACTGGAAACTTGTGTTACATTTCAGTCAGGAGTTAGTAGTTTGTATAGCCTGTGGATTGTGAGCCGTGCACGGCTCGTGTTTATCCTATTTACTGTTTGTCATCTTCCATTACGGTACTGCCGCCTCGTTTTCTTATTCCATTTACTGGTGTCACTAAATTGCTGCCTTACTTGCCCGTGAGTGGCAGAGGTAGCTCGTATCGATAAGTGCACTGCCGTACCGTCTCTGGAGCGACCGATAGTATTTCCGGGTGGTGGTGTGTCTGGCAGTGAGTTCGGAACGGACGAGCAGTGCAGTCGGGACGAAGCAGCAGTGAAGTTGGGGACAGAGCGCTGGTGAGGCGCCGACAGCCAGTGCTCACCGACTGCTGGCGACAAACAAGAACTGTCCGAGGGAGGGAGATTGGAGCGGGACAACTGTTGGTTGGTCATTGGGTTGGTCGTTTCATCGGCCGACGTATATTTGGTCCTTTCACCGTTTCCGGGCCTGGCAGTCGGTCGGCTGGCGTGGAGCAGCGAGGAATTCTCCACGGGATGTAGTGTGGCCAGGGCCTCTGGCGGTCTCTAGGCGGTGTCCGAGTGTGTATGCTGTTCCCATTGCTACGAGGTCCGTGACTCACCGACCCTGGACACGAAAGTTGAGTTTTGATTTAATCTACCAGCAAGTCAAGACTGTTCACATTGTGTCGTTTGGAGTTCGTCGTCGGCTGGTGGGGTAATCCCGCAAGCAACACCATGGTTTTCAAGTTGGGAAATTCTAGCCACCCTCTGATGGAGTTTCACTGTATTTGGTTATTTGAATTGAAGGGCACAAGCGGAATCTTCTGCCTTGTAGCCGTTAACATTGCGGTTACCTGCCCTGGCCATTGACGTAAATTTCCGGCAGTGTAGTTTCCTCATCGTGTTGTTGCTGTCCAGCACGGTGTGTAGTTTGACAGCTCCATGTATGGTTAGTTGTGGGCGCCAATATCTTCTACATTGTTCCATTGAACTCCCTGTTGTGCCCAGGTCGGGTGAAGTGGAAGTTATCTTGTCTGTGGGTCCGTTGACTGTCAGTCGGTTGGGTTGTCGTCGGATCGTGAATGGTTGGCCTGACTGCGTGTTTCACCTAAGCGAGCGTTAGTGTTTGAATTCCAGGCCGACCCTTGAACGTCTGAGCGCCCTTGGGTGTGCTGCCTTTCTGTATTTGTTCTAGTTGTGTGTGCTTGTATGGCTTCTAGCCGATGTTTTTAAAATTAGGGTTGTTTTTCCCTTAATGCGTAAGATTCATTAGACATTCAGCCTAACTTAAATGTTTCACGTACGACCTCTGGCATTTTAAAGGTTTTAATTTTGTTGAATTTTTAGTGTTGTCCCTTCAGCCGATTTTGCGTTTGTGGTGTTTTGCTCTTAAGACCTTGAGCCTTCAGCCTAACTGAAGAACTGTTTTAAGATAAAGCTTTCCCTTTTTTCTGTTTTGGTTGAGTTTTGCCTAATTAAGAACTGTTTTCCATAAGACCTTTTTTTAAAAAAAATTAGCATTAAGTGATGGGCTTTCAGCCGTTTTTGAATTTAAATTGTTTGCTCTGAAAATCTCAGATTCTTTGGGCCTTCAGCCTAAATAAACAATTGTTGTAACATAAGGCTTGCCTTTTAAATTTTTGAATATGCTTTCATTTTAAGCTATTGGCCTTCAGCCGTTTTTTAAATTAAAGTGGCTCTTAGCCGGTAATGAAGCCCCAAAGATTAAAGTAGTGTGTTAAAAAAAAACTCAGTGTGTGTCAAAAATAAGGCATTAGTAGACGACCAAAGAAGGTTCTGGAGTAATCGAGACCATTTAGGGTTAGTCATGTCCTTGTATTTGCAGTCAGTATCCTATACACTGGGGCAATTATGAGACTTACCTCCATGGTCACTGGTCAACGTCCTCTTTGAGACAAGGGGTCCATTGTCCTACATCTACATTTATACTCCGCAAACCACCCAACGCTGTGTGGTGGAGGGCACTTTACGTGCCACTGTCATTACCTCCCTTTTCTGTTCCACTCGCGTATGGCTCGCGAGAAGAACGACGCCGGAAAGCCTCCGTGCGCGCTCGATTCTCTCTAATTTTACATTCGTGATCTCCTCGGGAGGTATAAGTAGGGAGAAGCAATATATTCGATACCTCATCCAGAAACGCACCCTCTCGAAACCTAGCGAGCAAGCTACACCGCGATGCAGAGCGCCTCTCTTGCAGAATCTGCCACTTGAGTTTGCTAAACATCTCCGTAACGCTATCACGGTTACCAAATAACCCTGTGACGAATCGCGCCGCTCTTCTTAGGATCATCTCTATCTCCTCCGTCAACCCGATCTCTAAAAGTCAAGATCTTGGCCTAATCACTTTTATATACAGGGTTATTACAAATGATTGAAGCGATTTCACAGCTTTACAATAACTTTATTATTTGAGATATTTTCACAATGCTTTGCACATACATATAAAAACTCAAAGCTTTTTTAGGCATTCACAAATGTTCGATATGTGGCCTTTTAGTGATTCGGCAGACATCAAGCCGATAATCAAGTTCCTCCAACACTCGGCGCAGCATGTCCCCATCAATGAATTCGAAAGCATCGTTGATGCGAGCTCGCAGTTCTGGCACGTTTCTTGGTAGAGGAGGTTTAAACATTGAATCTTTCACGTAACCCCACAGAAAGAAATCACATGGGGTTAAGTCGGGAGAGCGTGGAGGCCATGACATGAATTGCTGATCATGGTCTCCACCACGACCGATCCATCGGTTTTCCAATCTCCTGTTTAAGAAATGCCGAACACCATGATGGAAGTGCGGTGGAGCACCATCCTGTTGAAAGATGAAGTCGGCGCTGTCGGTCTCCAGTTGTGGCATGAGCCAATTTTCCAGCATGTCCAGATACACGTTTCCTGTAACTTTTCTTTTCGCAGCAGAAAAAGGGGCCGTAAAATTTAAACCGTGAGATTGCACAAAACACTTCTGATGAATTGCGAATTTTCTGCACGAATACGTGAGGTTTCTCTACCGCCCAGATTCGCACATTGTGTCTGTTCACTTCACCATTAAGAAAAAATGTTGCTTCATCACTGAAAACAAGTTTCGCACTGAACGCATCCTCTTCCATGAGCTGTTGCAACCGCGCCGAAAATTCAAAGCGTTTGACTTTGTCATCGGGTGTCAGGGCTTGTAGCAATTGTAAACGGTAAGGCTTCTGCTTTAGCCTTTTCCGTAAGATTTTCCAAACCGTCGTCTGTGGTACGTTTAGCTCCCTGCTTGCTTTATTCGTCGACTTCCGCGGGCTACGCGTGAAACTTGCCCGCACGCGTTCAACAGTTTCTTCGCTCACTGCAGGCCGACCCGTTGATTTCCCCTTACATCCAGAAGCTTTAAACTGCGCATACTATCGCCGAATGGAGTTAGCAGTTGGTGGATCTTTGTTGAACTTCGTCCTGAAGTGTCGTTGCACTGTTATGACTGACTGATGTGAGTGCATTTCAAGCACGACATACGCTTTCTCGGCTCCTGTCGCCATTTTGTCTCACTGCGCTCTCGAGTGCTCTGGTGGCAGAAACCTGAAGTGCGGCTTCAGCCGAACAAAACTGAGTTTTTCTACGTATCCGTAGTGTGTCGTGACCATATGTCAATGAATGGAGCTACAGTGAATTTATGAAATCGCTTCAATCATTTGTAATAGCCCTGTATATGGCCGGCCGGTGTGGCCGTGCGGTTAAAGGCGCTTCAGTCTGGAACCGCGTGACCCCTACGGTCGCAGGTTCGAATCCTGCCTCCGACATGGATGTGTGTGATGTCCTTAGGTTAGTTAGGTTTAATTAGTTCTAAGTTCTAGGCGACTGATGACCTCAGAAGTTGAGTCGCATAGTGCTCAGAGCCATTTTTGAGCCCTGTATCATCCAGTCTGTTTCATCAAGAATTTAAGTAGCTACTTATAATGACTTATTACCCAAAAATAAGGATTTTCGCCCATCAGCTTTTATGTTGATGACATAACATACGATTTTGTAAATTAGACACTGAGATCGATATCAAACGTTGTATGACGATAAAGTATGAACCAAAACTCCGGCTTAGTTCATTCTATGCGCTATCGTCCAGCAGGAGGAGCGTAAACGTTAACTGGAAATAACTTCAGATTTACGAGGCAATGGAACGGGCAACTGCGTATGACTCATACGTGCAGATTCCATGGGGTAGTTGGTAAAACGCTTGATCTTCGCACATGAGGTCTGCGGTTTAATCCCCGATAATGACTTTTCTGTAACTGTATTATGCGTGAAAGTTCCTCTCGGCAGTCTGCTTTTGTTTAGTTCCTTTGAAAGTAGTAAACCTACAGAGTACATTTGTAGTTTTACAGAATGTACAACCAGAAGTGAAAAACAAAGTAACAACAGTATCACAAGTGCGGAAGTAATAATTATAATATTAATTTACAATAATAGTGATAAAACTAATAGTAGTAAAAAAGAAAGTAATAAACTCAATAAAAAGTACATAACGTTCATCTAAGGAAGCAAAAGCAGACTGCCAAAAGAACATTGCTACAAACTCCGAAAAGTAATTTTAACTCTGGAAAATGTTCTACCATATAACGGTTTCATGCATAAACAGATAAAAAAAATATTAACAGCGAGGTTTCAACGCGGACCCTTTGTACAACGACGCACGCTTTACCAACTCATCCACGAGAAATAAGTTACAGACAGACATGGTTTTCCTTGGCTTAGTAGTTCTGGTGTTACTTTTAATTACCGTTCGTTCATGTTCTACTGGGCGACAGCACATACCACGAACTAAATCGGTATTTCGGTCGATAGTCTATCGACATGCAACGTCTAGTACCAGTCTGAATATCAGGTATCTAGAGGTCTGGGTATAAACTTCACTACCGTAGGTTTAGTGAAATAGTCTCACCCAGTTCTTCATTCACATTAAAACCTGCACAACATCATGGACATCCCCTAAACAGGGGAGGCTTCTCTTGAAATACAGCTCCACCCACAACCAACACATAGATTTGAGTGTAAAGTTGAGTGTAAAGCAGTTAATAATGGGGAATCCTCTTTCAAACCAGTTGGATCAACCCGTGAACGATTCGCATTGGTCGAGAGCAAACTGATTCACCATTGAAGTAAACACTGCTTCAGTGACCAAGGAAAGAGGCTGCTACAGTACTACGACTAATCGAAAGTGATTACAGCAGATTTACGGAAAGTATTACTAAGACAAATACCGCGATCTGCTGGAAACAAAACTTAATTGGAAGATACGAAAGTGTCCAATGATGAGGCAACTTTGAAAGTAAACAGGCCGTGGGGCGGAAACTAGGACACCCCTGACGGTGTGAAATAATGCAAACGTGATAAAAAGATAAATAATTCAATATTCATAATCATGCCATAATGCAGAGTAGAATCAGAGAAGTTTTAAAGAGAGAAAAGAAGTAGCATAACATTTGTACTAAACTATAAGACAAAATTCTCACGCTGACTCACGGTAACCGTCTGAAACCTGACAAGAAATATTAATTTCGAGAAGTGTTAACTTATACATTGAAGAGGGAAGGAAAATAGAGACATAGCACGCAACTACGCAACTACACAGTAGCTGCCCACGAATGTTGACGGCTGGAAGAGGAGGACTGGGGCGTCTCTGCTGCTGTGTCCCGGAAACGTAACCTAATTACGAGGACGCGGTAACTCTCTCCGCTTTCACCGGAAATCGTGACGCCACATTACGTGAGAACTGCGAACGACAGCGTCGTTAAAACCACACCCCACATTAGTCAACTAAAGACGCCGCTATCTATACTGCCGTCAGTGGCCTTTTCCCGAGTAAAACTGTTACTAGACTAACTTTCCATGCCCGCATCTCGTGGTCGTGCGGTAGCGTTCTCGCTTCCCACGCACGGGTTCCCGGGTTCGATTCCCGGCGGGGTCAGGGATTTTCTCTGCCTCGTGATGGCTGGGTGTTGTGTGCTGTCCTTAGGTTAGTTAGGTTTAAGTAGTTCTAAGTTCTAGGGGACTTATGACCACAGCAGTTGAGTCCCATAGTGCTCAGAGCCATAACTTTCCATTTCTTTATTTGGCTGTATCATTAACCAAACTGACCGAACCCCTTTATGATGGACACACTATTTGCGACAGTGTCTGGTAAAGGACCGAAGATTTTGCATTAATAATAATAAGCCGATATAAATATGTTGTCTGCTCAACTATGACTCACAGCAATTTTTACATACCTTCCTGCATTTTCATTCATGTATGACGTACACAGGACGATTCTCTTATAACTGAAGCGTGGGATTCCACCCGTCTGCTTTTAGCCATGACGTCAACAACATATGGAACTATATTTAAAAAAAAGGTATCGGACTCTTCAGTTGACATGAGCTCAAATGAAAGAAGAGATACCGAGAAACACCCAAACATGCTGGAGAATGTGATATCGAACACTTGCAACGAAAGACAGGATACACTGTAAAACTTTGCACAACCGACAAGAACGGAACAGCAAACGCAAACGAATAAAGAACAACAAAACAAAGATAGCAATGAATCGCGAAGGATCATCGTAGTGGGACCGTAGAGACATCTATCGATAGCTCGGCGTTTGAGAGTACGCATATCCGTTTAGCACTAGCATCACCATCACAGCTGGCGAGGGCATTACATGCTTGTCGAACTGGCTGCCAGCGATTCACTTGTCGAGAAGAGTTTCTGCAGATTCTAAATGCTTGAAACAGCCAATGACATCGCTGGAAGCAGCCAATGACATCGCTTTTCCCCACCAAAAACTGCACTGGTATCGTTCGTATTGCAATTACCAACACGAAAAAATGAAATAAAAAGTTTACGTCTGTGAAATAAATCTTCAGCACTCTTCCAATATGCCACATTTGCATACCTCTTGAGTATGACACAGCATACCAATTAAACACAGACCCAATCGAAATCTAAGTGAGTAGTATTTTACGAATTCGTGCCGATAGAGGCGCGCTTGTATGCAGATACTCAGTTTTCGTGGCTAGTTTTATTTCATTTCTTATAATACAGTAAACAATTTTCGTAAAGTTCCTTTTAGTGTTGTTAAAACAATAATAAACATGAGAGAGAAATTAATCATCAACGATATATGCAAATTCTCTGATGTTATGTATAACAGTCTGACGATGCACATGCTATTTATTGATTACATGCATGTAGAAAACTTGTTCCGAGTTAAAGCTATCAAACAAGGTTTGAAGAAGAATAAAATGCCTTTACCACACGACAGCTAATGTAGAAGATACTTTTATGACGTATTTTGGCACGATGCGCTCTCCCCATGCATAATACAAAAGTTTCGAGATGCATCTGCTGCCTGGCCATCTATTAAACCTGAAAAGAACAAAATGTCGCAGAAGTTACCGCTTTTTCCGCGTGCGACTACTTCGGGTTGAGAAGTGAAGGGAATTATGTTCGAAGTTCCATTAGATTGATAACTTCAGCAGAGATCAGAACTGCGTTTTAAAAAATGTAGCAGTGAATGTACCCGAACTCGCGATGTCTTATCTACGGTGTGCAACACTTACCATTACGCTACTAGTTGACACGTACCTACAGCAGCTCCAGAAGTCAACAATAATTCCTCCAGAACTTCCGCATTCTACAGTGCTGTGAGATAATGCATATGGCCGGAACTAGACTTCTGAGAGACAGACAGTTACAGCTTTTCTTTTGCACAGCACAACGTTTTCAATAAACTGATAGCGCAATAGAGTAGCTCAAGTGGAAAGGTACACTTCCTATTTAAATTTCTGCATCTACGCTGTTTGCAGTTCTGTATAGGTGGCAGTTACGTGATTTTATTTCGGTGATTACGAAAGAGTCGAACGTATGCTCTGGGTACCCGAGGCAACTAGTTCATGGCGATTCGTTGAACCAAGTAAATGAATGTACTGAACGTGCTGCAAACCACTACTGGGAGCCTGTGTGTCAGAATTCTCATCCAGTGTGGCGCAACGGCGTTACCATAGAAAAATGAGTCACAGAGAAGAGGATTTGCTGGTCTGTTGGATTGATTATAGGTTCATATACTTATGGCCTGGGTTTGATTGCAACTCGTGCTGATGATTTTTGATAGGGAGACACAGATTCTATTCTCTTCTGGCTATGCCAAGTGAAGAAGGTGTAATGGGATTGTGGTCTGAAATTCACATTAAACATGATATTCCTTCTCTACCAAGTACGCGTTAGGTTGAACCACAATAAAGTCAGGAATGGGCACATGTAGAATCTGTATCACCAGTAACCTTTCTTATACTAGTTATTTATTTCTAGTAACGAAACGAAGGCTATGTAGGGTCACAGGACTCTTATTCCATCTTTTATTTGAGCTTCTATATGTCGGTAAAAGTGGTTCTGAACAGGGAATGCAACTCAGACCACCCTTAACGCGGAATCTGTTCCCCTCGTGACAACACAGCTTGACTACGATTTGGTTTTTTTTTTTTTGTGGTTTTAGGGCGCACAACTTCAATGGTCATTAGCGCCCTGACTACTCTAAGAATGCACCGCGAGGCACAAGTTGACAACAACAACTAAAAGGGAAAACACGATAAAAGACAGACTGACAGGCATAGGATTAAAAAACAGCATCATCAAATGTCCTTAGAAAGGTTTGTCAAATTGATAAAACGAAGAACACGAGCAGCTGCTCGTGGGTCATCCGCTAAAATGGCATCGAAAGTACTTGGCAGGTTAAGATCTAGGCTCAGTGTGTTAAAATCTGGACAGGACATTAAAATGTGTCGAACCGTCAGCAAGTGCCCACATGGGCAGAACGGCGCCGGCGCAGCCGTCAGCAGATGGCGATGGCTGAACCGGCAGTGTCCAATTCTTAACCGGGCCAAAACTACCTCCTCCCGCCGAGAAGGGCGTGAGGAGGACGTCCAAGCCACGGGAAGAGGTTTTAAGGCCCGAAGATTGTTGTCTGTAAGTGCAGCCCAATCGGCATGCCACAGCGATAAAATGCGCCGACAAATGACCCTGCTAAAATCGGACGAAGGGACACAACAAGAAGCTGTCCGAGGCTGGAGGACCGCAGCCTTGGCCGCGGCATCTGCAGCTTCGTTCCCAGGGATACCGACATGGCCAGGAACCCACATGAAGCTAACCGGGGAACCGACGTCCACCAGCTGCTGAAGAGAGCGTTGGATCCGGTGTACGAAAGGGTGAACCGGGTACGGATCACTGAGGCTCTGGATGGCGCTCAGGGAATCGGAGCAGATGACATAAGCAGAATGTCGGTGGCGGCAGATGTAAAGAACAGCCTGGTAGAGGGCAAAAAGCTCAGCTGTGAAGACCGAACAATGGCCATGGAGCCGGTATTTGAAACTTTGTGCCCCGACAATAAAGGAACACCCGACCCCGTCATTGGTCTTAGAGCCATCTGTATAAATGAAAGTCATGTTGATGAACTTCGAACGAAGTTCCAAAAAACGGGAGTGGTAGACCGAACCGGGGGTAACCTCTTTTGGGAGCGAGCTGAGGTCAAGGTGAACGCGGACCTGAGCCTGGAGCCAAGGTGGTGTGTGGCTCTCGCCCACTCGAAAGGTTGCAGGGAGTGAAAAATTAAGGTGTTGAAGGAGGCGACGAAAGCGAACTCCAGGGGCTAGCAGGGCAGAGACATACAACCGGTGTTGACGGTCAAGAGAGTCATCAAAAAAGGAACGATAAGACGGATGGTCAGGCATTGACAGTAGCCGACAGGCATACCGACAAAGCAGTATATCGCGCCGGTAGGTGAGTGGCCATTCGCCAGCGTCAGCATGAAGACTCTCTACGGGACTAGTATAAAATGCTCCGATCGCAAGTCGTAAACCCCGATGTTGTATGGAGTTGAGGCGGCGTAAGATGGATGGCCGTGCAGAGGAGTATACGAAGCTCCCATAATCCAGCTTGGAGCGGACGATCGACCGATATAGACGAAGTAGGACGGTTCGATCCGCTCCCCACGACATACCACTGAGAACACGGAGGACATTTAAAGAACGGGTACAACGGGCGGCCAAATATGACACATGTGGAGACCAGCTAAGTTTCCTGTCAAATGTAAGGCCTAAAAATTTGGTTGTCTCCACGATTGGGAGAGCAACGGGACCGAGTCGTAAGAACGGTGGGAGAAACTCTTTGTAGCGCCAGAAGTTAATACAGACCGTCTTCTCGGCAGAAAAACGGAAGCCATTGGCGACACTCCAGGAGTAAAGACGGTCAAGAGAACGCTGAAGACAGTGCTCCAGGACACGTGTACACTGCGCGCTGCAATAGATGGTAAAATCGTCCACGAAAAGGGAGCCTGATACATCAGCTGGGAGGCAAACCATTATTGGATTGATCGCGATGGCGAAGAGAGCGACGCTCAAAACTGAGCCCTGTGGCACACCATTCTCCTGGCGAAAGGTGTCGGACAGGACAGAACCCACACGTACCCTGAACTGTCGATCCATTAAAAAGGAACGAATAAAAAGAGGGAGGCGACCGCGAAGGCCCCATGTATGCATGGTGCGGAGAATGCCCGCCCTCCAACAGGTGTCGTAAGCCTTCTCCAAATCAAAGAACACAGCCGCGGTCGGGCGCTTCCGCAAGAAGTTATTCATAATGAAGGTCGACAAGGTAACCAGATGGTCAACAGCAGAGCGGCGCCTACGAAATCCACATTGTACATTGGTAAGTAGGCGTCGAGACTCGAGCAGCCAAACCAATCGAGAGTTAACCATTCGCTCCATCACTTTACAGACACAGCTGATAAGCGAGATAGGTCGATAACGGGAAGGCAAGTGCTTGTCCTTCCCCGGCTTAGGAATCGGGACAACAATAGACTCGCGCCAGCATGCGGGAACATGTCCCTCAATCCAGATGCGATTGTATGTACGAAGAAGAAAACCTTTACCCGCAGCAGAAAGGTTCTTCAGCATCTGAATATGAATAGAATCAGGCCCTGGAGCGGAGGACCGTGATCGGCCAAGTGCGTTTTCGAGTTCCCGCATGGTGAATGGGGCATTATAACTTTCACAATTCGAGGAGCGGAAGTTAGGTGGCCTAGCCTCCTCTGCCTGTTTGTGGGGGAGGAAGGCAGGGTGGTAATGAGCGGAGCTCGAAACCTCTGCGAAAAAGCGGCCGAAGGCATTGGAGACAGCCTCAGGGGCCACAAGGACGTCATTCGCGACCTTCAAGCCAGAAACTGGTGAGTGGACCTTAGTGCCAGATAGCCGGCGCAGGCTACCCCAGACAACAGAAGGAGTAAAACTGTTGAAGGTGCTTGTGAAAGCAGCCCATATGCTTTCTTGCTTTCTTTGATAATACGACGACACTGAGCACGTAATCGTTTATAATTGATACAATTCGCCACTGTAGGGTGGCGTTTAAATGTGCGTAAAGCACGTCGACGAGCACGTAAAGCGTCTCTACATGCTGCGGTCCACCAGGGGACCGGTACGCGACGTGGAGAAGAAGTAGGGTGAGGGATGGAATATTCAGCAGCAGCGAGAATGACTTCCGTGAGGTGTGCGACCTGACGATCGCAGCTTGTGAAGGTTTGATCCTGAAAGGTCGCCCTGGAAGAGAAGAGCCCCCAGTCTGCCTTGGAGATGGTCCAACTAGAGGAGCACGGAGAGGGGGTATGCTGCAGGAGATGGATAACACACGGGAAGTGGTCGCTCGAATACGTATCAGAAAGTGCATACCACTCAAACCGGCGTGCAAGTTGGGGAGTACATATAGAGAGGTCTAAATGGGAATAGGTGTGAGATGTGTCCGAAAGAAAAGTAGGGGCGCCAGTATTGAGGCAGACAAGATTGAGCTGGTTGAAAAGGTCTGCTAACAAGGAGCCCCTCGGGCAGGATGCTGGAGAGCCCCAAAGGGGATGGTGGGCATTGAAGTCTCCAGTTAACAAAAATGGTGCAGGTAGCTGAGCAATAAGTTCCATCATGTCTGCCCTGGTAACGGCAGATGACGATGGAGTGTAAACGGTACAAAAGGAAAACGTAAAAGTGGGGAGAGTAATGCGGATGGCAACTGCCTGCAGGCCGGTGTGCAACGTGATGGGAT
Organism: Schistocerca cancellata; assembly: GCF_023864275.1. Classification (NCBI taxonomy): domain Eukaryota; kingdom Metazoa; phylum Arthropoda; class Insecta; order Orthoptera; family Acrididae; genus Schistocerca; species Schistocerca cancellata. Next base: position 102,653,777 of record NC_064633.1, read on the forward strand.
CGTAGTAAACATCATCCCGGACCAGCAACATAACCCCTCCATGAGCCGGGATACCTACCACAGGGGGTAGGTCAAAACGCACAGAGGTGTAGTGTGCCAAGGCAATTTGATCGCATGGGCGTAGCTTCGTTTCCTGGAGGGCTACGACGAGCGGACGGTGCAAGCGGAGCAGCAACTTCAAGTCCTCTCGGTTGGAGCGAATGCTGCGAATATTCCAGTGAATAAGTGCCATCGTAAGAAAAGGAAGATGAAAGAAGGGGTCACCTCGAAGGCCGCTGAGGGCCTGGCTTCGAGCGAGCACTGCCGCCGCTATCAGTAGGCGGACAGTCATCGTCCATTGGGTCTATAGGTTCATCGGCCATCTCGGGAGGATGGCCGGGAGGGGGAGCTTCCTCCGCCGGTGAACGGCCAGATGTTCGGCTACCAGCGGTGCGGCCAGGCGAAACGGATGACGGCCTGGGGCAGCAACCGCTGGGTGGCGCAGGAGAAGAAATGCGCCGTGGCGGAGAAGGAGAACTGTGCTTCCGATGAGCCTTTTTGGAAGGACGTTTGGTGGAAGTACCGGTCGAAGGCTGGGAGGTCGAGGTACGTAGGAAGTCTGCACGGGATGGTTCCTTCTTGAAGGCCCGTGCATCTGACTTCGGGGTCTTCGTCTTAGCAGAAGCTGATGAAGGGGCTGGTGTCTGTGGGGTGATGGGAGGAAGAGGAGACGTCGACCGCGCGATCTTAGCACTGGCCGAACGGACGACCGTGGTGCTGAAGGTCAGATCGCATGTCTGGGTTGCTACCTCCCTGGTAGTCCGAGGAGAGGCGAGGACAGTACTGTATTTCCCCGCTGGGAGCAGAGGGGGCTTCCTACTAGCCAATAGCTTGCGAGCAGCCGAGGTGGACACTTTCTCTTTGACTCGAATTTCTTGGATACAGCGTTCTTCCTTATAGACAGGACAGTCGCGGGAGGATGCGGCATGGTCACCCTGACAGTTCACACAACGAGGAGACGGAGGTGGACAGTCACCCTCATGGGCATCCCTGCCACAAGTGACACATTTAGCCGCATTGGAACAAGACTGTCGAGTGTGATTGAAACGCTGACACTGGTAGCAGCGCGTAGGTGTCGGGACATAGGGGCGAACAGAAATAACCTCGTAGCCCGCCTTGATGCGCGATGGCAGCTTAACACTATCGAAAGTGTCCGGGTCGGTACAAGGTCATTGTTGACCTTTTTCATGACCCTATGGACAGCCGTCACGCCCTGCTCAGCGAGGAAAGATTGAATCTCCTCGTCAGTCAATCCGTCGAGGGAGCTAGTATAGACTACACCACGAGACGAATTCAAAGTTCGGTGGGCCTCCACCCGGACAGGGAACGTGTACAGGAGTGTGCCCCGAAGCAGTTTTTGTGCCTGAAAGGCACTCTCAGTTTCTAGTAATAAGGTACCGTTACGCAACCTGGTACAAGATTTGACAGATCCGGCTATGGCATCTACGCCCTTCTGGATAACGAAAGGGTTGACAGAGGAAAAATCCTTTCCGTCCTCAGATCGAGAAACGACGAGGAACTGTGGGGCAGGCGGTAGTACTTTTGTCACTGGTGGCTGGTCACGTTTCCGTTTTTGGGCAGAAGTCGAAAGCGATGGAGTAGAATCCATTGCGGAGGAATCCCCCATGATTGCCAGCGTCTCCGATGGCGCGCTCCTTCCTTGTGGGGACCCTCTCAGAGGGCACTCCCGCCTTAGGTGAATGTTTACACCTCAGGTCACACCTCCCGAGAAACAGACGGAGGGACCAATCGGCATGGTCAGAAGGTATCAGCTCAGGCAATCACCCCTCCCTGGGCCTGGCCTTTACCAGGGGGTACGCGCGTGCCTTACATGTCTACCCAGGGCGGGGACTTACGCGTTACCCCGTCACCGGCTACGCGTGCGAACGCGTGGGTCGGCCTTCAGACACGCACAGGGAGGAAGGAAGAAGAGGAAAAAGAAGAGAGAGAGGGAGAAAGAGGACAGACTGTTTCAAACGCCGAGGCGGAGACCAGAGAAGGCAAGGAGAAGAAGGCAATGAGAAAGCAAGGAGAAGAAAGCAATGAGAAGGCAAGGAAAAGAAGGCAATGAGAAGGCAAGGAAAAGAAGGCAATGAGAAGGAAAAGAAGGCAATGAGAAGGCAAGGAGAAAAAGGCAATGAGAAGGCAAGGAGAAAAAGGCAATGAGAAGGCAAGGAGAAGTCAAGGGAAAGAGTAAGGAGGACAGTGAGGTGGAGAAGAGCAAGGAAAGGAACCAACAAAAGGAAGGAAGAAACGAGAAGTGAAAAACCAGGAAGACCACAATTATAGGTCGTGGAACCGTCCGTCTCCGGACGCAGGCGCTAACTACCCCCGTGAGGGGGATGGACTCCTTTTAGTCGCCTCTTACGACAGGCAGGAATATCTCGGGCCTATTCTAATCCCCGGACCCGCAGGGGGGACTACGATTTGTTGTTTGTACGAAACTGCAAATTCCTCAACATCTCTACATGTTGCGCGTAGATGGGTTCGAATTCTGGCTCTAGCATGAGAACACCTATCTGCTGGTGGATAATAATTTTGATTTTTAATGTATTTTCATTCGTTGTCAACACTAACGATATCTGACGTTTTTGACGCCCAGTGAGACACAGAACTATTTGCAAGATCACTGTAAGTTCAAGGATGTTATTTCAAGCTTCTGGTGGAGAAAAATTCGGTAGCTGACGTCTCTTTGTTTGTAGCCAACAACGATATGTGTGGGGTTCGATTACCAGTCAGCACTGAACTCTTTGTCATATTATTTCTAGTTCAAACATGCTCACACGTCGCTGCTGGTGTAACAAATCCATATTTAACGCTCGTTTTCTCTAGAATATAACAGCGATAGGTGCCGTGTTGGAGTTCTGGGAAGGAAAAAATTAATGTTACGTCTCGTCATTTCAGTTAAAACATCTTGCTACTGCCGAGAAAATCCGATATGTCACAGTTGATTCTGCTTCGATAACAATCCGATTAGGTTCCGGGTTCGAATCCGTGTCAACACAAAGCTTTACCTCACGGCATTTCAAGTAAGTTACTTGTGAAGAAGCGATATTTCACATCTCTCATGGTTTGTTAACAGGGAAAATAGATGCTGGGTAGGAACTCACGACCACTAAAAAAGTTTACATTATGTAATTTAAAGTTGATATTTGCTAACTGATACTGTCTAAAATCGAGGTATATCACTCTCTGTATGCCTAGTCAGAAACGACTGTTAGTTTCCGTCAGTCACGAAATGTTTGCTAAGCCTGCATGACCTGGGTTTGAATCCATATGCGGAACGAGAAGCTTCGTCTTGTCATTTGAAGATCATACATATTCTCAACTATCTGCTCGCGAATAACTTAAATTTTTAATGGAATTGTGTGTTAAATAATAAGTATGGTATGTAATTTTGAAGAGGAAATTATGAATATGACGAACTTACTATGTGCATTACCTATCTGACGTAATAATGAGAGTGATAACATTTCAGGTATATCATTTATTGTAATAAATGTGAGCTTACAAACCTTAAGGGCAGTCTTCTCTGTGATGAGGTGTTTCCTGATATTTGTATTATCGTGGTATTACTTTACATCTTGAGTTACTGCCATACAGAGTAGTGTTTTCTAGTGGTGACTTGTTGGAACCATTTTAATACTCAAACAACGGTACCGAGGAGCGATTAGAGAACCTGCTAAACAGCTGCGTTTTTCGGGTTGCATGCGAATCAGGCGAAATGCAATTCAGGTCGTTCGGATACTTTTGAGCACGACTGCACACACTTCTTCCTAATATATATTTCCAAATAAAGTCTGTACCTCAGTTTGAACGTTGTTGTGTGTGATTCAGACACTCAGCAATAGCACAGCTCAATAGATATGCAATGCATCATAAAGTTTGTTGGTGGTGTTTTGAATTAGATATAGCTACATGTGTGAATTAAAACAAATGCATATTGTGCTTTATTTTTAATTATTAAAAAAGTTAATGAAAAAGAGATCGATATTAAACTGGAAGTTGTGGAGTTTCTCTTATACAAAGGAAAAAGAAAACACTGCTGCTGATGGTGTATTAACCACATCAGATGAATAATGTTCTGTCGATGCTACAGGCCCCTACACACAACACACGAGGAAATGGAAAGTGCACATTTAACTCAAATGGTTCAAATGGCTCTGAGCACTATGCGACTTAACTTCTGAGGTTATCACTCGCCTAGAACTTAAAACTAATTAAACCTAACTAACCTAAGGAAATCACACACATCCATGCCCGAGACAGGATTCGAACCTGCGACCGGAGCGGTCGCTCGGTTCCAGACTGTAGCGCCTAGAACCGCCGTGCCAGTCCTGCCGGCTCATTTAACTCAGGTTGTAATGACTTCACTTGAATGGAATATTGCACACATCTCATCCAAGAAGCAAATTTGACACGGACAAGTCCCCCAAGGCACATTCTGTTCATATGACACTACTTTACTCAGAATATGTCCTGCTAGTTTAATATATTTGCCGTAATTATCACATTTTACGTTTGGTGGAAAGTATCCACAAAATCAGTTCCCTTTACATGAATGACAAATATCCTTTTGGAGAACCATAGAGTGTATGCTGTCCCATGAATCATCCTTTTCATGACAGTGCTTCAAAGCTTGATGTAATGAAAGCAAACCCCTTGATCACAATTAACAATGTAAATTTACATTGTTCCACTTAATTCATCTGGTCGTTGCTTAATAGCACGTGACTACTTACCGAAGGATGCTAATATGGCCTCTTGCGTGCTGCATCTGAACTCTACTGAGGTGTTTGTTCTGGAAATGAATTTGGTCGTAGTTCCATTCTGCGCCTGTGTAGCGAGAACACAGGTCTATCTCCTACGCAAATACACACATACACAAAAACAAACACACTCAAAAACAAATACACACACACACACACACACACACACACACACACACACACATATCTACCACAGTCATATGACCATTATCGATAACACATCAAAACATTTTGGTTGTAAGTTTTAAATTTACATGCACAGCTGTATTCGTGTCACGAGAAAAGCAACGAATTTTGAAGACGTCAGTAAAAGTTTTTTGAAAAGTCAAGACCCCAGCTGTCACTTTCCCCTGCTAAGCATTCCACACCGTGAAATGAGGTGTACTGATAGTAAATGTAAATAATTTAAACGTGTAAATGTGGTACAACATAGAGGTGTTATTTATACGTGAGGATCGATCTTTCATTTTTTCCAATCTTGTATGAGAAGATATGGCATTATGACTGATTTATCTTGCTGCTATTATAATATTTTAGAAATTGTAAAAAAAAAAAAATAGTGTGTATGTTTTCCTCTTTCTGAGAATACCTCCTAGACTTAATGAGCTCTTTATTTTTCATTCAGAATTCTATTGCATTAGGAGGGATCGACTGTATAACAAAGCTGAGTGCATTTGTTGTGAAGTAGGAGGAAAAGATAATTTACTGATCATCATCTGTATTATTTCTCAATGGTGTTTTTTCTTGTCAGTATACCGTACTTCTCATATGCCTTATGCAGTTAGTTTAAGGTTATTATTTTCGTTAGGAAAATGCATTTTGAAATCATTCTTACGAAGTCAGTGCGGAAGGTGCAAACTATTGATAATCGTTTTTTTAACGTACATGCAAGAGCTGTTGCGGTTGTTTGGATTCCTCACGAAAGCATAATATCGCGGGATTTCGGTCATAGACATCGATTTGAAAAATTAGGAAGAAGCTATAATTTTGATATTATGCACAACAGAAGTTCTTCACTTTCTTTAAACAAGCTTTATGTTCTGGATATACAAACTGAGTTACATCAAGTAGTATTTATTTTTATAACGTAATTTATTCAGCTTTTAATTCATCATTGCTTTACATCGATTGCAGCGTTAAGTTACACTTCTAACCATGAATCTGCGTAAGTATTTCTATAACTGAATTTTTAATTACTTTACACTGCTTGCAATGTTATGTTACTGTTCTCCTAACCTCAAATACCACTGCATCTGCATAAAAATTCCTAAACATTGTTAATATAATTAAGATAGTCACCATCTTTTTGAGTGATTCAGAAATTAAGAAAGAAATTGTTTCGCAGTTCTATTCAATGATGATTCCATGTCCAAAAGTGATGATTATACAGCAGATAATGATGTGTCGTTTCCAGTTTGTTAACCAGTTAGGCAATGGTTTCCCTTAGTTCTGATTCTGTCCAGCTTGAAGTAAACAGCGTTCGGTTGTGCCCATACAGTTTCTGTACTCTAAACTCATCCAGTTTGCTACCTCAACAATTTATTTTAAATAAAAAGTGCTATTTACATTAATTTGAAATCTTAGCGCTAATCTGGCATTAATTGGAATTTTAAGGTTAGTCGTAACTGACTCAGGTGAGTGTATCATCACTGATAAATTCATAGAGTCTGATTGAACTGTGTTCCTACCCCTCACTACCCTCATACCTTGTGATCCAATCATGGTTTCACAAATGATAAGACAACAATTCCCGAACAAAGGTAGCCTTCGCTATGACTATAAATAAAACGAAATGTCAGACTCTTCAGTTTTGCATGAACAGTTATATGTGGCTGTTTCGCGAGTTTTTACATTCAGTGATATTTATGTTTGTGCAGAAGACACATACAGCCACAAAATAAACTGAGATCACAATATAACTACTAACGTTCTTTTCAAAGAAATTTTTTAAAACAAAGAAGTTTAAAATTAACAAAGACAGTATCTGCTTTTTATATGATTTGCAGATTGCACGTAATGATGTCTATCCTTTACAGGGAGACTTACGTTTGTAATTCAAAATATTATTTATTTCATTATTAAATACTTGAATTTATTTATTTCTCCAGTACTATACTACCTATCAGTGTCTGATCAGGACAGAGTGCAATTGATTTGCATAGAGCATGTAGTAAATGTTTATTTCATATTGTGTTATTGTTATGATACAGAATGACAATATGCAAGATAAATTTTGTCAAGAGGAGGCTGATAAAGCAGTGGCATCTACGGTCAGTGATCGCCTCACTGTCTTTTAATTCCATCACAGTGGCCTATACTTGATCAAAACAACGTAACGTTCGTCTGTTGGACATTGACATACGGTGTTCACACACCTGGAAAATATGATAATGTATTTAGTCCAAATATATACGTCCGTGGAAATGAAGTCCCACGCTTCTTCACAGAGCGTAGGGGAACTATACGGGAGACCCGCATCGCCGTACTAGGCAAGGTCGTACTCGAGGTGGCTTGCCGTTGCCTTCCATGGACCGTAATGGGGATGAACGATTATGATTGAGACGACACCACAATACCCAGTCATCTCGGAACATGTGAAAATCCCTGACCCCGTCGGTAATTGAACCCGGACCCCGTGCTCGGGAAGCGAGAACGCTATCGCGAGACCACGAGCTGCGGACATATATATGTGTAATGATTGTATTACAAAAAAGAAGACATCAGTTGAAATGAGTGGTTTTAAGATACATACAATGTATACAAGAAATAAACTTTCACTCAGTGGTAAAATACATGCCGTGCACGCCATTTATAGCCCCACCATTGCACATCGATACATTGCAACTATTTAAGAATTTCACATGCTCCCCACTCTCGTTTAAGAAGCGTTTCGGGAGAAAACCCTTTCTGTCTAATAGCTCCACAGTATCGAACTCTTCATAACGCTTAACAACTTTTCTCACTGCAGGTTTGTCAGTAAAGTAGCAAGATTTGCAAGCAGTTACAGAAAGCCTGCTTCACTACCGATGGTGTTAAGCTTCCGTAAAGATGATGGAATCATGTCGACTTGGTCCTGTGGCTATAGACTCGTACAATAACCAGGCTGTCCGATTCAGTACTATTAATAGGGTCCACACGTCGAAGTACTACTCAGCTGGTCAACAAGGATATAATTTTTTCTGCAGAACATATACTTACATGTGTCGAGTATTTCTGTTGAAATTGCTCCATGGTTCTTTCTTTCCACACATGTACTGCTGATCCTGGCGTGACCAGGTGCTGTCACGCTATTCCACGACAAAAACAATGCTCTCAAACACTTTTCTGTTATCATGGTGTGTGATCAGGAGCTGTCACTCTTTCTCATAACCGTACGAGGCCACAGCGGAACGTGGGAACAGAAGAGTGTGAGGGTTTTTTTTTTTGGTTATCTGTGGCAACGCGCCTGCTGGCGCAACCAGAGAACAGGAAGTACCAGAGGTCACGCTGCGTAGGCGTAATATTACAAATCCATTAGGTTGTGCTTTACTGGAGAGTTCTGTAATATAGTAGGGGCTTGCCTACACACCAGTATTAACACAGATCGATGTGAAGTCGAAATCAGCGCCTTCCAGGAAACTGGGACGTACATTTAGTCACACAAACTATTACTCATTGACTTGTTTATTTTCGTCGTTTCTATTTGACTTTATCTTATTACCGGAGAATTTATTAAGGTGGGAGGAAGCGGAAATCCATTCGCTCTTGAATACTGCCATTCAGTCAAGAGTATGTATAACATCTTTATTGTTATGATTATTATTATTATTATTATTATTATTATTATTATTATTATTATTATTATTATTATTAGTAGTAGTAGTAGTAGTAGTGGATATGCGAGGAGAAGCAATGAAGATGAAGGCATTTCCGCTTCCGAAAAACAACTCGTTGTGGCTGGTTACCTTCCGAGCAACATTTCGTCGCTGCCGGAAACTACTTGCAAGCGTCTTCTTTCCAACCTGGCAGGATGGCTCCTGTCGGTCGTCCGTGCGTGTTATTTTTACACAGGGTGAAAAGTATTTAAACCGACAATCTCTGTGAGGTTGTAGGGGACATCAAAACACATTTCTCCCTATTTTCCCTAATGTAATTTTTTCCTATGAGGAGTATTGAAACCGGTAGAGGAAGATTTCTCTGGTCGCAAATTAATTAAACCAACAAACACTTTTCCATTTTTTTTATGACCAAGAGACAACACATTAACACAACCCAATTTCAGTTACAGTAGATTTTCTAAAATTCCTCCATTGACACGTAAACAAAGGTTACACCGTCGGATCATGTTCTCTCTGACACGGGAAAAAAACCAGGGAGTATCCTGCTGCTGCTACTATCCGGGCAACCAGATCCTCTTCTGTTGCAACAGGAGTTGCGTAAACAGGGTTGCGCATCTAGCTCCACACAAAAAAGTCCAAGGGGACATATCTGGGGATCGAGCAGGCCATGATACAGGACCACCTCTCCCAATCCACGTTTCTGCGATCTGTCGGTCCAGGAATCGATGCACACGACGACCGAAATGTGCCGGCGCCCCGTTATGTTGGAACCACATGCGTTGTCTTGTAGGTAGCGGGATGTCTTCCAGCAATTCTGGCAATGCTCTGGCGAGTAAATTGGGTAATGGTGCCTGCCATTTAATCTCCTAGGTAGCAGATGCGGCCCAATTAAACAGTCCCCAACAACACCGACCCACACATTAACGAAGAACCGCATTGATTGAAGGATCCCGCTCCAAATGCTGCAAGACAGCTTCCTCAAATTGCAGCGTTCTTACCGTGCGACGGCGTCCCTGTCCAGGTAATCTGCTATATGACCCAGTCTCACGCAGACGTTGGTACACAGCAGCAAAGGTCGTATGATGCGGGATACGGCAATTAGGATATTTTTGTTGATAAACCCGCTGTGCAGCTTGTCCGTTGTGGTGCGCTACGTAGTACGCACCAACCATATCAATGTACTCACTCCAGGTGTATCGCTCCATTACTAAACAGAGACAATGCACTACTACACTGGTGGACAGCAGTTGCCCACAACTGAAGAGCGTAATACGCCCTCTAACAACTCAAGATCGTAATACGGCCTCTAACAACTGACGAGCGTAATACGACCTCCACCGGTTTAAATAATCCTCATAGGAAAAAATGACATTAGGGAAAAATATTTGTTTTGATGTCACCTACAACCTTCCCAGAGTTTGTCGGTTTAAACACTTTTCACCCTGTATGTGAGTGTGTATATATGTATGTTTGTGTGTGTTGCGACTTGGTACGGTTACTGAGTACAGCTCAAGCCAGCAGAAACGTAAATAACAACTCTTTCGTCTACTTTGTTATAGCTTTCTCTAAACGCATGACGAAAATTGAGTGCACTATATTAATCGTTAAGAGATGACAGTTACAGTTCTGGTAATAATTTATGAAAATTGTCGTTCATGCTTATGGTGGGTGATTCAGTTGCTCCTATCTCTGGGTTTTATGTAACTTGCAATGTCTTCAAATGCCATGGGCCAGATTTTCATGTTCTCTCACTCACCATGTGCAGAGCATTAGTCGTACAGAAATAATGAACTCGACCTCTTTATAGAAAATTTCATGGGAAAAGGTCTTGTTCTGTTTTTCTGTGCGTCTAGAAATTCGGACATGCTGAGCGAAAGAATAGGAAAATTTTTCATGTGGTATTTGGAGGCGCTGTAGGCTCCATAAAACCCAGCGGTAGGGGCAGGTAGATCACCGTTTATGTACTTCTATTGGTGGGTCGATACACTATGGAATATGATTACGTTATTTATTATTAGCATTCTCCAACTGCTATTGATGCTGCAACCACAGTATTTCCTTTGTGTTTCTGTGTATTAGGATCTTGATGTCTTCGTCTCTCTGTAAACCCACAGTGCCATGACGTCACCTAACACACACACTGTAATGTTGAAATATCATACCTCATAAGATTTGCAATCATTTTGCTTAAGCTTTGCTTCTCAAACAGTATACGGTCTTACGGTGATGGTATACACTAACAATACGTAATTCATATCCCTTTTATTAAAAATTACAGCTAAAATCTGCCGTTCTGTCCTAATTCAAAAGGTAGTAATCATCTATACGGTCGTTCTCCGACACTGCAGGCAGTCCATCGATTAAAACGATGATGATGACGATGATATTTGAAGGTAGCTTTCTTCGCTACTACAGTGTCCGATACCCTCACTACCGAGAAAATTGTCTAGAAATACTGCATCCCCCTGAGGCATAGGATCTTGTTGCACGCCATGTGTACGTTAGATAGCAGTAAGCAGACAGGTTCATACATGAGTCATGGTTTTAACATGACAGTTGTGCGATCCAACCCATTAGCTAGCTACAAGTAGATGCTGCAGTACCTGGAAGGTGTCACATCTTGCTTACTTAAATCGTATGTAGTTAAACAAATGTATTTTGGAAACAAAACTGTATCAACTGTAAGCATTATGTCATCATTAATTTTATTGATTTAATAGGTTTGATTATTAGTGTTCACGATAGTGTGAATGGGAAGTACTTAATAATGAATATTTTTATGTCTATTAACTGAGTATGTATAAATGTAAGAGCTGTGGCTGTATTGAGGGTATAAATAATACTCAATGGAAATCTGTAAAGAGCAGCTAACCAATCTATAGTACTGCGAAACAAGAAGCATCTTACGATAATTCAGGTATTTCAAGAAATACTTATTTTAATAATCGTCGATTTTTTAAATTTGTTTTAAAACTGGTCATGAAAGCTACTAGATAGTAACATTACATTCGTGTGTATTTTATTGACTAAGAGAATTGCTTTGTGAAGCAGAAAATCTTTGGAGACCAGTCATGACCTTGTTCGGACGCAAGTATAAAGAGCTCTGAACAAATATGATAATTCTGTGAACACAAACGAGTAGGAAGGAATTCCTATTTTTGTGTGTAAACTGTGACTTCAGAATAACTAAAACCCATGTGGTGTATTGTGCAAGTAGCGACTGAGAATTGAACGTCCAAAGAGATCGATTTGGATAATATTTGAGTGCATTATCCCGCCGGTAATCGGTTCTGTAATATTTTCTCGGCTAAATCTCATAAGCTGGTTACCACTAGTAACCGCGACTGCTTGTCAGTGTTGAAATTGTAACTCCAGATTAGCATGGGCTTTGCCGTGTTTTGTGCAAAACAACATATTAAATTTTTCATTTACAATCTATCTATCCATTAACTGCTCAGTTAACATGATGCTTGAAGGACATATTGCTGCCTTTAGACTCGTGTGATGTTACTGCTTCTAATACAGCTTATGCTAGAGAAACATAATTCTTCTGGCAACAGGGCAGACGTAATGACTGGACTGCAGAAGAAGAAATTCACCACAGTCTAGAACGGCCAAAAGACAGCATCATTACTCACACTACAATCATTGAGAGCAATAGTGCATGAAATAAATAAATTACAGCAGCTCTCGTGGAATGGTTACATTGATACACATCCACGTAAAGTATTCAGCCTTTCTTATTTGCTGTCCTATGAAATTGTGAATTTCATGAACATTAAAAAAAAAGTGTCAGCTACAATATTCTGCTGCTGTCAGCAGAGTTCAAAAGTGAATAAAGAAAACGATATTACTTTTCTCCTCCTGTTCACAGAGCCAATCATGCACATTCGTGACAGTCGCTTGCCTTGTGGCCCTGCTTCTTGTATATCACACAGATCGCTCCTCGTTTAAACTGATGGCGCTCGAGGTCACGTTGACCATCCAAATTACGTAGCATGCCTCTTACTGGGTAGAGCCTGCCACATTCTCTTGTACTGCCTCTAAATCCCAGCATCAGATCAGGGTCTGCGACAATAATAACAAAAGCTAAGTATAAATACGACATTATTAGCTACTGCCCTCATGATATTTGAATTTGTTCATGACAAAAAGTATTAACAAAATACGTAGTGACAGTGTTATCCTGCTAGACTAATCACTGCTACATACATATAACAATCACCCAATTATAGTAACTTCCACTCATTGTATTCGAGCACCCAATCCAGTAATATGTCTCCTAGACTTGTATGCTCTGACTACTCTAACCGTGTATCGCTGTTCAGCGGATCTGCTAGCACTGGATGTACATGTTTGCTGCAGCTGTTATGATTTAGGCAATGTTATGTTGTAGAACAAATCCACGTCCTGATCTAAGAGTTCCATCAGTGCTGGACTAGGGGAGCTAGCGGACTCAGATATTTAGTGCTGACCTATTAGCTCAAACATTAGTGCATAGTGGTTCTCTGCCTCGTGATGACTGGGTGTTGTGTGCTGTCCTTAGGTTAGTTAGGTTTAAGTAGTTCTAAGTTCTAGGGGACTGATGACCATAGATGTTAAGTCCCATAGTGCTCAGAGCCATTAGTGCATAGTGGAATACCCATTTATCCTACTCTAACAGTTCTGCTATTATAGACATCTCTTCGATGGACATACAGACAGATCGCTGTCCGCGCTTAATGTTGGACAGCATATGACAACTAGTATGCAAATTCAAATTTGCTCAGCTGGACTTGCACTCTATTGGCAGACAGCGTGCAAAATTGCAAAGTGCTGAGCGGGACACTTGGGCGCTCGGGGTAAGCTGTGGGTTGCGCGGGGGTTAGGAGTGACCTTTATGATAAGAAAGTGCTAATGCTGATTTCAAGACTCCCGGAAGGGGCCATGGTGCACCTGTCTGGATATGATGGCAGAATTCTATGAACAATCTTGGTAAGGCAGTTCAGATGCCTATGACAGCGAAATATAACAAGCACAAATGCCTGAGAACCAGAAGTCGTGGCATTGAAGATAACCAAGTGCTGATGCCGAGGTCAAAGAAATTCTGACTCATACGCCAAGTGACCCACTAATTACCTCTTCTAATGAATATGTCTCGGTAACTACATATCCTTTATGTTGATATTCAAGGGGCTCTCACTTTCTGGGTGACACTTGTGTATGCTACGGGCTAGTTTCAGTACCATGAGAGCATTTCCTTCTGTTGTCTCAGCTCCCACACACATGATGACAACTCACCAAACGGACTGCCCAGGCCCCAGGTACATAACGACAACCTGTAACGCGGGCCTCCTATGGCGCATCTGCCACGAGGTGCCTACGTGCCCCCCCCCCCCCCCCCCACGCCTCCTTCTCCGCACAGTGACTGACTGCTGGTATTTTCCTGCCTATGCACCACGCGGCGCCATCGCAGCCTTCCAAGGCGTCGCTTATTAAATTCCTGTCGCCGGAATTCGGCGCGCATTAAAGTCCGTCGCTGCCAGATTCCGGGACATTCCTCTGCGCTAGGACCCTCTCTTCCCGCCGACCAAGTTAGAGCCCGCTCAGAGCTTCGTTCGCCATTCAAACTTTCTGATTTATGTCGGATTGCTCACACCGGAAATTGACGTCGCCCTTTCGGGTCGAGGTGCTGGGTAATGAAAGCATTGTTAGGTTCCGATATTTTATTACATGCTTGGCACAAGGCAATTCAAGCCAAAATTTTCGATTGCATCTCGTTTTTATTTTATTAATACGACGCTTTTCGAGACGTATCCTCATTACCTCCAACTACTTCGAACTAGTAGATGTTTTATTGATTCCCACCGACAAAGGTAGAAATGACAGTCGCAATAAAATACGATAAATCAGAACTGAAACGAAAATATTTAGGTACTCGTTTTTCCCATATGCTGTTCTAAAATGGTACGTTCGACAAATATTCTGAAAGCGTTTCTGTGATCCATTCTGCCAAGCACTTAAGTGTCAATTGCAGAGTTGTTATGCAGGTGTCGATGTAGATCAAGTATCCGTTAGCATCCATAAGTTATTCATCTGTAGGTATAGCACATTTAGACCTTCCTAACAATACAATATTACGCAACCTAATGACCAGTTGACCCGTCTAGATGCCGTGTGGGTTAGCACGTTACTTCCGGGATTCCGGGAGGCGTGTGGACCTCGGATCAAATCCCCCGACGCCTAGTGGACCGACGACGAGAGCAGGTCTGCTTCTCAGCCTACATATGGTTTTTAGACAGTTTCTCATAGCCGATTACATGAATACAACGCTGGTACCACGCCCCGTCGTGGTTACATGGTTCTCAATTTAGAAAACGTGCCCACATTCCCACATGGGGTAACACTAGACGCATATGGGTGGAGTGCCAAATGTCGATTGGGAGAGGGAATGGCGGTTAGGGATAGGCAACAGAGACGGCTTCCGAACACACACTACCACAGACATTGCCTAATCTATAATTAACGTACCTATCTCCTGAAGACACGAGACAAACACCAGGAAAAGGGGTATATAATGTTCACGTAATAATAATGTGCATAACATACACAAAATTGGAAAAGGATTTGAAGCTTTGTTAGTGGAGAAACAGTTTGAATTTAGAAAACACAGAGCAAAGGCACCATAAAATCAGTTCTGACGTTGCATTTAGTAAAGGAAGCAAGACGTAAAGGAAGATAAAAGAAATAGTAATACTCTCACAGTATATCTCAGTCTTGGAAAAAATGGATTTAAGTGGAATGAAGTTCACCTGAGAAAACAAAAGTGAGGAGACATAATATAATAAAATCTCAAGAAAAATCCTTGGCCGCAAGCTCCATAATAACAAACTAATCCACATCAGAAATGAAACCCTCTACTTAACTACCAATAAACTGTCGGACACAATGAGGAAAAGAGGAACGGATTTCTGTGGACACATTTTCAGAATGAACCTAAATAAAATTAGAGAAGTCTGACTACTTCTAAACAAAGGAAAAAAACGATCAAATTGGATTAAGGAAACAGAGGAGGACTTAAGGGATCTCCAGATGACAGGAAATATGTTCACAGGTAAAACTGCAAAGAAAGTAAGAAAAAAGTGTTGAAAATCAAAATAAAACAAAATGAACGAACCTAATATCTGAAGAAGAAAGAAAAGAAAGATTGGTAAATACTAGGCTGATAGAAAGTCACAGAACATGAAAAACTGATTTAATTTACCTCAATGTCTGATGAAACGAAAGAATAAGAGGAAGAAGAAAATATCAGGTTCATACATTTCTCCTTTGAAAATTATTGTAATACTAACAGATGCATTTGAACTACAGATTTATTCATATATTATGGAGAATATTGTACAGTTTACTAACAATGAAGTTGGAATGATTAATAAGGAAAAGGACTGTGAGGAACGTTGCAGCAAAGGTGATATAGTACAAATAAGAGCTCTGATTGGTCTTCTGATAGCAGCTGATCAGTATATGAGTTCAAAACGCAGTAAGTATGAAATAAAGTGTTGTGTGTGAACCTCAAAACTCCAGTGCAGTAGTAAGACAAAAACCTAAAACAAGGATGAAGTGTTGTTACATGAGCAGCCCCAAAAGAGGGAAGACTGCAGAAAACTGGAATAACTGGAGAAGAATCGTTTTTGTTCAGTATTCACCTTTATAGTGAAGTTCAGCAATTGCTCTGTATGGAAACAAGACACAAAAACAGAACTTGTACAGGAATACTCTATCGATATAATGTAAAAATTTGTAACACATATACAGAATCTTTTTTCTAGAGTTTATCATTCAGTGAATTTTGAAAAACAAATAGAAATTTCCTTATTTATCCACTTTAAATATTTGTATCTCTGTTAATAAAAATTTCTTGAAATCGTATATATACATATTTACTGTGCTTTCTTAGTGGAAATATAATATTATGAAGGAAATGTACCTATGAGTCATGCAGACTCGTCTCTGATGCCTACATGGATAAAATAGCTAGACCATTCTAGGGGGAAAAATTCATAGGTCAATTTTCAGGTCTCTTAGCCTATAATTCATTTTCAAAAAGTTCTTGGAAAATGTAGACAGACAACCGTTACTCTTAAATGGCTTTCTGTGTACCTGAAATTTTGATGTAATCTGTGCATTTGTGTTAGTGTTAGGTGTCCACAGTTTCTTTCAGCCCTTGTCTGTTAAGTATGATGCCAACACTGTAAGGTGGTTTATTGTTGTAGGCAACGGTATACCATTTTTAATTGTTGTGGATGTTTCTCGTTCAGGTGTGTGAGTAGCATTAGTGGTCTGTGTGGTTATCATCTAGGTACCTGTGTTTGTTTGCTGGTATTGACCAATCTGTTTTTTTCTGTTGGAGGTCTATTTAATCTGTGTTTTTATTTTGTGGATCATTTTGTGTATTATGTTTGTTTCATATCCATTTCCAGCGGCTATTTCTTTCATTGGCTGTATTTTTAAAGTTGTCCTCACTAACTGGAGTTTTATTCAATCACTGTAGTACATATTGCAAACTAGTCTGTTGTGTGTTACAGCATGCTTTAATGTTTCACAAATGACCGTGAATTTCCTGTATGTGGAACAATGGTGTGGATTGAGTCTCTGTGTGTTCTACATCTACATCTACATCCATACTCCGCAAGCCACCTGACGGTGTGTGGCGGAGGGTACCTTCAGTACCTCTATCGGTTCTCCCTTCTATTCCAGTCTCGTATTGTTCGTGGAAAGAAGGATTGTCGGTATGCCTCTGTGTGGGCTCTAATCTCTCTGATTTTATCCTCATGGTCTCTTCGCGAGATATACGTAGGAGGGAGCAATATACTGCTTGACTCTTCAGTGAAGGTATGTTCTCGAAACTTTGACAAAAGCCCGTACCGAGCTACTGAGCGTCTCTCCTGCAGAGTCTTCCACTGGAGTTTATCTATCATCTCCGTAACGCTTTCGCGATTACTAAATGATCCTGTAACGAAGCGCGCTGCTCTCCGGTGGATCTTCTCTATGTCTTGTATCAACCCTATCTGGTACGGATCCCACACTGCTGAGCAGTATTCAAGCAGTGGGCGAACAAGCGTACTGTAACCTACTTCCTTTGTTTTCGGATTGCATTTCCTTAGGATTCTTCCAATGAATCTCAGTCTGGCATCTGCTTTACCGACAATCAACATTATATGATCATTCCATTTTAAATCACTCCTAATGCGTACTCCCAGATAATTTATGGTATTAACTGCTTCCAGTTGCTGACCTGCTATTTTGTAGCTAAATGATAAAGGATCTATATTTCTGTGTATCCGCAGCACATTACACTTGTCTACATTGAGATTCAGTTGCCATTCCCTGCACCATGCGTCAATTCGCTGCAGATCCTCCTGCATTTCAGTACAATTTTCCATTGTTACAACCTCTCGATACACCACAGCATCATCTGCAAAAAGCCTCAGTGAACTTCCGATGTCATCCACCAGGTCATTTATGTATATTGTGAACAGCAACGGTCCTATGACACTCCCCTGCGGCACACCTGAAATTACTCTTACTTCGGAAGACTTCTCTCCATTGAGAATAACATGCTGCGTCCTGTTATCTAGGAACTCCTCAATCCAATCACACAATTGGTCTGATAGTCCATATGCTCTTACTTTGTTCAATAAACGACTGTGGGGAACTGTATCGAAAGCCTTGCGGAAGTCAAGAAACACGGCATCTACCTGTGAACCCGTGTCTATGGCCCTCTGAGTCTCGTGGACGAATAGCGCGAGCTGGGTTTCACATGACCGTCTTTTTCGAAACCCATGCTGATTCCTACAGAGTAGATTTCTAGTCTCCAGAAAAGTCATTATACTCGAACACAATACGTGTTCCAAAATTCTACAACTGATCGACGTTAGAGATATAGGTCTATAGTTCTGCACATCTGTTCGACGTCCCTTCTTGAAAACGGGGATGACCTGTGCCCTTTTCCAATCCTTTGGAACGCTACGCTCTTCTAGAGACCTACGGTACACCGCTGCAAGAAGGGGGGCAAGTTCCTTCGCGTACTCTGTGTAAAATTGAACTGGTATCCCATCAGGTCCAGAGGCCTTTCCTCTTTTGAGCGATTTTAATTGCTTCTCTATCCCTCTGTCGTCTATTTCGATATCTACCATTTTGTCATCTGTGCGACAATCTAGAGAAGGAACTACAGTGCAATCTTCCTCTGTGAAACAACTTTGGAAAAAGACATTTAGTATCTCGGCCTTTAGTCTGTCATCCTCTGTTTCAGTACCATTTTGGTCACAGAGTGTCTGGACATTTTGTTTTGATCCACTTACCGCTTTGACATAAGACCAAAATTTCTTAGGATTTTCTGCCAAGTCAGTACATAGAACTTTACTTTCGAATTCATTGAACGCCTCTCGCATAGCTCTCTTCACACTACATTTCGCTTCGCGTAATTTTTGTTTGTCTGCAAGGCTTTGGCTATGTTTATGTTTGCTGTGAAGTTCCCTTTGCTTCCGCAGCAGTTTTCTAACTCGGTTGTTGAACCACGGTGGCTCTTTTCCATCTCTTACGATCTTGCTTGGCACATACTCATCTAACGCATATTGTACGATGGTTTTGAACTTTGTCCACTGATCCTCAACACTATCAGTACTTGAGACAAAACTTTTGTGTTGAGCCAACAGGTACTCTGAAATCTGCTTTTTGTCACTTTTTCTAAACAGAAAAATCTTCCTACCCTTTTTAATATTCCTATTTACGGCTGAAATCATCGATGCCGTAACCGCTTTATGATCACTGATTCCCTGTTCTGCGTTAACTTTTTCAAATAGTTCGGGTCTGTTTGTCACCAGAAGGTCTAATATGTTATCGCCACGAGTCGGTTCTCTGTTTAACTGCTCAAGGTAGTTTTCCGATAAAGCACTTAAAAAAATTTCACTGGATTCTTTGTCCCTGCCACCCGTTATGAACGTCTGAGTCTCCCAGTCTATATCCGGCAAATTAAAATCTCCACCCAGAACTATAACATGGTGGGGAAATCTACTCGAAATATTTTCCAAATTATCCTTCAGGTGCTCAGCCACAACAGCTGCTGAGCCAGGGGGCCTATAGAGACATCCAATTACCATGTCTGAAGTATAAGAATTTTAATGTTTAGTCATGTTCTGTTTGCTTGTAAATTTTATCTTTAGTTGGATTGTGTTGATATCACTATATAATTGTTGTATGTCATGGAAAGATAAATGACGTAATTTACATAATGCTGTCAATATATCGTTCAATACTGTGTGGGGTTTCACTACAGTTTCAAATATTTTGTTCCTAATGTCATTTATGAAGATGCTGAATAGGGACTAAATGATTGGTGATCCTATACGGAACTCATACTCTTCTGAGCAGAACTGGCTGTAAGATGAGAAATAATTTTATCTGGTTATTAATTTCACGTTATTTGTTATCTGTACAGCTTCAAAGAGGTACTAAAATGTGGAGAAACAGAAAGTAAGTGCAAAGAAGCTACATATACCCTCTTTCCTACAATCAGCAATAACAGACCTAGGAATAGTACTTCATCATGATACTTTATTAAACTTATTACATTAAATTAAGAAATATTACTTAAAAGATAATTAATTTAACAAGGTTGACCGCCGAATGTCAGATATACAACTGCAGTAATACAATCCCACATAAATAAAATAATGTCCTGAACATAGATAGTTCTATTTTAGGCGTAACATTAAATGTGTGTAATACAGTTTAAATAAATCGTTACTAGTTCATGACAACAAATAGTATCAAAATATCAGCTGCACTGCAGGTGACAGAAAGTTGGGTGCATATCAGTGTGTGAGCGTAATACATGTAGATCTACTTTTATTAATCCTGATATGAATATACACACCATAATATTGAAACTGTATGTATTATCGAGGACAATTTTTACCCATTATTCTAGAGAAAATAAAATGAACGCACTGTCGATGATGAGAGTCTACTGAAACCTGTATCAGTGTAAAACAATTAACTTATGTAACACATTTCAGAAAATGAACACAGACAAAATGTGAGCTTCAACAACTTAAACTATGTGCTTAGAGTTTTTTGTGGTGGCCTGCCATAATAAAAGCATATTGGTTAACAAACTGCATCATATCGAATAAAGCACTCAAGCTTTTGATAGCTGTCTCCGCCGCTGTCATCAAAGTAGAGAACCGACTTCTGATTAAAATGACAGTAACAGCTATTAAATGCTTAAGTGTTTTATTTGAAGTGGCACAGCTAGTAAACTCAGAAGATTGTATTTAACAAGACTGGTTTCTTTCTTGTTTTTTCGTGACTGGTACAGGTGAGGAACTTTGTGTAGCACATAAGGCAATGTGGCATATTTTTCCCGCTTTATGGGACGCCAGGTACGTTTATATATGAACTGGCCTTTCTACAATCACTGGAAAGGGAAAGTTACGTTGCAACAGAAACCGAGGAGTGCAGCGTACTTTGTAACGTAATTCAGTGTGTCCCTTCTGTCCTCACCACACAATCAGACCATTTTCGTCACGCGATCTGAAACATGAAGACAGCGGTTTTTGCCTCATTGTGATCTGTAAATAATGGAATTTAATTGCGTTCGAGGAAAAAAAGGAAGCACAGTAACTGAAGAAAGGACAGTGCGGGGAATCCCGGACCGGGACCTGTCCAGCTGAATAGTGCGAAATATGGCGTTCAATTACGCCTGCTCGGCCATTCTTACAGGCGGCTTGGGAGCGCGGGTGGGGCTGGGGGTCCGGGGGACTGCAGTATTTCACCGCCGGCGCGCCCTGAGGCATGGCCGCGCTATACATCACATATTTCAGTTTCGGGCGCTTCGCTTCGCGTCGCCTGAGCCACCCCGCTGCGCCGCCGGTATTTATGGCGGCTGCCGGCTTAACGCAGACAGCGCCGCCGGGGGCCGCAACCCGCAGTCCGCCTGCGAGTGCGACTCTGGATCTGGTGCAGCGGCGGCGGAGGCATGCCAAGGCACATGTTGGACTCAACCAATTCCTCTCGCTATAGTCTCAGAGAAAAAGATACTGATTATATACGCCGGTGCCATTGCCTGGCCACACAGACAAATTCACGACAGTTAGTGTGGTCACGTGACAGCAAAATCTTTTGGTCCAGAATTCATTCGACTATGTCATAGAGGTTGATGCAGGATGTACGGCTACTCGATGCCATGTAAGAAGCAGTTACATTCAATAGTTCACCAGCGAAAAATTTATCCTATTTTAGCACAAAAATACGAAAATTATGCTGTTTATATAAAATACTCTGACAAGTGGAGTACCAGATCCCTCCTACCATTCTCAATACCTAATGGACCCAAACAAGTACAGAGGCATAGCCCTGGAAAATACTCAATTCAAGATGTTTTCGAAGATTATAACACAAAAAATCCAAGCCTCTGTGGACAGTCATCTCCCAGAACGACAAATGGGTTTCAGATCTGGAAGATCAACGCTTACGGCAGTCAGGCTTCTTCTAAACAACATCGATGATGCGCTACAAAAGAAACAAATGTTCTACACAGTGTTCATAGACTTTACCAAAGCCTTTGACCTATTGGAAAGAGAGCTCATAGTCCGAAAACTGGAAAACACAATGGGAGAAGATAGTGTATGGGCAAGAATAATCAAATCAATCCTCGAATACAATTTAATTACAATATCAGACAACCTCTCTCGTTCGAACCCCATTCTGCAATCGAACGGAGTCTTACAGGGTGACCCAATGAGCCCTTTGCTATACATTCTTGCCACTGAAGAAGTACTCCGAATTGGAGAAAATGAAGAAGATGTGTATGTATATGCATACGCTGACGACATAGCCGTAGGTTCAACAGATATACAGAAGCTGCAGAGAATCATTGAGAAAATAGACAGATGGTGCAGTGAACACAAACTACACATAAACATAGCAAAGACAGAAATGGTAATTTTCAGAAAAGATGGCAAAACACCCAAGAATGCGGAAATCAGTATCAGAGGACAAAAAATAAAAATCTCATCAGACTTTAAATACCTAGGAGTGACATTGCAACCAACAGCCAAATGCTTCACAAAACATACAACAGAACGTGCAGCCCAAGCAATAATAGCAAAACAGAACATCAAAAACATCCGTCTACTCAGTCTAGAAACAGCCATGAAATTATTCAACGCAAAAATCTTGCCAATCCTGGCCTATGGGATGGAGGTTATATGGGACCACCTGACAGAAAAAAATCTAGAAACACTAGAAAAAGTAAAATCGATCTATCTAAAAAGAGCACTAGGTCTCTCAAAGACAACAAGATCTAGACTAGTGTACCTGCTAGCGAGAGAGACATTCGTAATTGAAGACATCAGACTTCGATATATGATGCCACACACCAGGGCTTCCAGAAAGCAACTGAAGATCATGGAGGACAAACGAGAAAAAATATGGCCGGAGTTTTACGGCACCGAAGCAATGACGAACCGCTCATGGACAGCACCAAACTTCGAACAGCGACATGTTGTAACTAGACTTTCTACTCACGGCTTTCATCATTTAATCTGCAAAAACAAAACTTATCACGACCCAACCGCAACATGTGTATGTGAACTGTGTAACGATGCCTGTGAACGATATCACATAGAACTGTGCAGTAAAAGAGTGAAATCGATAAATGAATATGCAAAAATGTAAAATGTAAATGTAAAATGTTAAGCAAAGTAACTGTATATGGCTATTTGGCTGCAATTTTATTAAATAATAAAAATACCAGCTCCCTCCTACCATTCTCAATACCTTTAAAAATTTTCCCAATAAATTTGACATGAGAACTTAAACGTCGTTTTTTTTTTTTTTTTTACTTACAACTCACCTCAAACTCCCACAAGTTCCCCTAACTGCAACTCACTCACAACCAATAGTCCATCGCTGTAAGTGTCTCATACCAATCCATTACTAATTGTCCTTTCTCACTCACTCATTCATTCCCACTCATTCACATCACCTCTTTCGGTCTCTCCGATGTTGTGTTCATGTTACAGTCACAATCCCTTTCCTTCTGTCCAGTTTCTACTGTCTCCTCTCAATTTCACTGTCTCCTTTCTGTTCTCCCTTACTGATAATATCTCATTCCTTCCTTCTTACTGATGCTGTCTCTTTTCACTGTCACAATCTCTTCCTTCTTTGTTGTCACTGTCACACACTCTGTCTCTCATCAACTCTGGCTCTCACTCACTTCTACTTTAACATTCTGTGTATTCCTCACCCAATGGGACTATCTCTATCACTCTTTTCCTAGCACTGTTCTGACAGTGTCCACTATGTTCCCTGTCTCTATGTCCCACTCTTTCTCTCACACTGCCATTGTTACTGTATCTCTTTCCATACTACAGTCACTGTCTACTATTTTCCAGGATTTATTACTCTCTGTCTCTTTGTTACTACCACTGTCTTCTCTCTCACATGCAAAAATTTTAACAAATATTTAAAAGTGCTGAGGATGGCAGAATGCGACAGCTGGTCTCCACTTCAGTCAGAGTCATTTGAATAAACATAAACATTCGCCCTTTTTGCACCGATAGGAGCATTTTTCCGCTAGTTCTCTCCTTTTCTTTGCTGCATCAGAGAATGTAACTCATATGAAAATAAATGTATTTCTCAGTTAAATTTCAAATAGTTTAATTACGTGAAACTGAAAGAACCCGAAATTAATTTTATACTTCAGACCTGATTTTACCTGCACAGTTTTTGTATGTGCTTCACTACTACAACATCGGGTTTCTAGATGGTAACTGGAAGACGTTACAGCATATTTCTGCGTGCCACGTCAGTTTATGGACGACGTTTCCGTCTCACACCGTATCATACCTGCTCATTTTACGTGCACAACAAGGTAAATTTGAACCTCTGTATCTCGGAAACGGATGAAGATATGGAGAATATTTTCAGAGACGTTCTAGATCGGCGTCTTACGAATACATAGTCAAAATTAGACCATTTGCTGTGCACAGCCGTCATGGGATCCGCGAGTGGGCTTTTCCAACAAATAGAAAAAAAAACAAGTTTTTTCGCTGTTTCCCGATAATGTATAACGGTTTTTGAGAAAGGAGAGATAGCTCCTCTTGATAAATATCTAGACACTACACCGTAAAAATCTGAGCAATTTGCTGCAGTTATTTATTATTTACATTTCGCCTCATACCGGATTTTACGGTTAGAAGCAAGTTACATTTGAACCTGTGTATCTTGAAAACGAATAAAGATATCAGGAAAATATTCAGAATTGTTCGAGATCACGATTTTAGGAACATACCGTAAAGATTTCAGCCTTTCGCTGCCTATAGCCGTCCTGGAATCGTCGGCTGGCTTTTGGTCTGCTGTGGACGGTGAAAATAGAGTAAAAGAGAAACTTTCTCGAGGAGTTTTCCGAGGAAGCGCCCATGAAGTAATGGTCCCTCCAGAAATCCAATCTTGTCCACCATAGCCACATCAAATGCAATTCTCCATTTGCCTAAGGAGGAGGAGGTGTGTAATATTTATATTTTCGCCCTGTACAGTAGGACAGAGATGCTAAGACGTTTATTCTGTTGGGAATGCAAAAGATCCCTAGCCCACTATCTAACCGCTTGATACTACTTTTTCATCATCAACCGAGATATGGAAGGCACTCTGTCTTCATGTTACAAGTGGCCCATCGGTACCATCCGACCGCCGTGTCATCCTCGTTGAGGATGCGGATAGGAGGGGCGTGTGGTCAGCACACCGCTCTCCCGATCGTTATGATGATTTTCTTTGACCGGAGCCGCTACTAGTCGGTCGAGTAGCTCCTCAATTGGCATCACGAGGCTGAGTGCACCCCGAAAAATGGCAACAGCGCATGGCGGCTGGATGGTCACCCATCCAAGTGCCGGCCACTCCCGACAGCGCTTAACTTCGGTGATCTCACGGGAACCGGTGTATCCACTGCGGCAAGGCCGTTGCCCCAACCGAGGTATGAACACCGTAAAATCCCGCAGTTACGAGCTGCGTTTAGGAACATGCTGTTGCATGCATACTGACTATCGAGTAACTTGTTATTGTTGTGTGTCATGTTTTGGAATAAGTTTTTGCATTCACAGAAAATATGTATACTGTGCAAAAGGGCGATAAGAAACTTGTGTGATGTACGTTCGTGAACTTAGTGTTAGCCGTTTCCAAACTGCCTTTTAGTTTCTGTCTTGGGTTCTTCGACCTACGTTTGTTTAATGATTTTTCTGACGTTTCGCCAGCACGAGTGGCTGGCATTGTCAGAGCCTCACCCTCCATTGCTGGTGGTCGTCTGGAGAGTGAAGATTTGTCAATTCCAGGAAAATCATCAAACAAAAGTCGGCCAAAGAACCCGAGACAGAATCCAACAGGCTGTTTATCAACAAGAGGCTAAGAAATCCTTCATAGTTTTCTAGTGGCTGGTTTCCTAAGATATTGTAAGCTGCAGCGTCCAATTCCGTCACACTGTTCGATATTAGAGGCTCATAATACTAACTCACTCAAAATTCGATGGCATCGTTCACAAGAATATTAATATTAAATAACGGAAAACAAAGTTGGAACAGCAACAGTGCGAATTGGGACAGATTGCTACTCACCACATAAATGAGTCTTTGACTGACAGACAGAGACATTTCAATGTAGACTGTTGAATTCTACTAAGCTATCAGACGAAGTCATGCGTCTGTGAGTTACTCGTCAGTCCAATAGCTTAAGACCACGTAACACTACTTTTAAAGGTCTTTTTCTGCCACTCAGTGCCTCATCTATGGCGTGTGTAGCAGTCTATCCTAATTTATAAGGATCGATCAAAAGGTTTCAGTCCAGAATCGATATTTCAATCAGGAGAAACCACCGTGAGCATTGAGGTCATCATCCGATCGACCACCAGCTTTGAGATACCCTGCTTCACATCCTCGTCCGACAGTAATCGTTGAACTTTCAGTCTCTTTAAGGGACCGAAGGCGTGATAATCGCGTGGAGAGAGAACAGAAGTTGAGTGTCTCCCATTCGAGTTGCCGTGAAAGACGAGGCTGGCCTCACAGGAGCTCCTACTATCGACTCACAACCAACATCGAACTTAGACCACCATTCCACATATCGAAAGAAATGCTGCCCCGTACGCAATAGTTGTCCGGTGGATATCTATTGGTGTTTGTTCTTCAGCAGACAACAAATGAATAACAGCACGTTGCTCCAGTTTGGACGCGTTTAGAAACAGCTAATTGCTCCAATTTGGACGCACTTGGTAATAACGTCGCCACAGTTCACGTTTCAGCATTTGTCTCACACACGTCGTCAAGATACGAATTCAGTCACAGTCGACAACACGCCCATCACTGCAGCACCCACTCGCTCTCTCACTCTGCTAGCAGCCACATGACCAGCCACATCGTAGAATATCCCCGCAGCACCGCGGCACCAAACTTGGACATTGCAACCGACAAGCTGTGTGTGCTTAAACAGTCTTACAGTTAAAGAACTTCTGACCAGCGTCTCTCGTTGAACGACTGCGTAAATCACGGATGCCCATCGATAACCAGAGAGGCACTACCCTCGCTTAAGATGAAAACCTGGTGTTAGTAACGTAACTGAACCTTTACACAAATGCTTTCCCAAACCCTTGTCACTAACAAATTTCAGCCAGCTGATATGTGCTCTTACTACCTTACCACCAAGTGTTTCCTGAATCAGGAAATGTGATTGGAGGCAGGACCTTGATGACCACACATTGTCCCAAAAGACTTTGACGACACCTTATCGGCGTATTTGCTCTCTGCCCAAAAATTTTGCAAATATGCTAGACTAACAACACGTAGAATTATGGAACGTCTGCCTTTGTTGTATCGGGCAGCCTTCCTCCTGTGTGCACACAGGATGTTTTTCCCCGCCGCCCCGCAATTTCTTTAATAGTGTTGGTGCAATTAGCGACCGGCAACATGTCATTAACTGACCAAACATTACACAGCGAGGAACTGACGGGGAATAAAAACGTAAAAATGGCAGGTGTTGCCGGATGTGGTTCGTGATGTGCAGTATTCACTGCATACGTAGCCATCCAATCCATTGGTCCCATCGAGCTTGACTGTTCGAATGAAATGTGATGAGAGCAGACTTGAGGTTGCGATTGACATGTTCAGCGAAGGACGCCTGTGGATAGTACATTATGGTCGTCGCATGGCGGATGACACTTCCAAAACAGAACCTTTTAAATTCTGTGAATAAGAATGTTTGAGCACTCATCAACACCCCAGGTGCACCAAAAGCAGACAAAACCTTAGACAGTGTCGTGACCTTGGAGATCCTTTCTTTACACGGAAATAACCATATAAAACGAGAAAACGCAACAGCAATCACCAACAAACACCTTTTTTCTTGCATAGTACGTGGTAGGGCTCCAACATAGCCAATAAAAACCATTTTCATAAGAGTCTCCTCTGTCTCAGAATTCAGTTCACCCTTTCTGCATTTAACACTGAGTTTAGCTCTCAGACAATACTGACAGTGGCTTTCTAATTGCCTAACATCCTGATTCAGGTTAGGCCACGTCAAACGTTCCTTAATTTTCATGTTATTTTAAATGTACCCAGATGTCCCCTACATGACGATCCGATCATGGAAGCACTTGATGTCTGGGACTAAATGGTTGGGCTAGCAGAATGTATGTTTGCCATCATTCTTAGTTCTGTAACACAAGATTCATTTACTCAACGAGTTCCCTTGTACTATCTCACCTGCTTCAGCACGGCTCTTAATTAGTTTCAACTTCGGGTCGTTCTTTTGCTCATCGCCCCAATTATGAAAGACATAAGGTACTTCGGCTAGAATAACTTCTACGAACGACTTACTTCCCAGATAAAAAGCTGTCTCCTCGGCTTGCTCCTCAGGCTGGAATATGTGGCTTAGGGAGTCGGCAAATCGCTTATCAGTTCCCTAAATGTGCCGAACCTCAAAACGGAATGCAGATATATCTTGCTAGCCTTCCTGTCTTTCGCAGACGCGCCAACAACCAGCATAACGCTTGGTTAGCTGTGGCCAATACATGCGGCCTATGTCCTACATAAAATTTGAAGTTTTCGAGACCAAGTAAGACGGATAAACGTTCTGACTCGTACACAGAGAATTTCCTTTCAGTCTCAGATGGAGCCCGGCTGGACTAAGTTATGGATTTTCTATACTCCCTCCCTCTTGCGTTAAGAAGGCAGCAATCCCGGCGTTCGATGAATCCGTCTGCCATATAAATTACTTATCAAAATTTGGGACTCCCAATGCTATTTTTCAAGCCTCAAACGACGCCTGCTACGATGGCACCCAGAGAACAGGTTTGTCCTTAGGCCTCGAATGATTAAGTGAAGCAGCCAGTTGTGCTAAATTCGGAACGAATTTTGAAAGAAATTCGCCATTCCAATGAACCCTGCCATCTCTTTTCTACTCTTTGGCACAGGAAACCTCTACACGGCTACAATTCGTTGCTGGTCGATATGGACTCAATGAGCAGAAATTATATGACCCAAAAATGAAATTTCCTTAAGCACCAAATTAATCTTCGAAGTATTGACCGCAAGTCCCACCTCACGCAACTGCTCAAGAACTTAAGCAACATTTCGCAAGTGATCGTCAAAATTGCCACTATAAACAACAACAACATCGTCTAGATAGTTGTACACACATTCGTATTTCGATCTCCCGACACACCGTCCAATAAACGACTCAATACCTCAGTTGTCGTTTGTATTCGAATAAGCTCCACTCCGTGATGAATGCAGTCACGGCTTTGGATTCTTCAGCCAAAGGTATCTAATGATACGTCTGAGTCAAATCAGAAAGGCATGTAAAACAACTATACAGATCAGGCAGTGGAACCGATTCGAGCACAAACTTTTGATTGAGTGTCCTATTGTGCATTACTGACCGATAGTCTTGTCTTTAAGATTTCTTTACTAAAACATGGGCGAAGCGTAAGGAGATGCAGACGGCCTAATTGCTCCTTCAGTAAGCACCTTATCTACTAGCTTCCTTAATTCTCAGATTTTAGGAGGAGACTGACGCACAGAAGCCTTACCAGTCAGCTGTATGGTATATTCAGTACGGTCCGTAACCCCTCACTTGTCCGTAAGCACCTCAAGAAAACGTTTATCACGATATAAGTGTATATTTCTTATTTTTATAATTATATATTTTATGATTTTGGTTAGGGTTGAGCTGGCCAGTGTGGCCGTGCGGTTAAAGGCGCTTCAGTCTGGAACCGCGTGACCGCTACGGTCGCAGGTTCGAATCCTGCCTCGGGAATGGATGTGTGTGATGTCCTAAAGTTAGTTAGGTTTAATTAGTTCTAAGTTCTAGGCGACTGAAGTTAAGTCGCATAGTGCTCAGAGCCATTTGAACCATTTGGTTAGGGTTGGCTTTAACTATTGTGGGCTAGCATGAGACTTTTAATTAACTTGTACCGCGGTAACACTCGTTCGGACATCGGCTGCCCCGAAGTACCTACGATATAATAGTTTTTAAACACAGTGCGCGACTCACCGCCTTCTATTAAATAGTTTGCGTGAGCGCTGCTATTTAGAGAAGAAAATATGCGTGTTCTTACGGAAACTGTAATTATTAATATGGGTCTCAGGGGCTACTGGTTATTTATGTACCAAATTAAATAAAGATTAATTGAGATATTGCGGAATGTAATGCTTTTCAATATTTATTGTTCATTGTTTGCAAGGCAAAACTGGATAGAATCTTGTCTGCCTTTAGGCTGTCAAAATGAAACATACTGAACTCACTCAGTATTCTAAATATTAATAAACGAAATCTATTCTGACTCTTTTTAACTTTGAAATTAATGAAAGATCAAAATTGACAAGTCTCTCGCATTTACATTAAATATTATGACATTATTTTTTAATTAAATAATACAGTCTGCGTAATGGCCGACTAAATCCTGCTAGGGGAGATGAACTCCATGCACTACGAAGTTCTGTAAAAATTTTGTTAATTATAATTAGTGGCTGCACTCATGAGAGGTGACAACTAAGTCAATAATACACTCTTTCTAATAACAATTTCTACAGATAAAACTTATGTTAATTATCAGACAGCACTACAATGGCGGCCTACCGTTAGATGAAACAAAACAGGAGAGCTCGTTCAATCAAATCATTGTCTCTGATCTTCATGGCTTATGTCACACAGAGATGATGCCACAAAACCTGTGTTTTGTTGATTTTATCGATATTTGTGTTTTGATAATAATAACTTACGTTCATTACTATTTTTTATACATCGCGCACACGTACACAGTCTTGAAATAATTTATAATTCACACGTCTCATAACAAAAACTTCCTTTCCCTTTCTCCAAATGTCCATTTATGTGACGTACCGTCACACGTTCTAATACCCTTAATAAGGCCTGGCATTGTTCCTGGTCTAAATGAGGTGTTGCAAACTTGGGATCGCTGTCCTGAAAGTTACACATTCCCTATCGACACTGATGTTGACACCATAAGAACTTAACCCCTGGATGAAATTTAAACTGAATAGCAGCATTAGCACAATCTAACAGACAACCGATTTTCTCAGGAAACCAACTCCTTTACAATAGTGAACTCAATAGGCCAACTCAATTCCTGAATCTTGACACAAATAATAACCCTTCCTACCACTTGGATAACGTCCCCATTTATACTATGAGAAAGGAAATCAGACCTCTGAATCCGTGGATCCTTGAATACACGCAAGAGATGTTTATAGAATTTTTCGTCAATAAGAGAAAGCGTACTGCCAGAGTCTAACAACAGACAAACGAGATCTCCATGAATAGTGACAGAAATAAAAGAGTGGTGTGCAAACCTGGTACAACTTTACGCGTTCTTCTGATTAATGGCTTAATGTTGTTGCAGCACTCCGCTCTCCTCTGGCATCAATTTCCACTAGCTCCATTGCGTCTGTTTCTGCATTCGCCCGCGAACTGCCCTTGCCGATTAACGTTTAAAACACCTTTCTTACCAGACACTATCTCAGTCTCACATATATACCCTTCTTTATTAAATCAGGAACAGACTGGATTGCTTGCAAGACTGGTTTTATGGTCAGGTTGCTTACTTACTGCCTCTTCTTCCCGGCTGTAACTAGCACATTCTTCTGTTATATCATGTCTCTCAGCACTGTTCTATATGAAACCGACTCATCCAACTCTGCAAAGGTTTGAGGTTTAGGAAAAAATGTGGCCCTGATAGGTCTTCCACACGAATGCGTTGCACTATATTCTTCACGGTATCTCCTTCAGAAGTCTCTAAACATGCCGATGTAGCTACACGAACATTTTCAATGTATTGCGCAAGACTATCTGAACCACGCTGCTCGAGATAAACGATGGACGAGAGTTCGTAAAGGCACTGTTCTGAGAGTACCTAAAATTCTCCTCCTAAATTCACTGGAGGACAAGTTCTCATTGATGCCTTTTGTGATTATTCTGTAGCAAGCGGATACAGAAACTGCAATACTTCGGCATCTGGCACTCTCAGTACCTCACTTAAGTTTTGCAATCGCAAACTTAACAACAACAGCTGTGCTACTTGATCATTAGAATCTACCGCAACACTAGAAACCCTTTCCAGTAGGCCGGAAAAAGGACTGCGTAACTTAATGTATTTCCCTTAAGCCCCTGAAAAATAACCTACATCCCCGGACTTACCTGAAGCTTCCCTTGTCTGCTCACACACGTGATTACCTTCCCTGCATTCTCTAACCTCCAAATCATTAGACTACTTTCCACTTGTAGCTTCATTACCGTATCGCGCAATACGTTAATACTATCAGTAATCAAGTTTAGATCCTGAATATGATTTACTAAATGGTTGACCCGAGTCTTTATTCTAAACACATGAGCTGGGCTTGGAACAATACCTTGCAGTAGCTGTAAATTAACCTGCACGTGGCCAAGAAGACCACCGCAACAGACATAGGCGTCCGTCTCCTGGCCCACAATGTCGCCTTTGATCACAAGACCACGCCCCAGCACTCCGGCTAAGCGTTACCCTAATTCATCTGCGCTACCGTCACGTTTTTCACCTCGAATAGCAGGTTCATATTCCAGTTGCAGTTTGGTCAAGTGTGATATTTACAGCACATTCCTGGTCTCCATACTCTAGCCTGATAACACCTGAAACATGCGCCAGAGTTAGTAAGAGCAAATATCAATCACAACCTAGTCCTACCATGGCAGGGCATCAAAACCCACGAATCTCCTAGAACAATGCTCTGCTACCAATGAAATGGTAGGAGTGGAAGGAGAGTGGTAACGTGCCAAGCCACTTTACAACCATACCCTAAAAACAGATTTATTATTAGTCTGTTCAAAAGTTTAAACACCTCAGCACAGGTGGTCAGTTCAGAAGGCTTTAAAGAAACTGATAAGAAGAATCAAATAACAGTGTCAACTTCACAACTCTGATCGCTGACAGTAAAATAGTATTGACAATAAACAATGTTTACAAAGAATTCCAAGAATCTTCAAGTACGGCATTTTCTCCTTAAAATAAATAATTACAACCCATAATTTCACAAATGTCTGACTCGTAAAATCAAGTACATAACACATACAATGCTTGCAGATCCATTGACAACCAGGTGATAAACAATAGTACTTAATTTGAGAGGGGGAGGGGGTGTTTATGCACCACAATAGTGGTCTTAGTTTTACAAATGGTAGGTCCTTCACTGAACTTCCTGGGCTTTCTCTTTACCATACTCCTCGTCTTGACTCTTCAGGTTAGAAAAACTCATAACGTAAACCTGTTAGCACTAGGCAGAGACCAGAAGTCACAGCGCTTAGTTCAGATGTTTGATAACGACAGCAAACATACGTAACCCCGCCCCCCCCAACATACACACACACACACACACACACACACACACACACACACACACACACACACACACACACAGAGAGAGAGAGAGAACTTCCAGTGAAAAGCAATTCCGAGTATTATTAGAATGATCTCTTCGCATTAAACGCCACAAACCATTTCATTTTAACGTTTTAATTTATTCGTCTGTGAATTAGGCCAATAGATGATTGCTCTTTCTCATACCAATTTATCAAACCAACTGTTACAGTTACTTCCAGTCACTTCAACCAAGAAGAACTATTGACCAATGCAAACAAGAGCACTGCGTGAAGCAATTCCGGATCAACAGCAGTTTGAGCCAGTTACTCGTATTTCACACACACTCACTAAGTTGACAGCTTGTTCACAAATGCCTTCATCGGTTTACGAGAAGCAACAGGGTCAGCCCTTAATCGTACTAGAATTATAAGCAATTTAGCTGTTATAAACCTATTTAATCTTTATTTAAGGGTTGAGTAAAAGGATCTCCCTTTGAAGCACAAAATTTTAAAATACAGTAAAACAAGAACAGCAAATCGCAGTTCTTTAAATATGCGCATGCACTAAATTACATCCAACTTCCTCACGGGAGAAAGAAGCTTAAACCGTAAAACGTGGGCAAATTACTAATATCAACTCACTAAGACCAACCAACAGCTTCGTAATTCAGTAGAGCAATCCGGTGACATTAGTATATAATAGAGTAATAATGCTCTTACCTCTGCTGTAACCAGGCTGTGGGACACACTAATGCTTTAAACAGCCTTCTAGCCGACAAATGGTCAGCGCTGTTTGAGAACACTGGTGCAAACTGGCCGCTCGGACTCGAGTACAGTACTCTCGTCGGAGTCGTTCTCAGCGGACACGCCGGCTGCCCACAGTCACAGCGGACAACACGCCCATCAGTGCTCTACCAGCTCACTCGCTCTCTCACTCCGCCAGTGGCTGCGTGACCCGCTACCTCGCGGAATATCCTCACATCACAGTGGAACCAATCCTGAATGACTCTAGAGCAACCGACACGCCACCCACGCTTAAATAGTCTACCAGTTAAAGACCCTCAACCCAGCGTCTCCGATCGGAGGACTAAATCACGGATGACAATCCATAACCAGAGAGGCACTACTTTTGCCACGAAGCCAGGGCGCAAGTCTGTCATACTAATCCCCTACTACATGTCGATGCTTGGAGTAGGGTTACGATGCACATACTCTGCAACAACGCACTTTAAGGAAATTTCTTGATCGTGCCTTGTATATTGTTATCTATAATATTATTATTTCGATAAGATTCTTCGATAGGCATAACTGTTTGGAAAGTCTTGCAGGAGTGACTTGCAATTGTATAACGCCATTTGCTTTATCATATATACCATATTATGCACTGTAAATTATTTTAGAAAATGTTATCATAAACATTATCTCCAAAAACCATTCTGTGAAAATTAAACTTAATTGTGGTCATTCTTTTTCTCTGCCTATTCACGTTTCTATGTAACACGTGGTAACCAACTATAGACGACTTGGTGGACACTTTAGTTGCAGAATTTTTCATTTTGAGTGTTCAGGAAACAATCCTCTTCGAAAATCACCTCTATCCTTTTCTGGGAGGGTGTCCGAATGATGCACACGTTTCCTCATCTGAGGGAAGAAGAAGTCACTGGTTGCCATGTCATCATGTGTGAGTGTGTCCTATGGTGAATGAGATGGGCGTTATTTCTTATGGTTCCATACTCCAGTCAGTAAAAACGGAACGCTTATAACGTATCCTTGTTGTCCGCCTGTTTTATTTCAGTGATGGGTAGACGTATCAGGTTGAAGTTTATGTCAAGAAGACAGTGAGGCAAAACCGACTGGTTGGGTCAAATCAGCCTCTTAAAGATTTCCGGTTAGGTGCTGCTATCGGGTGGCAGTAGTAGGGAGATGGTGATACTGGTGCAATTTTCATATCAAACTGTTATGAAAATTAATTAAATTGAAAAATTAACTGCCCCTACCCTGTCCAACCAGTCCCCATCTCCATCCCACATGTCATCATGTATTTATGCGACTTCCTATAACGAGACTACTGTTAGTTATCTTCATTCCATAGATACTCCCCAGAAGTAGGATGTTAGGAATTTTCTGCCCAAATAACTGATGTGGGTCCCTCTCCCAAATAGTGTTCTTACAAATAGAAACATAAAAACCTTGTGTTATTGTTGAAAAAGTTGTGCTTTTTGAAAAGTTAATGTTCATAATTCCACTTCTCGGTTGTTATATATATGGTAGTATCATAGAGTGGAAACATGTTTACTTTTTACTGTTCGTATTTTTATTTTTTATTTTTTACTTCTTACAGTCATCATCCTAGAGTGTTCTTTTGGTTCCTCCTTGTAGAATATTGTTTAATAACTGCTGAGTACAGCAATGGTGTTTCCATAGGTGTAATCCCTTTTTAAGGTATCATTTCTTTACATATACCTACTATAAATAGTACCATTGCTTGTAGTGTATAACCTTTACTTTTCCTGATCTATGATCCTGTTACCTACTTTACATATGATTAGTCGCTCCCTTTACCTGTCTTTTACTTTTTGACAAAACCAGTAGGGTCTGCCATGTACAACCAAACATTTTTATAGACAGTGGATATACTGGACTGATGGTTGCATTACTATGACACTTCTGTTTTAGAAATATTTCCATTAGGTTACTGAGGATTTCACAATATGCTTAAATAGTACATGTTACATTGTATCATGTAGATTTTCATTAAGACTTAGTTCTTTTAATTGAGTAAATTAATATGTGACACTTGCATCTTTTAGACAATTCGCTCTGTATTTTAATATGTAGTTATTGCTCTGTTATAACCTTCACATTATATATTTTAAGTATGTCAATAAATATGCAACACTTGCATCTTTTATACAATAAGCTCTGAATTTTAATATGTACTTATAATTCTGTTATAACCTTCACTGTATTGGTCTGAAGATGACATTGCGTATCGTCGAAACTCGAAGCCAAAAAATAAAGCCTAAATAACTGTGATTGGTATTGCTTTATTTGATCACGTATTTTCCCCGGCCAGTACATGGGTCCAACCCCTCCCTCTCTCCCAGCTACCCTATTGGCGGGAATTTAGAATTTTGGCCGGAATTTCCTGGTCCCAGGGCTGTGATGACGTCCTCCTCCAACCACAGCCTAGGAATTGGCTGGAAATTGAAAAACGTAGTGTCCCTTGTGGGACAGGAACCCCAGTCCTTCTGGATGGAAAACCCAAGGGCACCCCTCAAAACAGTTATACCACCTGAGGAGCTTGAAATTGTTAGTAGCCAATATGAACCCAGCATCCAATAGTATTGGAACAACAGGGGTACAAGCACAAAGTACTGTTATCCAAGATGGCGGTGATTACGTCACTGACACATCCACTGTGACATCATCCAAGATGACGGATTTGATGGGTGGTTTGAATTTTGGCGGGAAGAAGGTCAATTGGGCTACCTCCACCAACCTAAGCCCACCCCAAAAAAATGGTACCAAGTTCAGATTCCAACAGGATAATGTGTCAGACCTAAGAAAAAGGCACAGAAAAAGGAATTGTCTTCATTATTTAACCAATTTCAAGCAGGTAAGGAAAGGTGTTCACTATACTTTCAACTACCTAGTTTCAACTACTTTTCAAGGTCCAGACCACCACCTCTTCCTAGGAATTGGCGCCGAGTTTGAATTCTGGCAGTAAAGAAAGATCACTTCCGCTTTTGCTGCCAACCCAAGAAAATTGTTTCAAACGAAGCTCACCTCCACTAACCTAAGCCTCCAGGGTGTTACATCTTCCTAGGGGTTTCTGGTAAAATGACTGACCCTGCATTAGGCTGCTGGAGAGAGGAAGGAGTGTACTTTGTTTATTTGGGGGGCAATTTATTTACGGATGGAGTATATGTATCACAGAACACACACTCCGACATGCCCCACAGCATACAGACCTCCAAACTACTCCTACGTAACTCATGTATAAGGCTCTACACACACGCTTGCTAATTGTAAACCGTCAGAAATAACGCATTGCACAGCTTACAATCATGCAAACCACTCATAAATAATGCAATGCATTTACATCCAGATAGCCAAACAACTCGTAAATTGTCAAAATAATAATCCATCTAAAAGACTCTGCTTGCTAATCGTCAACTGTTATACACCAGCCTTTATTTAAAGAATTAGAGGCAGCACCACCACCCAGTGTATTCGAAACAGAGTCCAGAGCCCAACTGACTTAATTCATATCGATGCCACTAGAGGACGCTGTAGTGACGTCTGGTGATGACGCAAGTAGCATAATCTAAGATGGCGCCACGTAGTGGGTTCATCACGAGCTCCAGACCCCAACTGTCTTAGTACATTTCGTCGCTGCCAGAGAACGCCACCGTGACACCAGCTGACGATGCAAGTACAGTTATCCATGATGGAGGCAAATAGTGTTTTCTCCATGAACTCTAGTACTCAGTACCACCAACATAGGACGCTGTCGTACTTTTCGTGATGTAAACCAAGATGGTGAAGGAAAATTGTGGGAAAACCACTCAGCCCACTCTGGACTGCTGGGGAGGGTAAGGATCCAGTGCACTCTATTTATTTTCAAACAACTTATTTAATGATAGAGTATATCTATCACAATGATAAAACACATCCACCCTGATGTGCCTGAGGTCATGTTTCACAGCCCACAGACACGCAGTCAACTCGTTATTTCAGTACACAATAGCAAACTGCTCCTAAATAATTCTTCACGCTGATGTGTAGACACATACAGTACAGTGCATAGCAGGGCCTACAGAGCCACTCGCGAAATAATGCAATCAATTCGTGCAAGCATAGTCTACCAGTAGAGTACACAGGAGGTAGCGATAAGTGACACATCCGTCAGAGTTCAAACCACGCACAGCCCCTGCTCGGCTTCTGCAAGCCTAGGTGGCAGTACCCACATTCATACGTAATACATGAGAAATTCCTATCCACTAGACACCAATGATGACGCGATCACATGTATGGTCGACGGGGCCGTCAACTCTCTGGTTCCTAGGAAGCGGTGGTGGTCTGCACATCGAAAAGTAGTTGAAACTAGGTAGTTGAAAGTATAGTGAACACCTTTTCTTACCTCCTTGAAATTGGTTAAATAATAAAGACAAGTCCTTTTTCTGCGCCTTTTCTTATGTGTGATGCATTATCCTGTTGGAATTTGAACTTGGCGCCATTTTCTTGGGGAGGGTTTAAGTTAGTGGAGGTAGCCCCATTGACCTTCTTCCAGCCAAAATTCAAACTCCCCACCAAAATCCGCCATCTTGGATGACATCGCAGGGGGTGTGTCTGCGAGTTCACTGCCACCATCTTGGATGACATCACAGGGGACGAGTCTGTGAAGTGACGGCCGCCATCTTGAATGACGGCACAGGGGGTTTGTCTGTGACGTCATCGCCGCCATCTTGGAAACTGTACTTTGTGCTCATACCCCTGTTGTTTCGTTCCTTCCAATCACATCAGGGATATAAAGTGGACTCAGCAACTTTGCAAACTCAGTTACATTCAATCAGTCAGCATAAAGTGACAGCCAAGATCATACAGTGCTGCCCAGCTGCAGCAGCAGCAGCAGCAGCAGCAGAATAAGAAGAAGCCATGGGAAGTAAGTTCCCCTTGATTAATGTTTGTGTTTACTGTTGTGGGAAAATAAGAAGTGTTTGTACTGCTATTAGCGTTTGTAATGGTTTCTCTTCTTTGATCATCACTGGATGCAACGTCTTCAGACTTTTGGGGTCTGCATCAGCGATGTGTCCCAGCCCCTCGCGACCCACAGCAGCGGCAGTACCCTGGGGTCCTGTCACGCACCTGGTCAGCTCTTTGGAGCAGAGTAATGAGCTGTTATTCCCGGCTGAAGACACCCAGGCAGCTCCTGACTCACAGAAGGGCACCAGGAGTCTTAATCAGTGCGATACAGGTCGGTACTGGCTCCCATCATATGTGCCATTGCAGAATATTTCAGTGATACTGCACTGAAGATGTAGTGGATGAGAAAATACCAATTTAGCACTACACACCACTACTGTTCACTTCAGTATATAATTTAACAGCTAGCGGTTCGAAGCATTCACATATTGGTACTGAAGCACCTGTAGACGGAGACTGACGAGTTGTAACACAATTCGAGAACGTAGTGAACATGTTAAAATGCAGTTTGCAGAGGTGGAATAGGATAAAGTCCGTCATACAAAAACCTACAACAAGTAGCAGTTATCGCCGAGTGTCATCAAAACCGTCCTCTTCTGGATACTCACTGTGCTTTTCTAATTGCATCTGTTACAACTGTGTATGATGACTGTGCACTCTGTGAAATTCATTTATCTACAGCACTCCACTGTTACAAACTTGTTCGGTCTGCAGATGATGCTATCCATTGTGTTGGAAAGACTAAACAAATGGCTTCCTTGTACTGCAGCTATGTATAGAGACATTGCAGAGTATATCTACAATCCTGGAAATTGAAATAAGATCACCGTGAATTCATTGTCCCAGGAAGGGGAAACTTTATTGACACATTCCTGGGGTCAGATACATCACATGATCACACTGACAGAACCACAGGCACATAGACACAGGCAACAGAGCATGCACAATGTCGGCACTAGTACAGTGTATATCCACCTTTCGCAGCAATGCAGGCTGCTATTCTCCCATGGAGACGATCGTAGAGATGCTGGATGTAGTCCTGTGGAACGGCTTGCCATGCCATTTCCACCTGGCGCCTCAGTTGGACCAGCGTTCGTGCTGGACGTGCAGACCGCGTGAGACGACGCTTCATCCAGTCCCAAACATGCTCAATGGGGGACAGATCCGGAGATCTTGCTGGCCAGGGTAGTTGACTTACACCTTCTAGAGCACGTTGGGTGGCACGGGATATATGCGGACGTGCATTGTCCTGTTGGAACAGCAAGTTCCCTTACCGGTCTAGGAATGGTAGAACGATGGGTTCGATGACGGTTTGGATGTACCGTGCACTATTCAGTGTCCCCTCGACGATCACCAGTGGTGTACGGCCAGTGTAGGAGATCGCTCCCCATACCATGATGCCGGGTGTTGGCCCTGTGTGCCTCGGTCGTATGCAGTCCTGATTGTGGCGCTCACCTGCACGGCGCCAAACACGCATACGACCATCATTGGCACCAAGGCAGAAGCGACTCTCATCGCTGAAGACGACACGTCTCCATTCGTCCCTCCATTCACGCCTGTCGCGACACCACTGGAGGCGGGCTGCACGATGTTGGGGCGTGAGCGGAAGACGGCCTAACGGTGTGCGGGACCGTAGCCCAGCTTCATGGAGACGGTTGCGAATGGTCCTCGCCGATACCCCAGGAGCAACACTGTCCCTAATTTGCTGGGAAGTGGCGGTGCGGTCCCCTACGGCACTGCGTAGGATCCTACGGTCTTGGCGTGCATCCGTGCGTCGCTGCGGTCCGGTCCCAGGTCGACGGGCACGTGCACCTTCCGCCGACCACTGGCGACAACATCGATGTACTTGGAGACCTCACGCCCCACGTGTGGAGCAATTCGGCGGTACGTCCACCCGGCCTCCCGCATGCCCACTATACGCCCTCGCTCAAAGTCCGTCAACTGCACATACGGTTCACGTCCACGCTGTCGCGGCATGCTACCAGTGTTAAAGACTGCGATGGAGCTCCGTATGCCACGGCAAACTGGCTGACACTGACGGCGGCGGTGCACAAATGCTGCGCAGCTAGCGCCATTCGACGGCCAACACCGCGGTTCCTGGTGTGTCCGCTGTGCCGTGCGTGTGATCATTGCTTGTACAGCCCTCTCGCAGTGTCCGGAGCAAGTATGGTGGGTCTGACACACCGGTGTCAATGTGTTCTTTTTTCCATTTGCAGGAGTGTATATGACCAGTGTGCATGTTGATGGCTTCGAACAGTGGCTCAATAAGGTGCTAACGGAAGCTAATGTACAGCCAATAGGCTTGAGAGAAATACATACTAAATTCTGTGCTCTATTTTCTATTTCCTGTACTGATGTTAAGATAAAGAAAGAAAATGTTGGTGTAGCGCATCTCATGCACGATTACTGAGTAAAGATGTATATAGCCATGTATTTGTTTTTATTTCTTACCTGTCATTATACTGCAAGTGCTAAAGTTCTAAATTTTCTTGGGCATTACCCGTGAAAGTGACAACAGAGAAGGATGTCGCGCATGTGACTACTGCAGACGGGGTCGAGTCAAAGCCCAGACAAACTTTAAACAGATCAGAGCGTCGAGATTTACAACAGACATTTCAAGGCGGTGATGGAGAGGTATGGAGTACATCATTACTCAACATTTACCGATCTGAACGCGAGTATCGTGGGACGTTTGAACGGAACAGTGAAAGCCCAAATGTGGATGCAATTATGCCTTTGTACCTCACAAAATAGACCGACATCTTCCCGACAGTAATTGCACTGGATAATCGAACCAAACATCGCGCAATAAAAATGAGACCAATCGATGTTGTGATAATTGACCTGTAGATACAATAATAAATCATATTAAAATGTTGGATCCAACCAGACAGCAGTTTAA
Source organism: Schistocerca cancellata (assembly GCF_023864275.1). Taxonomy (NCBI): domain Eukaryota; kingdom Metazoa; phylum Arthropoda; class Insecta; order Orthoptera; family Acrididae; genus Schistocerca; species Schistocerca cancellata. The sequence goes on from NC_064633.1 coordinate 102,695,947, forward strand.
TGTAGGTGATTTAGTACGTATTTTAAAACAAAATACAGCATTTGGGAAGTCAGTTTCCAAAGTGCAGAGAACAAATCCAAGAACCTATCTCTTAAAGAACAACAGTGGTACTGAAACTGCGGGATGCTTTTACACAGAAGAGTCACAGAAGGTCTTAGAACAATTTGTGTACCTTATGGAGAGGATCATACGGGGTTGAGAGAATAGAGCGTTAGTTAAATTGCTTGGTTTTCCCACTTCGCAAAACAGCTGGATCGACACTGACGAGTTGCAATATAACAGGGTGCGCAGACCACAACCTCCTCAATAGCATAACATGGATGATAGGAGACGCATTAAAGGAAGAGACGGTATTCTGGACAAACTGCCAGTCTAATTGCAGATTCCTTGCTATAACTACTGTGAACCCGGAACCAACTTCTATCACATTGCAGAATTTGCGGTTGAAGAGACAAGGCGTGGTAAAGTTAGGTTGGGCTTGACTGTGATGAAGTTTAGGAAAGTTACGAGCGTACACCTAGGGCGCTATGGAAGAAGATGACAACCAAATGGTGCATGAATAGCTACATCCTAACAGCATTGTATGCAGCTAAAAGCGCCCTGAAGTACAAAGGAGCGAGAGAAATAAGATCGATTAAACCACCAAGGGTTCTACCAATGCTTAAGACATCGGGTGGAATAATTCTCTTCCTCATACGTGCTCTAGCTGGTCCCTTGGCGGTGGGTTCACTGGCTGTGACTATTGCCAGGACAGTCAAGAATGCACAAAACTCTCAGGAGCAATTGCAGGAGGCACGAAGACACAGCTACATGATAGAGGCAGCAGCTATCGGAAAAGGGTTGCATCTGAAACTACACAAGAAAGGACTAAGTGTCTTCATCAACAAAAAAAAGCCCCCTAGCAGTCCTACCAGATAGGATGCTTACAAATACAGATGACTCTTAGTACTATGGGACTTAACGTCTGAGGTCATCAGTATCCTAGAACTTAGAACTACTTAAACCTAACTAACCTAAGGACATAACACACATCCATGCCCGAGGCACGATTCTAACCTCCGACCGTAGCGGTCACGTGGTTCCAGACTGTAGCGCCTAGAACCGCACGGCCACCACGGCCGGCACAAATACAGATCTGGTTAAGTGTGTCAGGAAGAAATTGGGCATTTCGAGATTCTGAGGTGTATTTCTGCAGAATACATTACCGAAGACTATGTGGAAATCAGGAGAATGCGGAATTATGTATCTGGATGCAGCAAGAAGACCTGGAACTCTCTGGGTAGCCTGTTTAATAAAGAAATACAAATAACGTCTACTATATTGACTCATTCGGCAACCTTTGACCCCTACAAAAATTACGATACTTCACAGGCAAAAGACGTGTGTTCTACAATTTTCGACGCTACCAAGACTTTAACAGATACCTGTGTAGTCATCTATGCATTATTTTCCTCCTGACATTTACGAATGATATGTAAGAACTTGATTTAAGCATTCACTCATCACTTAATACGTAAATGCAATGTCATACACTCTTCCTTTAAAAGAACGATCGTCTGTATTACGTGCGAATTTCCTCCCACCAATTGATTTAAGCATTGAAGATTGGAGTATCGCTCTGATTGGACTGGAGACATAAAACACCATCCCAAATATCGCAGAGACTAACAATAAACTACATCTGGAAATCAATGGTAGAAACGAAATTGTGGAAATTGAACTTGTTGCATACGAAGTTTTAAAACAGTTTCGAAAAGGTATTGAGCTCCGAGCAGACATCAGCACACTTAAATCTGAAATAAGGATTGTGAATGCATCTACAAATCTGACCAGATAGTGGACATTCTCCCCGTCAGTACAACAAATGTTGAGTGTAACATCACAGTGAACTCGTATCTCAACCGTAGCTTGATTCATTACGTTTACGGATTCTTACCGTCGGTTGGAACAGGATATAACTCCTACCAACGCTATATAACTTTCTGTGACAGTTCAGGCATTGGAATACCTGGAGCTGCGTGAACCATAAAAATCAGCTTCTTGACTTCGTGGCGAGGAAATAATTGTACGACTGCATCTGAGACATGATGGGCGTAAGGTATAAAACCAACACTCACAGCACAGCACTTCACAGCAGAACCGGAACGTGATAACAAGTGTGACCAACGACTTTGTTAAATCAGTAGGCTTTAAACCTCGCAATGACTTCGTCGGTCAGTATTTGACCCCCAGTTTAATATGATGAGCGAATCATAGGCCAGGAATACTTCTCACGTAAACCTTATGCTTCAACGACGTTTAACAAGAACGATGAAATTAGGGTTGTCACCAGCACCAAGACGTTTTAACTGTTCCATGTAAGAGTTTCATGTATTTGGATGTATCATTTACGGGAAAGGGTGGCAGTCAAATCTTCCACGTAATGCCTTGGCATACCTGTTCCAGGACTTATGGGGGCAGAGAGTGATCGCAGATATAATGCCGGCATTCGTCTCAGAATCACCCTCGGATCTGAATAGTACAGAAAATGCTGGGTGGTTCGTAGACGAGCCTGTGGGCAGAACAACAGAAGAGTACCAGCCATTTATTGCATGCATACCTCTAAAAATGCTTATGGGATACTTTGAGGACATTCAGCGAATCAATATGAATCCTAAACAGGAACTTACTGTCGTACGGAATACAACGGATAGCAATTCATATATTCAAGGAGGTCAAGAGGAGAAACAGACCATCAGCAATAAAATTATATGGAAAATGCCGCACATCACTGTGGCAGAGGAGGAGCGTTTGAAGTTTTTAAAACTTCTAATTACCGGTACAAAGCTGCCACCAAAACCAAAGTAAGTTCGTTTGAGAGGTAGCCAAATCTGTAGGCATTTTTCCCACGTTTTAGTATTATTCTCATGATTGTTGTTGTGCTATGAAGCGCCATCAAAAATTTCGCAGCACTAGAACCTGCAGTTTTAGAGAAAGAGTACATTTTAGTCGCAAAACAAGAATTTTTAGCTCTGTTTACAGATGGGAAAAATGTTAACTCTCCAGAAGTATTAGAGCCAGAGAAGTGAAATTATAACAACAAACTCGGACTCCATCATGTAAAACATTGGCCGAAATGTTGTTAGTTAGAGGATACATGTGAATTCAAAAAAAAAATTTGAATTGTTCCTAAACTTTCGGCAAGCACTGTACTGATACGTCTGACGAACTAAAACAGTACATATTTTGTTGCAGATCTGCGTCCAATATTTGACTATTTCAGATGGAAGAAAAGACCGACAGCATTGTTTCAAATATTGTGACCGATTCCAAGGACAGTAAAGAAGTTGTATCCGTGTCACTTAACTTGAAAGAGTCTTAGATGAAAAATAGATACAAATAAATTAAATGTTTCAGATGAACATTCAACTTCCTTGCATGTAAACAAAGGACCTCATCACGTGGCACAAATTTACTTAATAGGGAGAAGATGATTGTTGAGAGCAAAATGTATCTTCTGCGCGAAAGAAAAAAGACTGACTGAAAGGGCGAAAGCATCCGCAGAATTGAAAATAAAATACCTGGAGTCGGATACGAAGGAATATATCAATTTATTTCTACTAAGCATAGCAATGGCTACAAGTTCACCCCACCCTACTGTTTCAATTGGGTCAAAAAAGCATATGGAATTCGGGAATTAAATGATGGGTGTAAAACTAAAAATGAGAAGTTTAAGAGTATGTCAGAACAGACTGGTGATCTTAGACGTATGATATATTGTTAAAGTGTTTAATTTTATACTAAATTTTGTAACTTTCTTAAAATCAAATTGTCACCTTAATGAATACAATTTATATTTAGTTCACTCTGTTTCTTCGCTGCTGTAAAGCTGTCGACAGTGGGAGTATAAATAAGGACTTTTATCACACTGATTCAGTACTATGCAGAAGTTTTACCTAAATAATACACAAGAGTGCTAATAAGTTTCACTGTCTTCACCTTAGAGATGCAGGATGGGTTTCAATAACCATCTAAAAACATTCGCTCTTTATAATAAATGTAGAATTACTTAACGTCCCATGATGTGTTAAAACGTTAGGCGATGTTAAACCATTACAACTGTGACAAAGAGAAAAATTATTTTAATAATTTGAGCCGAAAATCTGTGTATTACGGAAGAAAATAAGCGCCACTACGAGTTTTCCATCTGCAGTGATTGGTTTGTTGAAGAGGTCGCATTTTTTCTATGTAACGTCCAAAATATGCGCAAACTAACCTAAATTGAAGTCTGAGTTTGGTATCGTCATCTAAAGGGTACCTGTTAATCGAAATGTTAAAACAATCTTCAATGTCATGTACACCAAAAATATTATTAATCTTCTTCTTCTTCATCCAGCTGAGGAGTTTCGGTAATTTTACTGTGTCGTATTTTTCTTGTAATAAAAATATCTAAGTAGTACAAAGTGGCCGTGTACCTGAACGAGCAGCCGGCCCATTTCGCCAAGGTGATCTGTCGCTATAGCAACTTGAATAAGCCACTTAAGAGATAATGAATTTTCAAAACAAATTGCAAAGCTGGAAACTGCTAGAAACAAGATTTAGTAAGAATTTAATTTCGTTTTGTAAAAAATCTAACAGTAAATAGGCAAGGCAAATTATTGCGATTGCTGCCACACACCACGTCAAGAACTCGACAGAATTTGTTAAGGTACTCCAAAAGCTGTGCACTGATGAGAAGGACCTACTAGTCAGCTTTGATTTTACTTCCCTTTTCACCCGCTTGCTGCTTTTCGAAGGACACTTCGATGAAGACACAATCAGACTCTTCCATCATGTACTAACTACCACCTATGCCGGCCGGAGTGGCCCAGCGGTTCTAGGCGCTTGAGTCTGGAACCGCGCGACCGCTACGGTCGCAGGTTCGAATCCTGCCTCGGGCATGGATGATGTCCTTAGGTTAGTTAGGTTTAAGTAGTTCTAAGTTCTAGGGGACTGATGACCTGAGATGTTAAGTCCCATAGTGCTCAGAGCCGTTTGAACTATTTTTGAATTACCACCTATTTCAGATGTGGGGGGAAAATTCTATGAACAAATACACAGGGTTTGCGTCGGGCTCCCCTTTAGCTCCGGGTATTGCCAACTTTGAAGGTGTAGCACTAGATACCGTCCACATAAAACCAAAAGCGTTTTATAGATACGCTGACGATTCTTTTTTGGTGTGGTCACATGGCACGGAAGTTCTACGTAATCTCAGTGGCATACCTGAAAATAACAAGTTCACCGTGGAAGTCGAAGAGAACGGTTGCCTATCCTTCCTGGACATTTTAATCAAGAGAAATACGGACGATACGTTGGGACACTTAGTCTACAGGAAAAAAGACGCACACGGACCATCATCATAATGCTGGGAGTTGCCACCATCCAACACAACGTAACTCGGTACTAAACGCTTAGGTATATAGAGCCAGGTCCATCTGCGACAGGGGTAGTTTGCCACAGAAGTTGCAACATCTGCGGGAAACTTTCCGAAAAAACGGCTACAGCGAGACGCAGATAAGACGCGCGTTACGGACAGACCAATAGGCAGGAGGAAAGGAAGAAGAATATGAAGCAAATCATGTGGTGTTCCTGATCTACGGTGGCCCGCCAACAGCCTAAATCGCAAGAATACTAAAAAATCAGGTATAAAAACCATCTTCCACGCAACGCGAAAAGTAAAGGACATACTTGGCTCGACCGAACAAAACTCCTTAGCATTAAAGACGCCGGGCATCTACAGTATCGAGTGTGAATTTGCAAGGCAGTACATGGGACAAACACAACGGTGTACATCGAAGCGCTGTACGGAGCACATCAGAAACGTGATCCCCCATCATCGGCCGCGCCGCTCGGAACCCGTCTCCGGAGGCGAGTGATTGACCCGCCTGCAGAAGAGGACAGCGGTCCAGTAACTATATAGATATGTGCAGCACACCATCCCAATACCTCGCTTGAGGATGAAAGGTACGAAACTCATCGAAACTTTGCGACGAGACGACGCCACCACTCGGCTGATCACCCGAGAAGACAAATAATTATTTCAAGTTTTACAAATGGACTTTAAATTAATTTTTGAGCAAATTCATTGGAAGTAATGGCGACATACTGGTGTCAGATAACAGTAAAATATTTGTTACATAAGGTTTGTATAAGAGATTGTATTTGAATTTACGTCAATTTTATTGTAAAGGAATGTTTCGTAAACTCGTTTGAGGCAACAACAAACCCACGAGGGAATGAGATATGAGAGAAACGCAGACGGGAGATGAAACACGAGAATGGAAGGGCGCCACCTGCATGCGGAACACGGAAACCTGGGCCTGCAGGCGCACGAAAGAGGCCACTGCCTGCCTTTTTTTTAAATGTTTCCTTCAACGTTCACGTCTTGGTGACTTACGTCTTGACGAGAAATGGTTTGGCTCGCTATGCAAACCTGCTCCTCAAGGGGCCGCCAGGTTCGCCGTCTGCACCCTGAAGTGTCGTGCAGGCTCACCGCTACCCAGAAGAAAGGGACCAACGGCACTACTTACCTACACACTGTTTATGACGCCAACGGGAATTTCATGCAGCCTCTGTGTAGTGGTATGGAGCTGGGTTGTTCAGGGAGTGATAAAGTGCTGGACCAAAACAACAGTAAAGACTGAATTTGACTAACCACAATTTATTGGCTGGCCGCAGTGGCCGAGAGGTTATAGGCACTTCAGTCTGGAATCACGCAACGGCTACGGTCGCAGGTTCGAATCCTGCCTCGGGTATGGATGTGTGTGATGTCCTTAGGCTAGTTAGGTTTAAGTAGTTCTAAGTTCTAGGGGACTGATGGCCTCAGATGTTAAGTAAGTCCCATAGTGCTCAGAGACATCTGAACCATTTTGAACAATTTATTTACCGAAACAACTGTGGAATTTAAAGACCAGACATTTGACTCAACAGAGACAAGGATACAAATTTTTAAAAAATCACAATTCCAAGGAACCCCCAGCCACGCGGGATTAGCCGAGTGGTCTGAGGCGCTGCAGTCATGGACAGTGCGGCTCGTCCCGGCGGAGTTTCGAGTCCTCCCTCGGGCATGAGTGTGTGTGTGTGTTTGTCCTTAGGATAATTTAGGTTAAGTAGTGTGACAGCTTAGGGACTGACGACCTTAGCAGTTAAGTCCCATAAGATTTCACACACATTTGAACATGTTTTTGAACCCCCAGCCGCTCCATTCGTAAAAAGAAATAGCATAATACAGTAACACAGTAACTTTGGCAAATTACATTGATTATTCAAAACAATCCCCAGAGTAAAAAGCAACTTCTCTTCTGGATTACTGAAGAGCTTTTACAACGTATCGGCACAATTAACTTTAATTTTCTTACTAGGACAGGGCAAGCGTTTACAAGAGGTACACATACTAAGTCAGCGTATCTAGATCTCCAGGTGTTTTAATTGTCATCACGCATCAACATTCCCTAATGTGACTAAACAGAAGTGAAAGGCATACAACCTCGGAAATTCCTACTGAAGCAAGCTGTATATTTCAAAATCAATCCTCTTTGGCAAAGCAATTAGTTAGTCTGCCATTTAGTCAGATCGTAACAGATAGAAACACAACGTCAGTACACCTTAAAGCAGTACAAAGGCAAAATAGTATAGCTCAGGCAGCAAGAGACAGCTAACTTTTCTACCAAACAATGTTGGGGGCGTTACCCTTAAAGCACAATTTGGGATTATGTTTATAAATTATTCACAGCCAACTAATCTAGCAAGTCAAGAGGCATCAAATTAAATTATATTACTTAACTCGTCTCCGTAAATCACAATACATATGCAACATTTTGCCAAAGGGAATTCCAGACCAATCCGTCACATGTGGCCATATAAATACACTCTAAGAAAGAGCGAGAGAGAGACAGAGAGAAATACGCAATCCGAAGGAATTATCCGAATAGACGCTAATTAGTAGACGCGATGTACATTTAGAGACATACAAATGATTACAATTACAGAAAAATTGGCTAATTCATTCAATGGCAAGAGCTTCCAAAATTGAGATATTCAATAACGCGTTGGTCCACTTCTGACGCTTATTTAAGCAGTTATTCGGATTTAATTGATGGGTAGAGTTGTTGCGTGTCCTTCTGAGGGATATGGTGCCACATTATGTCCAATTTGAGCCTTAGATCGACAAAATCCCGAGCTGATTGGAGGGACCTACTCATAATGCTCTCAGCGTTCTCAATCCGCATGAAGTGTTGTGTGGTATTGACAAGACATTTCAGATCGATTCCGTATTTCTGGATTTCCAGACGGCTTTTGACACTGTACCACACAAGCGGCTCGTAGTGAAATTCCGTGCTTGAGGAATATCATCTCAGTTCTGTGACTGGATTCACGATTTCCTGTCAGAGAGGTCACAGTTGTAATTGACGGAAAGTCATCGAGTAAAACAGAATCGATTTCTGGCGTTACCAAAGGTAGTGTTGTAGGTCCTTTGCTGTTCCCTATCTATATAAACGATTTGAGAGACAAACTGAGCTGCCATCTGATGTTGTTTGCAGATGACGCTGTCGTTTATCGACTAATAAAGTCATCAGAAGATCAAAACAAACTGTAAAACGATTTGGTAAAGATATATGAATGGTGCCAAAATTGGCAGTTGACCATAAATAACGAAAAGTGTGAGGTCATCGACATGAGTGCTAAAAGGAATCCATTAAACTTCAGGTACACGATAAATGAGTCAAATATAAAGCCCGTAAATTCCACTAAATACCTAGGAACTACAATTACGAACAATGTAAATTGGAAGGAACACATAGAAAGTGTTGTGGGGAAGGCTAAGAAAAGACTGTGTTTTATTGGCAGGACACTTAGAAAATGTAGCAAACCTACTAAGGAGACTGCCTGCACTACGCTTGTCCGACCTCTTTTGGAATACTGCTGCGCGGTGTGAGATCCTTACCAGATAGCATTGACGAAGTACATCTAAAAAGTTCAAAATCGGCCAGCACGTTTTGTATTATCGAAAAATATGGGTGAGAGTGTCACTGAAATGATACAGGATTTGGGTTGCACATCATTGAAAGAAACGCGTTTTTCGTTGCAACGGAATCTTCTCACGAAATTCCAATCACCAACTTCCTTATCCGGATACGAAAATATTGTGTTGACAGCGACCTACATAGGGAGAAACGATCACCACGATAAAACAAGGGAACTCAGAGCTAGTACGGAAAGATATAGGTGCTCGTTCTTACCTCGCGCTATAAGAGATTGGAATCACATATAATGAATGGTAAAGGTGGTTCGATGAACCCTCTGCCAGGCACTTTAATATGATTTGCAGAGTACCCATGTAGATGTAGATGTAGAATTGGGGATACATCCGGCGACCTTGCTGGCCAAGGCAGGGTTCTGAAAGAGCGTAGACAAGCAGTACAAACTCTCGTCGTGTGTAAGTAGGCATCATCTTGTTGAATCTCCAGGATGGCTCGCCATGAAAGGCAACAAAAGGGGAGGGGGGGGAGAGAATTCCGCCACTGGTCATTGGGGCTCAGTTCGAAGCGGGCCTCATCACTAAAGACAATTCTACACCTGTCAATGACATTCCAGGCCAAACAAGTGTCTGGAAATGCCACGGAGATGCCAATCTGACCGTCACTCGTCATACGGCCCGACATACAGAGCAGGACTCCCTTCGATCTCATCCGCGGCACCCTCACCGTACAGCAATATGTCGACCATACTCTGCGTCCAGTTTTGTTGTCCCCCATTGCAAGTTATCCAGGGCACGATAATACTATTACGCACGACGAGAGTTTCTACTGCTTATCTTCGTGCTCGCCAAACGCTACCTTGGCCAACAAGGTCAACGGGACTCTACCCGGTTGAGGACGTCTGGAGCATTATGAGCTGGGCCCTCCAAGCAATCAGTGCCCAGACGTATAACTAGTTCCTTTTTTTTCTTTTTTTAACAGACAGAGAGAGATTATGTTGCAGTGTATCTACGAATGCGATAAGAAAACCTCTCTCTGTCTTTTTAAATACATATATTAAGAGAGGAAATTCACCGTCTCGTAGAAACACGCTATCATACACTGAGATGACAAAAGTCATGGGATATCTCCTAATGTAGTTTCAGGCCTCCTTTTTCCCAGCATAGCGCAGCAATTCGACAAGCCGTGGTACCTCTCTGCATAAATACCGAGCCATGGTGCCTCTATAGCCGTCCACAACTGCCAAACTGTAGCCGGTGCAGGACTTGTGCATGAAACCGCCTAGCTGAACGTCCTGCACTGTTTGTAACTCCCAAGGAGTTCGTGCTCGATGTTGACGGTGCGAACCTTTGAGACCACTCTGGCGAGCCATTAGTCATTCGGTGTCCATGATGCAAGTTTTGAAATTTTCTTGAGTGATGACGATTTCCATGTTGTAAAGTATAATACCTATATCCCATAGAAGTTGGATCCCTGTGCCTCCCGGATATTCATTTTCTGTCGCCCTCCTGATGCACAAGGTGTGTCATTAGCAGCTAATATTTTTCCTGTCATAGATGTTAACGCAATGATTTCAAATGAGCCTTCGTAAAGACTGAACTTTGGACCTAGCACTAGCACTCAAGGAGTTCCTTGTTAGTTCAGGAGATATGACGTCATAAACACTGAGGTGCGTGAAAAACATTACTGAAGACATTTAAATTTATTAGTTCGTATACAATTTTCAACACTTTTCGCATGCCGTATCCACATCTACCATGAATGTACTTACAAAGATACATCACTGTACGACAAGTAGTTCAAGAGGTATGAGTCACATGCTGAGACGCGTCAAAAACTGCCGCATCATGCATGGCGTTTTAATCCATTATTTACTTGCTCTATTCACAACACGTTTCGCAGACGGTATTCAGATATGCCGCTGAATGTACCTAGAAAAATATTTTGTTGTGTGATCCATAGTTCATGAGATATGACGTCATGAAGACTGAAATGCTTTCGAAACTTCCGCAACATACACGGCACAGCGTTTTAATTTAGTACTTCTTTACTACTAACTCTATTCATAACATATTTCGTGCACAGTGGCCGTACATATCTTACTGTAACTGCAAAATTATATCATTGAACGGTACATAGTTCGCGAGATACCTCGTCATAAACATTGAGTTACATGAAAAGGAAGCTGTTGGTCAAATTTCGGTGCACATACAAATGACATGTGTGTACAAATACGAGTGAAATTTGTTTAATATATTTGAAATATATCGCATGTGCGTTTTCGGGCAAAGCCATGGATTAAAAGGCCATTCTAAACCCTTGGAACAATTTCAATCAAATTTGTTAGACACATTAGTTACAATCTGGAAAAGAAACGTAGTGGTAAGAACCACCAGCATCCTATTCGTGTGAGTGTAACAAGTTGGAGAAAGAAGGAAGGACGAAGAGATGCACAGACAGAAAAGAAAACGCAGGAAATATTCACGGATAGGAGGAGGAAGAGATGGACAGAAATAGGGTGGTGGAAATGGACAGAGAGAGAGAGATAGGAGATGAACAGAGAAAGGAAAGAGGAGGAGATGAACAGAGACAGGGTAAGGAAGTGTCAGGCAAAGAGATGGAGGAGGATGAGATGAACAGACGGAGGCGAGAAAGGAAATAGCCACAGAAAGGGAAGGAGACGGACAGACAGAGGGGAGAGAAGGAGATAGGCACAGAAAAGAAATGAGAGCAGATGAAAAGGAAGAGGGGGAGGAGAAGGTGCACAGACAAGGAGGAAGGAGGTGATGCACAGGGGAGGAAGAGCAGATTGACTAAGAGAGAGAGAAGAAGAGGTGAAATTAGAGGGGATAGGAAGAGATGGACAGAGAGAGGAACAGAAGGAATGTACAGAGAGTGGACAGAGAGAGAGGGGGGGTTTAGATGGACGCAGAGGCAGGGAAGGATGAGATGGACCAATAGAAGTTTGGAATAAATATATACCTAGGCAATGTTCGGTACTCCGCCACTACGTATATAATCATTTAGGCACAATTACACAAGAATTTAAATTACTGTCAGGAATAGTTGCAATCAGTACGCAACAACAAATAATAAATAAAATAATAAATAACAAGCAGCCCTCATCAGTAGTTGGTTCAGAGACCATAATTCAAATCCAAAGGACCATCAATTGCTCATGGTAAAAATACATCGATACATTGGAGCATAAGTCTAACAGAAACACAATGAGTTATAACACGTAAACCACAACTGGCCAAATCAGTGCATTACAGAGAACAACAATTATTTAGTTATTACCGGTCATAGACCGGTCACACTAAAGTATATTGAGACGTCATAATTTCATTCTCTAACTGAAACAGGGCACAGCAATACACAATAAATAGCTGCTGGCCCAAATCTACAAGTTACACGCAACAGAAATATATTGAAAAGTCATAATAAATTTTTTCACAATATAACAATCGCATGTTAAGACGCCACGGTGTAAATAGCTAATCCACAACATCCAAAATTTATACATGTTCTACAGGCACAAGCACGTGCAAAATTACTGACGTGAACAGTAACTGAAGATATACTACATGGAACTAATATGGCGTTAAGAAAATGTAACATACATTAGGAACACCTTCCTGCCCCCTTCCCCCTTAAGCTTGAACATACGGTGTCAGGGGTCGTGAATCTATAGAGTGATCCCCAGCATTCTTGGTAACCACCTTCTATTTTGAGTTGGCTAATGTACATCTGAAACGACTTATTGGTGGTTGGACCTTGTACTGTAGTGCCCTTCAGCTAGGTCTCCCTCCCTTCCTCCCTTTGACGGGCGCATTTTTTGTGGCGACTCAGCGAAGCTAATTTTTTTTGCATCGAATTAGAATTGTGATCAATTTATTATATTTAATTTTTTGATGGTTTTATTTTTATTATTTAGGACTAAAAATTATCGTGGTAAATATATCACCACAGCACTTTTTTAAACGTTACATTTTCGGTGGTAAACCGATTTCCCACTTGTGAGCTTTACACTTTGGTGGGAAGAAGATATCCCATTTCCATTTTATAAGTTGTAACATGTCGGCATTAGATGTAAGTAAATTTTAAGAAGTCGGTGATTTCTTTTTATTTTACTTTATTTCAAAAACATTTACATTACAAATTTACAACTAATAATTCTTTTTCAATAATATGTTCAAATGATTGTTACATTTTCTTTTTATTTTCCACGAAACTGACGGAAGCATGTTTCGATACACAGGAGTACGTTGCAGGAGCAGCATACATATTTTGTTCTCTTGTCACGAGCTTTTGTTGAACACTTTCGGCACCGTCTGTAGGTTGTTTCTAAAACAGGCATATGATCGCCTACTTTTGCCAGTCGAACATGACCTGGTACCGTGTTCTTATTGGTTAGAATGGTTACCGGACGTCCTTTTTTTTTCGGTATGTAACACCATCTATCAATTCTTTTGCGAGTCGTAATCGAAAGTTCAATTGATCTTCAGATCCCACTTGTCCTTTATTAGTTTTGTACAATTTAAAAGCATTTACAACTGCCATGTCTAATAGGAAATAGAGAATCCGATGCCACCACTTACGAGAACGTCGATCTATTGCATAACGTTCTCTAAATTGATCAAAGTGATCTACACGTCCCATTATGGTATTGTATGCTGCCACAGCTGTGGGACACGTAACTATGCTGGTTGTGCCATCCTTATTCTTTCTTGAGACAAGTGTGGTATCTCTAGGATTGTCTCAAGTTGTCAAAATAGTGACAGGTTTGTTGTCCATCCATTTTATAGCTGCAGTGCCACGTTTGCATTGAAACTGAAATTCTCCTCCTTTCAAGGTACATTTATCTTTCATCATTTTCGGTTTGCTCTGACACTCCCTATAGAGCAGATTCCATTACTGAAAAGCATTTGCATTAGATTCACTGTGGTGAAGAAGTTGTCAAACGCTACTAAACTGTTACTGTATTTCAGGTCTTGGGTGAGGCTAATGACTACACGCTCTCCCAGAGAATTTTCTGTACATCCATCATTAGATTTTCCTGTGTAAAATATCAAATTTTATGAAATAGCCAGTGTTTGAATCTGCTAAACACCATACCTTGTATCCTCGTTTTACTGGTTTGAGAGGCATATACTGCTTGAGCGAAGACCGTCCCTTGAAAGGTATCATGCTTTCATCCACAGCCAATACCTTACTAGCAGTGTATGGCTTACGAACTGTGTTGTTCAGAAAGGTTATAAGAGGTCTGACTTTGTGAAGTTTATCGTGGTTTGGATGCCCTCTTGGAGAATTCTGCCTGTTGCCATTTACGTGAATAGTTTCATATATCTTTTTGAAACGTTTGCATGTCATAGGTTTCGATATGTAAGGCTGACCTAAGGCAGGTTTGGAACTCCAGTAGTGCACTACACTTGGGAACACAACCACACCCATCAAGATATTCATTCCAATCCAGGCCTGTAACTCCTCTACAGATAAATTTGTCCAGTTATTTGTTGACTTACTTCCAGCCTGACCAGATTGCCGTTTTTGTTTCTGTTGCTCAGCATACAGATTTGTCTGCTGAACCACACACTCCAGCATCTCATTGGTAAATAAAGAAAGGATGTAGTCTCTCTCTATGCTGTGTTTTTTCAATGGGTGGTTGTCAACTGGTTCTCCTTTTGTATCGACGCGAAGAAAGTCGAAAACAGCAGTGTCATCGGACCATTCCTCTTCTGCTAATGGATCTTCTGCACTTACGGTACTGTCACTAGAAACATCGACGTCCATGGAGCAAGAATTGTTTGCACTGTTATTGACATTAGGTTGTGGAACCAAACACGAATAAACGTCTGAAACAAATTCATCTTCTGAAGCTTCATCACTTTCTATTTCAGAAGCCTCAGGATCGCTAGGTAGTGAAAATAGCAACTCCAATGCTTCTTCTGATGGGTATTTCTTAGTATATGCGTCCATCTTTGACATTTTTGCTACGAAAAGCAAAGAAAGATTGTGAGGTGAACAATAAGTGATAATATGATACGACAATTATATTTGCCACCACTATTAAAATTCACTTACCACAATGTGAAAACAGTAAAGCTATGAGTTGATAATAGTGACACAGACATATACTTCAGAAGCGAAGCAAACTCTTCCGACAACAGTAGTGATCCCGCGATACACACAAACTGATTGTTGTAGCAGTTTTCATACACCTGGTACAGTGTACTACCACAAGATATCCGGCAAATACAGTGGTGGTAAGACGTATTCCCAGAAGCGTTGTGGTACCTCGACGTTTGTGGTAAGTATGCTTCCCAAGGACCACAAAAGACATTGTGGTATATATATTTCCCGAGCCCCTTTCAGAAACGACTTTTGGTGGTAAGCATACTTCCCAAGGCCCTGGGAACACCATTATTTGGTGGGATATATATTTCCCACAGCCCTAAAAGCTATGTTTAGCAACAAACAGAAACCAGAGCTGGTGCAGCGGACTATCATTAGGGGCCAGTAGCATACGGAAGTGGGAACATGTATTTCCATGAACGCAGTAAAGGAGTACCATTAGTGGGAAGTATATCTCCCACAGCCCTCGAAAGGGTTAAGCTGAGCCTGAACCTGCAGCCACAACCTGATCATCGTCCCCAGTTCAGTTATTGAGGTGACGTCGCCTACTTATAATGTGGCACCCACTCCTGATAGCAGCACCCATGGGTGTTGGAAATTTCAAATATACTTCACATGTGTTTAACAAATTTCACACATATTTGTACACGTCTATAGCGACTTTTGCCCGGCAGTTTCATTTTCTCGCAGCTCAAAGTTTATGACACGTATCTCCTGAACTACATGTTGTAAAATGACATAATTTTGGCGGTAAATCCATTTCTTCTATCTGTAATACGTGTCGTTAATATAGTATATCCTTAACTATGTGTTGAACAATGACGTAAGTTTGCAATTAAATCCAGTGGTATACCTGACTTCTGACTGTGACATGTGTAGTGAATAGAGTTATTAGCAAAAAAGTAATAAATTCAAAAGTCATGCATCGTGCAGCAGTTTTTCATGCATCTCAGTATTTGGCATTATATCTCCTAAATTATGTGTGATACAATGACATAAGTTTGCAGGTGCATTCAACGGAACACATGGATACTGCCTGTCAATTTAGTTGTGAACTAAGAAGTAATAAACCTATATTTCACCCATGATGCGGCAGTTATTCACGCATCTCAGATTTTATGACATCATATCTCCTGAACTATGGGTCTTACAATGATATAATTTTACTAGCATATTCGATGGTATATGTGAATTCTGTCTGCGAAATGTGTTACGAACACAAGCAGTACGAAAGAAGTAACAAATGGAAACAGTGTGCTCCATGTGGCAGTTTCACAGCATGAAGTATAAAAATACAGTAAAAATTTAACTTTTCTCCTTAGATCATTTTCTGTGGCTTGCCAGCGAGAAAAAGTTTCATAAAGACTTTAAATTATGTGTCAAGTTTGTTGCAACTCATTAAGTGCTCTAACTGTCAAATTGAGGATGAATAAAGTATGGATTTTCAAGTGTTGTGAACTACACTACGTTTCACGATCACCCTCTCATAGGTAGGTAATTCTTAACTCCCATGCGATGATTTCCAGACAGACACCGAAAGTTTTGTGAATTCGGTCCAGTGATTTAGGAGATGTGGAATAGATATATATACATATATATGTACATTGATCTTCACTATATCTATGTATAAATTGGGCATTTAAAATTACACTGATAAACTTCGAGGTGATGTAAAAGGTGTTTTGAGAAACAAAATGAGGATAGGAACCCATGTCTACAAATGTCATCCAACGATGTTACCGAGCATCAAAGTTGTAGGCGCCGGCACCTTGCCCTAGACCATCCCTCGGGCAGCAAGCATGACGTTGTATGTGAACAGACTGGGCAGGTATTCGGTGATTGCAAATGACTGTACAATCGCCAGCGGATAAGATGGAGCTTGCTGCTGCATAGACAGGCCTACTTCCTATGAATGTGACGCTCTGTTTACCGTCGTGGCTGACAGTGTCGAACCTGAGTTCCAAAGTATTGTTTTCCATAACCCCTATGTGATCTCCAATGTTTTGCGTATAGATTACAGGATGTAGCAGACAGAGATCAACAGCGTCGAAATTACAGGGATGAAAGTGAGCCTACGCAGGAGCCATAGCCGTCTACTCCAATGGAGTGTGCGGCAAACATGTAGAGCAGCTGTGCGCTTATTGAGTTTAAAGGTCAGGAGCCATGAATGCAAGAAATCAGAGAGGGACCATAGGTGTAGACTCTGTGGCAGGCATCAGACAACAGGATACAAGGAATGAACATTACCATATATTATGTTGGTACAGGAAATAAAATACGTTGTACGAAGTAAACAACATGTTAAAACAAACGTTAAAAGCTAAGTGATCCGTTCAATCCAGAATTTTTTCTTCACTTGTTTAGATTAGTTTATTGGATTTCTGGAATTTCTTACAACAGGCTTTCACCTCTTACGAATTAAATACAATCACAGTAGGTGTTCAAAATCCCAATGTCGCATAGTGTCTGATGTCTGCCTATCCGTGTCTGCTGTACTCACTTAAAGATGCTGGACAAGGTGCAAACAACCTCATATGCTGCATGTAGCTTTGCCACTTGTTCTTCCCCTGAATGCACCACATTTTGTACAACCCAGTTTAATTCAGAGAGCCTCATAGGAACAAGTCTAGCGATTTGAGGTAAGGTGACCATGTTACAGGGCTACCTCAATCAATCTAGCAATTCCCAAACATCCGTTCAGTCTGGGTTCTCGCAGCTTCATCGAAGTGTGTGGCTGCCACCTTGTGCAGGAACCATTTTAGCATTCACAGCTGGGTTGTGTGGAGCGAGTCCATTTCCAGTCCTGTTATTTTGAAAAGAATTAAAACTCCTCAAACTGTTCTGACTACTTGTACTGCATTGATTCTTATACGATGTTGCACTCGATCTTGAGTCTTTGTATAGCATATCTAATGGATCCATAGCATCAAGAATTTCTCCATACCTAATCACTTATGCGGGAGGACGACGGTTCAATCCCACGTCCGGCCATCCTGATTTAGGTTTTTCGTGATTTCCCTAAATCACTCCTGGTTCCTCTGAGAGGGCACGGCCGACTTCCTTCCCCACCCTTCACTAGTCCGATGAGACCGATGACCTCGCTGTCTGATCTCCTTCCCCAAACAACCCAACCCATTTATGGTGATCCACTTTTCTCTAATCTCATCGAGCAGCTTGGACTTCATAACTCTGAGTAGGTCTTTATTGCTAATTGGATCAGTCCAGTATCATGGCTTATTTCTATATTTTTCAAAATATTTGTGCAGAACCCCTTGCCTCGGATTTTATGGCTTATCCTGAATAGCTTCTTGTGTAAACGTTACTGAACTGATGTTGAACAGTATTTTCCAATAAATGCCTTCTCAAACTCTTCATAAATTCTATAGGACTCGGCTGTGTCAAATGCCGACAGTGCTCCATCATTGTGAATGAGCCCACTTAAACACTAATCGTTTGTACTTCAGTCCACAAACGTGGAAATGTGTCTCTCAAAGCAATAACTCTTAAACAGCATACTCATCTTTATCAACAATAATACTTTCACTGATCTAATTCTAATGAGCAAATGGAGTCATCCACCACCATCTTCCTAAATAACTTTCAAACCATATTTTGAATAAACATGATATTGCCATGATGGTTATATCAATCTTCTATGCTGTTTCATTAAAATAAATTATTCAGGTTCTATTAATACAATACAGATTACTTATACTTTGACTGTAAAATTGAGATTTATATGATTTTACAAGTTTGGTATACAAAAATGCCTTTTATAGCTTATTTCTCTGAATATTACGATCAATCAGTAAAACAATTCATATTATTATTAATCAATATGCATGTGACAGTATGTGTACCTAATATGCTGCAAAACACCGAGCACAAAAACGCGATTTTCCGGTTCTCGTACGTCAGGGACTGTTGGTGATAAAATGGTAGGGTCAAGTGTTTCTGATAGCCCTTGAACTAGGGGCCATTTATAGTTCCAGCAGAAGGATCGTCTTGGTGTCACTACCCTATGGTACAGGTCAAAATATAAATATTACACACCTCCTCCTGCTTAGGTAAATGGAGCAAATCAGTTGGCTCTTTCTGAATTTGATGTGATCCACGATTGTTATGGTGGGACTTACGGAGGAACCGTTAGTTCATGGGAGGTTCCTCGAAGAACCCAAAAAAATGGGTTTTGACTACACTTTCGCAGTCACCAGTGGACCAAAACCCGGTCGAAGATTCCAAGAACAGCTAACACTGAAAATAGCTGAAATTTTTAAGATATATTCCTAAGAGTTATCTCGAGCAGTCTTGAAATTTTTCTTGATATATTTATCCGTTTACCAGAGGTTCAAAATTACCTGACTTCTGCACGTGAAACCCGGTATGAGGTGAAATCTAAATAATAAAGAACTGCAATAAATTGCTCAGATTTGAACATTATATTCTCTAGGCATTTCTCTAAAAGCATCATCTGCACGTTTACAAAAATATTTATCCGTTACCGAGACACACACCCAAAATTTGTTCTCTTTGTACCTGAACTCTGCCGTGAATTCCGAGTCGTCTATGCACAGAAGGTGGCTGGAATTTTTGCGACTTATTCCTAAGATTTCGATCTTTAATTACTTTCAAAATCTTCTTCATATTTTTATCCTTTTCCGGGATACAGGGGCTCAAAATTATCATACTTATACACGTAAAATACGAAATGAGGCGAAAACACTGTTTATAAAGTGACGTGGGTGGGAGAAATATGCCATACATTTTCTCCGTTATTATCTGAGGACTCCATAGTGTAGTACTGAAACTCACAAAAATTTTTTGTGCATATAAAATCTAGTACGAGATGTAAAATTACTTTTGCGCTTTTTCAATTTTACCAGCTGCCTAATTATATCTTTCTCAGCATCTTTCAAACTTTTCCGAAAATTTGTGGTATGGAAACATGTTCCAGCTTTTTTATGCAAACAGAGAAGAAGACAGCGTCAGTGACAGAGATACAGAAAGGTAATAAATACTGGAAGAACGAAGGAGAACATGTCAGTGTGACAGGAAAAGGGGGACACAGTGGCAATGGAACATAGTTGACAATGGCAGAACAGTTCAAGAAGAAGAATGATTGGAACAGTGCTTGGGGGGGGGGGGGGGGAGTAAGGAGGTAAGGAGAAAAGGAGAAGGAGGAAGTGGAAGTGGGTGACAGTCAGTGATAATGAGAGACAGGGAATATAAAAATGACAACGAGGAACAGAGATATAGTGACAGTGAAAAGCAAGGAATGAGCTGTCAGCAATAGCACAGAGCAAGTGAGAGAGAGTGGCAATGAGAAGAGATTGTAGTAGTAGGACAGAATGAAGTTAACTGAAGCTATAAGCTGTGACACCGTAGACAATGACAGGGAGACACAAAAAGATAACGACATTGAGTTGGGCAGAATGAGTGAGTGGGTAAAGTTAAATGGGGGTTGATAGTGAGCTGCTTGCTGTGATGGACTCGTGGGTGTGAGTTACGTTTAGGGGAGCTTGTGGAAGTTTGAGGTGAGTTGCATGTTTAAAAAAGCGAGAATATATTCGTATGTCAAATTTTCTGGAAAAGATTTTAAAGCCGCAGACAAATAAACAGGGATATATTCATAAGTTTTGTGTTTCGATAGAATCATTTTGCCCCTGGTAATGTAGAATTCAACTCTAGATTCGACATCGAATTTCAGTACCTTCACTGTATTAGAAAATGTATCTGTATTTTATTCATCTTTTTTACTCTACATAGTGTAGGTCATCCAATGCCCATGCTCAATGCTGACTCTGTTCTGTGTACAATCATTATAGCTTATCTTTCACATTCTAGTGCCTCCTCCATAACTGAGTGGTCATATTGCAGGGGACCCAGGTTCGATTCAACGTATTGTCAAGTATTTTCCCTTGGTGGGAGCAATGGTGTGGAGTGCACTCAGGCTCGTTGGTGCTAGCCAAAGACGCCTCCATAACGCATCATGACGCCACATGGCAAAGAGTGAAGTAGCGCCAAATTCGTTTTCTTGGTACTTCAAGGTTTGTACTTGAAGCACGTCTTACGTTATATCTGGCTAAACAGTAAGTTATATCACAATACAATTTGTAAAATGAAATGAAACTTTAGATTCGATGTTGACACTCGATTTTATCGCTGTAGAAACAAAAAAAAATCAACAATGTTTTATTGAGTTCTAGTGCTTATATTCTAATGCTTATGCTTAATTTTCATGCAGTTCAATGTACAAATATTTTATCTCACTAAAATTTAAAACATTCGAAATTCGTTTAGAAAATTCATTCATATAAAATATTTTTATTCTTCATATATAACATGTGTCTGTAAAATTTTAGCCATTCAGTAGAATGTCATATTAGAAGTTATTGTACATAATTTTACTTATCTCCTCGACCGTCCAAACTAACTTAAACACTTTAACGTATTTTACTATGCTCATATACTGCGCACAGTTTCTATACCTTGATACCTAAACAGTTCTGAAATCTTTCAAATTAATGTCTTTGTTGTAAATAATCTTCACAGATTGGACGCCGGATCACATTGTCCAAATTCCACAATATTTCCTCAGAGCAACTGTCCAACATCTTCAAGTGGTCAACCTCGCTGGTGGCTAGGTAGGACTGACGGTATCCGACGCCCCGTTTGTCTTTGTTACTTACCCGAAGATGGGTCAAGTTTTGTAAACGTTGAATGTGTGTGCTACAGTAAAAAATGGAATGGTGTGAGTCAAGTAATTTCTACTGAATATAACAACACTTGCATACAAATATGTGTTAACTTCTAAATATAAAGCAGAAATACACTACAAACTAGACGAGCAGCCATATGCACCACGTAAGCTACTGATCATTTCATGTTTTAGTGATTTCAGTATCATTTCATGTGTATTTCCAGGAATGCAAAAATAAGTCTGTCATACGTTTACAAGAAATAAGGCAGAGTGCAACACAAGGTAAATATGAGAAAGTCCATCCCTTGGTCAGACAAAGTTAAGAAAAAGACGAAGATAGCTCATATGACTCAATAACACAAATCATCCGTTTACATGGAGCGGAATATTGCAAAATGGCAAAATAAGCTTACGTAGCATTTAATGAAGACAATGAACCATTATTGTCGAAGTGTTGTGCATGGAAGATGCTAATATACGGCAGAACACCCGTCAGTCGAAGATGTCTAGATGAGGAAAACCTGAAGTCATGCAGATGAACTTTTTGAGAAGAAATTGTTGAATGTCCTTCGACAGTAAGTCCCAAATATTCAAATGAGTCAATGAGTGAAAAGTCTCACATTCATCATCAAAGACGTGAAACAACGGGATCTGAAATGGTATGGTCATGTGATGTGATTATACAATGTTGGCAAACTACATAGAAGAGAAAAAGAGGAAGTCCCTACTCAAACTGGAAGAGAAAAATGTAAGTCGATTAACAACGAACAGGAAAGAATATTTACACGTGGATCGAGAATTTTTGATGCCAGGTAAGCGAGAAACAGTTTAAAGGACAGTAACGAAATGGTGAATAGAAATTACATAACTATGAAAAAAGACCATTTCTGTTTATCTTATTATAAAAAACCAATCATGGTTATCATCAAACGAGGTCCCAGTAGTAAGTTAAAGAAATTTATACTAGCCATCTTAATACACATTTGTAATAAACCCGAAACTGGTAACAGTTTGTTATATTGATAATTTTTACTAATGGACCGTCTGACAGCAACTGCATAAACACAATTTTAGTGCTATACGCGTTTAGCCTTTATTTTCTGCAAGGCATCATCAGTGGCAGGTTGTGTGGACAATTCCAAAACCGTAAATTGGAATTCATAAGAAGAAGAACAACACCAAAAATGCAACGAGAGCGAAATATGTAAGAAATTGTCCACACACCTGCCACTGATGATGCCTTGCAGAAAATAAAGGCGAAACAGGTATGGCATTAAAATTTTGTTTTATTCAGTTGCTGTCAGATGTTCCAGAAGTAAAAATTATCAATATACCGTAATATTACACGCAACTCAGGAAGACAGGACTAAAAAAGTTGAAGATGGTAACAGTCTGATTTCAAAAACTTCTTCCAACCATATTAGTGACTGGTTGTTGTTTTAAATCATATTGTTGGATTTTATATAATAGATTCAGAACATATAGCATATGACGTTATGGTTACGAGTAATTTGAAGTATGTGGTCATAAACCTGTAAGAAGCTTGTACAAGCAGGAGGCTCTGTAAAGTGGCAAATTTTCGTAGCTGACGTCAGGAGAAAAACAGGTGCTCAAGTTTATTTACTAATAAAAGGTAAGTGGAGACAGATACATACACGAATTAAATGTTGATATTGTTTTCTTTTCATTTTCACTGTAAAAGTTTGTACAAAATACAAAGTGTTGTCTATATAAGTGCATATATTTTTATATGTGTTACCTTAATATACACACATATCAGTGTGTTGGTTGATTTTTCTCTGTGTCTACCAGATTTCCACAAACACACGACAGACTTTATGATCTGATATTTGCTGCATGGTCGTAACTGCACCACTCAGTCGAGTACCTCTGCTAGTAGAGACTAATTATTTTGCATCCACAGGTCCAACTCAGCACCTGGCCTGCTGTCTAGGGTAATATAAGCTTTAATATAAGCTTTAATGGTTTGCTCTTGCCATACATACTTGGAGGCACTAGCCAACTTAAATACATACGATTTGTGGTAGCTACAATCATTAGTCTACAAATGACATAAATACTGACGTAATGTTGTTTATAATATCATTCTCAGTCACTAATGAAAATATCTGCACTTATACCCATTACATCCTGTATGTTATGGGTGAGAGAAAAGGAAAATTTGCAGCAAGCTGTTGGTGCTTCTACAAAGAAACTCCGTGGCGGTACAGACTACGCAAATACAATTAAATGTTTAAAATACCGGTAGTGCTCTTCCCATGTCGGACCTTAGGTTGGATTTTATGGCAGTTGCATGAGAGAGGATTGCCTGCATAGTCACGCGATAGTAGAAGCCTTAGAGAGTCCTGCAAGAGCAGTTGACTATTGAATTTATTTACCACATCTTACATCAACAATAACATAACAACGCAATCGTACCAAAATGCGTTAACCTGGCCTGAAAAAAGTGGGCAAGTCAGCTTTAAAAACTTGCATAAACTCGTCACGTAAAAGTTTCAGTTTAGGTTAACACATTTTGGTTCGGTTGCAATGTTATGCTATTCCAACCAGTACTGTTGCTGTAAGAGATGGTATATAAACTGAAGTCGATTTGTCAGTTCGTTAGAAGGTAATGTACTAGGGAAGAGTTAGGTTGAAAAAACTGTAATTGAAATAAACTGATCATTTCATTACTAACAAATCGAATTCAGTTATTACTGTTATTTTCAGAAGAAAATTGTGATCACGGTAAATTCCGATTAATTTTCAATGTGAAGTAGTTGGTCGTTGTAGAACAATATTCAGTGAGAGTGGTTTATGCTTTTTACTAGAAAAAGGATTTTGTGGAACAGCCCTGAGTGCTCGTGGTGGAGTCGAGGGCATTTTTTTTATTTTAATAGGGAGTACTGTCGAGCACCAGGTATCTTGAGCTGTTAACGAATTAAATTTACCTAACAGCTAAAATTAGGCTATACTTGATCGTGTTCTCTGTCAATTTTGTGTCGTTATAAGGATCTATTAGAGGGAACAGCATACAGTGTTAATAATAGTCACTTACTAGTAAACAGAAGTGAATTTTCATCTCAGTAATAACAAATATTGGGAAGAGTAGTTAGCTAGAAGTTAAGTGATGGAAATTTGTACAACTTGTTTAATTGTTAGTGATCAAGTGGCAGTGGCACTAGTTTTTTCTATGGCACATGTATCAAGTTGAAATGACACTGAAATCAAGATCACTCATAGCATTAAAACAAAAAACTGTGTTATTTATTCAGCAACTATTTGGTATAAAGAACATATAATTACTAGTATCCAAAAGAAAGTTTAAATCATATGTTTCAAGAGAAAGACTAATATTACTTTACAACAAAATACAAAATGCGAAAGAACAGGAAAGGAAAGATAAGAAAAAATGTATTTCATGTACAAAAATACGGTAGTTTAAACTAGGCTTTGAGCTAAAATATTTCTGAAATTCCGTCATGTTCCTCAGTAAGACGTTATTGGGTAAAGATTAACATATGAGTTAATGAAAAGAAAATACTGAATCACATAAAATAAAATCATATTTTCATGATATGCCACTGATATGTCTTAAAAGGAATTGACGATTCTCATATTCGTAGTATGTCTGACCAGCAAGTTGACAGAGTTTTGCAATCTTAATACCCGCAATAGCAAAAGAAAGGGTAAATATTAATTTTTTGTAAAGGTCAATTTTGAAAGGAAATGTTTACCACCAGATTTAGATACTGTATGGTACACGATACTAAATAGGCAGAATTGGATTCTAAATCAAAGTGTATGCAATTTATAATAACCGAATGAGTAATACTAGTTGTTCCAATTTAATTTATAATATGACATGCGATCTTTATGTGTATTTAAGTGATTTTCTCTTGCTGACATTCATGTATATAAAGGGTGCAACTGATAATACATTGTATTATTATTGTGTGCGACGGACCACTTGCGCCGCATACAGATAGTTTCATCTAACTTACGAAGACTGTGCGCTGTTAAGTGGCAAAATATAACTAATTTCTGTGAGAGCTTACCACGAACCACTACAAATATTTAACAATGAACTGTAAGATGGATAGTATAGTTACAGAGATACTGAATATGGGTTACTACAACAGTAGCTCTCATATATTTGTTTTCAAAAGTTTGGAGAACTTTTATGAATTTTAATTATTTGTACATGGAGAACATTGATTATTTGAGCCACTTTGCTTCAATGCAGTCTCAGCACGAATATGATTTGCCTCTAAATTTTCTTTGGAATTTGAGTGTAATATTGTCTATGAAATGCATGTTACAGTAACTCTGGCATAAACTGGCAAACTGAGCACTCGTGTTTACTTTCCTTGAGATGTGATATCAGTTGTAGAAATTATCACTGACTGATGTATAAAGTTTGTTATTTATTTTAATCATTACACCCAATTAAACTAAGGGATTGTTAATCGAATTCTGAATTTAAATGAGGAGTGTGCAACTATGAATGCTGCTTTCGCTGTGTGTTTTTTGGTTCCCCTTTTACTCCACAGCCATTTGCGCTGCACTTTACGTCGTTTTAGCTCAGAAAGATCGATCACAACTTAAGTTGATGTGTGATGTCAATTAGTTGGTACAGAGGTAACAATACAAAAGAAACTGAAGTTGCTGTACGGTTTCACTTGGTCAATACGAAGATAACAAAAGGAACTGAAGTTGTTATACACTGAAGAGCAAAAGAAACTGGTACACCATAATATCATGGAGGGCTCCCACGAGCACGCAGAAGTGCCACAAAACGACATGACATGGACTCGAATAATGTCTGAAATAGTGTTGGAGGGAACTGACACCACGAATCCTGCAGGGCTGTCCACAAATCCGTAAGGATACTAGTGGGTCGAGGTCTCTTCTGAACAGCAAGTTTCAGGATATCTCGTGTATCCTCAATAATGTTCATGTCTGGGGAGTTTGGTGGCCAGAGGAAGTTCTTAAACTCAGAAGCGTGTTCCTGGAGCTACTCTGTAGCAATTTCGGACGTGTGGGGTGTCACATTGTCCTGCTGGAATTGCCCAAGTCCATCGAAATACACAGTGATCAGACAGGATGCTTACGTACGTGTCACCTGTCAGAGTTGTATCTAGACGTTTCAGGGGTCCCGTATCGCTCGAACTGCATACGCTTCTCACCGTTACAGAGTCTCTTCCAGCTTGAACAGTTGCCTGCTGACATGCAGAGTCCATGGGTTCATGATGTTGTCTCTATATACGTACACGTCCATCCGCTCGATACAATTTGGAAAGATGAGGCAACACGTTTCCATTCATAAACAGTCTAATGTCGGTGTTGACGGACCCAGGAGAGGTGCCAAGCGTTGGGTCTTGCAGTGCCGTGCAGTCATCAATGATACATGTGGGCCTTCTGCTCCGAAAGCCCATATCGACGATGCTTCGTTGAATGGCTCGCACGCTGATACTTCTTGATGGCCCAGTACTGAGATCTGCAGCAATTTGCGGATTTTTACTACGCTGAACGATCCTCCTCAGTAGCCGTTGGTCCCTTTCTTGCAGGAATTTTTCCCGGCCGCAGCGATGTCGGAGATTTTAACCGGATTGCTGATATTCACGGTACACTCGTGAAACGGCCCTAAGGGAAAATCCCCTCTGCATCGCCACCTCGGAGATGTGTCCCATAGCTCGTGTATCGACTATAACACCACTTTCCACTCATTTAAATCTTGATAACCAGGCATTGTAGAAGCAGAAACCGATCGAACAACTGCGCAGGGCTTCGTCTTACATAGGCGTTGCCGACCATAGCGCCGTATTATGGCTGTTAACATATCTCTATATTTCAATACGCATGCCTATACCAGTTACTTTGGCACTTCTGTGTATAATCCTAACAAGTCGGTACAAAGATAACAAAAGAGGAGGAACTGAAGTTGTTATATGATTCTAGTTGATCGATACGAACGAAAGAGAACTGGTTGAGAGGCAGTATTTAAGGTATCGGTGAGCTCTTGGTAAACTTTCATAGCATTTGAGGAAGCAAATTTATGGTAAATTTTTCTTATGTTTCCAAGATTTTTTTTCTTTATGGTTGATGCTACCTTATTTCGGCGCCAAAAAAGTTTATTTTTATACTTTTTGACTCTATAAGGCGTAGCAAAACACTTATTTCCTTGCGTATACGTAATAACTGTCTATTGTCGAGTATACATAATTCGGAGACAGCCCATGTCAGGACTGCAGAACTACCCTGGGACGGGCGCCGGTTTGCAGGGCGACACGGCGGGTCGTCATACGGGCTGACAGTGCGCCGTCACCCTGAACGTATATCTCCATTCTGGAGCCCGGGGCAGAATCTAATTACCAAATCGACTGAGCGAACCATCAATCAGCTAATGAGCAGCTGTCGCCCATCGACCAGGGACGCAGCTCGCGCCGGCTAACGCTGTCCGACGGGTCTTCCGCCACGTGACCCGCGCATTAACACCCATCACAGGCGCTACGGCCGTGTGCTGTCGTGCTGTGCTCACCAAGGAACACTAGTGTGATAAACGTTGTCCTCTGCACGTAGGTTATACAGCCAACACTCTCAATGGTATGTTTCACATATTCTGATCGATACTTGTTTCCGCTTGTAAACGTGGTGCGTGGGTCACACAATACTCATTAAAGCCTGTACTATGGTAAGTGAGTGGGGTTAACCTTACGAGACAGGATTTTTGTATAGATATTGACCGCGTGTACCTGAATGGAGGCAAATCAGACTTACACCCACTCTGTAATAACAATGATACGTCAAGTAAGTCCGAAATACAACTACACGTCAGGACGGACAAAAAGCAACACAGCAGATGCTACCAATTTGTTAATAATATGGTCGCCAGCCTAATTAGGCATTAACTGAGTTTCTTCTCTGTACAAGTTGATGTACATTCATGCAAAACAACACGTAGTAACACTGCATAATATAGTAAATTTTAGAACTAGAAAATCTATTGAACTGATAGTTTCACTTTCTTGATATGGAAAAACCATAAATACATAACACCACACTATAATTTATACTACCAAACTTCGTACTGTCTATTGATCTGATTAAAATCGGGCATAGGCTACCCTAGAAATAGTAATTTCGAGCCACAAACAAAATGCCAATTTTAGTAAAGATAAAACACTGATAAATTTTGGCTTTTATATTTACTTTAACTTTTGCTGGTCAAATCAATTTAGAACACTTCAGAATTCAAATGAAAAAAGGGGGGGGGGGCGTTGAAACTGTTATGTTTGTTACACTTCAATTCTATTACAATATTGCTTGAAATTTGACATAAACATTAATATTCACATTGAAATTTGTTTACAGTTTTCTTAACACAATGACATGAATCAAAAAAAAAAGAAATGAAATCGGAACATCGATTACACTAATTTATCGAAAAATCAGAAGAAAACAATATTATTTATATGTACAATAGTACAGCGTTGTTGTTGTTACACGCTGAGTGCGAATCTCGGGTTAGTTTCATGGTGGGAGTGAAGGCAGGGTTGGAGGGAGTCACAATTATATACTGTCTTCTCCGCTCCCCCCCCCCCCCCCCTTTCCCACTCCACAAAACCATCACTCTCGGTCTTTACATGTTTCAAATTACAACCATTTTAATAACAACAACAAAAGTAGTAAATGCTTTAATGTCATAACTATAGTAATGGGAAGAATGATAATAAGTCATTGCATGAGATTTTGTGACTGCAGCTGTATGACATCGACATCTTACCACAGTATTTCGACTTACAGTCATGCAGCCACCTTCAGTTGAGTGTTTAAAACGAGACTGCTGGCACACGTCGCTTAGTTTACATCATAAATTAGCGGCGAGACACGTTCACATGAGCTACCGCTGAAAGAGCGCCTTCTGTACAGTGTAATATTTCTAGCTTAGTTAGCCATCATATTAGGCTCCAAGAAGCTGTTCCCAGAGCAGTGGAGATGCAAGAAGTATATAGATGACGAAATGTGGTGTGAGGTACCTGTGACAGATGTTAGATTCGGTACCATTCCCGTGAGAAAGACCGCCTGCGTAATGCTGCTGCTTTGTGATTGGCTGCTGTGTTCGGAGCAAGGGCGCCAAAACGTTAAAGTACAGTTATTATTAATAATTAAACTAATCATTGGAATGACTTCACTTTTTAATATAAATATCTCTCAATAGCTGACTATCAATCAGTCATTTTAGAATTATTAAAAACAATTCAAATCAAAAACAAAAGACTGACTGCTGACGAGGCACTTCGGAAGCGTTTGGATCACGCCTTTTCTGGCATGGCGTACGAAGTGTTTCGGGCGGTTCGTCACTCTGGATTAGGCAGTCGAGAAGAACAGACATGTTGTCTGCCGTACAATGTGTTTCCAATTTTTATTTAAGTTCCTGTTCGTCACTCTGGATTAGGCAGTCGAAATATACAGTCATGTTGTCTGTGGCAGGATGTGTTTGCCAGTATTCAGTATTGAAAGATTGACCCCGGTAGTCTTGAGGCACAGAGACGTGCCACAAATAGTGTAAACATACATTTTCGTAAACATTGTGTTTGATCATGTACTTTGCTATATCAGAAGGTGTTGTGTTAAGATCATGTAATCTTCTCGTGTGGCTACATTAAAATACACGAGTGACATCCCAAAGAAGTGATACATTATTTCGCTAAAAGTCAGTTTCAGCCTCAAGATACAGAACCTACCACCTGCGTGCTGTTTTCTGAGCTGGGGTCATCAACTTGAAGACAGCAGGTTAGTGAACTATAAAAGAACCTTCGTATTCCACACAGTGCAGTGGAAACAACTAGGCGCTTCACGTGTACTGTATGCACAGAACAAATGTGCTCAGTGACATGTAATATGCAGTAATACAGAGGAGCTAAAGGAGGATTATCGTTATTAACACCAACAATCAATTCATTCTTCCTTTGTTGCCGTAACAGTTAAACTACTATTTCGAATATTGGCACGTCCTCTGTCTGATTGCGGTACCCTGGAGTTAAAATTCATGTGCCAACATCAAACATTGTTGATGCTAAACGTGTCGTTAAGCTTCAAATGAATTCTTTCGGATGATGTTATAGAAATCATCCTGTCCCACATCTTATCCAGTTGAAGTCCACTATCACGATTGATAAGGCCTAGCGCCAAACGTATTTTCTGATTCCTCAGTACAGTATAACTCCTCCTAACCGAACAAGAAGGATGGTGGGAGAGGTGGTGGTGGTGGGGGCTGGGGGGGTGAGAGCCGTTTCGCATAAATACTTTTTCGGTTAAGCCGTAAACACTTACGTACTTTATTAAAGATTAACATTAAATTCTTAGGACCGCCGTACATCAGCATACAGTGTACTGTACTTAATAGTTTCTAGCAAATGAACTTTTCATCCAAAAAACTCATTAACGTTCGTTTGTTTCTTGTGCCCTCGACACATTTTCGGGCAGCGATGTCCCGCCTCGTTTCATTAGGACATCACCTGGGTTGACTCACAGCGTCATTCAACTAACCTTGGGGCAACATATAATAACAGTAACACCTGTACTATAATTTCTGTGTTACACTGTATTCAGTATGTTTTTGAAAGATTATTGCTAATAAAGGATAACTTCTAGTGCTCGAAAACTATCATCAGCTGTCACTCAGTCACGTCGTCTACAACCGACTCTTCGATCGCGTCAGCATTTGACTGCTTCACTGTTTCTACAATTTTTTAGTCCCTCAGTCCTCGTCAATAATCTGCGATAAACCCACCGGTTCATCCACCTCGCACGTAATCATGTCTTCGCAACAGGGAATTTTTTTGATGATATCTGACATGTTTTCAAAACTTTCTAACTTGTCTGCATCAAGCCCGTCGTACAGTTTCCTGCAGCACCTTCGAAATGTTTCCGTTTTCACATTATCCCAGGCTTTAACACAACAATATATTACGTGTTTGTAATTTGCTGCCTTCGTCACATCATTCATATCACTATCTTTCAGGACGCTTCAACGATAGCGCAACTTCTTAGTTCGCAAGGATACGTAGGTGCATTGTCAATCAATGATACAACATTTTAGGCAAACATTTTTCAGGTATAAACTTTTCAACTTTCGGTACAAAACGGTTACTGAACCACCCCGCGTAACGTAAATGGTTTCTTGCTGCAGATAATTCCATTCGTTCATTTGTCTGCAACGAACACTTAGTTTTTGCCACGCCCGCATTTCCAATTAGCCTCCAAGGTGGAGGCCATCTCTGTGCAGCGGAGCCGACCACTTGTAGCCATCAGCAAGCCGCGTTGCCCCGTGCAGTCGGTAACACACGCAGCTCTGTCCTGTAGGGCTTCCGCTGACTTTTCGGCTTCTCAGAATTCGGATTCGGGGTTCTCAGCAGTGGCATTCGTAGAACCACTTGACCTCCTGGTACTGCATCCGATTAACCACTTGCTTATCACCTGCTCTCTTTGCTCCCCCTCTCATAGTAGAGAAGCACACTAGATTCCACAAAGTGTCGTCTGTACTACGTTCTTGCCAACACCCCTATCAAGTGAGGACTATTTACATGTTCCATGTAAAGAAAGTAAAAGTAATTGCAAATTTTTAGCACGGCATTAACCTATTGCCGGCCGGTGTGGCCGAGCGGTTCTAGGCGCTACAGTCTGGAGCCACGCGACAACTACGGTCGCAGGTTCGAATCCTGCCTCGGGCATGGATGTGTGTGATGTCCTTAGGTTAGTTAGGTTTAAGTAGTTCTAAGTTATAGGTGACTGATGATCTCAGAAGTTAGGTCCCATAGTGCTCAGAGCCAGCCATGTATCTATTAAACAGTCACACTTACCAGAATTCTTTCCCATTATCATCTTTGGAGGGGAACTTTGATGAGTTAATTTAATGAATAAATTAATGAGAGGCAAGCTACCCTTCGCCGGATTTATATCAAGACCATTGTAACACTGCGTTACACACTGAGCTAGCTGCTCAAGACATCACTTAGTTCCAGTAAGATAAACGTAGAGGAATTATGGGCAAAGTTTAAGTAGATCGTAAATCGTAGTCTGGAAAGTTGTGTGTGTAGTAAGTGGATCAAGAATAGAAAAGACCCACCAAGGTTTAACAACGAAATTCTGAAGACGCTGAGAAAGCAGAGGCTGCTGTGCTGTCGGTACAACAGAGAGCGCTCAAATGACGACAAGCAAAGAGTAGCAGAGATTCGTGTGTCTTGGAAATGATATATGCGTCAAGCATACAACAGCTATCATTGTGACACATTAGCAAAAATCTGGCAGATAACTCGAGAAAATTCTAGTCCTGTCTAAAATCGCTAAGCAGGTGAGTTTTGTCTGGTGTGGCAGTTGAAGATAGCAACTTGAGATAGCTGAAGTTCTAAATTTCACGTTCAAGAAATCGCTCGCATACGAGAATCATACAAGCATATCGTCATTTGACCATGGGATAGACACCCTTATGGATGACATAGTAATTAGCATCCCTGAGGTAGAGACACAACTGGAAGCAAACAAATCACCAGGTCAGTACGATATCCAAATTCTGCTTTAAAATTTCTCTAGGGCACTGGCCCCTTACCTGCCTTGCATTTATCGTGAATCTCTCGGCCAGTAAAATGTCCCAAGCAACTGGGAAAAAGCACAGGTGACTCCAGTATATAAGATGTGTAGAAGAACGGACCCACAAATTTACAGTCCAGTATGCCTAACGTCAATTTGCTACAGAGTTCTTGAACATATTCTCAGTTCTGACATAACAAATTTTCTTGAGACTGAGAAGCTTATGTCCTCGAATCAGCATGGTTTTACAAAGCGTCGCTTGCGTGAAACTCAGACTGCCTATTTCTGACATGATATACAGCGAACTATGTATGGAGGGTGATGCGTGAATCTCAACTTTCAAAATCTTTTCTTGAAGAATTTACTTTATTTACTGGCGATTCACCAAGAACATTGACGCATTTAATCACACTAGGTGATCGTGGAAGTTGTTACCAGGAAGTAACTGCTGGAAAATTACCTTTAACTGTGAATTTATTCCTAAAAGATTTTTCTAAACGGATTTAAAATTATAAGCAGAAAAGCACTCTCGAAATATCAAGTTACAGTTCTATTTAGAGGAAAGAACAGTATTAACAGTAGAAACCTTCGGGCTGAGAAGCTTGCCTACTCCCTAGCAACACTGCCGTAGTCATGATCGCTCACAACAACCTCTGAAAGAGTACACTGGTGCAAACCTGCAACACACCAGATTACTTTAAAAAAAATTTTTAACAACTCACACAAACATAACTACGCACCCTGTAAGAGGAATGGAAATAGTGCAACACTCAAATTATTTGCCACCGAAAGTGCATTTTTTTAAGGACGCTTACGGAGGAAGGTTGGCAAATTTATAAAAATGACTTTAAATAAAACCCATAAAATTCAGACTTGCATAAAATTTACGACATGCTCTACATTACACATATAGTGCCTCGCAAGATGATAGGCAAGATAAAAACATATTTCAGGAATTCGGCCTTTACCTTAATTCTATAAATTCGTTAACACTGAATCCAATAAACATGACAGAGGCAGCTATTAACGTATGGCAGACCGACAGACAGACAAACAGACACTAACTGCCTAACAAATGCGGACGGGTGACAGACGAGCACGCTGGGGACGAAAGACTCATCAAGAAAACAAGTAGAACTTAACAAGTAAATGGAACAACATATCATCAATCACTTAACTTCTAAAAACTGCGATGTCTGGCGAAGACCTGGTGCAGGACCCCCAAAACGCTCTCCCGACCCGTTCGCTGCCAGCCGCTTCAACGGACGCAGGAAGGCGCGCCGATCTCCCGTCTCACCGCGTCGCAGTTCGCAGCGGGCAGACCGATGTCGTAGGTTGGCTCCTGCTGCTCTCGTGTCGGCCGCGAAACCACTACCCCTCGCTATACGGCGCCGCCCACTGGACTGCCGTGGCGACCTCACATGCGCCGACGCTCAAGACGGACAAGTCATCTTGTGTCCCAGTGCGCGACCGACCGACCGATCGATCCAACCCCCAATGCCCATTGCCTAAACAAACTCGAGCAGAGTGGCAGGGTAACACATACTAGCACTCCAGACGACAAACAGACACTCACTGCCGCACAAATCCGAACGAGAGACAGACCAGCAACCGGTGACAATTGACTGACCCAGACTCACTCCGCCTGACCAACTGACTGGACTCAGACTGTCCTGACTGACCAACTGCCTCCGAATTTTTTTTTCTATCTTTATTGTATTTCAATTCCCCATCGGGGCGGGCTGGCAGCAGCATATGCGCTTTTCTTCAGCCAAAAGACATAGAACAAACAATAGAAGACATTTAAAGTAAGAAAGGAGAGAATATGGTGAACATAAATATAAAAAAGGGGAACATCATGGAAGGCAACAGACAAAAAACGGGGTGACTGTAAAATGGAGATAAAAAAATGTTTAAAAGTAGCACACACAAAAAGCCACACACTGCGACAATTAAAAGAACACAAGGCACAGTATGACTGGAGCATAAAAGGTATCGACGGATGACGTAGCACAGAACAAACACTGACGGCGAACCTCAAGGCAGTACACAATTAAAATCACACCTCTTGACGCACAGGAGAAACAGCACTAAACACAACACTGATGTGGCACACTGACGATGATCAAAATGGAGGATCTGCCAGGCGCAAGGAGATGAGGGAGACCGGAAGAATGGTGGGAGGGTGGAAGGGAGGGGTTGAGAGAGGGAAGGAGGGGAAGAGAGGGGGGAGAGGAGCGGGGGGTGTGCTGAAGAGGGCCAGGTAGGGAGGGATTGGGAGTGACTCCGACTGACCCAGACTGCCTCCCTGCCGAGCTCATAGCGCCCCTTAAATGCACGTAAACAGGCAACTTTTCCCCTTTCCCACCAGAGGGAGACACCAAAGCTGCAATTGCCACCGCGGCGCCACCGCAAGAAGCGAAAGACGACCGCTTTACACTACACGCTGCGGCGCGCTCTTCAAAACAGCAAATATTAGCTCGGCTCAAAGGGCAACAGGCAATTTCTTATTTCTACACTCCTGGAAATGGAAAAAAAAACACATTGACACCGGTGTGTCAGACCCACCATACTTGCTCCGGACACTGCGAGAGGGCTGTACAACCAATGATCACACGCACGGCACACCGGACACACCAGGAACCGCGGTGTTGGCCGTCGAATGGCGCTAGCTGCGCAGCATTTGTTGTGCACCGCCGCCGTCAGTGTCAGCCAGTTTGCCGTGGCATACGGAGCTCCATCGCAGTCTTTAACACTGGTAGCATGCCGCGACAGCGTGGACGTGAACCGTATGTGCAGTTGACGGACTTTGAGCGAGGGCGTATAGTGGGCATGCGGGAGGCCGGGTGGACGTACCGCCGAATTGCTCAACACGTGGGGCGTGAGGTCTCCACAGTACATCGATGTTGTCGCCAGTGGTCGGCGGAAGGTGCACGTGCCCGTCGACCTGGGACCGGACCGCAGCGACGCACGGATGCACGCCAAGACCGTAGGATCCTACGCAGTGCCGTAGGGTACCGCACCGCCACTTCCCAGCAAATTAGGGACACTGTTGCTCCTGGGGTATCGGCGAGGACCATTCGCAACCGTCTCCATGAAGCTGGGCTACGGTCCCGCACACCGTTAGGCCGTCTTCCGCTCACGCCCCAACATCGTGCAGCCCGCCTCCAGTGGTGTCGCGACAGGCGTGAATGGAGGGACGAATGGAGACGTGTCGTCTTCAGCGATGAGAGTCGCTTCTGCCTTGGTGCCAATGATGGTCGTATGCGTGTTTGGCGCCGTGCAGGTGAGCGCCACAATCAAGACTGCATACGACCGAGGCACACAGGGCCAACACCCGCCACCATGGTGTGGGGAGCGATCTCCTACACTGGCCGTACACCACTGGTGATCGTCGAGGGGACACTGAATAGTGCACGGTACATCCAAACCGTCATCGAACCCATCGTTCTACCATTCCTAGACCGGCAAGGGAACTTGCTGTTCCAACAGGACAATGCACGTCCGCATGTATCCCGTGCCACCCAACGTGCTCTAGAAGGTGTAAGTCAACTACCCTGGCCAGCAAGATCTCCGGATCTGTCCCCCATTGAGCATGTTTGGGACTGGATGAAGCGTCGTCTCACGCGGTCTGCACGTCCAGCACGAACGCTGGTCCAACTGAGGCGCCAGGTGGAAATGGCATGGCAAGCCGTTCCACAGGACTACATCCAGCATCTCTACGATCGTCTCCATGGGAGAATAGCAGCCTGCATTGCTGCGAAAGGTGGATATACACTGTACTAGTGCCGACATTGTGCATGCTCTGTTGCCCGTGTCTATGTGCCTGTGGTTCTGTCAGTGTGATCATGTGAGGTATCTGACCCCAGGAATGTGTCAATAAAGTTTCCCCTTCCTGGGACAATGAATTCACGGTGTTCTTATTTCAATTTCCAGGAGTATATATTTCTGGAAAGCGTTTGAAATGGTGCTGCACTGCAGTCTGTTAAGGAAGGTGCGAGCGTGAGAAATAAGAGCACAGATATGTCAGTAGCTCGAAGACTTCTTAAGTAATAGGACCTAGTATGTTGCCTTCGAAGGCCGATGCTCATCACAGATAAGCATATCGTCAGGAGAGCCCAAGGGAAGTGTGATAGGACCGCTGTTGTTCTCTATATACATAACTGATTTGACTCATATTGCGGGAAGCAATTTGCGGTTGTTTGCTGATGTAGTTGTGGTGTACCGCGAGGTGACGAAGTTGAGTGACAAGAAGATACAAGACGACAAGTCGTTTAAGAATCTGAGCGTAACACTGCAAAGCGAAGTGAAATGGAACAAGCGTTTGAGAATTGTGGTACGGAAAACGAGTGGTCGACTTCGATTTTTTGGGAGAATTTTAGCCACATATGGGATCCTGGGGCGACCTATTCTTGAGTATTTCTGGAGTGGTTGGAATCCGTACCAGGTCGGATTGAAGGAAGACATCGAAGCAATTCAAAGCAGTTCGGAGGCGGGCTGCTATACTTGTTACCGGTAGGTTTTAACAACACGTGAGTGTTACGGAGATTCTTAGGAAACCCAAATGGGAATCCCTGAATGGAAGGTGATACACTATTGGGGAAATTTAGAGATCCGGCATTTGAAGCAAACTACCGAACGATACTGCTACTTTCAACATCGACTGTGCTTAACGACCACCAAAATGAGTTTCGAGAAATATTGGTTCATACGGTGGCGTACAGTGACGTTTTTCCCTCCTCTGTTTACGAGTGCAAGAGGAAGGGAAATGAATAGCAGCGGTATAGGGTATCCTCCACTACGCACAGTTCAAAATGGTTCAAATGGCTCTGAGCACTATGGGACTTAACATCTGCGGTCAACAGTCCCCTAGAACTTAGAACTACTTAAACCTAACTAACCTAAGGACATCACACACATCCATGCCCGAGGCAGGATTCGAACCTGCGACCGTAGCGGTCACGTGGTTCCAGACTGAAGCGCCTAGAACCGCACGGCCACAACGGCCGGCCCACGCACAGTACTATGGCTTGCGGAGTATCTACGTAGATGTACACATCAAAGAGTAGTACAGCCGGACCCCAGGAATTACGGACACCAAGGCTACTGAGGTGAGAATGTCTGTAGGTTTCACAGAAATTCGCTCGTATAGGGGCGTGGTAAGAGCAGGGGGACAACTGATGGGGCCAACAAAACCATAATAGTAACAACGGTGACAGAATCGAAATCAGGGGTACAGACCTGTCTCATGGACTGCAACAGAGAAGTGACAATCATAACTGAAGACAGACGTCAAACCATTTCTATAACAGGAACTTTACATTTGGTTCTTTTCATTTTTTATGATGTTAGTATTAGATTAGAACTGCTCGTTTTTATGGCATTCTCTTTATGTGTTACTGTATCTACGAAAAAAGTCTTAGTCAATCTCCAGAATATCTCTGTTTTCTTTTTTCTTTTTGATTGTTTTTGTAAACGACAGACATGCGTCCATATGTCAGGACAGTTCATCAAGGTCATCCTTTCCTGTTGTGAGCAAATATCTCGACGTGTTCAGTATCTGTCTGCTCCGTATGGATCGACACCTTTCTGTTTCCTGTAGGCCGTCGCGTTTATAGTCGAATTGTCTTTAGTTTTACTGATTGGGGGGGGGGGAGGGGACCAAACAGCGAGATCATCGCTCCCGTCGAATTAGGAAAGGATGGGGAAGCAAATCGGCCCTGTCCTTCCAAAGGAACCAACCTCGCACTTGCCTGAAGCGATTTAGGGAACTCATGGAAAACCTACATCACCATGGTCGGACGCGGGTTTGAACTATCGTCCTCTCGACTGCGAGTCCAGTGTGCTAACCTCTGCGCCACCTCGCTCGGTGTCTTTGGTTTGGTCAGAAGTTTTGCTTCCGTATTGGGGTGAGTTCTATGTGAGAGTGAAAATGGACGAGAGATTTGGGCTCCCGTAGGTAGCGTGACGCCCTTCCAGCTTTGTTCCGGACGAATGCGACGACCCAATAGCGCAGAAGTCCGTCCTAGGAATGTTGGTTACATGCCTAGGCTGCTAATGTGGCCAGAATGACCACCCTCGCGACAAGTGCACAGGTTCATGGGGAATCGTTTTAAATGGGAGTGTGAAGACTCGCCAGTTTTGGGAGTGCCAAGGTCCGTAGTCGTATGCTCAAGGTGTTAAAGTGACCATCTAAACCACCCAGCCGTAGCTGCGAGGGGTCACTCCATCGTTTTGCGATTGTCACGGCATCATTATGCCCATGGACGCGTTCACAATTTACTGTGACGACAGAGTGTTCGTTGTGCAAGTACCCATAATGATACCCAACTGTGACTCGATCAAATCACACCTTCTTTAGTAGCTTGTACGTTTTGCAAATTTCATGCGCACTGCATATGTAATAGGATCTAGCAGGTCTTCATGACTCACAATATCTTATTAGTTTCAGAGAGATCAAATCATACTGATCGGCAGCATGAAGACTACAGATACGTTCACAACTCGCGGAAATCAAACGGGAGATATGCCATCTCACAAGGGAATTCCCCACCGTCTGCCAGCACCAAGTCGGCAGCTCGTGGTCGTGCGGTAGCGTTCTCGCTTCCCACGCCCGGGTTCCCGGGTTCGATGCCCGGTGGGGTCAGGGGTTTTCTCTGCCTCGTGATGACTGGGTGTTGTGTGATGTCCTTAGGTTAGTTAGGTTTAAGTAGTTCTAAGTTCTAGGGACTGATGACCATAGATGTTAAGTCCCATAGTGCTCAGAGCCATTTGAACCATTTTTTTTGTCAGCATAATGGCAACATCAAGCTCCTCCGTAACATGGAATAAGAAGTATACTATCATTCGACCTTTGTCATTTATTTTCAGCGTGCATACATCAAACTCATTTATAATTTCGGCCATGTCGGTAAGTGGAGGCCTATGTCCATTATGTTTTTCTTATTTATTTTTTTCTTTTTCCTTTTTTTTGTTCACCATAATATGTTCGGGAGACATGGATGTAACTATGCCCATGGGGGCTGTCCTCATGGAAGGGAACCAAAGAATAAAGCAGGAAGAGGCCTAGACGTGACACACACACACACACACACACACACACACATATCGAGATGGGGCATTATTCATAATCTACTCAGAAATATACAAACAAAAAGTATGTATAGAGTATTTGAGTTACATTACATACATATTAGCTGCACTAGGATATTTACGAATGCATGTTTCATTCCATTGCCTGCATGTTGATTTCTTGAAATGGTTAAAATGGTTCAAATGTCTCTGAACAGTATGGGACTTAACATCTGAGGTCATCAGTTCCCTAGAAGTTAGAACTACTTAAACCTAACTAACCTAAGGACATCACACACATCCATGCCCGTGCCAGGTTCGAATCTGCTACCATAGCGGTCTCGCGGTCCCAGACTGAAGCGCCTAGAATCGCTCGGCCACACCGGCCGGCGTTGATTCATTATGCATAGTATTTAATAAGAGTAGTTTTAGATGTAGATAGTAACAGCACTGGACTTCTGATTTCATTACTGATAAGCACTACTTTAAGTTAGTCCTTAAAGAACCCTCTCCCGCTCCCGACCATACATTTCTAAATCCGCTACTGGTGCAAGTTAGAAATTGATATGTTACTTACGGCACACCTATTGTTAAGGGATTAAGTTGAATATCATGTTCCTTGTTAGATATCCATGAGTGTAGAAATTACGTTAACCATGTTTCATGTTAGTTTGTTCATTTTTGCATCTCGCAGAACTGTGAAATACTGAGGTTCATCTCTTTGCTTTCATGAAGTTGTAAACTGAGCTATATGACTACATTCGACCATGTCTTAACATACATTTAAGGATTGTTAACAATGCACCAAAAGTAAAATGTTTCAGCGTTGCACAGTGATCCACAGTGGAGGCTTACAAGCGATATTGCGCAGCCCAGAACCGAGCAGTCGGCGGAGGGATGAGGTGGAGGGAGATAATCACTGACAAAGTGATTTAATTCCTGGCCACAACAATTATTGATGTCGGTGAGAAGGTGTGGTGGACAAAGGCACGAGGCCTGTTCACATGTATGGGTCACGGCCCGCTATAGGTTCCTGGCATGCTCCATCACTACCAGGCTACTGTTTTCCACAGGGCAGGAAGACAGGATACATCGACGATACGCTCAGGTGCAAGCCACCTATAGCAGCTAATAGACCTCGCTTCACTCTTGACACTGTCTTCGTGCAGGATGTGAGAGACAACCCATTTACTTGCTGGCATCTGGCTGACAGATGAGGACGGAATTAAAGTAATCACTGTCCATGCAGCAGACTTGATTAAGGTATACCTCGCTACACAACTCTGCACAAGTCTAGTGATGCACCACACAGGCTAAGCACACAGCATAACAGCGCACGCGGCAGTAAGTAACGCAAGATACTGGGTGTAACAATTTTTTTTGTTGAGTTATGCTTGTGGAACTTTCTTTGCGTTGCAGTCATTATGGTAGGCATTTCATTGGTCCAATGACTAAATCACACCGAATTTCAGCTCAGAAATATATATATATAATACCTTTGGCACATTTTTGTTGTATTATGTTTTCGCGTATGCTTTTCACTAATCAGCTCAGCATTTTTGCCATTGCAGCAAGATGTTCTTCATGTGAATTTCACCCCTTTCGGTTTTTAGGTAATTAATAATTTAATAAGGGAATATGTGGTAGAGATACAATCAGTTAATTACTTTTCACTCATAAGCACTTTGACTATTTTGATAGGTAAGTTCAATTCCACACTATTATTCTTAACTCATTCATACTAGCAATTTTTTTCTGAATTACATATAGTTTATACATTATGTAGTTAACATTGGAATTTGGTCTTCCTCGACTTCTAAACTCTGTATTATTTTACTCATATGATGCTTAAATATCTTTGCTTTGTGTATGTTCTCCATGAAATACACTGATTTCAATGTTTTTATCAATATGTTCACCTACTCTCTTATTATATGGCCTTACAAATGCCAACTCAATCATACTACCTATTCATTTCTGACATAATCTACTTGTCTTTGTTCATCATCCTCTATTCACTTTGAGTTAGATTCCTTTCCGCCATTATATATTTTATTATCGCACATTGTTCTACTTTTAGGATGAGTGTGTTTGGGGCTTGACACTTAATCTGCACATTTTTTATCGAATGAATAATGATGATTGGATATTAGATCAACTTTAATTGGTTATACACTAAAC
This sequence comes from Schistocerca cancellata, assembly GCF_023864275.1. Taxonomy (NCBI): domain Eukaryota; kingdom Metazoa; phylum Arthropoda; class Insecta; order Orthoptera; family Acrididae; genus Schistocerca; species Schistocerca cancellata. The sequence continues at coordinate 102,738,622 of NC_064633.1, forward strand.
ATTTGTTGTTCTGGGACACATGTGTGCATTAGTTGGAGATACGACAGACCAGACTGTGTGTCGGTCTCCACATTCTTTTCTTTTCTTTACGCCTGTTTCGTTTTCTTACTGGCTCAAGCTGACGTTTCAGTTATTTTAGTTTGTTATTTACGTGCAGTAATTTTAAGGACCTCTGTCCAATCTGCCACACCAACTTCAACTACACTCCTGGAAATGGAAAAAAGAACACATTGACACCGGTGTGTCAGACCCACCATACTTGCTCCGGACACTGCGAGAGGGCTGTACAAGCAATGATCACACGCACGGCACAGCGAACATACCAGGAACCGCGGTGTTGGCCGTCGAATGGCGCTAGCTGAGCAGCATTTGTGCACCGCCGCCGTCAGTGTCGGCCAGTTTGCCGTGGCATACGGAGCTCCATCGCAGTCTTTAACACTGGTAGCATGCCGCGACAGCGTGGACGTGAACCGTATGAGCAGTTGACGGACTTTGAGCGAGGGCGTATAGTGGGCATGCGGGAGGCCGGGTGGACGTACCGCCGAATTGCTCAACACGTGGGGCGTGAGGTCTCCACAGTACATCGATGTTGTCGCCAGTGGTCGGCGGAAGGTGCACGTGCCCGTCGACCTGGGACCGGACCGCAGCGACGCACGGATGCACGCCAAGACCGTAGGATCCTACGCAGTGCCGTAGGGTACCGCACCGCCACTTCCCAGCAAATTAGGGACACTGTTGCTCCTGGGGTATCGGCGAGGACCATTCGCAACCGTCTCCATGAAGCTGGGCTACGGTCCCGCACACCGTTAGGCCGTCTTCCGCTCACGCCCCAACATCGTGCAGCCCGCCTCCAGTGGTGTCGCGACAGGCGTGAATGGAGGGACGAATGGAGACGTGTCGTCTTCAGCGATGAGAGTCGCTTCTGCCTTGGTGCCAATGATGGTCGTATGCATGTTTGGCGTCGTGCAGGTGAGCGCCACAATCAAGATTGCATACGACCGAGGCACACAGGGCCAACACCCGGCATCATGGTGCGGGGAGCGATCGCCTACACTGGCCGTACACCACTGGTGATCGTCGAGGGGACACTGAATAGTGCACGGTACATCCAAACCGTCATCGAACCCATCGTTCTGCCATTCCTAGACCGGCAAGGGAACTTGCTGTTCCAACAGGACAATGCACGTCCGCATGTATCCCGTGCCACCCAACGTGCTCTAGAAGATGTAAGTCAACTACCCTGGCCAGCAAGATCTCCGGATCTGTCCCCCATTGAGCATGTTTGGGACTGGATGAAGCGTCGTCTCACGCGGTCTGCACGTCCAGCACGAACGCTGGTCCAACTGAGGCGCCAGGTGGAAATGGCATGGCAAGCCGTTCCACAGGACTACATCCAGCATCTCTACGATCGTCTCCATGGGAGAATAGCATCCTGCATTGCTGCGAAAGGTGGATATACACTGTACTAGTGCCGACATTGTGCGTGCTCTGTTGCCTGTGTCTATGTGCGTGTGGTTCTGTCAGTGTTATCATGTGATGTATCTGACCCCAGGAATGTGTCAATAATGTTTCTCCTTCCTGGGACAATGAATTCACGGTGTTTTTATTTCAATTTCCAGGAGTGTATGTGGTCGTTCCAATTTAGATTATTTGTAATAATAATCCCTAAGTATTTAGTTGAATTTACAACCTTCAGATTTGTGTGACGAGCACACCCGAAATCGAAATTTGACGGATTTGTTTTAGTACCCATGTGAATAACTTCACACTTTTCTTTATTCAGGGTCAATTGCGACTTTTCGCACCATACAGATATCTTACCTAAATCATTCTGTAATTTGTTTTGGTCACCTGATGACCTTACAAGACGGTAAATGATAGCATCATCTGCAAACAATCTAAGACGGCTATTCAGATTGTCTCCTACGTCGTTAATATAGATTAGGAACAATAGAGTGCTTATGACACTTCCCTGGGGAACGGCCGATATTACATCTGTTTTACTCGATGACTTTTCGTCTATTACTACGAACTGTGACCTTTCTGACACGAAATCACGAATTCAGTCGCACAACTGAGGCGATAATCCATAATCACGCAGTTTGATTAGAAGGCGCTTGCGAGGAACGGTATCGAAAGCCTTCTCGAAATCTAAAAAGCTATAGTCAGTTTCACATCCTCTATCGATAGCACTCATTACTTCATGAGCATAAAGAGCTAGTTGTGTATTGCAAGAGCGATATTTTATGAATCCGTGCTGACCGTGAGTCATTAAATCGTTTTCTTCGAGGTACGTCACAATGTTCGAATACAGTATAAATTCCAAAACCCTACTGCAAATCGACGTTAGTGATATGGGCGTGTAATTCAGAGGATTACTCCTACTTCCCTCTTTGGGTATTTTTGTCACTTGAGCAATTTTCCATTCTTTTGGTACGGATCTTTCTGTGAGCGAGCGGTTTTATATAATTGCTAAAAATGGAGCTATTGGATCAGCATACTCTGAAAGGAACCTGACTGTTATACAATCTGGACCGGAGGTCTTGCCTTTATTAAATGATTTGAGTTGCTTTGCTACACCGAGGATATCTACTACTATGTTTCTCATCTTCACAGTTGTTCTTGACTGGAATTCAGGAATATTTACTTCGTCTTCTTTGGTGAAGGATTTTAGGAAAACCGTGTTTAATAACACTACTTTAGTTGTACTGTCATCAGTGACTTCGCCGTTGTTATCGATCAGTGAAGGTACTGATTGCGTCTTGCCACTGGTGTGATTTATATATGATATCGAGACAGAGTTTCGTTGTGGAAATTGTTGAAAGCATCATCACACGTTTTCAGTCTCCTTCAGAAATTGGCGAGAAGAATTGGTATTGGCGCCTAGGTTGACAGAGTACAGTAGTGGGAATCTTTATGAATTTGTTCTGAGGCAACAACTGGTCGAAGGTCCTTTTCTTTCCTTTTTTTTTTATCGACGACGACTGGACGAATTCGGGGACAAGCGTTGTGGTCGCCCACCGTGCGCAAGGCGGAAGAGTGTTAGGGTAGTCGGCTCTTGGCCGCCGCTCTAGTTGATAGCGTACTTTGTCACTGTTGTTGCACAGAAATTTAATTCGCAGTTACTCTTGTTCGGCCACCTGGACAAACATTTAGTTTTTTTCGGGTTTGCACTTTGATTGGTATCCAAGGTGGAGCCCAACTCCCTGCAGCATAACCGACCACGAGTAGCAGCAATCATCAACACACCGCACTGCGCCGAACTTTCGGTAATATACACAGCTACGACCTTTACGGTCAGTTTAACTTTCAAGCGCTCAGAATTCAAACTGAGGTTTCTCAGCAGTGGTATCGGTAGAACCACATTGAATCCTTAGGTGTTATCAAGGTACTACATAGATTTACCACTTGTTTAACGAAATTATACATTTCATGTGTTCTCTTCGCTCCCTCTTCTCGCAGTATAGAAGCACTCTACGTTCCGTGCCGTACCGCCTGCACTAGGTTCTCGCCAACAACTCTGTCAAGTGAGGACTATTTACATGTTAAGGGTCCAACCGATAGCAAACACCCGACTACTTTCCAAACCATCTTTCTATCCCTCTATCTAACTCTTCAAGCCATGAGAGTATGTAGATTTTAATTTTGTCGTTTATTTCCTGAATTATTCTGCTGTTCTTGGGTGTACACTGCCATGTCTTTTCTTCCATGTTCGTTCAGAATTTCTATACAGAAGTTTAAGTATAGTTGTTACATGCATGAATTCTAGTCCACCACATTTAGATACAATGTAACAATCCTTTTTAAGCAAATTTAATTGCAAATGGAGATTTACAAATGAATTTGTCGTGTATTTTGTATTATAGTAAACATTTTCAAATCCATCACTTCCTGCTAGACTCCTATACATGCTCACTTTCTATTCGTGTTTACAGTACACATTCATATCTTGTATTCCTCAATTATATCCAGATTGCTTCACACACTGTGCTTAATTTAATTAGTAATTCTTGCTTGCACATCTACACTGACTTGTTCTTTAGCCAATAGCACCTTATATTCTTGTTTTGTGGCAATTGTTTTTACCCTATAGTTCTTTAGCCAGTAGTACTTTACATTCTTGTTCTGTGCCAATTGTTTTTATCATTTATTTAGGATTTATTTTTCTGTCTTTAGTCTCTTCTCCTTGTAGTTTCCTCATTCTATGCATAACAAATTAATTGCATTTAAAGGTATGATTTCCTTAACAGATAATGGCTTAAGGGTGTGTATTACATTTTTCATTTATACAGGGATCTGAAGACTAATATCACGTGTGACTATCAATCGCAATTTGACAATAAATATATCTGCAATATTATAGATTATAGTGAAATAGATTTGGAAAGATATTTATCTTCAGTTTTAATATGTGTTTTAAAATTATGTCACCTTCGCTGGCATCGTCTTAACTGTTTCCGCCTAGGTTATAAATAAGTAATTATAACAGTAGGCTAGCTGAACATATTTCACCATCTTCTCTTGATGCTGATTATTTGGAAGGCTAACTGGTACTTAAATCACCTTCATCATTCGTATATTCCACAGCACAAAAATTGTAAAACACTGTTAAACAGTGTTGATTTTCATTATTTGGAAGGTTAACTTGTATATAAGTCACCTTCATCATCTGTAATTTTCACAGCAGATAAATTGTAAAACACTGTTAAACACAACTGAGCAAGTGTTCTGTAGTTTATCTGATTGTCTACACCATACAGAAATGAGTAGCACAGACTACAATAAAGCACATTGTAAATTCTATTTGTTGGCATTTAATACAATTAGACAGTCTTCCACAGGGTAAAACATACAATACAACCTGCAGTTATAAACTGTACCTTCCAGTCCAGTAACACGATGCTCTCGCCCAGGGAAACGTAAAAGTTTCTCATAGACTCCTATCAGAGCACTTTTTAAAATCGATAAGGTGGTTACCAATGTCTGGGCGCCTTACCTCATGTATAAATTTCTTATTTAACATATTCTACAACTGAAGCTCACGCACGTTAAACTTTCTATCCTGCCCTCCTATTGTTGTTCACAATCACATTCCTATTTCCTTGATGGTCTGTTGAATACAGAACTTATGGTATGATGTTGTGTAATCACACATATCCATTTTCTTAAAAATGCCAGTAAATTATTATCAATAAACTAATATCCATCTACACAGTGACGCTGCAATATGGCAGCAAGTTCATAAATTAATACAAAGACTTTACATGGTATAGCTACAGGAGTTTTATATTTCCTCGAATTCGTTTCCAGTGCTTCCTTGCCAATTAATTTTAATACTTCTCTTTCTGTCACTTTGTTTTTCCTGTGCAGGAGAAATAATACTTATGCCTCGATGTCGCATTTTACAGAGATGTACTTCAAGAAGATACCAAGTACAAAACTGTTAAATGGGGCTCATGTTTCCTCTTTTAACACTACAAGCAGTTGTTTCTCTAATACTCCTGACAGATTCTTAACCACAACAATGATGGCACAGTACGGTACTGTAATGAGCGTAAACATAGTTCTTCTATCTGTGTCCGATAGAGGCTGTGATATACATAGTCAACAACAAAGAAGAAAACCAGCAGAAGACATCACTGAGTTCGATTTCTAGATATACACTGCCCCCACTCCTTCCCGCCAAATGCCGCACCAACAGCTACAGTAAAAAACAAACTGTTCTAGATTAATCTAGTTTAAAACTTTATTTTTCAGTAACATTTCTCGATGTATGTATGTATGTATGTACAAATGCTTGAAAATGAACAAAACATATTCGAAACGCGTTGCGTTATGTTAGATGAAGCATAAAATAAAAAGTGACTGGTGGCAGAAACTTGAAATAAATAATAATTCTTCTTGGTAAGGAGTATGTTATTTTCAGCATAATTTACCAATTTCAGTAACAAGTTTGTGTAGGTTCTCGGATAACAACTACATGTCAAAGCATTCATCGGTTAGTCTCGTTTTATTCCATTATACCTGAAGAATGTTTAGCGCCTTGGGCGATTTATGTTGATACTTTGAACTACCGCTAACAAGTATGGAACAACTGCAGCTACTAAAACTTCACATGTGCTCTAAAAATTCGACATGGTGGCACTTCCGATCATATGGTTTGACATTGTTGTTGGTTACACCTGATAAATAATTTTTTCCTTAAATTTTACATACATAATCTGAGACACCTCTTCACATGAACCAAACAGCCCATCGTACTATCCTGCAAACACAGTAGCATGTGGGTGGCATCAAAGAATCAGCATCCCTTTGAATTTAGGAGGCATAACCAGAAGTTACATGTGATCAGGTGGTTAAAAGTCCCGCCATCTTGCATCGTTAGAGTATATAAGAAAACTTTGAAAGCTCCAGTTGTTCGGTACTTCGAGATAGCTCTAAGTTTCAGCATGAATTCCTCCAAACTGCTGAACATTCATCTATTCGGAAAGAAAAAGATACAGACGATCATATGAGTAGGTTTGTGATTAATAATGATAATACTAATAGTAATGATAGATTAATACTAAAGAACCTGGACTACCTTGTTACTGACATTGCTCACTTAAATCACATCAAAAAAGGCACACTTCTGAGCAAAAAGAATTTGCATGTGGTTACGTTCATTACAAACCGTTCTGTGACAACACCATGGTGATTAAAATTTATGACGAAAGGGACTGTTAAGAGCAGTCAGGGAAGGGACGGCGTGTCTTGTTAAAGAAGGAAATGTGTTTTCCATGTCACAGTTATCTACCTGGTAACTTCTCAGCGTACATTTCTGCAAGACCTGGTATCGAGGCAAAAATACCGTTTCTCCTACAAGGCAACACCGCTGTGGCAGCAAGAGTAGTATTGGAAAACATTGGTATGGGAGCACTGGAAACCAGTTCGAGGAAATATAAAAATCCTGTGGCTGTGCCGTAAAAAGTTAAAATGGCTATAATAATGGATGAGCTCTTCAGAACGAATAATGACTGTTACCTCTAGACGTGCATATAAGTGAGATCTCACCGTAATTTTAAACGAAATAGAGATTATGGCCAGCTAACACCAAACTACGACTTCCGTACGCAAGAATATACGAAGGAGACAGTCGTTTATTTCTGAAGATCAGAAACGTAGTCACAATAGACAGTTTACGCTAGAAGATCTCTAATTGTAGAAGAAAACTATTCAACAAATTGATACTTCAAGTAATAAGCCAAGGAGTGGATAAAAATATCGGCAAACAAAGATTTTATAAAGTGTTCCGTTATACATCTATGAGAAACTTTTCCGTCTTCCTTTGTTAATGTTCAAAATGGCTCTGAGCACTATAGGATTCCACTGCTGAGGTCATTAGTCCCCTAGAACTTAGAACTAGTTAAACCTAACTAACCTAAGGACATCACAAACACCCATGCCCGAGGCAGGATTCGAACCTGCGTCCGTACCGGTCTTGTGGTTCCAGACTGCAGCGCCTTTAACCGCACGGCCACTTCGGCCGGCCTCTTTGTTAAGGAATATGGTGTTACCAGACTGGGAGGTAGGATCTACAACTCCTAAATGGATTGTGTTTCTGACACCCTGGAAAGGGCCTATTTGTATTAGATGCCATCAACAACATGCTCTGCTATATTCTATGCCAATCGCTTCCAAATTTATCAACTATTCGACTGCTCACAGAACAGTTGCTGTTATGTGTTTAACAGTGCTTTACAAAGTGTATAGTGCGGCAATAAGAATACGCAAAACATGACTAGCATAAAAACAAAGCATCCTTGCGATAAAAAACGATAAAATATTATTTACTATGTTCTGTCTGCCTATTCTTTAAACGGTTTTCCTGGAAAGTATATGAGAATTGTAAACACAGGCCCCCAACAAAATAACGTAACTGCTATTCAGAAATGTTATATCAAAGGTGAAGAAACATATTTTTCTCAACCTACGGCATTATTCTCAAAAATATGTCCCAATATAGGTATTGCCAAATTAGAATGGTTCCCAGAAATAATGTTCTTTTTAGACTTAATAATAACTGAGAGTATCACCCTAACTTAAACTATTCCCTATAACGTGTAGGTAGGTGCATTTAAAGTTTTATCCATACAAAAAAGAAAACTAGAAATTGATGAGACCGAAGCCGACAACATCAAACTGAACAATCTAATCAAAACAACTGCCATGAAGGAAGAATATAAATTCCTGTTATAAAAAGAACAAAGCATTACAGATGTGCAGGCAACTCTTACAAATTCCTTTACACACAATCTACTTATTCTTTATCACTACTGCCTGGATTATAAATTAGAGGTTTTGAATTGAAAATGTTTTATAACTTGTAACTGTGAAGTCATAAATGGAAGTCAATGAAATACTGTTACTGCGGGCTTCCGAACAGACACCGTCAAACATATCTGAAATAAACTTTCTACAAAATGTTTTTAGTTGCATTTCTTTCTCAGTGTGAAACGTTACATCTTCTTTCTGCTGCGAAGGTCATCTTGAATATCACCGCCATAGAAGTTGTAAGTCGTTGACTGGATGGCCTAATGAAAGAAACTCGTACATTATGTGATCAAAAAGTATTCGGACGTTTGGCGGAAAAGGGCTTACAAGTTCGTGGCACCCTCCATTGGAAATGCTGGAATCCAACATGGTGTTGGCCGACCCTTGATGACATCTTCCACTCTCGCAGCCATACGTTCAATCCGGTGCTGGAAGGTTGCTAGGGGAATGGTATCCCATTCTTCACGGAGTGCTGTACTGAGGAGACGTATCGACGTCGGTCGGTGAGGCATGGCACGAAGTCGGCGTTCCAAATCTTCCCAAAGGCGTCCTATTGGATTCCGATCACGACTCTGTGCAGCGCGTGCATTATGGACAGGTGCTCGAGCGTGCTGAACGATGCAATCGCCATCCTCGAATTGCTCTTTAACCGTGTGAAGCAAGAAGGTGCTTAAAACATCAATGTAGGCCTGTGCTGTGATAGTGCTACGCCAAACAACAAGGGTTGCAAGCCCCCTACATGACAAACACGACCACACTATAACACCACCACCTCCGAATTTTACTTTTGACACTACACGCGTTGGCAGATGCCGTTCACCGGGCATTCGTGACACCCACACCCTACCACCGGATCGCCACATTGTGTACCGTGATTCGTTACCCAGCACAAAGTTTTTCCACTGCTCAATCGTTCAATATTTACACTCCTTACACCAAGCGGGGAGTCGTTTGGCATTTAATGGCGTGATGTGTTGCTTATGAGCAGCCGCTTCACCATGAAATTTAAGTTTCCTCACCTCCCTCCTATCTGTCATAGTACTTGCCGTGGATCTAGATGCGGTTTGGAATTCCTGTGTGATGGTCTGGATAGATGTCTGCCTATTACACACTACTACCCTCTTCAACTGCCGGCGGTCTCAGTCAACAGACGAGGTCGGCCTGTACACTTTTGTGCTGTACGTGTACCTTCACGTTTCTACTTCACTATCCCATCGGAAACAGTGGACCTAGGGATGTTTACGAATGTGGAAATCTCGCATGCAGAAGTATGACACAACTGACACTCAATCACCTATCACTTAACCACGTTCGAAGCCCGTGAGTTCTGCGGAGCGCCCCATTCTGCTCTCTCACGATGTCTAATGACTACTGAAGTCTCTGGTATGGAGTACCTGGCAGTATGTGGCAGCACAAACACGCAATATGAAAAACGTATGTTTCTGGGGGTGTCCGGATACTTTTGATCACATAGTGTATTTCGATGTGGGGAGATGAACTGTTTCTTCACCTTTGATATAACATTTCTGAATAGCAGTTACGTCATTTTGTTGGGGCCTGTGTTTACAATTCTCATATACTTTCCAGGAAAACAGTTTAAAGAATGAGTAAATAGGCAGGCATTGTATTTTACTTTACGTTATCCAATATCGTTAAGAAAACTATTACATTAGGAAGAGTGGAAAAAGGTTTGTATCCTCTTCATCAAGACGCACCACAGACTACACTCTTCCTGCTGATTTACAAAAAAAGTGAAAGTCACATCTCTCTCATCTAACAGCATCTTACGTATACCTCTTTGGAAATATCTAGCAAATGTCATTAAACCTGCCCCTTACTGTGGGCTCTGGATTTATACACATGGCATACAGTACAACATTTTCTTACTTTTTAATTTATATAAATTTGTACATTTCACACTTTTACGCAGAGGAGCAAGGTGCAGTCGTCTGCTTTCTTGGACGAAGGACCACAAACCTTTATTTTGCCATATTCGTTTACTATTCTCTAATATACTACTTGACTAATGCATTCCAGGTATGTGGGAACCTCGTTTTTGTCAGATTCTTTATATGTCATACATTTTACCAAAAATGTTCTTACTCTATTTTAAATTTACAAATGAATCAGTTGGCTTAGGAAAATACTACGAGTAGTATATTTTGTTTCATGTCATGTAGTTCTTCTCATATTCAGTGAAATATTTATCATTCTTTAATTACCTTTACGACTGTTGTGTGTCTGTCCTTTAGTTTACAACAAAAAATTTGCTTCTTTTCTATTGTCGCTGAGTCATCGGCGTGAGGTGACTCCGTGGTCTCAAGTTTCTCATGGCTATTGTTTTTCGCACCATGCAGGTCATTATTTGCACAAATATGGGTAACTATTTACACCTGCCTATGGATTCCGTAAGTTACGACGTTCTCCACTGCATCGTGAGGCCAAAGGACCTTGCTAGATGAGCTACGCCTGGATGATATCTTCGTCGACATTTTGATGAGTATTCACCTTTCCGTTAGCACACAGGTGCCACTTTTCCGCTTATTCAGCTCAGCACTGGTAAGCTTCCTGCATTGCAGATGATGAATCACTTGGCAATTGCGAACTTCAGTCGTCGCACAGCATAATTTTTTGACCACTATGTGGCAACTCCACATATTTGAGGTACGTTGTACAACTTACATAGCACTGTTTCAAACGTGTTTGGACTTTTTGAAACGTCTGATACTGCAAAAGTTATTTTTCGCTGGTTTACATAAGTCGTAGATGAAAATATTTACAAACACATGAAACAAATAAGTCATAGAAGCACAGTTGCAAGAAAATCTTATCTATATTCTAATTCGACGTTCCTCGTATTTAATATTTGCTGCAAAATTCTTATTCCTACATAACTTCTTAACTATGCATAACTGCCTGTAGGCTAGCCACCGTGTTCATTCACACATACACACACATAAAGTACAGCTCGATACATTTAATATGTTTGCTAATAACGTTTCGCCTTCATACTTCTCAGAGTTTACGTTTAACACTATATTATACTTCCTTACGTGCCTTTTGACAGTGATTTGCTTGCTGCATTGTTTTTGAGTAAGTCAAATTTATTTGCCACAATGAACGTTAACTTACCGTGAGGCTTGTAGTTGCGAGCTATGCAAAGTTTTTTTCTATTTTAAACACGTGTACCTAATTTCGTGCTCTTCCTTTTTTATTTATTTTTCTTTCCCAGATAGTATAGTAGTTTTTCGTATTCACTTTAATGTAGTGGTAGTCTTCAACAGAATAGTGTAAAGTATTGTGTAATCATTATAAGTTAATCAGTTGTAGTGCGGTATAAATAGCGCAGTTCTTTCTTACTCTAAGTAGCTGCAGATAGCACATTATTGTATTAACATTGCAATATTCATTAGTCTGTTTCTGTAAATAGTTCTTTCCTCGTTTGTGACCATAACTCCTCTTGTGTAAATAATATCTTTTGTATGTAATTTCCTTGTTGTGCATAGTCCTACGTCGACGTGCAGTCGTATATCTGAGGTTGGTTTTGAAGAATGTCGCGTAACGACGTGAGAAAATGGACTTGTCACAGGATAAGACGTTTCATGCTGTCAAAATCTGTGTAGAAAATATAAAGCATGGAGTAACAAAACTCGTTATTCATGTTTATTCTTAAAGTTATACATTGGCTTGGGATATGGGTCATGAAATGCACTCTTTGTTACTGTAACTAGACGTACACGTACAATGGAAAAATTGGTACTTCACCCGTTCAAGTTTCCTGTAATTTGATGTTACATATGTGTCAGTGTTTACTTAACGTGGTTTATTCATAGTATTTCCATTGACCAATTAAGTTTTATTTTGTCATTTTCACAAGTTAATGTTGGAACAACGCTCTGTGTCTTACATTCAATGATTGTTTGTTAACTAGTTTACTAGCACGTTGGGTATAGCACGCATGCCCAAATATGGCCACTGCAGACTTTGTAAAAATTGGGGAGAGGGGGGAAATGTTTACCATCAGCAACTCAGTTAACTCCTCCCCTCGTGCAGTGCCAAGTGTAGGCTGCTAGACCGTACTGTAGCTGTTCATACTCACTGTTTCCTAAAAGGTATTTAACATGCAGTTTGTTTATTGTTATTTCGCTCTGAATGGAGTAAAAAAATTACTTAATTTATTTCAAAGAACCTTTGTACTTACCTTGGAATATAGCTTGTCTGACATTCATCACGACATTGTCCCATTAGTTTCCAAAGTAATATGGATATTTCACATGTAGTTAAGCGAAAAAGCAATGGCCTGGCGGCAGTGGATACACCGGTTCAGTCAGGTCACCGAAGTTAAGCGTTGTTGGGCGTGGTCGGCATTTGGATGGGTGACCGTCCGGGCCGCCATGGGCTGTCCATTTTTCGGGATGCCTTCAGCCTCGTGATGCCAATTGAGGAGCTACTCGACCGAATAGTAGGGGCTCCGGTCAAAGAAGACCATCATAACGACCGGTAGAGCGGTGTGCTGATTACACGGCCCTCCTATACACATCCTCAGTGAGGATGACACGGTGGTCGGATGGTCCCGATGGGCCACTTGTGTTCTTATTACGGAGTGCTAAGCGAAAAACGTATATTATATCACTTCCTAGAAGTGCTTTCTTTTTTTACTATAAGAAAAGTTCTTCAAATTTCTATAATGTTATAGATTGTTGTTTGTTCTGTAAGGGCTGTAAATGCAAAATTGGTTGAGGTCATTGGCTTCTTGTGTTTCGGGTTTACATATAACAGAGTGTCGTATATTCCGCTGGGTAGTAAGTGCAGAAGTGATTGAGGTGCATTGACCTCTTTTGTTTAAGGTATAAACCCTTTGATATCTTTATACGAATACACTCCTCGTATTTTCCTTGATTTTGGGTTGCTCAATAAACAGCAACCCGGGGGTGGTACTCCCTATATAATGTACAGTCCGGTGTACAACAACTGTCATTTTTTGTTAAGCTTATTTTGTTTGGCAGACTGGAGATGTGTGCGCAATAGCGTCTCCTGTCCAACGTGAAAAATAGTTGTGTGACCTATTCATTAACCGTACTGTGTTTCCCTGGATTGTATCTTTCCTTCCAATGTTATTAAGGCTTTTTTAGCCTTTTCTTCTTGTGGTATCTCTTCCTCAAAAAATTCGGGTAAGAGCTTAATCCTTTCATGAATTATGTACTTCTCATACGTTAGTTCGATTGGTCTGAACCCTGTTGATGAGGGTTGCAGATAATTTAGTACTTACTGATAGGGCGTCTCATATTCAGTCCACTTAGTGTATCTCTGTGATGGATACGTTCCGATAAACCTGTTACACTCACAAAATACCCGTGATATTGCGCTGGTATCTGGATGAAATTAGGATACGTAAATACGTTTTAAGTTATGTGACTTGAATAACACTTTCAACTTCACAGATGTGAAGTTATTTGCAATATGACGCCGAATAGTTTTTGGTTTACCCACACTTACCAAATATTCTCTCACCATTCGCTTGATTATAGACCATGGCGTAGAATTAGTGGCATACATCTCCAGATACTTAAAAAACACATCACACAGGACTATTAGATATTTCACTCCTGCTTTTGCCGTCGGAAAAGGTCCTGTCTCATTGAGTGATATGAGGTCAAGGGATTTTAGAGGTATTATAGGCTGCTATTAATTGAATTGAGATTTGTTTGGGCATTTGACAGCTTGCACATTTCTTGAAGACATGTTGTACTCTACATCTAATGTTAGGGAAATAGCAGTAGGGCATTATTTTCCGAGCACACTTGGCTACATCACAGTTAACCAACGAGTTCTGTGTATACCTAATACATATTCTTAGAGTTACCACACACACCAGTTACCAAAAAGAGGCGTTCGACGATGAAAGACAACTCTATTATGAAACTTACTAAGTGTTCTCAAATCTGCATCATCAGTACTTGTTAGTTGTTGCCTTTACTTGTTCAGTCGAATATCTTCCTTTTGAAGATGACTCATTTTTATACATTTTCACGTAATGGGATCTATATGTCCCTTTCTAAATGAGTAAAAGCCTAAAATCGAATGTTTGTTCTTTTAATTCTGTGCATTCACTTAACCCTTGTGGAAGTCTACGCAGGGAATCTGCCAATATGTTCTACTCCTCTTTGATATAAATTACCTTCAAATCAACCTTTTGAAGGAAAAGACACCATCTGGTTAATATTTTGTGTAGTAGTTCACACGTCAGTAAGAATGAAATTGCTTGATGATCCCATCCTCATAGGAAGTCCCGGAATCCGGAAATTCCCACACTACTGCTTCTTTCTTTGTCCAAGGAACTGCACACGACGTAAAACAGAGAGTTTCATGGGGGTATACTTCCATATGATACACGTATCCTTTAATTGCTCCTGGTTTCTATTTAAAAACGATGCAAATATTGCGACAACAGTGTACCTAATTCTTGATTCTGTGCAGATGGTAAACTAACCCATTCGTCTACCTTCCTGTGGATAGCGTGGAAAACTGTCGTTTCTTCTTGGATCTGTTCTTAACTGCTGATTCACGTTATAGGCTTCTGGATAAACTAGATGGATACTCATTTTATTTGCTGTTTGTTTTCATTAAATCAACTGATATTACGTTATCCCTTGAGTGAATATAACGTTTGCGCTTGCCTGAAAAATCCAGCCCTAGAATAAGTTAATAACTAGAATGAGATATTCACTCTGCAGCGGAGTTTTCGCTGATATGAAACTTCCTGGCAGATTAAAACTGTGCACCTGACCGAGACTCGAACTCGGGACCTCCCGAGTTCGTGTCTCGGCCCGGCGCGCAGTTTTAATCTGCCAGGAAGTTTCAAATAAATAACTAGTTTTTCCACCACTAGGAATGTACAAGTGGCCGTGGCCCCAGAGACAGTTATTGGAATGCATGTTTATAACTTGATGCATTTTGTCTTACATACTATAGCTGTTAAAATACGGCAGTTCTGCACAGGTGAAGTAGGTGGATTTACTTTGTCTTTCATTACATTCGTAGCTGCTCCTGTTTCTGGTATCACGTGTACGCGTATTATTCCTATTTTTGCATTAACAATCACCTGTACATCACCGTTTATTTCTCACGAAATAATTATTTCTTAGCGTCATGCCCCCGCTGCCGTCTATGGTCGTCGCCGTTTATCGTCTGGAGTGGCGGGGTGCTGTCACTCCCTTTAGTCATTTCTACAATGCTTACAACGTGATAGGTATTTTTCCATGTTCTGTTCCGAGCATTATTAGGGGCGGCGTTCCACTGAATTTGGTTTCTGCCGCTCCAATAGCCACATTTTTTTTCATAATCGTTATCTATGCGTTAATGTTCATTCCTGTTCCTATACCCTCGTTGTCTATAATCGTGGGACCGCGACAACTACTCCAAAAACTACGGTTATTCCTTGATGGTGAGACACGGTATCCTGAATTGTAATTTCTATAATTTTTATCTTGAATGCCTTTACTCTGAGGATTTCCGAATCCTCCATTAACGTTATACTGCTCTGGTGGCGCATATGAATGCCAACAGCAGTATGCGCTGACGTACTGATTTCTGCTATTACCGCCATTGTTATTATTATTGTTGTTACAGTTACTGCGATAATAAAAATCCTTCACTTTTCTCCGGACCCGACTGGCTTCTGTTACATTCATATGTGTTTTGACTGCTCTCATAAATGAGGTCCTTGGGATCCATCACTGCGAGAAAGTGTTCTAGATCATAAGCTGGCACAGTTACCAGATTCTCACGAATGTTACTCAGCAAACGACGTTCTAATATTCTCAAATCATCGACATGTGATATCGGATTGCTCCAGAAGCTCGTCTTGTTCACGTCTCTTTCGAAATATCGTTTCTGTCCGCCTTGTTTTTGTTAAATGGCTGTGGGTCGAAAACATGCGGTCGTAGTCTTTACCGAATTCCCTAGGACCAGTATTTCTACAGAGAGGTCTTTTAGATTCTTCATAAGTTCGAGAATAGTCTGCCTCTTCGGCTGTCCACAGCCGCGCATCACCTTGTATGAAACCAAAAACGAACCGAATCTTCTGCATTTCGAAGCACTGCCGAGGTGAAACATTTCTAAAAACTCTCACAAAGGCAACAGGGTGTGTTTTCTACGATTCTTGTGAGAAGAATGGAAATTGTCCGTTTTATAAGACCCTCGTCAATTTTGAGTGACGACAGTATAGGCATTACGTCATCAGATTGCGATATCGTCCTATGCCTTTACGGAAGCTGCAAAGCTGCTTTTGATTAGACTCCTATATACATTTGATTGTTTACAAACTGTTCTTCACTTTTGTAATAATCTGACTTGGCGAAACAATTTTCGCATAACTACTGTCTAATACTAATTTTCTGTTTTGATTGGCAGAGGAAAGCGGTTCGTTCGAACTATCTCTTTCACTGATAAGTTAGGAACGAACCTTACCTTCTACTGCTTTCGTGCCATTATTCACTCTAATGAAAATTTTATGTTCTCTTTCCTTTATGATATCTTCAAGCACGACAACGTACGTTTATTTTACCCGGACGCAGCAAGGACAGAATCGCTGTCAAAGGTACCGGCCTCCACTCTCTCATTTAATCCTTTTCCATCTTTATTGAAATGTTCGTACCCTATTTTCAAACAAGTTTGTCCAAAAGTCAGAAATCCTACGTAATGCGTGAGTTTTTGTACATCATCATGTAAATTATCGTACACAGACTTCATTCCAGATAAATGTCTCTGAATTGCTGTTACCACTTGAGCTAAGATATCATGTGTGCTTTGTAAGCTATCGTGAACCATTGCAAGTTCCTCAATTTGAAGTGCACTTTGGTGTTGATCTTCACTCATACTGGAAAGTTCTTGTCTAGCTGATTGTACATATTAGCATATTTTGTATCTATAATATTGGTTGCATCGGTCAACTATGGTTCAGCTTAGTACGCAGATGTACATAGTTATTCGAAAGTGTCGTGACGTTTTGGTCTGAGGTACTGGACTTCGATCTAAATTGCTCAGACCAGCGGACAGATTTATAATTTTAGTACTAAAGTCTCTATGTAACTCAGTCTTCACTTGTGTTAATTTCTGTAATTAATGCTCAATAGCTGATATATGCGAAATGTCATTAATGTGCATGTAGCCTGTCTATTGTGTTCGCTCAGCGTCGAGCTAGGAAAATTTCCTAAGTCTGCTGCATCGTTTGTATCCAAATTACTTATTTTCAAAAGACACACTTCCTGTTGAGGATTTCGAATTGACATCAACGGCCGTTACTCAAGTGACAAAATTTGATTTTGAATTCTGTCCATTCATTGTAGTTGAGTTCAGTTATACATTGGTTTCGACTGTGACATTGCCATGCTGTTACTGTGCACTGAAATTTTCATTATGTAATACGTTAGATTCTGATTAATTATTTTCGTGATCACTGTTTCTAGTATTAATTTTCTCATTGACATTTGATACCACTCTTACTGACAAAAAAAGGTATGCATGGTGATGGAATTATTGAAATACAACAGAAACTCAATAGTTGTGGAAAATTTTGCTCGTGCTAAGCGTTCGCGACAAGATGGATTCTCGTTATTGCCACTGTTATGTGTAGGAAAATGGTTTACTATTGCAATGAAAAATCAACTGCACCATAAATATTGTTGCTTGCAAAAAGATTTTCAGCAGGTTAAGGCTAAAGATGTTGTGGCAAAATTGCTTTTGTGTACTATGATCACTGGCATATTCTTGATCCTACCTTTGGTTAACGGTTTTCTGTTCACGCTCTGCAACGTTCAATTACTTATGTCTGGAGAAAATTTTCTTTAGTTTCCATAATTTTATTCCGTTTTTTGGTAACATTCTCCTTATTTCGTTTTATCCTCATTGTAGAATCTGTGCAACGAAGACAGAAAACAATCAGTATCATGGTTACAGATACATTACTTTTTACTTACGATTCGAAGATTTCTTTGTCCTTGTCTCCGTTTGGTCGCAGTGTATTATATTACATTTTTGCTATTGTCAGGCTAATGAATTAAAGTTTCTGAATTGGAAATGTTTTATGACTTTTAAATGTGAAGTCATATATGGAAGTTAATGACATGCTTTTATATCTTGCTGCGGACAGACAGAATCAAGTAGATCTCAAATTAACTTAGTAGGAACTTTGGTAGTAAACGTTATTAGTCAAATTTCTTCTCAAGGACAAACTTTATTGCCTTTTTCCTGATCGTAATTGTTGACCATGTTGCCTAATGAAAGAAATTCATATGTCGATTTTAATATCCGATATTTACATTACCCATTTGTGACTCAGGAGCTCGGGATAAGGATTACACTTAGCATGGAAGGTCAAGGCCACTATAATGTCACTCCTAAAACACAACAACTACCAAATCAATAAATTAACAATTTACTCAAAGACAGTATTTATAAAACAGCTAAGAGGCAATACACACTTGACCATATTTCAGACAATACAAAAATATCACAGATAGCTTGCTTCTCAAGCAAGGCAACATATTACAGTTACCCAAACTGACTTAAAGAGAGTGAGCCACAGAGATTACAATCAGAAAGTAAATTAAAGAAATGTGGCACAGATAATTTATTTAAAGCAGGATTAATTCGCAATATAATAGTGATTTCTGAAACGCACACCATTTCGTTAAGAATCCAAGTAACACAAGCAGCATAAAGTTACAATTTAATACAATTCATTCCCAAGCATATTAAAAAATATATATAATAGACGGCACGTCACACCTTCTGTGTACAGAAGCAGAACGTGGCGACGCTCCCACACACCCCAACTCTCAGAGAACTGGAACTCAGACAGACCGCAAACATCAACCGAATATCAATTAATATAAGAGATCAATAAACAACAAATAAATAAAGAAGCTATGTTTATCCACTAATACTGAGTGAGTGCATTCAAATAATTTCACGTTTATAAAATTCTACATACAAATGATTGCATTTTACAGAATACGAGCCTTTAGTTATAAGCAAGTGAGTGCTTTCAATAAATGCACATATAAAAAGGCACCACGTACAAATGACCAGCTTTACAAAATACGAGTGTTATTAATAACAGTAAGTGATTTCAATAGAAGTGACCCAAATTTTACAGCAATATGCAAGGTACGTCGATTTGATGGCAAACAAAATACACTGAAAATCACGTACAGACAATACATAAACTTCTGAATACCGTCCCCAAAAAACCAAAATATAACACACACACACACCTTCCAGCTAAACAACTTTCTAATCGTAATCCAACCAGCGGATTTTTGAAAGGAAATAGTAGTTGCTGGTCTATATGCGATTACCTACCCTGTCGGCTGCCCTTACTTCAACAACACGTACATTAGGGCAACCAAGCAACAAGCACACTCGCTGCAACGCAAACCGTTCAACCAAACGAAGGCACCAAAATCACTTACACCTTCAATGGAGAGCGTTGTTCAACATTGTCTCCTGGGATGGATCCCTCCGAGAAAACAGGCAGCAAAGCAATGCGACAAACAGCGCCCGGAGTTGACATAGGCAGGTCCACCACAAACTCCCGACCGCCTTACGAGGTAGACCCGCCGTGCCGCTGCTGACCGAGCACGTGTGTTTCCCTCTTTTGTCCATGCAAGCACGTCCTTGAGCCTCGTATCGAGTCCCACACCAACTGCCCCGAGCGCGAAAAAACATGCGAGATCAAAACAGCGACAAAACTCCTAGTACATCCGGGTAATCGATAGTGTCGCGACAAAAGGCTAGTGTGCCAGGAAAAGCGGACCACAGCTCACCATTTACCTGACTGTTACATTAGGAGGAGTGATGAAATGTTCGCGTCCTCTCTTCATCTAGATACACCTCAGATTCCTGTTCCTGCCGACTTAATAAAAAGTAATAGTCACATATATCTTATCTAACAGCATCTCTGCTGCAGCACATCGCTTCGTTCTTTAATATATATATGGAAATATCTAGCAAACACCTTTACAACAGTATACAGGGATATCTGCATACGACTGAACAATAGAAGATATTAATAATAACTGTACATAGCAATGGAATACAGCTGTATGTTCGAGTCTATACTCGCAGAAAATTACAGAATTGTGGATGTTCACTATATTAAGGCTCACACAAGAAATATGTTTATAAACGCCCATTAACATTTGATCTTCTTAGAATGACTGGTTACTTTTATCTAATTGTTAGGCCTGGAATCGTTTATCTAACAAGTAAAGCTGTATGCAGAATTTTAAACAACAGAATAATTAAATTTAACAGCTGCTCATTTGTTTACATTGTAGGCATAAAGCCCTATTTGGAAATTCTGCAACATTGTGCAGAAGGAGTTGTAGCGACATACACCCAACATGATGGGAAATGCTTAAATAACAGCATAATGTGGGAAATTTAACAGGAAGATTAAATCCTTAATTCCTGTCGCCCAGAAAAATTACAAGAAGCAATGACGCTGAAAGACGTAGTTCACAGAAGAATTGTATTCATAATACATTTTTATTTTAAAAACAATTGGAAGATTTTGATCTAGATTGAAATCTTTGCTAAAAATTTAGCTGAATACGGTTAAAACTATACCAACCAAAAATGAAAAAGAATTTTTTGTTGTGTGTAAAGCATATGCAGCATAAGGTAAAGATTTTGTACAACAATATGTATTGCCCTGCCAAAAAAACCTAAGAATTCTCGTATGTACCTCAATTTATATGTGTCTTTTGATGGAAAGTAGTTGAATGTGAACAGCTGGATAATCTAGAAAAGTAATAGGAAGTGGGTAGCTGAAGTCATAGTACACCTCTTAATGTAGTTGGATGGGCCTATATATAACAAAATGTATGCATTTTGCTAGGTAAAATGGAAATGCTTTTTACAGTGCTATTAAACTGAGATGCAAAGATAGTATTTATTCATTATTACGGGTCGAAAGTCATTCTGTGTCGAACCATGCCCTAAGGTAATATTATTCGTGGGACTCATACTGTACGGTAACCTTTAAGTTACTAACTGCAATTTGTTTATCTACAGTCTGACTTGGAGATGATAAATGGTGTGAAATTTGAAAACAACAGCTTGGGACTTAATTTGGGGGTCCGTTGTGCCTTGCTCCAAAGTGAATGTAGAGATCGAACTATAGTCCTGTTTAGTCTCTATGTAGAGCACATAAAATAAGATAGCTACCTCAAAAGGGTACACACTGATCGGTTTTTTCGATTTTAGCAGCCGGTAAAATAGTGGGCTGTGATTGGGAGAGCGAAATACGCGCATGTTTGTGTGTGTGTGTGTATGTGTGTGTGTGTGTGTGTGTGTGTGTGTGTTTGTGAGGGTGGGGGTGGATGGGAGGGTGGGTGCCATTTCCCCTCTCCTGCACCTCACATCGCCACCCGTCTCGCCCGTACAGACGAGCGCGTATGGCGTATGATGTCAGTTGTCCTTATACTGTGAATCAGATGCTCCATTGGCAGGTTATTTAAGGATTTCTTTATCGCTGAAAATGGTTTGGTTATTCCACATAAAATTAAATACGTTAATTGTGAGAAATTAGTCTTGTAACAAAATTGTTGTCATTTGTTTGAATCACTAACTTATGTCTTAGTATGTTGAATCCAGAGCTTAATTTTGTCCTTCTCTGCAATCGTTATCGTACGAATACCATTAATATATAGTATCCTAATTGTTTTGCAAGACGTGTTTCGACTGTTACATCCATTAACAAGGCTTGTTCAGCTGCCTTGTCTTTCACGATGATGTTTGCTTGTCTGATGTCAGGCTTGTAAGCTCAAAATCAGCTGATAAGATATGCAAATTAAACGAAAGTTTCGCTTTTAGTGTACCCAACTCTCATTACAGAGAACAATGTCAACGAATTCGTCAGCCAGTATCCGTCTGACAATGAAGGACGATTGCTGTGTGATCTGTAGAATCCAAGGCAGTGTAATATCCAACATCGACGCCGTTTAACGTTCCACTACGAAAATCTGAAACTCACGCATAATATCAAGTTCAAAAGGCCCGAATATCATTTTCGATTTCGATTCTCCTCTAGTCTGGGACCAAGCGAGTCAGCAAAACAGCTGCCATTTCAGTTTGATTTCGGGAGGAGCTGCGCTTATGTCAGACCGAAGCACGCTGTAATCTTAGCACTGTCCGCATGTTACACTGAGTACCTGAAGTGGAAGCTTACGGGTTTTTACCAGCAAAGATAACTGAAAGCCACCATTTTTCGATTAGAATCTGTAAGACTGTACCGTTTAATACATATTTAAAGTCTTTATATAATCTATATACGAAAACAAAACGAGTGTATGGAAAACCTTACTCATTGAAAACGGTGAGATCTTACTAAAAACGCAAATTCAGTTGATTAGAACTTTACAGTTCAATTGATGGCAAACAGATTTGTTTTAGTCAAGTCTCTTCATTGAATGATGAAGTTGGTTCTTTTCTTATTTGGGTTTGTATAATGATTAATATTTCCAAACACTGTGTTAAGTCTAATTTCTGCGATTTTTGTATTTAATGAACTACTGGCTCCTTACATGTATTCACGAGGAAATAAAGGAATAATAGTTTCCTTGGAGTTCCTTGAAAATAACTTCTCCCTACACCATGGCCTAACGTTTTTCTACTGCTTTAATATCGCAGCCGTGTTCTTCTGATGTACAGTTATTTGTCTATATGGTAAGTTTGTGCCAAATAAATCATTTAAACTTTATAAGCCCCAAAGAGGTTCTAATTAATTTATTATACATGTTAAATTGTATTGGAGATTAGGTAAAGTTATAAATTTTGTATGATACACGCATGTTGCTTTAAAATTTACTCTCCTTCATTGTAGATAAGAAAATATAGAATGTTGAAACATCAGGAAAATTAAAAACTTGTAGGGCTATTTGAATCGTAAATGGGGCTATGTGAATCATTGCCACCTATCATACAAGTACACAAAATATGGAAGATTACAATTCAGTTACACTTCTTAAACGTTCCAGTAGTTGTTACATGCGGTTTCCACAGCAGAACTGTTTCCGACCGGCAGCCCCCACACAAATTTTGTGAAACCGCTCTTTGCACTTAACACAACTGATCCAGGCCCGTTTCCTCACACACCTAGGATCGCAGTTTTGATGATGCAGAAACCACCAGGTGCGTTTTCTTCCTGATACTCAGCTTTCGGTAATGAAGATGAATCATCCTCTTCATTTGAAGCTCTCTCTTGAAAATCCAGCACATTTCTGCAGCGCTTGATCTTCCACCTTTGGGAGTTTTTAAAATGCAATTTTCTCTTCGCTCTCGTAAGATTGAGATGAGCTAACGAAGTCAGGTAGCAAGCTGAATTCTTCTCTCACCTGGCACTTGTGGTACCGGTAGTTTTCCTTGGAGTTGTCAAAACGGTATAAAATTAAGAAGGTGATGTTGATGAGTACTGACTTTCCCAATGCCTTGGAGGTTTAGAAGCAGTTGCAGGGCCTGGGTTTACTTCGGATTCTGTGATAACAGGACAAGATACATTATTCAAGTATGTAGACGAAGGGAGGAATTTGTGTGATGGTATTTTTTATTAGTACTGAATGGGAAAAGTCTTGCACACTCAAATCCCTTCGCAGCATTTCCTAAACTAGCTACACGCCTCCAGGCGACGTCAAAATGTTTACCAAAAGAGAGTTTTGTAGTGGAGACTGACGGATTATTGTGTGTCAATGAATTTGCTTCTTGATGGTAATACACCTTTAAGGGCATGAAATCAGTTCCGTCCAGAGGGTGCAGAATGTGCGAAGTTGCGGTGGCAGGCACACCAGTTCAATGTGTTTTTTCGCACCTTATTCCATGCATTGGAGAGAAAGGTGTGAGCTGTGACCGTCCAACAGTAAAAGACAGCTGCCTTGTGAACAGTACTTGTTGAAGTGTTCTTGCCAACTCAAAAAAACGTTTATGTAGCCCGCATCTCACATAGACACATGAGTACCTGGAGGGGTTCCCAGTTTGTATTTTTGTTGCATTCTTTTGCCTTTGAAGATGATGAACTGTGCAATATAAGTCCCAGTAGATTGTAGGCAACAACGACTGTCACATTTTCCTCTCCTCCAAACTTGTCAGTTCAACTACTTCTCTTTCTCCTTTTCTCCGCCCACAACTTTTTCAGGCCTATTGTCGATTGGAAAGACGCTTTCATCAATATTATATGTATTTTGTGGTTTATTTTGCAAATCATATTCATATAAGACAGATGTCAAAACAATATGAAATTTTTTTAACTGATTCCTCATTTAATCCCATGGCTCTAACTTTAGAAAAAGCCTGAGGCTTCGGTAATGAAATATCTTTCGTGTGACGTTTTATGAAAGAAAGAAACCAATCCTTGCCAGCCACTTTCGTGTCTTCTCCTCATGGAACAACTATGTCATTGATTTTCGCGAACTGGTACCCTGTCCTTCTAACGCTGAGTGAGGTATGTCCAAAACCTTGGTTAGATAACCTTTTCCATCTTTCGATCTAATCTATTTCTTGTTCTTCTGATAACACAATTGGATGGCCCATTTTTCTTCTTCTCTGAGTGATCCCTTGATTCATTTGGATCTGTTAGATTTCTCGACGGAATCGAGTTTTCTAAATCCGCCTATAAAGCGTCGTAAATGGCACATAAAGTCCAGCTGCTGCGCCCATTCTTACATGCCTTTGTAAAACGCTGGTTATACCGTTTGCCATTGAGTCTTCTGACCGTTGTAAACATGAATGGCTTCGTTTATATGTGAGCCGTAGTTGTGTCCGGCTCTTCGAAAAGCGAGCCAGGCGGAGTGCTTTCGCTTCGCGTCTAGTGTTTGCGGTGGCGCTTTCGGTTTGGCGCGCCGTTAACACCACTACCGGTGTCTTGCCGAGTGTTCAAAACCAGAAGATAAAAGGTAGTTTGGAACCTTTCGTTAAATTACCTAAGACAATTGGACTTCTTTTGAAGGATGTAGGGGAGTTAACTGTTCATTCTTTGAGTAAGAACGAGGAGGTACTTTGGTTACTGGTTCACTTTGAACAGCACGCCCACTCCTTTGGGGTAGCGCACTCCACCCTTTTAGCTTTACTCTACCCTTTAGCCAAAGGGGGGGACTTAGAGATCTTGTCTAGAGCTCTCGCTGAACAGATCTCTTTGCTTCAGCTTAGGCAGAAAATTATTAGAGATTTACTGCGGGCTTTAGGAAGTTTTTAGAGTGTCAGTACATTTGGAGGGTACAGGGGGAGTGCAAGAGCCTACAGCAGTATGTGGAGAGGGTGAAAGTTGCCTCACAAGCGTTCTTGGTCGATACGTCTGAGGACCAGTTGGCTTCCGTAAGTTTGGAAGGGATGGCTGCTGCAGATAAATTGCATTTTATGTTAAAATCCCCTCCGGTTACATGGGAGGATTTGCATGAAGCAATAGTCACCGCGTCTGCGTTAAAGCTGCGAGAGGAAACAGGGGGCGCTAGGGTTCCTGGGCCCGTAAAAGAACTTTTGGTGGCCGAGGAGCGCGGTCGGGTAGAACCACCGGGGTTGAGACAAGGCGATGTTATCGTTGTGGTGAGGGATTGTCCTGTTCCCCATTGTAGTAGGAGTAACAAATGACATAAGGGAAAACGGCATGCCTTGTTTGGTAAATTTACAGCTTGTTGTGGGCGTGCCGTCGTAGCCCAGTCCCGATCGCATCTTCCCTATATTTGTGTTCAACTTAACCACGAACCCATTTGAGCCTTGTTGGATTCTGGTAGTACGTACTCCTTACTTAGTGAGGCTTGGTTTTTGGAGTTTGGCCACCTTACTAAACTTAAACCCGGGAAGATCCCACTTTGGAGATGTCGTGTCGCTAATGGTCAGGTGTTGCCTCTGGCGAGGTGGCTTCAGGGTGGTGTTTCGGTAGGGCAGTTTTCTTGGCCAATCACCTTCGCTTTCGTGACGCGTTTGCCAGTGAACCTGGTACTTGGCTGCGACTTTATTTCTAAAACGCAGCTGGTGTTGAATTATTTCAGTTGGCTTTTCTTCTTTATGTTGGCTCCTCTGGAGACGTTCGGTCTCTGAGAATGTCGGGAGGCATGGTCGTCGGTGGTCCCTGCCTTTCCGGTACCTTCTGTTGATGCAGTGGACATTAGACATCTTCCGCAGCAGCAAGGTCAGCAGGTAATGAGTTATTAGGGGAGTTTCCGGATTTACTGAGAGATAAACTGGGGGGTGAATAACATTCTGGAATATGACATTCGTTTGACCGATGGCTTTCCTGTTAGGCAGTCCCCGTATCGGTTGTCTCCTCCCAACATGAAAATACGAATACTACGAGGGAAGGTACGTAAAATGTTAGAGCCAGGGTTTATTCGTCCCTCGACATCTTTGTATGCCTCCCCAATATTTCTGATCCCCAAAGATCATGGGTGGGGGGGGGGGGGGATTTCAGGGTAGTAGCAGTCTATCGGCTCCTTAATGAGAAAGTGATATTGAAATCAGTACCCCTTCCCGACTTCCACAACTCCTTTACTTGGTTTGCTGGCGTGAATTGGTTTACTGTACTTGATTTGAATCAGGCCTATTATCAGATTCCATTGACTATTTATAGTAGGTCATTTGAAGAACATATGCTTCATTTGCGTCAGGTCCTGGCTAGGCTCCAGACGACCGGTCTAACAGTCAAACCATCTAAGGTTACGCTGGCGAAACGGCAAATTTCCTTTTTGGGCCATATCGTTTCGGGGCAGTCAGTCCGGATCGATCAGGATCGCACGAAAACCTGGCGCGCCTTGCCCCCTCCTAAGGCTAAGCGGGGAGTGGCAGAGTTCATTGCTATGGTGAACTATTTTAGGCGTTTCGTACCGGATTTTGCCTCCTTAGCTGCACCCTTGAATCAACTCCGTAAGAAGGGTGTTCGTTTTGCTTGGGGTCCCACTCATCAGACTGCCTTTGAGAAGATTAAAACGGCTATTGCCAACCCACGGGTCCTTGGGGTTCCCAACTTTGAAAAACCCTTCGTTGTGCAAACGGACGCGTCAAATGCTGGAGTCTCGGCTGTTCTTTTACAAGAGTCGGAGAGCCATAGACAATCTTTGGTGGCCGGCCGGAGTGGCCGAGCGGTTAAAGGCGCTACAGTCTGGAACCGCACGACCGCTACGGTCGCAGGTTCGAATCCTGCCTCGGGCATGGATGTGTGTGATGTCCTTAGGTTAGTTAGGTTTAAGTAGTTCTAAGTTCTAGGGGACTTATGACCACAGCAGTTGAGTCCCATAGTGCTCAGAGCCATTTGAACCATTTGAACCAATCTTTGTCTTACGCGTCTCGCAGGTTAAATGACGCTGAGTCGAAGTACTCAGTGTACGAGTGCGAGGCGCTAGCTGTTGTCTTTGCTTTGGAGAAATTTCGTTTTTATTTCGGGCATAAGCCTTTCCAGCTCGAGACTGATAATCAGGCTTTAAGTTGGATCCTGGTCAGACCGTGCAAGACGGAGCGGATCGCCCGGTGCGCCGTGCGGATCTCGGCTTTTAAGTTCACCGTCAAACATATTAGGGGTACCGAGAATGTGGTGGCGGACGCCCTTGGTCGAATGTTTGACGAATAGCACCGATTAAGCAACGGGTGGAGTCGGGTGAGTTACTTCGGGGATATAGTATTAGGATAGGAATTTTGTGTAAAGAAGTGGGTCGAAATCGTGATCCCAGCATCTGCTTGCCCCAAGTGTTGATTCAACCCTTGTTGCAGTATTATCATTATTCCTTTCTGAGGGGGGGGGGTCATTTGGGCAGGTTTAAAACTATTCACAGGATTAAACAATATGTTAAATGGCCTCACGTTGATCGGGATGTTGAACAGCTGGAGGCTAACTGCCACTTATGTCGGACTGCTAAACCTAACAATGCCGTGTGGCAGGGTCTAATGTCTTCCGAGCGTGAGAGCAAGCCTATGGACCGTTTATATATTGATTATGTGGGTCCGTTGCCTCGGTCCAAGAGAGGCAATCTATATATATATTAGCCGTCATTGATGCTTTCTCTCGGTTTACGTAGCTGGTTCCTAGCCGGAACGTTACTACCGAAGTCATTATCTCGCATCTCAGCAACATCTTCTCTGTTTTCGGTCCACCTAAGAGTGGTCAGTGATAATGCTCCCGTATTTGTGTCGGCGAAGTTTATGGCCTTCTGTTTTGGGAATGGTGTTAAACATATAACCACTACCCCATCTTTCGCCACGTGCTTTGGCCGACCTCTTGGCTGTCAGGGGCTAAGTCTGCTTTACCTGCATGTGCGTGGCCTATGAAGCTTAGAAGCCGTGGTGCAGGAGATCAGCGAGTGGGATCTTTTGCAGAGCGCGTGAATAGGAACTTGAAATCAGCCCTTATAATTTACCATCAGGGTAGTCCGCGTAGGTGGGATTCCAATTTACCGTGAATCAGCTTCTCATTTAATACGGCGGTACACGAGGCGTTGAAAGTTACTCCAGGCTCTTTATTGTTCGCCTATCCGGTCAATTCCCCCTTGTAAAACTTGTGGCGGATCGAAGACCTACTCCCCGAACGGGTAACCCCTTGTCTGATTAAGAAGATTTGGAATCAGGTGCGCCGTAATATTGCTGCCGCTCATGGTAGACAAGCTTTGAGATATTATCGCAATCGGCGGCCTTATAATGGAAAACCAGGCGATCAGGTTTATATCAGGAATTTCTCTGGCCCGGGGAGGGGCGAAGGCAGAGTAAGCAAATTTACTCCCAGCTTTTTGGGCCCTTGTTCCATCCTTCGGATTCTGGGTCCGGTTAACTTGCTGATTAGGCATAATCAGTCTGGTAGGGAGTAGCGAGTCCATTTGAACCAGGTTAAGTCTGGTTAAGTTGGCTTTCGGTTATCAGCGCATTGTCACCTTTGGGGGGGGGGGGGGGAAGGTTGAGCTGTAGTTGTGTCCGGCTCTTCGAAAAGTGCGCCAGGCGGAGTGCTTTCGCTTCACCTCTAGAGCTTTCGGTTTGGCATGCTGTTTGCATCGCTACCGCACTCTGGCAGGAGGTGAGGCAAGTGTATGGTCACGTGACGATCGAGGAGTACGCACTGGGCGGTGGCCGTGAGAGGTGGTGGTGCGAGCGGGGCCCTGCTGTTCGGGGTCGTCAACTGCTCGCCACGTGCTTTGGCCGACCTCTTGGCTGTCAGGGGCTAAGTCTGCCTTACCCGCATCTACGTGGCGTATGAAGCTTAGAAGCTGTGGTGCAGGAGATTGGCGCGTGGGACCGTATGTCTTCTTATCGGCCGTTGAAACCACTGGCAGCAGTTGGCTCTTACGAGCATTTGAAAGTGTGACGTGTTTTCGGCGCTGGGGTGGAGTGTGTGAAGTTGAGTACTGAAGAGAAGGTTTTCAAGTTCTAGTGAAGTGAATGTTTCTTCACCAGTGATTTTGTTGGGGTCGTCCCACCACAGTTTTCGTTTACCTGTCCGCGGGCATGTGGTGATTGGTTCTTGGTCGGGCCGTTTTCATTCACACATCGATTGGGTGACTTAGTGTTGGTGTCGCAGGTCTCTGTGGTTCGGAGTCTGTGCAGGCACCGCCCTGGCTACATCTTCTGGTTTTGAGTAACTCGGGGAGGTGACGGCTTGTAATGGAAGCTTTGGTGTTGATCTGCTATGGCCCTGTAGACCACCAGTAACTATTCCGCCTGTAGTGATCTAAGTGAGCTAAGGAAATTTTTTTTGGGAACTGCCTTTAATGTGAAGGTTTGTGTGCTGACTTATTCACATTTATCTTGTAACAACTGACAGTAAGAGTTTTTTAAATTGTTGTCTTTTATATACATATCAAGTTTAAAATCTTATTATTGGGAAGTTGTTAACGTCTTTCCTTGCAATCTTCTTTTCATAAAGAAAATTTGTCAGCTATTGGAAATTGTTTTTGAAATTTTTTTTTTGCAAAGCCAGACTTAAAAATTTATTGAGAAAGTCTTTAAAATAAAATATCTTTAGCAGTATGTGTTATTTCACCAGCACCTCCTGTCCCCTACTTCCACGATAACGTTTTGGAATAACATGTGTACTTGAGTTGTTGTTTGTGAACGGTCCTAACTGATGGTTCAATATGTTCGTATCATTTGAAAAAAAAAGCGAAAATCAAAAGTTATTTCTATAATTACTAAATTAGTATCTCTTGCTAATTACTATAGCCTAAATTAGAACATGACTGAATTATCGTTATATGTTATAATAATTGGCTACATGAGTACTTCAGTAAAGAAGAAATAAGGCATCTTACATTCCAGTTCAGAAAGACTCACGAAAACTGTTTGACAAAGCCCCATCACGTCATATTATTAAAACATAAGAGTTGCTCAAATTCGCAACAGATGTCACTTCTTGTTCTGCTGACCGACCTTATGGACTGGTAGCTGAAAGATTTATAACTAGCACTCATGTATTCGTACACTAGATCTTATTTCCAACCGACTTAATGTTGCATGTCGGATTTTTGTAAGCAGCACTGTCTTACCCCTTATATTTCCTTCTGGGTGGTTGCTGTCTGGGTTAAATATATTTGGAAAACTCTTGTTGCAGATTGTAGACGACTTCTCTAGCAAAATTTCTGTAACATAATCGTGTTCTAGTTACGTACATGAGCTTCGCAGTAGAATATTTCACTATCCCTTTTTGCTTTGGATAATGATTATATTAAAATCTCTTTTCAAGGCAGAATCCATCCAGAGCAATTGCTTTAGCAAGCCCCTTGACGTTTGAGACCGAATTTAAATGTTACTGGTGACGTTCGAAGTTTTCATTTCTTCACTATGAACTTTATTTCCATTCTGTAGTTTATCTTAGGTTGCTGTATGATACCTGTACAATTTCTAAATAACTTTCCTCTCCATGTTCTCTAAATCCAGTATCGCTATTTCCTAACATACGTCTTATGGTCAGTATTACCTTCTATAGCCTCACTTTTCTCCTCGACCTACACTAATCTTCCTCGTAGTCGGCTTCTACGAGATGTTCTATTCTTCTGTAAATAATTCGTGGCAGCGTTTTGCAACCATAATTTGCTAGGCTGATATTTGGATAAATTTAATATTTGTTATCACTTGCTTCTTTTGAACTCAGTGGTGTTGCTATATTATTCTTAAAGTACGAGTGAATACCCATGCTTCATATACCTCGCAGACGGCCGAATAGCTCTCCATTAATGAAGGGTTCTCGGCTCTCCAGCCGGGTGGTAGCGTTGATATCTCGCGACGTTTCGGAAAGTTTCATACTACCCATCTTCTTCGCCAGAAGAAAGAATATGGGTAGTATGACACTTACCGAGAAACCTTCATCAATAATTTACGCCGGCAAAGCCTACAGTCACCTAGAGCTCTTCCTTGTTTGCTTTCCCAAGAATATCGATAATTCTCGAGGATTGATGTACTTTATTTTTACTTGAATCTTTCAATGTGAAAGGTATGTTGTAAGGTCTGATCAGGGTAGATCCAGAAAATAAAGTCGGCTGTTGACAACCGCAAGGGGGAATAAGTATAATATCTTTGAGTAGGAGGACCTTTGATGGTTAAGAGAGCCAGGTGGGTGCAGTAAAGAACCGGGGTGTCGCAGCTAGGTGCCCGGAGGAAGCAGACGTGTGTGGACAGCTTTAAGGTAGCAGTCGCGCTCGCTGCGCAATTACCCTAAGCAAACTTTAGCACATAAATGAGAAAAGATATATAATGATTTCAAGAAGGTTTTTGTTAGATAGTGTTCAGAGTTAGGATTTGTAAGCCCAAGGTTTGACACAGTAAGCGTTTTGTAACATTTCTGAGAGAGTGATTCATGCTACAAAAATGTTGGAAATGGTAGGTTTTGTGTATGACTTACAATTTTAACAATGTATACATTGAGATCAACATTGTGTTTAAATCTAACAGCCTGAATCATAATCCACATCCTTTGCTTGTATTGAATATGAAAATGAGTAGAAAAGTAAAGTTACCCACCAATGAAAGAACGTAAAGGTAATAAGGCCTCTACGCAATATATATGTGCAGTTCATGGTGCAGTTCATGGTTTGAAATCGATTTGGGTATACCTAACGTTATCAGAGCAAAATTACTTAAAATAACTAATTTTATGCCATTGCACAACTGGCATTATTCAAGTCAAGATATAATTTCATTAAGTAAACATCAGGGCCAAAAGTTAATCTTTCAGTACCATCTTAATGCCGTTGCACAAACGGCGTCATTCTCTTAAACTTGATTTCTGAGTCAAATACATGTTGCATGTCTGGCAAAACGGAGGAGTGCAAGAAACAAGTTCGCAGAAGCAGTCAGATGGAGGTTTGTTGAATAATTAGTTTGGGACAATCTTATCATTGATACTTTCACTAATTAAAAAGGAAACAATTTTGGTTAGAAACTTTCAACTGCTCTCTAAAATACTTCTGGTAATATCATATCCTCCACCTCATTTTCGTGTACTTCCAGTTCCCCTTCTATAATAATATTTTGCAGTTCATTTCTCTTGTTTAATACTTCTATATGTTTCATGGTATAGATCTCCCTTCTTTGTTTACTACTGGCTTACCGTCCTAGCTCTAATATCAGATAGATGCTTCTCTTTTCTTAAAGACCTCTTTAAATTTGCCATTTGCACCACCATCCTTTCATTGTTCTTGCAGGGCTCTAATGCTTTTCGCCTTTAACCATGCCAGATTTGCTATTTTACACTCTTTGTCACTTTCATTTCTCTAGACTTCTGTATTGCCTTCATACTTCTCCATTTGCTGCAGTTTTATGTTTTATCATTACGCTAGTTTAAACTTTGTGTCTTATGTGTTATCTAATAGTTTCTGCAGAACACCGTCTTTTTGCCTCTAGGATCTTCTGCTAACTCCATTGCCTTATATGTAAAAGCTTCCCACTCGTCTTTTACTCTAATCCTTTTCTCAGTTTTGGTGACTCACTGACTAAAGCCTCCTTTGAAACTCCAATTAACCTATCATTCTTTCGATTTATCCAAATCCCATACTAGTTATTTTACACCATTCTGTAAATTTACCAATTTGCTCTCTAGTTCATAGTCAACAAATTATGGGAAGAGTTCACATTTACCCCAGGAAATGTTTTGCAGTTCACAGTATAATATATCCGAAATTTTATAATTTTTTCCAGAATCTTTCGTCGAGCAATAGGAATAAATTTTCTCGTACCCAAAGCTTTTACGCCATGAACGTCCTAGTATCTATATTTTTCCGTCCTGTTTCTGTGACTGCCCTTTTTAGAGATGTCAATTCCTCCGCAGATGAACTGGCTACCGTAGTATTCATTATCATAATATCTACTGCTGTAAAGTATTTCAGATGCAACTCATCATTCCTCAGCGTTTTATTCTCCAACCGCTTTCTACATTGATTCTTCCGAGCGATTCTCCTAAACTCTGCTATTCAACGTTCCTAAATTGTGATATGAATCTTTGTCTCCTGCTGGGCACACCTTACAATCCCATATTTGATTTCTAAAACATAGTCTGACCACGGTGCAATACAACTGGAATATTTAAGTGTCTTCAGGACTTTTTTAAATATACGTCAGCCTCTTGTGATTATAAGAGTGTATTCGCTATTGCCAGCAGAGATTCATATCAGAACTCTTTCTCGTCTCTCATTCCTACTACCCGTCCTATGTTCTCCCTTAACACTGCCTTCTATTCTCTCCCCTACAGCCGTGTTACATTTATTTATGAGCATTAGGTTTTCATCTACGTTAATGCACTGAATAACATGGTTAGTATCCTTCCATACTCTTTCTATCCGTTCATGTTCTCCTTGTGATGTCAGCAAGTATATCTGTTCTGCTATAAGCGTCAGTTTTTCTTCGATTGCGAAGAGAACAGCCCTACCATTTAACTGTTCGTAATAACTGAATATTCGTATTAATAATGAATTCTATTCCCTTACAACATTTTTTGATTCTGTTAATATAATTATATATCCGTGTGATCAGAAATGCTTCAGTTCTTTCTATTTTATATCACTTACCCCTTGCTGTATCTAGATCTAACCTGTTCATTTCCCTTTTCAGAGTTTCTGGTATCGACACCACGTTCAAATTTCTTAATATTTCACTCCTCGACACGTAGAGTGTTACCCTTTCGTTGGTCATTCCGTCTTTTCCCGTGGTTATCCCTTCTTTGGCACTCTCCTCGTGGAGATCTGAAAGAGTGACAAATTTTAAACCTTTTACTAATGTAGAACCTCCTCTGCCAGGCTCCTAGTGGAGATCAGAATGAGAGACAAGATGGGAATCTTTCGTCAACGGAGTGTCCTTTATGTCTTTTTTTACAGTTATAGACCACGTGACATAAGATGTACATTCTACGTCTTTATTTCAGAGGCTTCCATTAGTTTCTGCATTATTATTCTGTTGATCATTGCTGATTTTAGTTTCCCTCGCCAAGGATAAGAGGTTGTTCTGAAACTCTTGATCCTCTGACCGCTTTGACCCATAGCAGAGCGAGCGTGACACCTTGTGCTTTCCTCAACCTCCAAAAAATTATTTTCCCGGAAGGAAGGACTAACCCTTTGATCCTTTCTTGACCCATTGCTGACTACAATGAGTTAAAATTATGTTGGGAGTGTAGAGAGATAGTGTCAATCGATCCTGAGGAAAATAAAACTTGTCGTATTCGTGTGTAGCTGAGTTCAAACTCTATGGTCGCATGTTCCAATCCTGCCTTCGGCATGAATGTGTGTGATGTCCTTAGGTTAGTTAGGTTAAAGTAGTTCGAAGTCTAGGAGACTGATGACATCAGTCCCATAGTGCTTAGAGCCATTTGAACCATTTTGAGTTCAAACTTCTAAAATTTCTAATCGTTCAACGTGGTTTCACTGCGTTGTTTCAGTTGAAAGGTACGTTGTTTTCCTCACGAACGTCTCCATTGTAGTTCCTTACCTGTCTCTCATCACATCATTGTGAATAAAGACTGTTAACTTCATGCCTAGAAAAGACATATCTCAGGAAAAGTAACGACTTATGAGGTTAGTTTTAGTGACAAAAGAGGAAATAATTCAGCAAATTGACATTTACCTGATATGAACTGTCTTCCCGGGGAGTACTGGTAAGCCGCGTTGATGTTTTCGCTGCCAGTACGAGTTTTTGGAGTTATTATTTTCGGGAGACAAAGCAGAGCGATCTTCTTTTTGTCAAAGAATAAAAAGTACAGGAAGCACGAGACGCTGGCTGGATTTTCCGTTGCAAAGATCATGAATATTTATAAACTCCGTAAAACATTAAATCAAAAGTACTTGGCACAGAACTAGAGCCACCAGGAGAGTAATTCCGCAGAGTGGGAAGTTTCGTGTCGTCTGGTAGAGATGGCGTTCAAAATATGCAACTTACTTTTTTAGAATAAAACTAACGTGCAAGTATGACAACAAAACTTGGCGCTACGGGAAGTGACGACATTTCCCTTTCAGAAAACTTGTGATGAGTTATGACCTGATATCATACTATTAGGGTGAGGAGGACTATTTTTGTTCCATTAGATAAAGCATTGGCATTGATCACAAATTACACCTCAACATTAATTTCTGGCTTGATATGCTTCTCACTCTGGGTACGTCAGTACAAAAGGCGTTATCGACAGCAAATTTTCTTCCAGATAGCATAGATTATAAACGGGATTATGTGGAGCACGTATGGGGCTCTCTGAATCATGGGGCTATGGGGATAGAAATCAGAAAATATTCTACTGAGCAGCCAATGTGCGCAGCTCAAACGCCATTGTGTTACAGAAGCTTTGCTAGACAAGTCGTCCACAAGCTGCAAGAAGCGTTTTTCAAACATATTTAACTCCGACAGTAACCATCCAGAAGGAAATAGAAGGGGTAAAATAGTACTACTTACAGAAATGCATTGTGCAACAATATGTCAGTTTCAAATAAGATCTAGAGTTCGAATACACGACTGTTAGTTATAAATGTTTCCGCTACCAGTTGTGTAGGATCCATCATGTCCATGAACCGAACAAGAAGCGACATCTCTTGCAAATTTGAGCAACTGCTTACATTTTTAAAATAATAACGCAGTGGGGCTTTGTGAATCAATCTTCTTGGGACTTCCCGAATCAGAATATCTTCTTTGCTGAAGTATATATGTAGCCAAATTATTATAACTTACAACGACAATTCACTCACGTTCTAATTTAGGCTATGCTTACTATTCAGAAATTTAAAATTAGGAATTATAACAATAATTTTTAATTTGTGTTTTTTTCAGATGCAAACGAAGACATTCATGTTTACAATGATCAGAAGACTCGATGGCACACAGTATAAACAATATTTTACTTGCTCATGTAAGCATGCTGGCTGCAGCTGAACTTTATAATCTATAGATTGAATCAAGAAATTCGTTTCCTGCAAGGAACAGAACAGAATCAAATGCGTCAAGTGATCACTCAGAGAAGAAGAAAAATGGGCCATCCAAGTGCTTTATCAGCAGAACATGATAAAGATTGGGTTGAAAGATTGAAGAGATTATCTAATCGTGGTTTTGGACATATGTCACTCAGCTTTAGACGCCCAGTGTACCAGTGTGTCAAAATCAATGAAATTGTGGTTCCACAGAGAGAAGATACGAAAGTGGCTGCCAAGTATTGATTCCATTCTTTCATGACATGGAATATGTAAAATATTCGATTAAAGAAGTCTGAGGTACTTTCTAAAGCTCAAACCATGGGATTAATTGAGAAATCACTTTAAAAATTTCACTAAGTTTCGAAATCTGTCTTATATGAATTTGATTAGCAAATTAAACACTAAAACATATATATTATGGGCAAAAGCGCGTTTCCCATGAACAATAGGCCAATAAAAGTTGTGGGAGAAAAAGGAGAAAGATAATTTGTTGAACTGTAGCTCACAGTTCACACCTTTCTCTCAATGCCTGGAGAGCTACATAAAATACCACATTGAATTTATGTGTGTTCCTCCACATACCACACGCATTCTGCAGCTGCTCGACAGAATTGTTTTCAAGCCATTAAAGGGATATTACCATCAAAAAGCAAATCCATTTACTCACAATAATCCGTCAGCCTCCACTACAAAATTCGTTTTTGGTAATACTTTTGACGGCACCTGGAGGCATGAAGCTAGTGTAGGAAATGTTGTGAATGGATTTGAATGTACAGTAATTTTCCCTTCAGTACCAACAAAATACCACCACACAAATTCCTTTATTCATCTTCATTCCTGAAAGATCTATGCCATTCGGTTATCGCCGATTGCCATGCAACTCCTTTTAATCCTTCAAGACATTCAGAAAGTCGGACTCATCAACGTCACCTTCATCAGTTTCTTCCGTTTTGCCAACTACAAAGAAAACTACCGGTACCACACCTGCGAGGAAAAGATAAATTTAGCTTGCCATCTGACTTCGTCAATTCACCTCAGTCTCACGAGAGAGAAGAGGGTGTTGCTTTTTAAAAACTCTGAAATGAAGAAAATCAAGCACTGAAGAAATGCGCTGTATGTTTAAACCTTTAAATGAAGAAGATGATTCATCTTCATCATCCCTGGAAGCTGAGTATGAGGATGTAAACGTATCTTGTATTTCTGAAGCATCAACTATTACGACCATAGATCTGTGAATAAGGGGGATCAGTTGTGAGAAGTGCACAGTGTTTTACGAACTTTATGTCGCTGCTGCCTGTTGCAAGCAATACTGCTGTGAGAATTGAGTGTAACAACTACTGGAACATTTAAGAAGTGTAACTGAAGTGTAATCTTCCATTCTTTGTATAATTGTATGACAGGTGGGAATGATACACATAGCCCCATTTACGATTCAAGCAGCTCCACAAATTTTTAATTTTCCCGATGTTTCAACAATAAATAATCTAAAAAGAAGAAGAGTACGTCTGAAAAGCAGTGAGCCTGTATCATACAAAACTTATAACTATTACCCATTCACCAGCACAATTTAATATGGCTAATTAAATAATTAGTATCTCTTTGTGGCCGAAATAATTGAAATGATTCAGTTAGCCCCACCTTACCCCATGTGGAGACAACTGCACCAGGAGAACACAGCTGCAATATTAAGCCAGCAGAAACACTTTAGGCCATAGATGTAAGGAGAAGTTATTTTCAAGAAACGCCAACGAAACTATTGTTATTTTTCAATTACCTCGTGAGTATATATAAAGAGCCAGTAGTTCCCCACATACAAAAGTCGCAGAAACTCGTCTGCAAACTTAAAAAAAGTATTTGGCAATATTAATCACTGTGCAAACTGCAATAAGAAAGTAACCAGATTCATAATTCAATGAAGAGCCTCAACTAAAGTAAATCCGCTTGTAACCAATTAAACTGGCAAATTTTTATCAAGTATATTTCCATTTTAGTAAGTTCCACTGTTTTTAATGACTATGGTATTCCATACACTCGTTTTGTTTTCATATGTAGAATATAAAAATATTTTATATACATACTTTACGTTAGAGTCTCCCTGATACCTGTGACTTTGTTATCATGGCCAATTAAAACCTGTAAGTTTCCACTTCAGGTACTCAGTATGAACTTCAAACAGTACTAATATTGCGCTTAGATCTGACATGAGCGCCGATCCTCCCCAATGCAAAAGAAAATTGAAGGTGTTGTACTGGCTCACTTGGTGCCAAATTAGAGGAGAATCCAAATCAAAGAATAATATTTGGGGCTTCTGTACTTGTTTTATGATTGAATTTCAGGTTGTTGTACTGTAACATTTAACTGTGTAGTTGTTTGGTATAACACTGCCTAGAATTCTATAGATCACACAGCAGTCACTAGCCTTTATTAGACTGACACTGGCTGACCACTTTCTTCGAGTGCTCTCTGTAATGAGAGTTGAGGAAACTATCAGCGAAAATTTCGTTTAATTTGTTTATTTTGTCAGCTGGTTTTGAGCTCATAAGGCCTACAGCAGACAAGTAACCATCGTCGTCTAGGAAAAGTCAGGTGATCAAGCAATGTAAATGGATGTAACAGTCGAAATATGTCTTGCAAAGCCATTAAGGTACAATATATTAATGAAATTGATTCCACGACAATCACAGGAAAGGACAAAATTAAGCTGTGGATTCAATATACTGGGATTTAATTTAGCAATACAAACAAATGATAAAAATCTTGTCACAAGAGTAAATTCTCACAATTAAGGGAACATTGTATGTGAAATTCGTTAAAATTTGACATTTTCTGTCAGCTACTCCTTAATTTACTTTGGAATTTCCTGAATATTTTGGTATATAATATATTAAAATCAGACAGTTGTGAGATCTTCAAAATAATGTTTTGCATGTTGATGTGTGACTGTCAAATTTCGTGGCTAAGCATATACCGCTGCAGTTGAGCAGTCACATTTTGGGAACTACACAGTCTAGAAGGCTGTGACTGCTTTGTTTTGTTCCCACTGCTACGCCTCAGAAGTTGGGATTACGAATAAACGGATCAATCCTTTGTTTCTGATACTAGTTTTCGTTGAAAGTAGTGTGATTATCGGTTATTTTTTTAGCAAACTAACTTCTATTGCTTTTTATACGTAAAGAAAATGACCAAGCATAAAAGTAACTTCCAGAAACGCAAATTTGCGGGTAACAGGTATGTAAGAACTGCATTTTCTTCTGAAGTACTTGAAAACACGAGTTAGCAGTGAAGCAAACCATGATAATAGTTTCTGAAGTGACCACGCCCCTAGTGCACCAAAAAGGAAAGTAACTTTACAAACGGATGACAGTAGTAAAAGTAATTATATTAGGGACAATGTCATTATTGATCTGCAGATTCTTGCACAAGTTCTTTCTGAAACTGTTTCTTGCTGTCTTTGTGGTGGTGAAGTTACACTTAATGAGGGTATTGTAGTTAGAATAGGTGTTGTGTCTAAAGTAACTATCAAATGTCAGAAGTGCAAAAACGAAAAAGCATTTCATACATCATCAAATTGTTCTGGTAGTGAACACAAAGGTGCAAGGGCTGGTAATGTTCTCTGCACTGTGTTGAATTTGCCAAAACCACCTTCTAGGTATACGAAATATGAGACAGCAATTGGGGACTCTGTTAAGGCTGTGGCTGAAGAATCAATGGTTGCGGCTGCATCAGAAGCTGTTGAACAAAATGAGGCTGGCAAAGAGATCAGCATTGCTGTGGATGATGGATCCTGGAAAAAGCGTGAATTTAGTTCTAAAATTGGTTTTACATCTGCAAAAAGTATTTACACTGTTTACACGGGAAAAGGTTCGAAGTTCTCGGTAAATACTGCCAAGGTTTTACAGTGAATCAGAAGAAGAGATTACTTCATAAGCAACATTGTATAAGAAATTATAATGGCACAAGTGGAGGAATGGAGGTAACAGGAGTAGTTAACATTTTCCACTGTTCGCAGAAGGAGACAGGTGTCAGATACGTGAATTACTTAGGTGATGAAGACAGCAAGGCTTTCATTGCAGTACAAAACAGTAAGACATATGATGTTCCTATACAAAAACTTGAGTGTGTATGAGATGTCAAGAAAAGGATGGGACACATCTGTGTAACCTAAAAATCAAGCTGGGTAATACAAAACTGTCTGATGGCAAGACAATAAAATGTGCTGGAAGACTAATGGAAAAAGTAATTGATGAATTACAGGAATGTTATGGGAAGTATGATAGAGATAACTGTGACAATTTAGAGAAGATGAAAAGAGTTGTGTGGAGCACTTTCTTTCATCGAATATCAACCAATAAAAAGCCATGTCATGCTTTGTGTCCACCTCCAACAAACACTTGGTCTAAATATAGACAAGCTGAATTTTCTTGCATCCTGCATGAATTTACACATAAACATTCTCTTCTTTTGGCAGTAATGCTTCAGTCAAACCTATTTACAGATATTTGCCAAATCCTGAGCTACTAAAGAAGTATTTACATGGGAAGACCGAGAATGTGAATGAGTCCTTGAGTAAGGTTGTGTGGCGCCATGTGCCTAAACATATATTTGTTAGCCTTCTGACTCTAACGTTAGCAGTGTCTGATGCTGTAATAACTTTCAATGGTAGGAACTATGAAAGACTTAAGGTTCCAGAGAAGTGGTAAGATTTGGACAGAACACAGTGAAAGGACTGTGGGAACTGGATGAGCTTCGTGTAGCAGAGCTAGCTGCTCAGCAAATGACAAAAGAAGCAAGAAAGAAAAGAATGGGGCAAGCACTGGGCTGTTGTCACACTGAAGAAGACGCAGAATATGGGCCAGGACAAGTCTAGTGCATAAAAGACGCTGAGATGTAAGCCTCTGACAGAATTTGTAATAAATAGTTGTAAACCTCAATATCTCTGAACTACATTTTTTGGAAAAATGATCCATTTTCTAAAAAAGTACTGATGGTAGAGACCTTAAATCTTCACAGCATGCCATTGTGAGATTCAACACTTGTGGAACTAGAATAATTAAAATATCCTGAGTTGTTTTGTTTTTATGTTCATTTATTTACAAAATTCTGTCAAAAAATTTAGTGTTTGAAAAAAAAGGTAACATGACCCACAATACAATTTTAGTAATAACTGTAGTTCAGTTTATGTAGGAAGGAGCATTCAATAATTATGGATAATAGTATGTTGGTGTCTTAAAAAGTTTTCAAGATAATGGGTCACAAAGTTCGATAATTTAACATTGGCGCCATAGTACATACAATGTCCCCTTAAGGTATCTAATTTTTTGTGGAGTACTGAAAAACTCTCTCAATGATAAAGAAATACTTATCAGCCTATTTATGGTGCCTCTGATCCACATACAAAGACAACTGACATCACATACCACATGCACTGATTGCCTTGTTGCAGAGGCAAGATGGATGGTAAGGAAAGGGACATGAGAGGCGAACTGGCACCCACCATCCCATCCACCCTCACACACACACACACACACACACACACATACACACACACACACACACACAAACACACACACACACACACACACACACACACACACACACACACACACACACACGTGTGTGTGTGTGTGTGTGTGTGTGTGTGTGTGTGTGTTAGTGTGCATATTTGCCTCTCCCAATCACAATCCAATATATTACCAGCCATTAAAAACGATAAAGCCAATTAGAGTGCACCCTCTTCTGCAAGCTATCTTATTTTTGTGCCCTACATGGCGACCAAACGAGACTATAGTTCGATCTCAACAATAATAGTCCAATATTCGATACAGAAGTTCTGTGTCTAATAATGAATGAATATTCTGCCTGTGCAACAGAATTTCACTAGCACTGTAAAAATAATCAATTTTACTGCTCAAAATATGTGCATTTTGCTCTGTATAGTTACAAAACAAATGTAGCCCATCTGGGTACGGTAAGACGTTTAATATATCTTCTGCTTCCTCTTCATACTAGTTTCCAAGAGTATCCAGCTGCCAACATTCAGCTACATATCACGAAAAGACACATACGAAATATGGTACATGGGAGAGATTTTAAGTTTTTGGACAGGGTAATACATATTCTTGTACAAAATCCTTGTCTTTTCCAGTATATGCTTTGCACACAAGAAACAACCCTTTTTCATTTTAGGTTGTTATAGTTTTAATAGTATACAGCTTCGTCTTTACTCAATAATTTCAATCTAGATCCAAATTATCTAATTGTTTACCCAGTTACTAATTTAATGAAAACAAAGAAGATATGTTCTAATTCATATAACTCCTTCTTTGTAAACTATGTATATCCCCATCTAAACAGCTATCTCCAGTCAGACTTGCAATTCTTCTAGGCAATACTGTTTAACGATTATAACTTCACATTTTATTCCCTGCATTTTGCTATTGTTCAAACATGCTCCATGTTGCTGCCTGTATGTTGCCAACACTGCTTCTTCACATTTTTCCAGAATTTCCAAATAGGGCTTTATGCTTACATATTAAGTAAATGAATAGCTGTTAAATGTAATTATTCCATTGTTTTAAATTCTGCTTACAATGATACTATTGTTAGATGAACGATTCCAGTCAATAACAATTAGATAAATGTAACCAATATATTAATAAGATCGAAATGTGTATGCTTTAGTTAATTCTGTAATTTTCTGTGAATTGATACTCCATCATACAGCCAATCTCCTTTGGTATTTACAGTAAATGTTGGAAGTGGAGTGTTGTATGTAGGGAGTGTGCTTTTATAGGATTGTTGATTACAAGTCTGCATGTGTAACTAGTTAATATCTTACAATAATGTCGGGAATTGAAATGTCAGACGAAGAGCAATCTATGTCCGATAGGAGCATGAGATCCCTTTTTAGGGCGATCGCTAAATTGAAACAGTCTAA
Organism: Schistocerca cancellata; assembly: GCF_023864275.1. NCBI lineage: Eukaryota > Metazoa > Arthropoda > Insecta > Orthoptera > Acrididae > Schistocerca > Schistocerca cancellata. The sequence continues at coordinate 102,782,275 of NC_064633.1, forward strand.
TGAAGAATCTACTGCTAGATTAAAAGAGGAACTAAAACAGGAATTAAAACAGTCTAACAGAGAATCTACTGCTAGATTAAAAGAGGAACTAAAACAGGAACTAAAACAGTCTAATGAGGAATGTACTGCTAGATTAAAAGGGGAGCTAAAAAAATCTACAGACAGGTTACAGGAATATCTTAATGAAACCAGTCGAGAATTAAGTGATAAAATAGAGTCTTCTAAAGTTGAAATGCAGGAAAAACTAGTAGGACTTAGTAATAAGATTGCTGATAATTGTAAAAGGTTAGAAGAACATATCCAGGAATCGCATGAGGGAAAAGCTCGCATGTGAAATGATATTACTGACTTAACCAAGAGACTAGATAATGTCAATGTCTTAGTTGTAAATGAAATAGAGAAAAATAACGATAAGTTATGAGATGAATTTTCTATGCAAACAGAAACTGTTCGTAGAGAATTATTAGAATCTATTAAAGAGGTTTCTACCAGACCTGTAGAGATTTATTCAATAGATAATGTAGAATTAGAGGTACTAACTCATCGAGTAGAAAAAGATCATACTGAAATAGAAAACAAGAAATATTTAATTACCGAAATACGCAGTAACCTTGAGACTCCCAAAGATAATAACATTGATGAAGGTACAGAGCGTTCACATCGTGAACACAGTGAAGAATCGATATTAGTTAATCGCGTATATAATACAGAAATGTGAATACAGGAAATTACTAAACGGTTATCGGAATTAGATAATAATGATAACATTTCAGGTAGTAGAAGCAATAAAGTAATCAGAGACAACAGTCGCATCGAGTTTGCTAGCGCGGATGACAACAATACGAATAAAGAAATCACGGCAAGCCAATCCTATGCAACTCCGTCTCTGCAATCTAAACAAAATCCAACTATGTTGTCTCTCGTAGAATGTTGGGATGATATAACGACAAATTCAAATGTAGCAAGTCGATTTCCTGTATTCAAACCAGGAGGCGAACTTCACCCTATTATCTTTATAAAAGCTTTTGAAACTTCATTATCTCCTAAATGGAGTAATGAAAAAGGATTCAATTTGTAATAGGACATTTAGAAGCAGAAGCTGCGGAATGGGCAGTACTGCATAGAACTGAATTTAGGGACTGGAATGATTTTGTTAAGCAGTTTAAACAAAATTATTGGTCAAGAGGAAAATAACAACACTTAACGTTAGAGTTGTTAGACCTATCCTCCATATTCTAAACGGTTGGGAGGTTATAGGAATTATTTCGAATGGCATTTAAACCGTGCTAATTTAATTGAAGAACCAATTATTGAAAGTCACCTAATACAAGTCCTAATTAGTAGGTTACCGTATTATGTAAAGGAAAGAATGACAGAAAGAGAATGGTCACAACCTTGCGAATTATTAGGATATTTAGAACAGTTAGATATACTTAACAGAGAAAGGGAAGACGAGAAATTTAGATTTGGTAGAAATGACAATCCTCGAAATAATAATAATTCAGAACCACGAAAATTAAACAACAACAATCATAGCCGGTTTTGTTATATAAAACGTCAATCTAAAGGTAAAGAGAGCCAACAAAATCATGGTAATAACTCTAAAATGCGGAAATTACGCAATAACGATAATGAGATAAATCATCCTCAAGTAATTAATGAAGGTCAAGTTGTAGGTGACGCTATCATAGAAAGTTCGGATAACTAGTAAAGTCCTTTAGTACAGGTCAACTAAAGGGAACTGTTAGTCAAGATTATACAAGACCCAATTGCAATTTATCATTAAGCTGCCAAAAGGAAGGTGATTGGCAACAAGATTTACTTCAGGAAGACAATCAGATAAGGGAGAATATAACTTATAAACCTGTTATTAAAGGTTATATTAAAGATACCGAAGTAAATATTATAATCGATTCGGGTAGCGAAGTAAGTATTTTATCTAAAGAATTATTTCAGCTTAAAAGAAAATATTGGAATTTCCCAACCTTACCTGTAACTGGGGTGAAAATTATAGGAGTTACTGGTAAAGAAGTCAAAATATTTCTGAGGAAGTTTATTTAACTTTTGAAATTGCTAAACAATTAATTGCTCAGTCTGTACTTGTCGTAGCCAACTTAAATGTGGGCATAATTTTAGGTATAGATTGGCTGTGTAAATATAAAGCTATATTAGATTTTAAAGACTCTTCCTTAGCCATCCATAAGGAGGCATGTGCTTTTAAAGTGAGGTTTTCTGATAATCGAGTACCTGAAAATTTCTACGAGTCCTTACAGATTAAGTACACACAGACCATGAAACTATTAATAGATTCTAGTGATCTTGAATATGAAGTATACCGATGTGAGACTGGTAATAGTATCAAAACCGAAGTGAAAGAAAAATGTTATTCTATGAATTGTCTATCCGAACAAGAAAAGGAAGAGTTGGAATCTTTGTTGTTAGAATTTAGAGCTGTTGCTGGTGCTGTTGCTGGTTCTTGTGATATCAGTACAATGGATTTAACTGCTGGCTACCATCAAGTAATATTACACCCGGATTCACGGCAATATACGGCTTTTCTTTTTGAAGGCAGACCTTATCAGTTCCAAGTTTTACCTATTGGACTTAATATATCAGTGTCAACTTTCATTAGGGCATTAGATTCTGCTTTGGGTCAGCAATTGTTACAAAAGATTATTTGATATGTGGATGATATTTTGGTATCCACTAAAACGTGGGAAGAACATGTAACGACATTACGGGAATTGCTTGACTGTTTAATTGACAGAGGAATTACGTTAAAATTATCTAAGTCTTACTTCAGAAAGGAGGATAGTTTGAACGAACCGTCTTCTGCAGTTAATAAAAACATAAAAGTAGTAATAGAACTAGTCACACAAACATTGTTTTGTCAAAGTCAGGTTATTATACAAGCGCAGAACAATTTGCAAACAATGGAATATATGTGTCAGTGCACCAAAAGTAGTACTGCAGTCGCCGAAAAGGCGCAGGATGACGTCGCAAACTGATAATGACTTATCGTCAGTCATAATATAACGAGAGTATAATAAAATAGACAATTCTCAGTCTTCTCATAAGAATCCAAGAAAACTCACCCCGTTGTCTTACTGAGTCCTTTTAGAAACGCTTTACCAATGGTCTGAAGTTCGCTTTCGAACATGATGAATCGCAGTTGTGGGCACCCGAAGAGGCAGATCGATGTCGAACGTATGAAGAATCTGACAGACCTTCTAAGAGAAATACTGGTCTCAGAGAATTCAGAAAAGACTACAAATGGAACTCTTTGACTCACAGCCATGTAATGTAAAGCAAGGCGGACTGCGCCGGAATTTCGAAAGATACATGAACAAGACGAGATGCTGGATCAATCTGATATCACCTGTCGGAGTTTCGAGAATATCAGAGAGTCGTTTGCCCAGTAAAATTGGTCAGAAACTGGTAACTGTTCCCACTTACGACCTAGAATACTTCCTCACAATCGTTTGATCTGATTGACCTCATTTGTGAGAGTAGTCAGAAGTCAAATGAGCGCAACAGAAAACAGTCTGGTCCACAGAAAAAAGCTTTGCTTGATCGGCGAATCAACCAGATGGACACACAGATCGGAGGTGAATTATTATATATAGCTTATTTTGTCAGTACACGTTGTTCATGAAGTAACTACTGAGACCACATAGACATAGCTGAATCATGTCATGGGGGAAATTCCAACTACTGCCATTATTTCTACAGTAAAAACTATGAATGACAATTCCATTTAGAATTTGCTACCTCGTCAGCGAGATGCCAAACCCTGAATAAGCTAATATTTTGAAATTTAGAACTTTGAGATATAAAGTGATGATGACATCTAGAATTTACTTTATTTTTTTATGTTGTTCATCTCATTTAGCGTAGGTTTATTAGATTCTTGCAGTCAGTCATCGACAATAAGCATACACAATTTGAAAAAATTTCTCTCATGAGTTAATATCAAATTTTAGTCCCCAAGTTGTCACTTACTAATGACTTCTTCAGTGATTGATTGTGAAAATGGAAGAATTTAAAAATTTAAGCAGAAGTACCAGTTCTGACTTTCAGAAAGCAGCATAAGCACGCTCAGGTCAGCAATTATATCTAGACAATTGAACTGAGAATAGTTAAAACCGAAGATTTACCTTTTAAAAAGACTACCGCCTTTCACCTAAGATATTAGAGAATTGCGAAACATTACAATTAATTAAATACTAGAGTTGGACAGAATATTTATATAAGATTTACCAAAGGAATGAACTGACATAAATATATAAATTATATTCAACTTTTATTAGTAGTGGGAAAAAAACCAGAGGTGATGCCTAAAGAAGTTTATTTGCATTTTGTTAGTAACAATTTGTATCATGGGTTTGGATGTCAGATCCTATTACGAAAACACTTTAATTCTGACACTTTTAAACACTTTAAGGATTTCTAAGTAATTGATGGAATATAAATGTTAAAATCATATCTTTTCTGAAAGTCATATATTAAGGCGAGAAGAGATATTTTAGTTATTTAATGGAACATTGCTATGTGCTAACTTATCTGTACATATGACACATCTATCGAGGAAATTCAGTAGAAAAAAAGACGCTTCATTAGTAGTGAGTTGGCTTGTGCATCCGCTGTATTGTATGTTGATTATTCTGGTTTCTTTTTTTTCTTCTTTAATAAGCATAAACTTAATAAGATACATTTAATTGAAGATGTGCTGTAGTGCCGGGTGACAGAAATACCAATTCGATGAAACACACGTGTCACATAGTTTTCAGTACAGTGTTTCTAGGAATTTGTGTTCTTCTGAGTGCCGGCCAGAGTGGCCATGCGGTTCTAGGTGCTACAGTCTGGAACTGCCAGACCGCATCGGTCGCAGGTTCGAATCCTGCCTTGGGCATGGATGTGTGTGATGTCCTTAGGTTAGTTAGGTTTAAGAAGTTCAGAGTTCTAGGGGACTGATGACCTTGGAAGTTAAGTCCCATAGTGCTCAGAGCCCTTTGAATCTTTTTTTTTTTTTTTTGTTCTTCAGAGAGATTGGATAGAATTCTATTACACCTCTCGACACGTAATTATCAACCGTACTTGAATTTATATTATTTTCTTGATTTTCTCGAGTACTGGGGCGGAGTAGTGACTGGACGTTTTAACAGTGCTAATATACAAGGACACTAGTAGGCTGCAGTTCGGACAGAGTCCACGTTTTCATCGCTCGAGATCGTGTTCATGTCATACTTGTGTAAGGTATTGTTGAATGATGCTTTCGATTTTTTTTCTGTTTGAGCTTATGCATCGTTCTCAGCACTCAGTATCTGATGTGACTACTAAGATACCCTGCAGTTTGTATCCAATCACTCATGCAAAGCAAAAGCAGGTTTCTACGTTCCATAACATTCCTTACAATACCTGTACTCAACATGTTATCATCGACGTATGAGTGTTGATACCCTCCTCTGCGTTAACTAAGTCTAGAAATTCGGGTCTGTTCGTTTCTAGGGGGTCTATGACGTTAGCGTCACGAGTTAGTTCTCTGTGTGCTCCAAGTAATTTTCGGACAAGATATTCAGAATAATGTCACACGAATCCCTGTCTCTGGTACCAATTTTGATAGCGTCAGTTTTCCAATCTATATGTGGCAAGCTGACGTCAATTGCATACGACGGCATGATCAGGAAACATATTCACGAAAATCTTCAAGTTCTCTACGAAGCGTCCTTCCACTACAGCTCCTGACGAAAGGGGTCTATAAAAGCATCCAGTTACCATATTTAATCCATCTTTGATCCTTAACTTCACCTATATTAATTTACATTCGGAATACAAGACAACCTAGCTAAATATTATCGAATTGCTTACTGCAATTATTACACTGCCAACCAATCTTTACGATAAATATTCGAACCTGAACTTAGAATTTGTTGCTATTCATTTCTATCTGAGCATTATAACATTAAATAAGAGATACTAATTCTCTGGCATTACCATGGTTGCTCCTGCAGTTTACTAAGACATATTAACCTCACAGATTTCCTTCCCCATGTTAAACTTCGCAGCACATATCTTCAATGTAGAATACAATTAAGGCCCCGAACTCTTCTCATTCCTCAATATTTAAAAGTACTTCACTGTTCGAAATCAGAAACAGTGAAGAAAATCTAGACAGCACGTTCTTAATGGTCTGTAAACATTGTTACAAATGATCTAAAAATGGGATAATGTCCGCCCCTCAGTAGTTCTCTTCGGGATCACCCGTCAAGCAGCGTGGTCTATTCGTTAGAATTTTAGTCCCCTGGGGAACCAAGACTAAGATTCTGATCTGTTGACAAATTTCAGTTGGCCTCAAAAACAGTCATGAAAGTATCATCAGACCATACAAGTTACAGCTCTTCTCTAATGACTTCAGTTACCTATATGCGTTTTCTCAAACACAGCAGTGGTTTCCGAAGTGACATTGCCCCAACACGTCTGTCTTATGGAGCATTATCCCCAATTAAAACGCCACTACAAACAAACTCTCGATATTTATGATTTCAACGAATACTAACCCCCTTACCTTAATACTAAGTGGGTGATCATAAGTTACACTTATTATCGTATAAGGCCAACAAGATTAAATTAACACAACTATTCAATAACACTCCACTCCTCCAAAAGACAAGCAAAAAACCTTACCGTGAAAAACCACTTCATTTGAAGTCGGCAAACAACACACTCACAGAGTTGTTCAAGCCATGTTCCTTTTATTTCAAGTTTTATTCATCTCAGACGTAATAGTTTCGCTCTACAGACATTGATAAAGTCGATATAAGTTATCGATGTTGAATTAAGCTTCGACCACAACTGAGTGCGAGGAGAAAGTCTAACTACGTCGCCACGATGAGGAGAGGCGTGAGAGGGGGCATGTTGTCTCTCTGCTAAAAATGATAAAATGATGCACCTTTAGGCAAGCGTCACCCAGATAATCACCACCTATAGTATAAATAACGCACGGAAGTAACTGATTTATGTGTAAGCATATCGTAGAGTTCTTTACATTCAAACACATTCTTTACGCTATTTATTTTTCAGTTGTCACATAACATGATTTTATCACGCTACTACAATGTTACAGCTGTTAGTTCACTGAAGTTGGCAGCAGTCGTAAATATAGGATAGTCGACACGATAACATGTTGGGAGCCAAAGACCAACTTGGCGCCGAAAACTTATAGACATCATTCCACTTCTCGCTGCTGCCAAACTTTGCAATCTAACAGTCATTACAGTTGTTCATAGCCATTACGACTAATATTTTCCATGTTATAACGTGCCGCGAGCTAAAAGCGCAATAGCTATTTGCAAGTACAGTGTTTGTCGCATAACAGTCCGTCAATCACATCGCGATTACCAGCAAAGTGCGGGTCACGGCTGCACCGCAGGAAGTGCAATAGCGGTGTGCGCCTCAATTTCGCGTTCCTGTTTCTCGCGATGTAATTAACGTATTGCGATGGAAGCAACGCCATTGTCATTGTGATTTCTCACGTAATTGATTATTGTGTTTCAACCAGTTTTCGCACAGGGTTTACAATGTCTCTTAGTGTTTACTTTCATTATCCCCTGACGTACATTCATATCAGAGAAAGCCGTTTCTCAGTATATACTGTGGTACCAGAGGTACTAGCGGTGAAAAGTTTAGATGGGACACCATGCATGTCACGCTATGAGTTTGAATGATTCACGAATGTGACAGGTCATACTAGTCTCAGGAAACAAGGACTCCAGACAACATACAGCACTTCTTATTAAATAGAACAGTAAACCAGAGAAAGACTGCTTTTAATAAACATTTTAAATACAAAAATGCACTTGTATAATCCGAGAAAACATGCAGCATTTCTCATTAAATAAAACAGTAAACTAGTAAAAAACTGCGAATATCTTCTAGAGGGGGCGGGGCAGCTGCCCCCCACCCCCCTGCTCCTCGCTGAGTACGCCCATGGGTGCAAAACTTCCGCAGTAGAAGTGGTGAGAGAGATCCGCCGTGGTCCGCCTAATCCCTGTGGGGCACCGGACCGCACATGCTGCGACCTGGCGGCGGCGGCGCGAACTCTGCCGCGAACTCTGCGCTGCTGGCTGGCAGCGCCTGCACGCACGTGGTTGGCAGAACCGGCGCGGATGGCGTGACCTGCGGTGTAACGAAGATGGTAGGTGCGTGGCATCTTCACTGAATCATTTCGAAATACACTGGCGGAAAAATGGCCACACCATGAAGCAGTTGTGCGACGTAAACGAAAGTTGGTAGACTGAAAGATATTGTCTATTCAGATTTCACGCCAGATGCATAAGAACTGCTTACAGCAGCATTATGAGGATGTAAATCCGGTTTGCTTTAAATACGTCCTATAACGGTCGTGAGCGTTAGTCCTGCCTGGATATCTGCCCCCCCCCCCCAAATTCTATAAGTCCCTCCAGATCCTTGAGCGTCATGCACTCTGCCTCGCCTTCCGTATACGCCTCCCATCCCCCACGCGGATCCTCTATGATCTCATTCCTTTCCCCCATCTGCTCCTCTTCCTCGAACATATCCGCATCCTCTACACCTCCCGCCGTCTTGAACCCCCTCACCCCCTGGTTGCTCCTCTCCTCTCCCATCCCCGCCCCCTGCCACGTCTTCACCGTTGTGTCCCCCCTACCCTCCATCTCTACACCCTACATCTCCTTTCCCAAGGTGGCTTCCATCAACTCCCCCTCCCGGACGATGCCCTCTCTCCCTCCATTTATCCTTCCTATCAACTCTGATCCTCACTCCCCCTCCTTTCCTCTGTCCTTTTCCTGGGCTCCCTTCTCCCCCCCCTCTTCCGTCCTGTTTTCTCCCCACTAAACCTCTCCCTACCTCCCTTCCCCCCCCCAAGTCCTTTTGTATTCCCCTCCTCTGCCTACCCCACTCCCGGTCGCTTCTGCCGCCCACCCCTCTTATTGGTCCTCATCCTCCATCAGCTCCTTTCCCAGTTCCCCCCTTCGCTTTTACTCTCCTTTCCCCCCCTTTTTTTGTTATCCCATCATCTGTCCAGTTTCCCCCCACCTGCTCTCGACTGTGGTATGTCACATTTGCCAACTTTTTAGTGTAGTGTTTCAGTGACTATTCAGTGTTGTTCGTCTTTCTCGTGTTGCGAACAGAAACCATGCTGTCGCTAGGTGTGAATTTTATGTCTTTTGCGAACAAAATCCAGACTGTCGCCGTGTTTTTTAATTGTCTGTCTATTGTTTTACCTGTCTGCTTCTTATGTATTTTATTAGCTTCATCATCCCTCTGTTCTTTGTTTTAAGTTCCACGATTTCTTTTCGCCATGTTACTCTTTAAGTCTCCGATTTTATCGCCTGTTTTTTATTATTTATTCTCTTGATATTTCTCACAAAGTCTGTAGGCTGAAGAGCGGCATACTAAGCTGCTGCCAGCCCGCCCCCTTCGGGGGGAATTGAAATTCAATAAAGGAAAAAACAAAAAGTCGTGAGCGTTAGTTATCTTTGAAATTGGATGTGGTGAGTTGAATTTAGTCAAGAATGACTTTGTAGCGACGAAGATGCCATTATCAACGACACACTGATTTTGAACGATGTAATATGGGTGTACTGAGACTGTACGGACACGATAAGACGACGCTCCGATCGGCCACCTGGCACTTCCGAGAGGGAAGACCATTATGTTCGGCGTATGGCTCCGGCGCATCTGCAGTAGCAATTTAGCAGGAGTTGGCACCGCAATGACACCACCGTCACGTATCAGTTAGTCTAAGGACAGACCCGACACAGACGCCCTGTAGCGTGCATTACACTGACCCGAAACCACCGCGTTTGCTGCTTCAGTAGTGTCAAGCAAGAGATTATTGAAAGCCCGGGCGGAGGATGTTATGTTTTCCGATGAAAGCTGATTCTGCCTGGGTGGCAGTGATGGCCGAGTGTTGGTTAGAAGAATGGCAGGTGGGGACCTGCAACCAACCTGAGTGCGTGCTAGACACACTGGAGATACACCAGGAGCTATGGGCTGGTGTGCGATTTCATACGATAGCAGGACCGCTCTTGGGGTTATCCCATGCACCTTGACTGCAAATCTGTATGTCAGTCTGGTGATTCAACCTGTTGTGCTGTCATTCGTAAACAGCATTCCATGGGGTGTTTCCCTACTGGATAACTCTTGCTCACATATCGCTGTCGTAACCTAATGTAATGTACAGAGTGTCGACATGTTGCCTTGGCCTACTCTGTAGCCAGATTTGTCACCTATCGAGCACACTTGGGACATCATCGAACGACAACTCCAGCTCCACAAGCAGCTTGATAGGTCCCTGTATTGACAGACCAAGTGCAACAGACGTAGAACTACATCCCACAAACTGACGTGCGGCTTCTGCACAACACTATGCATGCACATTTCGATTCTTGCATTCAAAATTCTAGTGGTGACACCAGTTATTAATGTACCAGAATTTCACATGTGCAATGGCTTATCTCATACTAGGATCTTGCAATGTTGATCGCTTGAAGATGTACAAAACCGACCCACTGTCATATTCGAATGCCTCATAGATCAGGATGTTTCGACCAGCTGGCCCAACGAGACATGCAACGAGGTCCTTTTCCAACTCCGTCCCGCGCAGACAACGCAGTGTGACACGAGAACCATGTCCTTCACCGCGATCATTCAACATTTGACGCTCGTCACGCCCCTTGTAATACCCTATCGTTGAATTGTAGCTAAAAGTATTTACATACCCATTAAAGGTGGGTACGTGCACCAGTCTACTGGGAGCTCCACGTTGCTTGTCAGGCAGTGGAACTTCAAACTAACTCTCAAGCATCGCAACTCCATGTAATAAGGCAGGCCTCATCGTTATAAATTAATACACTCCTGGAAATTGAAATAAGAACACCGTGAATTCATTGTCCCAGGAAGGGGAAACTTTATTGACACATTCCTGGGGTCAGATACATCACATGATCACACTGACAGAACAACAGGCACATAGACACAGGCAACAGAGCATGCACAATGTCGGCACTAGTACAGTGTATATCCACCTTTCGCAGCAATGCAGGCTGCTATTCTCCCATGGAGACAGATCGTAGAGATGCTGGATGTAGTCCTGTGGAACGACTTGCCATGCCATTTCCACCTGGCGCCTCAGTTGGACCAGCGTTCGTGCTGGACGTGCAGACCGCGTGAGACGACGCTTCATCCAGTCCCAAACATGCTCAATGGGGGACAGATCCTGAGATCTTGCTGGCCAGGGTAGTTGACTTACACCTTCTAGAGCACGTTGGGTGGCACGGGATACATGCGGACGTGCATTGTTCTGTTGGAACAGCAAGTTCCCTTGCCGGTCTAGGAATGGTAGAACGATGGGTTCGATGACGGTTTGGATGTACCGTGCACTATTCATTGTCCCCTCGACGATCACCAGTGGTGTACGGCCAGTGTAGGAGATCGCTCCCCACACCATGATGCCGGGTGTTGGCCCTGTGTGCCTCGGTCGTATGCAGTCCTGATTGTGGCGCTCACCTGCACGGCGCCAAACACGCATACGACCATCATTGGCACCAAGGCAGAAGCGACTCTCATCGCTGAAGACGACTCGTCTCCATTCGTCCCTCCATTCACGCCTGTCGCGACACCACTGGAGGCGGGCTGCACGATGTTGGGGCGTGAGTGGAAGACGGCCTAACGGTGTGCGGGACCGTAGCCCAGCTTCATGGAGACGGTTGCGAATGGTCCTCGCCGATACCCCAGGAGCAACAGTGTCCCTAATTTGCTGGGAAGTGGCGGTGCGGTCCCCTACGGCACTGCGTAGGATCCTACGGTCTTGGCGTGCATCCGTGCGTCGCTGCGGTCCGGTCCCAGGTCGACGGGCACCTGCACCTTCCGCCGACCACTGGCGACAACATCGATGTACTGTGGAGACCTCACGCCCCACGTGTTGAGCAATTCGGCGGTACGTCCACCCGGCCTCCCGCATGCCCACTATACGCCCTCGCTCAAAGTCCGTCAACTGCACATACGGTTCACGTCCACGCTGTCGCGGCATGCTACCAGTGTTAAAGACTGCGATGGAGCTCCGTATGCCACGGCAAATTGGCTGACACCGACGGCGGCGGTGCACAAATGCTGCGCAGCTAGCGCCATTCGACGGCCAACACCGCGGTTCCTGGTGTGTCCGCTGTGCCGTGCGTGTGATCATTGCTTGTACAGCCCTCTCGCAGTGTCCGGAGCAAGTATGGTGGGTCTGACACACCGGTGTCAATGTGTTCTTTTTTCCATTTCCAGGAGTGTATATTCAAATCAAAGCCATATATGTAAAACGGGCTTATGACGTTCCGACCACAGACCACGACAGAGTGACTCAAAACTTTCTGCCTTTTTCAGCAGCCGATTAATTTCAGCTCTATTGCTCAGCACCCCAGTTACATCGACTTGTATTGCCTTGAAAAAGGTTTCGAAAAATTTGATGACCCACGTGTAACAGAGTGCAACCACACCATCTACTTTACCCATAGGGGTGCATATTTTCGGTACACCACTGGTCCTTGGTACGGAAGAACGTGCATACCAAAGTGCTTAGAACAAGTTTCAGTTGTAACCGTTACGTATGCTCTGGTTACGAAAGTTGTCTCTACGACAGAGAATAAACATTAGATCTGTGCCACACCAAGCCTATTTTGCGACCACTGCCCAGTTTCAAATTCAAAAGCTCTCAAGTTCGTTTCAAAATGACAGATTATCGTATGAAAATAAACAAAGTAACAATTGAAGCTCATGAAACGGATGGCATCACACGTAAATGAAGTGTCAGATTAAAAGCCAAGCCGGCGACATTTTCTAATGGTCAAACGTAGCAAGATCCTGTGGGTGGATGGGTACTTTGCATAATATTTGCTCACTCCTGCCAAGCCACATATCGAAGGCTTCTTATACGGCTGTTGATAAAACGTTAGCGGATTAAGAATCGCTCAGACTACAAGTGTTAAAAGCCCTTGCAGAATTATTTATGTATTTTCTTATGTAGCTTATAGATTTGAAAGTTCCCAGGTAAAGTACTTACAATTCTGATGAAATGGAAGACGATAAAGAAGGAAAAACAGTGTAATGTTGATATTTTTCTTTATTTGACTCGATATTCACGTGGTTTTATCCCTTGAAGAACCTAATTCCTTCACTGTGTTTTAATTTTTTGTTGTCTTAACTAGTATGACGAAGTACAAGAAGACAAAATGTAGACGGTCATTTTTCTCTGTTTTCGGGATGAGTGATCACCCGCAGTGGAATGTGCGCTGATTTGATTCTTGGTAGCTTAAAGTTGTGTGCCAGAAGGGGTTTCGAACCTGGAAATTTTGCCTATCGAAGACAACTGAGATACGAGTGGAGCAATCTAACCACCAAGATAGGTTTATTTTCAATAAAATATCCAAATAATAATATTTAGTTCTTTCGCGGCAATGAAGTCAGAATGCGAAGTGAAATAAATTGAGAAACATAAGGAAAAGTGACTCGGTAGTTATGCTCAGGACTGCAAGTGCAGAGGGTCGTGGTTCGATGCCCAGTTGGTCTCAGGTTATTTTCTCTCACTTTCACCTATCGCAATGGTTTTTAAAAATCAAAAATATGAATATGAGCTGAAGTTTCTGAGTCCATGTTAAACCGTAGACCTCCCCACAACTGGCATGATGAGTTCAAGGACTGGAGATGCAACAATAAATTGCCTCCTATGGGACTTAGTGTAGTCAGGCTCTGTGATTTTCAAACTGACGTCCGGATTAATATCAGCTGCAGTCGGCATATCTGGAATGGCCAGTGCTCTGTTTTTTAAGAGGGTTGTCCAGAAAGTAAGTTCCGATCGGTCGCGAAATGGAAACCACTGGGAAAATCCGGTAAAGCTTTGTACAGATGTGTTGGGCAGTGTCCCTAGCATGCCCGTAGATCGTGTCGCGTTGCTCTTTTCAGTGAGTACGTAAAGACGCGTAGGGAATAGCGTCTCCCGCCAAGTAAGAAGGCCTGGTTAGAGATTTCGCCTGTGTCATGCAGCCCACAGAACTATCGAGCAGTTCCTTCTTCATGGCAATTCTCGGCCGCACACTGCAGGGGCAATGAAGACGCTTCTGCAGCGTTTACGATGAGAAGTGTTTGATCACCCACAATACAGTCCGTAATTGTCTTCCCCTGAGTCTCATCTCTGCTCAGAAGAACCGCTGGCTATGAAGACAAAATTATTCCACAGACGAGCTGCAGACCAATGCAGCCCCGTAAATATTGGAAAGTTGACAGAACACTACGGCAAAACTCGGAGTTGGAGCGGCGACTCTGTAGAGAAGTAGATGGAAGATGTGCCTAACTGTTGCAAAAAAAAAGTTTCTGGTCTTCACTCTGGTTTCCATTTCGCGACCGATCGGAACTTACTTTCTAGACAACCCTCATACACTGTTGAGTCAAAAATCATTATCACCTTCTTAGTGGCGCGTTGTCCTAATTCTGGAAAGCAACATAGTAGTGTTTCTGCATGGCCTGAGTTCGGCAAGCCCTTAGTAGTGTTCCTGTGGTATGTGCCACCAGATGTTTACACACGGGTCACGCAATTCCCGCAAAATTACGTGCCGGTGATTTATAGACTTGATGCTGGCGCCCAGTAGCGTCCTAAATGTGTTCTATAGGGCGTATCCTGATACGAAAATTTACTTGTCGCAACAGTAAACCTAATTCATCCAACCAGACGATAAGCTTCCAAAAATCCGCGGTTCAGTCTCGATAATACCGTGAGCGCTGTAATCGTTATAGCAATCTCTCGGGTCAGCGTGGCAACGCTACGGGGCTGTCTGCTGCAAAGCACCATGTTAACAACGTAGGCTGAACGGTGTGCTTGGAAGCACTTGTGCCTCCACTAGCATTGCAGTGTGTCGTCATATCTTCCACAGGTCGCCGCTTAGCGTTTTTCACAGAGTGGGCGGGCATCCGATTTCCATATTCTCTGATGAGGCGTGTACGTCCAATGTATTGTCGCCTCCACGTGGTTTCGCTTTTTCCGTAGATTATAACGACAGTAAACATGCGAACAGCCGACCAGCTTCGCTGTTTCCGACACGTTCGTTCGCAGATGTCGGGCGGTAGCGCTCTGTCCTTTGTAAAGTAAGTGGATTTTTCCATTTGCCGCCTGTATTGCCGATAGCATGATTCTCCACCCGCCTTTGTTCGGCTTATGCACTTAAGGGGCTCCGGAAAAGCTCAAAATCATGAAAAGTTCAATTTTTACTTTTTTGCGTTTTCTGAATCTGCAGACTATTACCTTTTAATAGATATATAATTTATTCAATTCCGAAGACTACAACTATTTTTAAATTTTTTTTGAAATGTGTTCTACATGGGCGTGACCCACTGTGGCGCTGTTAAACTGCTGTCAAATGGTGTTATTATTAACGTCCGTGTTCATCAGGTACATTTTAGTGATGTGAGATAAAGTATGTGTTGTGGCTAACCGGTGATGGTTCAATATATATCGTGACTGAAAACTTCGTACAAAAAACAAAAACTCATTGAAGGTAAAGGGTTGGATGGGAAGGGAAGGTAAACTGACAGTGTAATTGACAAAATACAGAACTATTATAGAATGGCTGTTAGGCAAAATACACAAAGTGTCGACGAAATGAAGAAGGCTGTTTGGGCTCTTTTTTTTTCATACTTCTTCAACCGATGAAAATCCCCAACATAGCTTGTGTCCCAAAGAAGAAGACAGTTGGTGTAAATATAACAAAAGATTGCTAACTGGTGAAGTGTACACTCATAAGCATAGTCTGCCTCATGCAATAATGGAGGTGATAAAACCTATTTTCAGAGACTTAGCAGCACCTGAACTGTTGCAAAAGTGTATTTACGGAAAAACTCAAAACCCCAATGAAAGTGTAAATAGTGTTATATGATCGAGAATCCCCAAGACTGTATTTTTTGGAATAAAAACACTTCACTTTGGTGTGTATGATGCTGTTGCGACTTTCAATTTTGACAACATTGTAAGGTGCAAGGTATTTAGAAATATGGGAATGAAGATAGGTTCTAACATGGTACGAGCGATGCTTGCTTTAGACAAGGAACGCCTTCGGGCTGCAGACAGGGCTGTAAAGAGTCTAGAAATACAAGCAAGAGTAAACAGGAGGAGGAACAAGAGGAAGTTGGAGGAGGAGTTTGCAGAGGATGAAGATAATCCATCCTATGGACCTGGAATGCACTAAAAAGTTAATCCAATCTTTGTCGCTCGATTCTCAAAACTTTTATTTTCTCATACTAATTACATGTTTTCTAAGGATCTTCCAAACATATTTGTTTCAAACTTTCAGTAAATGTTACACAGTACCTTCTGCATAATTTAACACAGCCTTTTTCCAAAAAACTGTATATTTTTGAATATATAAATAAAAATTGCAAAAAATGTTGTGAATTTTCATTACAATAGAAAAAAATCATCTTTAATAACTGAACTGAAATTTTGTAAAATCCCTGTGTTAAGTTGTAGCCCATATTCCAATAAATAATCTGTAAAAAGTTCAACTTCCTACCTCAAATACTTTGTGAGGAAAGATGTAATTTATAAGCGATATTTTAACATTGCAAGTATAGGGCGTTCCGGAGCCCCTTAAAGCGTCACGTGGCCGCAACATCATCAGGCAGTTTTCGATGTGGGGGTGGGCAGTGGTATAATGTTTGGTTCATCAGCTTATATTCACGGTACCAGTAGCTACGTTGTAGCACTTAGTAGCTCTTGGACAACTGAAGGACTGCGAACATCGGCTCGAATCCTACTGAATCGCTGTGATTCCTCCCTGAAAGAATGCCAGGAAACGATAATTCGAAAGGTATGGCACATTCGAGCTCATTCAATCTCCTTTACCGATGCATTTTAGCAGAACACTTGGTCTGAAAAATGGAGGAAAAGTCTTGAGATCCCGTAGGGCCACCATCATTTAAATTTTAAACTGTGGCCCAAAAATTCATCAACGGAACTTCTGGGATGGCTCCACTGGGCCGATTTACTTACTCGTCCTGGTCCCATCCGATCTTGTAGTTTGTCTCTAACGACGAGGTCTCCGTGGAGCTTTTAAAAATTTGATCTTCTCTTCTATGACAATATGATTGAATACTAGATACTGGTACATCGGTTTCATCTTAATACGTGCTGTGGACATAAATTCTCACTCTTAAGGATTGTCCCCACCTACCATGTAAATATCGCAGGAGGTCGACCGACATCCCCGTCTGTGGTTCCGCGAATGTTTCGTTTGCCGTTGATTGTCTCTTCTCTAGGACGTGACATCCGTTGAGGTGGGAGATTGCTGTACAATTAGTTTACAATAAGTTTGACACGAATGCTTTTTGTGTCCCTGTGAAAATATTCAGTAGTATATTGACACATAAAAAGGTACATTCTGACAAAGGGAGGAAGAGAGAGAGAGAGTTAAAAACGGAGAGAGAAGAGAGAGAAAGAGACAGACAGAGCGAGAGAGAGAGAGAGGGAGCGGGAGGGACAGAGAGAAAGCTGTGAACAAATGACCAAATGACAAATTACTTAATCCACGGTGTCTAGAACTGCAGGTAGTCCGATAACATCGGCGGTACTTGTTACACACAACACTCATGAGAATGTAAGAACTACAGGATGACTTCAAGTAGGTACAGACTACAGCAGTTACAGTGGAGTGTATGTTCTCCTCCTTGTGACGCGGAGGTAATCTCGTTTGTCCTTCTAGCATTCTAGTTAAAGGATGCAATAGGAGAAGGGAACTATAAAATATGAATGTAGCTGGCGTAGTGACTATGTTTCTGAAGCTCTACAATGTACATACATACATTCTGATTAAGAGAAAATGGTCATTTCAAATCGAGCAAACGTATTTCACCTATTTACTATCAAAAACAGTCTTGATCACAATTTATTTATTACGGTGACCGGTTTCGACCACTAACGTGGTCAAGAACCTCTTACTCATTGGTCTGAAGATGACCACAGTAGTGGTCGAAACCGCTCACCGTAATGAATAAATTGTGATCAAGACTGTTTTTCATAGTAAATATTTGTAACACACTGATCACTGTTCACTCCCACAATGTATTCAAAAGTATTTCACCTAATTTAAATATCAGTCCTTTTGCGTATTGGGCTTAATCATTTGAACACTACAAATGTTATAAAGCTGTCTTCTTGCTAGTGACGAAACTGCTGCTTGCGAGTGACGAAACTGCTGCGGTTTAGAGGTGATCTCTTTTATGCACTGTCTGATTTACGTTGTTGCTTTATAACCTACCCCGCTGTTTACAGCGTCATAAAACAGTCGAAAGTCAACGTCCCTGTAGAGGAGTGGTTGCTGTAGGCGACAGCTCACCACCAACTTGCAGCGGGGAGCAGCGTTTTCCTGTAGCAAGTCGTCCAGGCCACACTGCAGTGCTCGCCTGGACGCTCCTCTGCACGGCAGACTGCTGCTGGACGGGGACCCCTCTTCACAATGTTGGGGTCTTTAATTATCTCTAAAGCCTTTCTCAATGCACAGTTCAAGCGTCGACGCACGTCGATGTGAATGTAACATATTCAAGGTTGGCGAAACCAGATGATATATTAAAACTCGCGTGTCGAAACATAAACGTTTCGGAGCGATGGTGGCAGACACACAGAATCTAAAATATCCTGTGAATTCACTTAACAAGCATGGATGAGGAATTTGAGATAATGAGCCTCCCTCCCCCTCCCCCCCCCCCCCCGCCTAAAGTATCAGATCGGAGGATGGCTAAAAGCTGCCAACACCAACAGTTCTATGGGCGGTGTGTGTTCGACAGGCAGCATCTTTTCAAGCTCCGGATTAAATCACACAAAGAAGAGGTCACAACAAGAGCACTACCGTGCCGTATCCCCATATTCCTGCAGCAAATAGTTATTTGGCGCCAATCACCCACCACAGTATCAGTAGCTTTCCGTACAACTACCCACTACAGCTGTCCGGTGTTAAAATGACATAGATTGTAATGTGACCACCGAAAGTGGATGGTGTATACCGGAAGCAATATCCCTAAATCACAATTGTATTGCTATGCCGAAGCTGTCCGCTGTAAAGACAGTCGAATCACCATTGATATAGCTCTTTTCGTTGCTTCAAAATGACGCGGTCTAATACCCAGAGAAGAAGTGAAGCTGTTAGAGGGAGTCGTGGTTTTATAACTCAGCGACCACCTTTGGCAAAGGTCCACAGTTGATGTCCCAGTCTGTTACACAGATTCGACCTACCTCGAAGTTTACTATTTGACTCACACTGGCTTCTATCGTGGATGTAATATCAGCATGAATAGGTTCCTCTGTGACACATGACGCTTGTTTTATTCTGATCTGCTGCCCGTCCTCTGCTCATAAATATAGAGTGTAAAATATAGAGATACTGCTCTTTTTCTCGCAGATGACTGTAAAACTTAGTTTAATTGGCAGAAAGAATAGCAACAGAAACCGTTAATTTTACACATTGGTGGATGTTTGACTGCCAGGCCAGGGAGGCCACGATGACGGGCATCAGGGTCTGCTGTGGAAGGCACTCGCCATTGCGTTAAACACATTGTATAGGATGAATGGCTTTTGCTGGGAATACTCAAACGGTAAGGCACACACAGTGATGCTTTCACTTTTCCTAAGACTAGCTGAAAATCTGGCGTTGTCTAGGTGTCAGTTTATTCCAGTGTTCTATTAGTCCATCTCCTCCTTCCCCCTGTCCCATCTACTGACTCTTTTCAGTCTATTTCGTCCTGCTCCTAGCTGTGTCTGTCTCCTCCTTCCCCTATTAGTGTCTATCTCCTTCTCTTTGTCCTCTCCTTCTCCTATCTGTTACCATCCCCCCATTCCCCCTCTCGGTCTGTCCACCTCCACCTCCTCCTTTACCCCTCCTCCTCCTGTTAGTGCATATCTACTCCTCCCCACCTGTCTGTCCTCCTCCCATCTGTTTCTATTCCCTCATTATCCCTCTCTGTCCACCTCCTACTCATCGCTTTCTCTGTAAATTACCCCTACTCCAGTATGAAGTACGTGGTTCTTAAAAATAGTGAAGTCCAACGTTCTGACCCTAGATGGGTAAGTCAGACCCGACCGACCTCCGTGTCTTCCGTTGCCAATGACGTCATTGCATTTAATATGGAGGGGCATGTGTTCAGCACCCCTCTGTCGCGGTTGCTGTCGGTGTTCGTGTCCTTGGAGCCGGTACTATTCGGTCGAGTAGTTCTTCAATGGCCTTGGGATGCTGACTGTACCCCGTACCGGTCCTTCAAGAAGGAGAAATTCCTAGCAGTATCGGGAATCGAATCCGGGTTTCCCACACGGCAGCCAGCAGCGCTGACAACTCAGGTACAGTGGCTGACGTTCGTCGTTTTTAGGTGCACAGTATTTGTTTCTAGATAGTAAGTAACAAATGTGCGAAACTTTATTGAAATCGATATAGTGGTTTAGGAGGAAATAAGATTGCAACATCAAAAGATAATTAATTTAGAGTAATGAAATTTCGGGAATACATTTACCTAGGTACCATATTTAAGTGATTAATATTGCAAAGTCACACGTTAATTTATAAACAAGAGATACGCAATTGCAAATATAAAATGCTGGTGCATTAATAACAGGTGTAACGCCGAATGTTGGAAATTGGAAATTTGTGGTAAGGTCTTATGGGACCAAATTGCTGAGGTCATCGGTCCCTAAGCTTACGCACTACTTAAACTAACTTACGCTAAGGACAACATACACGATGCCCGATGCAGGACTCGAACCTCCGACAGGGGAGGGGGGGCGGGGACGCGCGGCCCGTGACAAGACACCCCAGACCGCACGGAAACCCCGCGTGGCACCAGAATGTTGAATGAAAGCATGCAATCGTACTTTCAGTGTGTTGTACAGGTGCCGAATAGTTCGTGGGTTGGAGTTGCGTGCCTGATGCAGTTGGCTGGCATGGTCAATGCTGGTTGTGGATGACGCTGGAGCTATCGTCCTATAAGTCCCATATGTGTTCGATTGGAGACCTATCTCGTGATCGAGCATGCCATGGCAACATTTCCATAATCTGTAGAGCACCTTGGGTTACAACAGCGGAATGTGGGCGAACGTTATCCTGTTGGAAAACACCTTGTGAAATGCTGCTCAAGAATGGCAGCACAACAGGTCGAATCAACAGGCTGACGTCAGGGTGCGTGGGGTAACCACCAGATTGCTGGCGCTGTGATACGGAATCGCACCACGGACCACAACTCCAGGTCCAGGTCCAGGTTCGTTGCAGGTCCTCAGCTTGCTCTAGCTTGACACCACTGAAGTCGCAACCGGCGGCGATTTGGGGTCAGAGGAATGCACGCTGCCGGATTTCTGTCCCCGAGCTGTCATTAAAGTAACCTACTTGTAAGATTTTGTTGTGACAACTGCCGCTCAAACTGCTGCTGCAGATGCGGTACGATGCCCCAGTGTCATATGCAGAACACGATGGTCTTCCCTCTCGGTAGTGCCACGTGGCGGTCCGGAGCCTTTCTTCTTCCAATCGTACATTCTCTTGACTACCGTTACGAGCAATCATGTACAATGGCTACATTGCTACCAAGTGCATCAGCAGTATCGCAGAGGGAACAGCAAAATTCTCGTAACCCTGTTTATGATCTCGTGTTGATAATGTCGTCTTTGTCGCGTCAAAGGCACTCTTGGCTAACATCAACTCACCACGTCCAATTTCAGAGGTAGTTAACACTGATGTTACAGCGTGTATTTAAAGCAAACCTGCTTTTCACCATCATTGTGGTGCCAATAGCAACAACTGGAGCGAAATCTGAATAGACGTCATTTTTCAGACGAAGAACTAGTTTGATTCGACCTGTTGTGCTGCCATTCTTGAGCAGCATCTCACAAGGTGTTTTTCAACAGGATAACGTTCGCCAACATTCCGCTGTTGTAACCCAAGGTGCTCTACAGAGTATCGAAATGTTGCCATGGCATGCTCGATCACGAGATAGGTCTCCAATCGAACACATATGGGACTTATAGGACGATAGCTCCAGCGTCATCCACAACCAGCATTGACCATGCCAGCCAACTGCATCAGGCACGCAACTCCAACCCACAAACTATTCGGCACCTGTACAACACACTAAAAGTACGGTTGCATGCTTTCATTGAACATTGTGGTGGGTCTTGGGTCTTGTCACGGGCCGAGCGTCCCCCCCCCCCCTCCCGACCCGTCGGAGGTTCGAGTCCTGCATCGGGCATCGTGTATGTTGTCCTTAGCGTAAGTTAGTTTAAGTAGTGCGTAAGCTTAGGGACCGATGACCTCAGCAATTTGGTCCCATAAGACCTTACCACAAATTTCCAATTTCCAACATTCGGCGTTACACCTGTTATTAATGCACCAGCATTTTATATTTGCGATTGCGTATCTCGTGTTTATAAATTAACGTGTGACTTTGCAATATTAATCACTTAAATATGGTACCTAGGTAAATGTATTCCCGAAATTTCATTACTCTAAATTAATTACCTTTTGATGTTGCAATCGAATTTCGTTTACGACCCACAACTCTTTATTGGTGCTGTGATTTTTTCCATCAGTCTAGATCCATTTTTATAATACGTATAGATTTGAAAATGTTTCATTTCACACGCAGTATCTCAAACTATGCAGCCAGTTACTATTAAAAATGTTTTCCCTTCTGTTTGAATGTGCTATTTGTTACGTGTAATGGTTTTGCGCATACGGCTGTAATAAACGCGTTTAAAACGTAGTTTTGTGTCTGAATGTTGCTCCCACAGGAAACGGATGAAATACAGTACCGCCACATCCGCCAGTCGCCTTGAATAGAAATTAGCGTTGTGCAGAGGTACACGCAGAGGATCACGTCAGCCAGAGTGGCAATCCCCAGAACCATGACAAACGGAGAGACTGGACTCCATCTCGAGAGGCGAAGCACAACATGGTGATCAGAAAATGTTCGCAATTACCATTCGTACATTTGTACGTCAAATGTCAGAAGCGAGAACTGCTTGCACCGGCAGCGACCACAGTTCTAAAGCCACGGACTCTACATGTGCGCCCAGCTCTCCTCACATGGGAGGGCCTCCATTTCCCCAGAGAGGTCTCAGTCATTAAGAAAGAAAAATAATTTTAGTTTGAACGGAGTTGTTACGTACCTCATGCACTGGGCAACCTACCTGTACTATAGGCCTGTGTAAATTGTTTTCAGATTTTCCATACGCACTGTTTCCCGATTTCTTCCAACATGTCCAAAGTTTGTGTTAGTATCATCCCCACCGAAAGCCCGGGTACTGAGTGTTTGTGTTGTCCTCATCATTTAATCATCATCATCATCATCATTCGTGACACTGGCTAGACATGACTGTGTAGAAGTTTGGTGTAAAATTTGCGATTTTTTACTGACCCTGTCGACTGCGCAGTTGAGCACCCCACAGATCAAAACATCATCACATCCCACCGAAACCACAAATTTTGTCACTAATGCTGAATGCAGAAATTGCTTTATACACTTGCTCTGGCACTGTAGTGGAGGTTTCACCGCCACACTCATTTCAATATGACAAATCACTTTAAACACCTTTTGCTATATGAAAACATAAGGCCACAACAGGAAACATTGTTACATGTTTGTCATTACTGACATCTGTACTGATTCCGACATAATTCACTTTTGATAGTCTATTTCTCGCACTGTCTTTAAGGAAAGCGATATACAATGTTAGCTACTGCTTTAGTTTTAATTTTTGTGCTTGAAAACTGAACTGGTAGCTTTGAAACACTAAAAATCTCAAATATGATTACTGATGTTCATGAGGAAGAATTGTAGAAACGGTGGCGTTTTAGAGCACGAAACGCAAATTTGGCTTCTGGTGTAGCAACCTTATTCGATTCTGTTTGATTGGTACTAATGTAAGTGATGAACTGTTTGGAAGCTGAAGCAGAATTCAGTGTTTTTCTTGCTTCTAAAGTGATAGTTGAGCGCTCTTTTCCCTGTATTGAGGTTTGAAATACAACAACTGCAATTACCTAATTCGCGATTAGTGGGCAGTTATCATCTAACATGCTAATTAACGTTTTTGGGCCACATAGACTCAATGATGGTTTACTAGACTGAACCTAGGTTACGTATACAAGCTAGGTACTGTATAAGTACAATGGTATCTTTTGGTTAGTCTAGAGGAGATTTCAGTTTGCTTAGTTATTTTCTAGTAATGCGATTACTGGTTGGACAGGAATCGTAAAAGCGTGCAAGAACAGCGGACTACAAGCAGCACAGGGCCCAAAGAGTTTACCTTAACGGTTAGCCTCAAAGCTGAATTTCCAATATTATAAAATTGTTTACGTGCTGGTTGTAATATAAAACTATCATAATTAAATGTTACTTGACAGTTTTAATGGCTATGACAATAAATTATGCATGTCAGTGTATGTACTGAAGTTACTTACCAAGACACTTTACAAAGAGCCACAAGTACATTTTTTTTTCCTCTATTAATGTGTTTAAATTGATCTATATACTCTACTTTTCGTTTCGACAACATTTTCATTTTCAAACTCTATGTGATGCTGTCACCAGTACCTGTGGTTCAGGTTCAGATCCGCAACTGAACACCACTCAGCTGAATATTAACCTCATACGAACTGTAGAACATGAGATGTAAACACGAGGCATGCACCAGAAACGTAGGAATTGGAACTGCAAAATTCACAGAGAATCTGTGGTGTCACCGCCAGACACCACACTTGCTAGGTGGTAGCCTTTAAATCGGCCGCGGTCCGTTAGTATACGTCGGACCCACGTGTTGCCACTATCAGTGATTGCAGACCGAGCGCCGCCACACGACAGGTCTAGTCTAGAGACACTTCCTAGCACTCGCCCCAGTTGTACAGCCGACTTTGCTAGCGATGATTCACTGACTACATACGCTCTCATTTGCCGAGACAACAGTTTAGCATAGCCTTCAGCTACGTCATTTGCTTACGAGCTAGCAAGGCACCATATTCAGTTACTATTCTGAACAGATAATATTGTGAATCATGTACCGTCAAGAGCGACGTTCATCATTAATGGATTGAAGTTAAGTATCAAAATAATTATGTCCGCTTTCTGAATTCTCATTCTTTGTCATGTTCCAGACTTCACTTCAGTATAGTTCTTCCCTCTTCACGCCAGCCTGCGTGAGCTAAACGCGTGCATTTCGGCCTCCTCTAGTAACACGGTGTTGGCTCTTCTGCCAACACAACAGAATCGATTATGTCATTGCTTTCGCTGTCAATGTTGGCGCGATATATCGATGGTCTTGATCAGAGAGTAAAATAATATGGACTGTTTCGTCAGCCACGATGCTGTCATCTGGAAACTTCTCTCTGGAGGAGCAGGAACTTGTATGTCTTCAAATATAAACTCGCAAACTGCAATTGTGGTCCAGCATCACCTTTAGAATATTTCAGGAGAAATGAAAATTTATTTTTGATCGGCACTCGTACGAGCATATCCTGCTTGTCGAGGGTGGCCGCCTTAACCACTTTGACGCTCCGAGCGCCCTTGCAGAAGAGGTCCAAATCACCACTTTTGTTGGTCTCTGTACGTGCCCTTGTGCTAGCTTTATACTCCCGCATTTACCGCACATGTTCAGACGCTGTTTACTGTCATTTTTCCTTGCCAGGGCATGAAATGCTGTGATAATCTGTGTTATACTATGCTTCCGAAATGAAATGAAATGAGCTTATGGCTTTGTTGGCCGGGAGGCGTCTTCCGGGGAAGTTCTCTTCGTCCTGGGCATTTGTCTTCTAGCACGAAATCGTGGACTCTCTGCTAGTAGAACGCTACTTAATGACGTCCATCTTTATGCGATGCAACAAAGTTCCCTCGAAGATACTGTAGTGGGGATATTCCTCTTTAACAGTGCCTATCGATCATGGACTTAACGAGGTGAACTGACTTGCCTACCTCAGCGATACAGGTAACCGCACTGTAGGTACAACGGAGGGGTGTCAGTGGAGAGACAAGAAAGCATGTGGTTTCAGAAGAGGGGCTGCAGGTCTTTCCGTAGCTGCTGGGCCTGCCGTCTAGATGACTGTGTGATGTGATCTTGTAAGGTTAGCTGACATGCTCTGCCGTTACTGCGAATGGCTAAAAGCAAGGGAAAACAACAGTCATTCTATCTCCAGAGGGCATGCAGCTCTACTGTATGGTTACAAGACGATGGAATCCACTTAGATAAAACATTTAGAAGTAAAATAGTACTCCACTTGAGTCTCCACTAGGGGACTACCCAAGAGAGTGTCGTCGTCAAAAGAAATATAACTGGCATTCTACGAATCGTACGTAGTGGGAATCAGCCAGTAGGAGCAGGACTTTAGGTCAGACGAGTACAAGGTTATAAATACAAAATTAAGTAGGGGTACCGCATGAGTTTGTATAGACCTGTTGATTCAGTTTGATTTTACACTCAAGGAAAAAAAATTACAACACTAAAAATTAGCTAATGTTGAATAATGAAACTGCGGGAAAACATTAGTCTAGCAAACATATTTAAGTGATGATTCTTTAATATAAGTGCGAGATAGGCCATTGCAAACGTGAGATGCTGATATATTAATAATCTGTGTAACGGCCAGAACTTGAATGCAATCAAGCAAAACTTGCATGTACTGTCTTGTACGGGAGCCGGACCTCGGTTTGTGGAATGGAGTTCCATGACTGTTCCACTTGGTCGTTCAATGCAGCGACGCTGTAATTGTCGTTAGATAATGTCCTACATGAGCTAGACAGGTGACAGGCCAAAGCAACATTTCGACACCCTGCAGAGCATCTTGGGTTAGAACTGCGGTACATGGGCGAGCGTTATCCTGTTGGAAAACATCTCCTGGAATGCTGTTCGCCACAACAGGTCGAATCACCAGACTGACGTATGAATTTGTAGTCAGCATGCGTGGGATAGTCACCAGAGTACTCCAGTTGTCGTAAGAAGTTGCACACCAGATCGTAACTGCAGTTGTAGGTCCACTGTTCCTAGGACGCACAGAGGTTGGTTTCAGGTCCTCAACTGTCCTACTTCTAACCAACACATCACTGGCACCCGGTCTGAAGCAGCTTTCATCAGAAAACACAAAAGTTCTCCACACTGCTCTCCAATGGGCTCTCGCTTGACACCACTAAAGTAGCGAATGGTTATGGTTTGAAGCCAGTAGAATGTACAGTACAGGGCGCCTGTCTCTGAGCTGTGATTGAAGTAACCGATTTATAAGAGTTCGAGGTGTCACCGCACAGCTGCCCCAATTGCTGCTGCAGATGCAGTGCGATGGGCCAGACCCGTACGTTAAACACGAGGTCTTCCCTCTCGACAGAGCCACGTGCCTGTCCGGAGCCCGGTCATCTTGCGATAGTGCATTCTAGTGATCACCGCTGCCAGCAATCACATACAGCGGCTATATTCCTTCCAAGACTTTCTGTAACATCGCAAAAGGAACATCCATCTTCGAGCAGCCCTATTACACGATGTCGTTCAAACAGTGAGGTACTGATGGTAGCGTCTTTGTCACCTTAAAGGCATTTTTTTTAACATCAGCTTATCATGTCTAATCTCAAAGTTAACTAAGGCTTACGAACGTTATAGAGTGTATTTAAAACAAACCCGATTTGCATTTTCATACTGGCGCTACTAGCGCCAGAATTTCAGAGGGAGCGCTACGCAACGACTGACTGAAACATGAAAAAGGAGTGTAGTAGGAGACTAATGGGTAGATTTGCAAGATGAAATAGTGAAGGCGAAAAAGGATCAGATCAGTAAAAAGTCAAGGTCTGGTACAAGTACATCTCTCCGAAATGAATTCCAGCGCGTCCTTGTCGATTTTTCCAACGTTCCTCTTGCCGTTACTCTGTCATTCCTATGAGAAAGGAACGGCAGCCTTGCCTTGATACCGTGTCTCGCAGCAACGGACTTGGAGGACTTACTACGTACATAATAGCAAAATGACCCATACATCTCCTTCTCCCTTTTTTAACCATTCCTGCAGTCCACTTGATCACAGATTTTAACAAGTACAGCGTGATCGCAAGACGGTTCTGTAATTTGGGTAACCAAATTTAAATACTTCCTGATAAGGAGCTTATATTTTTGGTGTAATTGATGTTGTCAAAGTTAGGAATAAGACTATCTGCCCTAAAAGCTAAGAGGTGTTAAGCACTTTGGAGCAATTCACGTTGACACTTGCTACTTGCCATATGCCTCCTTGAATACTCTAAATCATCAATATGATAGCACTCTGTCGAGTTAACAACGCACAGCAGCGCTACCGTACTTTCTAAATACTGCTTGTTGGTGGCCAACAAATTTACACAGTCTATGCTGTTCCCATGTATGATGCACTATTTGGACGTAAGCTGGCAGACAACCATTCACTTACTCTACTGCTACTTCCATTAACGGGTGTAATAACTCGATGGTATGTACGCTTACCTCGAATTGTTTTATGACTAGTGTAGTGTTATTTGGTATGCTGTATATCCTTGACTGAGATTATCTTGCAGGGATGAACTTCGTTATCCAAGAGAGAAGTGGTTTATAAGACAGATCTTTATTTACTAGTATCGACTCGTTAGCCTGGGACCCTTTGTGGAGCAATTTTAAAGTGGTGCCCCTGGATCGTTGTACGGCCAACATGAAGCTTGTGTGATTTGTGACTGCAAAACACCAGCCCAAGTGCCAGTTCAAATGATACAGCTTTTATCGCTACAATGTTGGGGTGCGGAGTGTGGGGGGATTTTTGCCCAGAGATTGCTGTTGTGCCGTGGCAGTCTTTCCGACTGGGTATGCGACACACGTACTTTTAAATCAACAAAATGAATTTTCGTAGCCTGTACTACGCCGGGGAGAGACAGTGGTGAGCCGACGTATAGAGCAGCATACGTAGCAGTGTTAAAACTTGGCGCTGAGCAGAGAAGTGGCCTGTGACAGCCGGGGCTATAGATGTTTCCGTGTCTCTTTTTAGATGTTTCCGTAACTCACTTTCATTACGTTGCACACTAATAGTCCAGGGAAAATATAGCAGACATTTGGTTGGTGCATTGCTTATATTGTTTTGTAAGGCTGTGCTTCATGTTTATCGGTGTGTTTGTTAGAATAATATGCTTCCGTACTGCTTATGAATTCGTTCTTAGACTGGAGGACGAGGTATTTGGCGATCACACAGCAATCTCTGTATCTCTCAAGATCATGGAACTCGTTAAATCGGGTTTAGTGCCACAGTATTGTCGAACGGAATAGTCATAGAGTCATAGAACGTTGGTCTTCAAATTAACACACACCCGCAGTCGACAAAACACAATAATAATAATTCTAGACATAGTTACGTAAGAATGGGTGAAAGAACTCAAGAAATGTGGGGTATGGAAGCCAATCCGAGAGGGCGTTGCCGAAAGCAACCTCTACATACCATACCTTGCATTTGCGAACGATCTGGCGATATTAATGGAGGATGATCAGACTGCAGTCAAACAGCTGGAAATATTCCAAGAATGTGCAGAAAAAGTAGGTTTACCAA
This sequence comes from Schistocerca cancellata, assembly GCF_023864275.1. Classification (NCBI taxonomy): domain Eukaryota; kingdom Metazoa; phylum Arthropoda; class Insecta; order Orthoptera; family Acrididae; genus Schistocerca; species Schistocerca cancellata. The sequence continues at coordinate 102,811,869 of NC_064633.1, forward strand.
TTTCATTTGAAAAAACTGACTTCTTCTGTTTAAGAGCGTATAATTGCAAGCTTTAAAACAAAATATGATAAAATTAACAAGGTCCCGTTCTTTAAATACCTTGGAGAATTCATCGACCTGACAGGCATTGAAAAAATCTCACAGCAATATCGCCTCCAAAAAATTAAAGGAGGATTTGTGTTAACGGAAAACCTCTGCAACAAAAAAAAATCAATGTCAAGAGGGGCAAAAGTTCGGCACTACAATACTGCCGTAAAACCAGCAACCTCTACGCAAATGAAACACTAACTTAACAGAAAACAACAATTTGAACACATCAAAAAAGAAGAGAGAAATATCATCAGGAAAGTTCTAGGAGGAAGACATACCCAAGACGGTTATTGCCTACAATCAATTAAAACAACAGAAAAGTTTTCACACATTGAAATTGACACTAGGAAAAGGCGAATGGAATTCTTTGGCCATCTCAGCCGACTACCAGAAAATCGTTTGATGAAGAGGATAATAGATTATGTAACCTCATTTAAGAATTCCACACCATGGCTAAATGAAATTCGAAAGGACCTAAACAATGCAAACATAAGACCAGCCGACATTCTAGAGAGGGACACCTTCAGACACAAAGTAGACAAATGGGAAGCCATATCAGAGATACCAAAAGAAAAGCAGTACAGACCAAAGTGGTCGGATGAGCATGAACAAGCCTTTTTGGAAAAAATGAAAGCCTATGTGAAGAACAAGAAGAACTCAAAGAAAAATTTATCGAATTATTTGCTTAATGTCTTCCATTTCTGGGGAGAATTCGCCAATAACAATAATAACAATAACAATAATCATAATAATGCTGCACTTGCATTGTGTTATTAATTCTTTAGCTAAACAGACACTTACGCTTTTTTTTTTAAACTATCTGGCGACACCACCACGTATTGATAATACTGCTGCTGCTCACATGGCAGATATACGACTGACATTTGGAAATGTTAATTCATTTTTACAGCTACCTGCCCACTGCACTGGTTATTGATACTGGCGCTTGTATCACATTTTGACGGGTAGACGACCCACATACGGAAGTATTTGTTTGATGCACAATTTCATAGCTTTTTCGTTTCGCTTTCTGGTAGACCGGTTGCTATGGGTCTGTTTATCGATTGTCATTGTTTATTTTCAGTTACCATTGCTGTTTGAGTTTATGTATTACTCTTGTTATGTGGAAATAGAGTGTGGAGCTGTGGACACTAGAAAATGGATTACCAAGTGGAGAAATCGGAACATTTCCGACATATTCTTATGAGATATGTAGAGAGGCGACAACAGCGAAGGCAGCCAGAATCATTTTCGCCGTGCGTGCGATTGGCAGAGTTTAGGAAGAAAATAATTTTCTCGTTTTGAGAAGGATCGTTTTGGTATTAGTGACTCTCCACGTCCAGGAAACCCTTCGGAGTTTGATGAAGATCGTTTAAACGCATTACTCCACTATGATACACGTGGGAGCTGTCAACTGTGGTGAAGTCTGATCATTCCATCATCGTGCGACACACGCATGCAGTAATAAACGTTCAAAAATCGGGTGCATGGCTACCACATGCTCTAAGTCAAATCACAAAAATCATCTTGTGGCCGTATGTGCATATCTGCTTGCTCGTCTCAATTGTCTAGTGAACAACACCGGCCTTTCCTATCGTGTATTGTTATTACTAACGATAAATAGTGTCTTTATGGTTAAATAAGGAAAAAAAAAAAGAAAAGTTTTGTCCAAAAAAGCAGCGTCTCCTACTACAAAGACCGGAATACATGCAAAAAAGATAATGTGGTGCCTCTTGTGGAATAACGACAGTGTGGCGTAGTACGAAATGCTTCTACAAGGAGTAACCATCACTGCTGAAATTTATTATTAACAACTGAGAAACCCTGAAGACGCAGTCCAAACACAATGACCAGGAATACTGTGAGAGGTGGTGCTACTCCACGTTAACGCCAGTCCGCATTCTGCTAGATTGCCCGCCAATCCTATATACGTTTTGCGCTGAGAAGTCATTCTGCACCCACCTTTTTCTCCTGATCTTGCGCTTCAGATTTTTATCTTTCCCGCTATGTGTCGAACAATCTTCGAGGAACTTTCTTTCTGGATGAAAATGTGCTCCAAACACGGCTCCATGAGTTTATTGCTTCTTCAGTCGCGGAATCGAAAAGTTACACCAGTGTTGAAACACAGTTGTAAATAGTGAAGGAGAATATATCATTGATGACTAAAGTCGCTTACAAGTGTACCTGTCGTGTTTCCTAAGCTACTGAAAAACGCTATCAGCTCATGAATCAACCCAATATTGATTAATTTTTTCAGCTAGCTTGCTGCTGCCTGCTACTGCTAAAAATGTCTTTTTTATTTTTCATTTTATTTTATTACTATAATTTTTTTTTAACATTGCTGCTGCTGGCGGACGACTGGCACCGCTGCTGCTCACCCAGCTGATAATGTAAACTGAGTGTCCAGAGAGATCCAGTGCACAATACTGATGTAGTTTTGTTTCTTAACTGGGTTCAGGGGCCACGGCCGTAAATTACATAAAAATCTCCCAGTTCTCGCGCTGTCATGCTACTACTAAAAGCTACATACAAATTACGCGGCCACGAGACTTCCTATCACAGCTCCAAAACACAATAACATGATTGACACAGGCACGCAGATGGCAATCATTTCTTTTTTTTAAAAAAAGAAGTGCCTAAACAAACACGAAACGAATGCCGATGCTTCGAGAAGTGAAAGGACTTGCAATAGTTTCTGCACATAAATAAATGTAACATACTGTGTGTAAAAGGGGCGAAATTATCTGTTACTTTCAGATTACGCGAGTATGAACAGTATGAACCACGAAACACCTCATGAGCAGTGCAGGGGTTATGGCAGTCGCTTCCCTACTTTGCGTCAGGCTAAGGAAAAGAAGACGAACGATCAAATTCCGTTAGTATTATATGCCCTCTGGACCCAGGCATTCACTAACCATGTTCGTAATCAAACTTGTGCCTTCGTGTGTAATTAAAGTTCATTCATACTCAATAGAGTATGAATAAAGAAAATTCTTTGTTCACAGTGCTGAAAATGACACAATTCTCAAATATTTTAATCTTAAATGATAGATAGGAGATAAGCACATTGCACGCATAGCCCAACAGTACAAAGTTGTACTGTTTTACTACACAGCCACTACATCATACTTAATTCACAAGCAGTAATTTTTAAATAAAGGCAACAAACAGCTAAGAAGCATGCCATAATCCCTGTCATGATTATGTATATTGTTAACGGTCCTGTAACTAACCGAAGACTCATAATAAAGTGTCAAATCAAACTGGAATAGATTAATCTCCACAGCATTATGAAATAGCAATTAGTACCAGTTATTTCCTACTTTAATTTAACGCTAAACGAGAAACCACTGTAAGATCAGGTTTGACTCCACGAAGAACGAGGGACACATTTCGCTACTCGTCTGGGTCGAGTGGCTATCATCCAGCTGAGACACAGAGAGGGGTTTTTGGTGCAGGGCCAGTGACAGATTTTGCAGCCACATCAGGGACCAGTTGCAGACTATGAGTATGATAAGATGCATTCGCAAAACTGTAGATAAAGACAAATGATTTGTCACATTTTTCAGTAATTTCAACTTTCATTCTGAATATTTGTTTGCAGTTACAAATTCAGCTCAGGAACAGATGAACAATAATGTTGTCCTGTAGTATTTGCTATCTGTACGCACAAAACTTTGGTAATCATGGTACATTTCCGGGAATGTAAATGTTTTGTCCAGTTACACGTTCATTTGAATCACATTCCCGATCTCCTATCCAATTTTTTAACTCACTCATTTCAGTAATCATTCAGTTTGTTTATGGTGAATATGATTACACCTGTGTAAAAAACTTAATTCATGGATATCATCATTTAATATCATAGTGAGATGAATTCCTTTACCATTCGTTTGATGGGTGATGGTTTACTTCTGCCAGATATTACAGGGCCAAATTAAGTCGTTTAAAGATTCCAGTTAATGTACTACATCCACATGCTAGGCAATGGCTACATCTACATCTACATATATACTCCGCTAGCCACTGAGCGGTGTGTGGCAGAGGGCACTATTGGCATCAAATCATATGTCCCCCCCACCCCAATTCTGTCTCTTCCACTCGCGGATCGCACGAGGGAAAAACGACTGTCTGAACACCTCAGTACGAGCTCTAATTTCCCTTATCTTTGAGTGGTGATCATTGTGCGATATGAAAGTTGGTGGTAATAATATATGCTCTACATCCTCGGTGAAGATCGGATTTTGGAAGTTAGTGAGCAGCACCTTCCATTTAGCGTGTCGTCTATCTGCAAGTGTGTCCCACTTCAAACTTTCTATGAGATTTTTAACGCTCTCACGATGGCTAAATGTGCCAGTTGCGAATTTTGCCGCTCTTCTTTGGACCTTCTCAATCTCTTGCATCAGACTCAACTGGTAAGGGTCTCATACAAACGAACACTCTAAGACTGGACGAACTAAAATATTGTAAGCAATTTCCTTTGCTGAAGGACTGCATCGCTTCAGGATTCTGCAAGTGAACTGCAATCTAGAGTTCGCCTTACCCGTTACTTGTGTAATCTGATCGTTCCATTTGAGATCATTTCGTATAGTCACACCCAGATACTTAGCAGATGTTACCGCTTCCAAAGATTGGGCATTTATTTTGCAGTCGTACACCAATGGACATTTTCGCTTTGATATACTCAGTAGGTTACACTTACTAATATTGGGAGATAACTGCCGGTCATTACACCACGTATTTATTTTCTGCAAATCCTCATTGATTTGTTCACAAATTTCGTGTGAAACTACTTTCCAGTAGTCTACAGCATCATCGTCAGTCTAACGCCGTTGTCAATACCATCAACCAGATCGTTTATGTAAATCGTGAAAAGCAGCGGACCTATTACGCTGCCCTGGGGCACCTGAAGTTACGCTTGTTTCTGTTGAAGTCACCCAATTCAGGACGACATATTGCTCCCTGTCTGTTAAAAAACTTTCTATCCAACCGCATATGCCATCGGATAGACCATAAGCGTGCACTTTATGGAGCAAGCGACAGTGCGAAACAGTCGAACGCCTTTCGAAAGTCGAGGAATATGGCATCAACGGAGCCGGTATCTAGAGCCTGTTGTATATCATGCACAAAGAGGGCCAGCTGTGCCTCGCTTGACCGCTGTTTCCTAAAACCATGTTGATTGCTGCAGATGAGCTTCTCAGAGTCTACAAAGGTCATTATGTCTGGACATAAAATATGTTCCATGATTCTACAACAAATCGATGTCCGTGAAATTGGCCGGTAATTAAGTGCATCCGATTTTCAACCCTTTTTATAGATTGCTATGACCTGGGCCTTCTTCCAGTCCCGTGGAACTTTCCACTTCTCCAGTGATCTCTGATAGATGGTGGGTAAGAATGGTGCTATATTTGTAGCATAGTCAACATAAAATCTTATGGGGATACCGTCAGCGCCAGATGCCTTCCTAGTGTATGGGATCTTAACTGCTTTACAATCCCAGATACCCTGAACACTATGTCAGCCATCCTTGCGTTTGTTCGATAATTGAAAGGGGGAATGGTGCTGCAGTCCGCTTCCGTAAACGAGATTTTGAAAGCTAGGTTTAGAATTTACGCCTTCTGGTTATCATCATCCGTTACATTACCCGTACTGTCAGCAAGAGAAGATATTGAATTACTTGTAGCGTTCATAGATTTTACGTACGACCGAAATTTTTTGGGGGTATTTTTTGAATCTGCAAATAAAGTATTGCTTTCAAATTCGTTAAAAGAATCTCTCATTGACCTTTTGACGACTGCTTTCATTTCGCATAATTTTTGTTTGTCAGCGGGGCAGTGACTACGTTTAAAACGATTGTGCAAAATTCTCTGCTTTCTCAGCAACTTCCTCATATGTTTGTTGAACCAAGGTGAATCCTTTTCCTCCCCTATATTCTTGCTAGGCACATATTTCTCTAGTAGTTAGTGGACAATACCTTTACATTCCAACCAAAGATGCTCAGTACCTTTGTGTCCCGCGGTGAATGCTTGGAGCTGACTATGAAGATGTTTCCTAATGACACTTTTATTTGCTTTCCCAAACAAGAAAACTCTACGCTTTTTTTATACCTTCTTCTTGATTAAGTTTCTCAAAAAGATCAGGTCTGTTTGTCACCAAGATATCGACTTGGTTTTCTAACCAATTGTTCAAGGTAGTATGTTGAGAGCGCTCCTAGAATAACTTCACACGACTCTTTGCTTCTGCCTCCTGTGATAAACGTGTAATTTTCCCTGTTAATGGACGCCAGATTAAAGTCTCCACCTATCACTAATGGATAATTGGGATATTTATTTCCTATGTACTCAAAACTTTCTCTGAAACGTGCTGCGACGTTTGTTACGGATGCTGGTGGTCTATAAAAACATCCTAATACAATGGTCACTTTGGAACTGCGCGACTGCTACGGTCGCAGGTTCGAATCCTGACTCGGGCATGGATATGTGTGATGTCCTTAGGTTAGTTAGGTTTAAGTAGTTCTAAGTTCCAGGGGACTGATGACCTCAGATGTTAAGTCCCATAGTGATCAGAGCCATTTGAACCATTTGAACAGTGGTCACTCTTTGTCTGATTGACAGCTTTATCCAGACTATTTCACAGTCTGACCCAGTATCGATCTCAACTGCGTTTAAACAGCTTTTAACTGCAATGAACACGCCCCCCCCCCCCCCATAGCATCAGTCCTATCCTTCCTAAACACTGTCCAATCAGTTCAAAATTTCAGTGCAGTTTATGTCTCGTTTCAACCAGGTTGCGGTACCGAATAGAATATTGTCATTACTAATGTTTATTTCGGAGAGTAGCTCTGGGATCTTGCAACAGACTCTTCGACAATTTACTAACATGAGGTTTAGCAAAGTTAAATCCTTTGGAATGACCTGTTTAGGTGAACCAACAATTTTTACAGTTGGCACACCCATATCAGTGTCATCAACTGGTAATTTTTCAGGCCAATCTAAAAGAAAAACCATGTGCACGCCACAAGTGCTGTGCTACCCATGTAGCTGCTTCCTGTGTGTAGTGAAACCCTGATCTATCTAGGGGCATCCTCCAATCTTCCACCCCATAGCGTAGATCGAGGAATCTACAATAATTTTCATCACAGAGTCGACGTAGTCTCTGGTTTAGATTCTCCACTCAACTCCACTCTGTGTACGATGCTTGGAGTTAGGTTTAAGTGTTCTAAGTTCTAGGGGACTGATGACCTCAGATGTTCCCATAGTGCTCAGAGCCATTTGAACCAGCTTGACTTCCACTCCTCGAGAGATGGAGGCCGCCTTCGCCAATTTAGCCAGCCGTCGAAAGAATCCAAGGAAATCCTCGGAACCCCGACGACTGGCATCGTTGGTGTTGACATGTGCAACTTTCTGCAGCTGGCTGCACCACGCACGCTCGATAGCTGTTGGAAGAGCCTGTTCCACATCCCGGCGAAGGGCCCCCTAGCCGCTGTGTTTCTGAGGGGCTCCATGACCCACCTAACATTATAGCTCCCGATACCTAACAAACCCCTATCCCCACGTGTCTGTCCGGACCTTGCTGAAGGAGCGGCCACTATCGTGGCAGAAGTATCATACGTGAAAATAAAGTGCTAACCTGTATAAAAACACAGTTTCATAAATACAATGAACATGCACAAACTGACAGGCAAGAACCCCAAACGGATACCGGTACTTCGAGAATGATGGATAATCCTTAAAAAACAATGCCAATTACCAAGTAATCCGTCCAATACAGGAACTGCTGATTGCCAGGTGAATCAGCCTTGGATGTAGCAATTGCTATAAAACGTGTACCCTGTGGAATTTTGTGTCACAGATATGTGTTCTCGACTTCGTAGCGTTTTTAAAACGAGTGCTGTAAAATATCCTTACCATAGTAATTACAAGAAAATCACTCCCATTTTGTTTCTTACAGAGCCCTGATACCTTGCCACAGAATTCTGTGCTTATAAAGTAATAATTACATCATATTTACAGAACGTGAGTGATATATCAAGAATTTACCATTCCCATGTAGTTTTCATGTAACATATAGCGATGCAACTGTAGTTCACAAGGGTTGCTGTATTCTACAACGCTGAGGTGACAAAAGCCATTGGGTACCTGTCAATGTGATATCAGCCCCACTTCTGCCGGGCGTTGTGCAACAACTCGACTTGGCATGGACTCAGCCAGCCGTTGGATATCCCCTGCAGTAAGACTGTGCTCTTCTGCCCCTAGAGCCGTCCATAATTGGGAAAGTGTTTCTGGTGCAGAATGTTGAGTATGAAAACGTTCGGTGTGTAACGTCCATTAGCAAAGGACATATTTTGTAGTAAAGAGAGAACATTGTGCACCATATTCTGTTATTGTATGAAATTATGTATTTTTTTTATTATTATTTATTTTAGATAATATCTGTGTCGGCGAGTACTGAATCAGCACAGACGATAAATATCATACAAAGATGAAAAAATACCACTAGTATAAATAATACAGAACGAACATTAATTTCTCTGTCTTCTTCTTGGAGTTGTACGAGTAAGATAGCCTGTGACGTTGCCGTAAATGCTAACGTAGTCTTCTTTTGTCATGGTCAACGGATGTACGCTATTACGTACTCATTGTAAAAGGTGTGTATTAGTTAAAATATGTGAATGTTTTGAATAGAGTTATTTAATGAAACCTTGCATTATTATTTGTGGTAGCTTGCTCGGAATATCATCCCATCCTTTTAAGAAATTTTCAGTTATTTAAATATTATCCGTGGTGCAGAGCTGCGCTACGAACGAACGAGCCGCTGCCGCGGCGCATTCAAACTGCATTAAAAGAAATCGATCATACCGCAAAGAAGCGGGAAGGTAATAGTGAAATAAAATCATCTTTTTCAGCTTCCGGACTTGCAGAGCAGCGCAGCAGATTTTATGATGTGTTTTGCAGGTTGACGCGGGCTGCTGATAATATATTGCTAACAGTACAAAAGAGATAATTTACCTTCGTAACATAATAGGAATTTTGCTGTGCTTAGTTCTGGTCTGGCAAACCTTATAGTAAAAACGTACTTTTCTCCGACAATAGTCTCATGTTCTTGTGCTAGTCGTGGTAATTATTGGTGTTTTACTCTTAACAAAAATCCACTGCAAAATTTTGATGTTGAACAATCTTTGCGAACTGTAACGTCAGTATTTCATAACAAAGTAATTTTCATTTTCAATAACGATAAAGTAGGGAAGATATGTTGACTTTTATAGTGAGTTACAGTAACGAGAAATGTTCCTTTAATAGAAAGCCAGATACAGAACAATAAGAACCCAATATATTCTGTTTTGTTGAAAATTTATGATTATAAAGAAATTCAAGGCACAGCATTACTAAAAGGTATTTCGCGGCTCTTTTCGTATATGCGTTGTTACGCAAATAATAATAATAAAACAAAGCAAAATAAGAGAAAAGAGGTTTTACGAAAAGCGAAACTGGGACGCGGAAGGTGGCATTCATATATGGCAATCTGGATAGCAACATCATTTGCTCGAATTGTCGAGAATTTTCTTCAAACCAGTCGCGAACAGCTGTGTTCCAGTGACATGAGATCGTTCGTTGCCCGGGAACGTGAAGTTCATGATTGGCTGCAGATGGTGTCCAAGTAGCTGAACGTTTTCATTTCCGGTCAACAATCAATTCAATTGGACCAGGCGACCTAATTCATTCCATGTAAACACACCTCACACCATTATGGAGTGCCTAGTTGAGAATTCGGATCCATGGTTTCGTAGAGCCTACACCGAAGTCGCACCCTGTCATCAGCTCTTATCGGCTGGAACCGGCACTCATATGACCAGGCCACGGTTCTCCAGTCGCCTGGGGTTCAACCGGTATGGTCATCAGCCCAGAAGATGTTCTGAAGACGATGTCGTGCAGTTAGCAAAGGCATTCTCATCGGTCGTCTTGTGCCATAGCCCAATAATGCCAAACTTCGCAGCACTGGCCTGGCGGACACGTTCATAGTACGCCCTAAATTGATTTCTGGGCTTACTTCATGCAGTCTTGTTCGTTTGTTAGCACTGACAACTCCGTGCTCTAGATTGTCAAGTGAAAGCCGCTGGCTGCCGCGTTGTCCGTGGGGAGAGGCAATTCCTGAAATCTGATGTTCTCGGCACACTCGTGACCCTATTCCCCAACGGTTTCCACAATGGAATATCCCATACTTCTAGCTCCAACTACCATTCCGCATGTAAAGTCTGTTAATTCCAGTGGTGAGGCCATAATCAGTTTGGAAACCTGAATACAAGTGACAGCTCCACCAAAGCACTGCCCTTTTATACCCACTGTACGCAATACGGAGATGTTTAACAAACTCAAGTGGCAGACTCTGCAAGAGAGGCGCTCTGCATCGCGGTGTAGCTTGCTCGCCAGGTTTCGAGAGGGTGCAATCCTGGATGAGGTATCGAATATATTGCTTCCCCCTACTTATGCCTCCCGAGGAGATCACGAATGTAAAATTAGATTAGAGCGCGCACGGAGGCTTTCAGACAGTCGTTCTTCCCGCGAACCATACGCGACTGGAACAGGAAAGGGAGGTAATGACAGTGGCACGTAAAGTGCCCTCCGCCACACACCGTTGGGTGGCTTGCGGGGTATAAATGTAGATGTAGATGTATATGTAGAATACTACCACCAACTGCGTATACGCATATCGCGCTATCCCATGACTTTTGTCACCTCAGAGTATAAACCCCAAAAAGTATTCGATCCTACATTATACTGCAAATCATATGAACATTGTAGAAGGGTAAGTTAAATGGGTTTCAATGGAAGAAATATGTCTTAGTTCTCGTGAAACTGTGAATTTCTGTCCCTGTAGTCGAAGAAGATTATGTCAGCATAGTGCTACCACCATTGCGTATTTCTCGTACGTGTCATAAGATAAGAGCTAATGTGGCACAGTCACTTTTATTTCCCCTTGTTCAATACAAATATGCAATAGCTGGGGTAAAGAAATCTCTGAAGTTTGTTTTGACTACATGTTCAGTTGCTCTCAGCGCTTCTCGCACCGTTTTGTTGATGTTAATAAGCTACGTATAAAATAGGACCTAAGAGAATTTAACAAGTTTAAATCACCAATAAATAGGAGGCAACTGCAGTAAATCTACTAGTAGCATACGGAGATATTTTATCTAGTGTTATGATAGCATATGTGACCTACGCACGATGTAACGTCTTTTTAACTGCGAGGAACTATGGGACAGCACCCAGCAGCGTTCTAAATCTGGGATGAATAACGAGAGTGACGACATATGGCTCAAAATGGTTCAAATGGCTCTGAGCACTATGGGACTCAACTGCTGAGGTCATAAGTCCCCTACAACTTAGAACTACTTAAACCTAACGAACCTAAGGACATCACACACAGCCATGCCCGAAGCAGGATTCGAACCTGCGACCGTAGCGGTCACGCGGTTACAGACTGTAGCGCCCAGAACCGCACGACCACTCCGGCCGGCTGTGTGACGACATAATTATGTGATTGGGAGTATCAGCATTTTATACGAGGGTTGGAACTTTAATATTGGCAACTATTTAATTACAGCTTGTACAAATTAGATACGGGTTTTAAAGTTTTACTGACCATCAAGAGTAGTCACCATCACAGTTTATAGCCCGTTGCCAGCGATGAGGAAGTCGTAGGATACTCTTGGTAGTGCCAGTTGTGTTGACAGTTCGAGCAGCGCGGTGTATTTCCCGATGAATTTGTAGCAGTTCTGAAGTGCATGCCTTGAAGTGTTTCCTTCAATTTAGAAATCGAGTTGAACTTTGGAGGGCTTAAGTCAGGGGAGTGCAGTATGTGGTGTAGCACTTAGCAACCCCATCAGTCAAACAAATCAGTAACAGCTTGCACTGTACGTGCTTGAGCATTGTCCTGCAAAATGATGGTCAGGTCCTGCATAAATTGTCATCACTTCTGTCTCGTAGGTCGTGTTCCAAAAATGAACGCCAGATACAGATCAAATTTGTTCCCGATTTCTAATATGTGTCGGCCATCTGACTTGACCAGTAGGTATGTCCTTTCTTGTAGCTGTTCTAGCCAAGAGCATTAAGGGATTTCAATTTTGCCATTTATTTCCAGCATTATTCTGTTTCAAAATAGCTCCACGTCTTCTTAGATATATTTTGGCAATAGTCCTCCCCAACATCCTTGTGAAATTTCTGTGTAGAACTTGAAGTATTTAACCTTTGCAAATTAACTATCACTGAAGTTAGTTGTACTGTCAATTTTCAACTCTACAAACGGCTTTTCTGTTGCCAGATGGGCAGTGTTCACTCCACCCTGTTCAGTTACAGCATAACCACTTTTAAGCCGACCCAAATGGAAATGGTGATGTGTGAACATATTTTTCGTATATCCTTATGTAAGTAAATGCCCACAACTCTGCAATTTTCTGTAAGTGCTCCAATGAATGACCAACTTCTATTGCTGTTTAAAGTAAATTCAGATATCTTGTATTGTCCAGTCTGTGATAAACCTTTTGCATTTCCTTTATGTTTTCGTCTTCTTTAAAGGCAAAGAGAGAAGATGAAGCGGTAGCCCATCATAGAGTCTATGCCTACCGTCATGTATTTTTTGACTTTCAGTTGTTAAAAAACAGAGGATTGTTTCTGGTACCAGTAGGAAGAAGGAAGGATTTGCGCTCAGCTAGTGAACGAGTGAGAAGCACGCCATTTTTAGCGAGTAATTGTAGACCGCCATTTTGGGGTCGCTATGAATAAGTGAGGAGTATGTATTTCATATGTGCACCGTTTAGAAAAATACAGCATTGTTTTACTAACAGAAACGTCGTGTGAGTTGTTATTTCAAATAGTACAATAATTACAAGATCTGAAGCCCACCTGTGTACATTGGAAAAATACGAAGATCCGATAAGCTTAATGGGAACACGGTCAAGACTTCAAAGGTGAACACGGCGACCAAACGTAGCATTATAAAGAATGGTAAGCACAAATCCACAGCGGAGAAAGAAACTACTTCGCCCTGCAAAGAAATATGAACTATTAAAAACTTGTTTCCAGGCATAGGTAAGCTTATTGTGCTTGTCATTCATGCCGAAAAATTAATCTCATTAATTCAATACATTTTAAAAAGCCACGCATTTCAACATTTTATCATCTATTCCATTATTTTATTTTATTATAAGTCGTATCCAGATTTTTCCCATATGCTGTGTTTAAAGTATTCTGCAATGGTCTGCACTTTTTCTGGTATCGGTTTCTATTCTTCGTCTGTGAAAATGTTTTCTCCGAATTCTTTCTTTTCTTTATTTATTTTTTCTACCTCGACCTCTTCCATTTCCAGTTCTTGTTGTCCAAATAATTCATTAACTGCTCTTGAGGAGTAATTTTTTTAATAGGGAATCGTGAGTCTGTTTCATACATTGATTCTTTCTCTTAAGACATGTACAGTAACATTCGTGGGATACAATCGTAATACGGCAGTATCTTTATTTGGCGGTATTGTGCAGAACCATGTCCTAGATTGAGAAAAATACGTTCCTCTACCTTCAATATAACACCTACGTTAATTTTTATATCGTCTTTCTTGCAGTCTATGTAAACAATCTCAACATATTTTACAAAAATGGTTCAAATGGCTCTGAGCACTATGGGACTTAACTTCTGAGTTCATCAGTCCCCTAGAACTTAGAACTACTTAAACCTAAGTAACCCAAGGACATCACACACATCCATGGTCGAGGCAGGATTCGAACCTGCGACCGTAGCGGTCGCGCGGTTCCAGACTGTAGCGCCTAGAACCACTCGGCCACTCCGGCCAGCCATATTTTACAGGTAAGTAATTAAATCTATAGGCAGAAAGAATATAGCGTATCATATTTCTCGTTCTTGAGTGTCTGCACCAGTAGACAAACTTCGGAACACACTCTATGAGGTCGAGGATTATCGTCCATAAATAAAAAGTCTGGGCCCACAGCACCACGCAGTAACCGCACCTGTGATCTCCTCGCAGTACCTGACAGCAGTTAAATCTTGCTGATTCATCGTTAAAATTTCATGAAGAGATGTTCCAGTGGCCAACATAATACCAGCCCACACCATTAGGCATCCTCCTCGATATCGGTCTCTTTCCCCTTAATACACTTAGTCTTCCACAGTTTCGAACACACCATCCATTTCATAGTTATAAATCGCTCTTCTAATGTGGAAGTACCAACTTCGTGAGCGCAGAAGTCATAAAAAATTATAATATACACACATCAGGGTACTGCATGAAATCAATAAGATGATTACTGATAACTGTCCACTCTTGCGTTTGTGATTTGACATATGTATTTCTTATGTCTTTTTATGCTACAATTGGAGCTCTTCTGTCTTAAACAGCCTATTCCAACTACCAATCACTGTTTACAGTCGCATTGCTGTTTCCTTAGTAGAATTCTTGTAAAACAGAAGTTTTCATTTGTTGTTGAGTAGTCTCATATAACCAGTCTGCTAAAAATCTAAATCAAATCTTGCACTGTATCAAGATCCATAAGGTAATAGTCTTCTGGACAAACTTTTATCAGTATTCAGTGCAGTTGCTCCATTGGAACACCCACTTTCCCGTCATGCAATTGTACTTCATCTGGTATGGCCAGAGGATTGTTATCTCTCCTCAGAATGTTTTCTATTTCGTCCTTTCCAAGTTCTTTGCAATATACTTCTTGCTGTCTTATTACTGTTACCATGTAAGAGAAATTGTAGCTTTTCCCTAACATAATGTGTCACAGAGACGAACTCGGAGAATTGTTCAAATGGTTCAAATGGCTCTAAGAACTATGAGACTTAACATCTGAGGTCATCGGTCCGATAAACTTAGAGCTACTTAAACCTAACTAAGCTAAGGACATCACACACATCCTTGCCCGAGAGAGGATTCGAACCTGCGACCGTAGTGGTCGCGCGGTTCCGGACTGAATCGCCTAGAACCGCTGTCGGAGAATTGTTAGACGCATCATAAATTCCGTGCTTTAATATTACAAAGCTTCTCTTCTCTAATTCTTCTTGGCAGTACGCTTGTTCACAGACTGTAGCCACCGTAATGTTGCCACAAAACTTTTCTGTAATTAGTGTAAGCACATTAAAATTTTTCTTGATGAGGTGCATGCCATTCTCGGTGTAATGTCGGTATCAATAATGCACATGTCCTCCAATAATCACCAGTAACCAAACCATTCGTCTATTCCTTTTGTATTCTTCGTAGTTAGAGAGGAATGTTAAGCTTTAAAATTTGTGTGAAATCGTATGGGACTTAACTGCTAAGGTCATCAGTCCCTAAGCTTACACGCTATGTAACCTAAATTATCCTAAGGACAAATACACACACCCATGCCCGAGGGAGGACTCGAACCTCCGCTGGGACCAGCCGCACAGTCTATGACTGCAGCGCCCTAGAGAAAGTTAAGCACTTCGTAGAGAGACAATCTGACGTTTTCCACTACTACAAAACACTGATTGAAGCTTGTCGCTTGTTATACATCCTAAAGATCCAAAATGTTCTGGTCACATGATAATGTCATCACTTCTGACTAAAGCTACCAAATGTAGGACGCTATTGGGTGTTGCGTTCTAGCTTCACACAATTAAAAAATCTTTACATAGTGTATGTGAGTCACGTATATTAGCATAACACTATATACATTATAAGCCTATAGTGGATTTGCAGACGTCATCTCCTGTTTATTGGTGATGTAGCCTCGATAATGTCTCTCAGGTTCTATATTAATATAATAAGGGTGCCTCATTAAATGACGGCAACAGGACCTATTCTACACCTAACATATAATCAATTTTCGTTTTGGCTGGAACTTTCCAGAACAGTGTCCCGACATCTCCCAAGGAGTTTTCTTTAACCCACTGGGACAAGTCAGCACCGGAGACTTAAAATACACTGGTGACCAAACTTAAAGCAACAAACTTCTATTTCCCCGTTCTATGTCTAATTCACGATACAATTATACAAATTGTTGGCAGATGTCGTTACGATAGTTTTCTGTACGTAAGATGGCCTTCCGAACAACGGACAACCGCGCCAACAATGGTGTCATGGCACCTATCAAGTGGGGTAGCGTTTCTAGGC
This sequence comes from Schistocerca cancellata, assembly GCF_023864275.1. Lineage (NCBI taxonomy): Eukaryota > Metazoa > Arthropoda > Insecta > Orthoptera > Acrididae > Schistocerca > Schistocerca cancellata. The sequence continues at coordinate 102,828,099 of NC_064633.1, forward strand.
TAGTCCCACATCTACAATCGATGTGTATACAGTCACAGACGGTGCAATATGGCACAGAGAAGACGGCTACAGACTCTCTGCTGTGGAAGGCCGTAGGACGAATGGAAGCGGGAGAGTCGCAAACCGATGTGGCACCTATGGCTTAATGTGAATTCTGTTGCTTCTCGGATGAAGCGACAGTTCGAAACTGTATCCTGGACAGGGCCGACCACGGTGACATCAGAAAGAGTGGACCATTATCTGCCTGTAAGGACACGACTGTACTGCCTTAGCACTGCTGTGCAACTGGCGTCTGTCGTCGCAGCATCCCTTGAACGTTTCGTATTCGGGCAAACGGTGTACAAAAGCCTTCACCACAGTGGCCTTTATTGTTGTAGACCTTCTGTCTGTTTACCTCTGGCTTGACCTCACAGAAGGGAATGTCTAGAGTACACCTGTGAACATACCACCTAAATGGTCGAATGGTGGGCCAGTGTTCTTTTCACAGATGAGTCCAAATTTGTCTGATTCCCAACGGATTCGCATGTGCAGCGTACGTGGTACACGATTATAGCACCCAAACATTGTGGAAAGAGACCGATATCGAGGAGGATGCCTAATGGAGTGGGCTGGTATTATGTTGGCCACTGGAACATCTGTTCATGAAATTTTAAGGATGAATCAGCAAGATTTAACTGCTGTCAGGTACTGCGAGGAGATCACAGGTGCGGTTACTGCGTGGTGCTGTGGGCCCAGACTTTTTATTTATGGACGATAATCCTCGACCTCATAGAGTGTGGGGATTGATTTGAATCTCAAAGAGCATGTCTGCAATGCACTAGGGAGAGGGGTTGCATCACGTCAGCATCCTTCAACCATTCTCCAAGGCTGGCGAGCAGCAAGAATGGGCTTTATTGCCTCAACATGAGATTGATGGCACCATTCACAGCATATCCCTTCGATGTCAGGTCTGTATTGGTGCCAGAGGTGTGTTGAAGCATCCCCAACTCTCTTGTGGTTCCCTTTTTAGGTACTCCACGTCGACGTCTGCTCGTAGATACGTTTCGTCGGTAGGTTTTCAGGCCTTACTTCACGACGCGACAGCGACTACTCTCCGATGAGGTGCGGGCCATGTGTTTTGCTATTACTGCGAGTCTTGTAAATATCGCTTTTATTTAGTAATTTGCCCGGCTAAAACTCTCCCCTTAATACACTTAAGACAGCCTGCGCCACCTTTCTGAGGGAGTGGGGACGTCAAAGAGTCACAAAAGTTCATATTAAGCAGTCCGTAAAACACGTAAACGTTCACTTCAGTTAGCGTATTAGTTAATGTCTACGCTTTCCGCTAGATGGTGATGACTTACTGCTGAATAGCTCTGATTCCGTAAAACCTACACTGATTAGTACTAGGTAAATGAAATAAGTACAACACTCTAGTATTTCACTTTCACTCAACATTCAAGGATTAAAATGGTGATGGATGATGGTCTATTTAAAAGGTTCCTAGCCTGGAGGAGTCTAAATAGTCCGCAAATGCCGATATGCACGCGCTCTACGTCCATATTTGCAACTAACGGCACACGACACTTTGAAAAGTCCACACGTTAATATCTGAATACCGGTACCTCTGAATTCACTCGTATCAGCAGATAATTTGAGTTTCTGTCGTCTATATGTTCGTAAAGTTCCAATCTAGCACTAAAGACCTAAAATCCCCTTAATACTCCGTTGCTACCAACGGTCAGACATCGTACACTACATCACTTTTAATCTCCGTAATATTCTAACAGTTTATCTTGAATCTTAACACGATAAAGTCCAATCAAATTATTGTCTCGCTGACTGACACGGGTTCCCCGCCCTTTAACGAAACAATCAAGGAAAAAAGGCGGCAATAATGACGATCAGGCCTTTTTATAGGTTTTTAATCACAAGAGTTTAACGTCACTGCCTTCTCCATGAGGGAGCTTCTGTGGCTTTGCTGTACTTAGACGTTAAACTACTTGCTGATATACTACAATTTTGATCTGCAATTACCTAACTCTGATTCTACACTATTTTCCACTCTAAAAATTCTATTCTTAATTTTAAATTATTCTTTCTATAGCTTTTATCACTGTAAACTGAACCGAGGTGTTACAGTGTGCAAATCCGTTAAGTTGGAAAAAAACGATAAACGTTTTTGTCTACCGTTATTCATGTTGCAGTTGACCATGTTCGGTATTCTTTACATTGTCTCTACTTTACTGTTACCATTCTGTACTGGCAAAATGAGCACAGCCTTCCAAAATATCTGTTTTTGCTTTAATTTTGAACACATCATACATTTGTATTAAACCATAACATATCTATAGTTTTCGACTGTGCGGCACCAATGAACTTGACAGTGAGTGAAGGGATAGGTAGGGGCGTTGGGCAAGGAACTTTTTGTGTGTATTTGTATGTCCAATATATCCAATTTCAGCTCTGTTCCGAAGTTTTATCACGTTTCATACTCTCTTTATGAGGCGTATGAGAAATGCGCGATGGTGGCAGTACTATGTTCACAAAGTCTTCTTCGGGCACAGGTCCTCAAAATTTACATAACACAAGTTTCGCGACCGCTGGTATTTCCTCTATGGAACTCTATTTAAGATCCCCTTTGTCTATAATTCTGATAAGTTTTGGCAGTACAATTTTGGTTCAAGCACTTTGGCATTTTGTAGCAGAATTCTGTAACGTTTTCAGATTAGAAATGTGTCGCTGTATGTTGCATGGAAACTGTGTAGTAATGTTAAATGCTGGACATTCTTCTTAAAAATGAAGTCGTTAGCGCTTTATAAACAAAGGATACCATTTCAGGGATGCAATGCTCTATAAGGAGTAAAATGGGAGTGGTTTACTTCGATAGTTGTAATTGCTACGTTTTAAATGCTCCACATAGTCCAGAAATAGGATCTGTGACCGCTAACTCCACACAATACAGCTTTTGTAACGACTGCACCGCCCAGACAGTTCTGCCCATCAAGAAACGATTACTGTGTGTGAAAAACATGTTTTCTAATACTTCGTAATTAGCTTCGTTTTGTTAAGCGTTATCCATCATTCTCAAAGTATCGAAATTTGTTTCCTGATCGCTTAGCCTCTATTTTTTGTCGATCGCCTATTGGGATGGCCATTGTGTTTATGGGGCTGTAATAGGAAATTTCGAGAGGCCGTGACCTTTTTATGTAGTTTAACAGTTTATTTTCACGTTGTGACAGCGGGCTCTGTATTCAGTTAGAGGCTGAGGAAAAGACCACGTTCCACCTAAAGGAATGGAATTGTTGCATCGCGACAGGAATTGGCTATCGTACATCCTATCACATCCTATCTATCTGTTGTGGTTGTCTAAAAATTGCTGCTTGTGAAATATATATGATGTGCTGACAAGCTACTGCTTCCACTAGTATCATCTAACAATAATGTATATCTTAGCTTATTTCATACGCAATATATATATATATATATATATATATATATATATATATATATATATATATATATATATATATATATATATATACAAGGTGCGTCAAAAAATGTATACACACATTGAACTGTCATAGACAATTTATTTCCCGTTCTACAAGGCTAAATATCTGCGAGAAAGTAATGTTATGTTTCTGCAACAGGTGGCAGCAGTGGCAAGGAAGTAACTGCAACATGGCGGACGTGCGTTTGAGCTTTGAAGCGTGGAAGCAGATAATTAAGTGGTATTGGAAGTTTGAGAATGAAGCTATAGTTCGAAGACAGTGGAGAAGTGAGTATGGCACAGAACCACCTTCAAGGTTAAAAATTACACGTCTACGAGACAAATTCGAAATTCATGGAACAGTGTGTGATGTGCATAAAGGTCGATCAGGCCGACCTCATACAGCTACAAGTGATGATTCCACAACTGCGGTCTAGGAACTGTTTTAGCGTTCGCGCCCCCAGGGGCTCAGCATTCATTTGCTGGGTACGGGCTTGGCGACTCCGGGGTTTCTGAGCTGGGGACTGGTAAACGCCACCAGTCCCCTGTCACCGTAAGCTCTGAGTACACTTCAGCGACCACCGTGCGGCGCGGCGGTGGAACGTTGTGTGTCTCAGGGAATGGGGATCTTGGCTTGACCGCCCGGATCGCGAGGATGGAACAAACCTCTATAAAAAAAACCTCAATCTTCCGGTGTGCTCCGCGCCTATGAGATGCATGGCTGTTGAGGTGGAACAGTCGCAAGCGGGCAACCTCTGGGGCACCTGCCACACCCCAGTTGTATAGGGCTTACTCAGGCACGCGGGGCTCTGTCTGAGCGGACCTTTAGTTCCCTAGCTGCTCGTGGGATCGAGATGGAACCCTCGAACTTTTCTTCTTTTCCTCCCAGCGGAAAGGGTTCTAACACCCAATCTAACAAGAGGGCTCGTGTAGCCAGTCCTCCTGATTCAGGTACTAGTAACAGAACGCATTCTGCTTCTCAGAATGTGTTTCTCATAATTAAAAGAAAAGATGGGAGTTTTGAAAAAGTTTCGCCACTTTATATATAGAAGGGCTTAGAGGGTATTGCTGGCACGTTAAAGTCTGTAAAGCGCTTGCTGGTTGAAACATCTAGCTTCCAGCAAGTCCAGAACCTTCAGAAGGCACAATTTCTTGGGGAGTTTGCGATAGAGACTGAATTTCACAACACCTTGAACTACAGCAAGGGTGTTGTGACTTGCAGAGATCTCGTCGACATTCCCCAAGACGAACTGAAGTCTGAATGGTCCGGGGAAGGAATTGTCAACGTGCAACACGTTATGAAACGGGTGGATGGTGCTCTCATAAAAACTGACTCGTTTATTCTTACGTTTAACAGCACCAAATTGCAATCGTCTCGCCCCAAAACTGAGCCTCCACCTGTTGTGGGCTCTCCTCCCCAACAGAAAGTGCGACTGAAGGTACTCCCGCGCTGATAGATGGCTCCCATTATTCAGTGGAACATGAATGGATTCCGGGCACATGTGGAGGAACTGCACCTCCTAGCACGGCAACGCCCCCTGTGCTTGTGCTTACAGGAAACACATCTAAAACAATCTGATGCTCCTGTACTCAGGGGCTATAGGTTGTATCGCAAAGATGACCTGACTGGAGACAGGGCCAAAGGCGGATTCGCCGTGTTTGTCAATAATGACCACCACTCCTCTGCTCTCCCCCTGGATACTGACCTGCAAGCAGTTGCAGTTGCAATTTATTCCGTTCGGAGGCTTACCGTTTGCTCCCTTTATTTACCCCCTCTGGATGCAGTAAACTCAGAGGCTCTCACAAACCTTATCGACCAACTCCCCCGCCCATTTCTCCTCCTGGGAGACTTCAATGCCCATCATGTCCTGTGGGGCTCCACTTCTATTTGCGCTCGAGGTCGAATTTTGGAGGGCCTCCTAACATCTCAAGTGTTGTGCATCCTCAACACAGGTACTCCGACTCATTTCTCTAATGCTACAGGGTCATTCTCAGCCATTGACCTATCTTTCTGCTCTCCAACCCTGACTGACTCCGTTCACTGGGAGGTCATTGACGACCTACATTCCAGCGATCACTTCCCTATCCGCATTCATCTCCTGGATGGTGTATTGCTGGAGCAGGGGCCACCATCGTGGATGATTGGCAGGGCTAACTGGCCACTGTTCACTCGGTTGGCTGTCTTTGACCGCCACAACAGCGTACAGGAATGGGTGGATCACATCACGCTTGCTGACCTGTCCATACCACAGTCTTCTGGCACTCTTAAGCGGCGCCTTGTGCCTTGGTGGACAGAAGAGTGCCGTTCAGCCATCCGTGACAGGCGTGCGGCTCTTCGCCGATTTAAATGCCGCCCAACAGCGGTCAATCTTACCGCCTTTCGTATCGCGAGAGCCAGGGCACGCCGTGTCATTAAAGAGAGCAAGAAAAGGTCATGGCAGGAGTTTCTGGACTCCATCAACCGTTCCACTTGTTCCACAAAGGTATGGGAAGCCATCCGGAGGATTTCCGGTAAACGCAGCCGTTTACCAATAGCTGCAGTCCTGAACCAGAGATGCCTCCAAACGGCACCCAGCGCCATAGCTCAGTCGCTGGCAGAGCATTTTGCACAACGTACTGCCACTGCAACCCAGGATCCAGCGTTTCGTCGCTACCGTGCGACTGTCGAAAGAGCGACTTTGAACTTTCGGTCGAACGGTTCTGAGGCCTACAACTCCCCTTTCTCCATGTGGGACCTTGAGTCGGCTCTTACTGAGACTTCTGACACTGCACCAGGTTACGACCGCATCCGGTACTCCATGCTTAGACATCTGCCAGTGGCGTCAAAGGAAATCCTCCTTGAATGTTTTAATCTCATATGGCACACAGGAGTGTTCCCAACCTCGTGGAGGGAGGCAATCCTCATCCCTCTCCTCAAACCAGGAAAGGACCGCACATGTCCCAGTAGTTATCGTAGTATCGCCTTGACGAGCTGTGTCGGAAATACCCTGGAACGGATGGTTAACCGTCGTCTGGTCTGGCTGCTAGAGACCAGACAGCTCCTTAGCCGCTTTCAGTGTGGATTCCGAAAATTTCGATCCACAGTCGACAACCTGACCCTCCTCAAGGCGGCTATTCAGCAGGCTTTCCTCCGTCAGTATCACTGTATCGGTATCTTCTTTGATATCAGCAAGGCATATGATACTACTTGGAGACACTGTATTCTTGCACAACTGCATCAATGGGGCTTTCGTGGCCGCCTCCCTATTTTCATTCGGTCTTTCCTGTCTCAGCGGTTTTTTCGGACCCGCGTTGGTAACACACTGTCTGATCGCTTTGAGCAAGAGAACGGTGTCCCCCAGGGCAGTGTTTTAAGCGTTACCCTCTTTGCCATAGCAATCAACAGTATAACGTCTACAGTGAGGAGTCCAGTACAGTGCTCCTTGTTTGTGGACGACTTTGCTGTTTTCTGTTCCTCCTCTAGTGTTGCATCCGCGAGCCGTCAATTGCAACTAACGGTGCGGCGGTTAGAGGAGTGGGCTGCAAAGACGGGTTTTAGGTTTTCTGCCGATAAGTGTGTTTGTGCTCATTTTAATCGTTCTCGTCGTCTTTTTACGTTGCCTGCCTTGCATATGGGGGATACTGTCCTACAGTTTGGAGACACAGTGCGGTTTCTGGGCCTAATTTTTGACTCCAGGTTGTCATGGTTGCCACACCTACGTGACTTGAAACCCAGAACGCTGAAGGCACTGAACATCCTCAAGTGCCTCAGCCACAGGTCTTGGGGAGCGGACAGGGCGCGTCTCCTTCAGTTTTATCGAGCTTTCGTGCGCTCACGGCTGGACTATGGCTGCACAGTATATGGGTCAGCGAGGCCGTCTTATTTGCGGATCCTTGACGCTGTTCACCATGCTGGGATTCGACTGGCTACGGGTGCTTATCGGACCAGTCCCGTACCCAGCCTCTGTGCTGAGGCTGGCGAACCGCCACTTACCATCCGGCGGCAGCTCCTGCTGGTGCGCCAAGCTTGTAAGTTTCTTGCAGCTCGCCTGCTCACCATCTTGTTGCCCATCCACCTCTGGATCGCCTTTTTTCCCGCCGTCCCCGGGCTACGTTGCCGTTTGGGATCAGAGTGCACCGTGTGCTTGAGTCCCTCGGTGTGGAGTCTGTACAACCCCAAATCCTGGGTTTTAACCGCCTGCCACCCTGGTTACTGAAGAGGACACGTGTGATTTTAGATTTATTGCAGTACAAGAGAGATTGCACTCCTGCCACCGTTTTTGATGCAGCATTTTCTGCTATTTCATCTGAGCACCACGACTACATCTACATCTACATCTATACTCCGCGAGCCACCTTACGGTGTGTGGCGGAGGGTACTTATTGTACCACTATCTGATCCCCCCTTCCCTGTTCCATTCACGAATTGTGCGTGGGAAGAACGACTGCTTGTAAGTCTCCGTATTTGCTCTAATTTCTCGGATCTTTTCGTTGTGATCATTACGCGAGATATATGTGGGCGGTAGTAATATGTTGCCCATCTCTTCCCGGAATGTGCTCTCTCGTAATTTCGATAATAAACCTCTCCGTATTGCGTAACGCCTTTCTTGAAGTGTCCGCCACTGGAGCTTGTTCAGCATCTCCGTAACGCTCTCGCGCTGACTAAATGTCCCCATGACGAATCGCGCTGCTTTTCGCTGGATCATGTCTATCTCTTCTATTAATCCAACCTGGTAAGGTTCCCACACTGATGAGCAATACTCAAGAATCGGACGAACAAGCGTTTTGTAAGCTACTTCTTTCGTCGATGAGTCACATTTTCTTAGAATTCTTCCTATGAATCTCAACCTGGCGCCTGCTTTTCCCACTATTTGTTTTATGTGATCATTCCACTTCAGATCGCTCCGGATAGTAACTCCTAAGTATTTTACGGTCGTTACCGCTTCCAATGATTTACCACCTATGGCATAATCGTACTGGAATGGATTTCTGCCCCTATGTATGCGCATTATATTACATTTATCTACGTTTAGGGAAAGCTGCCAGCTGTCGCACCATGCAGGTCTTCCTGGAGTACGTACGAGTCTTCTGATGTTGCTACTTTCTTGTAGACAACCGTGTCATCTGCAAATAGCCTCACGGAGCTACCGATGTTGTCAACTAAGTCATTTATGTATATTGTAAACAATAAAGGTCCTATCACGCTTCCTTGCGGTACTCCCGAAATTACCTCTACATCTGCAGATTTTGAACCGTTAAGAATGACATGTTGTGTTCTTTCTTCTAGGAAATCCTGAATCCAATCACAAACCTGGTCCGATATTCCGTAAGCTCGTATTTTTTTCACTAAACGTAAGTGCGGAACCGTATCAAATGCCTTCCTGAAGTCCAGGAATACGGCATCAATCTGCTCGCCAGTGTCTACGGCACTGTGAATTTCTTGGGCAAATAGGGCGAGCTGAGTTTCACATGATCTCTGTTTGCGGAATCCATGTTGGTTATGATGAAGGAGATTTGTATTATCTAAGAACGTCATAATACGAGAACACAAAACATGTTCCATTATTCTACAACAGATTGACGTAAGCGAAATAGGCCTATAATTATTCGCATCTGATTTATGACCCTTCTTGAAAATGGGAACGACCTGCGCTTTCTTCCAGTCGCTAGGTACTTTACGTTCTTCCAGCGATCTACGATAAATTGCTGATAGAAAGGGGGCAAGTTCTTTAGCATAATCACTGTAGAATCTTAAGGGTATCTCGTCTGGTCCGGATGCTTTTCCGCTACTAAGTGATAGCAGTTGTTTTTCAATTCCGATATCGTTTATTTCAATATTTTCCATTTTGGCGTCCGTGCGACGGCTGAAGTCAGGGACCGTGTTACGATTTTCCGCAGTGAAACAGTTTCGGAACACTGAATTCAGTATTTCTGCCTTTCTTCGGTCGTCCTCTGTTTCGGTGCCATCGTGGTCAACGAGTGACTGAATAGGGGATTTAGATCCGCTTACCGATTTTACATATGACCAAAACTTTTTAGGGTTCTTGTTTAGATTGTTTGCCAATGTTTTATGTTCGAATTCGTTGAATGCTTCTCTCATTGCTCTCTTTACGCTCTTTTTCGCTTCGTTCAGCTTTTCCTTATCAGCTATGATTCGACTACTCTTAAACCTATGATGAAGCTTTCTTTGTTTCCGTAGTACCTTTCGTACATGATTGTTATACCACGGTGGATCTTTCCCCTCGCTTTGGACCTTAGTCGGTACGAACTTATCTAAGGCGTACTGGACGATGTTTCTGAATTTTTTCCATTTTTGTTCCACATCCTCTTCCTCAGAAATGAACGTTTGATGGTGGTCACTCAGATATTCTGCGATTTGTGCCCTATCACTCTTGTTAAGCAAATATATTTTCCTTCCTTTCTTGGCATTTCTTATTACACTTGTAGTCATTGATGCAACCACTGACTTATGATCACTGATACCCTCTTCTACATTCACGGAGTCGAAAAGTTCCGGTCTATTTGTTGCTATGAGGTCTAAAACGTTAGCTTCACGAGTTGGTTCTCTAACTATCTGCTCGAAGTAATTCTCGGACAAGGCAGTCAGGATAATGTCACAAGAGTCTCTGTCCCTGGCTCCAGTTCTGATTGTGTGACTATCCCATTCTATACCTGGTAGATTGAAGTCTCCCCCTATTACAATAGTATGATCACGAAACTTCTTCACGACGTTCTGCAGGTTCTCTCTGAGGCGCTCAACTACTACGGTTGCTGATGCAGGTGGTCTATAGAAGCATCCGACTATCATATCTGACCCACCTTTGATACTTAGCTTAACCCAGATTATTTCACATTCGCATTCGCTAATAACTTCACTGGATATTATTGAATTCTTTACTGCTATAAATACTCCTCCACCATTGGCGTTTATCCTATCCTTGCGGTATATATTCCATTCTGTGTCTAGGATTTCGTTACTGTTCACTTCCAGTTTTAACCAACTTTCCGTTCCTAATACTATATGCGCACTATTTCCTTCAATAAGAGATACTAATTCAGGAACCTTGCCCTGGATACTCCTGCAGTTTACCAATATTACGTTAACTTTTCCTGTTTTTGGTCTCTGAGGACGGACGTTCTTTATCAACGATGATAATGCCCTCTCTGGTAAGCCGTCAGGTATTTTATCGTTTCGCCCAAGGGGGGGTCCCTCTAACTTAAAAAACCCCCGTGGGCATGCCACACGTACTCTGCTACCCTAGTAGCTGCTTCCGGTGTGTAGTGCACGCCTGACCTGTCTAGGGGGGCCCTACAGTTCTCCACCCAATAACGGAGGTCGATGAATTTGCAACCATTATAGCCGCAGAGTCGTCTGAGCCTCTGGTTTAGACCCTCCACACGGCTCCAAACCAGAGGACCGCGATCGACTCTGGGCACTATGCTGCAGATATTAAGCTCAGCTTGCACTCCGCGTGCGATGCTGGTTGTCTTCACCAAATCAGCCAGCCGCCGGAAGGAACCAAGGATGGCCTCAGAACCCAAGCGGCAGGCGTCATTCGTTCCGACATGTGCTACTATCTGCAGCCGATCACACCCAGTGCGTTCAATAGCTGCCGGAAGGGCCTCCTCCACATTACGGACGAGACCCCCCGGCAAGCACACCGAGTGCACACTGGCATTCTTCCCCGACCTACCC